>NW_027361683.1:57542500-58742500 GCF_039654945.1 Dendrobates tinctorius | reverse complement strand
TGCCGGCTTTTTCGTATGCGCCGCGGGAGAGCGGCTGTCCTGGGTCGCGTGCAGTGGCCGGGGGGGAGGGGGGCCGGAGCGCAGGGCGGGGAGGGTCCCAGGTGGGAGGTGCCCTTGGTCGGAACCCTGCTGACCCGGATGTCTAGGAGGAGGCAATATAAGACAAGCTGGGACGCTGCTGGGGTGCTTCTGAAGGCTCATTGCAGCGATGAATACGACAGAAGCCCCCATAGACCAGCAGGACAAGATGCAGGAGCACCCACACCCCAAGAGACAGGCCTCATACAAGCTCCCAGCTGAAGAAACAAGGACGAACGTGCAGGCAGAGCCGCAGAAGTTCCTCCAAGCTGAAAGATTCAGCTGCCTCCCTCCGTGATCCGGTACCTGCTTCTACTGCTTGGGTAAGAGATCTCCTTGAAATAACCCTGATGCAGTGTTCCCTTATGTTTTTTTCACAGGGGAAGAAAAGCTCTGGTAAACAAACATAGG
Source organism: Dendrobates tinctorius (assembly GCF_039654945.1). Taxonomy (NCBI): domain Eukaryota; kingdom Metazoa; phylum Chordata; class Amphibia; order Anura; family Dendrobatidae; genus Dendrobates; species Dendrobates tinctorius. The sequence goes on along the minus strand of NW_027361683.1, from coordinate 58,742,011 downwards.
AAATGTGCCCTCTGTAGTTGCCCCTTGCCAGATGCCCACCCTAAAAAGTTGTCAGCCGTGCGTGCGACAGACGGTAGGGTTCAAAAAGGAAACGATAGTCCATGGCTAGACTGGCAGACCTTTACACTCTCCCCCCGATTATACAGGAAGCGGAAGAAACTACTGACTTCACCGCAAGCCTGAGGGAAATAATCAGGACAGAGATGACAGACTCGCTAAAGTCCCTATCACAAGGGGAATCTTCTAGGAGAAGAGAAGCTAGTTTTTCCGGTTGAGTCCTCGGCCGCCCCTAGGAAGGACGAAAATTCCTCAGAGCCCTCTGCCTCTTCATCTTCGGAGGAAGACTCTAGCCGTTTATGCTTCCCCTTAGACCAAATGGACAGGCTAGTCAAATCAGTAAGGTCCACCATGGAGGTAGCGGACACAAAACTAGATCCAAGGAAGCACAGGGCCTTCCCGCTAAATAACAGTCCAGAGTCTGATAGACAGATAATGGAAGAGGCCTGAAAAAAGGGGCACCTTACCACCAGCCTTCAAGCGGCGGTACCCCTTCGATGACCCGTTGGTAAGCAGAGGGGACAAGGCCCCTAAGCTTGACGCAGCAGTAGCCCAAAAAAATCCTCCATACCTTTTGACAACATGGCCTCCTTAAAAGATCCGTTGGGCAAAAAAGCGGATTCACTTCTAAAAGGAACATGGAAGATGTCAGCTGGTGCTCTAAGACCAGCAGTAGCTGCTACTTGCACAGCCAGATCCATGATCTGGCTGGATCAGCTTGATTCTCAGCTGAAAGACGGAGCCTCGAGCGCATCCATCCGGAAGACCCTGCCGATCATACAAAACGCTGCTGCCTTTTTAGCCGATGCTTCGGCGGATTCGGCAAGGATGGCAGCCAGGACCGCAAGATTATCGAATGCAGCTCGAAGGGCTCTCTGGTTGAAGTGTTGGCCCGGAGATATCCAGGCCACATCTCAACTCTGTTCCATTCCATGTAAGGGAGAATATCCGGTCCAGTGCTGGACGAACTTTTAGAAAAAGCCGGGGATGATGAAAAGAAATTCCCCAGTCTGCCGAACCCTTCTTATAGACGTCCCTTCACCAGGAAAGGATATTTCCGTAGAAGGTCGTCCAGAGATCAAGGCAGATGGGATGAAAAAAGGAAAGGTACAGGATTTATGTTTGGAGGAGGGGGGCGCCAGGAAGGACTAGCGCGTGAAGCTATAAAGCCACCCCAATGACTAGCTGCTCCGGTAGGAGGGAGGCTAGCTGCCTTCTACCCGGCCTGGTCGCTAATTTCCAGTAGCAACTGGATCCTGGGGTTGATGGCCTCGGGACTACGGCTAGAATTTTCCTGTATTCCCCGAAAGAGATTTAAGGTTGCCCCACTCAGATCTTCCCCATCAGAACAGGCTGCCCTGGAGGCTGAGATTCATGATCTACGCCACAAAAAGGTCCTGACAGAGGTGCCGGAGGCGGAAAGGGGGGAAGAGATTTGTACTCCCCTCTGTTCCTAGTCCGTAAGCCAGACAGCTCCTTCAGGACTATAATTAATCTTAAAGCCCTCAACGAGTTTCTGATCATACGTCCGTTCAAAATGGAAACAATTAATTCCACAATAAAATTGCTGTTTAAAAATTGCTTTATGGTGGTGTTAGATTTAAAAGACGCCTGCTACCATATACCCATTCATGCAGCTCATCAGCGTTTCCTCAGAGTGGCGGTTCAGTTAGATGGGTCAGTTCAACACTTCCAATATGTGGGCCTCCCCTTTGGTGTGGCAGTCACTCCCCGGGTATTTACTAAAGTTATAGCCGAGGTTATGGCCCATCTGCGTGAATCAGATATTCTGGTGGTCCCTTACCTGGATGACTTCCTTATTATAGGCAAAACAGCGGAACATTGTTTGTAGCAGTTACAAAGAGCAATGTCTGCTCTAAAGCGGTTAGGATGGCTGCTAAATATCAAAAAATCGTAGTTGCAGCCAATGAAAGTCCAGCAATTCTTAGGCCTAATCTTAGATTCCGAGAAGCAGGAATGCCGTCTGCCTCCTGAGAAGTTAGATCACCTACACTCTCAGGTCCTGAACACTTCCAATAACCCCACCATGTCCATCAGGAAAGCTATGTCCCTTCTGGGCTCGCTCTCGTCCTGTATCCCCGCGGTCCAGTGGGCCCAGTTTCATACAAGGAAACTACAGGGTGAGGTTTTATTACATCAGAGTCCTTGGGGGTTACCTGGAGGGCCAGCTAACTTTATTCCGGAACATGAGGGAGTCCCTAGAGTGGTGGTTAGAAAGGAATAACTTATCCAGAGGGGTGCCCTGGGAGTATAACATATCCCGCATAGTCACCACAGACGCAAGCCCTTCTGGTTGGGGGGCTCATATGGGTGAGATTTTGGTCCAGGGCCTATGGGAGCATCATCAGGTAGAAATGTCATCTAACCTGAAAGAATTAACAGCGGTGGAGCAGGCAGCTAAAAAGCTCCTTATGTATCTGCAGGGTCACCACATGTGAGTGTTCTCCGACAATCAAGTCACCGTGGCTTATGTCAATCACCAAGGCGGGACTCGTTACAGACCCCTGATGAATGTAGCAGAGCGTTTGTTCCAACTAGCAGAGCAGCATTTTCTATCTTTAACAGCTCTACATATAAAAGGAAGAGAAAACACGGCAGATTTCTTAAGCCGCAATCTGCAAGGGGAATGGTCCCTAAAAACCTCCATCTTCGACTTGTACAAAAATGGGGACAATCAGAGGTGGATCTCTTTGCCACCAGGGAGAACAGGAAAGTGAGGCAATTCTGCTCACTGAATCCCAGAGAGGATCCTCCGGCGGTAGACCCTTTCTGATAAAGTGGGACTTCAGGCTAGCATATGCCTTCCCTCCCCTGTCTCTACTACCCCTGGTGATGAGGAAAATCAGAAAAGACAGGGCGACGATTAGTGATAGCTCCTTTTTGGCCCAGGAGGGCGTGGTTCTCATGCCTCAGGACCATGTCTGTGTCCGATCCATGGATTCTTCCGGACATCCCAGATCTCCTATCCTAGGGCCCAGTTTACCATCCTCAGGTGGCTGGCCTACATCTGACGGCGTGGATTTTGAACGGTCACTGCTAAAATATAAAGGTTTCTCCCCAGACTTGATTAACACCTTATCTAAAAGTAGAAGAATCATTACAACCAAAATTTGTTAGAATCTGGAAAAGATTGCTTCAAAACTCAGGGGTAGTTGCTGGACAATCAGCACCAATAGTTCAAATCTTAGAATTCCTACTAAAAGGTCTGGACATGGGGCTTCCCACCAGTACCCTTAAAGTACAAGTATCATCCTTGGTGGCCCTTTTTAGCTGCAACATTGCTGGTAATTACTGGGTCAGTAGGTTCATTAAGGCGGCAAGTAGATCCAGACCAGTAGTAAAGGATAGGTTCATGCCGTGAGACTTGAACCTCACAGCTATGACGGAGGCTCCATTTGAACCTCTCATCAGCTTCCATAAAAAAAAGCCTGTCCCTCAAAGTAGCCTTCCTGGTAGCACTAACGTCAGCTCGTAGAGTAAGTGACATCCATGCGTTATCCAGGTTTCCTCCTTATAGTCAATTCAGAGACGATAGGATAATACTTAGGCCCGATCCAGCATACTTGCCTAAGGTGGTTTCTAGTTTTCATAGGACACAGGAAATAGTCCTTCCATCCTTCCTCCCTAATCTAGTTAACGAGAAGGAAAAGAAACTACACACCCTAGATGTTAGATGTCTCCTAGAATACCTGGCAGTTACTGATCCCTGGAAGAATAATGCCTTGTTTGTCTCCCATCAAGGCGCTAGGAAAGGTCTTAGAGCATCAAAAAACACACTAGCCAGGTGGATTAGAGAGGCTATTTCACTAGCGTACACCTCAAAGGGCAGATCGGCAACTGGGAAGCTGAGGGCGCATTCCACCAGAGCCATGGAGACCTTGTTGGCCGAAAGATTGGAAGTCTCCATTGACCAAATATGTAAGGCGGCTACTTGGTCCTTTCCGAGCACCTTTTATAGTCATTATAGGCTAGACCTGGGTGCTTCCGCAGACCTCTCCTTTGGTGTAAGGGTGCTGCAGGCTGTAGTCCCTCCCTAAGTAGTTATTACTCTCTATAATTCTCTCAGGTGGTGCTGTCATGGACGATCGAATGAAGTCTAGTTACTTACCGGCTAACGGTATTTTTCGGAGTCCATGACAGCACCCTCAGATTCCAGCCTCTTTTTTCGTTAAGTTTGGGTGTGCGCTTCCTCTTATACGTCCACTGGTGATGAATAGTTAAGTAGTAATAGTATTGTACATAAATCATGCCATTAACCTTGGAGGTCCTCTTGTGCTCTGTAATCCAACTGATGCGTGGGAGAGGTGCCGCCTGCTTAGGTGTGGATGCGTTAGCCCACCCACGGGCATTCAGACTTGCTTATACCTTCCCTTCTTTGCCAATTCTACTGAGGGTTCTGCAGAAGATAGAAAGGGAGAGGGTCAGAACAATCTTGATGGCTCCATTCTGGCCCACGAGAATCTGTTTCAGGACCCTGACCAACTTAAGAGTAGAAGGACCAATAGCATTATCTCCGGTCAAGAACCTTCTCTACCAGGGTCCAATAATACATCCGGACCCTGAAAGGTTGCACTTGAAGGCCTGGCTTCTGAATTCTTAATCTTGAGAACAAGAGGGTTATCAGAGAAGGTCATTAAGACACTACAAAAAAAGCCAAAAAGCAGTGACCAACTCCATTTTCCAAAAGATATGGAAGACCTTTATCACATGGAGTGCACCTGAAAGACCTAACCCACACTGACCAAACGTAGCCCGGATCCTAGAGTTTCTACAAGAAGGGCTCGAGAGAGGTCTCAGACCTAGCACCCTCAAGGTCCAAGTGGCGGTCCTAAGCTCATATTTTGAACAGTCACTAGCCGACCATCGATGAATCAGATGATTTATGACGGCAGCATCCTGCATATGTCCGAGAATTTCAAACCCAGTTCAAACCTGGGACCTCAAGGTGGTCCTGAGGGGGCTCACACTTCCACCTTTTGAGCCCTTGTCGTCAATAGATGTAGACAGACTTGCCTGGAAAACCACCTTCCTGGTAGCAATAACTACAGCCAGTAGAGTGGGCGAACTGCAGGCTCTCTCGATCAATGAACCCTACATAAAAATCTTGCAGGACCGACTTATTCTGCAATTGGATCCATCGTTTCTTCCCAAGGTGGTCTGAGTTTCACACATCTCAGGAAGTGATTCTCCCCTCTTTCCATCAAGATCCACGAAATTGTGAGGAAGAATAGTTCCACACTCCAGATGTCCGGAGAACGGTGCTCCATTATCTCCAAGTAACCGAGACGATCAGGAAGGATCATAATCTGTTTATTCACCTTCGAGGCCAGAGTAAGGGAATGAAAACCTCCAGGTCTACAATTGCCAATTGGATCAAGAGAGCAATCTTTGAGGCATACCAGGTTCAGGACCTTCAGCCACCAGAAAGCCCACTCAACCATAGCAACACCTGTCTCCTGGGCCTAGAAAGCCAGTGCTTCCATCGAGCAGATATGCAGAGCTGCTACCTGATCCTCTGTCCATACATTCTCCAAACATTACCAACTGGACCTAATATTAAAAAAAAAAAAAACTTGGCCTTCGGAAGAAAAGTCCTTACGGCTATAGTCCCTCTCTAATTATTACCCTTGGATACTGCTCCAGGTGTGCTGTCGCTGGGGGGCTACTAGAGAAAATGGAATTAGACTTACCGGTATTTTGGTTTCTAGTAACCAACCACGACAGCAGGAGTAATCCACCCCTTTGTTTAAATTGGGTTTTGGAGAGAATAAATATAATTTGAAGCATTCCTTTTCCGGTGGTCCTTTTAGAATAACACTGAAGAGTGAGGATGTGGGAGGGGTTTTTAACCTTTGTCATTTCCTGTCCCCATTAGGGAAGGGGTAACATCCTCCAGGTGTGCTGTCGTGGTGGGTTACTAGAAACCGAATTACCGGTAAGTCTAATTCTATTTTTTTTTTTTTTTTTTTAATAGGAGACTAGAAGCTGCTACATGGAGGCAATGTTCAGATGACCTCTATGTAGTAGAATTACTCACTTGCTATGAGCGCAAACCACTGGGTGGCACTCACAGCAAGCCGGCACTGACAACTATAGAGGTCTCCAGGAGACCTCAGGTTGTCATGCTAACACATCGGTGACCCGCGATCACGTGACAGGGGTCACAGATGTGCATATTTCCGGTGCAATTGCCGGAAGCTTGATTTAAATGCCACTGTCAGGTTAACAGTGGCATTTAACTAGTTAGTAACCGTGAGTACCACGAGCGGCAATTGCGGGCACATGTCAGCAGTTCAAAACAGCTGACGTCCCCGGAACGATGTGGGCTCACTGCCGGAGCCCACATCAAAGAGAGGGAGTCTGACTTCGGCGTACTATTACGCCAAATGTCAAGGGGTTGTAGACTGCTAGGACAACCCCTTCTTAATTAAAATGTTTGGCCTTCATAAATAATTAAGCCTACACATGTGGTCAAAATTGTTGGTACCCCTTTTTAATGACAGAAAAACCCACAATGGTGACAAATAACTTGAATCTGACAAAAGTAATAATAAACCAAAAATCTATCAAAATGAACAAATGAAAGCCAGACATGGCTTTTCAACCATGCTTCCACAGAATTTTAAAAAAATAACTCCTGAAATAAACCTGGACAGAAATGATGGTACCCTTAACTTAATATTTTCTTGCACCACCTTTTTAGGCAATCACTGCAATCAGACGATTCCTGTAGCGGTCAATGAGACTTCTGTGCCTCTCAACAGGTAATTTGGCCCACTCAAGAGCAAACTGCTCCAGTTGTCTCGTGTTTGAAGGTTGCCTTTTCCAGACGGCATGTTTCAGCTCTTTTCAAAGATGCTCAATAGGATTTAGGTCAGGGCTCATAGAAGTCCTATTCAGAATAGTCCCAATTTTTTCCTCTTATCCATTCTTGGGTGTTTTTAGCTGTTTTGGGTCATTATCCTGTTGCAAGATCCATGACCTGCGACTGAGACCAAGCTTTCTGACACTGGGCAGCACACTTCTCTCTAGAATCCCTTGCTAGTCTTGAGATTTCATTGTACCTTGCACAGATTCTAGACACCCTGTGCCACACACAGCAAAGCAGCCCCACAACATACTCTCCTCCCATGCCAGTGCTGTTTCCGAGGTCTGCTGCAGCCCGTACTATCTCTTCATGTTCGATTTGTCGAAAGGTGGAGACTGTGACACCAGCGTTGATTGGGCACCGGTGTCACAACAAAACACGAGAGCCCCAGGAGAGCGACTCTCAAAACCGCGGGAACAGTGTCGGCACAGTAGGTGAATATAGACTTTGCTATTTTATCTCGTAGCTAAGCGAGGGGTACAAGAAGTTGTCCAAGTAGTGGACAACTTTAAGAGATAGTGGAGTCAACTCCAAAACTTTTCAGGTTTTGTTTTTGGTGCTCAAAATGGAGCAAATTAAAATTTCCAGTTCACCAATCCTGACAGCACCATAGAGGACATCCTTCTTGTCCTCACTGGGACAGGAAACGAGAGGTTAAAAGGACCCTCTCATCTTCACCCCTTAGTGTTTCCTGTCTCAGTGAGTATAGGAACGACGAGAGGAAGTTCCTATCTCTGGCTGCACTGGGCAGATTAGCGTGGATCTGGGGGGCCCAGCCTTTCCCTTCCTGCTGTCAAAAATCTGCGGCCGACACCATCCGTTGGGCAGTCCCTCAGACTATTTCAGTGAGCGCTGCTCCTGAGTTGTGAGCTGCTTCCTCCTGCCTGGGGGCTCTCGGCTCTGGCTTCTGCCTCCGGAATGCTGAAACCCTGCAAGTGCGCTTCCAACTAGGTTCTCTAAAGCTATACAAAGGCTGAAGCCTTCTGTGAGGCAGCCTGTGTCCCACCTTGAGACCTAAACCTAGTGCTAAATGCACTTGTAAACACCCATACGAACCAGCAAATGATAGGGGCATTAGTAGGCTCTCATTTAAAACTGCTTTCCTGGTAGCAATCACATCTGCCAAAAGAATAGGGCTTGTAATTTCACCTATCCAAGACCTGTATTTACACATGTTTGGAGACCGACTGGTCTTGAAGCTTAACCCAGCGTTCCTCCCCAAAGTGGTATCAACTCCGAACATGTACCTTGACAACGTTCTCCCATCCTTTTGCCAGCACCTTAGGAACCCGAAGAGACAATACTTTAATTGCCTAGATGTTAGGGAGACAGTTCTCCAATACCTAGAGACAACTAGGGGCTGGAGACAGGACACAAACTTGTTCGTGCAATATGGGGGGGCAGACGGGTTAGAAGGCGGCAAAATGCACAATATTTAGGTGGATCAGATCCACAATTGATCTTGGCCTATGAGGCTGAAGGAAGATCTCCCCCGGAAACTCTTGGGGCCCATTCAACTAGGGCCATAGCTTCATGGGCAGAGAATGTGGATCAGATATGTAGAGTCGCAACACTGTCGAGTTTAAATATTTTCTTGAGACATTTATAAGCTACATGTAGTCTCGGGGCAACTGGCCTTTGGTAGGAAGGTTCTTCATGCAGTGGTTCCACCCTAGATCATCATACTTTGATATTCTCCATGGTGCTGTCAGATTGGTGAACTGGAAAACAGTAATTAGGCTTACCGATAAGTGTATTTCCAGCAACCCATCCTGACAGCACTACTAGTTTCCTCCCTTCTGTGAAGAATTCTATACTAATGTGATGTAACGTTTGTATAAAGAATAACTAATTTATGTTGCATCCATCCAGATGGGGTACTTTGAAAAGACACTGAGGGGTGGAGATAGGAGGGTCCTTTAAACCTCTCGTTGTTTCCTATTCCAGTGAGGATAAAGGATGTCCTCCATGGTGCTGTCAGGATGAGTTCCTGGAAATACAATTACCAGTAGGTTTAATTACTGTTTTTGTATAGCCCTCCACTGTTCTGCATGGCTATGCCCCGAAAACTTTGAGGCCATCCATAAATTTTTGCATTACAGTGATAATGCACAATGTCGAGTCCCAAAAATAGATAAAATCCTCAAATTTATTTCAAATATTTTAAAAGATCATACAGGTTAGGGATACATCTCAATGCGTTTTCTGGCAAAACCCCTTATTCACTGAGAGAGATTCCTTATGATACATGGTATAAGAACAAATGACAAATGGTAACCAGTCGTTGATCAATGAACACACATGTTAACAATCAATCACATTTTGAGAATAATTTGCATAATCGCCAAGCTAGATTCCCCCCCCCCCCCCCCCCCCAAAAAAAAAAAAACAAAAAACACCTCCATAGTCAAACCACTGGATTTTAATATCGATAAAGTGTCATTTCTATAATTCATACCATTGGGGCATTTTGTATCTAGCTTAAATCCAAAATAGTTCTCTTAGGAGGAGTTTTTTCTTCCAATCACTGCCTCTAATAGGATTATCCACTCTTTCTGTCCCATAGAATGAAAAATTAGTTAATTCCCCTTTATGTCTCTACAAAATGTTTGCATGCTCCTGAATAGGATGCATTTTTATTTCTGATGTTGGTAACATGTTCTGCCATCCTTTTCTTTAATTTACGTATTGTGCAGCCAATGTATTTCATTTTACATTCTTTGCAAAAAATACAATATACAACATGGATTGTATTACAATTAATGAATCTTTTAATATCATTGGCTGCATCAATCTTTTGAGTTTGCAGTGTATATTGACACATAGTGCATTTGGGACATGCACATTTAAAAAAAAAAAAAAAAAAAAAAACCTTTGCAGCTTAGCAAAGTTTTTTTTTTTTTTTTTTTTTTTTTTTTTTTTTTTTTCACTTCTGGGAGGCATGTATAGGCATGGGGAAAGAGTAGCACCTATTGATCTCCCTCTTCTCTGCACACATACTAATCCATTTTCCAGGACTTTATATAAGTCCTGATCTTGGAATAATATAGGGACATATCTATGTACAATATTTTTTATTTCCTGAAATTGGCAACTAATGGAGTACTAAAAATGGTTTTATTTTTCATTTTGTTAAATTTTGTTGTTGGTTTCTTATTATTTATACAATCATCTCGAGCGTTTCTTACAAGAACTTTTTTTTTTTATTTCTGTATCAATTTGTTGTTTCCTATATCCCCTTTCCATTAGTGTCGGTGTTGCTATCTCTGCTTGTTCATGGAATAGTGTGATATCAGAGCTGTTTCTATAGATTCTATTTAGATCACCATAAGGGATTGAATTCACAGTGTGCGCAGGGTGGCAGCGGTCTGCTCTAAGTGTGGAATTCTCACTAATAGGTTTTCTATAGTTCCGATATCTGAGTTTTTGTTTTACATCTCCCATAAGAAACAAATCCAAGAAACTGATTTTATCCTGTGGTTCGGTATACGTAAATTTTAAATTTACATCATTAGCATTGATATAGGATACAAAAGTGGGGTTCTCTCCACTTGCCCCACCCATATTAGTAAAACATCATCCAATTATTGCACATATAGCTCAATGTCATTTTTTAAGGGATTTTTGCCTGTAAAACTATTTTCTTCCCGCCACGATACAAAAAGTACTGCTACAGATGGAGAGAAACATGAATCCATTGGGCAACCTTTGATTTGGAAATAATATTCCTTATTGAACATAAAAATTTATGCTCTAAAAGATATTCAATGCTACGGATAATTTCCTTTTGTTTCATCTCTGTAGCCGCTGTATTTTTGTAGATGGTGGAACACAGCACTTAATGCTAAATTATGTGGAATAGATGAAAACAAGTTTACCACATGACATGACAGGAATTTAGATTTTTCAGACCATTTTACATTTTTCATATAATCGATTACTGATGATGTATCATTTAAATAACCTGGGGTTCTGGGAATTAATGGCTGTAGATAAAAAAAAAAAAAAAAAACTACCCATCGGCTTAAATTTTCATTCAAGGAAGAAATGATTGATATAATGGGACGCAGGAGTATAGGAAATTCTAATTTATGGGTTTTTGGAAGCCCATGAAATATTGATGTTATCGGATTATCAGGTATAATATTGCAACTTATTTCTCCAGTCACCTTCCACGACAGTCACCTTGGAGGTTGTCTCCCTGCCCTAATGGGGGACAGAAGACAGAGGTTAAATAACCCTCCCCTTCCTGCTACCTCCAGTGTTTTTCCTGTCCCCCAGTGGAGCTTGAAGAGGTTACAGAAGGGGCTGCCGTGGCCAGCGAGCGGAGCTCCTACATACTTACAGCTGGGCAGCCGAGATTGGGGGGGGTTTGCCTCTCCTCCTCCGTGTCGCTGCTCCCGTCTCCACCTTCTGGTGTGACTCGGGACTTCTCCGCCCCTCCCGTGCCCCTTGGGGCAAAGCGGGGCGGTATAGTGCTGGCCGGGGTCCTCCCGTTAGCTCCCCGGCGTTCTCCGTCCTCCCATGCTGCTGTTCGAGGCCGCGCGGCATCGGAGGGGGCGGAGCTTCAGACCGGAAGTGACGTCGGCACGCTTTTGGTTACATAACATAGTAACATAACATACTGTAGTTTTGAAGGCTGAAGGAAGACCTTATGTCCATCTAGTTCAGCCTATTTTTAGTGCAGCTGTTCTTCCCCCTAAGCTGGGTCAACCATCTACCTATAATATTCTGTTATTCGTAACCTTCTATACTGTTACTCACAAGAAAAGCATCCATTCCTTTCTTAAATTCATTCAGTGAGCTGGCCATCACCACTTCCTCAGGAAGAGAATTCCAGAGCCTCACTGCTCTTACTGTGATGAACCCTCTTCTATGCTGGTGCAGAAATTCTTTCCTCCAAACGAAGAGAATGCCCCCTTGTTCTTGTCACAGTCCTTGGTACAAACAGTTCATTGGAGAGATCTCTGTATTGCCCTCTGATATACTTGTACATATATATTAAGTCTCCCCTAAGTCTTCTCTTTTCTAGAGTAAATAGACCTAATTTTGATAACCTTTCTGGGTATTGTAGTGAACCAACTCCATTTATCATTTTAGTAGCCCGCCTTTGAACCCTTTCAAGGTCAGTAATGTCTTTCTTGAGCATCGGCGTCCAAAATTGCACACAATACTCCAAGTGTGGTCTGACGAGTGATTTGTACAGAGGGAGAATTATGTTTTCATCTCGTGTCCCCCAGACCTCTTCTAATGCATCCCATGACCCTATTTGCTTTGGTGGCAGCTGCCTGACACTGGGCACTCCAATTTAGCTTCTTATTGACTAAGATGCCTAAGTCTTTTTGCATGTCTGATTTCCCCAGCAGTTTCCCATTTAGTAAGTAATTATAGCATCTGTTTCTCCTTCTAATGTGCATAACCTTACACTTATCTGTGTTAAACCTCATTTGCCATTTTTTCAGCCCAATTCTCCAATTTACTCAAATCTGTCTGTAGTTGCAAACTGTCCTCCTTTGTGTTAACTACCTTACATAGTTTTGTATCATCTGCAAATACTGATATTTTACTGTGTAAGCCATCCACTAGATCATTAATAAATATATTAAATAGTAGGGGGCCCAATACAGAACCCTGTGGTACCCCACTAGTAACCCTGGCCCAATCTGAGTATGCACCATTAATAACCACTCTTTGTTTTCTATCACTAAGCCAGCTACCTACCCATCTACACACATTTTCCCCTAGCCCAAACTTTCTCATCTTACTTACCAATCTTTTATGTGGACAGTGTCAAATGCTTTAGAGAAGTCGAGATAAATGACATCCAATGATTCTCCTTGGTCCATTTGAGAGCTTACATCCTCATAGAAGCTGATCAGGTTAGTTTGACAGGAGCGATCCTTCATAAATCCATGTTGCTATGGAGTTAAACATTTATTAACATTGAGATATTCCATAATGGATTCCCTTAGAAACCCTTCAAAAATTTTACCCACAACAGATGTTAAGCTTACCGGCCTATAGTTTCCAGGTTCCCTTTTACACCCCTTTTTGAATATTGGTACCACATTTGCTTGCCGCCAATCAAAAGGAACAGACCCTGTTTCTATAGAGTCTTTAAATATAAGGAATAGAGGCCTGTCTATCACATTACTTAACTCCCTTAATACCCGAGGGTGAATGCCATCAGGGCCTGGTGATTTGTCAATTTTAATCTTACTAAGGCGGTTCTGCACTACTTCCTGGGTTAGGCAGGTAATACTTAATGGGTAGTTTACATTATCACTCTGCATTTCCCCCTGGCAAATCCTTTTCCTGTGTGAACACTGTTGAGAAAAAAGGATTTAAAACATTTGCTTTTCCCACATCGCTCTCTATGATTTCACCCTCATTGTTCTTTAAAGGGCCAACACCATCAATTTTAATCATTTTACTGTTTTTATAATTAAAGAATAGTTTGGGGTTTGTTTTACTTTCCTTAGCAATGAGTCTCTCAGTTTCCACTTTTGCTAAATGTATTTGTTTTTTACACATTTTATTTTTTTCTCTAACTTTTTAATGCTTCTTCATTGCCTTCTTGTTTTAGCTTCCTAAATGCCTTGTTCTTGTTATTTATTGCTCTTTTTACATACTTATTTAGCCACATTGGTGTTCTCCTGTTCCTAGCCCTTTTATTTCTGTACGGTATGGCTAGCTCGCAGTGGGTGTGTAAAACTGATTTAAATATTTCCCATTTATTTTCTGTGCTCCTATTTTTGAGGACATTGTCCCAATCAATTCGGGGAAGGTCCTCTCTAAGCTGATCAAACTTTGCTTTCCTGAAATTCAACGTTTTCGTAATCCCCTTCCAGGGCACCTTACTGAAGGACAAGTGGAATTGTATTATATTGTGGTCACTGTTCCCTAGGTGCCCATCGACTCGTACTTCTGTTATTCTATCTGGCCTGTTGCTTAAAATTAAGTCCAGAAGGGCACAAGTTGTGACAGATAATTATCCTTGGTTACTGACAGAAATTGGTTTCCTTTCTGAGATACGCAGGTTTCAGTTTCCCAGTCTATGTCGGGGTAGTTGAAGTCCCCCATAATAATCACCTCATTGTGATTTGCTGCTTTGTCTATTTGTTTCAATAATACATTTTCAGTGGTTTCTGTTATATGTGGTGGCTTATAACAAACCCCATGAGGATTTTATTACTTTTCCCTCCTTGTATCTCCACCCATAGAGACTCCACCTCTTCATTTCCCGTTTGTATATCTTCTCTTAGTGTGGACTTTATATATAGACAGACTCCACCCCTTTCCTTTTTTTACGATCCCTCCTAAACAAATCATATCCTTGCAAGTTAGCCGCCCAGTCATAGCTGTCTAACCATGTCTCAGTTATTCCTACTATGTCGTATTTTTCCTCATACATTACCAACTCCAGATCTTCAATCTTATTGGTCAGGCTTCTTGCGTTGGTCAGCATGCAGGAAAGAAGTTTTGCTTCATTTTTCTTAGCTTCTTTTTGAGTACCCTGTCTTGTGTCCTCTTTACCACATCTAGTATCCTTGATTAGTTTGTCCTTCTGCTGCATGTTCTTGTCTGCTGTTTTTCCTCCCATCCCTTCTAGTTTAAAGCCCTCCTGACGAGTGTGGCAAGTCTTCTGGCGAATGTGTGTTTCCCAGGTTTTGTGAGGTGTATCCCATCTCTTGCGAGAAGTCCATCGTAGAGGTAATTCACGCCATGGTCCAAGAATCCAAATCCTTGCTGCCTGCACCACCGTCGTAGCCAGTTGTTCACCTCTAGTATCCTATTCCTTCTTCTGATGCCATGGCCATCGACTGGGAAGATTGATGATAAAACAACCTGTATGTTCCGTTCCTTTATTTTCTTCCCCAGAATTTCAAAGTCTTCGCAGATAGATTTGTGCCTACATGTATCAGTAGGAAAGGGTAGTCGTCCTTGGATTTGAGGATAGTTGGTATCCTGTTGGCGACATCCTTGATTTTTGCTCCTGGGAGACAGCATACTTCTCATGCGGTTATGTCCGGCCTGCAGAGAGTTGTCTCTGTGCCTCTTAGTAGTGAGTCGCCCACAACTACCACTCTTCTTTTCTTTCCGGACGCACTGCTTGTTGCTCGTGAGTGTTTTTGAGTGTCATTTGTTTCCACTTTTGTTGACAGAGTAACTTCCTTTGTTGATAGTGTGTCTTCTCTTGTAGATACGGTATCATCCTGAGCTGTGCCAATTTCGTTCTCCAGCATGAGGGCTTCATATTGGTTGCTAAGCTGTGTGGGCAGAGGCGTATCCAGGGGGGGCTGCCGGGGCAGTTGCCCCGGGCGCAGGCAGCAGGGGGGCGCAGTCGGGCCGCCCGGCCGCCTAATGCAGTGGTCCGCACCCGCCCGACCCCCCCCCCCCCCCCCCCCCGGCGGGCGCGTTCTGCCGCTACCAGTCCTGGGAGTCGGCGGTTCTCTGACAGCCGACGCAGAGAAGGAGGCCGCGCCGGCTCCCAGGCAGCAATTGTACTGGCGTCTATGCAGACGCCAGTACAATTGAAGCTCTGACCGCCGGGTCAGCAGCGTGATCAGGTCATGTGATCACGCTGCTGATGTCACTCCCCGGCGCCCAGAGCGAACGCTGGTGGTAAGTGTGCTCCACTGTGGAGCTGAAGAACCACCGAAGATGGGAGATGTGGGGATGGGGGTTAATGAGTGGATATGGGGGTTAATGAGTGGAGATGGGGGTTAATGTGTGGGGGTTAATGAGTGGAGATGGGGGTTAATGAGTGGAGATGGGGGTTAATGAGTGGGGGTTAATGAGTGGAGATGGGGGTTAATGTGGAGATGGGGGTTAATGTGTGGGGGTTAATGAGTGGAGATGGGGGTTAATGAGTGGGGGTTAATGAGTGGAGATGGGGGTTAATGAGTGGAGATGGGGGTTAATGTGTGGGGGTTAATGAGTGGAGATGGGGGTTAATGAGTGGGGGTTAATGAGTGGAGATGGGGGTTAATGTGGAGATGGGGGTTAATGTGTGGGGGTTAATGAGTGGAGATGGGGGTTAATGAGTGGGGGTTAATGAGTGGAGATGGGGGTTAATGAGTGGAGATGGGGGTTAATGTGTGGGGGTTAATGAGTGGAGATGGGGGTTAATGAGTGGAGATGGGGGTTAATGTGTGGGGGTTAATGAGTGGAGATGGGGGTTAATGTGTGGGGGTTAATGAGTGGAGATGGGGGTTAATGAGTGGAGATGGGGGTTAATGTGTGGGGGTTAATGAGTGGAGATGGGGGTTAATGTGTGGGGGTTAATGAGTGGAGATGGGGGTTAATGTGTGGGGGTTAATGTGTGGAGATGGGGGTTAATGTGTGGGGGTTAATGAGTGGGGATGAGGGTTAATGTGTGGGGGGGATTTGGAGTGGGGGTACATAATGTGTGGGGAGATTTGCGAGTAGGGACGAGGGGTTGAGTGGGGATGGGGGGTACTTAATGTGTGTGGGGGATTGGGGATGGGGGGATTTGGAGTGGGGGTTCATAATGTGTGGGGGGATTTGGGAGTAAGGACAAGGGGTTATTGAGTGGTGATGGGGGGGTACTTAATGTGTGTGGGGGATTGGGGATGGGGGGATTTGGAGTGGGGATGGTATTTAATGTGTGTGGGGAGATTTGAGGACACAAAATGAAGAGTATGTATGAGGAAACAGTATGGGGGGATGGGTGCAGACAGTAAGGGGTGCGAACGGGTGAATGTATGTGGACACAGTATGGGGAGTCAGGGATATGTGTGAGCAGACAGTATAGAGAGTGGGGGGTAAATATATGAGGAGACAGTATGAGGAGGGAGGGGAATAGTGTGAGGCCACAGTATATTGCAGATATTTTTATTTGGGAGCATTATAATGACACTTCTATCTTTAAGGGCATCGTGTGGGGATTTGCTGCAGAAGACCGGAGAAGATGGAAGTCTGCAGAGACGGCTGTGGATGAGAACTCATCATGGGGTCTGGACAAGAAGAAAAGGAGACCGACTGCAGAGACAACGTCATCTATAAGGTACCTGGATGTAAATATTTGTGATACTGACTAATTCTCATGTTTTTATTTGTTAGGAGCATTAAAGGGGCTGTCCAGGTTTGTGCTGAGTCTGCAGACATTCTATGTGACTGCAGACTTCTGAATTCTCACAGTGCTCACTGAACGCTGTCAGGATTCTCTCGTGCCGGTAATTTACATACATACGGTCACATGCTGACTAGACATGTGTGGCCTCACTCAATGAAAATGAACGGAGCGAGGCCGGGCACGTCTAGTCGGAATGTGGCCAGAAGTATACAAATCACATACTTGTGCTGACATGACTGTATATCGGCAAGGGAGAATTCTAAAAGTGTGCAGTGCATTCGTTGTGAGAATTCAGAAGCTGCAATGTCAGGATTCAGCTCTGCAGGCTCCAGTAGTCATCACACGGACACTTCACTCATATGCGATTTTCATAGTTATGGTCCTGTGACAACGAGCTTCTCTTCCTGCTTTCAGTTTTTTACTGAACATTGAGAGCATTAGGGAGAGCAGCTCGTGGGTACATGACAAACTGTGCAAGTCGCATATGTACTTGGGGGGGGCGCGCCGAACCAAATTCTTGCCCCGGGTGCCAGAAAGCCTAGATACGCCTCTGTGTGTGGGTGGTGATGACCACTTGATCCGTTTGCTTCTTTTCGTCACATGGCTCCACTTTTCAGCCTGTGTATGTGCTCTGAAGCTTTTCTCGCTTTCCAAATCCTGAATGGTTGCTTCTGCTTCATCCAAGAAGTCCTCATGTTCTTTAATTACCTTCAGTGTTGCTATTCTTTCTTCCAGTCCCTGCACCTTTTGTTCTAAGAGGGCAACAAGTTTGCACTTCTGACAGGTAAAGTTGAGTTTTTGGGCTGGAAGATCCGTAAACATGTAGCATGTGTTGCAGGTGACCGTGTGGATTTTCTTCTCTTCCATATTGCTGATGCAGGCTATGATGGGTGGAAACTCAAACAGCGAGACCTGGCAAGTCCCAGCGATCGATCAGCTTAAGGCGACTCTTCTCTTCCCAGAATGCACCGGAAATATGCAGATGAGCTTCCTGCTTCTCCAATCCCTGGGATGGGAACGGGGATGCGCGCTGGGAACCGGGGAATTATTAAAAAAAAAAAAATTATCCGATGGCAGCAGGGGTCGGATGGCAGTTCCTCCCCATGGACCAGGAGGAAGGAGGGGCACAATATGACGGACGCTGCAGACGCCAATATAAGGGTGCCACAGACTCCAGGTAAGCGCAGTATGTCTGAGTGCGGACATGGATGGTGACAAGCCCTCAACTACTGCATCTGTGGAGCCCAGCGTTTCCCCCCTCCTACCGTGAGTAGCAGGGCCGGTCCCTAAACTGTCAAACTTTGGTGGCACGGGTCTGAACAAGCCTTCTCTCTCTTCTTGTAGGAGGCCCCAAGAAATCCTCGCAAATGTGGTATCTGTGGTGCCAGGTTCCATTCTGATAATAAAAAGAAGCTATGCCAGCCCTGTACGCAGAACATTCTGCGCACCGAACAGCCCTCCCTGTTTGACAGCATAAAAACTCATTAGACAGGAGGTTCAGACCGGTGACCCCTGGCCCTCTCCCAAAAAAGAGGAAAAGGGCACCTTCGGAGGCCGACTCAGATTCAGGAGAAGTCCGTTCCTCGGTCAGAGGATATTTGGGAGAATGAGTGCTCAACATCCACCTCCAAACACGACGCAAAGAAATACTATTTTTCTTCTGAGGATATGGAGGAGTTGGTCTCCATGGTGAGAAATACCATGGGGGTTGAGGAGGTGATCTCTCAGTTCAGGATGAGATGTTTGGGGGGCTGAAACCCAGAAGTAGGAAGGGCTTTCCGGTTCATGAAAACATACAAAATCTAATGGCTCAGGAGTGGTCCTCCCCCGAAAAGGCACTTAGTGTACCATCAGAACTTAAAAGCCGCTTTCCCCTCGAGGGTGACAGCTCTATTTGGGAAATTCCTAAAATAGATGGGCAGGTCGCTAAAGTGACTAAAAAGACGTCCCTCCCTTTCGAGGACTCTTACCAGCTGAAGGATCCGATGGATTGTAAAATAGAAAGTCACCTTAAGAAATCCTGGGAAGCTTCTACGAACTTGCTTAAGGCAAACGTAGCCTCCATTTGTGTCGCCAGATCATTGTTCTTCTGGCTTCGTATGTTAGAGGAACACCTCTCGGTGGGTACTCCCAGAGAAGAAATCTTATATTCCCTTTTCTTCCCCCAAAAAGCAACAGGCTTTTTAGCCAATGCTTTGGGAGAAACGGTGCGGGTAGCAGCAAGGTCCCTAGTCCTTACAAATTCGGCTAGAAGAGCCCTTTGGCTGAAGTCATGGGGAGGTGACATCACCTCCAAGACAAAACTCTGTGCCATCCCCTTCCAGGGGCACCACGTGTTCGGGCCAGTCTTGGATGACATCCTCAAAGGCCTACAACAAAAAGAAATCGCTACCCGAGCAGAGAGTCGCCAATAGACGGTTTTTTCGTCCCCCATGAGAGCAGGCCTCCCAAAGGGAGTTCAGAGGGAAAGGCAAGACGGGACGATGGAGCTAGCCGAAGGGAGGTAGAGGGAAAAACATCCTTGTCCCTCAGCAACAACAACCCCCCCCCCCACTCTTTAAGAGTCACCCCTACACAGTCCCCAAAAAGTTCTAGTTCAGATGGATCTATTACGGGAAGGAGTAATTTCATACGTACCTCATCAGGAAATAGGCAGAGGACATTACTCCCGCCTATTCCTGGTGAAGAAGCCCTCCGGAAAGCACACTTATCATAAACCTAAAACCCCTGAATCGCTTCATCAGTTACCGGAGGTTCAAGATAGTCAGTAAAATCGGAAATCCCTCTTATTGGACAGGACTGGCTGATAGCTACGATAGACCTAAGGGACGCATATTACCATGTCCCCCTAAGGGGGTTCTCCGCCAGGTGTCCCGTTAAGCGCTGCTCCGTGTCTCGGAGCCGCTTACCCTCAGCGGGGCTCTCGGCTCCCGCTGCATCGCAGAGACACTGGAGGCGTTGGCGGTCGCGTCACTTCCGGGCGCCTGATAACTTCCGGCGGCGCCATGACAGGCGCATCAGTGCGGCCGGACGCGGCGCACAGGCGGCTCAGGACATGGTAGGATAAAACTGGGAAGGTGGGGCGACCAGGCAGAGACGCGGTAATCACTCCCCACCATGGAGAACGCCACACAGCCAGAGCAGCCAACGTCCGGAAGTAGGGCTCTGGAGCGGGGCTGTATATTCCAAAAGGCAGGAACTTAATAAATCTCCTGTGCTTGTAGGAGAAGACTGCATCGGCAGCCACAGCATTGACCTCCAGGAGACCCAAATGCCCCATCTGTACAATTAAATTACCGGGGTCATGGAAAAATCCCCTCTGAGGAGTGCACCCTGAAGATCATCAGGGGCGAACAGGCCTCTCTGCAGAAATGCGCACAATGGTCAGAGAGGAGGTCCAGGCATCCATCTCCAGAATTCTACCCGCTCAGTCTTCCAGCCAGCCCCAGGCTAAGAGGCCAAGATTGGAGTCCGATCAATCGTCGAGGAGATCCTTGACACGGACTCGGAGGAGGAAGGAGAGATCACCTCGGAACCCCCTGGTTATGGGGAAGAGATACCTCTTCTCGGACAACAGACGAGCTTCTCAGAGCCGTGAGAAGCACCATGCAAATTGAGGAGGCCCCAAAGACTAAATCCATCCAGGATGAGATGTTTGGAGGCCTGAGAGAGAGGATCCGTCAAGTCTTTCTAGTTAATGACCATTTCCGTTCGATGATTCTGGAGGAATGGGAGGACGCCGAGAAACGACTAGTCATACCTCGAGACTTTAAACTTAGACTACCGTTTAGCCAGGAGGACATTAACACTTGGGACGAGGTGCCTAAAATCGACACCCCAGTGGCCAGGGTGTCGAAGACTTCAATTCCCTTTTGAAGATTCCTCCAGCCTCAAAGAACCCATGGACAAGAAGGCCGATGTGCTCCTGAAAAGGGCTTGGGAGGCCTCTGTGGCGGTTATGAAGACATAGGTGCCACATCGTTTGCCAGATACATGCACCTATGGATCGACCACCTAGAACAACTAAAAGGTAAAACCCCTAGAGGGGATATTTTAGAAGGCCTTCCCCTGTTAAAAGTCGCAACCGTATTCCTGGTGGACACCTCTGCCGAATCCGTACGATTCGCAGCCAGGAATAATTCTTTGTCCAATGCGGCTTGTCGAGCCACTTGGATGAAGACCTGGTCAGGGGACTATCAGTCAAAAAATAAGTTGTGTGCCATACCCTTCTCAGGCGGGAAGGTATTTGGACCGGCCTTAGATAAGATCCTGGAGAATGCCTCGGATGACAATAAAGGTCTTCTGGAGGAAAAAACAAAAAAAACATTTCCCTTTCAGAGACCCCGATCCAACCAGAGGCAGGAATATAGAGGGAAGGGGAAATCACCTCGCTGGGAGTACACAAAAGGGGGGAAAAGTAGGGCTCCCCCGTCTCGCTCCAGGAGCAGGAGACAATGACGACATACCTGTAGGGGGTCACCTCAGACACTTCGCGGGGGCATGGGAACTCATCTCCCAAAACCGGTGGATCCTCAATACGGTCTCCCAGGGCTATACCCTCGAATTCACAACCCCCCCCCAGCACGGTTCGTCGTAACAAATCATCGGTCCAGGACCCTTATAGATCCCATTTTGGCAGACCTAAAAGACCTGCTAAAATCAGGGGTAGTATTTCCGTTCCCAGAGAAGGAAAGAGGGCAGGGCCCACTATTCAACCCTCTTCACCGTAAAAAAAAGTCAAGACAGTCGCACCATTATAAACCTAAAACCATTAAATCAGTAGATCCGATACAAAAGATTCCGAATGGAGTCTCTAAAGACCACCACCCCGCTGATAGACCAGAATGCGGCTATGTGCACAATAGATCTAAAAAGCGCATACCATCACCTTCCCATCCACCCTCACTCTCAGAAATTCCAGTGCTTTGCACTAAAAAAGGAAGCCGGTACTACCACTTTCAGTTTCAGGCTCTTCCCTTCTGCTTGGCTTCAGCACCTCGAGTATTTACGAAGCTGGTCGCCGAGATGGTGGCACACTTGAGGCAGAACGACATAATCATCATGCCATACCTAGATGACTTCCTGGTAATATCCCAGTCAACGGCGGAGTTAAATCAACTAGCCTCGGTAATAACCACGCTCGAAAGCCTAGGTTGGATCTTGAACAAGCAGAAGTCGGACCTGCAGCCCAGTACCCAGAAGAAATTCCTGGGAGTCATGTTGGTTCCAGGAGAAGAATCTCGTTTCTACCAGAGGAGAAAAAGAAACCCATCAGGGACAAGGTTCGTCAGCTATGGCGGGATCAGATATCCATCAGGACTGCTATGAAGATCCTGGGTACCCTGACCGCATGTATACCCTGTGCAAAGTGGTGCCAGGCCCACACAAGAGGCCTTCAGGAGATCCTAACAAAATGGGACAGACGGCAGTCCTCTCTGGACAAGAAGATTCGGCCTTCCCCAGTCTTTAAAGCATCGCTAAAATGGTGGATCAGTCGCAGAAATATCAGCCAGGGGGTTCCTTGAATCCTATCACCATCCGTAACGATCGTCACGGATGCCAGCAGAGACGGATGGGGAGCCCATCTGGAAGGAAGGTACCTGCAGGGAACATGGCCCGGGAACATCAGCGCGCAGTCCTCAAATTACAGAGAGCTTCGAGCGGTGTGGGAGACGTTAAAACGAAGCAGCTCAGAGCTACAGGATCAACACATAAAGATCATGTCAGACAGCATGACTGCAGTAGCTTTCTGATGGCATCAGGGGGGCCCAAGACACAGGAAACTGCAGGACCTAGCAGCCCGCATCCTCACCTGGGCAGAAAACAATGTTCACTCCTTGTCAGCAGTTCACCTAGAAGGCTCCCGGAACAGCATAGCCGATTATCTGAGCCGACAAAGTCCGAGCCACCGAGTGGGAATTAAAGTTAGAGATCTTCAGAGAGCTATGCCATTGGTGGGGAACACAGCTGGATCTTTTCGTGACAAGGAAGAGCGCCAAACTAAGGAGATTCTACACCCTCAACCCAGCAGACCATCCAGAAGGAGTCGACGCCCTGAGCCAGAGTTGGAGAAAGGAACTGCTGTACTGTTTTCCCCCTATCGCTATAATTCTGAGAGTCCTCAGGAAGATCCAGGAGGACCGGGCATGGGTGATGCTAATCATACCATTTTGGCCCAAGCGAAGTTGGTTCCCTCTCCTGAAGAAAATGGCTCAGGAGGGGCCACTCCACTTGCCGATGGCGGAGGATCTCCTGTCCCAGGGCTCAGTTCTGCACCCACATCTGGAGAACCTTCAGTTGGCAGCATGGATCCTGAGAGGGACATCTTAAAATCCAGAGGCCTCTCCGACCAGGTGATCTCAACGTTGCAGGCTAGCCGTAAACCCGTTACGAGGGCTATATATCAGAAAATTTGGAAGAAGTTCTGCTCGGAAGGTGGTAGTACCCCCATAGATCTGTCTTGCCCGAATATCCCTCAGATCCTTGACTTCCTGCAGGCAAGATTTAATAAGGGCCTAACCCCAAGCAAGTTAAAAGTCCAGATAGCAGCGCTAAGTACTTTCTTTAATTTCTCCTTAGCCTCTCATCCATGGATAGCTTGATTTACAAAGGCCATCCAGAGATTGAGACCCACATTAAGGAAAACGGTTCCCCCGTGGGACCGAAATCTGGTACTTAACGCCCTATGCAGTCCTCCTTACGGGCCAATATCCGAAATAGACATCACAAGGCTCACACAAAGTCTTTCTGGTAGCCATCACCTCAGCCAAGCGGCTGGGCGAAATCCGGGCCCTGTCAGTCCAGAATCCCTATATACAGATCTTTGAGGACTGCATAATACTAAGACTAAACCCAGGTTTCCTTCCTAAGGTAGCATCTCCCCAGAACTTAAACCAGGAGATAGTCCTACCCTCATTCTGCCCATTTCTGAAAAACGATAAAGAAAAACTTTCACTCATTGGACGTCAGATGAGCAGTCACGCGCTACTTAGAGGTCACGCAGAAGTGGCGACAGGACACAAAATTGTTTGTCCAGTACGGGGGTCAAAGTAGGGGTAGAGGCGCATCTACACACACCCTAGCAAGATGGTTAACATTAGTTATCGCCTCAGCGTACGAAGCCAAGGGGTTACCTATACCAGAGGGGCTTAGAGCCCATTCCACCAGGGCAATGGCAACATCATGGGCAGAGAGGGCGGGAGCCTCAGTAGAGAAGATATGCAGGGCCGCCACCTGGTCTACACTAAACACTTTCTGTAGACATTACAAATTGGACACGCTAACAGCCAGCCAGACTACCTTTGGTCGTAAGGTGTTACAGGCTGTAGTCCCATCCTAAGCGAATTCCTACTTTGGTATTCCCCATCGTGCTGTCAGGATAGGACGTCCTGGAAAACAGAGATTAGACCTACCGGTAATGTTATTTCCAGGAGTCCATCCTGACAGCACTGGTAGTTCCCTCCCAATGATTTGTATTTGTGTTACTATGCTTGTACTAAATCTCAATAAATATTAATTGCATTCATACTAGTGTGGTACTTGGAAAAATCACTGGAGTGTGGAGGTGGGAGGGGAACTTTAACCTCTCGTGCATTTCCTGTCCCTGTAAGGATGAAAGGAGAACCCCATCGTGCTGTCAGGATGGACTCCTGGAAATAACATTACCAGTAGGTCTAATCTCCATATTTCTTCAAATCACTGCCTCTAATAGGATTATCCACTCTTTCTGTCCCATAGAATGAAAAATTAGTTAATTCCCCTTTGTGTCTCTACAAAATGTTTGCATGCTCCTGAATAGGATGCATTTTTATTTCTGATGTTAGTAACCTGTTCTGCCATCCTTTTCTTTAAAAAAAATCTAAAGAAAAATCTAAATTCCTGTCATGTGATGTGCTAAACCTGTTTTCATCTATTTCACATAATTTAGCACTAACTGCTGTGTTCCACCATCTACAAAAATACAGCCTATACACGGATGAAACAAAGGAAATTATTATCCGTAGCATTGAATATCTTTTGGAGCATAATTTTTTTTTTATGTTCAATGAGGATTATTATTTCCAAATCAAAGGTTGCTCAATGGGCTCATGTTTCTCTCCATCTTTAGCGGTACTTTTTGTGTATTGCGGTGGGAAGAAAACATTATTTTTGCAGACAAAAATTCCTTCAATAATGACATTGAACTATATGTGAGATATTTGGATGATGTTTCACTAATATGGGTAGGGCAAGTGGAGAGAACCCCACTTTTGTATCCTATATCAATGCTAATGATGTAAATTTAAAATTTACGTATACCGAACCACAGGATAAAATCAGTTTC
This sequence comes from Dendrobates tinctorius, assembly GCF_039654945.1. Taxonomy (NCBI): domain Eukaryota; kingdom Metazoa; phylum Chordata; class Amphibia; order Anura; family Dendrobatidae; genus Dendrobates; species Dendrobates tinctorius. Next base: position 58,716,643 of record NW_027361683.1, on the reverse strand, counting down.
TTGGATTTCTTATGGGAGATGTAAAACAACAATTCAGATATCGAAACTATAGAAAACCTATTAGTGGGAATTCCACACTTAAGAGCAGACCGCTGCCACCCTGCGCACACTGAATTCAATCCCTTATGGTGATCTAAATAGAATCTATAGAAACAGCTCTGATATCACACTATTCCATGAACAAGCAGAGATAGCAACACCGACACTAATGGAAAGGGGATATAGGAAACAACAAATTGATACAGAAATAAAAAAAAAAAGTTCTTGTAAGAAACGCTCGAGATGATTGTATAAATAATAAGAAACCAACAACAACAAAATTTAACAAAATGAAAAATAAAACCATTTTTAGTACTTTGCCAATTTCAGGAAATAAAAAATATTGTACATAGATATGTCCCTATATTATTCCAAGATCGGGACTTATATAAAGTCCTTGAAAATGGATTAGTGTGTGTGTGCCAAGAAAAGGGAGATCAATAGGTGCTACTCTTTCCCCATGCCTATACATACCTCCAAAAAGTGATAAAAATTAACTTGGCTAAGCTGCAAAGGTTTTTTTTTTTATATGTACATGTCCCAAATGCACTATGTGTCAATATACACTGCAAGCTCAAAAGATTGATGCAGCCAATGATATTAAAAGATTCATTCATTGTAATAAAAACCATGTTGTATATTGCATATTTTGCAAGGAATGTAAAATGAAATACATTGGCTGCACAATACGTAAATTAAAGAAAAGGATGGCAGAACATGTTACTAACATCAGAAATAAAAATGCATCCTATTCAGGAGCATGCAAACATTTTGTAGAGACATAAAGGGGAATTAACTAATTTTTCATTCTATGGGACAGAAAGAGTGGATAATCCTATTAGAGGCAGTGATTGGAAGAAAAAACTCCTCCTAAGAGAACTATTTTGGATCATTAAACTTGATACAAAATGCCCCAATGGTATGAATTATAGAAATGACACTTTATATCTATATATTTTTTTTTTTTTTGGGGGGGACCTAGCTTGGTGATTTATACAAATTATTCTTATGTGATTGATTGTTAACATGTGTGTTCATTGATCAATGGTTGGTTACCATTTTATTTTTATACCATGTATCATAAGGAATCTCAGTGAATAAGGGCTTTTGCCAGAAACTCGTTGATGTATCCCCAACCTGTATGAAATTTTAAAATTTAAATAAATTTGAGGATTTTATCTATTTTTGGGACTCGTCAAAATTTCTTTCCTATGATAAGTCGCAAGTCACGACCATTGGCTCGAGACCCACTACATTGCAAGATGAACTGAATCATAATATAGGACACGGTGAGGCTATTTTTTTGGTTTTACAATGCACAATGTCCTCTTCTGAGATTACCCCAACTTTGACTGACTTTTCAAATGTTCAGCTGGCTATCAGCAAAAAGTTTGCGGAGGTGGATGTTCCTCAAAAGGACATCTGCATGGATAAGTCCCTAATACACTTCAAGGGGAGGCTCAAATTCAAGCAATACCTGCCCAGTAAGAGTGCCAGATAAGTAATTAAGCTGAAAAAACTGTGTGTACCTCAGGGTACACACAAGAGTTTAGGGTTTATGAAGGGAAGGACATCTGATTTGCCTGATCTGGGAATGAGTGGGAAAATTGTATGGGATTTAGTGCACCCACTGCTGGATCAAGGTTATCACCTCTTAAGTAGATAAAGTTTATACCAGCATCACACTCAAGTCCCTCTGCACGAGCTACTGCAGCCTGCTGTACTGTCCGCAAAAATCATAGAGATCTCCCTAAGTCGCCAATTGGGCAGCTGCTTAAAAAGGGCGACAGAAGAGCCCAATGTGGCAACAACTTACTTTTGGTCTAGTACAAGGACATGAGGGATGTCCTTTTCTTGATCAACATACATGATTATGGCAGCAGCATCCCTGCTGATCTAGGTCCCTTTACACAGGTCCACAAACTAAACCATGTACTGAGGTACAACAAGATCATGAGGAGAGTTGGTCTCTGATCAAGTTCTCCAGTCGTGCAGCGCCGGGAGTAAAAGCCAAGATGTGATACAAGAAGCTGGCTGTGCACATTGTACAGATGGCAATGTACAATGCTTACGAGTTATCACGATATGCAGACCAGACCGGGACCTTCCTTCAGTTCCCGGAACTGATGAGGAAGGCCCTAATGTTTTGAAGTTGGTAAGGAGATGGCCCCAGTACTTGCAGAACTGAAGGTGCCTCTTTTGTACCAGGGCAATGTTTCCCCAGTGATGCCCCTCAAATTTGAAACAGGAAGATGTCAAAAAGTGTGTTACAAAAGGGGAATACTCAAGGACGCCACCACTTATCAGTGTGACACCTGCCCTGACAGACCTGGTCTGTTTATGAAAGACTGTTTCAGAGTCTAAAACTCATGCATGGACTAATACATTTATTTCTTCTACAACTCACACATGCCAACCTGATGCACTCTACACAACTCGTGTATGCCACCACATTAAAAAATTCACATACCAAGAAAACACTAGATCAATTCCAAAGGGTCACTAGTGGGGGATTTCCACCATTTAGGCACATCAGCTGCTCTCCATGCACGACATGACGCCTGCAGACTATTCCATCAAAGTCTGCATTCCAAAACGTTACTCTTACCCTTCCGAGCCCTGCCGTACACCCAAACAGTTGTTTTCCTCCACATTTGGGATATCCGTATACTCGGAAGAAATTGCACAACAGTTTTTGGGATCCATTTTCTTCTGGTTAGTCTTGTGAAAGGAAAAAAGAAATGGGTCTGAAAGATCATTCTTATGGGAAAAAATGTTTGTTTTTTTCACAGCTCTATCTTTATAAACTTCTATGAAGCATCTGGGGGTTTAACCACTTATTGACAGCCGATATGCCTTTTAACAGCAGTTAAAGGTACTTATTCCACAGCGCCGCTTTTTACCGACGCTGAGAAATAAGTGTATAGTGATCAAAATAAAAAAAATAGTAAATCAAACCTCCCTTTATCACCCCCTTAGTTAGGCAAAAATTATAAAAATAAAAAGTATTAATTTCCATTAGGGTTGGGGATGTGTGTTTGGGTTGGGATTAATGTTAGGGGTGTATTGGGGTTGGAGCTGGAAATGGAGGTTCCACTGTTTAGGTACATCAGGGGGTCTCCAAACACGACATGGTGCTCACCATTGATTCCAGCCAATTTTGCATTCAAAAAGTCAAACGGTGCCCCCTCCCTTCTGAACCCTGCCATGTGCCCAAACAGTGGCCCACTGGGTATTGCACAACAAATTTTGTAGTCCGTTTTCTTCTGATACCTTTGTGTAAATAAAAAGTTTAGTTCCAAAGTACCGTATTTTTCGCATTATAAGACGCACCCCCAAATTTTTTGAAGAAAAATACAAATTTTTTTTTCGTTAAATGGGGGTCTGTCTTATAATGCCAGTGTCCACCTTACAAATCATATGTCCTTCATCCTGGTATCTATTAAACCCCCATCCTGGCACATGGCCCCACTGTGCTACTGGCACATTGCCCCATTGTGCTGCTACACTGGCATATTGCCCCATTGTGCTGCTGGCACACACTTGACCCCCACCCCCCCCACCCCATCCTGGATATGCCCCCTGTGCTGCTGGCATGTTCATGATAAAATAAGTTAACTCCCCTTCCCATGATGACTGCTCCCAGCTCCCCCACGGCTCTTCCTGTGTCTGTGCTGACATCCAGGAGCTGCTCATACAGACATTTCATTGTAGCTGCAGGACCTTCCATCACATGACTGCAGTCCTGCACACTGGGAGTCATGTGACCACGGGTCCTATTGACACAGCAAGAGCCAGGGGAGAGCTGGGAGCACGGAGCCATCATCAGAAGGTGACTACAGTGACGGGGCAGTGGGGGGAGAGTGCAGGCACATGTAATATGCGCTGCTCCCCTGTCTACCCACTCGGCGTGGCTTCAGCGCCGAGGTGATGGACAGCGGGTGCAGTGAATATTACATGAGCCTAATGAGCGGGAGCACAGGACCTCCCGCTGTCTCTGCAGCCCAAAGCCCAGCCCCCTGACACTACAACAGAGCCACCCCCCCTCTACAGCACACATTCGGATTATAAGACGCACCCCCCCACTTTCCCCAAAAATTTTGGGGAACAAAAGTGCGTCTTATAATCTTAAAAATACGGTAAATTTTTTGTGAAAAAAGTAAAATGTTCATTTTTTTTCCTTCCACATCGTTTTAGTTCTCGTGAAGCACTTGAAGAGTTAATAAACTTCTTGAATGCGGTTTTGTGCACCTTGAAGGGTGCAATTAATAGTGTAATTTTTTGGTATTTTCTGTTATATTGACACCCAGAAAAAGAACAAACAAATGTGAGGGGGTCCCTAAATAAACTGGTTTTATAAATTTTGTTGGAACAATGAGAAATTACTTGTCAACTTTAAACCCTTATAACGTCCTAACTAAAAAAAATTGTTTCCAAAATTGTGCTGATGTATAGTAGACATGTGGGAAATGTTATTTGTCTATTTTGCGACATATCGCTCTGATTTCAGGGTACAAAAATTAAGTTTTGAAAATTACTAAATTTTGAAAAATGTTGCCAAATTTAAGTTTTTTTCTTTGTATAAACACAAGTTATATCGCTCAAATTTTACTATTAACATGAAGTACAATATGTCTCAGAATCAGTGAGATATGTTCCAGAGTTATGACCTCATAAAATGACAGTGGTCAGAATTGTAAAAGCTGACTTGGTAATTAAGTACCACATTTAGGGACATGGTGTCCAATAATGATTACAGCAAATTTTGCATTCTAAAACTTAAATGGTGCCCCTACCCTTCCGAGCCTGCCGTATGCCCAGTCAGTAGTTTTCCTCCACATATGGGGTATCTGTGTACTCAGAAGAAATTGAAAATAATTTTTAGGGTACATTTTTCTCCTGTTACCCTTGTAAAAATCAAAAAGGGTCTAAAGTGAAAGAAAAGTTCATTATTTTTCCATCCACATTGCTTCAGTTGCTGTGAAGCACCTGAAGGGTTAATAGACTTTTTGAATGTGGTTTTGAGCACCTTGAGGGGTGCAGTTTTTATATTGGTGTCACGAGTATTTTCTGTCACATAGGCCCCTCAGCGTCAAGTTAAATGTGATGTGGTCCAAAAAAAGGGTTTTGTAAATTTTGTTGTAAAAATGAGAAATCGCTGGTCAACTTTTATCCGTCCTAACAGAAAAAAAAGATATTTCCAAAGTTGTGCTGATGTAAAGTAGACATGGGAAATGTTATTTATTAATCATTTTGTGTGACCTAACTCTGTTTAAAGGTCATAAAATTAAGTTTGATAACTGTAAAATTATCGCCAAATTTCCATGTTTTCTTTTTTTTTTTTTTTTAATTTACTAACATAAATAAATGCAAGTCGTATCAAACAAATTTTTACTAATATCATGAAGTGCAATATGTCACAAGCAAACCATCTCGGAATCGGTGAGATCCATTGAAACGTTCCAGAGTTACCACATAAAATGACACTGGTCAGAATTGTAAAATTTGGCCTGGTCATGAAGGTGAAAACAGCCTTGGAGAGGTGAGGGGGTTAAGACCCAACAGACCCGGTTATTAAGGGATTAAGATAAACACACAGAACCTTGGAGAGTCTCCATTCAGTTAAGCCCCCGTCACACATAGCGAGATCGCTGCTGAGTCACAAGTTTTGTGACACTTCTCAGCGACCGACCCCCTGCCGGGTATCGCTGATCGTCCTGGAATGGCCAGGACATTTTTTTTTTTTTGATCGCTGGTCTCCCGCCTGTCACACGCAGTATGCGTGCTGGCAGTGCTTAGAAACCCGATGTGTACCTTAGTTACCAGCACGCTGGTGCAGGGAGCTGGTAACCAAGGTACACATCAGGTTTCTAAGTGCCGTGCACCTTGGTTACCAGCTCCCTGCACCAGCGTGCTGCTAACTAAGGTACACAGTGGGTAATTAAGTGATGTGTGTCTCTTGTTACCCCCGTGTCGCTGGTGCTGATCGCTGGTGAAGCTGCCTGTTTGACAGCTCACCAGCAATCATGTAGCGACACACCAGCGATCCTAGCAAGGTCATATCGTTGTCGGGATCGCTGGTGCGTCGCTATGCGACGGGGCCCTTAATGACGGCTAATACCAGTTACTCATTTCACCATAGGAACCAGCACAACATAGTTGCCTTAAGAGTGCCATGTTTGTGTCATACTGAGGGTGACATGTTTGCTGGCATAAGAGCTGAAAATATACAGTGTGTCTGTAAAGTCATGGTGCACTTATGACCAGTCACAGGAAAGCAACAAAAGACTATATAAATTTGAAATCTGCACCGAATAAAAGGAAAACCCTCCCAGTTTTCAGTTTTTCAGAATCTGTGACCAAAGTGCTATGTGAATATTGGCACGTTTATAATGAAGCGCCACTACAAAGGAATAACATTACTCAGTGGGATAAGCAGTTCAAGGAAACCGGCAGTTTGGTGGAGAAACCTCGTTCTGGCAGGCCATCAGTAAGTAACGAATCTGTAAAGTCTATATGGGATAGCTACCTAAGGAGGCCTAAAAAATCTGTGCGTGTGCTCGACAATTACACCCAAGCAAGACTACAGTTCAGAAGGTGTTAAAAGAAATGTCTCTGTTTTACTGGGTACAAACTGTGCCTGTTGCACGCTACCAAACTGGTGGATAGACCCAAATGATGGGCGTCTGTTACAGATATGCTTCATTAGATCGACAGTGATGCAAGATTTTTGCAGAAGATTGTGTCTAGCGATGAGGCGACCTTCCATATCTGTGGACATGTTCATCCCTATAACTTACGAATATGGGCTGCTGAACATCCTTATCGTCAACATAAGTTGAGTACGAACGTAACACCCCTAAAGTGAACGAATGGTGTGGCCTGATGCATGATAAGGTGATAGGCCCATTTTTTTCGCAGAGCAGTCTGTGACCGCAAACACATATCTTGACATGTTGAAATTGTGTGCAGTGTCACAATTTCCAGAAGGTGTCATCTTTCAACAGGACAGCGCTCCTCCACACTACGTCACCATTGTTCATGAGTTTCTGGATAGAACATTCCCCACGGTGGTGGATAGGCAGGGGTTCCGTCAAGCCATGGCCACCACGATCCCCGGCTCTGATGCCCTTAGACTTTTACTTTTGGGGTTATGTGAAGCAACATGTGTACATTGAACATATCAACAACTTTAAAAACTTAAAACAGAGAATCACAGACGTTATTCACTGTTACACCAGACGTCCTTACCCGTGTGTGGCAAGAACTTCTCTAACGTTTGGATGTGTGTAGGGCAACAAATGGAGCCAACATCAAACTGCACTGAATACGTATGAAACTGGGAGAGTTTTTTTATTTGGAGGAGATTTCACATTTCAGTCTTTTTTGCTTTCCAGTGACTGGTGAAAAGTGTGCCATGACTTTACGGACACACTGTAGTTGCTATTTCAAGCCAAAATTGTTTTAGGCAATTATGCCAGATTTCAGTCATAATGTTGCAATATATTGAGGTGGAAAAATAATCTGATGTAAAGGGTTTTTATTTTATTTACAGGCAGCGTCAGCACATTGATGTCCTAGAACAAAAATTAAGGGAGAGAGAGCTGCAAGTCCATAGCACTGTGCTGAACCAATCCAGTCCATATAATGATATGTGTCTCATGAGGTTACAGGTAATTGCATATGACCACTAAAGCCTCTGTATGTCCTCTCCATAATATACAGTATTAATTCTAAGATGTACTTTTTAGGTAGAAAAAAATATTGCTTTAGTCCAAAGGCAGCCACCTGTAATTGAAAAGAATGCATGCTTTCCAATCACTAAAGGGCCTGTCACACTAAGCGATATCGCTAGCAATATCGCTATAACGTCACTGGTTTTTGTGATACCTCCGACCACTCCCCCGCTGGTTATCGCTGATCGCGCGAGAACATCCTGGACTGTTTCTCGTCAGCTTCCTGTGGCGCCGACTAGCGACGTGGGCGGGAGGACGTCAGGATCGCCTCGTCTGACAGGTAAGTAGCGACCCCCGACCCCTGCGATGTCGCTGGTGAGATCTGCCTGTGTGGCAGCTCACTAGCGACCACTTAGCGATGTACCAGCGATCCTGACCGCGTCATATCGCTGGTCGGGATCGCTGGTACATCGCTAAGTGTGACAGTACCTTAAGAGAACTGCTCTCTTGCCCCACACTGATCAGTCTGATCGGCGTCAGGCAGTAGTGAAAGCTGTACCTGCTTTGTAGCGGAAGGACCCTCAATCACTTCCTGACTGGGCAATTTTTTTTTTTTTTTCTTCCCCCCCCCCCCTCTCCTAAGAGCAATAACGTTTTCATTTTTGTTGACATAGATGCATGAGGTCTTGTTTTTTGCTGAGTGCGTTTTAGTTTGGAATGGCACTGTTTATTTTATCAATGTACTGGAAAGGGGGAAAGAAATTAAAGTGAAATTGTAGGGAAAACTCAATTCAGCAATTGTTTTTGGGGCAGAATTGTGTGTGTGTGTGTGTGGTGCAGGGGATGTGTGTGAGAAGGGTGGTTGCATCTGAGCGCTTGGATGTGTTTGTTCCAGAGCAGTGCATATACAGGTGCTTCTCACAAAATTAGAATATCAGAGTTAATTTATTTCAGGTCTTCAATACAAAAAGTGAAACTCATATAATAGTCATTACAGTATGATCTATTTCAAGTGTTTATTTCTGTTAATGTTGATGATTATGGCTTACAGCCAATCAAAACCCAAATGTCATTATCTCAGTAAATTGGAATACTTTATAACACCAGCTTGATTTTAAAATCTGAAATGTTGACCTACTGAAGTGCATGTTCAGTAAATGCACTCAATATTTTGTCGGTGAAAAAATAAGGAAGAAAATCAGCTCCCCACGTTGTAGGAATACAGATAAGAGGTCCCGCGCAGATGGCCTGGAGCAAGGCAAAATCTTTACTATTCAATATGAAAGGGATTGGAAATCCAGCAAGGCATATGTGGTAAAACTCAGAAAAAAACTTTTATCACAAATGAATAAAACTCAAAGATCAAGATGGAGTCGGCAGCAGCACACTGACCAATGCGTTTCGGCTAAGGAGCCTTATTCATGGTAGTGTATAATATGCAAGGTAGAATATCTCTCTCTCTCTCTCTCTCTCTCTCTCTCTCTCTCTCTCTCTCTCTCTCTCTCTCTCTCTCTCTCATTCTAATTCAAATGAGCTTTATTGGCAGGACTAAGTATGTGTTAGCATTGCCAAAGCAAATGGTAAAAATAGGGGGGTGGCAGGGGCATATAGAGGTTCAGGATATATCAGGCTCTTTTTAGAGGATAGGGGCATGGCCAGGGTGGGGTATAGGAGTCCATGACATCAGTCTCCTCTTAGTCTGGGGATAGGGACATGTCCAGGGTGGGGTATACTGTAGAAGTCCATGACATATCGGTCTCTTAGTCTGTGGCAGGCACTGATATATTCCGCTGCTATGGCTGCTGCACTTTTCTCTTCCCCCAGTATTATCGGCAGTTTTTCTTCCTTCTCCATGGAGATGAAGTCTGAGAGGAGATCAGTCTGTCTCTTGAAGTGAGTGCCTCTTGCTGCGTAGTATTTGGGGCACCTCAGCAGGAAGTGGGCCTCGTCCTCCACGGCCTCCTGGAGGCACTACTGACGGAGTCTGCTCTCTCGGGGCTTGTAGTTCTGTCGGTGTCACCCGGTTTCGATGAGTAGGTTGTGGGCGCTCAGTCTGTTCCGGCTTAGGATCTGTCGCTCTTTGGGGTTTTCTAGTTTCTCTAGATATGGGGCCAGTTTGTACTCCCTCTGTAGGTTCAGGTATATCGTCAGTTTCTGGGATTTGTATGTCGTTCCTCCAGATGCTGAGATATTCCTCTTTGACTTTGTGTACCACCTTCCGGATTTCGCCTTTTGTCAGGCCATGTAGATTGATGGCTTGGTCAGGCTGGCTTTGGGTACTTTTTGTTGGGAGACTTCGGGGGCTTCCTAGTGTAGGAAGGCTCTGTGATGGTAGGAGCTGGGACAACTACTTTGTAGATGAGCCTTGAAAGCCATTCTCAGAGTCTGTGTCTCTCTCTCTCTCTCTCTCTCTCTCTCTCTCTCTCTCTCTCTCTCTCTCTCTCTCTCTCTCTCTCTCTCTCTCTCTCTCTCTCTCTCTCTCTCTCTCTCTCTCTCTCTCTCTCTCTCTCATCAAAGTCACATGGTGCATGTCGACCAATGCAGATGGAGGTAGTAAAACATCACACCTGAGATAGATTGTTTAACCATCATTGAACATTTTAAGTAAATACATTTAACAAACGCATGTATGTGACACAATTGCAGACATTTATATAAAAACTAGACAAAAACAGAATCAGAGAAACAAAGAAAACCTAGTGCCGTATAATGTTCCAAAAAACGTACATGTGGGAATTGAGAAAAAAAATAAACCCTCCTTTACCTTTTTTCCTTTCTTTCTCTCATTTTCTTCCCTACCTCTTGATTCTCTCTTAATTGTAATGTAAAATAAGATCATGTCTTATATTCAGGCCTGAGGGAAATCTGGAATTAAGTATAAAAATCCAGAAGGATTCACTAAGAAAACTTTAGTTTCTCTATCCCTCATGACGGCACCTTGGAGGGGATCCACCCTTCAGGGACAGGAAACCTACAGATAAAAGGGCGTTACCTCTCCCTTGTATCAGTTGGTTTCCTGCACCCTGACGGGTAAACCTTCAGTTTGTGGTACCTGAAATAGAAACTGATGATCTTGGTCTGGCCAGTTCGGATACTGGCAGCGGGGAGGCCCCTGCCACAGCTGGTGCGGTACTCGAAGCCACCACCCCCGGGAACGATGTATCTGCAGGGTGAGTGGGGGAATTGTAGTTGCCACTGCGGAGAGGAGGTGGGCTGCTGGGGTCCGGTCAGGTGCACACGCAGATAGCGGTGCCCTGAGGAGGAAGAACATAGGTGGCGCAAGATGGCCGCCATTCCAGAAATAGAATACTCCTTTTGGGTCCCTGGACCAGCGCATGCACAGCTGCGACGCTCCCCGGGTAACGCGGTGCAGGGAGGAGGGGGAATGACATCACACGCGTGGGAGATTTAAAAACTGCTATAAGGGAAATGTTCCTGGCTGAATGCAGTCCGTTTTAAAATGGAGGACAGCGAGCAGCAGCACCACCACAAGCAGCAGTCAGATGGGCAAAAGGATTGGGACAAGAGAAGAAGCCAGTCCGCCAGCCACTCCACGCAACGCAGCAGATCCGCGGTAATGAACAAGTCACCGTTTCTGTATCATCCCCCTCAAGATCCTATCCTTCCTCCAGAACCGGTACCTGCGACCACATCCAACTGGTGAGTGACCGTCAAAAGTTCACCCTTCACTTCCCTCTATTAGGGGTAGAAGCGATCGGGGAAAATGAAAAACAGGTGTTGTCCCACCTGTAACAGAGCCTTACCAGAATCCTGGAACAAGAAGCTCTGCAACTCTTGTATACAACAAGTAATCTGTGAGGAAACCCTGGATTTTGCCTCTGAACTTAGATCTGCAAACAGATCAGAAGTCCAGAGTGCCTTTACGTCCATAAAACAAGGGGACAAAGTTAAAAATAGGGATACTATAGTATGCTGCCAATCAGATCCCTCTACCTCCCGGGGGCCTTGACTCTGATATATCAGACTCCTCATCCTCTAGCTGTATGGCTAAAATGCTGGCCTGGGGATTTGCAAACAAAACTCAAGTTATGCTCGATCCCATGTGAGGGCCAATTTTTGTTCAGAGACACTTTGGATGATATCCTCCAAAAGGCAGGGGACAAGAAAAAGGGATTCTGGAACCTGGGGCCTGTGTCATTTAAACGGTCCTTTTGGAGCAGAAAGTTTTGTTATAAAAAAAAAAAAACCCTGAGAGGGGAAAACAGATGGGATGAGGGAAGAAGAAAAGATAGTTGGTTCCTCTTTGGCAGCTCTTCCCGAGACAAAATAAAAACCTCGAAGTTGCGATGTCCCCAGGGTGGGGGGAAGATTAATCCCTCTCCTTACGGCCTGGCGAAGAATCTTGAACAGCCCTTGGGTTTTAAATCTAATCGAGTCAGGCTTGCGAATAGCCCCCCCCAAGAGATGGGGAGGGGTTCTACTCCCCACTATTTCTAGTGTCCAACCAGACTGCACCTATCAGGCAATAATAAACTTTCGGAAATTGTATATGTCAGAAATCAAAAACTCAAGATGGAATCAATAAAACCCACCATCAAAATACTGTTCCCGAACTGTTTTATGACCGTGTTGGATCTCAGCGACACGTACTACCATGTCCCCATTCACAAAGAATCCCGGAAATTTCTCAGACTAGCAGTTTCCATAATGGGGGGGAAATAAGAGAATTTCAGTACAAAGCCGTCCCCTTTGCCAAAATTAGTAGTGGAAATGACTGCTCATCTGAGGGAGCAAGATATTTTAATCCCCTACTTGGACGATTTTCTGATGGCAAGCGACTCTGCCCAAAGCTGCAGAGGGACAGAGTAATGAGCACCCTAGTCAACCTGGGCTGGCTTCTAAATCTAAAGAAGTCAAGGTTAGAGCCTGGCAGAATACAAGAATTCATAGGGCTAACGTTGGACTCTCAAAAGCAAGAGTGTCGCCTCCCAATTCACAATGAAAAAATCATGTACATAGTGGCAAATTCCTGATGGAACCCCTCCATGACACTGAGGAAGGCGATGTCACTACTAGGCTCCCTTTCCGCCTGTTTACCGGCAGTCCAGTGGGCGAAACCACACACAAGGGATCTCCAGTGGGATATATTAGGAAACCAGTCGGCATTAAGGGGACACTTAGAGGGCCACATAACTCTAAATTCTTCTTATCATTCCTTAGCTTGGTGGAAGGATAACAACCTATCCAGAGGGATCCCCTGGGTAAGAAGTGTGTCCCACGGGATGGGGAGCTCACATGGATGACCGGGTTACTCTGGAAATGGGGGGAGTCAGAAAATAGGGACTTCCTCGAACCAGAATGAACTCTGGGCTGTGAGTCACGCTCTTTCACATTTTCTACCTTTTTTACGGGGTCATCATGTCCGCGTGTTCTCAGACAATCAAATATTGGTGGCTTATATAAACCATCAAGGGGGAACCAGGTCCTGAGCTCTAATGGACACTTCCTCCTAGGATCCTCAGCTTTGCAGAGAAAAATCTTCTATCCCTTTCTGCACTACACATTTGGGGGTAGAAAATCAAAAGGCAACTTTCTGAGCCACACTCAATTAAGGCAGGGCGAGTGGGTCTTAAAACAGTCCATTTTCGAACATATTGCGAAGATGGGGGGGGGGGGGGGACCAGGGAAATGGATTTATTTGCCGATTTCAACAACAAAAAAGTAGAAGCATTTTGCTCTCTGAACCACAGGGGGAAACCACGGGGTCTAGAGATGCTTTTATGCTTCCATGGACTCAGAGCCTGACATATGCCCTTCCCCCGATCATCCTTATTCCAGCGGTCATATGGAAAGTCAGGGAAGACAAAACGAGAATGATACTAATAGCCCCTTTTTGGCCAAGAAGAACTTGGTTCTCCTGGCTGAGGATACTATCGATCACAGACCCTTGGATCCTACCGGATCTACCAGACCTTCTCTCTCAAGGATCGGTGTTATGTCCTCGGGCAGCGAACCTTCATTTAACAGCATGGAATTTGATGGGGCATTGCTGAGGAAAGGGGGGTTTTCAGAGAACCTAGTTTCTACACTATTAAAAAGTAGGAAACTGGTTACTACAAAGGCTTATGGTAAAACCTGGAAAAATTCCTGTCTACCTCTAGAGTAAGAGTTCAGGATGGGGTCCCAATTACCAAAATCCTTGAATTCCTACAAAAGGGACTAGAACGAGGCCTGGCGATCAGTACTTTAAAGGTACAGGTGGCATCTTTAGGTGCACTATATAATCAGGCTGTTGCAGGTAACCCATGGGTAGCACGATTTGTTAAAACCGCTGCAAGATCTTAGACTGATAGTTATTCAAATACTACCATCTTGGGATCTAAATCTGGTCCTATTCTCTCTAACAGGTCCCCCATTCGGGCCTATAAATTCAGCCCCTGTCAAGATCTTATCCTTAAAATCAGTTCTCCTGGTAGCTCTAACTTTGGCCTGTAGAGTAAGCGATATTCAGGCCCCATCTGTGGGACCTCCTTTTACAAAAATTTTAGATGACGGAGTTATCCTAAAGCCTGACCCGGCCTACTTACCAAAGGTAGCATCCCGATTCCATAGGTCCCAAGAGGTAGTCCTTCCTTCCTTTTGCTTAAACCCTAGGAATAGAAAAGCGGAAAAATTTCACACCCTAGATGTTAAGATGTCTGGTTCAGTACCTGGAGTTCACCCAGAGGTGTAGGAAAGAAGGCTTTCTCTTTGTATATTTTCAGGGGCCGAGAAAGGGACTCAAAGCGTCCAAAAGTACCCTGGCAAGATGGATAAAAGATGCAATAGCCTTGGCCTATTCATCTAGCGGGAACGTCATTCCAGAGGGGTTGAAAGCTCATTCCACAAGGGCCATGGTGACATGGGCAGAGAGGTCCGAGTTATCGATAGAACAGATCTGTAGGGTGGCCAACTGGTCATCACCTTAAATTTTTTTAAACACTATCGACTAGATCTAACCTCCGCGTTTGACTTAACCTTCGGAAGAAGAGTTCTTCAGGCTGTCATGGGAGATAGAGGAAAAACATAGTTACTTACCGATAACGGTATTTCTCAGAGCCCGTGACGGCACCCGCTTATTCCCTCCCATCATGTGTGTGGCGAGCACGTTTTACTGTTCATAGCGTGGTTTTGTATAGGCACAGTGTTTCTTTCTGATAAGCAGTATTATAGTGTGTGTATGTGTGTGTATGTATGTGTATATATATATATATATATATATATATATATATATATATATATATATATATATATATATATATATATATATATATAATAATTTGTCACTATCTTGGAGGCCCTCTGATGCTCTGTAAACCATCTGATGTGAGGGAGAGGTACAGCCCTTTTATCTATAGATTTTCTGTCCCTGAAGGGCGGATCCCCTCCGTGGTGCTGTCATAGGCTCTGAGAAATACTGTTATCGGTAAGTATAATATGAAGAAAAAATTCCAGCATCCAAATCAGTAATTAGATTAAAAAAAATTTTTTATTCCTTTATTCCAAAATTTAAAATCATAAGATTCTCCATCATGATAAGAGACGCATCAGGACGTGTAGTTGGACGCGTTTCGGACAAAAAACCAGTCCTTATTCTAAGACAACACATAATACATCTGAACACATGCTTTTAAAGGGAAACAAAGGAAGTCAAGGAACAATCATGACTAAACATAGCCAGCTGATTAATGGGAGGTAGTAAGTCAAAATCACACTTACAAAACACTCAAAATCTCACTCCTAATATTCATACCCGTTGGAACTCTGCTTTGTAACAATAACATCCATTTTGCCTCTCGGCGTAATAATAAATCATTTAAATTTCCACCTACCCTTTTTGTCTGCACCTTCTCTATGGCATTAACCCTAAAGTTGCTGAGATCTCCTTTATGTATATGCAAAAGTCGAGAAGCAGCAGACAAACTGCGTGTGGTAGTGTGACCTACGTCATAAACGTGCTCGGAAATACGACGTCTCAAGGTGCGTGAAGTATTTCCCACATACTGAATATTACAATCCACGCATGTTATGACATAGATCACACTGGTAGAACCACAGTTCAAAAAAGATGTTCTTAGTATTTTTTCTCAGGTGGAATGGCAAAGTTCCTTTTGTTGGCTCACTTGTGATGTACAAAGTTTGTACACTTCCATCCCACACGATTTGGCTATTTTGGCTCTTACTACTTATTTACAGAAATACAGTAATTTTTCAGAAGATTTACAGATGTATTTGATTGAAGTGACCTATTTTTTGTTAAACAATTTTTTTTCTTTTTTGGATGATCTTTATTTACAGGTGCAAGGCTGTTCCATGGGTTCCAAGTTTTCACCGTCTCTTGCTAATATTTTTATGGCCTGGTGGGAGGAGGAGTATATTTTTTCTGAAAAAAATCCTTTTTCTACTGATATTTTTCTTTTTTTGAGATTCATTGATGATATAATTGTGTGGGATGGTGATGTATTTAATATTGAGAATTTCATGTTCTATATTAATAATAATCCATGCAATATACGTTTCACATATCAATTTGATGCCAAGACAATTTCGTTTTTGGATATTCTTTTGTCGGCAAATTTGGAAGAAAGAAAGATTGATTGTGATATTTTTAGAAAACCTACGGCAGGTAATTCATTGTTACACGCATCTAGCTGCCATCCACGTCATGTTATAGCTAATATACCTACAGGGGAGTTTGTAAGAGCAAAAAGAACATGTACCACGCCTAATTTATACGATAAACAATGTGAGATCATTGGTAAACGCTTTATAAAGAGGGGTTATACTAAGGTAGACATTCAGAAAGCTAAGCATAGAACGGATGAAAAAGTAGAGAGGATTATTTGCAGAAGGAAAGCAGAAAAACACCAAATTCTGTAGAGGGTCGGTCACCTATTGTTTTTTCAACTAATTTTAGTACTGACTACTACAGGATTGTTCATATTATTAAATTCCTCCCTATTTTGTATGTTTGATACATTAAAGAATATACTGAAGGATGGGATTAGATTTGTTTCAAGGAGGAATAAAACTATTGCTAATAAGGTATCTCCAAGTGATCATACTAGTGTCAATAGACATGCTAATAGATATTTTTCAGACAGTTCAGCAAGTATAACTAATTGGTTACCCACTTGTGGATCTTTTAAGTGTGCTCAGAAAAACTGTGGGCTATGTAGGTTTATGTGGAACACAGAAAAAATAGTATCTTCTGTTAATGGAAAGGAATTTAAAATAAAATCTTTTTTGAACTGTGGTTCTACTGGTGTGATCTATGTCATAACATGCGTGGATTGTAATATTCAGTATTTGGGAAATACTTCACGCACCTTGAGACGTCGTATTTTCGAGCACGTTTATGACGTAGGTCACACTACCACACGCAGTTTGTCTGCTGCTTCTCGACATTTTTTGCATATACATAAAGGAGATCTCAGCAACTTTAGGGTTAATGCCATAGAGAAGGTGCAGACAAAAAGGGTAGGTGGAAATTTAAATGATTTATTATTACGCCGAGAGGCAAAATGGATGTTGTTGTTACAAAGCAGAGTTCCAACGGGTATGAATATTAGGAGTGAGATTTTGAGTGTTTTGTAAGTGTGATTTTGACTTACTACCTCCCATTAATCAGCTGGCTATGTTTAGTCATGATTGTTCCTTGACTTCCTTTGTTTCCCTTTAAAAGCATGTGTTCAGATGTATTATGTGTTGTCTTAGAATAAGGACTGGTTTTTTGTCCGAAACGCGTCCAACTACACGTCCTGATGCGTCTCTTATCATGATGGAGAATCTTATGATTTTTTTTTAAATTTTGGAATAAAGGAATAAAAAATTTTTTTTAATCTAATTACTGATTTGGATGCTGGAATTTTTTCTTCATATTACGCTTTGCTGCAGAGGGATCCTGTTTCCACATTCCGTGCACCGATCGGACTTATAGCTGTCTTCTTTGGGGTGAGCTGAAAAAATTTTCTTTTTTACCTTATCGGTAAGTAACTACGTTTTTTGTCAACATGATCGCAAGAAAAACATTTGTGACTGCCACACTTGGGGGGAAAAAAAACCTTTCAGGGAAAGCCAAGTATCCGTGGTCTTGTCAAGTGAGGATATGAATAGAGTGGGAGACAGAATTGAGCCAAGTGTGGGAGCTCTTTAGCAACATATCTGACATTAGAATTTCAGAAATAATATTGGAAACGGAAATCTAGGTGTCCTGATGTAATTTTTGATAATGCCCACTACATCATAAAATTGTGAACTATTCTGTAGAAGAAGTGATTTATTGGGAATGACATGTCGAAGGTTTGTTATAACAAAAAAAATCTTAATGCACAAGAGAGCTGATCTTGAAACTAAAAAAAAAAAAAACAAAATCCTGACCAGCTTGTGCGTCCAGCTGACAATGGTGGGGGGGGGGGGGGGTGGAGGGAGTTGTGGTACTCATGAATGCTGGCCTGTACCACTCACTTAATATGTTACTATTGAACAATGGCAATGTGTGCATGAGAGACTTTATTCTGATCCCATTTCAAAGTTTCAACAAGAGCTCCATTCAGTTCACAATGAAGGGCTCCACATAGGAGCAATCGACGACAAACTTATTGACTACGTATGTCATTTATCCCATTACCTCCCATTCACCATGCACTTCCCAAAGTGCTCAATAAAATAATGTTCCCCCCCCCCCCCCCCCCCAGACCCATTATATCTGGGATAGGGTCGATGAATGAAAGCTTGGGATCATGGGTGGACCACTATCTCCAACCACTTATGACTAACATCCCAGGATACATGAGGGACACGAAGGTGGTGGTTTCCACCTTTGAACACTTAGGCTAGTTTCACATTTGAGCCTTTTTGCGCAGCGCATCGTGCGCAGTTGAAACGCATGCAAACGCAGTGATTTTTATACGCATCAGCGTACGCATGACAAAAACGTAGCGTTTGCATGCGTTTGCGGTTTTAATGCGCATGTGTTTTTTAGGTGTCAAATTTCACAGGAGGAAAATCCTGAAACATACTCCACCAATGGGACACAAGTGTGTGTGTGTGTCATGGGAATTTTTTCTTTTTTATAGACCCTGTTACAGCTGAATTCTTCAGATTTTGTTACTTTTTTCCTTTGTAAACATGGATCTGAGTTGGAAGACTTTTCGTTTAAACTTGGATCTGGACATCGCGCTGTCTCAGGCTTTTGAATTTGCTTGCCAGCACGAAAGGCAGAGAGAGAGACAGCGAAGACGGCAGCAGCAGCGTTTGTGGATACATCCGATTATCCGGGAGAGCCGTGGAGCGTACCACACCCTCTATAGCGAGCTCCAGGCAAACCAAGCAAAATTTAGTGACTATACCCGGATGTCCCAAGAAAGCTTCATGGATTTGCTTGCTCGTGTTCATGGAGCCATCCGGAGAGAGGACACAGCTCCGTCGTGTGATTCCTCCTGAGGAACAGCTCCTGGTCACATTACGGTACGTAATATTTAAAAACCAATGCCTGCATAATTGTTTTGGTTCTGCCATGCACTATTCCAAAGCCTGCAGAATTATTGTTCTGCCATGTAGTAAGCAAAAGCCTGCAGAATTATTGTTATGCCATGTACAAATATTTTTTCATTTCCGTGTTTTGCAAAACCGTAGACATAAATATTTTTTTTCTTTCTGTTTGGCAGATTCCTGGCTACTGGAGAGACCCTATCTTCACTCCACTTCCAGTACTGGCTTGGAATCTCCACCTTGTCGGGAATGGTTGCGGACACTTGCCGGGCTTTGTGGGATGTTCTCTGTCCAGAATTTATGCCCCTGCTCACTGTGGAAAAATGGATTGAAATTGCTGAAAAATTCTGGAGTCTGCAATTTCCCCAACTCTTCGGGAGCGGTTGATGGGAAATACATCAGGATAACCAGACCCGCAAGAAGTGGATTGGAGTACTAGAACTATAAAAAGTACTTTTCTACAGTACTCATGGCCATTGCGGATGCAGACTGTCTGTTTGTTGCGGTGGACATTGGGGCATTTGGCTGGGGGAATGACTCCCTGGCTTTTAAGAACTCTGACATGGGCCGTAGGTTGTATGGCAACCAATTTTAATTTCCCCCTGCCACGGCCTCTTCCCCACACCGAAGGTCCGCCACTGCCATTTGTAATAGTTGGGGATGAGGCCTTCCAAATGTGCCAAAGCCTGCTGAAACCCTGCTCCAGCTGGCACATGGGACACGCGAGAAAAATATTTAATTACAGACTGACCAGGGCACGAAGAACTGTAGAATGTGCCTTTGGGATTCTTGTCTCCAGATGGCGCATTCTCAGCACAGCCATTAATCTTAAACTGGAAACAGTGGATGAGGTGATGAAAGCGTGTGTGGGTCTTCACAATGTTGTTATGGCTAAAGAGTGCCCTAACTGTGAGCTAGATGAACCAGCTGCCAACCCATTGCCTGATTTCACTCAGCACCCTCTCAGGTCATCAATTGAAGTTGTCCAAATGAGGGACCAATTTGCGGCCTACTTTATCTCTGATGTAGGATGTGTGGCATGGCAAGATCAATGGTGTAAAATTGTTTTCTTGTGTGTATGTAAATAATAAACATGATTTGATACCTGTACCGAGTGCACTCTCTTTATACACTCCAATACAATAATCACCTGCCCAGGTGTCCAGTTAATTCAGGATGCTGTGTTTTGTGCATCCTGACTTTACTAGGACACTTGACCAGGTGAGTCTAGATAGAAAAGTTCTATGACCATCATCGCTCCAGTCTGTGTTCAATAATGCAGATAGCCGCGACGGTGGAGATAATGCAACTAAAATTTATATCACCTGGCCTGATGTTACAAATAGTGATTTTGGGATGCACTAGCATCCTTCACTCTTTGACACCTGACCATGTGAGTGTAAATATTAGTTGTAGGATCTCCAATGTGGCTTCAGTATGCACGCAGACTGGAGAGATGATAACGTTTATACAACTTCTACAATCCCCTTGCCTGGTGTCATGCTGAAGTGAGGATGCCCAAAAAACGCATCCTGACCAGAATTTTATGACACCTGGGCAGGTGAATACACGTATAAATGAACCTCCAGCATCTCTCCAGTCTGCATGCAATAGATAATGCAGACTGAAGCGACGCTGCAGAGGACAACTCATGGGTATACTCACCAGGCCAGGTGTGCTAAAAAATGATAATGCCAGGGTATAGAATCGTAGAGTTGGAAGGGACCTCCTGGGCCATCTGGTCCAACCCCCTGCTCAGAGCAGAATTCGCTAAATCATCCCAGACAGATGTCTGTCCAGCCTCTGTTTGAAGACTTCTATTGAAGGAGAACTCACCACCTCTCGTGGCAGCCTGTTCCACTCATTGATCACTGTCAGGTTTTTTTTCTAATATTTAATGTCTCCTCCCATTCAGTTTCATCCCATTGCTTCTAGTCTGTCCTTGTGCAAATGAGAATAAAGATGATCCTTCTACAATGTGACAGCCCTTGAGACATTTGTAGACAGCTATTAAGTCTCCTCTCAGTCTTCTCTTTTGCAAGCTAAACATTCCAAAATCCTGCAACCTTTTCTCGTAAGACAGGGTTTGCAGACCGGTCACCATTCTGGTCACTCTTTTCTGAATTTTCTCCAGTTTGTTGATGTCTTTTTTTAAAATGTGGGGCCCAAAACTGGACTCAGTATTCCAGATGACGTCTGACCAAAGATGAGTAGAGGGCAATATGACTTCACGTGATCTAGACTGTATGCTTCTGTTAATACATCCTAGAATTGCATTTGCCTTTTTTGCTGCTGCATCACACTGTTGACTCATATTCAGTATTGTATTATACAATACTATGGTATTGTAGATATGACATGTATTTTCTCCATCTCTTCGGTCTATTCGCCACAGACTGAATAGATGATGTGGTTAATTACAAGGTATATCTAGAATCCCCTGGCCTTGTGTCACAAAGAGTGAAATGATGGTCAAAACACACCATCATCAATTCACTCTTTGATACCTGGCAAGGTGAGAATAGATATACCTTGCACTCGTAACCAAACAGTATTAGGAGAAAGCAAAATTTTACATTTTTAAAAAAAAAAATTGGTTACTGGGAGTGACGTTTGGGGAAAGATGATGGCAAGTTGGGGGTGTGGAGCGATGAGGAACGGCTTAAAGGCGAGGAAGGGGTTCTAGGGGAAGGGGTCACAAAAGTAGTGGGGGAAGTGTTGTGAGCTCATTTTCGGGTTTGCTTCTGGTGAGGGTTATGGAGCTGGCTGTGCTGACAGAGGAGTAGTGAGTTCTCTATCTGGACTCCCTCTGTTGGTGAAGGGAGGTAATGAAGTTGATCTAAATGGCAGAGACCGGCTACCTGAGGAAGAGGACTGCGATTGGACATCAGGAGTTTCTGATTGGATTTAAGGCAGCCGACTCCCTAGTTTCTTGCTGGTGATTTTTTCCTGACTGTGGCTCCTGGTTTCCAGTTTGGTTCCTGCCTTCCTAAAGCTAAGTTTTCTCTGTTATTGTTCATATGAGTTTTTGTCTGGTTTACTTAGTTTTTGTGTTCAGCCAGCCCTGGCTGGGACTGGGCTGAATCCCCATTTTGTCTGATCAGCTGATCTCTTTTGCTCTGACTTCAGAATATACCTGAGTGCTGATATAGTGATTTGAAGTCTAGCTACTTCAGGGCCTTTTTCTATCAGACGTGTTGGACATTCTTTTTGGCAGGGTTTTTTGCGTGATTGCAGACAGCAGCTTTTCTTTCCTGTCCTTACTAGTTATCGAGGGCCCCATCGTTTGCTCAGCCTATCTTTCTACCTGTGTCTGTTTTCATCTTGTTTCACCGACAATACATGTTGGGGGCTGTCTATTGCTTTGGGGTCTGCTCTGGGGCAGTTTAGATTATCCCTTTCTTTAGGCTTATTTAGTTCTCCGGCTGTGACGAGGCGTCTAGGACCACCGTAGGCTCGCTCCACGATTACTGCTAGTTGTTGTGGATAGGATCAGGGGTCTGCAATCCGCTAGTTACCAACCTCTCTGGTTTTCTGGGCTTAGCTTGCTTTTTGTTTTTTCCTCCTCTGTGACTCATTCATAACAGGGAAGGGAGCTCAGGGATGGAACTGGAGGCAGGGTGAGACACAGTGTGAGGTGAGGGAGGGTCAGAGTTTTTCTCTTTTTGTGTCCATTTCTGTGTCTCCTGTGGCCTGGTGTGCCCTGCCTGGAGCACCTGGAACTTGTGGACCTCCTGGAGCTGGGGGACCTCCTGGCAGGATCCTGTAGCTGCTGCATGCTTGAAGTGGTGGTGGAGGTCCTGCCAGGGTCCGTGGGTGCAAATATAGAATGAGGGTCCCCCAGCTGCTGCTAATGCACAGTGGTAGTGGTCCAGGCAGGAGGAGTGGTGGTGGTGGTCTAGGCAGGAGGAGTGGTGGCGGTGGTCCAGGCAGGAGCAGGGCTTGCCATGGTGGTGGTGGTGGGGGGGGGAGTGTCCAGCATGACTCAGCCTTGGGATGGTGTACTGGTGTCCGGCATGGCTTGGAATGCAGGTGGCCGTGCAGCGATATGCAGCAGAAGTCTAGTGAGGTGAAGCGAGTCAGTGGTGGCACAGTTGGAAATGCCACCACTGACTGCTGCACGTACTGACTCTGCTGCATGTAAGCAGTGTTGCAGGCCTACATCATATTCAGCTATAGCTCAGGACTAAGGTGTTCTCCGCCATGCCCCGTTCTATTTGATGAAAAAAATGGTGTGCTGGTTTGTTGAGGTCAGCTTCCAGATGGTCAAGGCGATGGTCGACAGCTTGGAAGCGATTTTCCATTAGGGTAAAACCGCTTTCCAGTCTGACAGCGCTTTGTGGCCATTCTGAAAGACCGAGCTCAAGTGAAGAAACTGCATGACAGACCTGTCCGAGGCCTTCTGCTGCTGGCGGGAAGTGCCACAAATCCAGTGGCAGAGACCTGGGACAGGAGAACATCTGACCAGCTTCCTGGTCTCCAGCTGTCTGTGGTGCCGACCCGCAAGCTGCTTCTTGGCTGTCGGATGGCTGGGACGGGTCCGAAGTCGTTCGATGAAGGACCGCTCCAGGACCAGGTTGCAGGGTGCTGCTCCAAGTGCTGTGAAAAGAAAAACATTAGTATCATGCATTTACAATAGTTAAAGTGCCAACTCCTGTGGAATAGAAAAACACAGAGTAAAACACAATCCAATAGAACAACAAAATACTTGCACTCTGGTGGCAAGGACCGGTCTTAAGAAGGCCAACGCCCGATGGTATCTATATTTGGTTGTGGTCCTTGCTGCAGCAACACTGGGAACCCTGCTCTCCTGACGTACATCCCTGTTGAAGCGGTCCTTCATCAAGCACCAACGGGTTTTGACTTGAACTGTGGAAAAAACAAAATTAGACAATGCAGTGTAGGCCGGGATAACACAAATGTGTGTGATGCCTTATACAGCACCGTCATCAGTATACAGCAACATCATCGGTATACAGCCTCATCTTCAATATACAGCCCCCATCATCATCAGTATACAGCAACATCATCAGTATACAGCCTCATCAGTATACAGCCCCCATCATCATCAGAATACAGCCGCATCACACAGCATTTAAATACTTAAGAAATTCCTTGCGGACCCGTGGAGAGGCGTTGTCCCAGCCATCCATCAGCGCTGCGGCCACCTCATTCTAGAGCCGCCGGAGCACTGCGTTGGCCGAGTGCTGAGGATCACTGCTGTCCCACAACAGCACTTGCTCCTGGATGAAGGCATCATTGTCCAGGGCGAGCTCTTCATCCTGTTGTGGAGCCTAGAAAAGAAAGAAAAAAAATCTTGGAAAGATTTGGAAATGAAAAAGATAGAAGAAGAAAAAAAAAAAAAAAACAGAAAAGCAAGATTGAAGATAAAAAACAGGCCAGAAAAAAGTCAGAAAAAAAAAGTACAATCGCAGTCTGTCTATACTTACAGGCCATCTCCCCGCCCGCACATGGACTGGCTGCTCCTGCTGTTCCTCCTCACTTGCCATGGACGATGAGGTCTGAAAAATAACAATTTGGCACATGTGTAGATGCGACAGCGAATACTTACCCAAACTGTAGGGAAGGAAGGTACTCCATGCTCTGCTTGGGCCAGGTCACCACGAGTCGGTCTGTATTCCTCTCCAGAAGACATTCTGCAATAAAACGAGACATTAGTACATAATAAATTGAGAAAAGTACAGGCAGACATTAGGTTTAATACTCAAATTATTAAAAGTTGCTGCAAGTCTCCAAAGGGTTTCTCTTCAAAGTATTCTCTCTGCTTCTCTCTTCCAGGCTGGCTGTAGAGTAGTGGACTGCCAGTGCCAACCCCTTTTTATCTACACTACCCCCCAAACAATGTTTCTTTGTTTAGGGGGTGGATTAAACCAGCGTCTAGACATGTTTACTCTTAAAACTCATGCGTTCGAAAGTGCAGGCGTGCGCATGCCATGCGTTCCCAAAGACTAAAATGCTTTGTTTCAACGCATTCCGTGCGCACAACAAACATGCATTTTTTGACGCCTTTGGGCGGAACAAAGAATGCAACATGTTGCGTCGAGCGCGTCTAGACGCATCCCTGGAAAAAGCGCATGCGCACGATAACGCAGATGAATGCTTGCAAGCACAAGACCATGCGTCCGCCATGTTAAACATAGGTGCTCATAACACATGTGACCGATAGCGCACGATGCGCTGCTCAAAAAAACGCTAATATGAAACCAGCCTTACCCTGGCAATCACACTATAAATGGCTCACATGTGATGTGGTGGGACTATATCCCTCCATACCGGATTCAGCAGCCGTTAAGTGCTTAACGTATTCTCAAAACTTACTGCACCTATTCCAGTCCTATTCAGGATTTTTTTAGTTATGTCTGTCATGTTCCTTTTGAAACACAATTATTTTTCCTTTGATTTTTTTTTTTTTTTTTTTTTTTTTTTTTACAGAAACAGGGAGTTAGCATGCGAGGGAGATTCTCCCCCTCCCTTACTCAAATTTCTTGGTTTGGTCGCTACATAGATGACATAATACTCATCTGGGAAGGTACGCATGAAGAAGCACTTTTGTTTCCTACATTAATGATAACACATTTAATCTCAAATTTACTTGTATACAACACTGAAAAAAATTAATTTTTTAGACAGTCCTCTTGTGGGTGACGCCACTAACAAAAGCATTACCATCTCCCCATACAGAAAACCAACAGATTCTAACTTCATTTTGTCTGCACATTCATGTCATCCTGGTCATATCAACAATATCCCTAAAGGCGAGCTTATAGGAACTAAAAAAAATCATTCCAAAGCTGAAGACTTTTTACATGAGTCTCAAGTTGTCCTACACAGACTGCAAAATCGTGGTTACAAACATAGTACACTGCAACAAGCTTAAAGCCTGTTTCCCATATAGACAGATTGGTTTTGCAACAGGGTCTGTTGTAGTGTGAACACTGTCCAATAGATTCAATCATCAAACTAGCCAAAAAAACGTTTTTTTTGTTTAACAAACCTTCTACACATCATTCCCAACAAATCACTTTTTCTTCAGAATATAGTTCACAATTTCATGATGTAGTGGGCATTATCAAAAAATACTTACCCATATTAAATCGGGACACCCAGGTTTCCAACATTATTTCTAATGTCAGATATGTTGCTGAAAGAGCTTCCACACTTGGTTCAATTAATGTGACTGTCATAAATTGTCTTTCTTCTGATCATGTTGACAAAAATAAGACGTTTACGTCCTTTTCTACAGATAAGTTACAATAGTCACAGGTTTATTAATTGCAACACCCCTCGGGTCATTTATTTAATAGATTACACATCCTGCCGAGTACAATATGTGGGAGGCCCAATCAGCATGCTGAAAAAAATGCATTAGACGCCACATGTCTGATACGTCTAGTGTAACGACTATGAATACGTCCGCTACCTACCAGAATTTCTTGCAAAACCATGGGGGAGATTTATCTACTCACATTAGAGTCTTAGAAAAAGTACACAAACCTCATAGAGGGGGAGGACGTTTCAGAAGGAAGGTTCTTAACAGAGAATCCTTCTGGATTTTATACCAGATTTCCCTCAGGCCTTAATGTTAGACTTGATCTTATTTTACAGTACAATTAAAAGAGAGATAGAGGGAGAATAAGGAGGAAGTGAAGAAATGGGAGAGAGGTAAAAGGGTTTTTGTGGGTTTTTTTTTTTCTTCAGTTCCCACATGCATGTTTTTCGGAACATTATACAGCATTTTTTTTTTTTTACGCATTTACTTAACATGTTCACGGCAATCTCTCAGGTGTGCCGTTCTACTACCTCCATCTACATTGGTCGACATATGCCATGTGATCTTGAGTTTGTTTGTATATACCTTATTTTTTGGACTATAAGATGCACCGGATCATAAGACACACCCCAAATTTTCAGAAGGAAAATAGGGAAAAAAATAAGTCAAATGGGGGTCTGTATTATAGTCTGAATTCAGCTTGAGGGATATGACTAATATGACCCTTCTCCAACGACTCCTTAATATAGGATTGCATAGCCTCGTGCTCGGGTACAGATAAATTGAAAAGTCGACCCTTGGGAAATTTACACCCAGGGCTCAGCTCAATTGCACAGTCATAACTCCTATGAGGAGGCAAAGACGCAGACTCATTCTCACTAAAGACATCATAAAAATCAGCCAAATAGTCAGGAACATCATGTGACTGGGGAGAGGTGGAGAAAACAGGAGCATCACTAAGGGCACACCGACAACCCCAACTCACCACAGACAGATTTCCAATCCAAAACTGGATTATGGATTTGCAACCAGGGAAACCCCAGAACAATGGTATCATGCAAATTATGCAACACCAAAAATCTGCATTTCTCTTGATGGTCTGGGGCGACCCGCATTACCACCTGGGTCCAAAACTGAGGTTTATTCTTCGCCAAAGGAGTAGCATCAATACCCCCAAAGGGATAGGTGTCTGCAGAGGTGTCATAGGAAATCCACAACGTTTAGCAAAATCCAAGTCCATCAGGTTCAGAGCTGCTCCCGAATCCACAAAAGCCTTAGCGGAAAATGTGGACAGTGAGAAGATCAGAGTAATTGCCAGAAGAAACTTAGGTTGAACACCACCCACAGCAAATGTGTGTGCAAAACGTTTCTCTCGTTTAGGGCAGACAGAAATGATATGCGTGGCATCACCACAGAAGAAACACAGCTTATTACGCCTTCTGAACTCCTGACGCTGCGCCCCAGACAAAACTATCACATTGCATAGGTTCAGACATTTGTTCAACAGGTGGCAACACCTCTTGTGCGGTTTTGCGTTCACGCAAATGCCGATCAACCTGAATGGCTAATGACATAAAATCGTCAAGACCAGAGGGAACAGGAAATCTCACCATAGTATCTTTTACAGTTTCTGACAAACCCTTCCGAAAGAGAGCTGCCAAGGCACCATCATTCCAGGTAGTAAGGACCGCCCAATTTTCGGAATTTTTGACAGTACAACTCTGCAAAATCCTGACCCTGGCTCAATGCCAACAGGGCCTTTTCAGCCTGATCAATAGCATTAGGTTCATCATACAACAACCCCAAGGCTTGAAAAAATGCGTTCACATTAGTAAGAATAGGATCATCAGGTTTCAAAGAAAACGCCCAATCCTGGGGATCGCCGCGCAGCAAAGACATGACAATTTTAACCTGCTGTGTGGAGCTCCCCGACGAGTTAGGCTTCAAGGCAAAAAGTAATTTACAATTATTCTTAAAATTCAAAAATTTAGACCGATCCCCAAAAAACACATCAGGAGTAGGGATCTTTGGTTCAGCAGCATGTGAATGAGCAAGATAGGCGGAAATTCCCCGCACTTCAGCAGTGAGCTGCTCCACACGATCAGACAATTGCTTCACCTCCATTGAGAAAGAAAAAAAAAATTCCCCCTGCTGCCTCAGAGACAGAGGAAAAAATATACCCCGGAAAAAAAAAAAAGTATGCTGACAAACATTTTTTTTTTTTTTTTTTTTACAATTCTTTCCTGCTATTGAGTACCCTAGGATCTGCGGTATGGCTGGTGATTCTGTTATGAATGAGTCACCGAAGGAGGAAAAAACAAAAATACAAGGTAAGTCCAGAAAACCGGAGAGGTTGGTATCGGATTGCAGACCCCTGATCCTATCCACAACAACTAACAGTAGCCGTGGGGGGTTACTACGATGCCCTAGACCCCTCGATCACAGCCGGAGAACTAAATAGGCCTAAAGAAAGAAAGGGGAAATCTAAACTGCCCCAGAGCAGACCCCCAAAGCAATAGGCAGCCCCCAACATATAATGACGGTGAAGCAAGATGAAAGTACTAACACAGATAGAAAGATAGGTTGAGCAAACGATGGGGCCCAAGCTAACTAAAAAGGACAGGATAGAAAAGCTGCTGTCTGCAATCCGAAAAAAACCCTACCAAAAAATGTCCCAACCGTCTGATAGGAAAAACAGGCCCTGAAGTCGCTAGGACTTCAAAATGACTATATCAGCACTATGATCAGAGACAAAAATGGAACTCAGCACACCCCCGACCGGGGATGGCTGAACTCCAAAAAACAAGGTAAACAAAACTAATAAGTTCAATAGCAGAGCAAAAATTTATCTTTGGGAAGCAGACTGGTCTCCAAGAATCCAGCAGAGGAATCACCAGCGACTCAGAAGGGCGTCGGCTGCCTTATATCCAGTCAGCAGTTCCTGTTACCCAGTCATCATCTACCAGATCAGGTGTTTGGTAATCAGCCTCACTACCTTCCTTCACCAGAAGAGGGAGTTCATCAGACATCGACGGTGAAGGGGAAAATGAACTCTCAACAGTTATTAGAGACCTGGGGGGTCTGCAATACCAAGACAGGTTATTACACTTGGGGTTATTTAGTTTGGAAAATCGAAGGCTTAGGGGTGATCTTATTACAATGTATAAATATATGCGGGGACAATACAAAGACCTTTCTAATGATCTTTTTACTCTTAGACCTGTCACAGGGACAAGGGGGCATCCTCTACATCTGGAGGAAAGAAGGTTTAAGCATACTCAGAGCGGATTCTTTACTGTAAGAGCAGTGAGACTATGGAACTCTCTGCCATATGATGTTGTAATGAGTGATTCCCTACTAACATTTTAAGAGGGGTCCGGATGCCTTTCTTGAAAAGTATAATATTACAGGGCATATACACTAGTTTCCTTAATATTGCGTTGATCCAGGGAGCTAGTCTGATAGCCGTATGTGGAGTCGGGAAGGAATTTTTTCCCCCAGTGTGAAGCTTACTGTTTGCCACATAGGTTTTTTTTGCCTTCCTCTGGATCAACATGTTAGGGCATGTTAGGATAGGATATGGGTTGAACTAGATGGGCTTAAAGTCTTCCTTCAACCTTAATAACTGTTACTAATCCAACACAATGGGCAGCACTTTGAACACATTTTATAAGTGGTCATAAATTTGTAAATATCTCCTGAAAGAATAAAGTTACGTTAAAACCAAGCACACCACTGTTCTTGTGGAATTCTCAGTAAGTTTGATGTGTCACCTGACCCTCTTTCCATTGGAAAAAATATAGTTGGATCCAAAATGGGCGACTTCAAAATGGCTGCCATGGTCACCACCCATCTTGAAAAGTTTCCCCCCTCCCGTATACTAATGTGCCACAAACAGGAAGTTGATATCATCAACCATTCCCATTTTATTTAGGTGTAACTGTGATGCTCAGGAGTAGACTACGTCCGAGAGTGGACCCTCTGGCTCACGGATCTGGAGCCCCTGAGCCGAGCGCACCAGGTGATGACCAACCCCTGTACTGAAGCAGGGAACACAGGCGGAGACTAGGGTACCTAGCCGAGCAAATCAGACAAGGAAAGAACACAGCACAGATACCCGTAGGAGCAACAGGAAGAGGCACAGAAGACGAGAAGGGCAGACGAGGAAACCCCCAGGGGGGAAAAATATATATATAATACATACAGACTAGTATATGACGGGAACCAGGAAGGCTGGAGACGGACCAGGGGAAGCGACAACCAGAAGGTAGGCAGAGAGACTGTGCGGGGAGAACGGACAGGAAGAACGGAGGCAGACAGGGAGGCCGGCAACAGCGTCGGAACAGGGACAGAAAGGAACACCAGGTAATAGCACTAGACAGGAAGGGTACGGGCCAGAACAGTGCGGAGGTTCCACACAATCACCCGGCGCCCTAATAGGACGCCTGAAGTACCTTAGCGCCAGGAAGTGCGTCCCAAGCCCTGCCCTTCAGCGACTCCCACCGCCAGAGGAAGAGGGCGGGCGGACGTGGACCTAAGGCTGGCGCGTGTGACCGCAGCAGGACGCAAGACAGGGCGGGCGCGCGCAGGTGAGAGGAAGCTGCGGCGGGTGCCGCCGCTGAGGGGGCATCGGTGGGCACGGCTGCCGATATCACAGTATCCATATAAATGGCTCGCCCTGTATTATCAACCTGAGGAAGCTCAACCGATGGGATTGTGAATTATTCCTTCAAGATGTTGTCAGTGAACACGGCTATAAAGCTGTTGTTCCAAAATTGTTTCATGACAGTCATCGATTTGTAGGATGCCTTAAAGGCTCTCCATACATGTGTTGTGACTATCACACAGCCGCGACACATGCAGCTGTGGCACCAAACAGCTGATTATCGTGATTGCTCCAGGTATCCAGGTTCCCGATGCAGCTATTTGGATGAGGAGCTATCCGAAGCCATTCACTCATGCCTAATGCTTATGGTCACATACCAACCCATTGGTAGAAAACACCGTGTGCATTACTGTAGTGGTGCCAAGTTAGGCTCCCAAACCATGTATGATAAAATGAAAATCTGGCACTCAACTTAATGCTTGGTGAGGCAGTTTATTGTAGTACCAGAAAATGTTTCGGTCAATATAGACCTTCATCAGTTACGTGCTAGTATGTTTGAAAGTAGCTTGAAGGAGGGCGCTTTTTATGTTATTCACTGATAACGCCAGTAATCAAATGGTCAGAATGCTGCTGTAACGCAGGATAATCTTAATAGTTGAAAATATCAGCGCAGCCTGGTCCTCCTTGGTGTTTACCCATGTCCAGGAGGACCAGGCTGCGCTGATATTTTCAACTATTAAGATTATCCTGCGTTACAGCAGTATTCTGGCGTTATCGGTGAATAACATAAAAAGCGCCCTCCTTCAAGCTACTTTCAAACATACTAGCACATAACTGATGAAGCTCTATATTGACCGAAACGTTTTCTGGTACTACTATATTATACCAACCCATTGGGACCATCAGGAATTCCTGAGGGTGGCTCTGTATGTCCAGTGATGGGTCAGACAATACCAATATACAGCCTTTCAGTTTGGTCTGTCAATAGCTCCAAGAGTGTTCACCAAGGTAACATCAGAGGTGAGGGCTTACCTGCGTTCTCGAAACACGGTTATCCCTTACCTGGACGACATCCTTATAGTCGGAAGATCACTGTGCAGAACAGCTGTGGGAGGGTAACGGTGGTCCTAGAAGAGCAGGGCTGGATGGTAAATACCTTCAAATCGAGACTAAAGCCAGATAGGATACAGTCTTTCCTGGTTCTGGTTTTGGACCCTGTGCACCAGATGTGTCTCCCAACAGAGGACAAATTAGCCAATATTATGGCCTGAGCGCTGTCCGCAATAGATCAGCCAAGAATAACCCTAAGAAAAACAAATGTCCTTGCTAGGAGCCCCTAACATCTTGTATCCCGGCAGTAAGATGGGCTAGTATACCACTCTCAAGTGAAAGGCTTCCATCTAGCAGCATAGAATTTGAGAGGGCATTACTGAGTCTGAAGAGGTTCTCACCAGGGCTAGTCTCCACCCTGTTGAAAAGTAGGAAACTGGTTATATCAAGGATCTGTAATAGAACATGGAAGAAATTTCTGTATTTTCATGGCAGCCCTTAGGGGATGAGGCTCCGGTATGGTCCGTTCTAGAGTTTCGGCAATCTGGGTTGGACCTACGGTTAGCAACTAACACTCTTAAGGTACAGGTATCAGCCCTGGGTGCCTTGTGTAATTGCAACCTACCAGCAAATAAATGCGTGTCTCTTTTTATAAGATCCTGTAGTAGGTCCAGACCTGTTATAGTCAAAAAGATTACTCCATGGGACCTGAACCTAGTTTTAGAGTCACTAACTAGAAACCCATTTGAGCCCTTACAGGAGGATATGTCTGCAAAGTTCCTCACTCTTAAGGCAGTTTTACTTGTGGCCCTGACATCATCCCGCAGGGTGAGCGATATACAGGCCCTCTCCAGATTTCCCCCTACACAGGTGTATGACGAAATTTGCTCTAAGACCAAACCCGGCCTGTCTCCCCAAGGAGGTTCTTAAATTCCATAGGAGCCAAGATATTACTCGGCCCTCCTTTTGTAATAATAACCCTAGGAATCCTGGGGATCAAAAATTCCATACAGTGGATGTGAAGGAGGTTCATGTTGGAATATATGTCCATCACCAGTCAGTGGAGGAAGGACCGGTCCATATTTGTAGCCTTTCAGAGTAGCAGAAATGGGTATGGGGTATCCAAGGCTACCCTTGCCAGATGGATCAGGGAGGCCATCTTACACTACGAGTGGTTCTCCGGTTCCTGAAGGCATCAAGGCTCCACCAGAACTGTGGCAACCTCCTGGGCAGAAAAGGCAGCGGTATCAATTGATCAGATCTGTAAGGCCGCTACCTGGTCCTCACCATCTGCTTTCTTTAAACACTACAGACTGACTCTGTCCTCCTCTGGTGACTTGACCTTTGGTAGAAGGGTGCTGCAAGCGGTAGTCCCTCCCTAAGGTGTTTCAATTCTCCAAAAATCACAGGTGTGCTTTCATGTGGGAAAGGAAAACACCAAGGTTACTTACCGGGTGCTGGTTTTTCCTGAACGCATGACAGCACCCGTATATCCCCCTCACCTTATGGGTGTGCACTATACTTTGGGTGTTTTTTATATTGTGGTGTTGGTTATGCGTGTAATTTAACCGGAGGTCCTCTCATTCTGTAACCCAACTGAAGCGGGGGAGAGGTACCTCCCTTTTATTTCAGTAGGTGTCTTGGCTGAGTGGATCCCTCTCTCAGGTGTGGTGTCATGGGTTCTGGAAATAACGGCTACCCGTAAATAACCTTTGTGTATTTTGTTTTCTGCTGTCTTACATTGGTTTGCATCCTATAGTTTGAAAAATACAATAATTGAAAGTACAGAAAAAAATCATGTTAAAATGTGTGTCTAGGATTTGCAAAGGGAGTTTACATTCTTACGAGCACAGTTCGCTGATAAGAGTGATTCAGCTAGCCGAGAGAAGGCCGAACTAGGAAAGAAACTATGTGCTATGGAGTCTGAGAGTAGAGGCCTGAGGGAAGCAATGAAGGAAGCAGCTCAAAACCACTCTGAAGATTTGAAAAAGCAAGAAGAGCGTGTAAGTTCTTGTATTTTTGTCTCTGCTAATGTTCATTTCAGTCTCAAAGCTATGTTGTGAAAATGATGACTGTATTCTGGGGCAGGTAAAAGGAAGAGAACGCCATATTAATTCCTTGAAGAAGAAATGTCAGAAAGAAGTAGAACAGAATAAAGAAAAGCATCACAAAATAGAGACATTGGAGCGATACATGGCCAATCTCCCTACAGCACAGGATCACGAAAAGCAAGTGCTACTGGTAAGTTGTCACTCCATGTGCTTTAGAGACTTAAAGGGCTATTCCCAACACCAAGATCCTATCCCGATATGTAGTAGGTATCTAATAATATTTACCGCCAATTAGAAATGTAGTATAGTTATTCTGATTTGCTATACCTCTTTCCTCATGTGCAGGCTTTGCAGGACATTAGATATCCATGGTTTCGACCACTCATATAGTGATAGTTCAAAAGTTGCTAGTGGTCGTAACCATGTGGTTCTGCAATGCCTGCACACGAGGAAAAACAGAGCGAATCAGATAAACTATACTACATTTCTAATTGAAGGTATTTGCTGATATTATCACACCTACTACATATTGACATAGAATCTTGGAGATGGTAGCACCCCTTTAAGATCACTAATCTGTGGAATATTTCGCCTTCCAGTGTGAAGAAAATTGCTTATTAGATATGGCGTTTAATCACTAGCCTCTTTCCTATTTATTTAATTTTTTGTGCGCGCAATCGTTCTTTATGGGATTGCCTGAGAGAGGCGAATTACACCACTGTCTTCTTACCACAATGCCTCTTTGAAGTTTAATATTGTGAAAACAGAATTCTGACTGTAATCAAGCAATATAAAGGAATGTATTAACTAAATTTTGTATCAGCTAACTTGGTGCAAAGCTGACCGTTACCGATCACAGAAATTCACTTCAGACCAATGTTGCCCAGACCCATAGATCTAATGGGTAGTCCAATTCTGACTAAAAACTTGTGTACCTACAACTACATTTTGGCAAAGATCTGTCAATTATTGAAATTTGTCACACTCCTTTGTGTAATAAATAGATCTTCATAATCTTCAGAAAGTTTAATTTAGCTTTTTGGGGGGGGGAGAGGGGAAGCAGAACATTATGATCGCTTTCTATTCATAAAAATGTCAGTTCAGCGCAGTAAAAAGCATGCCCTCACACAGCTCCATGGATGAAGAAAAAAAAAAAAAAAAAAAGATATAAAGCAACCATGAATTGTAGATACAGGTGCTTCTCACAAAATTAGAATAACATCAAAAAGTTATATTATAGTCTTTACAGAGTGATATATTTCAAGTGTTTTTGTGTTAATGTTGATTATGACTTACAGCCAATCAAAACCCAAAAGACATTAGTAATCAAACGTCATTAGTAAATCAGAATACTTTACTTTATACTAGCTTGAAAAATTATTTTAAAATCCAAAATGTTGGCGTTCTTAAATGTATGTTCAGTAAATGAACTCAATACTTAGTTGGGGCTCTGTTGTGAGCTGGATATAAGGCAGCCGACGCCCTTCTGAGTTGCTGGTGACTTCTCTGCTGGATTCTTGGAGACCAGTCTGATTCCTGCTTCCCAAAGATAAGTTTTTGCTCTGCTATTGAACTTAGTAGTTTTGGTTTTGTTTACCTTGTTTTTTGAGTTCAGCCATCCCCGGCTGGGGGTATGCTGGATTCTTTTTCCTTGATCAGTGTTCTCTTTTGCTCTGCTTCCAGAATATTCTGAGTGCTGATATAGGGTTTGAAGTCTAGTGACTTCAGGGTCCTTTTTGCTTATCAGTTGTGTTGGTAGTATTTTTTGGCAGGGTTTTCTCGGATTGCAGACAGCAGCTTTTCTGTCCTTTTTAGTTAGCTTGGGCCCCATCGTTTGCTCAACCTATCTTTCTATCTGTGTCAGTGTTTATTCATCTTGCTTCACCATCATTATATGTTGGGGGCTGCCTATTGCTTTGGGGTCTGCTCTGGGGCAGTCAGTTTTTCTCTTTTCTCTCTTTAGGCTTGTGTAGATCTCCGGCTGTGGCGAGGTGTCTAGGATCACCGTAGGAACACTCCACGGCTACTGCTAGTTGTGTGATAGGATCAGGGATCTGCAATCCGCTAGTTTCCAACCTCTCTGATTTTCTGGGCTGAGCTTGTGTTTTGTTTTTTCCTTCTCGGTGACTCAATCATAACAGGGTTCCTTTTGGATCAGTTACTGCATCAATGCAGTGTGGCATAGAGGCAATTGGCCTGTGGCACTGCTGAGGTGTTATGGAGGACCAGTGTTGTGAGTTCATTTTCCCCTTCACTACTGAGGCCCGATGAACTCCCTCTTCTGGTAAGGAAAGGTAGTGAGCCTGATTATCAGGCACATGAGCCTAATGATGATGACTGGCTGAGTGGAGTTACGGACTGGATATAAGGCTGCCGACGCCCTCCTGCCTTGCGGGTGATTTCTCTGTGGGATCCTTGGAGACCAGTCTGAATTCCTGCTCTTCTAAAGCTAAGTTTTTCTGCGCTTCTTTTTGCATTTGTGCTTTGACTTTGTTTGCTTTGTTTTTCTGGATTTCTGCCATTCCCTGCTGGGGTGAGCTGAATTCCTTTAGCTCTGTCTTCTGAAGATACCGGAGTGCTGATGTAGTTTTTGGGGCCTGGCTGCTTCAGGGTCTTTTTTCATATCAGCTGTTGGCTTATTTCTTTGATAGGGTTTTTGGCAGATTACAGACAGCAACCATCCTTTCCTGTCCTGTTTAGTTTAGCTTGGGCCACATCGTTTGCTCAGCCTATCTTTCTATCTGTGTGAGTGTTTTTTCATCTTGCTTCACCGTCATTATATGTTGGGGGCTGCCTTTTACTTTGGGGTCTGCTCTGGGGCAGTTTAGATTTCCTTTTCTGTCTTTAGGCTATTTAGCTCTCCGGCTGTGATCGAGGGGTCTAGGGCACCGTAGGAACCCCCCACGGCTACTGCTAGTTGTGTTGATAGGTTCAGGGGTCTGCAATCTGATAGTTGCCAACTTCTCTGGTTTTCTGGACGTAGCTTCTATTTTTGTGTCTGCCTCCTACGGTGACTCATTCATAACAGACCAGGTTGCTTTGATAGCAGCCTTCAGCTCGTCTGCATTGTTGGGTCTGGTGTCTCTCATCTTCCTCTTGACAATACTCCATAGATTCTCTATGGGGTTAAGGTCAGTCGAGTTTGCTGGCCAATCAAGCACAGTGAAATGGTTTTTGAACCAGGTATTGGTACTTTTGGCAGTGTGGACAGGTGCCAATTCCTGCTGGAGAATGAAATTTCCATCTCCAAAAAGCTTGTCAGGGAAGCATGAAGTGCTCTAAAATTTCCTGGTAGATGGCTGCATTGACTTTGCTCTTGATAAAACAAAGCGGACCTAGACCAGCAGATGACATGGCTCCCCAAACCATCACTGATTGTGGGAAAACTCACACTAGACCTAAAGCAGCTTGGATTGTGTGCCTCTCCACTCTTCCTCCAGACTCTGGGACCTTAATTTCCAATTGAAATGCAAACTTTACTTTCTCCTACGCCTCATTCGGGGACACAGGACCATGGGTGTTATGCTGCTGCCACTAGGAGGACACTAAGCAAACCACAGAAAAAATTAACTACTCCTCTGCAGTATACACCCTCTCACTGGCTGAGATTTACCCAGTTCTTGTCTGGAGGAGGCACTTGGGTCTGGCTTCAGACCCCACCGTTTTTTTTTTTTTGTTTTTTTTTCAGTAAATGTTTATTTTTTAAGTAATGTAGTGAAGGAGGTGGTGGACCTTTCTTCTTGGGTCCGATCTCCCCTGGAACCATCAACAGGCGAAAAGGGGTCATGCCTAGGCTCATTTAGGGCGACGGTTCCTGCTGGTCCCGATCTCTCAATGGCAGCAGAGGCAAATGGAGGGTCACCTTCATGTTTCCTCCCCCGGACCCACGCAATACAGTTGTGGCCAAAAGTATTGACACACCTGCAATTCTGACAGATAATACTCAATTTGTTCCTGAAAATGATTGCAAACACAAATTCTTTGGTATTATTATCTTCATTTAATTTGTCTTAAATGAAAAAACACAAAAGAGAATGAAGCAAAACATTGATCATTTCACACAAAACTCCAAAAATTGACACCCTCAGCCTAATACTTGGTTGCACAATCTTTAAAATAACTGCGACCAACCGCTTCCGGTAACCATCAATGAGTTTCTTACAATGCTCTACTGGAATTTTAGACCATTCTTCTTTGGCAAACTGCTCCAGGTCCCTGATATTTGAAGGGTGCCTTCTCCAAACTGCCATTTTTAGATCTCTCCACAGTTGTTCTATGGGATTCAAGTCTGGACTCATTGCTGGCCACCTTAGAAGTCTCCAGTGCTTTCTCTCAAACCATTTACTAGTGCTTTTTGAAGTGTGTTTTGGGTCATTGTCCTGCTGGAAGACCCATGACCTCTGAGGGAGATCCAGCTTTCTCACACTGGGCCCTACATTATGCTGCAAAATTTGTTGGTAGTCTTCAGACTTTATAATGCCATGCACACGGTCAAGCAGTCCAGTGCCAGAGTCAGCAAAGCAACCCCAAAACATCAGGGAACCTCCGCCATGTTTGACTTTAGGGACCGTGTTCTTTTCTTTGAATGCCTCTTTTTTTTTTTTTTTTTTTCTCCTGTAAACTCTGTCTCTTTGCCCAAAAACCTCTACTTTTGTCTCATCTGACCAGAGAACATTCTTCCAAAACGTTTTAGGCTTTTTCAGGTAAGTTTTGGCAAACTCCAGCCTGGCTTTTTTTATGTCTCGGGGTAAGAAGTGGGGTCTTCCTGGGTCTCCTACCATACAGTCCCTTTTCATTCAGACGCCGACGGATAGTACGGGTTGACACTGTTGTACCCTCGGACTGCAGGGCAGCTTGAACTTGTTTGGATGTTAGTCGAGGTTCTTTATCCAGCATCCGCACAATCTTGCGTTGAAATCTCTTGTCAATTTTTTTCTTTTCCGTCCACATCTAGGGAGGTTAGCCACAGTGCCTTGGGCTTTAAACTTCTTGATGACACTGCGCACGGTAGACACAGGAACATTCAGGTCTTTGGATATGGACTTGTAGCCTTGAGATTGCTCATACTTCCTCACAATTTTGTTTCTCAAGTCCTCAGACAGTTCTTTGGTCTTCTTTCTTTTCTCCATGCTCAATGTGGTACACACAAGGACACAGGACAGAGGTTGAGTCAACTTTAATCCATGTCAACTGGCTGCAAGTGTGATTTAGTTATTGCCAACACCTGTTAGGTGCCACAGGTAAGTTACAGGTGTTGTTAATTACACAAATTAGAGACGCATCATATGATTTTTCGAACAGTGCCAATACTTTTGTCCACCCTCTTTTTTATGTTTGGTGTGGAATTATATCCAATTTGGCTTTAGGACAATTCTTTGTGTTTTTTTATTTAAGACAAATGAAGATAATACCAAAGAATTTGTGTTTGCAATCATTTTCAGGAAGAAACTGAGTATTATCTGACAGAATTGCAGGGGTGTCAATACTTTTGGCCACAACTGTATAATGACGTCATGCAGCCCACTGATGCAAGCGGCAACCTCTCCATCCCCCCTGTGATAATTGTTTCACCTGTGCAATACAAAGGAAATCCTGAAAACATGATCGGTTGGTGGGCCTTGAGGACTGGAGTTGGGGAACCCTGTATTGAGCAATATACCTTTTAAGGATAGCGCAGCTTCGGCTCTGCTATGCCGCCTCCGTGAGTATGATGAGCTGAGATGGCTTGTCACAGCACAGCCGCCATGACCGAGCAACAGTCAGTGGGTCCTGGTCCCTGGGGGGGGAAGGGGGAGCACTGATCCGGTGTCCAGCGGCGTTTGCGCTGTGTCCGGCCGCGGCCTCTCTTCTGCCGGCGCGCATTGCCGGCGGCCGCCATAAGTTGAGCTCCCGGCTTCTAGCCGGTCTAGGCTGCAGTCCCTTAGATCCGACCACCGTGGTTGGGTGGCGCCCACATTACTGGCTCTTCTCGTTTTGAACGAGAAGCGCTTTCCTGGTCTCTGGGGGGCCATAATTTTTCACTCTGCCTGCTTCCTGACAGCTGAGGGGGGTACTTTTTTAGCTGCGAGGATAACGCTAGAAGGAGCCTCAAAGGACTGCAGAGATTACAGTTTCTCCCCTGGGGACATCAGGACCTGGGTAAGCTGCACTGCTCCACAGCAGTGACATTAACCCCTTCTCTGCACGTGAGCAGTGACATTAACCCCTTCTCTACACGTGCAATTCTCTCTGCCTGTGGCCCATATTCTGCCTATACACTATGTCTCAATCTAAGGGGAAGGCTAACAAAAACACAGCTTTTTTTTTTTTTACCTCATGTGCCTCGAGCAATGCAGCCTTGCCCCGTGCTCACATTAATTCATTATGAACGATTGTCAACCGAAATGTGCCCAGAGGCTGCCACCGATAACACTGAGTTTAGTCCTCCTGAGTGGGCTGCGTCCCTGTCTCGATCTGTGGATTCCCTGGCCAAAGCAGTAGACTTCCTCCGGGTCTCCTCTTTAAGTCAGAACGTCTCTTTGCTGACTGTGGAGGGCTCTGGTGACGGTCGGGAAGCATCCACCAGCAGGGATCAGGCTTCTAGAAAACGGACCCATGACGCGTCCGCCGATCATGCTCGCACTTCGGCATCTGCGAGTTCCATTTTTTCGCTCCCTCTCCTGACGTTCGCAGCAAGCATGACTCAATACGAGTCTGATACATCATTAGGTCAGGATCCCCCGAATTATCAAGAGACGCTTGATTCTCTTAGAGTCGGTCAACAAGATTCTGAGGTTGGACGAGGAAAATATTTCCGCTCCGGAACACATAGTGTCCTTTAAGAAGAATAAACGTGTTCACAAAGTATTTACCAATCATCCAGAGTTTAAGAACATTGTCCAGAGACATAGGGACTGACCAGATAAGCGGTTCTCCGGTCGAAAGCCTATTGAGTCTAAATATCCTTTTTCTCGGGATCTAATTAAGGATTGGTTACAGCCCCCTTCAGTGGATCCTCCTATATCACGTCTTGCTTACAAATTGCTCTTGTCTGTATCTGATGGTTCCTCAGTCAAAAACCCCACTGACTGTCAAATTGACTAACTTGCTCGCTCAGTCTTTGAGGCTTCCAAAGCGGCGCTCTTTCCGTCTTTCGCAGCAACTTGGGTGGCTAAGGCTATGGCTGCTTGGGCACAGGTGTTAATCACAACTATTCAGGATAGCAATCTTCCCCCAGAGGCAGCCAGCCTAGCCAGTCAGATAGCTCATGCCGGAGACTTTGTAGTTAACGCTTCTTTAGATGTGGTAAATTGCGCTGCATAGGCAGCTGCAAATGCAGTCTCCATTAGAAGGGCACTGTGCTTTGCGCCTGCCAGGCAGATTCTGCTTCCAAGAAATCGTTGACCTCTCTACCTTATCAAACTGGTCGCCTATTTGGGGAGAAACTGGACCAGCTCATTTCTGACGCTACCGGAGGGAAGAGTAAATTCCTTCCCCAACAAAGGCCCGTCCGACTCGTTTTCTGCCTTTTCGCAACAATTCCAGTTGGTCCTCCACAACCTTCTCTTCTGGATCAGGTTGGTCCCCGCAAGGAGACAGAGGTTCCCAGGTCTCATACAGACCTAACCGCATCTGGAAACCCAGGCCAAGGGCATCTAAAACGAAGGGAGCCAGATCCCATAGATCCTTTTCACAATGACTCGCTGTGGTATCCGGCAGACACTGACAAAGTAGGCGGCCGTTTACTTTCATTTCCAGGCCTGGATCCCGGTCGTCCACGACGAGTGGGTCAGAAAGCTGGTGTCCTCCGGATACAAAATAGTTCCCCCCCCCGACATGTTTTTTTCCGGTCCCACTCCCCCCTAAACAAGGACAACTGCTTTCCTTCAGGCCGTTCATGCGCTGTAAAGGGACGGAGTCATTATTCCGGTCCCTCAAGACGAAAGTTTCAAGGGGTTTTACTCAAACCTATTTGTGGTTCCGAGGAAGGACTGAACAATGAGGCCCATACTCGACCTCAAGCTGTTGAACGGGTTTGTCAGGATGCGACGATTCAGAATGGAATCTCTCGGTTCAGTCGTTGCCTCCATGGAAAAAGGAGAGTTCCTAGCATCCATCGACATCAAGGATGCTTACCTTCACAACCCAATCTTTCCGTCACATCAACCGTTCCTACCTTCACAATTTGCGAGGAATATTTCCAGTTCGTTGCCTTGCCCTTCGGCCTCGCCACCGCCCCCAGAGTATTCACCAAGGTCAGGGCAGCTTTCATGGCCATTCTTCACGCTCCGGGAGTGGTGGTACTTCCGTATCTGGACGACCTACTCATCAAGGGCCTGTCCTCCCCAGCCTGCGAGGAATCTGTAGGTACCATAGTGGATACACTTTCTCGCCTGGGCTGGAAAATAAACTTTGAAAAGTCTTCTCCAGTACCGGCTCAGCAAATTTCCTTCTGGCGACTACCAGATCGCATGAATCTACTGTCGCAGGGCCTGATTTACCACCAGAACTCCGGGGCCCTGTCTTTGACGGCGTGGCCGTCGAATCCTGGAATTTAGCGCAAGCTGGATACTCACGAAGTGATCTCCACCATGATTAGTGCTAGGAAGCCCGCGTCCATGCTCATTTATCGTCGCACCTGGAGAACCTTCTTGTGGTGCAAGGACCATGGACAATCTCCTCTGGTGTTCTCCATGCCTTCCATATTGGAATTCCTGCAGTCCGGATTAGAGTCGGGCCTCGCGCTTAGCTCGCTCAAAAGACAAGTTTCAGCCTTGTCTGTTCTATTCCAACGCAAGATTGCTACCAGATTACAGGTGAAGATGTTCATTCAGGGAGTTTCCCACATAGTGCCTCCCAATGAAAGGCCGTTGGAATCATGGGATCTTGGTTCTCGGAGTCTTACAGGAAGCCCCTTTTGAACCACTGCAGGATGTATCACTAACCTTTCTTGGAAGGTGGTTTTCCTAGTGGCAATTACGTTAATCAGACGAGTTTTGGAGTTGGCGGCCCTGTCCTGCCGATCTCCGTTCCTGAATTTTCATCAGAACAAGGCAGTTTTGAGGACGTCCCCATCTTTTCTGCCCAAAGTTGGGTCTTTTCATCTCAATGAGGAGATTGTTTTGCCTTCATTCTGTCTGGCACCAGTCCATCGTATCGAGAAGGCCCTCCACACCCTTGATGTGGTTAGGGCTCTTAGACGGTACATCTCGCTGACAGCTCCCTTCCGCAAGTCAGATGCCCTGTTCTTGCTTCCAGAGGGGCATAGGAAGAGGGTCTAGCCGCTTCAAAGGCCACACTAGCCAAGTGGATTCACTCGGCTATTCAGGAGTCCTACCGTGTCAGGGCCACACCTTTCCCAGCAGGGATTAAGGCGCATTCTACTCGGTCAGTGGGCGCCTCTTGGGTCATTTGCCACCAGGCGTCAGCGGAACAGGTCTGCAAGGCTGGTAGATCTGCAAAGCAGGGGGTGGTTATAAATGGTATATTCTCTAACGGGGTCGCTGTGACCAGTGGGGTACTGCAGGGGTCGGTGTTGGGACCTATTCTCTTCAGCATATTTATTAACGATCTGGTAGAAGGTTTGCATAGTAAAATATCGATATTTGCAGATGATACAAAACTATGTAAAGCAGTCAATACAAGAGAAGATGGTATTCTGCTACAGATGGATCTGGATAAGTTGGGAACTTGGGCCGAAAGGTGGCAGATGCAGTTTAACAATGATAAATGTAAGGTTATACACATGGGAAGAAGGAATCAATATCACCATTACACACTGAACGGTTAACCACTGGGTAAATCTGACATGGAAAAGTACTTGGGGATCCTAGTTAATGATAAACTTACCTGGAGCAGCCAGTGCCAGGCAGCGGCTGCCAAGGCAAACAGGATCATGGGGTGCATTAAAAGAGGTCTGGATAC
The DNA here is from genome assembly GCF_039654945.1 of Dendrobates tinctorius. Lineage (NCBI taxonomy): Eukaryota > Metazoa > Chordata > Amphibia > Anura > Dendrobatidae > Dendrobates > Dendrobates tinctorius. The sequence continues at coordinate 58,672,534 of NW_027361683.1, read as the reverse complement.
ACATGATGAGAGCATTATACTGCCTCTGTACAAATCTCTGGTTAGACCGCACATTGGAGTACTGTGTACAGTTTTGGGCACCGGTGCTCAGGAAGGATATAATGGAACTAGAGCGGGTACAAAGGAGGGCAACAAAATTAATAAAGGGGATGGGGAACTACAATACCCAGAGAGATTAGCAAAATTAGGATTATTTAGTCTAGAAAAAAGACGACTGAGGGGCGATCTAATAACCATGTATAAGTATATAAGGGGACAATACAAATATCTCTCCTAGGATCTGTTTATACCAAGGAAGGTGACGGTCACAAGGGGACATTCTCTGCGTCTGGAGGAGAAAAGGTTTTTCCACCAACATAGAAGAGGATTCTTTACTGTTAGGGCAGTGAGAATCTGGAATTCCCTGCCTGAGGAGGAGGTGATGGCGAACTCAGTCGAAGGGTTCAAGAGAGGCCTGGATGTCTTCCTGGAGCGTAACAATATTGTATCTTACAGTTGCTAGGTTCTTTAGAAGGATGTAGATCTGGGGATTTATTCTGACAGAATTTTATAGTCTGAACTAGATGGACGGTCTTTTTTTTCAGCCTTACTAACCATGTTACTAGTTCTTATAAGACTGCTACTTGGTCCAGCTTGCATACTTTTACAAAGCACTACCACATTCATTCTCAGGCCTCTACAGATGCTGCTCTTGGCAGGTGCATTCTGCAATCGGCAGTACCACAGCTGTAAGCCAGTGGTACATGGGGTATTAGCAGTTGTGGTGTTACCCACCCAGGGACTGCTTTAGGACATCCCATGGTCCTGTGTCCCCCAATGAGGCGTATGAGAAGTAGGCATTTTTGTGTGCTCACCGTAAAATCCTTTTCTCCGAGCCAATCATTGGGGGACGCAGCACCCACCGTTAGCCTATTGGCTTGTTGTATCGTTCTTAGGTTTTGACAGTTTATTGTTCTTTGTTTAATACACCTACTGCTTTTTCAACGAACTGGGTAAATCTCAGCCAGCGAGAGAGTGTATACTGCAGAGGAGGAGTTAATTTTTTTTTCTGTGATTTGCTTAGTGTCCTAGTGGCAGCAGCATAACACTCATGGTCCTGTGTCCCCCAGTGATTGGCTCGGAGAAAAGGATTTTACGGTGAATACACTCAAATCCCCATTTCATCTGAAAACACCTTGGACCACTAAGCAACAGTCCAGTTCTTTTTCTCCTTGGCCCAGATAAAACATTTCAGGCATTGCCTAGTGGTCATGAGTGACTTGACACAAGGAATGCGTCACTCGTAGCCCATGTCCTGGATACATCTGTGGGTGTAACTATTGAAGCAATGACTCCAGCAGCAGTCCACTCTTTGTGAATATCCCCCAAATTTTTGAATGGCCTTTTCTTAACAATCCTTTCAAGGCTGCGGTTATCCCGGTTGCTTGGGCACCTTTTTCTACCACACGTTTCCTTCCACTCAACTTTCCATCAATGTGCTTGGATACAGCCCTCTATGAACAGCCAGCATCTTTAGCAATGACCTTTTGTGGCTTACCCTTCTTGTGGAGTGTGTCAATGACTGCCTTCTGGACATCTGTCAAATCAGCGGTTTTTCCCCATGATTGTGGAGCCTACTGAAACAAACTAAGGGACCTTTTTAACCCCTTCCTGACACTGGACGCACTTCCATCCATGTTCCCTGGGATTTAATGCCAATAGATGGAATAGTAAGTCATAAGTGATCAGCCGGGTTCACGGGGGGAGCACAGCTGATCGTGACAGGGTGTCAGCTGATTATCACAGCTGACACCCGGCACTAAGTGCCAGGAGCGGTCACTTTAACCCCCGACACACTACGATCAAACATGATCGCAGCGTTCCCATGCCATAGAGAAGCATCGTGCAGGGAGGGGGGGGCTCCCTGCGTGCTTCCCTGAGACCCTCAGAACGCGTTGTGATCGCGTTGTTCCAAGGGCCTTCTCCCTGCTGTCCCCCAGATCCAAGATGGCCGCGGGGTCCTGATGGGAGGTGGCTTGTCAGTGCCTGCTGAGAGCAGGCATCGGCAAGCCTCCTGCACTGCCTGTCAGATCAGTGATCTGACACAGTGCTGGGCGAAGTGTCAGATCAGCGATCGGACACTATATAATGATGTCCCATCCTGGGACAAAGTAAAAAAAATAAAACTTCTGAAAATACACTACGTTCAAAAGTTTAGGGTCACTTGGAAATTTCCTTATTTTTGAAAGAAAAGCAGTTTTTCCAATGAAGCCAACATTAAATGATTCAGAAATACACTCTATACATTGTTAATGTGGTAAATGACTATTCTAGCTGCAAACTTCTGGTTTGTAATGCAATATCTTCATAGGTGTATAGAGGCCCATTTCCACGAACCATCATTCCAGTGTTCTTATGGTACTTTGTGTTTGCTAACTGTAAGAAGGCTAATGGATAGTTAGAATACCCTTGAAAACCCTTGTGCAAGTATGTTATCACAGCTGAAAACAGTTTGGCTGATTATAGAAGCTATAAACCTGACCTTCCTTTGAGGTAGTTGAGAATCTGGTGCATTATATTTGTTGGTTCCAATAAACTCTCAAAATGGACAGAAAAAAAGAACTTGCATGTGAAACTCTACAGTCTATTATTTTTCTTAGAAATGAAGGCTATTCCATGCGAGAAATTGCCAAGAAACTGAAGATTTCCTACAATGGTATGTACTACTCCCTTCAGAGGAGAGCACAAACAGGCTCTAACCAGAGCAGAAAGAGAAGTGGGAGGCCCCGCTGCACAACTGAGCAACAAGACAAGTACATTAGAGTCTGTATTTGGAGAAATCAATGCCTTACAGGTCCTCAGCTGGCAGCTTCATTAAATAGTACATGCAAAACAACAGTGTCAACGTGTCTACAGTGAAGAGGCATCTCCTGGATGCTGGCCTTCAGTGGCAAAGAAATAGCTAGATCTGAGACTGGCTAATAAAAGGAAAAGATTAATATGGGCAAAAGAACACAGACATTGGACAGAGGAAGATTGGAAAAAAAGTGTTACGGACAGACGAATCCAACTTTGAGGTGTCTGGATCACACAGAAGAACATTTGTGAGACGCAGAACAACTGAAGAGATCCTGGAAGAGTGCCTGATGCCATCTGTCAAGCATGGTGGAGGTAATGTGATGGTTTGGGGTTGCTTTGGTGCTGGTAAAGTGGGAGATTTGTACAAAGTACAAAGGGATTATGAATAAGGAAGGCTATTACTCCATTTTGCAACGCCATGCCATACCCTGTGGACATCGCTTGATTGGAGCCAATTTCATCCTACAACAGGACAATAACCCAAAGCACACCTCCAAATTATGCAAGAACTATTTAAGGAAGAAGCAGGCAGTGGCCAACGCAGTCCCCAGATCTCAACCCCATTCAGCTGTTGTGGGAGCAGCTTGACCGTCTGATACGCAAAAAGTGCCCACCAAACCAACTTGTGGGAGGGGCTTCTGAAAGCATGGGGTGAAATTTCTCCAGATTACCTCAGCAAATTAACTGCTAGAATGCCAAAGGTTTGCAATGCTGTAATTGCTGCAAAGGGAGCATTCTTTGACGAAAGCAAAGTTTGAAGGAGAAAATTAGTATTTCAAATCTTTTTTTTCGAACCTTGTCAGTCTGGACTAGATTTTAAATTCATTTGGCAACTCATTTGATTAATAAAAGTGAGTTTTCATGGAAAACACAAAATTGTCTGGATGACCCGAAACTTTTGTACGGTAGTGTATTTTTAAAAAGTTCCTAAATAAAGAGAAAAATATTCCAAAAAATACATTGCTTTATGTAAATAAAAGTACACATTAACAGTAGTATCGCCACGTCCGTAACGACCCGCCCTATAAAACTGTCCCACTAGTAAACCCCTTTAGTGAACCCCTTAAAGCATTGTTTTTTTGCCTTTTTTATCCTCATACCGCCGAACAAAAAGTGGAATAACACGTGATCAAAAAGACTAATATAAATAAACATGGTACCGCTGAAAACGTCATCTTGTCCCTCAAAAACGAGCTGCCATACAGCGTCATCAGCGAAAGAATAAAAGTTATAGCTCGCAGAATAAAGCGATGCAAAAATAAATTTTTATATAAAATTGTTTTCATTGTATAAAAGCTCCAAAACATAAAGATATAAACGAGGTATCGCTGTAATAGTACTAACCAGGGTGGATAAAAATCAATGTGTTTTTTTTTTTTAAAAAAAATCAAAAAAAATCGGATTTTTTTTATTTAAATCGGATTTTTTTCAATAAACTGCTTTTTGAGGAAAATATTTTACCATCCAAAGGTTCTTCCATCATGAGATAAAGCTGAGTTGTTTAACTCAGTAGAATAAAGGCTGTATATGTGTAACATTCACAATGCCATGCTCTTCCAGAGGTTTCTGTAGGATTAGTGGGCAGTTTCTCTCCTATATTATCACAGACCCTCGCTTTACTTACGCAGTTCTCAAAACTGAATTTGACTCCGCAGAGGTCCCAGCCTCTTCTTCACGGCAAAAATGTTACAACATGAACAGAGTTGAGAAAAAGACCTTAATCCTATTGTTCTACAAACCTATGAATACAGAATCAACCCCTTCAGTGCCAAGTCCAAGAAGTTAGACAATATGTTTCTGATTGTTTGGAGTGGAATAGATCTGCACAACACAAGAAGAATGTGAATCTAAGTGTGAGGAGGAGGAAGGGCAAGCAGACAAGAAAATGAAAGTGAAACTTTGAGCACAATACTGCAGCATAGCCACAGACAGACAAGTCTGGATCTGTTTGTGTGTATGATCTGAGGTTTATTACATTCTTTCCTTATAATGGCAGCAGGCCGTAAAAGAGACCCAGTTTGGGAATATTTTAATGAAGCTCCTTCGCCTATCGGTAAGGCAGGCATGCGTGCAAAATGCAAACGATGCAACAAAGAGATGCAAGGCCTGGTGGCGCGAATGAGGTAACATCATGAGAAGTGCGGTGATGAAGATGACCAAAGAAACACTTCTGAACAGGCAGGATCTTCAGGTTGGTAAACATTTTTATTGAATCCTATTTCTAAAGACTGAACTGTCATGTGTGAGAAAAATTATATTTCTTATTATTACTGCATGTTACTGTCATTTGGTACAGTTATGAAGAAAAACAAATATTCCTTTTGGGGCAGGGGCAGTGATGTGTTGTGTACAATAAGCAGAAATTGTATAAACAATAAAATAACAGCATTGACTTTTTTTGTTTAGGTGAATTCATGGATTCTGGAAACTATCCACCTCCAAGATCACCATCATCCTGTTCTACAGTTTCAGAGTTATCCATCCAGGATAGTGCTTCATTAGCAGCAGCAGCAGCATCATCATCATCAGACACCCACAGCCACATATCACCATCACCCAAAAGGAAGAAAAAACCTTTACCTCCTGGAACCACCATAGATAGGTTTGTGATAAGAACTAGCAGATTAGAAAAAGAGTTGATTGATGAAAAAATTGCCCAGTTTATTTATGCAACGAACTCTTCTTTCCATCTGACTGAGAACCCACATTTCATTAATATGGTTCAGTCACTGAGACCAGGATACAGTCCACCCAGCAGAGCTGATGTTGCAGGGAAACTGCTGGATCAAGTGTATGACAGAGAAATGGAGCAATGTGCAACATCTCTGGAGGGTAAAATTGATAACCTAAGTATTGATGGGTGGAGTAATGTCCACAATGATCCTATTGTATGTGCTTGTATAACAACAGAAGAAGGTAAAGTCTTCCTTGCACAAACAACTGATACGTCAGGAAATGCACACACAGCAGAATACTTACAGGAAGTGGCAGTAAAAGCTATAACGACATGTGAACAAAAATTCAAATGTCTAGTACGCAGTTTGGTCACTGACAATGCTGCAAACGTATCCAAGATGAGAAGAGATTTAGAAGAGCAGGGAGGGAATACAAAGCTGCTAATAACATATGGTTGCAGTGCTCATTTGCTGCACCTCTTAGCCAAAGACTTAAGTGTTCCAGAAATAAAGGCTAATGTTGTTGAAATTGCTAAATACTTCCGTAATAATCATTTTGCTACAGCAGCTCTGAAAAGGATGGGTGGAACCAAGCTAACGCTCCCACAAGATGTTAGATGGAACTCTGTGGTGGACTGTTTTGAGCAGTATATCAAAAACTGGCCTATTCTGATGACACTTTGTGAAGAAAATCGAGATAAAATAGATGGCACTGTCACGGCCAAAATCCTCAGCATTGGGCTTAAGAGAAATGTTGAACATATGCTGAGCTTCCTGAAACCCATCTCTCAAGCTTTAAACAAAATACAGAAAAATAGATGTTTTATTGCGGATGCTGTTGAAATTTGGAAGGAACTGAGTGAACACTTAAAAACAACTACACATGGACAGAATTAAATTACAAGCAGTAAACAAACGAATGGGACAAGCACTGACTCCAGCTCATTTTTTGGCAAATATTGTCAATATCCAATATCAGGGTCAAAACCTAAGTGCTGAGGAAGAGGAGTTAGCTATGACATGGGTATCCAGCAATCATCCATCTTTAATGCCAACTATAATAAACTTCAGAGCTAAGGGGGAACCATTCAAGAAATATATGTTTGCTGAAGATATTTTAAGGAAGGTCACACCAGTAAACTGGCGGAAGTCACTTAAGCGCTTGGATTTAGAGACTGTTCAAGTAATGATTTCACTTTTAACAGCAGTAGCTTCTTCTGCAGGTGTTGAAAGAATATTCTCTTCCTTTGGACTCATTCATTCTAAATTGAGAAATCGGTTGGGACCCAATAAAGCAGGAAAGCTTGTTTTTCTTTTCCAGATTATGAATAGGAACAAAGATGATGATGAAGATGACGACAAGTGAGCTACAGAGCACAGCAGGGACAGTAGTATTTAAGTTTTTCATGTGTCGGCTGGGCTGACAGTCTAAGTTTCTTAAAATATATATATATTTTGTTTAGCCAAATTAGTTAACAAACATGGATGTTTGTTTAAGCAAATAACTTATGCTGTAATGTTGTTATTGTTTCAGTTGAATAAATCTATTTAAATTGTTATTAAGGTCAGGATTATTTTTCTCCTTCCTAAGTACAACAGAACAGTGGTGTCCAAATATGAATGATTAACCCATTAAACTGGGGAGAAAAAAGTAATATAAAAAGTGATTCTAAAAATCTTCATCTACTTGCATGTTAAAGTAGCAAGAACTAGTTTAGGTAGAAACTTTGATTTAAATCACAGATTTAAATCAAGCCTTACTGACTAGTGATTTAAATCGTGATTTAAATCAGTTAGATTTAAATCAAATCCACCCTGGTACTAACCCAAAGAATAATCCTGCTTTATCAATTTTACCACACGCAGAATGGTATAAATGCACCCCCAATGAAATTCATGAATTGCTTGGTTTTGTTCATTCTAACTCCGAAGAATCGTAATAAAAAGCGATCAAAAAATGTCGTGTACCCGCAAATGGTACCAATAAAAATGTCAACTCGTCCTGCAAAAGAAAAAAAAAAACCTCACAAGACTCTGTGGGACAAAATATGGAACAATTATAGCTCTCAAAATGTGATGCAAAAACTAATTTTTCCAATAAAAAGCGTCTCTTAGCGGGTGAGGGAAAAATAATAAAATAAAAAAAATGTATATTTCCTTTTTCCAGTTAGGGTTAAGGTTGGGGCTAGGGTTAGGATTGGGGTTATGGGTGTGTTAGGGTTAGGTTTATGGTTAGGGTTGGGATTGGGGTTAGGGTTGGAGTTAGAATTGGGGGGTTTCCACTGTTAAGGCACATTAGGGGATCTCTAAACGCGACATGGCGCCCGATCTCAATTCCAGCCAATTTTGCGTCAAACGGCGCTCCTTCCCTTCCGAGCTCTGCCATGTGCCCAAACAGTGGTTTACCCCCATATATGGAGTATTAGCGTCCTCAGGACAAATTGCACAATAATTTTTGGGGTCCTGTTTCCCTTGGGAAAAAAAATTGGTGGTGAAAAGTTCGTTTTTGTGGAAAAAAATGATTTTTTTTAATTTTACTTCTGTATGTTATAAACGTCTGTGAAGCCCTTGCCGGTTCAAAGTTCTCACTACACTTCTAGATAAGTGTTAGGCATCGGATTCCGGCCGCTGCACAGCAGGAATCCTGAGCCTTGCATTCGGCAGTCTCCCATTCTCCCGGCCACAGAGGAGGCTGCTCAGCAGACTTGTCGATCCAGGCGCTCTGCTCAGACCAGCTCTGTAGGTTGGGTTGCTGCTGCCACCTCTGGTCCAGCTATAGCAACGCATGCTGGTCAGCATCGAGCTACTCCAGGGACTAAGTCCTCCTTTCAGTCCACTGAGCATGCCCGTGGGACGATCTCTCATTGGAGATCGGAGGTCACATGCTCAGGTCCTTCTCCAGCTCAGATTGGACCATCAGGAAGGTCCCGGAAGGACACTGCTATAAAAGAGTCGCATGACATATAGACAAAGGTTAGACCATGTGGAATGAGTGTTGTATGCATGTATCAATGTCTCTGGTGAATGACTCATTGGAAACCCCTACCCTTGGTATGCATGTGTTGTGCAGCCTAGCCTGTCAAGCGCCCCGGTCTAGGTGTAGGTAGAGGCAGTCCGAGACTAGTATCAGTCTCCACCGGTAGCTCTACACGCCACGGTGCATGTGCTCGACACTCTTCCCTGGTCAGCATCTATAGTTGTGTCTGCAGGTGCGACGCCACGCGCTCTGAAGGTCTAGAGGGACTCTGACCCCGTGTCCTTGGGGCAGAGTTCTGTGACCACATTCTGAGCGCCCCCTTGCCGAGCTCTGTGAGTGCTAACAGACTCCAGCATTTTAAGTTTCGTGGTACCGCGACTCTGTGACGTAACAGTCCGCTCCTGTTCACACCGGGTGACATTAACCTGTGTGTGACCTTTTTATATACCGCTATATACATCCGCCATTACTAAGCAGCAGTTTACCACCTCTGCACGGTGGAGCCCGGGCGCAAACGCACCTTACTATCATATTACTTGAAGCGTTCTGCAAGCCCGTAACAGTAAGTTCCTTGGGGGGTCTAGTTTCCCTGGAACAGTCTGTTCATTGGTGAACACGAATGAAAAGTGCCTGTTAAATATCTCAGCCTTTTCTTTGTCCTCTACTGTATTATCTGATTAGTCTTTTAAAGCGCTGATACCATCTTTTTTTTTTTTTTTTTCATTTTTGCATTGATATATTTATAAAAATATGGGGGATTTATTTTCATGTTATTGGCAATTTGTTTCTCTGTAGATAACTTTGCTAGCTTGATTTCTTTTTTGCATTTCTTAATCTTTATACTCCTGAAATGCTATTTCTGTTTTCTTGACCTTCAGGATTTTGAATGCCCTTTTTTTTTAATCTGATTAAACGTTGTCGTGTCTTATTTATCCATAATGGTTTATTTTTATTCCTGGACACTTTATTACCTGAGGGTATAAGTTTTCTACAGGATTCTAGCAGTATATCCTTAAACATGCCCCATTAATGGTTGGTATCCCCAGTTACCATGACATCATCCCAGTCTTGCACGATTAAGCTCTTCCCTTAATTTGTTGAACTCTGCTTTCCTAAAGTTCCATGTTTTTGCATTTCCCTCTTTTGAATGTTTGATTGAAAATTAGCTTTGTATATACAAGAAACAGAAAAATAACAATGTCACATATTGCAGAATTTTTGCAGTATTCTGAATTTTTTGCAGCACTTTATTCTAAAAAAAAAAAAAAAAAATCAAAGCACATTTGTTAATGTCATTATCAGACTGATATAGACAATCATGTTTCCGGGTCATTTCACTGTACAATGAAAGCTGTAAGAACTAAATGCAAAAACAATGATGGAATTGCATTTTTTTTCACCATTTCAGCACTCTTGGAATTTTTTTCACACGTTTCAATATGTTAGTGGTAAAATGAATGTTGCCATTCAAAACAAACGTGTCCAAAAAAAAAATTACTATATCAATGAAAAAATAAAGTTATGGCTCTTGAAAGAAGGCAAGAAACAGGGAAAAAATAAAAAATTCCCTGGTCCTTTAAAAGGTTACTCTAAAAAAAAAAAAAAAAAAAAATAATTCAATTAATTAAAACCTGACATACAGTGGGTACGGAACGTATTCAGACCCCATTAAATTTTTAACTTTTGTTTCATTGCAGCCATTTGGTAAATTCAAAAAAATTCATTTTTTTCTCATTAACCCCTTTCTGACAAATGACGTACTATCCCTTCCACAGTACCCGGACCCGTATGACCGGGGATGGGATAGTACGTCATCGCGATCAGCTGTGCTCACAGGGGGAGCGCAGCTGATCGTGGCCAGGTGTCAATGTGCCAGGGGCGGTCACGGACCGCCCCCGGCACATTAAATCCTGGCACACTGCGATCAAACATGAGGGAAGAATCACGCAGGGAAGGCGGGGTCCCCGAGACCCTCTGAGTAGCGCAATGTGCTGATGCTACTCCGAGGGTCTCCTTTCTGCAGGCCCCCGGATCCAATATAGTTGCGGGGGCCTTCGGGGTCCTGCAAGGAGGCAGCTTTCTCAGTGCCTGCTGAGAGCAGGTGCTGAGAAAGCCTCCTGCAGTGCCTTTCAGATCGCTGATCTGACACAGTGCGCTATAAAGTGTCAGATCAGTGATGTAATGTCCTACATTGGGACGATATAGTAAAGTAAAAATGTGTAAAAATAATTTTTCAAAAATTCCTAAAAAATAGTCCCTAAATTTTTAATAAGTACACATATTTAGTATCGCCGTGTTCGTAACAACCCGCCCTATAAAACTGTCCTACTAGTTAACCCCTTTAGTGAACCCCTTCAAAAAACAATGCTTTATCATACTGCCAAACAAAAAGTGCAATAAAATGCAATCAAAAAGACTGATATAAATAAACATGGTTCCGCTGAAACCGACATCTTGTCCTGCAAAAAATGAGCCGCCATACAGCGTCATTAGCGGAAAAATAAGTTATAGCTCACAGAATAAAGCAATGCAAAAATAATTTTTTATATAAAATTGTTTTTATTGCATAAAAGCACCAAAACATAATAGAATTATATAAATGAGGTATCACTGTAATCGTACTAACCCGAAGAATAAAACCGCTTAATCAATTTTACCACACGCGGAACGGTGTAAGCGCCCTCCGCCCCACCCCCAAAAGAAATTTATGAAATGCTGGTTTTTGTTGATTCTGTGTCCCAAAAATCGGAATAAAAAGCGATCAAAAAATGTCACATGCCCTAAAATGGTACCAATATAGACCTCAACGCATCCCGCAAAAAATAAGACCTCCCATAATTCTGTGGGTCAAAATATGGAAAAATTATAGCTCTCAAAATGTGGTGATGCAAACGCTATTTTTAAAATAAAAAGCGTCTTAACATATGACAGCTGCCAAGCATAAAAACCCACCATAAATAGAAAATTAAACCCTCCTTTATCACCCCCAAAGTTAGGGAAAAATAATAAAATTAATAATTTTTTTATTTCCATTTCCCTATTAGGGTTAGGGCGGTAGTTAGGGGTGTGTTGGGGTTAGAATTGGGGGGTTCAACTGTTTAGGCACATCAGGGGCTCTCCAAATTCTGCGTTGAAAAAGTCAAATGGTGCTGCTTCTCCTGAGCTCTGCCATGCGCCCAAATAGTGGTTTACCCCCACATATGGGGTATATGCGTGCTCAGGACAAATTGCACAATAACTTTTGGAGTCCTGTTACCCTCAGGAAAATAAAAATTGGGGGTGAAAAGATCATTTTTGTTGGAAAAGTGATTTTTTTTTTTAATTGTACGGCTGTACGTTCTAAACTTCTGTGAAGCCCTTGGGGGTTCAAAGTGCTCACCACATATCTAGATAAGTTCCTTGGGGGGTCTAGTTTCCAAAATGAGGTCACTTGTGGGGGGGTTTCCACTGTCTAGGCACATCAGGAGCTCTCCAAGCGTGACATGGCATCGGATCTGAATTCCAGCCAATTTTGCAGTGAAAAAGTCAAACGGCGCTCCTTCCCTTCCGAGCTCTGCCATGCGCCCAAACAGTGGTTCCCCCCCACATATCAGGCATCAGCGTACTCGGGACAAATTGCACAATAACTTTTGCAGTCCAATGTCTCCTGTTACCCTTGGTAAAATAAAAAAATTGAACCTGAAAATTTTTTTTTTTTTTTTTTTTTTTGAAAAAAAGTTAAATGTTCATTTTTTTTTTTTTTTAAAACATTCAAAAAATTCCTGTGAAGCAGCTGAAGGGTTAATAAACTTCTTGAATGTGGTTTTGAGCACCTTTGAGGGGTGCAGTTTTTAGAATGGTATCATTTTTGGGTATTTTCTATCATATAGACCCCTCAAAGTGACTTCAAATGTGATGTGGTCCCTAAAAATAAAATGGTGTTGTAAAAATGAGAAATCGCTGGTCAACTTTTAACCCTTAACTTTCTAACAAGAAAAAAATTGTTTCCAAAATTGTGCTGATGTAAAGTAAACATGTGGGAAATGTTATTAACTATTTTGTGTCACATAACTCTCTGGTTTAAGGGCATAAAAATTCAAAGTTTGAAAATTGCAAAATCTTCACCATATTTCCGTTTTTTCCATAAATAAACGCAAGTTATATCAATGAAATTTTACCACTAACATGAAGTACAATATGTCACGAGAAAACATTCTCAGAATCGCTAGGATCCGTTGAAGCGTTCCTGAGTTATTACTTCATAAAGGAACAGTGGTCAGAATTGTAAAAATTGGCCCGGGAGTTAACGTGCAAACCACCCTTCGTAGTAAAAGGGGTTAATGTACAGTGGGGCAAAAAAGTATTTAGTCAGTCAGCAATAGTGCAAGTTCCACCACTTAAAAAGATGAGAGGCGTCTGTAATTTACATCATAGGTAGACCTCAACTATGGGAGACAAACTGAGAAAAAAAAATCCAGAAAATCACATTGTCTGGTTTTTTTTCATTTTATTTGCATATTATGGTGGAAAATAAGTATTTGGTCAGAAACAAGCAATCAAGATTTCTGGCTCTCACAGACCTGTAACTTCTTCTTTAAGAGTCTCCTCTTTCCTCCACTCATTACCTGTAGTAATGGCACCTGTTTAAACTTGTTATCAGTATAAAAAGACACCTGTGCACACCCTCAAACAGTCTGACTCCAAACTCCACTATGGTGAAGACCAAAGAGCTGTCAAAGGACACCAGAAACAAAATTGTAGCCCTGCACCAGGCTGGGAAGACTGAATCTGCAATAGCCAACCAGCTTGGAGTGAAGAAATCAACTGTGGGAGCAATAATTAGAAAATGGAAGACATACAAGACCACTGATAATCTCCCTCGATCTGGTGCTCCACGCAAAATCCCACCCCGTGGGGTCAGAAAGATCACAAGAACGGTGAGCAAAAATCCCAGAACCACGCGGGGGGACCTAGTGAATGAACTGCAGAGAGCTGGGACCAATGTAACAAGGCCTACCATAAGTAACACACTACGCCACCATGGACTCAGATCCTGCAGTGCCAGACGTGTCCCACTGCTTAAGCCTGTACATGTCCGGGCCCGTCTGAAGTTTGCTAGAGAGCATTTGGATGATCCAGAGGAGTTTTGGGAGAATGTCCTATGGTCTGATGAAACCAAACTGGAACTGTTTGGTAGAAACACAACTTGTCGTGTTTGGAGGAAAAAGAATACTGAGTTGCATCCATCAAACACCATACCTACTGTAAAGCATGGTGGTGGAAACATCATGCTTTGGGGCTGTTTCTCTGCAAAGGGGCCAGGACGACTGATCCGGGTACATGAAAGAATGAATGGGGCCATGTATCGTGAGATTTTGAGTGCAAACCTCCTTCCATCAGCAAGGGCATTGATGATGAAACGTGGCTGGGTCTTTCAACATGACAATGATCCAAAGCACACCGCCAGGGCAACGAAGGAGTGGCTTCGTAAGAAGCATTTCAAGGTCCTGGAGTGGCCTAGCCAGTCTCCAGATCTCAACCCTATAGAAAACCTTTGGAGGGAGTTGAAAGTCTGTGTTGCCAAGCGAAAAGCCAAAAACATCACTGCTCTAGAGGAGATCTGCATGGAGGAATGGGCCAACATACCAACAACAGTGTGTGGCAACCTTGTGAAGACTTACAGAAAACGTTTGACCTCTGTCATTGCCAACAAAGGATATATCACAAAGTATTGAGATGAAATTTTGTTTCTGACCAAATACTTATTTTCCACCATAATATGCAAATAAAAGGAAAAAAAAACAGACAATGTGATTTTTTGGTTTTTTTTTTTCTCAGTTTGTCTCCCATAGTTGAGGTCTACCTATGATGTAAATTACAGACGCCTCTCATCTTTTTAAGTGGTGGAACTTGCACTATTGCTGACTGACGAAATACTTTTTTGCCCCACTGTATGCTCTGCACCCCATATCTTGACTGAAAAAAAAAAAAAAAAAAACACAAATTTAGAAATTTTTGCAATTTTCTTCAAAATGAATACCTGAAATATCACATGATCATAAGTATTCAGACCCTTTCCTCAGTATTAAGTAGAAGCACCCTTTTGAGCTAGTACAGCCAAGAGTCGTCTTGTGAATGATACAAGTTTTTTACACCTGGATTTGGGGATCCTCTGCCATTCTTCCTTGCAGATTCTTTTTTTTTTGTTGTTGTTTAGCGATTTTTTTTTTTTTTTTATAAATTATTTTTACACTTTTTTTTTTTTTTTTTCTTTATTACACTGTCCCTTGGGGGACATAACTGTCATGTGAAAGATCGCTGATCTGTCACATCACAGATCGCTGTGACAGATAAGCGATCTGTCACAGGCAGTGCAGAAGGCTTCCTCATGCCTGCGCTCTGCAGGCAGTGAGGAAGCCAGCTCCCTGCAGGCCCCCGCCGCCATATTGGATCCGGGGACCTGCAGGGAAGCACGGAGGGAGCCCCCTTCCTGCGTGCTTCTCTCCTATGCCCCCGGTACACCGCGATCATGTTTGATCGCGGTGTGCCAGGGGTTAATGTGTCGGGGGCGGTCCGTGACCGCCCCTGACACAGTGCCGGGTGTCAGCTGTGATAATCAGCTGACACCCGGCCGCGATCAGCGGCGCTCCCCACGGGGGGCACCCCTGATCGCTATGACGTACTGTTCCGTCCATGGGAATTAGGTCCCAGGTCACATGGAAGGAATAGAACGTCTAATGTAGGAAAGGAGTTAATGAGGAAAAAAATGAACTTTTTTGAATTTATCTAATGGCTGCAATGAAACAGTGAAAAATTTAAAGGGGTCTGAATACTTTCCGTACCCACTGTATAAAAAGACTAGTAGATGGAAATTCATGTTTTAAAGAATACTTTGTATAAAGAAATCTTTGACTATTGTCATATCAGATGTCTTAAACATCATTTTGAGAATTCATCTTTCTCTTGTAGGTAAAAGAACTTCAAGAGCAGAAGCTCGTCCTCCAGGAACAAGTGAGAGAGAGAGAGAAAAAGCTAGGCGAATTGAGAGCAAACTACAGGGAAAGCAAGGCCCAACTTGCAGCTCAAAAGTTAAAGGAAGAGGAGCATGTAAAGACAATAGAAGGGTACTAAACTAGAAGAAAAAATGTAGGCAAATTCGTGTTACTTTTGATATGGTTAGATGACTTACTATAGTTTTTTTTTTTTTTTTTTTTTTTTTAAGTTTCCGAAGGGAAATACGGAAGTTCGAAATGACAGACTGGAAAGAGGAAGAAAGACGTCTGACAGAAGAGGCAAATAAACTACGTCAAGAATTAGAATCTTTACATAAAGAGCGAGATTCTTTACAAAACGTAGGTCACAATATGGTTTCATGATGTGTCCAGTCTACACCCACGTTCACACTTTGTTTACTTTCAGGTGATAGAAAACTACAAGAAGAAAATGGAACAGATGTTCAGTAGAATGAAAGTAAGTGAAGACTACAGGCCACAATAAATAAAACTGATTGACTCTTCACTTCTGAAGTAATCAGAAAGTCTTTGGACACAATCACAAAGCTTCTAAAACTGCATTATAAACCAAAAGCTGCTAGTACCATTAATCTCCCATTTACACATTTATCAGAATTCAAACTATTTCATACAGTAGGGATACGGATGCAGATATACACGTTGGCCGTTGGCAATTAGTCTCTAGATTGATTCCATACTACACAACTGTGGGAAGCAAGTTCATACACCAGTATTTCAAGTATTGTAACTAAGCAGACCCTAACATTAAAAGGATTGCTCACCCCTTCAAAACGATTCCTTACGGCGCCCATGGGGTTGGGGGAAACTCTTATACCGCAGTGACATCGCTTTTCCGGTCCCATGTAGAAAGTGATTCACACCCTCTTTAAAAGGACAGTTATCAGTACAGAATGACTGCTCAAACTAACTACAGGTGCTCGGTGCATTATGGTGTGGCCAAACATTTAAGTGCGCCTTCCCATCTGCTGGCTTTCTCTCAATCCCACACACAATCATTTCCTATTCTTTGACAGCTGTGGCTTCATAGAGCCCCAGAAGGGTGGAGATAAATGTAAAATAGCTTATCTATTGTTCTAGATCTTATATAAACATAGATCTGTACTTGTCTCTACATGGAGTCCTTGGAATGTTTCATACCACTTTAGGATTTAGAGGAGCAGGCCTGTCATGAAGAGGCTACAGGACAAGCTTTAAAGGAGGAATCTCTGCAAAAAGAAGCTGCCATACAACAGCTGAAAGTGGTTGTAAAGGATGTAAGTCACCAATGTGTATATGGATATTACACCCGTCCTGTGTAAGCATCTTCTATGTCTGTAAAACATGAACCATTCCCTTGTTTCAGTTGGCTTCACAAAACCAGGACCTTGTGGATTGCAATCTCACAATACAAGAACAAGTTCGCCTTGCCTCATTAAGGGCACAGTCATCAAATGTGGAGGGCAGTCAACTCTTCACATTATATAAAGAAATGAATCGTTGCCAGAAGGATTTGAGATCTATATGCTGTTTACTGAGCCAAAGAGTACAGGGTGCAGACCCTAACCTGTCCATGTTACTAGGAGTAAACTGTGAGTCTGCCAGCCTTTATTTTATCATATTTTTTTCTCCTTGTAACTATTTTCCTGAGCCAGTTGTACTGACTGTATTTGATGTCTGCCTTTATAGTGAAATAGCCTACTGAAGCCTTCCTTTCGGACATTGGACGTACTATTCCGTCCATGTGCCCTGGGACTTAATGCCCACGGATAGAATAGTTCGTCATAGGCGATCAGCCGCGCTCACGGGGGGAACTCGGCTGATCGCGGCCGGGTGTCAGCTGTTTCTCACAGCTGACACCCGGCACTAATTTCCAGGAGAGGTCACGGACCTCTCCCGGCACTTTAACCCCGTAACACTGCAATCAAACATGATCGCAGCGTTCCGGAGCCAGCAGAGGGGCTGACAACCCCTCTGCCTTTGGATCGGAGACCCCGCAGCATGTCACAGGGTCCCGATCGCTGCCATGGAGACCCGATATCGTCATGACTACATCCGGGTCTCCAGAGCTGAGAGACATCCTGTCATGCGCAATTGCATGATAGGAAGTCTCTCAAGTTAGTGCATACAAGCTGCAGCGCTGACAGCTTCTATAGTATGCAGATCTGCATGCTATAGAAGTGATTAGCCTGCACAAAATGAATGTCCCATAGAGGGACAAAGTGTTAAAGTAAGAATGAAATTAAAAAAAAAAAAATTTAATTGCAAAAATATTAGAATTTTTTTTTTATTTTTTATCATTAAATCAATATTTCAATAAAAAAATTAAACAATAAAAGTACACATTTAGTATCGCGTCCTTAACGACTCGACGTATAAAACTGTCCCACTAGTTAACCCCTTAAGTGAACACCGTTAAAGCATTGTTTTTTGCATTTTCTTTTTTTTTTTTTTTTTTTAACATCATACCGCCGAACAAAAAGTGGAATAACATGCGACCCAAAAAGACGGGTATAAATAAACATGGTACAGCTGAAAACGTCAACTTGTCCCACAAAAAACAAGTCGCCATAGAGCGCAATCACCAGAAAAATAAGTTATAGCTTTTAGAATAAAGCGATGCAAAAATAATTTTTTTCTATAAAATATTTTTTATTGTATAATAGTGCCAAACCACAAAAAGATATAAATAAGGTATCGCTGTCATCGTACTGACCCGAAGAATAAAACTGCTTTAGCAATTTTACAACATTAGCTCTCAAAGTGTGATGCAAAAACTATTTTTTGCAATTAAAAGCTTCTGTTAGTGTGTGACAGCTGCCAAACATAAAACCCCGCTATAAATAGTAAATCAAACTCCCCTTTGTCAGCCCCTTAGTTAGGGAAAAATAATAAAAATTAAAAAAAAATGTTTATTTTTCCATGGTACATGACGGCACCACGAGAGAGGGGATCCGCCCCACGAGGACAGGAAACCTTCAAGATAAAAGGGGCGGCTCCTCTCTCCGCATCAGTTGGTTTCCTGTCCTCGACGGGGAACCCTCAAGATGAAAGCCTCTTTGAAGATTCCGAAGAAGAGGATGCCTGGACCTGGGTCGGGTGATTAATGGTAGGCATGGGTTTGCTACACCCGACACCGGGTACCGGTAGTCGCCTCGGGGGCCATATATGCCTATGTCCCCCCTGAGCGAAGGCATGGCCACAGCCGGAGGGCAGATGCCCAGGCGAAGCGGAGTACCTTGGCGGTGGACCCTCCAAGATGGCGGCACACAAAGCAGGTCCAGGGAGGCCACTTGCAGTGTCCCTCCCTGTCGACACACAGTGGCCATGCAGCCCAGGACACATCGGTCCCCGGGCAGAAGAGCTCCTCGGAGGTCACGGACAGTGATCCTCCCTGTTGAAGCCCAGACACCGGACCCCGCAGCGTACCTGCAGTCAGGAGACAGGGCTGTTCCAGGTGCATCGGCGGGTAAGGGGTGTCTGGGGGCCCCGAAACAGGCAGAGCCCAAGCGCTCACCCGGCCCGGGTTCATCTGGCCGCTCCGGGAGGGGCGCGCGTTGGGAGCGCGCATGATGGCCGACGAACCGGAAGTGGTTGCGTGCGACCCGGAAGTGGAACGGCGCGCACAGCACCGCGGGGCCTGGGAGAGGCAGGAAGTGTGCACGGTCCCGGGGGGGGCACGCAGATGCAGGGGGCGCGTGCGTCCACACAACAAGCGGCAGGTGCGAGACCAGGCGGTCAAAAAAAAAAAAAGGGTTGCTATTTAAGATCACCAGGAAAGGCGAGCAGGCGTCACAGCACCAATTTTGAGTGGGGTGACTGCTTGCAGCCATAAGCAGAATAATGGATAGCCCTTCGCCAGAGCATGTACAACCGCGCCAGGAAGTAAAGGAAAGACGGTCGTGCTCAGAAGAAAAAGCAAAGGCACGCCGCAGCAGTAGCGTGAGCCACTCGGGCAGCGCACGGGCGGATCGTCACCGCAGAAAAGAGGGGTCCATAGTCTCGTTGGGAGACAGTGAGAGGACCAGCCAACCTCCAGATCCGGAGGTCCCTAAGAAATGTAGAGGAAAGTCAAAAAATAAAGAGTGTGCTTTATGTAAAACTCCCACAGAAGCAGCCTGGAACAAAAAGTTATGCCAGGAGTGCATTAACAAAACCATAGCGGAGGAGACACCCTCATTCTCGGATAGTCTGAGGGCCATAATTCAGACAGAAGTTTCCAAATCGGTAAGAGCATTACAAACTGTAGATACAGAGAGGAAAACTAGGAGATCAAGGCCCTCAGGGGTCTCTCAACAAGACTCTACAGAGTCAGAGGACGACTCAAATAAGTCGCAGTATTCAGGAAGTAGCTCGGACGGGGAAGATACGTTTCCAGTAGAAACTACGGATGAACTCATTAAAGCAGTTAGATCTACCATGGGGCTAGTGGAAGAGCGGACAAAAAAGACAGCCCAAGATCTCATGTTTGGTGGACTGCAAAAGAGAAAGCGTAAGACCTTCCCTGTTAATGAGCAATTAAAAGCACTTATAAAACGTGAATGGGAAAAGCCAGAAAGGAAGTCCCAGATAACGAATGCCCTGAAGAGGAGATACCCATTTGAGGAAGAGGCATCCTCATCCTGGGATAGGGCCCCCAAAATTGATGTGGCGGTATCAAAGGTCGCCAGAAAATCCTCCCTACCCTTTGAGGACCTGGGGTTTCTAAAAGAGCCATTGGACCGAAAGGTGGATAGTTGCCTTAAGGCAGCCTGGGAAACCTCGGCTGGCGCACTAAGACCCGCCATCGCAGCCACTTGTGTGGCTAGGTCCCTAAAGATATGGACAGACAACTTGGAGGATCAATTGGAACAAGGAGTTCCCAGAGAGACGATTCTGGAATCATTGCCTGCTATTAGAGCAGCGGCGGACTTTCTCGCAGAGGCGTCAGCAGATTCGGCCAGAGTAGCATCAAAGTCAGCAGCCTTAACCAATGTAGGACGGCGTGCGGTGTGGCTTAAATGCTGGCCGGGGGACACCCAGGCAAAAATGAAACTTTGCTCTCTACCATGTGAGGGAAATTTCTTATTCGGTCCGGCATTGGATGAAGTGTTGGAAAAAGCGAGTGATACCAAAAAGAATTTTCCGAAACAACCATTTCAAGCCTTTCGGCGCTCCTTTCAGAGGGGCCGGAAATTTAGAAGGCAACAATTTAAAGATCGTGACAGAAACAATTCTGACAGGCGATACAGAGGAGGGAGAGGCTTCTATTTCAGTAAGCCCCCTAGAGAAACCAAAAAACCCGCCCAGTGACGGTCCTTCTCAGGTGGGGGGAAGGCTCTCTCACTTCCTCCCAGCCTGGGAAAGGATCTCATCCAGTACCTGGATCCAACAGATAGTAGGGTCAGGTCTGGAGTTAAAGTTCCACCACTGGCCACCACAAAAATTCATTCAAACTCCGGTACAATCATCCCAAGAAAGACAAAAGAGTTTGGAAGGGGAGGTGTTATCGCTTATGCAAAAACTCGTACTGGAAGAAGTTCCAGAAGGGGAAAAGAAGGAAGGCTTTTACTCCCCCCTATTTCTGATAAAGAAACCAGCCGATTCCTGGAGGACGATTGTAAATCTGAAAGGCCTCAACAGGTATCTAGTAGTCCCATCGTTCAAGATGGAGACCATAAGATCTACAGTGAAACTCCTCTTCCCTCGGTGTTACATGTCGGTCCTGGATCTCAAGGACGCTTACTATCATGTCCCGATCCGGCAGCAAGACCGCAAATATCTCAGGGTGGCAGTCCAGATAAACTCTCAGTGGCATCATTTTCAATACAAGGCTCTGCCCTTTGGGGTAGCAACAGTCCCCCGGGTCTTTACGAAGTTAATTGCGGAGGTCACGGCACATCTCAGAGAAAAAGATGCTCTAGTAATACCATATCTGGACGACTTCTTGATAGTGGGGAACGATTTCGCTCACTGTCAGGAACAAGTCAAGACAGTGATAGACTCTTCAGACTCTGGGTTGGCAACTGAACTTCAAAAAATCCAGGTTGGAGCCAACGATGGTCCAGAATTTTTTGAGCCTAACAATAGACTCGGTAATACAGGAGTGTCGCCTCCCAGAGGAAAAAGAAGAGAAAATCAAAAACCTAATCAGAACAACATTAGGAAAGCCAACAATGACTCTGAGGAAAGCCATGTCAGTGCTGGGGTCCCTAACCTCCTGCATACCAGCGGTAAAATGGGCACAATTTCACACAAGGGAACTTCAGTGGTGTGTGTTACAAAGCGATCTGACGCTTCAGGGGCAGTTAGAACAGAAGCTCACCATCCCGGATCCTGTACTCCAGTCGCTAAAATGGTGGTTACAGATAGAGTCCGCTCCGAGGGGAGTACCCTGGACATATGCAGCCTCCAGAGTAGTCACGACAGATGCCAGTCCCTGGGGCTGGGGAGCCCATCTAGACACCCTGTGGCTCCAAGACCCTTGGGCTCAGGAGGAAAAAGATCTATCCTCAAACGAGTGGGAACTGCTAGCCATCGAAAGAGCGCTGGAAGGATTACTGACACACCTGAGAGGACATCATGTGAAAGTCCTATCAGACAATCGTACAGCGGTTGCATACGTGAACCATCAAGGGGGCACTCGTTCTCGGTCATTGATGGAAATAGCAAAAAGAATCCTGACTCTGGCGGAACATCAGTTCCTTTCATTATCGGCCCTGCATATCCGAGGCGCGGACAACCTGAAGGCGGACTTTCTGAGCAGGAACCACTTAAAGCAAGGAGAATGGTGCCTAAAAGAGTCCATTTTTCAGCAAATTGTGCAGAGGTGGGGAAAACCCATAATAGATCTCTTCGCCTCAAAAACCAACAGAAAAGTTCAAAAATTCTGCTCCCTAAGACCAGCAGATATGCCACTGGCGGTAGACGTCTTCAGAATAAAATGGACATCAGGTCTCCTGTACGCATTCCCTCCGATATGCCTCATTCCATTAGTCCTGAAAAAGATCAGGGAGGACCAAGCCAGAGTAATTATGATAGCTCCCTTTTGGCCAAAAAGGCCGTGGTTCTATTGGCTGAGAGTGATGTCAGTGACAGACCCATGGGTGCTCCCAGAGGATCACGACCTCCTAACACAGGGTCCCTTCAATCATCCTCCGAATTCCAGGCTGCATTTGACAGCCTGGAATTTGAAAGGTCACTGTTAGAGAAGAAAGGGTTTTCAGCAAGATTGATTTCCACCCTAATCAGTAGCAGAAAGCCAGTGACTACATAAATATATGGGAGGATATGGAGGAAATTTTTGTCCACCTCAGGCCCAATACAGGAGGGGGAAGTGCCTGTGAGGGCAGTGCTAGAATTCCTACAAAAGGGTTTGGACCTGGGCTTAGCGGCCAGCACCCTGAAAGTACACGTTTCAGCCCTGGCAGCATTATTCAACTATGACCTGGCAAGCGATAGTTGGGTCGCCAGATTTATCCGGGCCTGTGCTAGAGCTGACTCTGTCCCATCTCCTAAACATCCTCCCTGGGATCTAAATTTAGTCCTATCATCTCTAACGGAAAGTCCGTTTGAACCAATAAGCACAACATCAGATAAAGTGTTAACTTTAAAAACAGCCTTGTTAGTGGCGCTCACATCGGCACGTAGGGTTGGGGACTTACACGCATTATCAGCAGATCCACCATACACTCAGGTTATGGACGATAGTCGTGTTGAGATTAGATCCAGCATACCTCCCTAAGGTAGTGTCGAAATTCCACAGAGCTCAGGAAATAACCTTGCCATCCTTTTGTCCTAACCCCGGTAACAAAAAGGAAGAGAGATTACATTGCTTAGACGTTAGGAGATGTATCCTACAGTATTTAGAGGTGACAAAACCATGGAGGAAACAGAGGGCCTTATTTGTCTCATATCAGGGGGCAAGGAAAGGCCTTAAAGCCTCTAAGCAAACTATAGCTAGATGGGTGAGAGAGGCCATCATTCTAGCATATAGTAGTGCAGGTAGGGCTGTTCCAGAGGGCCTAAAAGCCCACTCCACGAGGGCCATGGCAACGTCCTGGGCGGAGAAAGCGGACGCCTCCATCGACCAAATCTGTAAGGCGGCCACTTGGTCCTCTCCATCTACCTTTTTCAGACATTACAGATTAGACCTATCTGCCACCTCTGATCTCACATTTGGGAGAAGAGTGTTACAGGCAGTGATCCCCCCCTAAAAGAGAATACAAATCTCTGTACCTCTCTCGTGGTGCCGTCATGTACCATGGAAAAACACGGGTATTACATACCTGGTAATGTGTTTTTTCATGAAGACATGACGGCACCCTTATATTCCCGCCCTATCTGATCACGTCATTAGTTGGGTGTTTTTTTTGTTAATATTATACACTCCCTTGGTGTTGGAAATTTAGCAGTATAAAATATGTATTATTTATGTGTGCACTAACCTGCGGAGTTCCTCTCGTGCTCTGTAAAACAACTGATGCGGAGAGAGGAGCCGCCCCTTTTATCTTGAAGGTTTCCTGTCCTCGTGGGGCGGATCCCCTCTCTCGTGGTGCCGTCATGTCTTCATGAAAAAACACATTACCAGGTATGTAATACCCGTGTTTCCATTTTCCCGTTAGGGTTGGTGTTAAAGTTAGTTAGGGTTGGGATAAGGGTTTTAGGGGTGTGATAGGGTTATGGTTAGGGTTGGGATTAGGGTTAGGGGTGTGTTGGGGTTAGGGTTAGCGTTAGAATTGGGTGGTTTCCACTGTTTAGGTACATCAGGAGCGACATATGTCTGATCTCAATACCAGCCAATTCTGCATTGAAAAAGTCAAACAGTGCTCCTTCCCTTCTGAGCTCTGCCATGCGCCCAAACAGTGGTATACCCCCATATATGTGGTATCAGCATACTCAGGACAAATTGCACAACAACTTTCGGGGTCCAAATTCTCCTGTTACCCTTGGGAAAATAAAAAAAATTGGGGCCAAAAAGATCATTTTTGCGGGAAAAGTTTTTTTTATTTTTACAGCTCTATATTATAAACATCTGTGAAGCACTTGAGGGTTCAGAGTGCTCACCACACATCTAGATAAGTTTCTTAGGGGGTCTACTTTCCAAAATGGTGTCACTTGTGGGGGGTTTCCAAACACGACATGGCGTCCGATCTCAATTCCAGCCAATTTTGCATTGAAAAGTCAAACTGCTCCTTCCCTTCTGAGCTCTGCCATGCACCCAAACAGTGGGCCCAAACTACTTTTGGGGCCTAATTTCTCATGTTACCTTTAGTAAAATAAAACAAATTGGATCTGAAGTAAATTTATTGTGAAACAAAGTTAAATGTTCCTTTTTTTTTTTTTTTCTATATATTTTTTAAACATTAAAAAAAATTCTTGTGAAGCGCCTGAAGGGTTAATAAACTTCATGAATATGGTTTTGAGCAACTTATGGGGTGCAGTTTTTTAGAATGGTGTCACTTTTGGGTATTTTCTATCATATATAGACCCATCAAAGTGACCTCAAATATGATGTGGTTCTTAAAAAAAAAAAAAAAAATGGTATTGTAAAAATGAGAAATTGCTGGTCAACTTTTAACCCTTAACTTCCTAACAAGAAAAAATTTTTGGTTCCAAAATTGTGCTGATGTAAAGTAGACATGTGGGAAATGTTATTTATTTAGTATTTTGTGTGACATATTTCTCTGTTTTAAGGGCATCAAAATTCAAAGTTGCAAAATTTTTTGAAATTTTCACCAGATTACTGTTTTTTTCACAAATAAACGCAAGTCATATCAAAGAAACTTTACGACTATCATGAAGTACAATATGTCATGAGAAAACATTGTAAGAATCATTGGCGTCTATGGAAGCATTCTAGAGTTATTACCTCATTAAAGGGACAGTGGTCAGAATTGTAAAAATTGAACTGGTCATTAACATGCAAACCACCCTTGGGGATAAAGGGATTCTGTAGTATGTGGGCCTTTTTTTTTTTTTTTTTTTTTTTTTTTTTAAAAGCTTTAATCAAGGCAAAACATTTAATGGCATCTTTTTGGGCATACCATATATACCCGTGTATAAGCCGACCCCCTTAATTTTGCCCCCAAAAAACTGGGAAAACTTATTGACTTGCGTAGAGCGGTATCTCTGTCCTTACAATTCAGAATACGTGCAAGGAATGGACATGGAGAGGCACCGGGTGGGAGAGGTCTGGTCAGGACTCTATGCCTTCTTTCTACCGCAAACACTGAAAAACTCGTTCCAGAGTGTGTTCTTGAGCCACTCCTCCAGAAAACGCTGAGGTTGCTACCCTTCTGAGCGCTCTGGTAGTCTGATCCACAAATTGTTGTGATGCAGACTATTTTCCAAGTCATCTGCTTTTTGACGCCAGGCGTTTATTGATCCCGCCACTTTTCTTAGTTAATTAGCCATCGTTTCCACCCTGTCTTCCCAGATCGACACTCTATTTTTGGCGTGTGTTATACGGCCTCCTGGGGCCCGCATATCTTGGCGGGTGTGGGGAAACGGGAGGTCGGCGGGTGCCTATGGTCCGCTAGCCAAAACCACATGGACGGGGTATCAACCCGCCTAACACCCGCGCTCTCGTTAACGTGGGCTTAACGCTACTCAGATAGCACAGAGTGAGGGTAAAACAGCGTGGCAGTGCTTTATTGAAGCACAAAACGGGCAGGTAACACAAGCATAAGGAGATGACCGTCCATAGAGTCCACACAAGGTCTAAAGCCAGTTGACATGAGTCACCACATTGCTTTTCCTAACATCTCCACGGAGCCAGGCGACCTGCGGGTCCCAATCTTGGCTTTCTCCAATCTTGTCCATGGTTCAGCGATGGTCAATGGAGCATAGCTGTATCCTTCCAAGCAGAGCCGAAAACCCCTAGGTTGTTTCCTATAGAATCGGATCTGTGTCCCTCATGCTGGTACCATGATGAATTTGCTGCAGTCCTGTCTCTCGTTCGTTGGGTGTTTTGCAGAATGTCTGGCTGGGTTGCTCTCTCTGTCTGTCTGAGTCTTTTTATACAGAGGCATGTAACCTATTTTTAGATTTACCCAGTGTCCGTCAGTCCACCCTCACAAATAAGGGAAACAATGGTGATAAGATCAAGTAGCACACAGTGCGGATTCTGCTGCGGATCCGCAGCGGATTTGGCCCTGCGGATCCGCAGCAGAACTGCAGGTGATGTACAGTACCATTCTAGCCTATGGAAAATTGAAACCGCTGTGCAGACGGTGCGGATTTTTCCACGCGGTTTTGCCTGCAGTTTCAAATCCACAGAAAGAATTGACATGTCATTCTTTTCTGCGGATTCCGTTGCGGTTTGCCATCTCCTCCATTGTGGAGGTGATAAACCACAGGGTAATCCACACCGCAGGATTTACCTGAGGATTGTGCAAAATCCGCGCGGGTGAATCCGCACCGTGTGCACATTAGCCTTAGGCTATGTGCACACGCTGCGGTGTTTCCTGCGGTTTTGGCCGCAGCAGAACTGCAGCAGTTCTGCAGACAGTGTACAGTAGCATGTTATCCTATGGGATTTACATTCTGCTGTGCACATGCTGCGGATTTTTAAATGCGGAAAAGCTGCGGTTTTGAATCCGCAGAAAGAATTGACATTCTATTTACTCTACTTTGCATAGGTTTTTCCCTCCCTGCTTTCAGAGTCAACAAACTGGCTCCATAATACAATGCATAATTAGCGTATCAGCAAACCTCACTAGTCAAAGATAAGCGCACACTGTTATATGGTATATCAGCTTACAAGTCACTAGTCCTATCCTCCTGATTCTCACATCCCTCATTCTCGCTTATTTGAGATCTGCGATGCTCTCTATTCTTAGCTGTTGAGATATATTATCCCCTTGAGGCGCTGGGGGAGTTAACTTGTTCAGGGCAGATAAAGTATGCGTGCACAGGAACCGAGGGAGAAGCAAGGAGGAGGACATCATCGTATGAAGATGGGAGGTGCCGGATGGGACGGCGACACGCATAGGACCGGACCGAACGCCGGGGTGAGTATAATCTAACACTTTTCTTCTCTTTCAGGTTACATCGGGGGCTTATCTACAGCATTACAGAATGCTAGCTAGCGAGATCGCAGTGTGACGGGGCCTTTAGGGAATTAAATATGGTTTATCAGTTCCTTGTCACAGGGCTCTTAATGCAGCTTCCCTCTGTGCCTGCTGAGATTCACAATCAAAGTTTTCCACTGCCAGTGAACTAATTTCTGGGGGTTGGGAGGAGGGTGAGAGAATCTCCTTACTGAATCAAGAATCCCTCCTTAGCTCCTGTGTCCAGCAGAGAACCACTGGCTGTGGGTCCCTTACTCAGGGCTCTGCACCACAGCTCCCATGCTGTATCTGATAAAATTCTGATCCCCTGGTAGGCTAGGGGGAGGGAACACTCTCACTATTCTCTCTGTAGCTCAGAGCTTGGACCCATGATGGCCGCTGACACCTCCAGAGCTGTGTTCTGTGTGATTGATTTGCAGCTCCCTGCCCGACTGAGGCTGAACCAAAACAGCCCCTCTGGAGCCAGGCTAA
This sequence comes from Dendrobates tinctorius, assembly GCF_039654945.1. Taxonomy (NCBI): domain Eukaryota; kingdom Metazoa; phylum Chordata; class Amphibia; order Anura; family Dendrobatidae; genus Dendrobates; species Dendrobates tinctorius. The sequence continues at coordinate 58,644,531 of NW_027361683.1, read as the reverse complement.
ATCCACACCAGGATGATGATGTTTACAGGCTTACCAGAGCCTCGGTTGTCAGGTATGATGCAGGATAATGTACAAATGGCTGGAGCTCCTCTGAGATGCAACCTCTCAGCGCTTTCATAGCCATACCCCCCAATGCACCATGAAATTTGTTGTATGATTTCTCCTGAGTACACCAATACCCCATATGGGGAAGAAAACTGCATGACATGGCTTGGGAGGGAAGGAGCACAATTTGACTTTTGGAATACAAAATTGGCTGGAATCAATAGCGGATGCCATGTCACGTTTGGATAAACCTTAAGTTCCTAAACTGTGGACTTCTCCACCCCAAATGGCTCCATTTTGGAAACTACACCCCTCAAGGAATGTATCTAGATGTGTGGTGAGTGAGTATCTTGAACCCCCAGGTGCTTTCACAGAAATTTATAACGTTGAGCTGTGGAAATAAAAAGTCATATTGTTCCCACAAAAATGTTGTTTATGCCTCAATTTTTATTTTCATAATGGTAAAAGGAGAAAATGGATGCCAAAATTTGTTGTGTAATTTTTCCAATGTACGCAAGTACCCCATATTTGTTGAAAAACTGCTTGGGTGCATGGTAAGGCTGGAAAGAGAATGAGCACTATTTTGGCTGGAATAAGTTGCGGTTACTGTGTCACATTTGAAGAGCCCCTGACATGCTAAAACAGCAAAAACACCCTCGGGTAGCTCCCCTCACCCTCAGAACCTCCAAACACAGAGTGAAACAGCCCTGGCTCACATCGCAAACCCGATTTCTCCAGCGATGCTCTAGGTGTGCTGAACGCTTATGGAGGAAAACACGCACACCAGAAGACTTCATACACTTCAAATTTATGTTAAGGACATATAACTCTGCCCTTCACCTCGCCAAACAGACCTACTTCACCACCCTGATCTCCTCACTATCCAACAACCCCAAGAAACTTTTTGACACCTTTCACTCCCTCCTCAGGCCAACAGCACAAGCCCCTATCACAGACATTTGCGCTGATGACCTTGCCTCCCACTTTATAGAGAAAATAGACAATATCCGTCAGGAAATTCGCTCCCAATCACCAAATTCAGTGACTCCCATCCCTCCCTGCATTTCCCCTGGCTCACTCTCCACATTCGATCCCATCACAGAAGAAGTAGTCTCCAGGCTCCTCTCCTCTTCTCGTCCGACTACATGCACAACCGACCCCATTCCCTCACATCTCCTCCAGTCTCTCTCTCCAGTCGTCACAACTCACCTAACTACAATCTTTAATCTCTCCCTCTCCTCTGGCATCTTCCCCTCCTCCTTCAAACACTCTATCATTACTCCATTACTAAAGAAACCCACCCTCGACCCATCCTGCACAAACAACTACAGACCAGTCTCCAATCTCCCCTTCATCTCTAAACTCTTGGAGCGCCTGATATACTCCCGCCTTACCCGTTACCTCTCCACTCACTCCCTCCTAGACCCTTCACAGTCCGGTTTCCGCCCCCTACATTCAACAGAAACTGCACTCATCAAAGTGACCAATGACCTTCTGACAGCAAAACGTAATGGTGACCACTCTCTGCTCATTCTTCTCGACCTTTCTGCAGCTTTCGACACTGTTGACCATCCTCTCCTACTCTCTAGGCTCCAGTCACTAGGCATTAAGGACACTGCTCTTTCCTGGTTCTCCTATCTTTCCGACCGCTCCTTCAGTGTTCTGTTTTCTGGCTCCACTTCATCTCCTCTTCCTCTCGCTGTTGGGGTACCTCAGGGCTCAGTCCTTGGCCCCCTTCTCTTCTCTCTCTACACGGCCCCAATTGGACAGACCATCAGCAGATTTGGCTTTCAGTACCATCTTTATGCTGATGACACACAACTGTACACATCATCCCCTGACCTTACCTCCGCTGTACTACAGAACGCCACTGACTGTCTGTCTGCAGTCTCCAACATCATGTCTGCTCTCTATCTGAAACTCAACCTCTCCAAAACTGAACTTCTTCTGCTCCCACCATCTACCAACCTCCCTAAATCTGACATTTCCCTCTCTGTGGGTGGCACCATAATAACACCCCGATAGCAGGCGCGCTGTCTGGGTGTTATGTTTGACTCCGATCTCTCCTTCACCTCCCATATACAATCTCTTGCCCGCTCGTGCCGCTTACACCTAAAGAACATCTCTAGAATCCGCCCTTTTCTCACCATGGAAACAACAAAAACTCTCACTGTCGCCCTGATCCACTCCCGCCTGGACTACTGTAATGCTCTATTAATTGGCCTCCCTCTCACTCGACTCTCCCCTCTCCAGTCTATCCTTAATGCAGCAGCCAGGGTTGTCCATCTGGCTAATCGTTACTCAGACGCGTCCGCTCTTCGCCAGTCGTTACACTGGCTGCCAATTCATTACAGGGTACAATTCAAAGTACTTGTTCTCACTCACAAAGCTCTCCACAGTGCGGCACCCCCTTACATCTCCTCCCTCATTTCTGTCTATCGGCCTAACCGACCGCTGCGCTCTGCAAATGACTTTCGACTAACCTCTGCCCTAATCCGTACCTCCCACTCCCGACTCCAAGACTTCTCCCGTGCTGCGCCAATTCTCTGGAATGCTCTACCCCAAGATATTAGGACCATCCACAATTTGCATAGTTTTAGGCGCTCGCTCAAAACACATTTGTTCAGAGCGGCCTATCACATTCAGTAATCAAAGTCATGTTATGTTTGTGTGTGTGTAGCCCATTCACTATCTCCATCTAACCCCCACCCCCTGAAGATGACTGGACCATCATTGTAAATACATCATTGTAAATACAAACCTGTGCTTTGTATCTCCCCCACCTCATTGTAGATTGTAAGCTCCCACGAGCAGGGTCGTCTTATTTCGCTTTAATTATTGTATTGTTAACGTTGTTACTTATGACTGTTGTGTTTGAAACGGTTTAACTGTAAAGCGCTGCAGAATATGTTGGCGCTATATAAATAAAGATTATTATTATTATTATTATTATTATTATTATTATACCTCTCAAGGAATTCATCTTGGGAGTAGTGAGTATTTTTAACCCTCACCGCGATACACAAACTTGTAGAACATTGAGCTGAGTAAATGAAATTCCATTTTTTTCCACTAAAATATTGATTTGACTCCAAGTTTGCTATTTTGAAAACCGGGTAATAGGAGAAAACGAACAGTACAATTTTTCCGGAGTACGTCAATACCCTATAAGTGGTCGAAAACTACTTTTGAGGCACAGTGCCAAACTCAGAAGGGAAGGAGCTCCATATTACAGTTCACATTTTGCTGCACTGGTTTCCATCAGGAACCCCCATAAATGAGCCCATTTTACAAACTACAGCTCTCAATGAATTCATCTAGGGCTGCAGTGATCATATTGGCACCACAGGTGTCACAGAATTTTATCCCATTGGGCAGTGAAGAAATTTTTTTTTTTTTTTATCACAAAAAAATTTTTAGCAGCAGATTTTACATTTTCACACAGAGAAATGTCACACAATTTCTGCTGAACGTGGCAATACCCCATATGTGGCTGTACAGTACTGCTTAGTCTCACAGCGAGACTCGAGAGGAAAGGAGCGCTATTTGACTCTTGGAGAAAAAATTATTGTAGAATAGTTTGCAGATTCCAAAAACAGAGCCCCTAAATGCCAGAAGAGAAGTATCCCCCCTCAGGTTGACCCTATTTTGGAAATGTCAACCCTCTGTGAATTTATCTACAGGTATAGTGACAATTTTGACTCCATAGGTGTTTTACAGAAACAAGCAACACTGGATATTGCTGAGTGAAAATTGCAAACTGCCGTTGTAGTGACCAGTACGTTGCAGTAGTCCATACATTATGCCCAGTTCATGCTGCTTAAGACGTGCACCAGTAAATTAGGCTAGCTCTCATCGCTACAGAAATGTCAAATGTGGTTTAGGTACACTCTGGGGCTCAGAAGGGAGCGGGCATTTAGATTTTAAAGCACAGAATTTTTGGATTTATTTTGTTGGGCCAGGAGCCATAGTACTTTTCAAGAGCCTTTTACTACCAGTAACGTGGAAGCCTCCTATATTTCTATTAACAGATGGATGTGAGTGGGGGCTTTTTTGTGGATTGATATGCTTTTATTGGGAACTTTTTCCTATGCTCTATGCTAAGTACTTGCTTTGGAGTTTCCATCTAAGTCTGTGAGTGACGTGATTCAGATGAAACCCACAAGGGATTAATTCAATATAATGAAGAAGCAATGTTACTCTGGACTCCATCTAACCTCTGTTCAGTTTTGTCCTTCTTTTGAGAGGTGCACAAATCTAGCGGACCGTGCCTTTATGCGCACCTAAAAAGACATACTGCCAGAATACAGGTCAGACGGTGTCCACAGAGGCTCCATCTGGTTCATTTTAGTGAATCTTCCACCTAGAGTTCCGTCTGAATCGCGTATTTCAGAGATTTAGACAGGAACCCCAGTGTAAGCTCTCAGCGCAAGATAAATGTAAGCTAAGCTTTACTGAGATCTTTGGGAGGCAGAATGAACAAATTAACAGGTGAAGAATTGCTTATTTTCTCTTTCCCCAATGACTGCACCACGGAGAGAGGGGATCCTCCCTTCAAGGACAGGAAACCTACAGATAAGAGGCGGTATTTTTCCCTGGCATCAGTTGGTTTCCTGTCCTTGATGGAGGAACGTTCCTTCAGTTTAAGCATACTTGAAGAAAGGTAAAGCAAGAAGATGGAAGTCGTGCCAGGCCTGACCAGACCGGTACAGGCAGCAGGGATGCCCCTGCCTCGGCTGGTGCAGTGTCCTAAAGCCGCTACTGGTGGGGCCTTTCAGGGTGTTGTGGCGGGAAGCGCAGCGGTCACACCATACTTCCGGTGCATGGTTTTGGGTGTCCATGACTGGAAGTGACTCCGGCGAGGAAGCCGGAAGGGATCCATTGGATGGTCCGAGGCTTTCTGCCTTTTAAAAGCCAGTGGAGCGCAGTAAGTGACGCTCCCAGCAGCTTAGGCTGTCCCAAGTAGGTATGGAAATCCTGGCGGGAAGAACCACCACAACAGTAGCAGCCAGGGAGACAAAGGCAGAAAGAGGTGCGGCAGCGTGAGGCTTCATCCGACGCAGTGGATGTTCCGGCAGCAAATCTACCCAGCAGAGCAGGTGGACAAAGCTCCAGCCTCCAGAGAAAACCCATCTGTGGATTTGATGCCTCCTTCTAAACCAGTACACGCGTCTGCGTCTGATTGGTAAGTGATCTTCGTGAAAGTTCACTTTGAAATTGGGGTCCCCCTTTATTTTCATTTATTTAGGGAGGGACATGCTAAGCTAAAACCAGGCACAGGAGTTGCCCTATCTGCAAGGAAGATTTGCCTGTTACCTGAGGGAAAAGGCTCTGCCAATCAAGCATGGAGTAGGTTGCTATCTAAGGAGACCCCAAATTTTGCCTCAGAGTTGAGATCTGTGATCAGGACGGAGGTTGAAAACACCTTTTAAATCCCTCTCCCAGTGGGGTAGTATCGAGAAACAAAAGTCCAGAAGGAGGTGCCTTGAAACTGGGACCAGTAGTTCAGATGAAGAGCAGAGAGACATTGATTCATCGGACTATGTGAGGGCGCCATTGCTTTCCAGTTCAGGAAACAGTCTGGTTAAGGCTGTAAGGTCCATAATGAGAGTGATAGACCCTCGCCCTGAAAAGTCAGTGTTGGATGTTTGGTGGTCTCCGATAAAAAAAAAAACACAGGCCATTCTCTCTTAATGAGAACATACTATCTCTGAGAGAATTTAATAGACCTGAAAGGAAGAACTCTGTTCCGTCCCTCAAAAGGAAATATCCTTCTGATTATCCGGCATCCACGGCCTGGGACAAGTCCCCAAAGTTAGATGTGGCTTTTGCTAAAGCTTGCAGGAAATTTGCCCTTCTCTTTGAAGACATGGGGATAATAAAGGATCCACTAGATAGTAGAGCAGATTCCTTCCTTAAGGGTTCCTGGGAAGCATCAGGGGGCGGTCTCAAATTCAAGATTCCATTCCCTTCATGCAGGGGGCTGCGGCTTTCCTGGCTGATTCATCAGCTGATCCAGTTAGACGGGCGGCCAGATCCGCAATCTTCTCCAGTGCAGCCAACAGAGCCCTCTGCATAAGTGTTGGCCTTGGAATATGAAAACAAAATCAAAATTATATTCCGTTCCCTGAGAAGGCAAGTTTCTGTTCAGGGCAACATTACATGACATCCTTGAGAAAGCAGGGTAATCTAAAAAGGGATTTTTACAGCCTTCCTATTCCCACATTATAAAAATTATTTTCAGAGTATTATTAATTATAGCACCATTTATTCCATCGCGCTTTACATGTCAGGAGGGGTATACATAGTAAAACAGTATAGTAATCTTAACAATACAAGTCATGGAGTCTGAACTGGAGTCTCTGGGTAATGTGGATCCAGTGCAGGCATTGACAGAGGGGAGAGGTTGGGGAAAAGTGGGGGACAGGTAGATTAGTCAGGCAGCAGAGTTTAGAATAGACTGGAGGTGTGTGAGAGGGGAGGCCACAGAGCAGGAGATAGTGTTTTTGCAGACTGTTGGTTGAGGAATGTGCGGATCCGGGAAATATTTGAGTTTAAGTCGGCAGGAAGTGTAGAGGGCTTGGGTATGTGGTTTGAAGGAGCGATCAGGAGTCAAGGATTACCCCAAGGCAGCAATCTTGTGGGACTAGGGAGAGTGAACAGTCATTTACTCTAATGGATGGGTCCAATGGGGAAAGATGATGATTTCTTTTTTTGTCCATAATAAGTTTTAGAAATCTAGTGGAGAAGGATGAAATAGCGGACAGACATTCTGGAATTCTGGTTAGTAGGGATGTGATATCTGGTCCAGGCAGGTAGATCTGTGTGTCATCCGCATAGAGGTGATACTGAAAACCGTGAGATTCTATGAGCTGACCCAGTCCGAAGGTGTAAATGGGGAAAACAGCAAGGGCCCTTGGACTGAACCTTGCGGGACTCCGACAGATAGGGGTGAGGTGAGGAGGTGGTTTGCAAGTGGGAGACGCTGAATGTCCAAAATAGGGCCAAATCTGTGATGCCTAGAGATGAAAGGGTCTGTAGTAATAAGTGAATGGTCCACTGTGTCAATGGCAGAGGACAACTCCAGGAGAAGGAAGACAGAGTAGTGTCACTTAGCTTTGGCGGTTAATAGGTCATTGGTGACTTTAGTTAGGGTAGTTTCAGTGGCGTGAAACGGTCGGAAGCCAGATTGTAAGTGGTCGAAGAGGGAGCAGGAAGAGAGGTGGGTGGACAGTTCAAGATGGGCATGTTGTTCCAGTAGTTTTGTCGTATAGGGTAGATGTGGAGTGATAGCTAGATACAGAGGATGAGTCGAGAGGGCTTTTTGAGGATGGGTATGATTGGGGCATGTTTGAAGCATAAGGGGAAAACACCAGTTAGTGATAGGTTGAAGAGATGGGTTACAGTTGGGATGAAGACTGTGGTGAGGTTAGGGATGAAGTGGGATGGGATCGGGTTAAGTGCACAGGTGGTGAGATGTGATCTTGAGAGTAAAGTGGAGAGTCGATCTTCTGTAATGGTGGTGAAGTTGATTTGAATAGCAGTTTAGGGTTGTGAGACAGGGAGGATATGAGAGATAAGTTTGTTTTGCTGCAGTGAGTGTGGGCTTGAAAGTAGTGAGGGACTGTTTGAATACAATGAAGTGCTCATTGGAGTGGGATCTTTATCATTTCCACTCAGCAATCCTAGAAGTCTGCCTCAGTTCTTTGGTCAGGCTGGTGTGCCAGGATTGTCTGTTGATTTTGCTAGCTTTGGTATGTGTGAGAGGGGCGACCGATTCCAGAGCTGTAGCTATTGTGTTATTTAAAGCATCAGCAGCATCCGCATTGTGCAAGGAACTTATGTCTGTAAGAGGGAGAAGGGATTCAGAGTGAGTGTAGATCGAGGTACTTAAGATTTCTGCGAGGGTGTGCAGGAGAGGGAAAAGCATGTAAGGAGGTTGTGCTCAAAAAGAGGGAGCTGCAAGTCAGAGGATAGATAGGTAGCAGAGGAGGGTCATGATGGGTTCCAGTGTGTGGACATCCTTGTGAGTGGCTGCACAAGGCTGAAAGAGAAAGTGAGAAATAGATGTTTAGTGGCATCTGAGACGAAAGTGTCAATGGGGGATGTTGAAGTCGCCCATGATAATGGGGATGTATTAGGAGAGGAAATGAAGTAGCCACGTAGTGAAGTGGTCGAAGGTGGTGGCTGGCCTTGGCAGTAAATGACAGCCAGTTGGAGAGGGAGTAAATGCACACAGAGTGCACCTCAAAGAAAGGGAAAACCTACGCCTCCGCCATGCTTGCTTTAGAGGCGGGGTTGCGAAAGGTGGAATCCACCATACGAATGTGCATCTGGAGAGGCTGTGTCAGAGGAGTGCGCCAGGTTTTGGTAATGGCGAGGAAGGAAAGTTTGTTAGTAATAAAGATTATTGATGTAGGAAAAAGTTTGTTGCACACAGAGTGAGCATTCCATAGAGATCCTGTTAGTGGGACTAGGGAAGCGGGGGCTGGGTGAATAGGTATAAGGTTAGAGAGGTTACAGAAATGTGTGATGAAGCGTGGATGGGAGGTGGAAGTGACTGTGGGGATGTGGTGAGGAGTATCAGGATTTGGAGAGATATCCAGTGAAGAGGAGCCCGAGACTGTGATAGCAGGTGGGAGCAGGAAAGAGCATGAGGGGCCTGTCTGTGTTTTGAGACAAAGGATTGTATGCTGAGGAACAGTTCTGAGGAGGAGGTAAAATGGATGGGTATGATGGTGTGAGAGAGATGACCAGTTCATTACTTGGTGCAGGGATTAGGGGGGTTAGTAGAAAGTGAATTATAGAGTGAAAACAAACATTTTTTACTGTGACTTTATCCAGTGACCTTCAGTTTCGACTCGATGAATTCATAGCGCCACACTTCTTTGATGCCCTTATGATGCACTGGGCAGACTGACGTCTTGGCAGACATATCGTTTGCAATATATTTGCTTGAAAATGCATTCAGGTGTGGAGCTGAGGGGAGTGGTCTGTTCTCATTTTGGTCAGATAATTAAGAGTGAGCCAGATGCAGGATGATCAAGGCAGAGTAAACAAGGAGGTCATAAATATCATTGGGGATATAGCAGGGGTTGGTTGAAAAACATACCAAGTGGTTGCAAGAAGCAGAAGTGGGGAAAATTCAGTGTGGAAAGTTGTGACGTACCAAGTGGTGGCAAGAGGTTATGACCTCTTTAGTGAACTTAGGATGGGTCTTTAAACTTAAGAAAATCGAAGGTTGAGCTGAAAATTGTACAGGAGTTCCTGGGACTTGTAATAGACTCTCAAAAACAGGAGTGTCTCCTCCCGGAAGACAAAAAAAGAAATGATTACGTTTCAGATGTTGAAGGTATCGCAATATCCATTTATGACTTTGAGGAAAGCTATGTCCCTGCTAGGTTCCCTAACCTCCTGCATGCCACCAGTACAGTGGATTCAGTACAGTACACACCAGGGATCTTCAATGGAACATCTTTAGGAAGCCAGGTTTCCCTAGGATGACCGTTACAAGAACAGATGACTGTCCTCAAGAACTATTAATTCCCTGGAGTGGTGGCAAAAATGGAAAATTTGACCACAGGTGTTCTTGGGTAAACAGTTACTCCAGTCATCACCACAGATGCAAGCCCCAGGGGTTGAGGGACACATCTGAATGACATAGTTGTTCATGGAGTCTGGACTGGAAGCAGAAAATGGTTTCCTCAAACATGGAAGAATTTTTAACATTTAAACAGGCTCTGATAGAGTTCTTAGATCCCCCTTCACGGTCAGCATTTAATGGTAGTTTTGGACAACCAGGTAGTGGTTACCTATCTGAACCACTAGTGCAGAACCAAGTCTCATCCTTTGACGGATATAACAGCCCAGATTTTTCGGATGGCAGAGATAAATTTCCTTTTTCTGTCTGCATTTCACATATGGGGGGGTGGGGAACTACAAGGCAGATTTCTTGAGTCGAACTCAGTTAAAACCGGGCGAATGGGTTCTAAAACAGTTGTAATATGGCCGCCAGATGAGTCCTTGAGGGATGATATGTGTCATCGCGGCTATTAGCTACAGTGATGTGAGCTCGGAAGTATGCTCCAGCCCGTATAGTGCTAAGTTATTTTGCCATTCCAGACCGGGTTTTACGAGCGACCATAAGACATGGGTGGGAATGACCGCTTACATGTCCCAACCCCAGGAATGTGGTTTGGCAAATAAAATGGAGGACAAATGTCTCATTAAGTGTCTGTGGCTGGAGGTGTGGAGACCCTCCAGTGTGTGTTGCTAAAGACACTGACCTGAGTGGGCGGTCACGCAGTACTATATGGACTGTTTATTTTGCGGTTTGCTTTTCACTTTGTGCCAGAAAAGGCAGATCCGTTTATGCAGTTTTAATAAACTTGTTTGGACAATTCAACAATACTGCTTCCTGTGTCTACCTCAACCGCAGCTGAGTACAGATTCCTAGGCAGTCCATATTCAGCCAGATCGTAGAGATATGGTGTCTCCCAGTTATAGATCTCTTTGCCAACAGCAAGAACAAAACGGTAGAGACCTTTTGCTCTATAGATCCCGGGGGAACCCTCAGGCTCTCTACTGTAGATGCCTCCATGGAATCATTCTCTGGCCTATGAATTTTCCCCGTTTATCTTGATCCTGGCAGTCCTAAGAAAAATCAAAGAGGATAAAGCAAGGGTAATTCTAATATCCCCCTTCTGGCCAAAAAGACCTTGGTTCTACTGGCTGAGTATGACGTCTATCACTGATCCTTGTTTACTGCCGGAGATTCAGGATCTTCTTTCCCAGGGGCCTGTATATCATCCTCAGGCAGCAATTTTACACTTGACAGCATGGAATTTGAGAGGGCGCTCTTGAGAGACAGAGGTTTTCCCCCAAATTTGACTTCTACGTTACTGTACTAAAGTAGAAAAGCTGTCATTACTATAGCCTTTGAAAAAACTTGGAAAAAATTCCTGTCCACCTCAGGGGTCAGAGTCTAGGATGAGGTTCCAATCGTGGCCATCCTAGAATTTTTACAAAAAGGATTAGAGCAGGGCCTTGCTACTAGCACCTTTTAAAGGTTCAGGTGGTTGCATTAGAAGCTCTGTATAATCATGATGTGGCGGGGAATCCTTGGGTAGCTAGATTCATTAGAGCCTCTGCTAGATAAAGGCCCTTTGCTGGCCAGAGATTACCAAAGTGGGATCTGAATTTAGTATTATCAGTCCTAACTAGTTGCCTCTTTGAGCCCTTGAATTCCAGTTCCCTTAAGATTTTAGCTCTTAAGACTGTTCTTCTAGTGACATTGACATCAGCCCGCAGGGTGAGCTATATTCAGGCCCTGTCTGCAGGCTCCCACTTCACTCAAATTTTTCATTCTGAAACCTGACCCTGCTTGCCTAAGGTAGCGTCTCGTTTCCATAGGTCCCAAGAAGTAGTCCTCCCATCTTTTTGCTGCAATTCCAAGAACACAAAAGCAGAGAGTTTCCATATGTTAGACGTAAGAAGGTGTTTAGTTCAACACCTAACGGTCACCCAGGTGTGTATGAAAGATACCCAAAAAAAAAAAGGGCCCAAAAAAGGCTCAAGGCTTCAAAAAGCACATTGGCAAGGTGGATAACAGATGCAATCTAGTCAGACTACTCGTCCAGTGGGAATGTCGTCCCGGAGGTTTCTATAGAACAGATCTGTAAGGCTGCCACTTGGTCATATCATTCTACCTTTTACAATCACTAGCGACTGGACCTAACCTCTTCTTCTAATCTCACCTTTGGGAGAAGGATTCTGCAGACTATGGTCCCTTCCTAAGATTCAATTCTATTGCAACTCTCTCCGTGGTGCTGTCATGGGGGAAGGAGAAAGATGTAGCTACCGGTAAAGGGATTTCTCAGCCCATGACAGCACCTTTTATATTCCCTCCCGTCCCATGTCGGTGAGCACACTTTTTCTGTTTACGTGTGATTTATGTATAGGTCACAAGGTGCTTATTATGGTTGAAATGTTTATTGTTGTAATAACTTGGAGGTCCTCTTGTGCTCTGTAAACCAACTGATGCGAAGTCTGCCTTTTTTTTTTTTTTTTTTATTAATCTGTGTGTTCCCTGTCCTTGAAGGGCAGATCCCCTCTCTCCGTGGTGCTGTCTTGGGCTCCGAGAAATCCCATTACTGGTAACTAACTGCGTCTTTTTACACAGTTCCTTGTGTTGTATAAGTGATTAGGCGACTTTATTCTTCAGGTCTGTGCGATTACAGCGATACCAGATTTATTTTGTCTTCTTAGTTTGGGTGCTGTCACACACTAAAAGATGCTGTTTATTTTTTTCAAAAACAAGATTTTGCATCGCCATATTTAGATGGCAGAAATATGAAAAAAAATTATAGCCAACAGTCGTGACAGCTTGTTTTTTGCCGGTCAAGTTGACTTTTTTTATTTGCACCATTTTCGAGCACATGACATTTTTTGATAGTTTTCTATTCCAATTTTTGGGTTGCAGAATGAACAAAAAACAGCAATTCGTGAATAGTGTTTTTGTTTTTCTTTTTTTTTTTTTTTTAATTGCCGTTCCGTGTGTTAAAATTGATGACCGCTTTATTCTTCGAGTCAGTACGATTACAGCGATACTAGGTTTATATTGTTTTTTTTTTTGTTTGTTTCACTGCTTTTACACAATAAAACCTATTTTATAGAAAAAAAGAATTGTTTTTCATTCTGAGAGCTATAACTTCACTTTTCCACTGTTGGCGCTGCATGGCGGCTTGTTTTTTTGCCGGACAAGATGACTTTCGGCGGTACCATTTTTTTTCCATTTAACTTTTGGATCGCATTTTATTCTACTTCTTGTTCAGCTGCATGATGAAAAAGCAAAGGTTTTTGTTTCTTGTGTTTTTTTTTTTTTTTTTTTTGAAAGCGTTAAGTAGTGACAGTTTTATAGATTTGGTCGTTCTGGACTCGGTGATACCAAATCTCCGATTTCAGTTTTTATTTTTCTGATCACTGGTCTCATGCATTGCAATACACATGTATTGCATTGTATGAGACCTGACATTGAAGCTTAGGTGATTGAAGGATTTTTTCACAGAAAATCTTTTAAACTTTGAGTATAAATTTGTGTTAAAAATGAGTTACTGTGTTCTTATTTTAATTTCTCTAATTTATTCATAGAATTTCAGAACAGCGACATTACTGAGATGAGACTGTATAGCCTTTTGTTCACTTAATTCCTTTTCTGTTTTTTTTTTTTATTTTTTGAATGGCTGTATGAAATAATTCTTATGGAAAAATAACTTTCAACTTGCATCTTATGTTTTATCATCCTCCAGCTAATACAGGATTGGATGAACAGAAAGAAGACTTAGATTTTCTCTCTGTAGAAAAATATCTCCATGGAGTTGAGATGATGAAGAGAGACATAGAGGCGCTTCGCACTACCATCAGTGACTGTTATGCACAAGATATGGGAGAGAATTGTATCACTCAGTAACTACCTGTGCAGTCTAAAAAAAAAAAAAAGTTGGTGCTCATGACAAAATTTAATTCCTTGTTTTCCATTGAAAGGGAAAATAAGTACAAAGTGTGCCTTTTCACTGGCTTAGTAGTGAAATGGTAGACCAGTGGCCACAATTCCAGTTTCTAAAGATGTACCTTCAGATATTGAAAAATATTTATTACTGTTCAAACTGCTGCTAAATTTCCTATTTTCATATTACAGTAAAATTCCACTAAATGCCTCCTAGGATTATTATGGGCATGTAACAAGCCTAGTCCCACGACAGATGACTACATTTTCTGGCACTGCTGCAGGCAGGTACTTTAAGGTTCTGATACTATAGTGTTGGGAACTACTTGAAAGCAGCAATGTGGTTAAAGGGTTTTCCAAGAATATTTTTTATTTTTTAATTGCATAGGTTTATTTAGGGTAAAAACATAAACCGAGCTTCACTCGCCCATCGCAGCTCCAGCTCTCTGATGCTCCACCGGTCTTTACTAACTGGATACAGCAGTGACATCATGACTACAGTGCCTGTGACCGCTGCAGCTAGACACTTAGCTCCGCAGGGCTTCTGAGGAAGTCTTGTGAGACTGCTGAGCCCAGTGATTGGCTGTAGCTGACGTGCACTTTAGTTGTGACGTCATGGATGCAATCTGTCAAACAGTGGATGAATAATGCTCAATTTGTTCATTTTAGCTTCTTGAAACCCATGAAATAAAAAAAAATGTTGCTTGGAAATCCCATTAAACTTTTATATGCAAATATGCAAGGGTCTATGGGCTGTAGTTGTCAAAGTATGTCTGACCTTACAAGAACATGGTCTGATCAAACCACAGCTCCTGAGCAGGGGAGGAAGCAAGAGATTATACAGACATTACAGTTGGGGATCACAGCTGATTCTTCTTGTGAAGTTAATCCCTTCCCTGCCTGTTTTTAAGCAATGTTTTAAAACCTCACAGAATCTGCTGTGTTCCCGTACTGTCCTGTCTATATACTCTCTTGCCTCCTCCCCTGCCCAGGAGCTGTGCTATGATCAGGCCATGTCCCTGCACGGTCAGACACGTCCATTACACAGGACACAGTTGGTGCACATTTATAAGATTATCTCAGCACAGGAACATTTTATTTAAACACATCCAATGGTGGAAATTATTTTTCCAAGTTGTATTGATTAAAATGAATTTTATTCGTGAGAAATCCCCTTTAAGTAGTAAAGTGCATTAACTGCTACCTACCTGATCACCAATTTTGTCTGATCCTGGTCAAACCTCTTAAAATGTAGAAGGTTCTCTGGCTATGTTCACTTCTGCATCAGGAGATAACTGCATTAAGTTGAAAGATATCTGACTGAAAATGTGCTTGGTCGAAGACCGATGCACTTTACCTTCTGATCCGGTACACTTACTATCATCTGCTGCTACATCCTCATTAGTGGTTCTAGCCTCCTGATACAAATGTTGAATTCAGCATTTGTTAATATAAAAATCTTCAATGCATTAATAATGGTTCACACAATACTAGATAATGGCATCTGACCACTGGCAGACCCACAATACCAAATATCAAAAGGGCTTATAGACTGCTCTGGCTTGCTCTGGCTAAGTTGAGGAGCTGCAGCTCTTCTTTTCACTGTGACTTTTTTCCAGTTCTCTGCAAGGTGCCCGATTGGTAGTAGCACGGTGCTGAGAAAATTAATGTGATATTGTTGTCATTTTCTAGTGGTGTGCCATTTGTCATGCAAAATGTTAAGGAATATCTAGCATATAGAACATATCATGTAAGAACAAAGTGTAAAAAAAAACTTGATTTTCCATCAATTAAACCATAGATCTGAGATCAGGCTTCTCATTATTTTTTTTTGCCCAAAAACTGCATTTTAGCTGCACTTGCTCTGCACCTAAAATTACACTATTCTACATTGAATGCTTGTATTGGTCTAGATCAGTGTTTCCCAAACCCTGTCCTCACGGCCTACAACACATCATGTTTTCAGGATTTCCTTAGCATTGCACAGAGGCGAAAACCTGTGGCAGTTTCTGATGCCTAATAATTCCATCACCTGTGAAAACTAAAGAAATCTGGATGTGTTGGGGGCCGTGAGGACTGGAGTTTGGAAAATACCTTGCTAGATAGTTCTGTTGAATGATTGTATTATATTGTATTTGTAAGACCCTATTGTTTTGTCTCCTCTTAGGATGTTAATGCAATAAACAGTTTTAAAAAGTTCTTGTTTTTTGTTCTGGGTTTTTTTTTCCCCCAGAGAGCACTTACAAAAAAAAATCAAACACTACAGCAAGTTCATATACCCTGGTTGGGCATTTGGCAGATCATAAGGCTATGTGCACACGCTGCGGATTCACCAGCGGATTTTTCCGTGCTGATCTGCAGGTAAAACCGCAGGTAAATTGACCTGTGGTTTTCCCATGCGGTTTGACACCTGGACAATGGAATAGGTGGCAAACCGCAGCGGAATCCGCAGAAAGAATTGACATGTCATTTATTTCTGCGGATTCAAAACCGCAGCTTTTCCGCAGTGTAAAAACCGCAGCATGTGCTCTGCGGATTGTAAATCCCATAGACTTACATTGTACTGTACACTGTCTGCAGAACTGCTGCGGATCCGCAGCAGAATCCGCAGCGTGTGCACATACCCTTAGAAGGACTCCTTTCCTTAGGAGTCCTGCATCATAATTGCAGGACTCCTAAGGTGCCTAAATAGCAGAAACCCCTCACAATTGATCCCATTTTGGAAGGTACAACTCTCAAGGATGTTATGCAGAGGTATAGTTAGCAGTGTGTGTACACAAAATTTGATATTAAGTCATCATATTGAAACACTTTTTTCTTCATGAAAATGTAGATTTAGACTTTTTTTTTTTTTTTTACTTTTGCAACAGGTAAGGCTGGTTTCACATTAGCGTTTTTAGCGCAGCGCATCGTGCGCGGCCATGCGCCGCTATGTTTAACATGGGGGCGCATGGTCTAGCGTTTGCATGCGTTTGTATGTGTTTTCGTACGCATACGTTTTTTTGTAGTGTGCACCTAGGCGCGCCGGACGCAACCTGTTGCATTTTTGGTCCGTCCAAACTGTCAAAAAAATGCATGGGCACGGAATGCGCCAAAAAAATCACATTACAGTCTATGGGAACGCAGGCGTTTAAAATCGCATGCGTTTTAATAGTTAACATGGCTAGAAACTGATTAAAACGCATGCGCCTAAAAAAAGCAAACGCATGCAAAACCCATGATGCGTTTTTTGCATGCGTTTCTATTGCGCACAAAGCGCAGCGCTAAAAAATGCTAATGTGAAAGTAGCCTTACACAAAAAGTGGACCCCACAGTTGATTGCCCAATTTCTCCTGAGCACGGCCATATTCCACATTCTGTTTGAACACAAAGCAGGACTTTGACATGATGAAACGACATTTTTCAATTTTGAATGCAAATTTGCCTGGAATAGATTGCAGATACCATGTCGCATTTTCAGAGCCCCAAGGTACCAAAATTGCAGAAACTCCACAAGTGACCCCATTTTGAAAACTAGACCTATTAAGTAATTCATCTAGGGGCATTTTGAACCTATAGTTTCTTCAGACCCTTTTTTTTTTTTTTTTTTTAGATGTGGAAAATAAATATTTTTTCTTGCTAAAATATTGTTTTAACCCCACTTTTTAATTTTCACAGTGAATAAAAGGAGAAAATGGATCTCATAATTTGTTACACAATTTATCTTGAATGTGATACTACTCCCATATGTGCTCAAAAACTCCTGTTTTGGCTCATGTCAGGGCTTGGAAAGGAAAGTGCTTTTTGATTTTTGGAATGTAAATTTGTCAGGAATATATTGTGAGTGCCATGTCACATTCCCAGAGCCCACACACATATGACCCTTTGAAAACTAGAAATTCCAAAAGGAATTAATTTAGTTGTGTATTGAGCATTTTAAACCTACAGGTGACTTCATAAAGCTTTATATCATTTAGACATGAAAATAAAAAAATTACTTTTTTTTTCCACTAAAATACTGCTTTAAAACCAAATTTGTACGAGGAGTAATGGAAGCAAATGTACAATATAACTTATGCAATTTTTATCGAACATGGCCAATACCACATATGTGGTCAAAATCTAATGTTTTGACACATGACAAAACTAGGAAATATAGTAGCACTCTGTAGCACTATAGCACGCAAACATGAAATATGAAACTTGAATTGCATTACTGCATTAGAAAATATAAACATAAATTGGCCAATTCATGTGTACCCAGCAGCCAAAATAAGGCGATTCTCATTGCTGGGAATTGCCTAATGTGAATCCTCTCTTAAGCCCCCGTTACAGCGATATTGCTAGCGATATCGCTATGTGTAACGTCACCGATTTTGTGACGTAGCAGCGATATTGCTAGCGATATCGCTATGTCTGATGCCTCCGACCGGCTCCCCCGCTGCTCGCGCGAGAAGGTCCTAGATCATTTCTTGTCGGCCACTTCCTGCTGGGCTTCCTGTGGTGCCGACGAGCGACGCGGGCGGTAGGACGTCAAGATCGCCGCGTCTGACAGGTGAGATCTGCCTGTGTGGCAGCTCACTAGCGACCACTTAGCGATGCACCAGCGATCCATATCATTGTCGGGATCGCTGTTGCATCGCTAAGTGTAATAGTACCCTTAGACTAAAGTCTACATTTCTATGGGAAGGTAGGATCCTGCTGTAATGGTAGGCACGGTACCGCATAGGGAACGTGCATCTGACTGCAGAGCCCCCATGTAATTAAGTTAGAAAGGAACTCTGTGCAGGGCTGCCTCCCCCTCCCACTAACCTCCAGGTGATGCCATAATTAGGACGCCCAACTGACCAACGGGAAGGGGCGTCCAGCCACACACTCGGGTTAAATTCAGGTGCTAGGGTCAGGGACTTCCTCTTTCTCCCCGACTGACCCTTAGAAGCTTTTGTCTCCAGGCATCCTGCAGCCATGTCTGAAGCACTGATCTGCGGCAGAGAGCAGCACAGGAAGGTGAGCAATGGGTTAAAGACCTCTTATCTGGCCTGGATGCTCACCCACCTGTGCCCTCTCTTAACCCCCTGACTTCGCCACAGGCCGCCTCTTTATCTCCCAGGGCCCAATCCTCTCACAGGCTTCTTTGTCACCCCCTGCAGCTCCATGTTTGCCCATACTGCCTGTTGCCTCTTCATCCCTCCATACCCCAACCTCACCTGTCCCCTTTGGCCATCTGGTGTCACCCTCTTCTGCGCTGTCCTCTTCACAACAGCCTCTGGACGGCTAGCCACCCGGCTTCACTGGAACCACTCCCGCCTCCTCTACTGATCCGATGGCGCGTTCTGGCCGGCGCTCATCACACCCGCCGGAGTGACTTCATGTGAGCAGTGGCTCGACATTCCCGAACCGCCGCAGCTCCAGTCCCCATCTTTTCCCTGCACACTGCGGCCGACACTGCCACGCGCAGGCCACAAGCCCAGACGCCATTAGCAGGCCTCAAGTGTCTAAGCAGGTCCAAGGCCCCACCCACTTCTAGCTCACTTCACAACACTTCTGGTGCCCCGCCCATTGTTCCGTCCACTCCCATTGACAGAGTGACCAGGCCTGTGCCATTACCACATCCCCTGGAGAAGCACAATTGTGCCCCAGCTCCTGCAGCAGACATTGCTGCCGGACCTTTTAATCGGCCGCCTGCCAACCATCGGCCACTGCAGCGGGCACAAACGGGCCAGCCCCCAGCCCTGTTAGCTTCGGGAGCCCCAGATATTCAACTGGCCTCCAGGCCACGGAACCGGGATTCCTGAATCAGGCCCTCCAGTCATAATTCCCTCGCCCGCCAATCAAACCTGGTCACCCGCATCTCCCCTGTGGGCGCAGCATTGCTGCCTGCGCGGGACGACGCGAAATCAGGCATCAGAATTAACAATGTCGCTGACGAGCGCGCTGTACAGTCCAACCCGACCATTCAACACGCTCTGCAGCAAAAACAGTATGAATCACGTAACACAAGCATAGCACACAATACACTGCCAACCCCCCCAATGACCCAATCATGCTCGTCGCACTCTACTCCATTGGCGGATAGAACGCCATCCCCCTTGTTACGCGCTACACAGCCAGTACTTGGCCATAGCCTACTAAACTCCCACTAATTCTAGAGTCTACCAAACTCCCACTAATTCTAGAGTCTACCAACCAGCATACACCCAACCACTATACACCCCATAACCACGGCGGTCGTAGGTACATACGTTGCAGATCCTCAACTCCCTCCTTGGAGGATTGCCACCAACATTCTCGCTGTCCCTCTGTCGCTGTTCCCGTTACAGGCAAAGGCGCAGCTCCATCAGGAGCCATCACAGGTCACAGTCCTCCAGATGGCACTCGCCCTCCACATCAGGACGGTCCGATGCATCCGAGGGTTGCAGCAGGCATTCTTGGGCATCCAGCAGAAGACGGCGCACGAGAACTCCTCAATCTCGGACAGCCAGCCGGAGAGTCGCCTCTACACCACTTAGGGCCTCCAGCCAGATCATCATTCAAGTAGGAGCCGGAGTGTTGCTATTTGCGGCAGCCACTTTGCCTCGGGCACACGACAGCCATCAGCTGCCACGTGCTCCATTTGTCTACAAGTCGAGGGCATCCATCCCTATCATCACAGCCACCAGCCAACATCGACCAAGTTCCTTTACCGAAGCAGGAGTTCTGCCACGTTCTGCTGGCGAGGGGATCTCCGAGCCATCTCAGGCCGCCAGCCAGGAGCAGGACATCACCACCGTGGGAGCGTGTGGTATTAGTGATCAGATTGCTTTATTCTCCCACTTGGTGTGATTACAGCGATTTACTAGATTTATATAGGTTTTTTTTTTTTTCGCTTGCTACGCTCATTCGCTAAAAATGCTTTTTTTTTTATTTTTGGTAAAAAAAATAATTTCCGTCACTATATTCAGAGAGCTGTAACTTTTCATTTTTCAGCAAACCGCAGTATGAGGACTTATTTTTTGAGCAGAGTTGAACATTTTTGTGGTATAATTTTGGTGTATATAACTTTTTATTCAAAATTTTCAGATGCTGAATGAACAAAAAACAGCTATTCAGTTATTGGTGTGTGTGCGCATGTGTGTATATGTATATATAATATACAGTGGGTACTGAAAGTATTCAGATCCCTTTAAATGATTCACTCTGTTTCATTGCAGCGATTTTGTAATTTCAAAAAAAAATTTTTTTTTGTCGTATGTACACTCTGCACCCCATCGTGACTGAAAAAAAAAAAAGTTAGAAATTTTTGCAAATTTATTAAAAAAAGAAAAACTGAAATCACATGGTCATAAGTATTCAGACCCTTTGCTTAGTATCGAGTAGAAGCACCCTTTTGAGTTAATACAGCCATGAATCATCTTGGGAATAATGCAACAAGTTTTTCATACCTGGATATGGGGAACCTCTGCCATTCTTCCTTGCAGATCCTCTCCTGTTCTGTCAGGTTGGATGGTGATTGTTGGTGGACAGCCATTTTCGGATCTCTCCAGAGATGCTCAGTTGGGTTTATGTCAGTGCTCTAGCTGGGCCAGTCAATGGTCACAGAGTTGTTTTGAAGCCACTCCTTTGTTTTTTTTTAGCTGTGTGCTTAGGGTCATTGTCTTGTTGGAAGGTGAACCTTTGGCCAAGTCTGAGGTCCAGAGCACTCTGGAAGTGGTTTTCATCCAGGATATCTCTGTACTTGGCCGTATTCAAGTTTCCTTCCATGGAAACCAGTCATCCTGTTTCTGCAACTGAAAAACACACCCATAGCAAGATGCCACCACCATGTTTCACTGTTAGGATTGTATTGGGCAGGTGATGAGCAGTGCCTGGTGTTCACCACACATACCGCTTAGAATTATCACCTAAAAGGTCTCTCTTCATCTCATCACACCAGAGAATCTTATTTCTCATAGTCTGGGAGTCCTTCATGTTTGTTTTTTCTTTGTTTTTTGTTTTTTTAAGCAAACTCGGGCTTTCATATGTCTTGCACTGAGGAAAGGCTTCCGTCGGGCCACTCTGCCATAAAGGCCCGACTGGTGCAGGGCTGCAGTGATAGTTGCCTTTGTTGAACTTTCTCCCATCTCCCTTCTGCATGATTGCTTGCACAGTGCTCCTTGGGATGTTTAAAGTTTTGGAAATCATTTTGTATCCAAATCCAGCTTTAAACTTCTCCACAACAGTATCACGGACCTGCTTGTTCTGTTCCTTGGTCTTCATGATGCTCTCTGTGCTTCAATCAGAATCCTGAGAATATCACAGAGCAGGTGCATTTATACTGAGACTTGATTACACACAGGTGGATTAGATTTATCATCATTAGTCATTTAGGACAACAATGAATTATTCCTATCCACAATGAACTTCTGGAGTGAGTTTGCTGCACTGAAAGTAAAGGGGCCGATTAATATTGCACGTCCCACTTTTCAGTTTTTGACTTTCCACAAAAATTCAAAATAACCAATAAATTTCGTTCAACTTCACAATTGTGTTCCACTTGTTGTTTCTTCACCAAAAATTTACATTTGGTATCTGTATGTTTGAAGCATGATATGTGGAAAAAGGTTGAAAAGTTCCAGGGGGCCAAATATTTTCGCAAGGCACTGTACTTTGACTTTGTTGTGTGCCTTCAATTATGAAAAGAGCTATTTTTTGGTGGTATTATGGCGCTAGTGACCGGCTCTGTTAAACTGTCCCTGCTCGAGTATCTCTCTCTCTCCCTACTCTACACTGATGTGTATATACTGCAGGTAGCCCTGAAAAGGTCTTTTGTGCTATCAAGAGGCCTAAAGACTCTTCCTAGCAGCTGAGCGATCTTTCCCTATGCTTGTAGAACGCAGGCTCCTGATGCAATGTGCGCAAAATGGTAGCGGCAGGGCTTAAATAGACCCTATGACGCTGGGCGGCCAGCCAATCACAGTAATGCCACAACCAAGATGTCTGCGACATTACTGTGACTGGTTAAGAAGCCCAGCAAGTTTAGTGGCTGCAAAGGAGGCGCCAAAACTGCACATTGGGACTTCCGAATATAGCGAGGCGAGTACACAAATAGCAATGTAAGGCCGGTTTCACATTTGCGCTTTATAGCGCTGCGACGGCCTGCGCACGGCCGCCGCTAAGCCCCGCCCCCTGCCGTCTCCCTGCCCGCCCCATCCGGTCATTGCCGCCTACTAGCGCACCCAATCTTTAGCATAGGGTGCGCAGATCGTGCGCTGGCCGTGCACTAGCAGGATTTTGCCGTGCGCTGCGCACTTTTGAAGGTGCGCCGTGCGCGCCGAAATGCAACATGCTGCGTTCTGCGCACACGGGCGCACCTTCAAAAGTGCGCAGCGCACGGCAAAATCCTGCCAGCGCACGATCTGCGCACCCTATGCTAAAGATAGGGTGCGCAGATCGCAAGCGCCCATGTGCGATAGTAGGTGGCGATGACCGGATGGGGCGGGCAGGGAGCCGGCAGGGGGCGGGGCTTAGCGGCGGTCGTGCGCATGCCGTCGCAGCGCTATAAAGCGCAAATGTGAAACCGGCCTAACGAGTAACCCAAATATAGTACTATCTGTGCGAATAGCAAATAGTAATGAATTCACTTGCTCATCACTAATTGCAGCCATTTGGTAAATTCAAAAAAGTTCACTTTTTCCTCATTAATGTACCCTCAGCACCCCATCTTGACTGAAAACACAAATGTAGAAATTTTTGCAAATTTATTTAAAAAGAAAAACTGAAATATCACATGGTCATAAGTATTCAGACGCTTTTGCTCAGACACTCATATTTAAGTCACATGCTGTCTATTTCCTTGTGATGGTTCTACTCCTTCATTGGAGTTCAGCTGTGTTTAATTAAACTGACAGGACTTGATATGGAATGGCACACACCTGTCTATATAAGACCTCACAGTGCATGTCAGACCAAATGAGAATCATGAGGTCAAAGGAACTGGCCAAGGAGCTCAGAGACAGAATTGTGGCAACGCACAGATCTGGCCAAGGTTACAAAGTAATTTCTGCAGTACTCAAGGTTCCTAGGAACACAGTGGCCTCCATAATCCTTAAATAGAAGTTTGGGACCACCAGAAGTCATCTTAGACCTGACCGTCAAGTCAAACTGAGCATTTGTGGGAGAATAGCTTAGTTACTCACCGATAACGGTGTTTCTCGGAACCCATGACAGCACCACGGAGAGAGGGGGTCCGCCCATCAAGGACAGGAACCTACAGATAAAAATGCGGCACCTCTCCTCCACCCCCAGTTGGTTACAGAGCATCAGAAGGTCTCCCGGTTAGTTAACAAAAGTTAACATAACAATATAATATTGCATATTATGGAGAAGCACCATGTCTAACAAAAACACTTTACACACATTAACTCGCACACGCTCACCGCACACGTGAAAGGAAGGGAATAAGCGGGTGCTGTCTTGGGTACTGAGAAACACCGTTATCGGTGAGTAACTAAGCTATTCTCTCACCCATGATAGCACCACTGAGAGAATTTCAGAGATTGGTAGCTTAGGGAGGGACCACCGCCTGAAGGACCCTTCTCCCGAAGGTCAGGTCAGTCGTAGGGGCTAGATCTAAGCGATAGTGCCTGAAAAAGGTAGAAGGTGTTGACCAGGTGACCGCCTTACAGATCTGCTCTATTGATACCTCTGATCTTTCTGCCCATGAGGTCACCATTGCCCTTGTAGAGTGAGCTTTTAGACCCTCCGGGATAGTATTCCCGCTGGATGAATACACCAGGGCAATCGCATCCATTATCCACCTTGCTAGGGTACTCTTGGATGCCTTGAGTCCCTTCTGAGGTCCCTGGAAACACACAAAGAGAGACCCTTCCTTCCTACATCCCTTGGTGGCCTCTAGGTACTGAACTAGACACCTTCACATCCAGGGTGTGAAATTTCTCCTCTCCCCTATTCCTAGAGTTTGGGCAGAAGGAAGGAAGGACCACTTCTTGGGACCTATGGAAGTGTGTCGACACCTTATGTAGGTACGCTGGATCAGGTTTTAATATGACTATCGTCCAGGATTTTAGTGAACGGGGGTATTGCTGACAGAGCTTGAATATCGCTCACTCTGCGAGCGGATGTTAGGGCCACTAAAAGTATAGTCTTTAATGATAGGGTTTTTAGGGGTGCTGACTGGATGGGCTCGAATGGGGACCCTGTTAGTGCAGACAACACTAGGTTTAGATCCCATGACTGTATTTTCTGGGTGGTTATTGGCCTAGACCTGGCTGCAGCCCTCAAACCGTGCCACCCAAGGGTTGCCTGCAACATCCTGGTCATAAAGGGCACCTAGAGCCGCTATCTGTACCTTCAATGTATTAGTTGCCAGCCCCTGCTCTAACCTTTTTTGCAGGAATTTGAGAATTTTGTCAATTTGAACCCTTACCCTGGAGCTGGATAGAAATTTCCTTCAAGTTCTACCATAGGCCCTGGTTGTGATCGGTTTCATACTCTTTTGTAGCGTGGAAACCAGGTTTTCTGAGAACCCCTCAGCAGTGCTCTTTCAAATTCCATGCTGTTAAATGGAGGTTCACTGCCCGAGGGTGTAACACGGGACCTTGGGACAGAAGGTCGGGGAGATCTGGTAGAACCCAGGGGTCGTTATTGACAGTATTCTCAGCCAGGAAAACCAAGTTCTTTTTGGCCAAAATGGGGCTATTAGTATCATTCATGCCCCGTCTTCTCTGACTTTCCTTATGACTGCCGGGATGAGAATGGGCGGTGGAAAGGCATACATTAGGCCCTGCGTCCATGGAAGCATTAACGCATCCAGGGTCCTGGGATTCCCCCTGGGGTCTAGGGAACAAAATGCTTCCACTTTTTTGTTTTTGTGGTCGGCAAACAGATCCATGTCCAGGGTTCCCCACATTTATACAATCTTCCGAAAAATGGACTGTTTTAAAACCCACTCCCCTTGATGTAGCTGGGTGTGACTTAGAAAGTCTGCTGTCTGGTTTTCTGCTCCCGTATGTGTAGTGCAGATAGGGATAGTAGTTTTTTCTCGGCTAGCGTGAATGTTTCGGAGGATGTGTTCATTAGTGTTCGGGACCTGGTTCCCCCCTGATGATTTTATGTAGGCCACCGTCTCTCGATTGTCAGAAAATATTCGGACATGATGTCCCTTTAATACCGGTAGAAAGTGTGTTGGGGCGTAGCCTACTGCCAGCAGTTCCTTTTGGTTCGAGGAGGCTTCTAGTTCCTGACCTCCCCATTCCCCCTGAGCCACTCTGTTGCTCATGTGTGCTCCCCATCCCTTGGGACTGGCATCCGT
Source organism: Dendrobates tinctorius (assembly GCF_039654945.1). Classification (NCBI taxonomy): domain Eukaryota; kingdom Metazoa; phylum Chordata; class Amphibia; order Anura; family Dendrobatidae; genus Dendrobates; species Dendrobates tinctorius. Next base: position 58,618,714 of record NW_027361683.1, on the reverse strand, counting down.
GGTGATTGTGTGTGTGACTTTTATCACCCAGGGAATCCCTTTGGATAGGTTTTCTCTGTTTCCCCACCAAGCTAGGGAACGAATAGTTTTGGAGTCTAGTGTAACATAACCTTCCAAATGACTGGTTGGCCATTGGAGATCTCTCATATGTAGCTGCGCCCACTGGACCGCCGGCAGGCAAGCAGAGAGGGACCCTAATAGTGACATTGCTTTTCTTAGCGTCATGGAAGGGTTCTGCGTTGCTCTTGCTACCATCTGAGCGATCCTCTCCTTTTTGTGGTCTGGCAGGTAACACTCCTGGGTGTTTGAGTCCAGTGTCAGGCCTAGGAACTCCTGGACTTTTCTGGGCTCCAGCCTTGATTTTCTTTTTAGGTTTAGGAGCCATCCGAGGTTTTTTAGAGTGCCCATCACTCTGTCCCTCTGTTCCCTGCATCTTTGGGCCGAGTTGCTCGCTATTAAAAAGTTGTCCAGATATGGGACTATTAGAACATCTTGTTCTCTTAGGTGAGCCATCATCTCTGCCACTAGTTTTGTGAAGATTCGCGGGGCTACCGAGATCCCAAATGGCAGGGCCCTGTACTGAAATTCCCTTATTTCGCCTCCTATGGAGACCGCAAGTCTGAGGTATTCTCGGGAGTCTTTGTGGATGGGGACGTGATAGTAGGAATCGCTGAGGTCTAATACTACCATGAAGCAATGTGGAAAGAGAATTTTGATGGTCTACTTGATCGACTCCATTTTGAATTTCTCGTTTTTGACATAATCGTTCAGTCTCTTTAGATTTATAAATGTCCGGAAGGTACCGTCCGGCTTGGTTATTAGGAAGAGAGGCGAGTAGAATCCTCTGCCTTTCTCCCATGGGGGAACCTCCTGGAGGACTCTCTTGCTCAACAGGCTTAGGACCTCTTTTTCGAGGGCTTCTTGTTCTTTTACTGATGATCTTAGTGGGGTCACTACATATTTTTGAGGTGGGAGAGAGCGAAAGTCTATCCTTTAATCCTGATCCTATCAGATTTAATAACCAAAGGTTGTTTGATATTTTCCTCCAGGCTGGGAGAAAAAAAGCTTAGCCTCCCTCCCACCCTGGGCAAACAGTCACTTGGAGGGCTTTTTGTCTCGGGACAAGTTACCAAAGAAGAACCCCCTGTCTCTCCTTCTGTCGTCCCATTTCTGTTCTCTCGGGGGTCTCCTCTGAAAAATTTTTTTGTTTCGAAAGGACCTTTTAAAGCCTGTGGGGCCTGTAGGGCCTAAATTTGGGAATCCCTTCTTTTTGTCCCCTGCCTTTTGGAGGACGTCATCCAATGTCTCTCCAAATAGGAATTTCCCTTCACAAGGGATGGCACATAGTTTCATCTTAGTTTGTAAATCCCCAGGCCAACATTTAAGCCACAGCATTCTTCGGGCTGCGTTTGACAGGGCTGCCGTTTTGGATGACAACCTTACCGAATCAGCCGAAGAGTCAGCTAAGAAGGCCGCCGCTCCCCTTATCACGGGAATGGATTCCAGAATCTTCTCCCTGGGTGTACCTTCCCTTAGACGCTTCTCTAGTCGGTCCACCCACACCATGAGGGCTCTGGAGGTACAAGTTGCGGCTATTGCTGGCCTAAGATTTCCTCCTGCTGATTCCCAGGTGCCCTTGAGGAAAGTATCAGCTTTTTTGTCTAATGGGTCCTTTAGAGTACCCATATACTCAAAGGGGAGTGCAAATTTTTTTGAGGCTTTGGCGACCGCCACTTCTAACTTCGGGGCTCTGTCCCAGGACGTGGACGCTTCCTCGTCAAATGGGTATTTTCTTTTAAGGGAGGGGGAACCGTGGAGTTCTTCCTATCTGGTCTCTCCCATTCTTTTTTTTATCAGGCCCTGTACATTCTCGTTTAGTGGGAATACTCTGCGTCTCTTTTGCCTAGTCCCCCGAACATTATGTCCTGGACTGATCTATCTGGCCGAGGGTCTGCTACCCCCATGGTAGACCTTACTGCTTTTACTAACATGTCTACCTCATCCAGGGGAAAGCAATGACAACCCTCTGTTTCCTCATCTGAGGATGACGAGTCGGTGTCTGAAGTATATGATGTAACATACCCTGACGTCGAGGCCTCTGACTGGGAGGCTGCTACTGTGTCCCTTTTCTTTCCCCTCTCTTGGTGTTTTAGGGATGAAAGTGCACTTTGAAATTACGATCGGATTAACGCTCTAAGGCTGGTTTCACATTTTGCGTTTTTTTGCGCTGCAAAAAAAGCATACGTGCGCATGTGCTTTTTTCCCCTATACTTAACATGGGCGTGCACACGTGCGCTGCGTTTTTTTGTGGTGTGCGATTTTATTTTCCAGACGCTACATGTTGCATTTTTTGGTCCGCCCAACCACTGTAAAAAAGCGCATGCGCACGTTTTGCGCTAAAAAAGACAGTTATGGCCTATGGATGCGCATACGTGCGCATGTATGCGGTTTTTTAGCGCTGCGGTTTTTTTTTCGTGTCCACTGGTTAGACAAGTTATAAAATTCCCATCTCAAAAAAAAAAAGTCTATATAAAGGAAGTGTCTGCCAACACTGTACCACAACTATAGTGACAGCTTGGAGACAAATACAGCAACGAACCCATTTTCAATCAGCGTCAAGAATGTGAGTATTATTAAATCTAATAATGTATGCCTGTCCTTTTAAATTGTGTATGTACTAATGCTTTTTATTATTTTTACATGCAGTATGTCTTCGGAATCAGAATATTCCCCATCCCGGCAGGAACTGGAGCAAGCAGACCGTGAGGTGATTATTTTTGTGCGTCTGGTAAGTATATCTGCTGCTTCTCCAAATCTCTTATGTTTTTTTTTTGTTTTTTTTCAGACATCGTTGTCTTCTGCGGACGTGACTACTGAGGGCGAACAGCAGGAGCAGCCAAGCCAAGTCCCGGTGGTGATACGGAATGTATGTATCAAATGATTTGTAATGTTCTTTATTTTTTATCTTCTATATTTCATCTTTTCTGGGGGGTTTTTGTAACTTTTTATTCACTCTAAATTTGATTATTCTAATGAATGTGTTTTGTCTAGGTTCCACAACGGGATGAAGACGTCTTCCTGGATAATGAGCAGCTCATCAGCCTGGTCCAGGAGCGTGCCCCGTTGTGGGACAGCCGTGACCGGCTGTACAAGGACAATGTGGTGACACGGCGGCTATGGAATGAGGTGGCTGCAGCGTTGATGGATGGCTGGGACAGCGCCACTGCATCGTCCAAAAAGGCATTTAGTAAGTATTTCCCTGCTCTGTTATGCCGCAGTGACTATTGTCCTTGATGGCACTGTTGGGTTTCGTGCTAGATATATTCTAGCAGGAAACCCAACTGTGTCATCGGGCTCTACAGTGACTGCTTTGGGTATTGTATTGCTGTATTGTGCCGCATTGACTATTGTCCTTGATGGCACTGTTGGGTTTCGTGCTAGATGTATTTTAGCAGGAAACCCAACTGTGTCATCGGGCTCTACAGTGACTGATTTGGGTATTGTATTGCTGTATTGTGCCGCAGTGACTATTGTCCTTGATGGCACCTTTTGGGTTTAGTGATGGCATATGTCGTGCATCAAACACAATTGTTACATGTTGTTGGTTTGTTTTTCCAACAGTGGACAAACTCCGAACACGTTGGCGCTCGATCAAGGACCGCTTCAACAGTGATGTTCGTGCTGAGGGCCAGGTTCGCAGTGGATCTGCGTCAAGGACAAGAACAAGATACCATTACTATCACGCGTTGCAGTTCCTAAGACCTGTCCTTGCCACCAGAGCGTAAGTATTATAATTATTTTTTTTTTTTTAATCTGTGGTTTTCTAATCCACAGCTGATGCTTCTTGTAAAGGCATGATAGTAATGATTTTCCTTTCTTCAACAGCACCTGGAGCAGCACCCTGCAACCTGGCCCTGGAGCGGTCCTTCATCGGACATCCTCTGACCCGTCCCAGCCATCCGACAGCCAGAAAGCACCTTGCAGGTCAGCCACACAGACAGCTGGTGACCAGGAAGCTGGGCCATCAGGTGTTCCCCTGTCCCAGGTCTCTGCCACTGGTTATGCGGGCACTACCTGCCAGCGGCAGAGGGCCTTGGACAGGAATGTCTTGCCCGAGTTTATGCACTTGAGCGAGGCCTTTAATGCCAGCCTCAAGTCGCTGTCCGACAGAGTGGAAAGTGGTTTTTCACTCATGGAACGTGGTTTTAACCACATGGAACACCGCTTCAATTCTGTCGAACAGCGTCTTGACCGTCTGGAGGCCGAACCTCAACAGACCAGCGCACCATTTTTTTAGTAAGATTGAAAAGAGCATGGCGGAACACCTTAGTCCTGAACAGCAGCTGAATGTGCTGCAGGCCTGCAACAATGCTTTCTTGCAGGCTATGCAGCATAATCGGTACAGGCAGCAGTCAGTGGTGGCATTTCCACCTGTGCAACCATTGACTCGCTTCACCTCACTACCGACTTGTGCTGCATACCACTGCACGGACACCTCTATTCAAAGCCAGGACACCCACCGTTACACCACCACAAGTCTAAGTTCAGCTGGTCACTTCACCAACATCACCATGGCAAGCGCTGCTCCTGTTTGGAGCACCACCGCCACCCCCATGCATGCTTGGAGCACAGCCACCACTCCGCAAATGTGGAACAGCCCTGCCGCTACAACAACATGTAGTAGCCCTGCCACCACCACTCCGCAAACTTGGACCATCACTGCCGCCACCAGTCCTCCTGCCAGGATGAGCACTGCCACCACAGAGCATCAGCAGCAGCCACCGCAGCAGCAGCCACAGCTGCAGACGGGGGACCCACATTCTGTATTTGCCCCAAGTTCAAGGCGCCATCAAGCAAGGCGGGCATTGGGCCCAAGTAGGTCCAGGCAGACCAGTTTGCGTAGACAAGCACTTAGGTTCAGGTACATTGGTCCGATTTCATCTCCTCAAACGGTTTCTACTGCAAGTCCCATAACTGGACTCCCTTCCCCCACAATTTTGTTGCCCCTTCCCCTAGAACACCTTCTTCAACAGTTAGTTCTGCATCTTCCCTGCACACCCCCAACTTGCAACCATCTGCCCCCAAACGCAGAAAAAAATAGTTTTTTTTAACTATTTCTGGTTCAAAATAAATTTAAAATTTCTGGTTCACCATAACAAAGTTTGATTAATGCTTTTTGCGCCGCTCACACACACTGCGCCGTACACACAATGCGACTTAAACTTTGCAAGGTGTCATAAAAAGTGTTTGGAGGATTGGCTGTTTTTACCATCCTCATTTCACTTATTGTGATTCTAGGCAAGGGGGATTATTGATATACCTTGTAATTAACAACATACTCTTGTGTTTTGAATCCATTGATGGGTAAAATACACGTCATATGTTAATGTTACCTACCAAGGCCTAGTATAATAACTAGCGTTTTATCGACTAGAATCTGGTTTCCAGAAACACAAACTGGTGAAACTCGGTCCAAAAAAAGGCGAGTTTCTTTGCATTGTGGTTTGGTTTTGAATGAATCTCCTATTTGTTTTCCACTAGTTGGACAAGTTTTATTTGAAACAAATTTGGTTTCATGAAACCCGATCCTAACAAAGTCGCTCAAATGTCATAATCATAACTATTTATCAATCATGGCCTGGTTAATACAGATATCATATTTAACCTGCAGCTTTGCTTACGTACCAATGTATTTAACGCATACTAGCGATGCTGCATTGTAACTCGTGTATTTACCTGCGCAGGTTTGAGAACATCATGAATTCACAGGTATAAATTGTCAAGTTTTTTATTTTATTGGAGAGTAAAAAAACAGTGCACTCGGTACTGGTATCAAATCAGGTTTTTTATTAACATACACAAACGAAAACATTCTTACACCATTTCATCTTGCCAGTGCACCCGTCTACATCAGAGATAAAGTAGGCCGCAAATTGGTCCCTCATTTGACCAACTTCAACGGATGACCTGAGAGGGTGCTGAGTGAATTCAGGCAATTGGTTAGGAGCAGCATCATCCAGTTCAAAGGTCGGGTGCTCTTTAGCCATCACAAAATTAAGTAGAACCACACATGCCTTCACCACCTCATCGACTGTTTCAAGTTTAAGATTTATGGCTGTGCCGAGAATTCGCCATCTGGAGACAAGAATCCCAAAAGCACACTCGACAGTTCTGGCCCTGGTCAACCTGTAATTTAAATATTTTTTTGGTGTGGTCCAAGTTCCGGCTTGAGTAGGGTTTCAGTAAGTTTGCGCACATTTGAAAATCCTCATCCCCAACCATTACAAAGGGCAGTGGCGGAGCTTTGGTGTGAGGAAGAGGCTGTGGCATAGGGAAATTAAATTGGTTGCCGTACAACCTCCAGCCCATGTCTGAGTTTTTAAAAGCCTGTGAGTCATTACCACGGCCAAATGCTCCAATGTCCACTGCTACAAACATACATTCGGCATCCGCAATGGCCATGAGTACTATTGAAAAGTACTTTTTGTAATTATAGTACTCAGATCCAGTTCTTTTGGGTTTGATGAGCCGTATGTGTTTACCATCAACAGCTCCCAAACAGTTGGTGAAATTGCAGACTGTCCAGAGTTTGTCAGCAATTTCCATCCACTTTTCAGCGGTGGGCAGGGGCATAAATTCTGGACAAAGAACATTCCAGAGAGCCTGGCAGGTGTCCGCAACAATTCCAGACAAGGTAGAGATTCCAATACGGTACTAGAAGTGTAGTGAAGATAGGGTTTCTCCAGTCGCCAGTAATCTGTGAACAGAGAAAGAAGTAAAATTAATATTTCTGTATATGGTTTTGTAAAAGTATAAAATATTAGTACATTCACGAAAAATAATTAGCCAAGGTTTTGAATAGTACATGTAAAAAAAAAAAAACAGACACCACCCCTTGGTTTTTAAATATTACGTACCGTAATGTCACCAGTAGCCGTTCCTCAGGAGGAATCGCACGACGGAGCTGTGTGTCCTGTCTCCGGATGGATTCTTGGACACGAGCAAGCAAATCCCTGAAGCTTTCTTGAGACATCCGGATATAATCTGTAAATTTCTCCGGGTTTGCCTGTAGCTCACTGTAGAGGGTGTGGTATGCCTAATGGCTCTCCCGGAGTTCAACAATCGGATGTATCCACATATGCTGCCACTGCCGTCTTCGCTGCCTCTCTCTCTTCCTTTGTTCATGGCAAGCAACTGCATAAGCCTGAGCCATCACGATGTCCAAATCCAAGTTGAAGTGAAAACTCTTCCAGCGCAGATCCATGTTGACACGAGAACAAATGTGATGAATACTGTAGACAGGGTCTATATATTAACATACCACACCACCACTGACGTCCCATTGGTTGTGTGTGTTGCCAGATAGATTTTTTTTTTTTTTGGGTGAGGACAAAAAATGTAAAAAAAAAACAAATGCACTAAAAACGCATAAAAACGCTGCGTTTTTTTCCTGCATGCGCAAAAAAATGCTTGAAAAAAAGCTGCGTTTGTATGCGTTTTTTCGCACAAAAAAAAGCAAGTGTGAAAGTAGCCTTAGATCCGAGGCGTAATTCGGGGTTTCATCACAAATGTATGCAGGAGTCGCAGAGTTTTTTATCCCAAGCTGCTGGTAGCGGCCTGCTACAGGTGGGGCATTCCCTGTTCTTTGTCTTTTCTTTCTTTCCCTATTAGGGAAAGAAGTCTATTATAATGGGGGACATTCACGTAGATCACTTACCCCATTATGTGCGGTTGCAGGTACCGGTTCGGGAGGTGGATTCCGATCCCTCACGGGCTGATCCACAGGAGGTGACTTGCTCTGCTGCGTGGATTGGCTACTGGACTGGCCCTCTCGCCTGTCCTTTTCTTTTTGCCGGCGATGGTGCCTGTGCTGCTGCTGCTCCTTATGCTGCTGCATTGGCTGCTCGTGCTGGTCGCTGTCCTCCATGTCTATAGGACGCTTCCAGCAAGGAGAAGCTCCCACGTTCTTCTTTTGAATATCCCGTGCCCTGATGTCACCTCCCAGCCTGCCCGCTGTGCCCCGGGGAGAGCGCAATGCGCCGACCCCGGGGACCCGGAAGTCGTCATTCCATTTCCGGAGCAGCGCCATATTGGTACACCTCTGTACCGCGCGCTGCCCCCGCGTGTACCGGCGACCCCCAGCCCCATTCTCCTTTCCGGAGCAGCGGCTTGGTCCTCTCCCGCCCGCTCACCCTGTACAGCCCCTCGGCTACAGCGGTGGCGGCTTCAGGCACCGACCCCGCCGAGCAGGGGCCTCCCTGCTGCCATTGGACTACGAACGGCACGGCCCTGGCTCTTCACAGGTAAGCCTGCCGCAGGATCCACGGGTCACCCGTCAAGGACAGGAACCCAACTGGGGGCGGAGGGGAGGTGCCGCCTTTTTATCTGTAGGTTCCTGTCCTTGATGGGCAGACCCCCTCTCTCCATGGTGCTGTCATGGGTGAGAGAGAAGAACCTTGGTGAGAGGTAAAGAAGAACCCCAAGATCACTGTGGCTGAGCTCCAGAGATGCAGAAGGAGCCAAATGCAGAACCATTCTTGAAAAAAACCGGTTGGAGTCTGCAAAAGACCTGAGACTGGGACGGAGATTTGTCTTCCAACAAGAAAATGATCCCAAACATAAAGCAAAATCTACAAAGGAATGGTTCAAAAATAAACGTATCCAGGTGTTAGAATGGCCAATTCAAAGACCAGACCTGAGTCCAATCGACAATCTGTGGAAAGAGCTGATAACTGCTGTTCACAAATGATCTCCATCATACCTCACTGAGTTCGAGTTGTTTGCCAAGGAAGAATGGGCAAGAATTTCAGTCTCTCGATGTACGAAAACTGATAGAGACATACCCCAAGTGACTTGCCGCTGTAATCGCAGCAAAAGGTTGGGCACCAAAGAGTTAAGCTAAAGGGGCCGAATAATATTGCACGCCCCATTCTTCAGTTTTTGACTTTCCACAAAAATTTAAAATAACCAATAAATTTCATTCAACTTCACAATTGTGTTCCACTTGTTGATTCTTCACCAAGAATTTACATTTGGTATCTTTGTTTGAAGCATGATATGTGTGAAAAGGTTGAAAAGTTCCAGGGGGCTGAATATTTTTGCAAGGCACTGTACAAGGAGGGAAAGATTGTGTATTAGGTAGGGAGAGGTTAAAGTGTTCTTCCTGTGTCCATCTTAAAGCAGCTCTTTTTGGAGGCAAAGCAATATTTTTCCAGCACACAGAGTACTAGCATTTAATGCTGCCTTTTTTTTTTTTTTTTTTAAAGTACTTGTCTATTTTTCCTTGCTGCTTTTGGGGCCAGAGCCTGGCTTCTGCTGTCCACATTAGTCCACTTAAAAAGGCGGTTAGTGCCCTACGCAAAGCAGTGGTCCAAACATTTCCTACTGCCTGCTACCATGCAAGCACAAGGCCATTTTCCCCACTGTTTTGCCTGGCGTGCCATCCCTGCGTTACACAAGCACGTGTTGAACAATCAGAACCGTGCTCTCACCAATGCCGTAACTGAGAAGCTCCACCTAACAGACACCTGGACAAGTTGTGGACAGGGACGATACATTTCTGTCACAACACACTGGGTGAACCTGGTGGAGGGTGGGACAAAGGAGCAAACGGGAACATCACACATCCTACCCACATCAAGAATAGCGGGCTCAACTTCTGTCAGGGTTTCCACCTCTTCATATTCCACTTCCTCTCTCCTCTCCTACTGCTCCTCATCCTCTGCTGAAGTACCCTCCCCATCACTACCAAGCTGGGACCTGTGCAGCAGCGCATTGGCAAAGTGGCAACATGCTCTGCTGAAGCTGATTTGTTTAGGTCATAAACCACACACTGCAGCAGAGCTGTGGCAAGCTTTAAAACAGACCGATCAGTGTCTCCCCGCTGCACCTCCAACCCAGTCTGGTCGTCTGCCATAATGGGCATAACCTGGTGGCAGCTTTAAAGGTTGGCAAGCTGGTACACGTGCCATGCATGGCTCACGTACTGAACTTAGTTCATAAATTTATGAAAAGTTACCCTGCCTTGCTGTAACTACTTGAGAAGGTGCGCCGTATTAGTGCCCATTTCTTCCATTCCTCTACCACTTTAGCTGGTCTTACAGAGCTGCAAAAGCGCTTGAATTTTCTGCATCACCGACTCAGTTGCGACCTACACACGCGGTGGAACTCAACCTATCATATGTTGGTGAGGATTAGTGAGCAGCAGAGGGCAGTAGGTGATTACCAGCTTCAACATGCCTGGCAGACTGAGTCAGCCACTAAAAACAACTGTCAAGTGTGTGGATCGCTGACATTTGTAAGGTTCTTGAGAACTTTGAGTACTGCACCATGCTCGTGAGCAATGATCAGGCTATTATCAGCGTAACCATCCTGCTGTTGTCTCTTGAAACAATCATTGCATAATCTCAAAGAGGAAACTTAGAGTCCCTAGCAGGCTCAGACTGGCCGATAGGGTAACGGGAATCCCCCGATAGGCCCCTGTGCAGATCTAGGCCCCCAATCCCACTGTATGGGCAGTACTTGGCATAATTCACTTGATTCATTTTGTACAGAAAAAAAACAGCATCTTATCATTCATTAACCAAATTACCAAGTTTATTATTATATAGCGATATAGGTACATTTGTGAACGAGGGTAGTGTAATATTTGTATGTATGTGAAAAGTGGGCCCCCTCAAAGTCATTCACTGATGGGCCCTTGGCACCCCAGTCCGACACTGGTGCCCAGTATGTTGGTATGGAGCCAGATTTCACAATGGGTGATACTACCCAGCCCAGCCATTATACTGAGGCAACATTGGGTGATGAGGAGGGAGATGACTTGTTTTTCTGTGCTACCGAGGGGACTCCTAATGCTACAGAGGAGACACCCAATCCAAGTTTCATGTCTATGCAGCCTAGATGGGCCGGAGAGGAGGAGGAGGGTTGAAGAGGAGGCGAGTCAGCTGAAGGAGAGGATGGGTACTGTTTCTATTGTTGGGGGACACAGAACATTTGCCTTTTTGCAGCTTGCCTCACATGGCACAGTTCATGTGTAAGTGTCTGTGACAAGACCCTCATGTGATACACATTTTATCCAACAACCAGTACTGGTTAGCCACCTTTCTCGATCCATGGTACTAGGAGTATTTTCTTTCTTTCCTTTTGGAGTCACGAAAGAGTTTTACAATGGAATCGTTCAAGAGGGCCGTTGTAGATCAGTTGCTGAAAGCCTCACCCTCAAACAATACTGGTGGCAGAGGTAGTGGCTGTTTTCAACACCAAGGGATAATGGGGAGAGACACGAACACCAGGTCCAACATTTGTGGGGGGAAAATATGCTCAAATTTGGCAATTTTCATAAACCAGCACAACAGCAAAGGGTCTATCTGTGCATGTAACAATACTAAGGAGGGAGAAGTTGCAGAACATAGTCAAGGGGTACTTGAGTGACCATACGTTCGTCCTTTCTGATGCTTCAGCTCCCTTAATTTATTGGGTGTCCAAGCTGAACACTTGGCCCACCTCTCCTTATACGCCTTGGAGGTGCCGGCCTGCCCGGCTGCTAGTGTGATGTCAGAGTGTGTTTTCAATTCCGCTGGGTCAATAATCAGTGATAGGCGCACATGCCTCTCCACGGAAAATGCAGACCGACTTACTCTGATTAAATTCAACAAGGACTTGATATCTCCACAGTTTGCAATCCCTCCAGATGACAGCAAGCCAACCTTGATTCGCCAAAAATGCTGATTCATGCTACTGCTGTTGATGTCAACCCCTTTCCATAAAAACCCGTTTCCTTCCTTCATCATCAACCATGACTCAGCCTATAGGGCTGGTTTTTACAAACCCTATGCACATTGTGCAGTGTACAAATCTTGAATGTAGCGTGTTCCTACCAAACTAATGTCATTGGAGGCAGGTTGTCCCACATTGTGACTGAGAGGGAATAAATATTCAATAGAAATGTACACTGACTGATGATGACCGAGTGGCCCTTTGAAAACTTGAATTGAGGCCCACAACTACTACAGTAGTCCAGCATACATAATGTTTGTCAAGGGAGGCCCTTATCATGGTATCTTCATGCATCTATGACACAGCCCCCAGGAGTAATATTTTGAAATACGATGCACTCAACCAAGTGGTTAAGTATCAAGAAGTCTCTTCTGATATGATCTGGGGAATATTGTCAATATGCCAACACATCCTGGAGGGGGTGGGGGGGACCATATATCCTTTGTGCATTGACTTGCCTAAGATATATAATTGAGCTAGTCATCCAGTTGCCTAGTGCAGATTTATTTTTTCGGTTCACAGAGTTCACCCAAATCTGAGGATTGCAGGCCGCATTCACTGTTACCTTCTAATACTCCATGTCTCTTGACCTTTTTTCCATGTAGTCTCTGCCCTTAAATTAGTTAAATAAGAGTGAGGAACGTTTGATATGAATAAGTGAGGTGCCCTCAAATATACAGAAGAGGGCTCTCCAGAATTTCTAGAGGGCACTTCCAAACATATGTTACAGGGCCACATGAGGGCTCTCATTAAACTCAGGTTTCCTGCCTACTGCAGTCCCACTGAACATTTGAATTTAGGGCTGCAGAATCACATGGAGGTGAAGGAAAGGGGGGAGGAGGAGGGTGTTTTACCACATCAAAGTGACAGGGCGGGTACGCCCTTGCTTATGTAACGCTCACTAATATGCGAATTAGGCACACTGAATACAGTTTTATGGTAAAACAATAATGTAACAATTTATTAAGATTACATCAGGATAATGCTGAATTATGGAATGGCAGATATAATATTACCCTGTTTTGTGTTAATTAATTTCATGTGAATCATACAATTAATATGAATTATAGTACATGGAGAAATAAGCATCAATACTATACATTACCAAGTTTTGTAGCATCACTTCTCCACTGGAGGGACCACAGTGTCAGCGAGAAGGAAATACTCTGGTCTTGTCATCACAGAAACCGTGCACCCACAATAGCTTCTGGAAATGTCCCTACCTCACTGACACAGTGTCCACCTTTTTATACACAACTTCCAGATCCTCCCCTATTACATCTGTGCAGTATGTTTAGGCTGCATCAGAATCTTGAAATTGCACAGTTGGTTGTTGTCTTGATAATAGCACAAGACTTCAAGGTCTGTTTGTTATAGACCACTACAATCTTAAAGTTTGTTTGCACCAACCCAAGATCTATTTGCAAATTGGCATGTCTCTTAACAATAGCACAATGCTTGAAGGTTGTTTGCTACTAATTGTAACCCAAGATCTGTTTGCCTTTAACAATCAATGTTGCCTGTTCAAAGTTCAACATATGTTGCTTGTTACAAAGTTAACTCTTCATCATCATAGCATAACGCTCTAAGATGGTAGAATATGGGCAGCATGACTTCCATAATCACCTATTCTGAAAACTGGATACCTATCGTAACCCAGGCACACACTCATACTTGTCTCATGTGTATCACAATCGGTCCTTGATTATTGATGCCATGCATGACCATTGCTACATGAGACCATAAAACATTTTGGTCTCCCTTGTCTCCGAGCATCATGCTATTATTGAACACAAGACTTCCTTGTTCAAGCAGCATAAATATTCATTATCTGTACAGTTATTTTTTCCTATTGTCTTTGTAATTTTTCCCAGCACATGTGTAAGAATACACCACACAACTCTTATATTAGAATACCACACAGAATTAGTTGGAAAGCTTCTTGTAGAATTCCCATCAACCATCCCCCAAGTGAAAGTATTCAGTATCTATCACTGTTTGTCAAAGCAAATATCACAGTGGTCACTTGTGTGCAAATCAGGATAATGAATCTTTGAAACACAGAGCTTCAATGACCACAGAACAATTATTCAGTATCACTGTATTAACACAGAGCAAACACTTTGTGGCTAAGTATCAAAGTTCAGCATCAATTATATTACACCGTAGTATATTGCAATATATAGTGTTTGGATTCAAACAACCATATTTCTTATTTGAAGTACTTTCCTCCCTTGGTCTAATGACCACACTATATCAAAGCATATAAACAATATATTACAATATGTAACTATAAGATATCCATATTTTAGCACCACAGAGGGTTAAGTCCAATTCTACAATGAGCACATTGTAAACTGCTATGGAATATGTATTCCACTATCTGAGTGTCAGTGAAGGAGGGACCGCTCAAATGTATAAGTAACAGCAGTCCCTCCAAAACGCATGTTACAGGGACACAACAGTAAGTGTGAACAAACGCTAAAAGCGGTATTTTTCGTTTCTCTGGTTTATTTAGCCTTATTTGTATTTGTGACTGCAGGAAACCGTTTCTTAACCTTTTTGTGTTAAATGCAATTTAGCTTAGGTTTGGTAGCTGTTCTTGTGTATCTGTAAAAGTGGTGTAATACTGTAACAAGCTTATTCCCATGTGAGCAGGTTGCGGGTTGCAGTGACTCACGAGGCAGAGCAAGGGTTAATTTAATTTAACAATGGGATACTCCTCGAAGGGAGACAAACAGAGGGAATAAACAGTTCAATTATAAAGGATATACGGAGTTAATGACTAATAAAGTAATGGCAGTTCTTTCAAACACTTATCGTGGTCAGAGATTTCTCAGGCTGTAGATAATGCTTGGGGAGTCATTAGCGTCAACAACAGCTAGTGCGTCGCTTGTCCAATGAGATCCTGCAGGCAACGATGGTACGTCTTCTGGCGGCAGTGGTCTGTCTCCAGTATCTTCCCCTGAACCGTTAGTCCATCAGTGGCTGTGGCCAACACAAACAAGTATTTTTATTTATTAGCACCATTCCATGGCATTTTACATGCGAGAAGGGTTAAACAGTACAAGTCATGACTGGTACAGGAGGAGAGAAGATCCTGCCTGTGATGGCTCACAATCTAAAGAGAAAGATGAGGATACTCGTATAGGCAAGGGTAGAGCTGGTCGTGCAGTGACTTGGTGGATCGGTGGCTACTGCAAGTTGTAGTCTTGTCAGAAGAGGTAGGTCTTCAGGTCCTTTTTGAATGTTTCGATGGTAGGGGAGAGTCTAATATGTTGTGGTAGAGCATTCCAGAGTAGGGGGGATGCACAGGAGAAATCTTGTATGCGATTGTGGGAAGAGGAGATGAGAGGGGGAGTAGAGAAGATCTTGTGAGGATCGGAGGTTGCATGCAGGTAAGTCACAGATGTATAGAGGACACAGGTTGTAGATGGCTTTGTATGCCATGGTTAGGGTTTTGAACTGGAATCATTGGTTTATTGGGAGCCACTGCAGGGATTGACAGAGGGGAGGTGTAATGATAAGTAAGATATATTTCTTCGCTGGAACATTCCAGAATCTCCCATTGTTACACTGCAGATGAGAGCCAGCCTGTCACATAGCTGCGACCCCTCCTTTTGGCCCACAGCTTACACACACACACACACACACACGCTATGTGCCTGTTTGTAATCCTACACTAGACATTTCCTGTGCCAGCAGCTCTCTCTCCCTTCCCCCTCCCTGCACAGCCAGGAAAAGGATTTCTTTTGTTTCATGCCATGCGGCTGCATACAGGAATAGGAGGTATAAGAGGAGCCATAATGCGATGGTAGTCGGTGCTACAAATATTAAACTGGCATATATGGTAACATACTCCGAGCTGGCTTCACTATGGTGGTCCTTGCTAAGTTCTAGCCCCAGTGGAAACTGAGAAATGGATTCCTTCTAAATGGTGTGACATAACTACTGCATGTTTGGTTTTGAATTGTGTTCGACAAACTAAAAAGAATGATACCATGTGCGTGTTTATATGAGGTACCCTCTGCGAGATATAGTCATTATAAGTTTTGTTAGATTGTAACTCCAAGAGTAGGGGGCTGACCCTCTCCAGACTGCCCCTTCCATGATGTCACAAATCCAAAGCTTTAAGGCATTTCCTTCCAAAAATCATTCATTTGAGTGGGAGGTTTGATGCTAGAAGGACCCCCCAGATGCAGGGCAATGTGTGGCTGCTGCCCCTCCCCCTGCCACATGGTTAGCCTAAAAACCATCTAAGCAACTGTAAGTGTTGATCTATGTTAATCCCTTTTATTTTATATTTGCATTGTACATATCTAATGTCTCAACTTTGAAAAATCGTTTTATCTTTGTAATCACTGCCTCCTTTGGTAGAATAAATTATAAACTTATTAGCTCTGTCTCCATGCTCTAAGAAACGAACTTATG
The DNA here is from genome assembly GCF_039654945.1 of Dendrobates tinctorius. Classification (NCBI taxonomy): domain Eukaryota; kingdom Metazoa; phylum Chordata; class Amphibia; order Anura; family Dendrobatidae; genus Dendrobates; species Dendrobates tinctorius. The sequence continues at coordinate 58,602,505 of NW_027361683.1, read as the reverse complement.
TGTCTTTAGGATAATTGCTACTAATTTGGGGGTTTGCTATGGACCCTCTTAATTAACTCATTGATTAAGTAAATCGTAGCTGGTGGCAGCAAAATGTGATCTGGGCCCCGGGCACTGCTGGCTGTGACGGAAGGGTTTTATAAGCGGATTGGGTGGCTGTGGCCAAAGCATTCATAATCCCCTCACTGCAGCGTGCCGGGTGGCCAGATCTCATTGAAGCAGCCGGGCGGTGACCAATTATCCCAGGTGTAGTTCCCTGACTGACCTGAGGGTAAGGGGGGCGCCGGAGAGCTGCGAGTTCCAAAGTGGATCTGAAAAGCTTCGTGAAGTATTGTGGGCAGTGGTGGGATAACCAAAATAACCCCCCCTGCGATAAATTGTTAGGGCAAGACTATCTTGCTGTTGTTTTTATCTCAAGGTGCAAGCGGTGGGATAACTAAGATAAGCCCCCCTGCGCCTGTGATAGCCGTGTGTCGGCAGTGCGTCGCATTCCCCCATCCGTGACATACTGGTGTCAACGGTGGGATCATGACAGGAGGGCCGGGGAATAGCGGGGTGACAGGTGGATTAGTCAGGCAGCAGAGCAGGAGGTTGTGTTGTAGTAGTCAAGGCAGGAGAAGAGGGTATGGACTAGGCTTTTTGCGGATTCTTGGTTGAGGAATGTACAGATCTGAGAAATATTTTTGAATTGAAGTCGGCAGGAAGTGGAAAGTCTTGTATATATGGTTTGAAAGAGAGATCCGTGTCAAAGATAACCCCGAGGCAGCGAGCCTGTGGGACTGGAGAGAATGAGCAGCCGTTTACGTTAATGTGTAGGTCAGTTGGGAGGTCGAGTGAGATGGAGAGATGAGTTCTGTTTTTTCGGGGAGCAAGAAACTGAGTGGGCAGTGCAGCATTCTCTGTTGTGAGTTCATTTTCCCCTTCACTACTGAGGCCCGAGGAACTCCCTCTTCTGGTAAAGAAAGGTAGTGAGCCTGATTATCAAACACCTGAGCCTAATGATGATGACTGGCTGAGTGGAGTTACTGACTTGGTATAAGGCTGCCAACGCCCTTCTGCCCTGCGGGTGATTTCTCTGTGGGATCCTTGGAGACCAGTCTGAATTCCTGCTCTTCTAAAGCTAAGTTTTCTGCTCGGCTCTTTGCATTTGTGCTTTGACTTTGTTTTGCTTTGTTTTTCTGGATTTCTGCCATTCCCTGCTGGGGTGAGCTGAATTCCTTTAGCTCTGTCTTCTGAAAATACCTGAGTGCTGATTTAGTTTTTGAAGCCTAGCTGCTTCAGGGTCTTTTTCCATATCAGCTTGTTGGCTTATGTCTTTGATAGGGTTTTGGCAGATTGCAGACAGCAACCTTCCTTTCCTGTTCTGTTTAGTTAGCTTGGGCCCCATCGTTTGCTCAACCTATCTTTCTATCTGTGTGAGTGTTTTTTCATCTTGCTTCACCGTCATTATATGTTGGGGGCTGCCTTTTACTTTGGGGTCTGCTCTGGGGCAGTTTAGATTTCCTTTTCTGTCTTTAGGCTATTTAGCTCTCCGGCTGTGATCGAGGGGTCTAGGGCACCGTAGGAACCCCCCATGGCTACTGCTAGTTGTGTTGATAGGTTCAGGGGTCTGCAATCTGATAGATGCCTACTTCTCTGGTTTTCTGGACGTAGCTTCTATTTTTGTGTCTGCCTCCTACGGTGACTCAATCATAACAGTTCTCCCTCTACGAGGTCGGAGCGTGAGGACTGGCCTTGAAAACGGGGGTTAATACTGAGATGGACACACTGTATGATTCAGGGACAAAAGTGTTGTGGGGGAGGAAGAAGGCAGGCGGAGGATTGCGGGCTGCGGGCGTGCAGCTGAAGTGCCTTCCACCATCGCTGGGGCTACAGATTTTCGCAACATTAACGCAACAAGGCCAGGGAGGTCCTTGGTTGCTAGGACGTCTGCTGTGGAGTCTGAGGAGGAGAAGGACATGGCATCTACAAGAGAGGAATCTGAGGAGGATCATCAGGGAGATACACAACGGCTGTTCCGAGGGGGAATTGACGTCAGCCCGGTAAGCATTGTGGTCACTGTAATGCAGCGAGTGGTTGTGATGTGGGTGGCGGGCAGCATGCTGTACAGGAGGGGTCAGCAAGTAGTGAATTTTCACAGATGTTGGGAATGATGTGTGAATTTAGGGGCATAGCTAAGTCTTCCCAGCGGCAGTGTGGCAAGGGGGTGGGGGTGCACATGGCGCAATCAGCTGCAGTAGTTTCAGCTGCGGTAGGGGTGGCAACTGATACTCAGGGTGTGGCTCAGCTTGAAGGGGGGCCCCCCTGAGTCTGATAGTGTGCTGAATGTTGACTCACTGAGACTGGATGATAGGGCTTGTGGGGAAATGTATGTTTGTTTTGACAGGCCTTTGGGGGCGCATTTAAAGCAGGAGGTAAAAGAAAAAATATGGAGAGATGAATATATAGAATTTTTTTCGTTATTGCCGTTGGAGAAATTTAATTTGGACAGGGTCAAGCTGATGGAGAGTAAAAAAAAAAAAAGAGAGGAAAGGCGAAGATATCGTTTGATTCCTCGAACTTTCACAAATTGGTTGCAGGCGTTTTCCATTTTGGTAAGTGTGGTGGGGGAAAAGAAACCAGAAAAATGTTCATCTCTTTTTTTTTCTCTTCGCCACGACAGCACCCACTGAGAGAGGGGATCAGCCCCTAGGAAAAGGAAACCTACAGAGATAAAAGGGGCGGCCCCCCTCGCTACCTCAGTTGGTTTCCTGTTCCTAAGGGAACCTGTAGAGAGAGAAGCTTGCAAGAGGATACCCGGGCTGTGATTCTGCCTGTTCAGTTTCTATGAGAGCGGCAGGGGCGCCGGAAGCAGCGTTGGGGGACACCTGTCTTATCAGCTCCCCCTCGTCTGATATGGACAGCGTGAGGCCTGGGTCCAGGTATGGCCGCCCTGGCTCACGCAGAGAGCATGGTGTGCGGTGTCACCCATCTGGGAAGCAATCCAAAGCTTAAACTACCCTCTTAGCTGACTGCACACCGTGAGGCCAGGACCCCAGAGATGCGGCCTGACTCACGTGGAGAACACGAAAAGTGTCTGGGGTGCTGGCATTGGCCACCCTGCTTCCCCTGTAGGCCTCGTATGGCAGCGCGCAGCCGGTGGGAAGGTAAGCCGGCGTGCGCAGGAGGTCTAAGGAGCGCTCTCTCCCAGAAGTACTAGGGTTTACTTCTGGGGTTGCCGGGTAGGCGGCGGTGTCAGCGCAGTAAGAGCAGCTAGGGAGCCAATAATGCACCGAAGAGGGAGGACACCGGACCCAGAAGTGATGGCGACAGCCAGTCTAAGCTGGATTTACGTGCCCTCATCATATCGCAGCCGCTAAGCAGCTTGAGGCTGGGCAAGAACTGTCATGGGAGACTGCCTGGGAATCCCTGGTCCCGTTAACACTTCCGGGTGGAAAAAAAAAAAAGAACGCTGCATAAAAGCACTGGCTAGAGGCTCACCGGTGGGCAGCGATGTCCTCCCCAAATGACCCCGCAGTGCACCCACATGAAGAGGTGGAGGTGCTACCACACAGCAGAGTGGCAGTGGACGCTCCAGGCAGAGTGGTTCCATGGATAGAAGTGGTAGAGACAGGAAGGCGAGTCAGACCATGTCTCAGGCTGTGCTTCCACCTCCGCAACCGGTAGCATGTTGTCAAGCTTCAATGGCTGCAAGGCTCTCCTGTAAGAGTTCTATTGTGACTGGCACGGGGATCTAGGCTTACCTTGCTCCCTGGAGGTGAAGCTCATCATAGCTGGACCCTCAGCGTGCAGCTGGCGGCTACAGTATCTGGCAGATGTCCGTGCAGCAGCATGCAGGAGTTCTCACTCTCCCTCCTGCTCTCCGAGGTCCTCAGGCAGAATCAGCCACAGCTGTATATGGTGGATAGCGCATGGTGTGTGGACGACGGGGAGGCAGCGCAGCCTTCTATGGGATCCAGCAGCAGCACGCCAGGAGTAGTCCTCGGTGCACACATGCAGTCTCATATGATGAGGTGTGCTTTTACAAGATACGCAGCTAGGCCTTGGGCCCCTAGGCTATATTAAGGCTATACCTCCAGGCTACATCTTTTGATTTGACCTCAGTTAGTTGCATGTCTGGTCTGCACAGAGCCTTATGAAGGGGCTTCAGACTGACTTTGTGAAGCATGTGTTTCAATTTTATGGTTCATTAAACAGGTGCCTACTTTGCACCTCATATGATGAGGTATGCTTTTACAAGATACACAGCTAGGCCTTGGGCCCCTAGGCTATATTAAGGCTATACCTCCAGGCTACATCTTTTGATTTGACCTCAGTTAGTTGCATGTCTGGTCTGCACAGAGCCTTATGAAGGGGCTTCAGACTGACTTTGTGAAGCATGTGTTTCAATTTTATGGTTCATTAAACAGGTGCCTACTTTGCACCTCATATGATGAGGTGTGCTTTTACAAGATACACAGCTAGGCCTTGGGCCCCTAGGCTATATTAAGGCTATACCTCCAGGCTACATCTTTTGATTTGACCTCAGTTGGTTGCATGTCTGGTCTGCACAGAGCCTTATGAAGGGGCTTCAGACTGACTTTGTGAAGCATGTGTTTCAATTTTATGGTTCATTAAACAGGTGCCTACTTTGCAACTTAACTACTCCACCCATAGAGGACACAGGGGGTTAATCCTGCACATTGTCTCCAGTAAATTTGCCCTCCAGCTGCTGCTCATTAATTGGCTCCTTTGGGTGGGACCAGTCTGACAATTGAGATGTACTACTCAGAGTGGAGGTTGGTCCGGGTCTCTGAGAGATTGCTCTCTTGAATGTAACTCTGGGCCTGGTTTCTTCTTTGGCACCTTCAAGCATAGCCATAAGTCTGTCTGTGCCTCATGGGGCCTATGTACATCATAGTGCCTCTATGCAGCATATGCTATTATAGTGCTTCATAGTACTTCATATTGCATCATATTGTTTGATAGTACTTCATATTGCATCATATTGCTTCATAGTACTTCAGATCGCTTCATAGTACTTCATATTGCATTACATTGCTTCATAGTACTTCATATTGCATCATAGTGCTTCATAGTACTTCTTGGTACTTCATAGTACATCATATTGCTTCATGGTACTTCACGGTACTTCATATTGCTTCATAGTACTTCATATTGCATCATATTGCTTCATAGTACTTCAGATTGCTTCATAGTACTTCATATTGCATCATAGTGCTTCACAGTACTTTGTGGTACTTCATAGTACTTCATATTACATCATATTGCTTCATGGTACTTCACGGTACTTCATAGTACTTCATATTGCTTCATAGTACTTCATATTGCTTCATAGTACTTTGTGGTATTTCATGGTACTTCATATTGCTTCATAGCACGTCATAATACTTCATAGTGCTTCATAGTACTTCAGATCGCTTCATAGTACTTCATATTGCATCACATTGCTTCATAGTACTTCATATTGCATCATCGTGCTTCATAGTACTTCGTGGTGCTTCATAGTACTTCATATTACATCATATTGCTTCATGGTACTTCACGGTACTTCATATTGCTTCATAGTACTTCATATTGCATCATAGTGCTTCATAGTACTTCGTGGTACTTCATAGTACTTCATATTACATTATATTGCTTCATAGTACTTCACGGTACTTCATAATTGCTTTATAGGACTTCATATTGCATCATATTGCTTCATAGTACTTCAGATTGCTTCATAGTACTTCATATTGCATCATAGTACTTTGTGGTACTTCATAGTACTTCCTATTACATCATATTGCTTCATGGTACTTCATAGTACTTCATATTGCATCATATTGCTTCATAGTACTTCATATTACATCATAGTACTTCATATTACATCATAGTGCTTCATAGTACTTCGTAGTACTTCATAGTACTTCATATTACATCATATTGCTTCATGGCACTTCATATTGCTTCATAGTACTTCATATTGCTTCATAGTACTTCATATTGCTTCATAGTACTTCATATTGCTTCATAGTACTTTGTGGTATTTCATGGTACTTCATATTGCTTCATAGTACGTCATAGTGCTTCATAGTACTTCAGATCGCTTCATAGTACTTCATATTGCATCACATTGCTTCATAGTACTTCATATTGCATCATAGTGCTTCATAGTACTTCGTGGTGCTTCATAGTACTTCATATTACATCATATTGCTTCATGGTACTTCACGGTACTTCATATTGCTTCATAGTACTTCATATTGCATCATAGTACTTCGTGGTACTTCATAGTACTTCATATTACATCATATTGCTTCATTACTATGAAGCAATATGATGTAATATGAAGTACCACGAAGTACTATGATGCAATATGAAGTACTATGATGCAATATGAAGTACCGTGAAGTACCATGAAGCAATATGAAGTACTATGAAGCAATATGAAGTACCATAGTACCATAGTACTTCATATTGATGAAGTACTATGGTACTTCATATTGCTTCATAGTACTTCATATTGCTTCATGGTACTTCACGGTACTTCATATTGCGTCATAGTACTTCATATTGCATCATAGTGCTTCATAGTACTTCGTGGTACTTCATAGTACTTCGTATTACATCATATTGCTTCATAGTACTTCACGGTACTTCATATTGCTTCATAGTACTTCATATTACATCTTATTGCTTCATGGTACTTCACGGTACTTCATATTGCTTCATAGTACTTCATATTGCATCATAGTGCTTCATAGTACTTCGTGGTACTTCATAGTACTTCATATTACATCATATTGCTTCATAGTACTTCACGGTACTTCATATTGCTTCATAGGACTTCATATTGCATCATATTGCTTCATAGTACTTCAGATTGCTTCATAGTACTTCAGATTGCTTCATAGTGCTTCATAGTACTTTGTGGTACTTCATAGTACTTCCTATTACATCATATTGCTTCATGGTACTTCATAGTACTTCATATTGCTTCATAGTACTTCATATTGCATCATATTGCTTCATAGTACTTCATATTGCATCATAGTGCTTCATAGTACTTCATATTACATCATATTGCTTCATGGCACTTCACGGCACTTCATAGTACTTCATATTGCTTTATAGTACTTCATATTGCTTCATAGTACTTCATATTGCTTCATAGTGCTTCATATTGCTTCATAGTACTTTGTGGTATTTCATGGTACTTCATATTGCTTCATAGTACGTCATAGTGCTTCAGATCGCTTCGTAGTACTTCATATTGCATCACATTGCTTCATAGTGCTTCATAGTACTTCGTGGTACTTCATAGTACTTCATATTACATCATACTGCTTCATGGTACTTCACGGTACTTCATATTGCTTCATAGTACTTCATATTGCTTCATAGTGCTTCATAGTACTTCGTGGTACTTCATAGTATTTCATATTACATCATATTGCTTCATGGTACTTCACGGTACTTCAAGGTACTTCATATTGCTTCATAGTACTTCATATTGCATCATATTGCTTCATAGTACTTCATATTGCTTCATAGTACTTCATATTGCATAATATTGCTTCATAGTACTTCATATTGCATCATAGTACTTTGTGGTATTTCATGGTACTTCATATTGCTTCATAGTACTTCATGGTACTTCATAGTACTTCATATTACTTCATATTGCTTCATGGTACTTCTCAGTACTACATATTGCTTCATAGTACTTCCCATTGCTTCATAGTACTTCATTTTGCTTCATAGTACTTCATATTGCATCATAGTACTTTGTGGTATTTCATGGTACTTCATGGTACTTCATAGTACTTCATAGTACTTCATAGTACTTCATATTACTTCATGGTACTTCACAGTACTTCATATTGCTTCATAGTACTTCCCATTGCTTCATAGTACTTCATTTTGCATCATAGTACTTCATTTTGCATCATAGTACTTCATATCGCATCATAGCATTTCATAGTGCTTCATATTGCATCATGGTACTTCATGGTACTTTATGGTATTTCATGGTACTTATTGCATCATAGTACTTCATTGGGACTTCGTGGTACTTCATGGTACTGTATAGTGCTGATGGTGCTTTATAGTGCTTTGTAGTACTTATAGTACTTCATGGTACTTCATATTGCTTCCTAGTACTTCATATTGCATCAAATTGCTTCATAGTTCTTCATAGTACACATATTGCTTCATAGTTCTTCATATTGCATCACATTGCTTCATAGTACTTCATATGGCATCATATTGCGTCATAGTACTTCATAGTACTTCATAGTACTTCATAGTACTTCATAGTACATCATAGTACTTCATATTGCATCATAGTACTTCATGGTACTTTATAGTACTTTATGGTACTTCATATTGCATCATAGTACTCCAGGGTACTTCATAGTTCTTCAGGGTACTTTATAGTACTTCATAGTACAAGGAACTCATACAAGGATTCAGTCAGACAACACTACCTCAGTAGCGTACTTAAACCACCAAGGAGGTACATGATCAGAGACTCTCTTGTGTATCGCGGAAAAAATCCTAAATCTGGCCGAAAAACATCTGTTGTCCCTGTCAGCTCTGCATGTCAGAGGGGTAGACAACTCCAGAGCAGACTTTCTCAGCCGCCATACTCTACATCAAGGGGAATGGGTGCTCAGCCGTCGCATCTTCAGGATGATAACGATCATGTGGGGCATGCTGGAGATAGACATGTTCGCTACAAGGGACAACAGGCAACTAGAAAGGTTCGCTTCACTGTACAGAGCGGACCATCCGGATATATTCGACTCCCTTCAATCCCCATGGCCGTTTCATCGGGCCTACGCCTCTCCTCCAATGATACTTTTGCCGACTCATCAGGAAAATAAGGGAGGAAGGAGCGAATGTAAAGCTAATAGCCCAGTTTGGCCCAAGAGGCCAAGGTTTTCATGACTGAGGGCCATGTCAGTCTCCGACCCGTGGATCCTCCCTTGGGATTAGGACCTGCTCTCGCAAGGGCCCTTTTATCATCCTCAGGTCAATGGCCTACGCCTCATGGCATGGAATTTGAGAGTACATAGTAGAAAAGAAGCCACAACCAAAATCTACACCAGAGTGTGGAAGAAATTTCTAAATTTCCATTCGGCGGGCCATTCCAGCGAGGTGCCTATCCCTGCTATCTTAGAATTCCTGCAGAGAGGGCGTGAGTTAGGGCTATCAGTAAAGACTGAAAGTTCAAGTCTTGGATTTGGGGTACTTGTATAGTTATGACGTTGAGGGCAACAGATGGGTAGCTCGATTTATCTGTGTCAGTGAGCAGACCTGGTTCATATACCTCAGATACCACCCTGGGATCTTAACTTCGTTCTCGACGCATTGACAGAGGCCCCATTGGAGCCCTTAGACTCAGCCTCAATGAAGTACGCTTCATTGAAGACCGCCTTATTAGTGGCCTTGGTATCAGCAAGAGGACTGAGTGATCTCCAGGCCTTGTCAGTAGATCCCCCCCCCCCCCTTTTTTTGTCAGTATTCCACGATAGGACGGGTCCATCTTAAACACTATACTATCTTCCTAAAGTGGCTACTAAATTCCATAGATCTCAAGAAATCTATCTTCCCTCCTTTTATGGTAGCCCGGCAACACCGGAAGAGGAAAGGTTTCACACCTTAGATGGAAAGAGTGCCATCTTACTCTATTTAGATAGAACTAGACCGTGGAGGCAGAGCAGGGCTCTCTTTGTGTCCTTTCAGGGTAACAATAAGGGGTCTGGAGTCACAAGGGGCACGCTGTCTCGATGGATCTGAGACGCGATTGGAGTAGCATATTTGGCAAAAGGAGAAAACCCGCCGCAGGGTATGAGGGCACATTCCGTGTGAGCTGTATCTTCCTCCTGGGCTGAAAGAGCAAATGTTCTGGTTGACCTCATATATAAGGTTGCAACCTGTTCTTCACCTTCTACCTTTTTATAGTAACTACAGGCTAGACTTATCTTCCTCTGCTGACTTAGTCTGGTGATTGTCTCTGTGGGTGCTGTAGTGGCGAAGAGAAAAAAACTGATTACTTACCACGACAGCACAAACTCACTTCCCTCCCTTAGTTATAGTTAGACGCGGTTCACTCCGATGGGGTTAGTCGTGTATAGATGAATATATACATAAATGTATATAGTTAAAGTGTAAATATGTACATATGTTAAATGGCTTACGGAGCAAATTAACTAAAGCTTGTGTGGCGGTTCCTCTCATTCTCTGTAAGCGAGGTGGCCGCCCCTTTTATCTTGCCGTAGGTTTCCTGTTCCTAGGGGCGGATACCCTCTCTGTGGGTGCTGTCGTGGACTCTATAAAAGAGTATTACCGGTAAGTAATACGGTTTTTTAGCTATCTGGATAGCATTGGGGAGGCATGTCGTACATTTGGTGGGACTGGTTTATTACGGTAGGACGAACAGTTTAGGCAGAGGAAGGCAGTTCATCAGAGTTTGCGATGGGATAACAAGGACATAAGTTTGTGGATGCGCTTAATGTTGGAACCAAGAGGGTCACAGTCTTCCTTTCTTGGGGCCACTGGGGTACCTGCCAGTACATGGGCACCACGGCGAGCACAAAGAAGGGATTGTGTTGGATATTCAATGAGAAGGAATATAATTTTACATCATGTAGGTTTAAACACGAATCTTCTGGTTGTAGGGGACAACACAGCTTCTCAAAGTGCTTTAACCCTTTAACGACCAAGCCATTTTGTAGGTTAAAGACCAGGCCTTAAAGTGGCATATTGGAGCAATTAGAACAGGAGGGATCTCCTAGTCCTCCAGGTATTTTTCCTACTTCTGTTGTGCCTAGGTCTACCACATTCCCCCCTTTCTCTCTGTGCCCGTCGATTGAGATATTTAATAAACTTGTTGTGGGGGATATAAAAACATTAACAAGGACACACAAGGGGGATAATCTGACAAGGGCGCATAGGGTTTCTTTGAAGGAATTGAAATCTTTAAATGATATTGTAATCAAGTCAGCAGATAAGGGGGGGAATGTGGTCATCTGGCCAACATTTAAGTACAAAAAAGAGGCCTTTCGGCAGTTAAGAGACCGTGAATCCTATACCATTCTTCCACAGAACCCCACTTGTAATTTTATGGGGGCTATCTATGAGATTCTGGATAAAGCCTTTAATCAAGGCATTATCCCAAAAAAGATTTTTGATGGGCTATTGGTGAAAAATCCGGTGGTTCTGACATTATCTTCTGCCGAAGATACATAAGGACTCAGTAGATCCTCCGGGGCGTCCGATTGTTTCTGGCATAGGAGGGCTCAGCGATCCTATATGCAAGTTCATTGAATATTACCTTCATCCGCTAGTAGAGACGCTGCCCTCCTATGTCAGGGACACGACGGACGTCCTGAGAAAGTTGGATGGTTGCCATCTTGAATCTGGCCTGCTGTTTGCTACAATTGATGTAGAGTCTCTTTACACATGTATCGGGCACAAAGATGGATTGGAGGCGGTGGAGTTTTTGGCATGAGTTACCTTGAATCAGCACTGCGGTCCTTGATTTTGGAGCTGCTTGAGTTTATTTTAACTCACAATTACTTAACCTTCAAAGACAAATATTGCAGTGTTGCGGCACTGCGATGGGCGCGGCTTGCGTGCCATCTTACGCTAACCTCTTTTTGGGCTTCTGGGAGTGTGAGGTTTTCGGGGATGGTGCGTTTGCCGCGTCCCATGTGCAGTGCTGGTACCGATACATCATCGATGTCTATCATCTGGCAGGGCACCGAGTCTGGCCTCCTTGACTTCATCCATGGCTTAAACCAAAATAATCGTAACATTAAACTGACCCACAGGGTGGCAACAAGTGAGATCGACTTTTTAGATATCAAGGTTATGCTATGTGAGGATGGCACCATTCAAACCAACGTATTCCGTAAGGAAACGTCTGTAAATTCCTTACTTCACGCGTCATCTGCCCACACATCATCGACCACTCGAGCCATACCTGTGGGCCAGTTTTTGAGAATGAAGCGAATTTGTTCCACTGATGGGGTTTTTGAGGACAAGGCTCGGGACCTTACCCAGCGGTTCCGAGATCGTGGATGCAGCATGAGAAACATCAGGTCGGGTTATTCTCGTGCCAGGAGGACTCCCCGCCAACAACTTCTTGAAACTAAGCAGCATGCCAGATCCTCCAGGGAACAACCACTGAGATGCATTATGACTTTTAACAATCAGTGGAGTAAGATTAGGGAGATTATGGAAAAACACTCGTCTGTTTTACAAACTGATACCACATTAAAGGAAATCCTGCCAGATAGACCTCTCCTCACGGCTAGGAGAGGCAAAAATTTAAAAGACCTACGTACTCGTGAGAAGCCACTATGTGGCTAGACCCACTAACCCTTTTGGTGCGAGGCCCCAGAGGTGGGGGTGTTTTCCATGCGGCTCATGCCTGGCCTGTCAAAATATCATTAGGGCAACCACATTTAGAACAGCTGATGGTAGCACTGAGTACCACATTACAAGCTACATCTTCTGCAGCACCACATATGTGGTGTACTATGCTGTATATGCATGTGGTTTAATTTATGTGAGCCTCACCTCCAGGGAACTTCGCATCAGGGTTAGGGAACATGTAAGAGACATAAGGGCAGCAAAGGAGATTTCAGATGTCACCGTTCTCAAGACTATCCCTCGGCACTTTAAGCAGTTCCACAACTGTGACCCACGGGCACTCAGAGTCAGAGGTATTGACAGAGTGCATCTTGGGACAAGGGGTGGAGACTACAAAAAGATCTTGGCCCAGCTGGAGTGCCGGTGGATAGTCACCTTGGGTTCCATGACACCTCATGGACTCAATGAGAAATTATCCTTTGTCCCCTTTTTATAGTTCCATTTTGTCCTTCTGGCTATTCATATAGTCTTTTCTTCTCTTTTCTTTTTTATGTTTTTCTTGTTTTTAATATGCTGTTTTTATTTATTTCTTTTAGTGTACAGTTAGTATGATTTATATCGGATGTATATTGCGGGGTAGATGTCGATTATATGAGTTCACTGTATCTATCTGGATTAACGAACAAAAGATGGAGAAGCAACTATTTGGAATACCTTATCATGTCCAGGATGTGGAATCATAACTGTTCTCTATCTTGTATGTGGGCCTTGGAGCTGATTATATACTCTTATTATGACCATCTAATGTAACATATCTTTTTTGGATGTATATATACATGATGTATAATGATCACTGTCATTTTAAGGTGATTTTTACTGTACTTTTGTATGATTATAATCTGGTACTCCCTATTTCCCTGATGTTATGTTTATATATTTCTCTGTTTGGCCAGTAACAAAAATGATTGCCGCGGGTAGTTCTTGCGAGTTTACGGTTTTCTGAATGATGACAATATTATCTGGGGTGGGAGAATGATCACACTATATCATATTGTTAGTGTGATCTGCATCAAGATATCTCTATAGGGTGCTGATCTTCTTATATATGATAAATATAATTTTACATCCTCACCTTTGATGTTATATTTATACATTCCCTCACTCCTGACCAGTAACAAAAATGACCATCGCGGGTAGTTCTCGTGATTTTTTTGGTCCTTTTGAATGACGATCATACCGTCTGGGGCGGGAGAATGTTGTTATATTTATATCTATATTATATTATGAGTGTGACTGGCACTAAGGTATCCCAATAGGGTACTAAAGATCGTGCATTCCCCATCTTGTTTGTTTTGACTCCACACTTATTCCCTTACTTTGGCCAGCAGTCAAAATGGCCACCTCTGTGCGCGCATGCCTGGTCAGTCTCACGGTGTTATGGGCGTTCCGAAAGGCGTCAATATGGCCTGGGGCTGGACAGTGACGTCAGGATAGTAGTGACTCTTTGTCCCTCCCACAAGCGATGACGGACGGACGTGACGCGCCAGTGACCGGGGCCTGCCTCTCATGCGCCCGTTCCCTTGCAGCGGCGCTAATTATAGACAGCTGTGCCTTGTACATATATACCCCGCATACTTTGACAGAAATACACAAGCCCCCCGATGAAGCCCAGCGCGAAACGTGCGTAGGGGCTCTGGGACCTGACACGCAGCATTTGCATATGCCACAAGGGTAAGCATGGTCATTTTTTTCACCCTTTCCCCATATCCTCCTGCACATAGCACTTTATGAGGGTTTGTTTGTATGGTTCTTCATGTTCCTTGATATGGATTGTATCCTGGCAAAGTGATGATTGGAAAGGGACTGGATTAACTATGTTAATGTACCATTGCACTTGATTTTGTATATGCAGCGGTCTTTTCCCTTTTTCTTGTGTCATCCCTGGTATCTGACCATATGATTGTGCTTTTAAAACTTTTTCGCACCTGTATTATTAAAGAGCATATATTCTTGTCACTATAATTTTGACTTCTGAATTGATTATTTTGGGCTTTATACTCCATATTTCTATGTAGGTTCATGCAGTCATGGCCAAAAGTTTAGAGAATGAAACAAATATTAATTTTTACAAAGTCTACTGCTTCATTTTTTCTAATGGCAATTTGCATATACTCCAGAATGTTATAAAGAGTGATCAGTTTAACAGCAATTACTTGCAAAGTCAATATTTGCCTAGAAAATTAACTTTATCCCCCAAAACACATTTCAACATCATTGCAGCCCTGCCTTAAAAGGACCAGCTAACATCGTTTCAGTGATTGCTCCATTAACACAGGTGTGGGTGTTGATGAGAACAGGGCTGGAGATCAATCTGTCATGATTAAGTAAGAATGACACCACTGGACACTTTAAAAGGAGGCTGGTGCTTGGCATCATTGTTTCTCTTCTGTTAACCATGGTTATATCTAAAGAAACACGTGCAGTCATCATTGCACTGCACAAAAATGGCCTAACAGGGAAGAGTATCGCAGCTAGAAAGATTGCACCTCAGTCAACAATCTAGCGCATCATCAAGAACTTCAAGGAGAGAGGTTCCCTTGTTGCCAAAAAGGCTCCAGGGCGCCCAAGAAAGACCAGCAAGCGCCAGGACCATCTCTTAAAAGTGTTTCAGCTGCGGGATCGGGCTGCCAGCAGGGCAGAGCTTGCTCAGGAATGGCAGCAGGCAGGTGTGAGTGCATCTGCACGCACTGTGAGGCGGAGACTCTTGGAGCAAGGCCTGGTCTCAAGGAGGGCAGCAAAGAAGCCACTTCTCTCCAGAAAAAACATCATGGACAGACTGATATTCTGCAAGAGGTACAGGGAGTAGACTGCTGAGGACTGGGGTAAAGTCATTTTCTCTGATGAATCCCCTTTTCGATTGTTTGGGACATCTGGAAAACGGCTTATTCGGAGAAGACCAGGTGAGCGCTACCACCAGTCTTGTCTCATGCCAACTGTCAAGCATCCTGAAACCATTCATGTGTGGGGTTGCTTCTCAGCCAAGGGAATGGGCTCTCTCTCAGTCTTGCCTAAAAACACAGCCATGAATAAAGAATGGTACCAGAATGTCCTCCAAGAGCAACTTCTCCCAACCGTCCAAGAGCAGTTTGGCGATCAACAATGCCGTTTTCAACGTGATGGAGCACCTTGCCATAAAGCAAAGGTGATAACTAAATGGCTCAGGGAACAAAACAGAGATTTTGGGACCATGGCCTGGAAACTCCCCAGATCTTAATCCCATTGAGAACTTGTGGTCAATCATCAAGAGACGGGTGGACAAACAAAAACCTTCAAATTCAGACAAAATAAAAGCATTGATTTTGCAAGAATGGACTGCTATCAGTCAGGATTTGATCCAGAAGTTGATTGAGAGCATGCCAGGGAGAATTGCTGAGGTCCTGAAGAAGAAGGGTCAACACTGCAAATATTGACTTGCTGCATTAACTCATTCTAACTGTCAATATAACCTTTTGTTACTCATAATATGATTGCAATTATATTTCTGTATGTGATGAAAAAAATCTGACAAACACATAAAAACCAGAGGGCAGCAGATCATGTGAAAATATAATATTTGTGTCATTCTCTAAACTTTTGGCTATGACTGTACACTTAAAGTGACAGTGGTCTGATTTCAAAATTATGGTGCTTATAACTCTGGAACGCTTCAACGGATCCTGCTGATTCTGAGATTTTTTTTGTGACATATTGTACTTCATGTTAGTGGTAAAATTTCTTCCATATGACTTGCGTTTATGAAAACAACGGAAATATGGTGCAAATTTTTTAAAATTTTGCAATTTTCATACTTTTAATTTTTATGCCCTTAAATCAGAGAAGTATGTCACAAAAAATAGTTAATAAATAACATTTCCCACATGTCTACTATACATCAGCACAATTTTGGAACCAAAATTTTTTTTTTGTTAGGAAGTTATAAGGGTTAACCCCTTAACCCCCAAGGGTGGTTTGCACGTTCATGACCGGGCCAATTTTTACAATTCTGACCACTGTCCATTTATGAGGTAATAACTCTGGAACGCTTCCATGGATCATGGTGATTCTGACATTGTTTTCTTGTGACATATTGTACTTCATGCTAGTGGTAAAATTTCATTCATATAACTTGCGTTTATTTGTGAAAAAAACGGAAATTTGGCAAAAATTTTGAAAATTTAGCAATTTTCCAACTTTCAATTTTTATGCCCTTAAATCACAGAGATACGGCACACAAAAAACTTAATAAGTAACATTTCCCACATGTTTACCTTACATCAGCACAATTTTGGAACCCACATTTTTTTTTCTTAGGAAGTTATAAGGGTTAAAAGTTGACCAGCGATTTCTCATTTTTGCAACACCATTTTATTTTTACGGACCACATCACATTTGAAGCCACTATATGATAGAAAATACCAAAAAGTGACACCATTCTAAAAACTGCACCCCTTAAGGTGCTCAAAACCACATTCAAAAAGTTTATTAACCCTTCAGGTGCTTCACAGGAATTTTTTGAATATTTAAAAAAAATGAACATTTAACTTTTTTTCACAAAAAAAATAATTCAGGTTCAATTTTTTTTATTTTACCAAGGGTAACAGGAGAAGTTGGACTACAAAAGTTATTGTGCAGTTTGTCCTGAGTACGCTGATACCTGATATGTGGGGGGAACCACTGTTTCGGCGCATGGCAGAGCTCAGAAGGAAAGGAGCGCCGTTTGACTTTTTCAATGCAAAATAGGCAAGAATTCAGATCGGACGCCATGTCACGTTTGGAGAGCCCCTGATGTACCTAAACAGTGGAAACCCCCCACAAGTGACCCCATTTTGGAAACTAGACCCCCCAAAGAACTTATCTAAATATGTGGTGAGAACTTTGAACCAACAAGGGCTTCACAGAAGTTTATAACGTACAGCCGTACAATTAAAAAATCATATTTTTTCCACAAAAATGATCTTTTCACCCCCAATTTTTATTTTCCCAAGGGTAACAGGACCCTAAAAGCTATTGTGCAATTTGTCCTGAGTACGCTGATACCCCATATGTGGGTGTAAACGACTATTTGGGCTCATGGCAGAGCTCAGAAGGGAAGCAGCACCATTTGACTTTTTTGGCTGGAATTGAGATCGGACACCATGTCGCGATTGGAAAAACCCTGATGTACCAAAACAGTGGAAACCCCCCACAAATGACACCATTTTGGAAACTATACCCCCCAAGGAACTTATCTAGATGTGTGGTGAGAACTTTGAACCCCAAAGGCTTCACAGAAGTTTATAACGCCCGGGCGTGAAAATACAAAAATTGTATTTTTTCCACAAACATGATCTTTTAGTCACCAATTTTTTTTATTTTCCCAAGGGTACCAGGAGAAATTGGACCCCAACAGTTGTTGTCCAGTTTGTTCTGAGTACGCCGATACCCCATATGTTGGAGAAAGCTACTGTATGGGCACACGTCGGGGCTCGGAAGGGAAAAAGTGATGTTTTGGAATGCAGACTTTGATGGAATGGTCTGCGGGTGTCATGTTGCTTTTGGAGAGCCCCTGATGTACCTAAACAGTGTAAACCCCCACAAGTGGCCCCATTTTGGTAACTAGACCCCCTAAGGAACTTATCTAGATGTGTGGTGAGCACTTTGAACCCCCAAGTGCTTCACAGAAGTTTATAACGCCCGGGCGTGAAAATAGAAAAATCATTTTCCAGGACGTCCACCTGACAGCACTATGGAGGACGTCCTCCTCCTTACAGGGACAGGAAAGCACACAAGAGGTTAAAAGGCCATGTCCCACCCCCTTTCCCTCAGTGTTTTTTCCTGTCCCTGCACGGAGGGACACGCGAGAGCTTACCGGAGGGACCCAGGGGATCGTGCGGCCGGTCCAATCCTTCCCCTGTCAAGAGGTCCCGGGGCCGAAACTTCCCGGTGGGGAGTCCCTCGGCTCCAAAGGCCAGGAGCAGGACGGCGCTCCTGGAGGGAGCCGTTCCTCCCGGTGGGGGGGCTCTCGGCTCCAGGACGGGTCGGCTCCCCGCAGGCGGCTGGCCGTGCGGGCACCGACAGAAGTGGGCGGCAGGACAACGCCGACGGCTGGGCAGTGGAGGCCGGAGCGCCATAGCAGGAATGGCTCCCTGCACGCGCCGAGCGCGGTCGCGCGCAGATGCCCGGCAGGAAGTGGAGGCGCGGCTTACCAGCGTCACATCCGGTGACGTCAGACGCCGGTTTCAAATCCAGGGCGCGCGCGCTCCTGGACCAAAGCGTTCTCCAGAGTCGTCACAGGTTGTTCCAGGCTGTGTGACTGCATCGGACGCCAGGGGATGGAAGGCAACACTGCATCTGGTGGAGGGGTAAGTGCGCATAGCGCAGACCACCCTCCCCACCCGTCCCCACAGCCCAGATCTGATGAGGTGCCCCCTTATGTTATCAGGAAAAGGGAACCCCGGCTGAGTCCCCCTCGGGGAAGGACCCGGCGAAAGCCACCGCCAAATCAGTCAGATGTCCGGTGTGCAGAGTAAAGCTGCCAGACACCTATAGCAAGACCCTATGTGGTCCCTGTACCTCCAGGGTCATAGGTGAGGAACAGCCATCTCTACTTTCCGAAATGAGGTCGCTGATAAGGGAAGAGATTCAGGCCTCTACATCCCGGCGTCGATCCCCCAGCCCTGGGCCAGGTCGCAAGCATCCGAGGTGGGAACCAGTCCCAGTATCAGAGGCGAGCTCTAGCGAGGGATCCGATTTCCGGGACTCAGATCAGGAGGAAGAAGACGAGATCCTGGGGGATAGTCAGGAGCAGAACAGAAAGTACCTATTCAGACTGGAGGATACGGACGAGCTGGTACACACGGTCAGAAATACCATGCAGATGGAAGAAGTCCCTAAGCCACAGTCCAGACAGGACTTAATGTTTGGAGGACTGGTGTCCCGCAAACAGGTGGTGTTCCCTGTGAGCGAGCACATCAAAGCAATGATCCGGGAGGAGTGGAAAGAAGCAGAGCGTCGATTGACACTCTCCCGAAACTTTAAAAATAGACTGCCCTTCGATCCCGAGGAAACTCGGGCGTGGGAAGAAGTCCCTAAGATCGACGTCCCGGTCGCCAAGGTTACTAAGAAGTCGGCTATCCCAGCCGAGGACTCATCCGGTCTTCGAGACCCGATGGATAGAAAGGCGGACGTCTTGTTAAAAAGAGCATGGGAGACGTCGGCGGCCCTGATTAGAGCCAACATAGCAGCCACCTCGGTGGCCAGGTCTATGTTCCTGTGGTTGGGGCAGTTGGAGGAACACCTAACCAACAAGACCCCGAGGTCAGAGATACTAGCATCTCTTCCTCTCTTGAAATCAGCCACGGCGTTCCTGTCGGATACGTCGGCGGAATCAGTTAGGTTTGCGGCCAGAAACAGCTCCCTCTCTAATGCGGCCCGGAGAGCAGTCTGGCTTAGATCCTGGTCGGGGGATAACCCTTCTAAGGCCAAGTTATGTGCCATCCCTTTCTCGGGTCTGAGGGTGTTTGGTCCAGCCCTGGATAATATCCTTGAGCTGGTGTCCGATAAGAATAAGGGATTCCCGGAAGAAAAGCCCAGGCGGTCCCAGTCCTTTCGGAGAGGCTCCTTCTTCAGAGGACAGTTAGAGTTTAGGGGCCGGGCGAGGTCTAATAGAAGCTCCTACAAAGGCTCCTTCAGCCAAAGTGGGAGGAACAGAGGTCCCCCATTTGCATCGACATCTAGATCGAGGAGACAATGACGCCATAGGCATTGGGGGGAGACTTCGCCACTTTGCAGCAAACTGGTCACGAGTCACCAACAATCAGTGGGTCCTCAGAACCATCAGAGAAGGTTACAGGATAGAGCTCTATTCTCCTCCCCCCGACAGATATATTGCCCCCACTGTCGTCCAGGAGGACTCCGCAATGTGGTTGGATCTTCAGGACATGTTAGACTCAGGAGTCATAATACCAGTTTCACCGTCAGAAAGAGGGAAAGGGCACTACTCTTCCCTGTTTGCAATCACAAAGAAATCCGGCGAGGCCCGCACCATCATAAACCTGAAGCCACTAAATGCTTGGGTCAGATACAGGAGGTTCCGGATGGAATCAATCCGATCCGCAATTCCTCTGATAGACAGGGACGCAGTTATGTGCACCCTAGACCTAAAAAAGGCATACTATCAGGTTCCTATTCATCCCTCATCCCAAGGCCTACTAAGGTTCGCGATCAGTTCACCAGCCCGGACCTGCCATTTCCAGTTCCAGGGTCTTCCATTCGGCCTCAGCTCCCAGGATCTTTACAAAGCTGGTGGTAGAGGTGGTGGCCTACCTGAGAGATCAGGGTATTGTGATTGTGCCGTACCTGGACGACTTCTTACTGGTGGCAAGATCCAAAGAAGCGCTCATCCGAGACAGGATCCGAACAACTACTGTGATGGAGTTCCTGGGCTGGGTGATCAACTGGGAGAAGTCGGACCTCACACCAGACACCAGAAAGGTATTCCTGGGAGTCCTCCTAGACTCAGCCGACAGAATATCCTGGCTACCCGAGCAGAAGCAGAAGTCCATTCAGGCCAGAACCAGAGGCCTGTTGAGGCGTCAATGCTCCATAAGGGAAGCAATGGAGGTCCTGGGCCTCATGACGGCCTGCATCCAGTGTGTCCGTTGGGCCCAATTCCACTCGCGGTTGTTACAAAGAGAGATTCTCGCGAGGTGGGACAGGTGTCAGGCGTCGCTAGACAAACCCCTAAGGCTCTCAGGACGAGTAAAGGAGTCCCTTCGCTGGTGGTTACAGGCCAGGAATCTTCAGGTGGGCGTGCATTGGACAACCTCTCCATACGTGGTAGTCACCACAGACGCAAGTGCGTGGGGATGGGGAGCCCACATAGAAGGGAAGATCTTCCAGGGGAAGTGGCCAGCAAGCATCAAGGCCAGATCCTCCAATTTCAAGGAACTCTTCGCGGTCTGGGAAGCGTTGCGGAGAAACCGGTCGGTACTAAAGAGTCGTCATGTCCGCATTTTATCCGACAATACAACGACAGTGGCATTCCTGAAACACCAAGGAGGAACCAGACATCAACCACTACAGGCACTGGCGGAAAAGATATTCACGTGGGCAGAACGGACAGTTCGATCCGTGACCGCTGTACATCTAGAGGGTTCCCAAAACGAAGTGGCAGACTACCTGAGCAGACAACAGATCCACCCGACAGAGTGGGAATTGAACGTAGAGATCTTCGACCAGCTTTGTCAGCGCTGGGGGAACCCCAGTCTAGATCTCTTCGCAAGCCGGAAGAACTCGAAGGTTCCCAGATTCTACTCCCTAAATCCGATGGACCATCCAGAGGGTGTAGACGCCCTGAGTCAGACTTGGGGAGAATCCCTCTCTTATGCGTTCCCACCACTGGCCCTCATACCGGCAGTGCTCAGAAAGATACGCGAGGACCACGCAAGAGTGATATTGATAGTGCCATACTGGCCGAGGAGAAGCTGGTTTTCCCTTCTGGGAGCCATGGCAGTAGAAGATCCAGTCGAGCTGCCCTTGTGGGAGAGCATCATCCACCAGGGCCCGATCCACCACCCGGACCCAGCAAGACTCCATTTATCGGCTTGGATCCTGAGAGGGACATCCTGAAGGCAAAAGGATTGTCAGAGCAGGTCATATCCACCCTACAGGCCAGCAGGAAGCCGGTGACGTCTGCAATTTATCGGAAGATATGGAAGAGATTCTGTCTGGAGGGTGGCAGGTCCGGGCTCGTGGCAGGTACCCCTGATCTCCCTAACATACTAGGGTTCCTGCAGGCAGGTTTTAATAAAGGCCTCAAGCCCAGCACTCTAAAAGTCCAGGTTTCAGCTTTGAGCGCCTTCTTTGATTATCAGTTAGCTGCACATCCCTGGGTGATAAGGTTTATAAAAGCCACACAGCGCCTGCGCCCCACGATTAGGCAGCTCACCCCGCCATGGGACCTGGGCCTGGTACTTCGGTTCCTCTGCTCGGACACTTTCGCCCTTAGTGAGAAGATAGCCATCCCTGCTCTCACTCGTAAAATGGCCTTTCTAGTAGCCATTACCACGGCCAAAAGAATAGGGGAGATCCAGGCCCTATCCACTAAGGATCCATACCTCCAGATAAGAGAGGATAGTATAATCCTAAGGTTAGACCCGGCATTTACCCCGAAGGTAGCCTCTACAAGAAATCTGAACCAGGAGGTAGTGTTACCCTCTTTCTGCGATAATCCCCGAAATGAGAAGGAGCGGCGGCTCCACTCGCTAGACGTGAGGCGCGCAGTTATAGAATACCTAGAGGCCACCAATAGTTGGCGTGTCGACCCGAATCTGTTCGTTCTCTTTGGAGGTAGGAATAAAGGGAAGAAGGCCTCTAAGGCGTCCATAGCGCGTTGGATTACCTCAGTAATCTCGGACGCCTACCAGGCTGAAGGCGCCAGCCCGCCTGATTCCTTAAAAGCCCACTCTACAAGGGCGGTATCGGCCTCATGGGCCGAGCGGGCGGGGGCGTCAGTTGATCAAATTTGTCGAGCGGCAACCTGGGCTAGTCTTAATACATTCTGCAAACACTACAAACTAGATGTGTTAGCTGGCCAACAAACCGCATTTGGGAGAAAAGTTCTCCAAGCAGTAATCCCACCCTGAGGAGGTGCTTTGGTACTCTCCATAGTGCTGTCAGGTGGACGTCCTGGAAAATAGGTATTAGACCTACCGGTAATGATGTTTCCAGGAGTCCATCCTGACAGCACGGGTAGTTCCCTCCCTGTTATGTTATACTATGTTGTATTATGTTATGTCATATGCTGTAATATGATTGTTTCATTAAACCGTTACTAGCATCATCCACCTTGTGGTACTTGTCAAATCACTGAGGGAAAGGGGGTGGGACATGGCCTTTTAACCTCTCGTGTGCTTTCCTGTCCCTGTAAGGAGGAGGAGGACGTCCTCCATAGTGCTGTCAGGATGGACTCCTGGAAACATCATTACCGGTAGGTCTAATACCTATTTTTTGCACAAAAATGATATTTTTGCCCCCAAATTTTTATTTTCCTAAGGGTAACAGGAGAAATTGGACCCCAAAAGTTGTTTTGCAATTGGTCCTGAGTACACTGATACCCTATATGTGGGGTTAAAACACTGTTTGGGCGCATAGCAGAGCTTGGAAGGGAAGGAGCACCATTTGACTTTTTCAACGCAGAATTGGCTGGAATTGAGATCAGACGCCATGTTGCATTTGGAGAGCACCTGATGTGCCCAAACAGTGGAAACCCCCCAATTCTAACTCCAACCCTAACCCAGCCCTAACCCTAGCCCTAACCCTAAACATAATGGGAAAATGGAAATAAATACATTTTTTTAATATTATTATTTTTCCCTAACTAAGGGGGTGATAACGGGGGGGTTTGATTTACTATTCATGGCGGTTTTTATATTTGGCAGCTTTCACATGCTAAAAGACGCTTTTTATTGTAAAAATAGTTTTTGCATCACCACATATTGAGAGCTATAACTTTTCCATATTTTGACCCACTGAGTCATGTGAGGTCTTATTTTTTGCAGGACGAGTTGACGCCTTTTTCCTGGTATCATGTTTGGGCACATAACATCTTTTGATCGCTTTTTATTCCGATTTTTGGGACGCAGAATGAACAAAAACCAGCGTTTCATGAATTTCTTTTGGGGGGGGTGCGTTTACACCGTTCCGCGTGTGGTAAAATTGATAAAGCCCTTTTATTCTTCGGGTCAGTATGGTTACAGCGATACCTCATTTAGGTTGTTTTTTAATGTTTTGGCGCTTTTATGCAATGAAAACAATTTTATATGAAAAATAATTATTTTTGCATCGCTTTATTCTGCGAGCTATAACTTTTTTATTTTTTCACTGATGATGCTCTATAGTGGCTCGTTTTTTTGCGGGACAAGATGACGTTTTCAGCGGTACCATGCATATTTATATGCGTCTTTTTGATCGCGCGTTATTGACTTTTTGTTTGGCGGTATGATAATAAATCATTATTTTTTGCTTTGTTTTTTATTTTTATTTTTAAAGGGGTTAACTAATGGGACTGTTTTATAGGGTGGGTCGTTCCGGACGCGGCGATACCAAATATGTGTACTTTTATTGTTTGTTTTTTTATTTCCAAAAAATGAATTTATTAGGGAATATTTTTTTTTTATTTATTTAGCGATTTTTTTTTTTAAATTATTTTTACTTTTTTTTAACTTCATTACATTGTCCCAGGTGGGACATCACTGTCCTGTGACAGGTCAGCGATCTGTCACATCAGCAATCTGTCACAGGCACTGCACAAGGCTTCCTCCTTGCCTGCGCTTTGCAGGCATGAGGAAGCCAGCTCCCTGCAGGCCCCCGAAGGTCCCCGTTGCCATCTTGGATTTGGGGACCTGCAGGGATGGAGTCCCCCGCAGCAGCGCTGCACATTGCGCTGCTGTGGGAGGCTCAAGGAAGCACGGAGAGAGCCCTCTCCCTGCCGATGCTTCCCTTTAACCCCCGGTACACCGCGATCGTGTTTGACTGCCCCTGACACATTGTGCCGGGTGTCAGCTGTGATAATCAGTGGGCACCGCTGATCGCTGTCACGTACTATCCCGTCCCTGGGAATTAAGTCCCAGGGCACATGGACGGAATAGTACGTCACATGACAGAAAGGGGTTTAACCAGTGATTTCTCATTTCTACAACAAAATTTACAAACCCATTCTTTTAGGGACCACCTCACATTTGAAGTCACTTGAGGAGTCAATATGACAGAAAATACTCAAAGTGACACCGTTCTGAAAAATGCACCCCTCAAGGTGTTCAAAACCACATTCTAGAAGTTTATTAACCCTTTAGGTACTTCACAAGAAGTGAATAAATGTGGAAGGAAAAAATGAACATTTTACTTTTTCCCCCAAAAATGTATCTTTGGACACAATTTTTTTTAAATCTTGTCCAGGGTTTCAGGAGAAAATGAACCACAATATTTGTTGTGCGATTTCTCCTGAGCACACCGATAACCCATGAGTGGAGAAAGACCAATCTTTAGGCGCACGGCAGTGCTCAGTAGGGAAGGAGCATCATTTGAGACTTTGATTGTCAAATTGGCTGGAATAGAGAGCGGAAGCTATGTCGCATTTGGAGAGCCCCTGATGTAAATAAAGAGTGGAAACCCCATGTAAGTGACCCCATTTTGGAAACTAGACCCCCCCATGGAACTTATCTAAACGTGTGGTGAGCACTTTGAACCCCCAAGGGCTTCACAGAAGGTTATAACGTAGAGCCTTAACATTAAAAAATCATTTTTTCCACAAAAATGATCTTTTCACTCCCAATTTTTATTTTCCCAAGGGTAACATGACCTGAAAAGTTATTGTGCAATTTGTCCTGAGTACGCGGATACCCCATATGTGGGGGTAAACCACTATTTGGGCGCATGGCAGAGCTCGGAAGGGAAGCAGCACCATTTGACTTTTTTGGCTGGAGTTGAGATTGGATGCCATGTCTCATTTGGAGAGACCCTGATGTGCCTAAACAGTGGAAACCCCCCATAAGTGACTCCATTTCGGAAAATAGACCCCTCCAAGGAATTTATCTAGATGTGGGTTGAGAGCTCTGAACCCTCAAGGGCTTCACAGAAGTTTATAACATAGAGCCGCAAAATTAAAAAAATCATATTTGAAATGATCTTTTCATCCCCAATTTTTATTTTCCCAAGGGTAAAAGGACCCCAGCATTGTAATGTATTATACCTATGCTGAAAGCTGCTGACCGCATGCTGTGAGCATGGTCTCAGCAGCTTTCCGTAGCTGAATGACCCGGAGGTTGTCATGACACCTCCTGATCATCATGGCACAGGTCGGGCCCCACGATTACATCGAGGGGACGCCGACCTGAGACAGAGGGAGCCCCCTACCCTCTGCCTCCCCCCTGAACGCTTTGATTGCAGTACTCAGGGGGTTAACAGCCAGGGACGGTGGGGGCGCAGCTCCTGGCTGTCAGTGCAGGAAGCTCAACCACTGCAGTGCTGAGTTCCTACACTGATCAGGCAGGAGAGGCTGAAATTTCAGCCTCTCCTGCCCCATCGCTGCTGTGTTTGGTCGGTCAGATTGACTAACCAATCACAGCGCTTGGGGTGCAGGGACTGATTGCAAGCATCCCTGCACTCCTTGCCGTGCCTGACAGCTGTCGGCACTGAACTGTCACTGCGTGTTTACACGCAGTGGCAGTTCAAAGCCATGACGTGCACAATCAGTGCTGGTGCGGTAACTTACAACCGCCCATGACGTACTGTGCACGTCAATGGACATTAAGGAGTTGAGAGGAAAAGGAAAGCTTGGGGAAGCTGCGGGGAAGAGGGATGACTCCAGTGAGGGTTGAACGGTATTTAGATGATTATCCTGATAGGGAGGTGGCATGTTTGCTGAAGGAGGGTTTTCGGCTTGGTTTTCAGATACCTTGAGTTGTGAGGGAGGTATCTGTTTTGGTTCGAAATTTGAAGTCTGCTATGGAGCTGCCAGAGTTAGTTGGTCAAAAATTGGGTAAAGAAGTGTAGTTGGGGAGGATGGCCGGCCCGTTTCAGGCATTACCATTGCCACATTTAAAGATTTCTCCGTTGGGTTTGGTCCCAAAGAAAGAACCAAATAAGTAACGATTGATGCACCATTTATCATACCCAGAGGGAGGGTCGGTCAATTACGGCATTGATACTGAGTTGGTATCGGTGTCTTGAGTGTCATTCGATAAGCAGTAGAGTGGGTAAGGTGGTGTGGTCAAGGTGCATTGTTGGCCAAGGTAGATATAGAGGCGGCGTTTCATTTGTTGCAGGTCCATCCCGACAGTTTTCACCTGTTGGGTTGTTTTTGGGAAGGGCATTATTACGTTGATTGTTGTTTGCCCATGGGATGTTCGGTATCATATTCTTATTTTGAGAAGTTTAGTTCTTTTTGGAATGGGTGGTTCGCACGGAGGCAGGTGCAGATTCCATTATTCACTATCTTGATGATTTTTTGTGTATTGGACCTTCTGGGACTCCGGTGTGTGCAATATTACTGTGGACTATGGAACAAATTAACACAAAAAATGGAGAAAAAGTGCAAAATATTTCAGAAACGTAAGAAATTTATTATACATAAAAATCGTACTGACAATTATAAACAACATCTACAATGAAGGAATCGGGTAATATCAGCTGCTAATTGTCCTGTCCATATAATATTAAGTAAAAAAGAGCCAAGTGCTTCTTGTAATGATGGGCCATAAAACCGGGACACAAGTGTAGGGAAGAACCCAGGTGCGCATCCTGAGAAACAACCCCGTTATCCCGTGCTAAAGTGCTTACCCATCGTATGCTCCAGGACAAGTGCAGCGCCGCCACGACGCGCGTTTCGCCTCTTTCTCAAGGTGCGCACCAAAGTATTATATTAATATATTTATATATAGATATGTTGCTTTAACAGTTTGGGAACCTAGCCTTAGCACCATCTTGAGTTGTGCTCACGGCGTTCTTTCTATATGAAAGGTAAGTAACGACCGCTGCTGCATCGCTGGTGAGATCTGCCTGTTTGGCAGCTCACTAGCGACCATTTAGCGATGCACCAGCGATCCTGACCGGGTTGTATCGTGGTCGGGATCGCTGGTGCATCGCTAAATGTAAAGGGGCCTTTAGAGCTATTTCCCATTGTGGTAGCCGTGGAGGTGTGGGGGGAGGCGTTGAGAAACAAGGTGAGGTTTTTGTGTGATAATATTGAGCGTAGTGCAGAGTATTAATCACTTGTCAGCACATTCTCCCCCCGTGGTGAACTTGATGCATCATTTGGTACTTCGATACTTGCATTTGAATGTATGGTTGAGGGCAAAGCATGTGCCGGGAGTCAAAAATTCCATTGCTGATGCAATTTCTCGCTTTCAGTGGGGCTTATTTCGGAAGCTGGCGCCGGAGTCAGAGCAGCACGGAACACATTGGCCGGAGAGCTTATGAAATTTGGTATGGGATCAGCAATAAAGTTAATGGAGGCATCGGTTGCGCCGGGAACGTGGCATCGATATAATTCAGTGTGGGACTATTGTTATAGGTTGGAGTCGAGTACAGGGAGTTGTCAGTCTGATGAAGATAGAGTGGAGTTTTTGTTGTTATACGTGATCGGCCGGTCATGTGAGGGGAAGGGGGTGTCGATGTTGAATGGGCGAATGGCGGCATTGGCTTTTGCATGGCGCAAAAGATGTTGCCAAGACTTTTGTGATGTGACGAGCATTGAAGGGGTACAGGAAAAGAAGGGCAGTTTGAGATTGGAGGCACCTGATTTCATATGCTGGGTAGGATGTTGGCAGCATTGGAGAATGTGTGTCAGTCTAGATATGAAACATTTTTGTTTCAGACGGCTTTCAGTTTAGCTTTCTTTGGCGCATTTCGAATAAGTGAATTAGATAGAAAGAATTGTGGTCATCAAGGGGGTTTGCAATTTCGTGATATGGTATGTGAACCCCGGGTTATTCATTGTATACTTCGGAGGTCGAAGACATACAGTGGGGCAAAAAAGTATTTAGTCAGTCAGCAATAGTGCAAGTTCCACCACTTAAAAAGATGAGAGGCGTCTGTAATTTACATCATAGGTAGACCTCAACTATGGGAGACAAACTGAGAAAAAAAAAACAGAAAATCACATTGTTTTTTTTTCATTTTATTTGCATATTATGGTGGAAAATAAGTATTTGGTCAGAAACAAGCAATCAAGATTTCTGGCTCTCACAGACCTGTAACTTCTTCTTTAAGAGTCTCCTCTTTCCTCCACTCATTACCTGTAGTAATGGCACCTATTTAAACTTGTTATCAGTATAAAAAGACACCTGTGCACACCCTCAAACAGTCTGACTCCAAACTCCACTATGGTGAAGACCAAAGAGCTGTCAAAGGACACCAGAAACAAAATTGTAGCCCTGCACCAGGCTGGGAAGACTGAATCTGCAATAGCCAACGAGCTTGGAGTGAAGAAATCAACTGTGGGAGCAATAATTAGAAAATGGAAGACATACAAGACCACTGATAATCTCCCTCGATCTGGTGCTCCACGCAAAATCCCACCCCGTGGGGTCAGAATGATCACAAGAACGGTGAGCAAAAATCCCAGAACCACGTGGGGGGACCTAGTGAATGAACTGCAGAGAGCTGGGACCAATGTAACAAGGCCTACCATAAGTAACACACTACGCCACCATGGACTCAGATCCTGCAGTGCCAGACGTGTCCTACTGCTTAAGCCTGTACATGTCCGGGCCCGTCTGAAGTTTGCTAGCGAGCATTTGGATGATCCAGAGGAGTTTTGGGAGAATGTCCTATGGTCTGATGAAACCAAACTGGAACTGTTTGGTAGAAACACAACTTGTCATGTTTGGAGGAAAAAGAATACTGAGTTGCATCCATCAAACACCATACCTACTGTAAAGCATGGTGGTGGAAACATCATGCTTTGGGGCTGTTTCTCTGCAATTGGGCCAGGACGACTGATCCGGGTACATGAAAGAATGAATGGGGCCATGTATCGTGAGATTTTGAGTGCAAACCTCCTTCCATCAGCAAGGGCATTGAAGATGAAACGTGGCTGGGTCTTTCAACATGACAATGATCCAAAGCACACCGCCAGGGCAACGAAGGAGTGGCTTCGTAAGAAGCATTTCAAGGTCCTGGAGTGGCCTAGCCAGTCTCCAGATCTCAACCCTATAGAAAACCTTTGGAGGGAGTTGAAAGTCCGTGTTGCCAAGCGAAAGGCCAAAAACATCACTGCTCTAGAGGAGATCTGCATGGAGGAATGGGCCAACATACCAACAACAGTGTGTGGCAACCTTGTGAAGACTTACAGAAAACGTTTGACCTCTGTCATTGCCAACAAAGGATATATCACAAAGTATTGAGATGAAATTTTGTTTCTGACCAAATACTTATTTTCCATCATAATATGCAAATAAAATGAAAAAAAAAACAGACAATGTGATTTTCTGGATTTTTTTTTCTCAGTTTGTCTCCCATAGTTGAGGTCTACCTATGATGTAAATTACAGACGCCTCTCATCTTTTTAAGTGGTGGAACTTGCACTATTGCTGACTGACTAAATACTTTTTTGCCCCACTGTATATATAGTAAGTAGTGATACTCGTTGCTTGGGTTTTCCCGAGCATGTTCGGGTGTCCTCCGAGTATTTTGGCGTGCTCGGAGATTTCGTTTTTGTCGTCTCAGCTGCATGATTTGTGACTGCTAAACAGCTTGAATACATTTGTGGAATGCCTGTTTGTGGTACTAGCAGGTACGCAGGATGCAGTGACGAGACGGTCTGGTGTTTCTAGTAATAACTTTTATAGGTAACTATCCGCACGGGTAGTCTAAGCAACCGAACAAATAACAGGAATTGTCCTCGCAGGGACTCAATACAAGCAAACACGGAAATATGAGAACACGACTAAGTCCGACAAAAGCCGGTCACGATAGGGCCGCGGTATGGCCGACTACGGGTCCTTAGCTATATAGTGTCACTTAACCGTCCCGATGTCCCTCGGCATCTTGGACGATGGTTCTTCGGCGTAGCAGCCAGTGGGCCCAGCCACTGAAGATCTTTCATAGTCTTTGAGCGTTCCAAAGCTCCAGTAAAGCAGGGGCACAACAGGCCCTGGAGGAGTCCTTGGACAGATGGGCAGCAGCCCCTGGATAGGGACAAGCAGCGACAATGCAGGGTGGTGGCTGGCAGGCCACCAGCGCAGCCAGTGACTGCAACGGGGGACCCGTGGCAAGCAACGGCCCGGCCCTTGCCGCGGACTGGATCGGGACAGTGGTGGCCGCCAACGGCACAGAACTAGCCACGGGTAGAAGCGGGGCGGCGGCGGGAGACAGGCCACAGCCTCGGGCTGAAGTGAGGCGGCAGCGGCCGCTGGTGTCCATGAGCAGGCCACAGCCGCGGGCAGGAGCAAGGCGGCAACGGCCGCGAGTGACCACGGGCAGGCCACAGCCGCGGGCTGGAGGAAGGCGGCAGCGGCCGCTGGTCGACGCGGGGCAGCGGTTCGCGGACGGTCGTCTTGGCGTCGTCCCACTGATGTCCAGGGGGAGTATCTCTCCTGTCTCTGGCCTCCTTCCTGGCTCCAGTGAGTCGCTCTGGCTCTCTGTCGCTCCCACGGTCTCCTGCTCCTTCTGTCTCGTTCTGCTGACTCACTGTGACTCGTGTTCCCCGCCCCTTTTATGTTGGCTCCTCCCCCAGCCCAACTGTCAGTCTCCACGGTCCGTCCCTGAACTTTCCCCCGGAACCCAGGCGACCGTCCCCTTGGTTCCGACCCGGACACTCGGCTGGGACTCTCTCCCACATGTTTGTTAGGGAAGTCCCACATGTATTCAGCCTGTCTAGAAGTCGCAAATCATGCAGCTGAGACAACGAAAACTAAATCTCTCAGCCCGCCAAAATACTCGGAGGACACCCAAGCATGCTCGGGAAAACCCGAGCAACCTCGCTCATCTCTAATAGTAAGGGTTGGATGGTGGAACTATGGGCGGTGGATGGATTAAAGGAATGCCCGGTATATAGAACGTCTCAATTTCTGTTGATGAGAGGCGAAGCTGGGGGGTTCTTTGATGATTCACCAGGATAGTTTGGCTTTGTCTAAATTTGTTTATATCCATATTCAAGAGGTGCTTAAGTGTGATTGGCATGGAAGATTCTAAATTCGTGTCCCATTTATTTCGTATAGGGGCAACGCTGGAAGCGGCCAGGTGGGGCCTCAGTGCAGCGGCGGTGCGCAAGATTGGGAGATAGGAACAATTACGCTTTGCATCATATATTTGGACAGGGATGTTGGATGTTTAACAGTGGAAAAGGGGATTGCAAATTATAATTTTTCTTTTGATGGTTTTTGTCTTTTGCAGATGGTTCGCTGTTGGTAATGGTGTTAGGACACACATATGTGGTATGGGGAGCTTTACATGCTGACATCAGACCGGCTGGCAGGCAACTCGGGTTAAGACAGGATGAGGCAACGGTCAGGTGGATTGGGGTTAGTGGAATGCTCAGGTCCAGGTTGGTTCCAGAATTCTACTCTCATATGGGTTTGAATTGACCCCCAGATGTTTTATTGATTCACGCAGGGGGTAATGATTTGGGGGTCCGCACTTGCAGCTCACCTGGGGATGGTCATTGTTTGGTCTGATATTTTGGCTCGTTTGGCATGGAGATACGGTCGTTCAGTGGAATGTTTATACAAGGCTCGGATTAAGGTTAATCAGGAAGTGTCATGTTTTCTGGCTAAGAATGGGGTGGTGGTAGTGCGGCATGGCGATCTGGAGGTACCGTCCAGGGAGCATTTACACCGGGATGGGGTGCATTTAACACCTATCTGTATAGATATTTGGTAACTGGGTTTGAAAGAGGGTTTAGAGGAGGCCATTAAGGTGTAGAGGGACATTCATGCATAAAGTGTCATGCATGTCTGTCGTGGCGGGAATGGGTCTGTGGAGAGCCAGGTGATGGTAGCAAAGGGGGGGGTTGGGGACCCATTTAGGTGTATCAGTTACCTACCCCTCCCCTCTTTTGCAAGGGGTGACTACTGGGTTGAGGTCTCAGCGGGACAATTTAATTGGTGGCACCATTCAGTAGGGTCCTCGAACCGGTGTGGTGCAGTTGAGGGCATAAGCATGAGGGTCCTTGAACTAGTGTGGTACGGTTGAGGGCCTAAGGTGCGGCTGATGGCGCAATAAAAGTTTGGTACACTGCTTTCACAGATCCCGCTCCTTATTTGTCACGATCTTTTTATGTTTAATTCTTGTAATGTAAATGTTAATAAACAGGGCTGCTGTGGCCTATTTTACCCAAAAGGTTTGGTTATGTGTCTGTGGTTATTATAGTTGTAAGGGTTACGTAAGATGGTGGTTGAAATGGAGGGGGGGTCAGAGATTTCAAGGTCAAGTGTTCTTATGGTACTTTGTAGTGTTGAGCGATACCATCCGATATTCAGAAATATTGGATCGGATTGGATCGGCCCGATACACAAAAAGTATCGGGTATCGCCGATTCCGATACCGGAAGTCCCATTCAAGTCAATGGGACAGAAATATCGGAATTAAAAAAAACCCTTTCTTGCCATGTACATCCTGTTCGGGAGGGGGGAAGAGTGTGGGCGGTGCGTGGGCGGACACTGTGCGTGTCTGTGTGTGCGGGCGGGGTCTGTGTGGGCCTCTCGGGGGTCTGTGCCGACTGTCGGGGGCCTGTGCCGGCTGCCAGTGGTCTGTACGGGCCTGTCGGGGGCCTGTGCCGGCTGCCGGTGGTCTGTACGGGCCTCTCGGGGGTCTGTACGGGCCTCTCGGGGGTCTGTACGGGCCTCTCGGGGGTCTGTACAGGCCTGCCGGGGGCCTGTGCCGGCTGCCGGGGGCCTGTGCCGGCTGCCGGTGGTCTGTACGGGCCTCTCGGGGGCCTGTGCCGGCTGTTGGTGGTCTGTGCCAGCTGCCGGGGGCCTGTGCTGGCTGCCGGTGGTCTGTACGGGCCTCTCGGGGGCCTGTGCCGGCTGTCGGTGGTCTGTACGAGCCTCTCGGGGGCCTGTGCCGGCTGTCGGTGGTCTGTACGGGCCTCTCGGGGGCCTGTGCCGGCTGCCGGTGGTCTGTACGGGCCTCTCGGGGGCCTGTGCCGGCTGCCGGTGGTCTGTACGGGCCTCTCGGGGGCCTGTGCCGGCTGTCGGTGGTCTGTACGGGCCTCTCGGGGGGCCTGTGCCGGCTGTCGGTGGTCTGTACGGGCCTCTCGGGGGCCTGTGCCGGCTGTCTGTGATCTGTGCCGGCTGCCAGGGGCCTGTGCCAGCTGCCGGTGGTCTGTACGGGCCTCTCGGGGGTCTGTGCCGGCTGCCGGGGGCCGGTGCCGGCTGCCGGTGGTCTATACGGGCCTCTCGGGGCCTGTGCCGGCTGTCGGTGGTCTGTACGGGCCTCTCGGGGGCCTGTGCCGGCTGTCTGTGATCTGTGCCGGCTGCCGAGGGCCTGTGCCGGCTGCCGGTGGTCTGTACGGGCCTCTCGGGGGTCTGTGCCGGCTGCCGGGGGCCGGTGCCGGCTGCCAGTGGTCTGTACGGGCCTCTCGGGGCCTGTGCCGGCTGTCGGTGGTCTGTACGGGCCTCTCGGGGGTCTGTGCCGGCTGCCGGGGGCCTGTGCCGGCTGCCGGTGGTCTGTACGGGCCTCTCGGGGGCCTGTGCCTGCTGTCGGTGGTCTGTACGGGCCTCTCGGGGGGCCTGTGCCGGCTGTCTGTGATCTGTGCCGGCTGCCGGGGGCCTGTGCCGGCTGTCGGTGGTCTGTACGGGCCTCTCGGGGGTCTGTGCCGGCTGCCGGTGGTCTGTACGGGCCTCTTGGGGGCCTGTGCCGGCTGTCGGTGGTCTGTGCGGGCCTGCCGGGGGTCTTGTGTGTGTGCAGGCATCGTCCGATGGGACAACGAGTCCCATCGGGCGATGCCTGCTACAATGACAGTGATTGACACATTAGCCAATGATGGGACAGTAGTAGTCCCATCATCCGGCTAATGTGTTGAATGTAAAAAAAAACAAACATACTACATATATACTACATTCATACAACATACATACATAATACATACATACTACATTCATACAGCATACATACATACTACATACTACATACATGCTACATATATACTACATTCATACAACATACATACATACTACATACATGCTACATATATACTACATTCATACAACATACATACTACATACATGCTACATATATACTACATTCATACATACATACTACATACATACTGCATACAATACATTCATACAATACATACATATAGACAAGTACATATAACATAGAGTACATACTCACCATCACTTGTCACTTTGATCCCCGAAGCCAGTGTCATCTGTGGAAAAATATGAAAATAACAAACAAACAATATACTCCCTGATCCGCAGAAATCCACGCGTGTCCCATGCCGATCTCCCGTGGAGAACAGCATCAGCTGATGCGACCGCTCTCTACGGGGCTCCAGGAATCCAGTGACGGGAGGTAGGTATCCTTCCGCACTGTATTCCTCCGCCACTGTAAAAAAATAGTCCTACAACAGGACAATGACCCAAAGCACACGTTCAAATTATGCAAGAACTATTTAGGGAAGAAGCAGGCAACTGGTATTATATCTGTAATAACCTTATTGAGCTGTTGTGGGAGCAGGTTGACCGTATGGTAAGCAAAAAGTGCCCATCAAGCCAAACCAACTTGTGGGAGGGGCTTCTGGAAGCATGGGGTGAAATTTCTCCAGAGCACCTCAGCAAATTAACTGCTAGAATGCCAAAGGTCAGCAATGCTGCTGCAAAGGGAGCATTTTTGATGAAAGCAAAGTTTGAAGGAGAAAACTTTTTCAAATAAAAATCTTTTTTTCAAACCTTGTCAATGTCTGGACTAGAATTTAAATTAATTTGGCAACTCATATGATTAATAAAAGTATGAGTTTTCATGGCAAACACACAATTGTCTGGGTGACCCCAAACTTTTGAACGGTAATGTAATATATATACAGTATATAATATAGTTTGTGTGTATATGTGTGTATGCATGTATGTATATGTATGTATATATATGTGTGTGTATGTATATATATATATATACACTCACGGGCCACTTTATTAGGTACACCATGCTAGTAACGGGTTGGACCCCCTTTTGCCTTCAGAACTGCCTCAATTCTTCGTGGCAGAGATTCAACAAGGTGCTGGAAGCATTCCTCAGAGATTTTGGACCATATTGACATGATGGCATCACACAGTTGGCGCAGATTTGTCGGCTGCACATCCCTGATGCGAATCTCCCGTTCCACCACATCCCAAAGATGCTCTATTGGATTGAGATCTGGTGACTGAGGAGGCCATTTGAGTACAGTGAACTCATTGTCATGTTCAAGAAACCAATCTGAGATGATTCGAGCTTTATGACATGGCGCATTATCCTGCTGAAAGTAGCCATCAGATGTTGGGTACATTGTGGTCATAAAGGGATGGACATGGTCAGCAACAATACTCAGGTAGGCTGTGGCGTTGCAACGATGCTCAATTGGTACCAAGGGGCCCAAAGAGTGCCAAGAAAAAATTCCCCACACCATGACACCACCACCACCAGCCTGAACCGTTGATACAAGGCAGGATGGATCCATGCTTTCATGTTGTTTACGCCAAATTCTGACCCTACCATCCGAATGTCGCAGCAGAAATCGAGACTCATCAGACCAGGCAACGTTTTTCCAATCTTCTACTGTCCAATTTCGATGAGCTTGTGCAAATTGTAGCCTCAGTTTCCTGTTCTTAGCTGAGAGGAGTGGTACCCAGTGTGGTCTTCTGCTGCTGTAGCCCATCTGCCTCAAAGTTCGACGCACTGTGCGTTCAGAGATGCTCTTCTGCCTACCTTGGTTGTAACGGGTGGCAATTTGAGTCACTGTTGCCTTTCTATCAGCTCGAACCAGTCTGCCCATTCTCCTCTGACCTCTGGCATCAACAAGGCATTTCCGGCCACAGAACTGCCGCTCACTGGATTTTTTTTCTTTTTCGGACCATTCTCTGTAAACCCTAGAGATGGTTGTGCGTGAAAATCCCAGTAGATCAGCAGTTTCTGAAATACTCAGACCAGCCCTTCTGGCACCAACAATCATGCCACGTTCAAAGGCACTCAAATCACCTTTCTTCCCCATACTGATGCTCGGTTTGAACTGCAGGAGATTGTCTTGACCATGTCTACATGCCTAAATGCACTGAGTTGCCGCCATGTGATTGGCTGATTAGAAATTAAGTCTTAACACACAGTTGGACAGGTGTACCTAATAAAGTGGCCAGTGAGTGTATGTATATATATATATATATAATATAGATAATTAGCTGAAGAGCCCGGCGTTACCTGGGCATAGTGACCAACTGTGGTTAGTTATAACAAATTATAATGATTATATTGCACATAAAAACATTTCACATCATATATTCAACACTACAGATTTGCAACACAAATTAAACGATTACCCAAGTATTGATAGTATTTTATTTTCAACTCATTCCAGATTTTTGGTTTTTCCTTTCAGTGCAAAGATGAACAGATTTTTGGCAGTTCCAACTCCTGAACAAACCACGTATAGTTGACCATGAGAAAAGCATGGAAATTGCAAATCAATCCCTACTACTTTCAAGGACTCAGCATTGTTAATGGACATTGCAAATAGCAGTTGAACTGGAAACTGGAGGCTTTTGAAATCTAAAAACAAATCACATGGAATGAGTGGAATTCTTGGAATGAAAATGTCCTCTCCTTTGGCACATCCTGTTTCTGAGCTGTGTATCTAACCCTATCCTGTTTGATAATGTCTGCTGAGCTGTGTACCTAATCCTCTCCTGTGTGATACTTTCTGCTAAGCTGTGTATCTAATCCTATCGTGTGTTACTGACTGCTTAGCTATGTATCTAATCCTCTCCTGTGTGATACTGACTGCTGAGCTGTGTATCTAGTCCTATCCTGTGTGATACAGTCTGCTGAGCCGTGTATCTAACCCTATCCTGTGTGATACTGACTGCTAAGCCGTGTATCTAATTCTATCCTGTGTAATACTGGCTGCTGAGCCGTGTATCTAATCCTATTCTGTGTGATACTGTGTACTGAGCTGTGTATCTGATCCTATTCTGTGTGATACTGACTGCTGAGCCATGTGTCTAATCCTCTCCTGTGTGATACTGACTGCTGAGCTGTGTATCTAATCCTATCCTGTGTGATACTTACTGCTGAGCCGTGTATCTAATCCTATCCTGTGTGATATTGGGCTCCCCCTGCAGTCTGTGTCAGAGGGTGGTCTGTGTTGGCACGGTAATAAATTGTGTTATTTCCAGCTTTACAGAAGGACGATAACACCATATAAATGATAAGAATAATAGGCCAAATTGTTTGGTGAATTGGAATGCGCGGGGTTAAAATTTCGCCTCACAACATAGCCTATGACGCTCTTGGGGTCCAGACATGTGACTGTGCAAAATTTTGTGGCTGTAGCTGCGAATGTGCAGATGCCAATCCTGGACATACGGGAAGCAAGGTGTGCCACAGTCCGCGCTGCTGAGTCCACAAAATCACCTGGGATGCAAGATGTTGTAACAAAGTACTTCTTTATTCCTTCCTACGCGTTTCGGCGCCCTTCTTGGCACCTTCCTCGTCGTCTGTCTCTGTTTCCGTCGTCTGTCTCTGTCTCCGTCGTCTGTCTCCGTCGTCGTCTGTCTCCGTCGTCATCTGTCTCTGTCGTCATCTGTCTCTGTCATCGTCTGTCTCTGTCATCGTCTGTCTCTGTCTCCGTCGTCTGTCTCCGTTTCCGAGGCCGGCTCCATCGTCGTCTGTCTCTGTCATCGTCTGTCTCTGTCTCCGTCGTCTCTGTCTCTGTCGTCGTCTGTCTCTGTCGTCGTCTGTCTGTTTCCGTCTCTGTTTCCGTCTCTGTCTCCGTCGTCTGTCTCCATCGTCTGTCACTGTCATCATCTGTCTCTGTCTCCGTCGTCTCTGTCTCTGTCTGTCTCTGTCGTCGTCTGTCTCCGTTTCCATCTCTGTCTCTGTGATCTGTCTGTCTCCGTCGTCTGTCTCTGTCTCCGTCTCCTGTCTGTCTCCGTTGTCGTCTGTCTATGTCTCCGTCGTCTGTCATCTCTGTCGTCTGTCTCTGTCGCCGTCATCTGTCTCTGTTTCCGTCATCTGTCTCTGTCTCTGTCCCTGTCTCTCTGTCTGTCTCCATCATCTCTGTCGTCGTCTGTCTCTGTCTGTCTCTGTCTCCGTCGTCAACTTCTGTCTCCGTCGGCTCTGTCGTCTGTCTCTGTCTCCGTCTGTCTCCATCGTCTCTGTCTCCGTTGTTGTCTGTCTCTGTCGTCGTCTGTCCCCGTTGTCTGTCTCTGTCTCCATCGTTTCTGTCTGTCTCTGTCGTCTCTGTCTCTGCCGTCATATGTTTCTGTCTCTGTCTCCATCATCGTCTGTCTCTGTCTTCGTCTCTGTCTCTACCTCTGTCTCCATCGTTTCTGTCTGTCTCTGTAGTCGTCTGTCTCTGTCTCCGTCGTCTGTCTCTCTCTGTCTCAGTCATCTCTGTCTCTGTCATCGTCTGTCTCTCTCTGTCTGTCGTCTGTCTCTGTCATCGTCTCTGTCTCTGCCTCTATTGTTGTCTGTCTCTGTCTCCATCGTCTCTCTGTCTCTGTCTTCTGTCTCTGTTGTCGCCTGTCTGTCTCTGTCGTCTGTCTCTGTCGTCTGTCGTCTGTCTGTCGTCTCTGTCTCTGTCGTATCTGTCTCCGTCGTCGTCTGTCTGTCTCCGTCCCTGTCGTCTGTCTCCGTCGTCACTGTCTCTGTCTGTCTTTGTCATCATGTCTGTCTCCATCGTCGTCTGTCTCTGTCTCAATCGTCATCTGTCTGTCTCCATCGTCGTCTGTCTCCATCGTCGTCTGTCTCTATCTCTGTCTCTGTCGTCTCTGTCTCCATCGTCGTCTGTCTCTGTCGTCGTCTGTCTCTGTCTTTGTCTCTGTTTCCGTCGTCATCTGTCTGTCTCCGTCATCATCTCTGTCTCTGTCTCCGTCATCATCTCTGTCTCCGTCATCATCTCTGTCTCTGTCATCATCTCTGTCTGTCTCCGTCATCATCTCTGTCTCCGTCGTCTCTGTCTCCATCTCTGTCGTCTGTCTGTCATCTGTCTGTGTCTATCTCTGTCATCTCTGTTTCTCCATCATCGTCTGTCTCTGTCATCGTCTGTCTCTGTCATCGTCTGTCTCTGTCATCGTCTGTCTGTCGTCATTTGTCTCTGTCTCCGTCGTCGTCTGTCTGTCTCCATCGTCTGTCTGTCGTTGTCTGTCTCTGTCTCCGTTGTCTCTGTCTCCGTCATCTGTCTCCATTGTCTCTGTCTCCGTCATCTCTGTCTCCGTCGTCCTCTGTCTCAGTCTCTGTCTCCGTCGTCTGTCTGTTTCTGTCTCCGTCGTCTGTCTCCGTCGTCGTCTGTCTCTGTCTCCATCTCCGTCTCCGTCGTCTCTATCTCTGTCTCTGTCGTCTGTCTCCGTCTCCGTCTGTCATCTCCGTCGTTGCCTCCGTCTCTGTCTCTGTTGTCATCTGTCTCTGTCGTCTCCGTCTCTGTCTGTCTCCGTCGTCTGTCTCTGTCGTCTGTCTCTGTCTGTCTCCATCTCTGTCTCTGTCTCCATTGTCTCTGTCTCTGTCTCCATCTCTGTCTCCATCTCTGTCTCCATCGTCTGTCTCCATCTCCGTCACCGTCTCCATCTCTCTCTGTCTCCGTCTGTCTGTTTCCATCGTCTCTGTCTATGTCTCTGTCTCCGTTGTCTCTGTCTCCGTTGTCTGTCTCCGTTGTCTGTCTCCATCATTTCTGTCTGTCTCTTCCTGTCTGTCTCCGTCGTCTGTCTCCATCTCCGTCTCTGTCTGTCTCTGTTTCCGTCGTCTCTGTCTATGTCTCTGCCTCTGTCGTCTCTGTCTCCCTCGTCTGTCTTTGTCTCTGTTCTGTCTTTGTCTGTCTCCGTCATCTCTGTCTCTGCCGTCGTCTACGTCTCCGTCGTCTACGTCTCCGTCGTCTGTCTCCGTCGTCTGTCTCCGTCGTCTGTCTCCGTCGTCTGTCTCCGTC
Organism: Dendrobates tinctorius; assembly: GCF_039654945.1. Classification (NCBI taxonomy): domain Eukaryota; kingdom Metazoa; phylum Chordata; class Amphibia; order Anura; family Dendrobatidae; genus Dendrobates; species Dendrobates tinctorius. The sequence goes on along the minus strand of NW_027361683.1, from coordinate 58,561,503 downwards.
GTCTGTCTCCGTCGTCTGTCTCCGTCGTCTCCGTCGTCTGTCTCCGTCGTCTCCGTCGTCTGTCTCCGTCTCTGTCTCCGTCTCCATTGTCTCTGTCTCCGTCATCTGTCTCCGTCGTCTCTGTCTCTGTCTCCATCGTCGTCTGTCTTTGTCTCCGTCGTCTGTCTCCATCGTCGTCTGTCTCTGTCATCATCTCTCTTTTGTCATCTGTCTCTGTCTCCATCATCATCTGTCTCTGTCATCGTCAGTCTGTCTCTTTCTCCGTCGTCCTCTCTGTCTCTTTCTCCGTCGTCGTCTGTCTCCGTCGTCGTCTGTCTCCGTCGTCGTCTGTCTCCGTCGTCGTCTGTCTCCGTCGTCGTCTGTCTCCGTCGTCGTCTGTCTCCGTCGTCGTCTGTCTCCGTCGTCGTCTGTCTCCGTCGTCGTCTGTCGTCGTCTGTCTCTGTCTCCGTCGTCTGTCTCTGTCTCTGTCCCCGTCGTCGTCTGTCTCTGTCGTCTGTCTCTGTCTGTCAGTCGTCTGTCTCTGTCTCTGTCCCCGTCGTCGTCTCTGTCTGTCGTCTGTCTGTCTCCATCGTCTGTCTCCATCTCCCTCACCGTCTCCATCTCTGTCTCCGTCTGTCTGTCTGTTTCCGTCTGTCTGTCTGTCTCTGTCTCTGTCTCCGTCATCTCTGTCTCCATCATTTCTGTGTCTCTTCCTGTCTGTCTCCGTCGTCTGTCTCCATCTCCGTCTGTCTGTCTCTGTTTCCGTCGTCTCTGTCTATGTCTCTGCCTCTGTCGTCTCTGTCTCCCTCGTCTCTGTCTTTGTCTCTGTTCTGTCTTTGTCTGTCTCCGTCATCTCTGTCTCTCTCATCGTCTCCGTCTCCATCTCCGTCGTCTGTCTCCGTCGTCTGTCTCCGTCGTCTGTCTCCGTCTCCATCGTCTGTCTCCGTCGTCTCCGTCGTCTGTCTCTGTTGTCTCCGTCATCTGTCTCCGTCATCTCCGTCGTCTGTCTCCGTCTCTGTCTCCGTCTCCATTGTCTGTCTCCGTCATCTGTCTCCATCTCCGTCGTCTCTGTCTCCATCGTCGTCTGTCATCATCTCTCTTTTGTCATCTGTCTCTGTCTCCATCATCATCTGTCTCTGTCGTCGTCTGTCTGTCTCTTTCTCCGTCGTCCTCTCTGTCTCTTTCTCCGTCGTCTGTCTTTGTCTCCATCATCTGTCTCTGTCTCGGTCGTCTCTGTCTCGGTCGTCTCTGTCTCGGTCGTCTCTGTCTCGGTCGTCTCTGTCTCGGTCGTCTCTGTCTCGGTCGTCTCTGTCTCGGTCGTCATCTCTGTCATCGTCTGTAGAACTATAGAGTACACCCACTCAGTCGGGAGGTCAGTCTGCAGAGGGAACCTGAGATACACAGCCACACTGTCATGCATGGCGACGTGTGGCCCATTCCCTTCCCCCCAGCCTGATTCGCCGGAATGATCTAAGTACCATGTGAGTGTTTTCTTCTTTAACCCTGTTTTATTTTTAATTGCTTGTACATATTTTAATTTCCTCAGATTGTTAGATTTCTTTTATACCTTGTAAACACTGCCTACCTTTTGGAGTAAAATATATAAAATTACTAGCTCTGTCTCTATGCTCTAAGAATGAATATACACATGCCGCTCCTAATTCGGATTTGCTATGGACCCTCTTAATTAATTGATAATTTAAGAGAATTGTTAGCTGGTGGCAGCGAAGTGTGGTCTTAGTTGAGTGGATGAAGCTGACAGCGATGGAAGGGGTTTTATAAGCTTTTGTGTGGCTGCGGCCAGAGCATTTATAATTCCCTTGCTGCAGTGCGTCTAACAGCCAGTCCACAGTGAGCAGCCCATCCGGCAACCAATTATCCCAGGTGTAGTTCCCTGACTGACCTGAGGATGAGGGGGGTGCCGGAGAGCTGCGGGTTCCAAAGTGGAACCAGAAAGTGGGATATACATAAATCCCTGCAGTTTGTGGTATATTGTAGCAGCAATGGGATAATTCAAAGAAGCCCCTGCAGTAAATTGATAGGTCAAGACTAGCTTGCTGTTTTTTCATCACATTGCTGGCAGCAGTGGGATAACTAAGATAACCCCCCCTGCACATGTGATAGCCGCATGCCGGTCAAAACCCCCGGTCCATGACAATATCTATATACACTCACTGGCCACTTTATTAGGTACACCTGTCCAACTGTGTGTTAAGACTTAATTTCTAATCAGCCAATCACATGGCGGCAACTCAGTGCATTTAGGCATGTAGACATGGTCAAGACAATCTCCTGCAGTTCAAACCGAGCATCAGTATGGGGAAGAAAGGTGATTTGAGTGCCTTTGAACGTGGCATGATTGTTGGTGCCAGAAGGGCTGGTCTGAGTATTTCAGAAACTGCTGATCTACTGGGATTTTCACGCACAACCATCTCTAGGGTTTACAGAGAATGGTCCGAAAAAGAAAAAAAATCCAGTGAGCGGCAGTTCTGTGGCCGGAAATGCCTTGTTGATGCCAGAGGTCAGAGGAGAATGGGCATACTGGTTCGAGCTGATAGAAAGGCAACAGTGACTCAAATTGCCACCCGTTACAACCAAGGTAGGCAGAAGAACATCTCTGAACGCACAGTGCGTCGAACTTTGAGGCAGATGGGCTACAGCAGCAGAAGACCACACTGGGTACCACTCCTCTCAGCTAAGAACAGGCATCTGATGGCTACTTTCAGCAGGATAATGCGCCATGTCATAAAGCTCGAATCATCTCAGATTGGTTTCTTGAACATGACAATGAGTTCACTGTACTCAAATGGCCTCCTCAGTCACCAGATCTCAATCCAATAGAGCATCTTTGGGATGTGGTGGAACGGGAGATTCGCATCAGGGATGTGCAGCCGACAAATCTGCGCCAACTGTGTGATGCCATCATGTCAATATGGTCCAAAATCTCTGAGGAATGCTTCCAGCACCTTGTTGAATCTCTGCCACGAAGAATTGAGGCAGTTCTGAAGGCAAAAGGGGGTCCAACCCGTTACTAGCATGGTGTACCTAATAAAGTGGCCAGTGAGTGTATATATGTAATAATAAGTAAGCTATGGCCTAAGGTTCCCTGACTATTAAATCACAGATGACACCTCTCCTGTCACACAGCTGCAATCTCCCTTCCCCCTCCCCTCAGCTCACACACAAAACCAGTCTAACCTGAATCCCCAGTGTGAGCTCCTTCCTGCCTCACGGCGGGGGGTCTCTTTGTCTCTGAACCGTGTGCTCAGCTACTCTCATAGAAAATAATTGAGATCTAATCATTCAGTCATAAAACGCGGCACGTTTATGATAAAAACACAAAAATTACATTTCTGCATAGGGCACCAAGCCTGCGTTCTAGCCCATAGTTTTCACGGTTGTAGAATCATAGAATCGTAGAATTGGAAGGGACCTCCTGGGCCATCTGGTCCAACCCCCTGCTCAAAGCAGGATTTGCTAAATCATCCCAGTCAGATGTCTGTCCAGCCTCTGTTTGAAGACTTCCATTGAAGGAGAACTCACCACTTCTCGTGGCAGCTTGTTCTACTCATTGATCACTCTAACTGTCAAAAAGTTTTTTCTAATATCTAATCTGTGTCTCCTCCCATTCAGTTTCATCTCATTGCTTCTAGTCTTTCCTTGTGCAAATGAGAATAAAGCTGATCCTTCTACAATGTGACAGCCCTTTAGATTTTTGTAGACAGTTATTAAGTCTCCTCTCAGTCTTCTCTTTTGCAAACTAAACATTCCCAAATCCTGCAACCTTTCCTCATAAGACATGTTTTGCAGACTGGTCACCATTCTGGTCGCTCTTTTCTGAACTTGCTCCAGTTTGTTGATGTCTTTTTTAAAATGTGGTGCCCAAAACTGGACACAATATTCCAGATGAGGTCTGACCAAAGAGGAGTAGAGGGAAATAATGACTTCACGTGATCTAGACTGCATGCTTCTGTTAATACATCCTAGAATTGCATTTGCCTTTTTTGCTGCTGCATCACACTGTTGACTCATATTCAGTCTGTGATCTATTAGTATACCCAAGTCTTTTTCACTTGTGCTGTTGCTCCCATTCTGTATATGCTTTTTTCATTTTTATTGCCCAGATGTAGTACTTTGCATTTTTCCCTGTTAAAAACCATTCTGTTAGTTGCTGCCCACTTCTCCAGTTTATTTATATCTTTTTGAATCCTCTCTCTCTCTTCTCTAGTATTAGCTATCCCTCCTAGCTTTGTGTCATCAGCAAATTTAATCAGTTTACCCTCAATTCCATCATCTAAATTGTTAATAAAGATGTTAAACAATACAGGGCCAAGGACAGAGCCCTGTGGTACCACACTTGAGACATTCTTCCAACTGGATGTGCAGCCATTTACGACCACTCTTTGGGTCCGATCACTAAGCCAGTTATGAATCCACAGTTGCCTTGTCCATTCCATACTTAGTCATTTTTTCAATAAGGATTGTATGAGATACTTTGTCAAATGCTTTGCTGAAGTCAAGATATACGATATCTACAGCATTTCCTTGATCCACCCAATCAGTGATTCCATCATAGAAGGAAATTAAGTTAGTCTGACATGACTTATTAGTTACAAACCCATGCTGACTCTGTTTAATCACATCATTCTTATCCAGGTACTGACATACATCTTGTTTAATTATTTGTTCAAAGATCTTTCCTAGCACCCACAGAAACCGAGAAATGGATTTCTCCTAAACGGTGTGACATAACCACTGCATGTTTGGTCTTTAATTATTGTACTTGACAGGCTAAAAAGAATGATACCATGTGCGTGTTTATACGAGGTACCCTCTGTGAGATATAGTCATTATAAGTTTGGTAGGCAGAATTGTACTCCAAGAGCAGGGGGAGGAACATCCCCAGACCACCCTTTCCGTGATGTCACAAACCCAAAGCTATAAGGCATTCCCTTCCAAAAACTGGTCAGTCGAGCTGGAGGTTTTCATGCCTAAAGGACCCCAGATGCAGGTAGATGTGTGGCTCTGCCTCCTCCCCACATGGCTAGCCTAAAGACCATTAAGTAACTGTAAGTGTTGATTTTCTATGTTATTCCCATTTATTTTATATTTGCATTGTACATATCTAATGTCTTAACTTTGTAACATCTTTAATCTGTGTAATCACTGCCCGCCTTTTTGGGAATAAATTATAAAACTTATTAGTCTGTCTTCATGCTCTAAAAATGAACACGTGCCTTTAAGATAATTGCTACTGAATTGGGTTGGCTTTGAACACCTCTATTAAGTTTATAACTTAATCAGAGAAACTTTGGAGCTGGTGGCGGCAAAGGGTGATCTGGGCCCTGTGTACTGCTGAGAGTGACGGAAGGGATTTTATAAGCTAATTGGGTGGCTGCGGCCAGATCATTTTATAATTCCCTCACTGCAGCGTGCCGGGTGGCCAGACCTCATTGAAGCAGCTGGCCGGTGACCAATTATCCCAAGTGCAGTTCCTTGACTGACCTGAGGGTAAGAGGGGCGCCGGAGAGCTGCGAGTTCCAAAGTGGAACTGAAAAGTTTTGTGAAGTATTGTGGGCAGTGGTGGGACAACCAAAAAAGCCCCCCTGCGATAAATTGTTAGGGCAAGACTAGCTTGCCTTTTTTTATCACATGGTGCCAGCGGTGGGATAACTAAGATAAGCCCCCTTGTGCCTGTGTCGGCAGTGCATGACATACCGATGTCAGCGGTGGGTCTGTGACAATATATATACAGTGTGAGTGTATATATATATATATATATATATATATATATATATATATATAGACCTGTCCTCTGCATTCAACACAGTTGACCACTGCCTCCTACTACAAATTAGGAGAATATGGAGTGCACCGGTGAATAAAAAGTTAAATTTTTATTGGAATAAAATATAAATGTTACAGTTAGAGACACTAGCGTTAAGACTCATAATTATAACTACATTCCACATGTACCATACATCCAAATCAGGGGTGCTAGTTAGTAAATCAAGGCAAGTGACCACCAATAAAAAATAATGCCCAGCAGTGGGGAGGTATTTAAAGAGCCCATGTAGGGCAGGTTCTTACCCAGAAAGTGTAAATGAAGCCTCAGGCAAGGTGAAGAAACCCGACGCGCATTTTGAGTGCGTACTGCACCGCTTTATCAAGGGGATGCAGTAAATTAGACAAGCAGGACCTTCTTAAGCCCTAGATGGAAAGTCACATGGTTGAAATCGACCAATCACGGCGGCGTTAGTGACGTATGCGCAATGCGCCCGCCAGGTCCCGGCAGATGCAGCACAGGTGTCTAGCATCATCGCGCAAGCATGGGGAGAGGGGTGTCCCTGGGCGAGCACAGGAGGCGAGAGGACGCCCGGCCACACGCCGGTCACTGTGAGCAGAAGCGTGCATGCACACAACCACAAGAAAACCACGAGTCACCAATGTTTAAAGCGGTACAACAATATAAATACATTATAATGGAAAAGTGTTGGAGAATAGCTCTTGAGGAAGAAAAGCATCAGTCACAGCGGAGGCAGTAGAGTATCCATAATTAGAAGATCCATCCAGAGTTGCATATGAAAATGATGTCATTACAAGGAATATGAGGTCCAGTAAGCACTATAGGTCAGAAGGTCACACTGATTAAAAACAAAACATAATGAGAAATATAGGATTAAAAACAAAATATAAAAGACATAATACACCAAAACACCAGGATCTTAGGATGTAGTGGAAGAGCAAAAGGGGACCACAGAACGAGCACTCATTAAAGGATCCTACTCATAAAAAGGGGGAAAAGGCCAAGGTCTTACTGAAACCCTTAGGGGTCATGGTGTCCAAGATCACTATCCACTTTGTTTCCATTTGGGCCAGGATTTTCTTATTATTACCCCCCTGATACCCATATGTAATACATACACACATGGCATAGTAGATAACATTAGTACTGCCGCGAGATCCAGTGCCGAATATTGAATTGTTTTACACCATCAGAGAATTGGAAGGTAGAGCATCGCGGGACATTCACACAGGCAATACAGTGGCCGCAAGGTATCGATGCAAGGGGAGGATCTCTGGACCCAAATGGATTCAAAGGAACCGGAGTGTAATGGCTCCAAACCAACAAGTCATTTAAGTTCTTGAACCTCCTAGAGATCATTGAGGGGAAGTCCCCCAGCACGCTACCCAAGAATGGCTCAGCCACAAGTATCGCCCAATGTTTTTTCAAAATTTGCTGCATATGTTCCCATTCGTGATTATAAGTAGAGATGAACCTGATGGGTCCATCCCTACTTCTACTCTAGGGGCGCTTATGGGAATGTAAGAGACTACTACGAGGGGTCTTTCTGGCCCTATCATATCCCTGGTTGATACACCTGCAACTATACCCATGTCCTTGGAAATGTGTTTTCAAATCTTTCATCCAATGAGCAAATCCGTCTCATCGTTAGCAATTGTCCGACCGGGACGGCCCTAATAGTGGCTGGATTGTGAGCAGATGTAGCGTGGATTAATGCATTGGCGGACATAGGTTTCCTTTATACATTGGTTTGGATGAGTCCAAACTTGTCGACCTCCAAAGCAATGTCCAAATAGTAAGTTTTTCTATAATCAAAATTATTGGTAAGACGGATGTTATGAATTTTTCTTTAGGTCTGTCATAAATTCCTCAAGCTGGTGCACCATCCCATCCCACAAGAATAGAATATCATCAATGTATCTATGATGGCACAGCACATGAGAGGCAGTCGGCGCGCCCCATCACCAAAAAGGAATTTTTCCCAGGGGGCACAAAGACAAGGGGGAACCTTGTAGATCTGGGTAGTAGTTGAGGTGGGAACCTAATTCATTGTTGGTTGGCCTGTTCATCAAGGAGATGCTCCAGTTATTGTAGTGTCTCCTGTAATGATAAGTAAGATATGACCTAAGTGTTGTGAGTTCATTTTCCCCTTCACCATTGATGTCTGATGAACTCCCTCTGCTGGTGAAGAGAGGTAGTGAAATTGATTGGGTTGAGAAGAACCTGTCATTTGAACATGTGGAGCCTGATTGGACACCCGGAATCACTGAGTGGATATAAGGCAGCCGACGCCCTACAGGGGTGCTGGTGATCCTTTCTGCTCTGAGCTCTTGCAACCAGTTAGTCCTGTCTACTGAAAGCTAAGTTTTTGCTCTCTTATTTTTCCATGAGATTTTGTCTGTTTGCTTCGTGTTTTGTATTCAACCTGCCTTTGTTGAGACGGGCTGAGCTCCATTTTTGTCTCTGATCAGTTTATCTCTTTGCTCTGTTTTCAGAATATACCTGAGTGCAGATATAGTGATTTTCAGGGCCTTTTTCCCTATCAGACGGTTGGGACATTTTTGGTAGGGTTTTTTGCGGATTGCAGCCACCATCTTTTCTGTCCTTTCCTATTTAGTTAGTTGGGCCCCATCGTTTGCTCAACCTGTCTTTCTGTCTGTGTTTGTGTTTTCATCTTCTTTTCACCGACAATACATGTTGGGGGCTGTCTATTGCTTTGGGGTCTGCTCTGGGGCAGTTTAGATTTCCCCTTTCTTTAGGCTTATTTAGTTCTCCGGCTGTGAACGAGGAGTATAGGGCACCGTAGGAACCCCCCACGGCTACTGTTAGTTGTGGTGAATAGGATCAGGGGTCTGCAATCCGATAGCTACCAACCTCTCCGGTTTTCTGGACTTAGCTTGTATTTTTGTTTTTTCCTCCTTTGGTGACTCATTCATAACAGAATCACCAGCCATACCGCAGATTCTAGGGTACTCAATAGCAGGAAAGAATTGTAAGAAAAAAAAAGGGAAAGAAAAAAAAAAAGTGTCAGAATTTTTATTTTTTTGTGTGTATATTTTTTCCTCTATGTCTTTGAGGTCGTAGGGGGAATTTTTTCTTCTCAATGGAGATGAAGCAATTGTCTGATCGTGTGGAGCAGCTCGCTGCTGAAGTGCGGGGAATTTCCGCCTATCTTGCTCATTCACATGTTGCTGAGCCAAAGATCCCTACTCCTGATGTGTTTTTTGGGGATCTGTCTACATTTTTGAACTTTAAGAATAATTGTAAATTATTTTTTGCCTTGAAGCCTAACTCATCAGGGAGCTCCGCACAGCAGGTTAAAATTGTCATCTCCTTGCTGCGCGGCGATCCTCAGGATTGGGCGTTTTCCTTGAAACCTGATGATCCTATTCTAACTAATGTGAACGCATTTTTTCAAGCCTTGGGGCTGTTGTACGATGAACCTAATGCTATTTATCAGGCTGAAAAGGCCCTGTTGGCATTGAGCCAGGGTCAGGATTCTGCAGAGTTGTACTGTCAAAAATTCCGAAAGTGGGCGGTCCTTACTACCTGGAATGATGGTGCCTTGGCAGCTCTCTTTCGGAAGGGTTTGTCAGAAACTATGGTGGGATTTCCTGTTCCCTCTGGTCTTGACGATTCTATGTCATTAGCCATTCAGGTTGATCAGCGTTTGCGTGAACGCAAAACTGCACGAGAGGTGTTGCCACCTGTTGAACAAATGTCTGAACCTATGCAATGTGATAGTTTTGTCTAGGGCGCAATGTCAGGAGTTCAGAAGGCGTAATAAGCTGTGTTTTTTCTGTGGAGATGCCTCGCATATTATTTCTGTCTGCCCTAAACAAGAGAAACGTTTTGCACACACATTTGCTGTGGGTGGTGTTCAACCTAAGTTTCTTCTGGCAATTACTCTGATCTGCTCCCTGTCCACATTTTCCGCTAAGGCTTTTGTGGATTCGAGAGCAGCTCTGAACCTGATGGACTTGGATTTTGCTAAAAGTTGTGGATTTCCTATGACACCTCTGCGGACGCCTATCCCTTTGAGGGGTATTGATGCTACTCCTTTGGCAAAGAATAAACCTCAGTTTTGGACCCAGGTGGTAATGCGGGTCGCCCCAGACCATCAAGAAAATTGCATATTTTTGGTGTTGCATAATCTGCATGATACCATTGTTCTGGGGTTTCCCTGGTTGCAAATCCATAATCCAGTTTTGGATTGGAAATCTGTGTCTGTGGTGAGTTGGGGTTGTCGGTGTGCCCTTAGTGACGCTCCTGTTTTCTTCACCTCTCCCCAGTCGCATGATGTTCCTGACTATTTGGCTCATTTTTATGATGTATTTAGTGAGAATGAGTCTGTGTCTTTGCCTCCTCATAGGAGTTATGACTGTGCAATTGAGCTGAGCCCTGGGTGTAAATTTCCCAAGGGTCGACTTTTCAATTTATCTGTACCCGAGCACGAGGCTATGCGATCCTATATTAAGGAGTCGTTGGAGAAGTGTCATATTAGACCATCCTCTTCACCCTTAGGTGCTGGGTTTTTTTTCGTGGCCAAGAAGGATGGTTCATTAAGGCCTTGTATTGACTATCGTTCCCTCAACAAAATTACTGTTAAATATCAGTATCCGTTACCGCTGATTTCTGATTTTTAACTCCAGAGTTAAAGGTGCTTGCTGGTTTACCAAGCTTGACCTCAGGGGGGCGTATAATCTTATTCGCATTAAGCATGGGGATGAATGGAAGACGGCGTTTAATGCTCCAGAGGGACATTTTGAGTACCTGGTGATGCCTTTTGGGATCACTAATGCCCCTTCTGTCTTCCAGTGCTTCATGAATGATATTTTCCTAGACTTTGTGGATAAATTTTTGATCATCTATCTGGATGATATTTTGATCTTTTCCAAGGATTGGGACTCTCATGTGGAACATGTTCGGACTGTGTTCCGGATTTTGAGGGAGAATTCCCTGTATGTCAAGGGATCGAAATGCCTTTTTGGGGTACAGAGGATTTCATTTTTGGGATTTATTTTGTCTCCGTCAACTATTGAAATGGACCCGGCCAAGGTACAGGCCATTTATGATTGGGTTCAGCCCACTTCTTTGAAGGCCCTCCAGAAGTTTTTGGGTTTTGCTCATTTTTATCGTAAATTTATAGCTAATTTTTCTGGTATTGCCAAACCATTGACTGATTTGACTAAGAAAGGTGCTGATGTGCTGAATTGGTCTCCGGAGGCTGTTTCTTCCTTTCAGGAGCTGAAGCGAAGGTTCACTTCTGCTCCGGTTTTGCGGCAACCTGATGTCTCACTCCCGTTTCAGGTAGAGGTGGACGCTTCTGAGATTGGTGCAGGAGCTGTTTTGTCCCAAAAAGATCCGGTAACATCTAAAATGAATCCCTGTGCTTTCTTTTCCCGAAAGTTCTCCCCATCTGAAAGTAACTATGATGTGGGGAATCGGGAACTGTTAGCCATGAAATGGGCATTTGAGGAGTGGAGACATTGGTTGGAGGGAGCTAGACATCAAGTCGTGGTCCTTACTGACCACAAGAATTTGATTTACCTGGAGTCTGCCAAACGCTTGAATCCTAGACAGGCTAGGTGGGCCTTGTTTTTCACACATTTTGATTTTGTGGTCTCTTTTCTTCCAGGCACTAAGAATGTCAAGGCAGACGCCCTCTCTAGGAGTTTCTTTGCTGATTCTCCTGTTGTGACCAAGCCTGCTACCATCTTAGGTGAGGGGGTAGTTCTTTCTGTCATCTCGCCCGATTTGAGACGTGCTCTGGAAGAGTTTCAGGAGGACAAACCTGAGCGTTGTCCCAGGGGAAAGTTGAATGTTCCTGACCAGTGGAAGAAGAGGGTGATGTCTGAAGTTCATTGCTCTGCATTGGCTGGTCATCCAGGTATTTTTGGTACTAGAGATTTGGTGAGTCGGTCTTTTTGGTGGCCCGCCTTGTCTCGTGATGTCAGGAGTTTTGTGCAATCCTGTGGGACTTGCTCCTGGTCTAAACCTTGTTCTCGCTCTAGTGGGCTGCTGATGCCTTTGCCGGTGCCCAGGAGGCCATGGACCCATATTTCAATGGATTTTATCTCTGATATGCCTGTCTCTCAGAGAATGACTGTTATTTGGGTGATTTGTGATAGATTCTCTAAGATGGTCCATCTTGTACCACTCCCTAAGTTGCCATCTTCCTCAGAGCTGGTGCCCTTGTTTTTGCAACAGGTGGTTCGCTTGCACGGGATTCCTGAGAACATTGTATCTGACAGAGGAGTTCAGTTTATTTCTAGATTTTGGAGGACTTTCTGTTCCAAGCTGGGAATTCAGTTGTCCTCCTCCTCTGCTTTTCACCCTCAGACCAATGGGAAGACGGAGAGAACAAACCAGACTTTGGAGTCGTATTTGAGATGTTTTATTTCTGCTGATCAGGATGATTGGGTTTCATTTTTGCCCTTGGCCGAATTTGCTTTAAATAATAGAGCTAGTTCTGCCACTTTGATGTCACCTTTTTTTTGTAACTTTGGGTTTCATCCTCGATTCTCTTCAGGGCAGGTGGAGTCTTCTGCCTTCCCAGGTGTTGACACTGTGGTGGAGAGAATGCACCAGATCTGGGACCAAGTGGTGGATAGGTTGTCTCTCTCCCAGGAAAAGGCCCAGCGGTTTTCCAACCATCATAGGACCATTGGTCCCCAGTTTAAGGTGGGTGATATGGTTTGGTTGTCATCAAAGAATATCTCTATGAAGGTGGCTTCTCCAAAGTTTAAACCTAGATTTATTGGACCTTACAAGATTTTGGAGATTCTTAATCCTGTCTCTTTTCGATTGGCTCTTCCTGTTACATTTAAGATCCATAACGTGTTTCATAAGTCTCTGTTAAAGAGGTTTGTTGATCCAGTAGTTCCTGTGGTGGCACCTCCTGACCCTGTATTGGTGGAAGGTAATGTGGAATATGAGGTTGAGAAGATACTGGATTCTCGCCTGGCTAGACGGAGACTCCAGTATTTGGTTAAATGGAAGGGTTATGGCCAGGAGGATAATTCTTGGGTCCCTGCATCCGATATTCATGCTGAAAGATTGGTTCGTGCTTTTCATCGGGACCATCCTGATCGTCCTGTTGGCGTGGATGAGGGTTCAGTGACCCCTCCTCAAGGGGGAGGTACTGTTGTGAGTTCATTTTCCCCTTCACCGTTGATGTCTGATGAACTCCCTCTGCTGGTGAAGAGAGGTAGTGAAATTGATTGGGTTGAGAAGAACCTGTCATTTGAACAGGTGGAGCCTGATTGGACACCCGGAATCACTGAGTGGATATAAGGCAGCCGACACCCTACAGGGGTGCTGGTGATCCTTTCTGCACTGAGCTCCTGCAACCAGTTAGTCCTGTCTACTGAAAGCTAAGTTTTTGCTCTCTTATTTTTCCATGAGATTTTGTCTGTTTGCTTCGTGTTTTTTGTTCAGCCTGCCTTTGTTGGGATGGGCTGAGCTCCATTTTTGTCTCTGATCAGTTTATCTCTTTGCTCTGTTTTCAGAATATACCTGAGTGCTGATATAGTGATTTTGAAGTCTAGCGACTTCAGGGCCTTTTTCCCTATCAGACGGTTGGGACATTTTTGGTAGGGTTTTTTGCGGATTGCAGCCAGCATCTTTTCTGTCCTTTCCTATTTAGTTAGTTGGGCCCCATCATTTGCTCAACCTGTCTTTCTGTGTGTGTTTGTGTTTTCATCTTCTTTTCACCGACAATACATGTTGGGGGCTGTCTATTGCTTTGGGGTCTGCTCTGGTGCAGTTTAGATTTCCCCTTTCTTTCTTTAGGCTTATTTAGTTCTCCGGCTGTGAACGAGGGGTCTAGGGCACCGTAGGAACCCCCCACGGCTACTGTTAGTTGTGGTGAATAGGATCAGGGGTCTGCAATCCGATAGCTACCAACCTCTCCGGTTTTCTGGACTTAGCTTGTATTTTTGTTTTTTTCCTCCCTCGGTGACTCATTCATAACACCTAAGGTTCCCTGATTATTACACTACAGATGAGACTTCTGCCTGTCACACAGCTGCGAACCACCCCCTTTTCACCCACAGCTCACACACACACCGCAGCTCTGTGCCTGCTTGTAACCCTACACCAGACACTTCCTGTGCCAACATTCCCCTCTCTTCAGCTAAGGAATGTTAATTAGCTAAGTGGAAAGGATGTTCTTTGTTCCCTACCATGCAGCAAGTTCAAGTATGGGGAGATATTAACTAAGCCATTGCTCGGACCCTGTTCACGACAGAAAAACAAAACGGACATTTCTGTGACATGCTCCAATCCGGCTTCACTACCGTAGTTCTTGCTAAGGTCTAGCCCCGACGGAATCTGAGAAATGGATTTCTCCTAAATGGTGTGACATAATTACTGCATGTTTGGTTTTGAATTATGCCCTTCAACAGGCTAAATAAAATTATACCATGTGTGTGTTTATACGAGGTACCCTCTGCGAGATATAGTTATAATAAGTTTAGTAGTCAGAATTGTAGCTCCAAGAGCAGGGGGAGGACCATAACCCGACCGCCCCTTTTATGATGTCAGGACCAGGACTATACAGTACACTCACTCAGTTGGGAGGTCATTCTAACTGGACATTCCATGCTGATAGGATCCCAAATGCAGGGAGACGTCTGGCCCCACCTCCCAACATAGTTTGCCTAAGACCATCTAAGCAAATGTAAGCTTGATTTCTGCTTTTAAACCTTTTATTTTATATTTGTACTTATCTAATGCCTCAACTTTGTAAAATCTTTTTATCTTTGAAATCACTGCCCATCTTTGGGAATAAAATTATAACTTTATTAGTCTGTATTCATGCTCTAAGAACGAATTTACGTGCCTTTAAGATAATTAGGCTACTGAATTGGGTTGGCTTTGAACCCCTCTATTAATTTTATAACTTAATCAGGGAAACTCTGGAGCTGGTGGCGGCAAAGCGTGGTCTTGGACCTGGGCACTGCTGAGAGTGACGGAAGGAATTTTATAAGCTAATTGGGTGGCTGCGGCCAGAGTATTTATAATTCCCTCACTTCAGCATGCCGGGTGGCCAGTCCTCATTGAAGCAGCCGACCAGCGACCAATTATTCCAGGTGTAGTTCCCTGACTGACCTGAGGGTAAGGGGGGGTGCCGGAGAGCTGCGAGTTCCAAAGTGGAACTGAAAAGTGGGATACACATAAATCCTTGCAGTTCGTGAAGTATTGTTAGCAGTGGAGGGACACCCAAAACACCCTGCGATAAATTGTTAGGGCAAGACTAGCTTGCTGTTTTTCATCACATGGTGCCAGCAGTAGGATATCTAAGAAAAGCCCCCCTGAGCCTGTGATAGCCGTGTGTTGGCAGTACGTCGCGTCCCTCCGTCCGTGACATACCGGTGTCAGTGACGGCATCGTGACACCTCCCTCAATCTCATTCATGATCTTGTGCGATGAATTCTTACTATGTAGTTTTTTCATCGGCAATTTGCGAGAGAAGAGTTACAAATCTTTCAGAGCTGTAATATAATTGAAAGACTTAGTAGGGTAAAAAGTTAACCCTTTACCCAAAATTTCCAACTGTGTGTCCTTAAGGACATGTGATGAAAGAATTAATACCTGAAGCCCCCCTTGGGAACCCGCTGAAGAGAACTTGCCCCCAGTTTTTTTTTTTTGGTAGCTTGTCTAGTAATGATCCATTTGGTGTGGATTTCAGAAGTAGATGGACCACCATAGTGAGAAACCTTTGGACAAATTATCATCACCAGACCTGTTGGATCTTATGGGTGTCAATCTGGATCTCAAATAAGAGGCGTTCCGATATCTGGGTCTGGAACTATCATACGTATTGTGCCATCTATATACCCTTGATGCCTGCTTGTCTTGGCCGTCCCATTTAAATTTTTTTGATTTGGTAGCTTGGATTTCCTGAGTAGTGGCGAACATGCTCACTCATCACTGCTCGGTACTAGCCCGAGTATTGCTGTACTCGCGGTACTTGGCGAGCACCGAGCATTTCCGGGATTATTCGGCGGGAGTAGAGTTGAGCAAAACAGGTCGGTCAGATTCCAAAATCGCAGACTTTCGCCCAAAACGGGTTTCATGAAACAAAACCCGACCATAGCGTGAGGTCAGCCATGAACTCGGCGACCAGAGCGCCAAAGTCGCGTTTCAAATGATGCTTTCAGCGCCTTTTCTCACCCAATGATGGAGGACGCACACTGTGGGCAACGCGATGACATGCGCAGCGGAAAAGCACCTTCTTAGAGAAGGGCATTGAAGTGATTGGCTGGCTTTGTGTGGCGTTACGGGGTATAAAAGGCTGTGAACACCGACCGCCATCTTACTTCTGCTGATCTTACAATAGGGAGAGCTGCTGCTGATTCTGAGCAGGGAGAGGGTTAGGCAGGGAAGAAGAAAAAAAAACTGCTTCTGCTGATAGCACTTTTCACTGTACAGTTAGTGTGCAGTGAAAGGGGAGGATTTTTGTTGTGTGCAGCAGCGCTGGTGGTGATTAGGCTGCCTTTTAAGGCTACCTGATTGCTGCATTGCAGTGTGCACACTGCTGTTCAAACGGCTTTTTTAAAAGTACTCCAAATTTTATTATTTTGTCCTGGTGAGCTACTGAGCGTTCATTTTTTCACACACCGTATAGCGGTGTACGCTCCTTACACACTACCGTGTACCGGCTGGTATCACGGACAAATAGAAGCTATCTGGGTGTGACTCTGTAAGAAAAAGCAGAGGAGTTTGTCCATTTTTCCAGACCTACACCTTAGAGTTGTGTCCGTTTTTCAAACAGTTTCGTGTATCTGCTGTTTGATTACAGTCAAAACTAGACAGAGACAGCGTGTCAATCCATATACAAATACACGGAGCTTGACAATTTTACATACAGACACCGTCTAGCGGTGTACGCTCCTCACACACTACCGTGTATTCCGGCTGGTATCATGGACAAATAGAAGCTATCTGGGTGTGACTCTGTAAGAAAAAGCAGAGGAGTTTGTCCGTTTTTCCAGACCTACATCTTAGAGTTGTGTCCGTTTTTCAAACAGTTTCGTATATCTGCTGTTTGATTACAGTCAAAACTAGACAGAGACAGCATGTGTCAGTCCACATACAAGTACACAGAGCTTGAAAATTTTACATACACACCATACAGCGGTGTTTGCTCCTCACACACTACCGTGTAACGCCTTCTAGCACGGACAAATAGAAGCTACGTGTGTGTGACTCTGGAAAAAAAAACTGAGGAGTTTGTCCGTTTTTCCACACCTACACCTTAGAGTCGTGTCCGTTTTTCAAACAGTTCCGTATATCTGCTTGTTGGATTACGGTCCAATACATACTGTGAGAGTATCTGTGACTAACATAATATATACGTTGATTTAGTTTGTTTAATACACCTTACACCGCTGGACGCTCCTCATACAGTACCATCTCTCTGCTGGTATTTTGGTTACATTTCCCCAAACATGAGGAAGTATGGTGGAACAGGCCTCAGACATGGGCAGGGGGGCGTGGCTGGTACTGATGGTGCTGGTGCATCTGCTGGTTCTGGCAAAAGCACAATAGCAGCTAAGGCAGGAGGTGTTGGGCCTGCGTCATCCTCTGGCCCAAGAAGGCCTGTAAGGTTCCCTTTTCTTGGAGTAGGAAAACTGCTTTTAAAGCCGGAGCATCAGGAACAGGTTTTGGCGTACATTGCCAAAACAGCCACTAGCTCTATTGCCTCTTCTGAACGGTCGAAACCTGCAAGCACAGTCGTCAGTGCAGGGTTCTGGTTATAAAAAAACCCTTTCCTTGTGTCCTTCACCCCCACCAAAAGTTACGGATGCGGCAGCCCACACTTCAGATTACTCTATGGAGCTCTTTTCACATACCATGCCTGGGTTATCCAGTCAAATCCTGAATTCCCCAGTCCAAGATGAATCTGACATGGAGTGCACTGATGCACAGCTACTGCTAGATGATTCTGCTGGTTCATTGACTAACAGCACTGCATTGCCCTTGCAGTCTACTGAGCCAGAATCTGACCCTGATGAAACCCAGGTGCCCCTTCCCATATACCATACCACCTTACACGGTGACACAGAGGAAGGTAAAGAGGAATGTGCAGATGACTTTGAAGAGGAGGTGATGGATGACCCAGTTCTGGACCCGGATTGGCATCCACTGGGAGAGGAGGGTGGCGCTGGCAATAGTTCAGATAAGAAGAAGGATCAGCAGCAGGCATTGACATCGCAGCAGCGGTTATCTAGCAGGCCCGTAGCTGTCCTAAAATGTGGAACAAAAGCTAAGTGTTGCAGGACAGCTTGACCAGACGGTCAACTTAGCACAGCGTGCAAGGCCAGAAAATGTTTACCATAATAGGAAGAGTGCAGTGTGGCACTTCTTTGTCCAAAATCCTACTGATGAGGCAAAGGTTACCTGTAAGAAGTGCGGAAGGACCTTTAGCCGAGGTAAACAACTCAGAAATTTGAATACCAGTTGCATGCTTAGACATTTAATCAACATGCACTTGCAAGCGTGGATGGACTACAAAACCTCAGGTAGCACATGTGCACCTGCTCCGACTTAAGGTAGCCAACAACGCTCTATCGCTACCCCCACTGTAAGACCACCGCCACAATTAAGCACACCACCAGCACTAAATGTGGAGGTGTCGTCGCAAGGCCAAAGCACTCAGGGACTCACAATGGTTTTGCAACACATCACTGAATCTAGGCCATCACCACCAATACCATCACCAACCCCCCCTCTCACTCCATCCGGTCCACCACTACTTCCCCCATATGCAGCTCTCCAGTCCAGCTCACCCTACCAGACACTCTGAGAAGAACAAGAAAGTACTCATCCTCTCATTAGCGTACACTGTGTTTGAACGCCTACATTGCCAAACTAATCTCATTAGAGATGATGCCCTACCGTTTGGCTGAAAGCGAAGCTTTCCGTGACCTCGTGGCCTGCGCTGTCCCACGCTATGACCTACCCCGTCGACACTTCTTTTCTCGAAAAGCCATCCCTGCCCCACTGGCATGGGAAAGACCGCATTGTCCATACACTAAAACAGTCAGTGAGTGGAAAGGTGCACCTCACAACGGATGCATGGACCAGTAGGCATGGCCAGGGCTGTTACTTGTCCATCACTGCGCACTGGGGTAATGTGGTGGATGCAGGCTCCACTGGAGACAGCGGCGGTGGAACAGTGCTGCCTAGCCCACGGTATAGGAAACAGTTGGCTGTTGGCTTTCGCTCCTCCTCCTCGTCTATCAGCGAAAGCTCGTCCACAGAGCGAAGTCGCATGAGCACTACATCCGCAGCTGGCAGTGTTGCACATGAGGTGTCCCACTATGGAACAGCTAGTGGTAAGCAGTAGCAGGCTGTGTTAAAGATGATGTCTTTGGGCGACAACAGACACACCGCGGAGGTACTGGCCGACTACTTGCAGCAGCAAACAGAGTCATGGCTGGACAGTCTACATCTTGAGGCAGGCAAGGTAGTCAGTGATAACGGCCGTAATATTGTGGCAGCCATAGCCCATGCAAAACTCACACACATACCTTGCCTGGCTCACACTTTGAACCTGGTGGTGCAGTGCTTCCTTTATAATTATCCAGAGTTAACATTCCTGCTCCATAAGGTGCGAAGACTGTGCTTGCACACTCATCACTCGGCCGTACACTCCAGTCGTATGCAGAAGCTGCAGCGATTGCTCCACCTCCCCAAGCACCGCCTAATCATAGATGTTGCAACAAGATGGAACTCCACACTGCACATGGTTGAGAAGCTGTGCGAATAGAGGCAGGCTGTAATGCATTTGTGGGAGGATACACGGGCAGGCAGTTTGAGGAAAGACATGGAATTGTCGGGTGTGCAGTGGTCGAAGCTGAAAGACCTCTGTAAAGTCCTTCAGTGTTTTGAGGAATGCACACGGCTGGTAAGCGCAGATGACGCCATCATAAGCATGAGCATCCCACTTATGCATCTGCTCATGCAAAGTTTGACGCACATTAAGGATCAGGCATCTGCAGTGGAGGAGGAGGGAAGCCTTGATGACAGTCAGCCATTGTCTGGTCAGGGAACTGTCCTGGACAAGGTGGAGGAAGAAGAGGAGGATGAGGGGGATGATTATTTTGGGCAGGAGGATGTTTCTCAGGGGGCAAGAGAAAATGTTGGGGTTCCAAGGTCAGGGACAGTGTTTGTGCATGACTGTAGGGATGTGGATTTGCCAGAAACTGCCCCTCCACCCACCACGGGCAGTGCATCATTGACACCTGGAACATTGGCCCACATGTGCGATTATGCCTTGCGGATCCTAAAAAGGGACCCCCACATTGCCAAAATGATGAGGGATGACGACTACTGGCTGGCCAGCATCCTCGATCCACGCTACAAAGGCAAATTACACAACATCGTGCCACAGGAGAACCTAGAGATAATATTGGCAAACAAACAAGCAACTCTGGCAAACCGTTTGTTTGAGGCTTTCCCACCACACAGCAGCGGTGCTGGTTCTCCCATGAGCCATAGTGGGCACAATGGAAGAGGTGTTCGTGGTGCACACAGCAGAAGTGGCGTTGGAGACAGGGGTTTAATGACCATGATGTGGAATAATTTCTCAAGTACCGCTCACACGACTGCTAATACTGCATCAATTAAAAGTGACAGGAGGCAGCAGTTGTCAACTATGGTTACAAACTACTTCTCCTCCCATATCGATGTTCTCCCTCACAGGTCGTTCCCCTTTGACTATTGGGCCTCTAAACGGGACGCCTGGCCTGAATTGGCACAATATGCCTTACAGGAGCTCGCTTGCCCTGCTGCTAGTGTGTTATCTGAAAGAGTCATCAGTGCTGCTGGATCAATCCTGACAGAAAAAAGGACCCGTTTGTCGACCCAAAATGTTGATGATCTAACCTTCATTAAAATGAACCATGCATGGGTTTCAAAGGATTTTGTCCCACCTTCCCCTGATGACACATAGGTTACCAAAAAAGTGCCTCGGTTTTTTCCTCCTCTGCCTCGGACTTGCCCAATTACACCCTTTGCAGCAGATGAATGTCCAGCCAACACACCTACATATGCCAATTTTTAAACCTCCCTAACTGGGCTGCCCACCCCTCCCCTCAATGGCTGGGGTCAAGACCTGGTGCACCCAGGCAAGTGCCGTTGCTCTGAACAGGTGGATGGACCCACTGATGGCTGACGGCAATGGCACAGGGCCCCTCATAGTACAATACAGTGTCTCAGACGGTGGGAGGGCCCACTCGCCGTCAGACACACCAGCGTACTATGAGGGGCCCTGTGCCAGTACCATTGACCACGATTGTGCCCCCCCCGCTTGGTCATGGCCACAGTACTTGCAAGTTGCAATACTTACCTCTCCCTGCTCCACCGCTGTGTAGTCTGGGCAGTTAAATCCTTCACAGGGATGGCCACTAGAAATTTGGTGTATTGATCAATAATGGTTAAGATGTAGCTATGGCCTGTCCTGCTGGCCTCTACCTTCAGATGATCAATGGCTACCATTTGAAATGGACGTCAACTTACAAGCGGATGCAGTGCTGGTTTATGATCACCTTTCACAGTAGTGATAGTCACAGACGTGTGACATTCCTGCCACCATTTTTCAATGTCTCCTCTCATGCCAATCCTATAGAATCGCCTACGGCCTGTGACTTCTGTCTTTTGCAATCCAAAATGACCAGACACATCATGATAGGCAGTGAGGGCCATGGGTACATCTCTCCCTGTGATCACAATTTGATGGAGACGAGTAACGGTGATGTGATCTACGCTACTGCGATAAAGCAATCCTTTCTTCACAAAGAACCTTTTTCGCTTTCTCCACAGACACAATAATTGATGGTCTGCATCGCCTCTGCAACATATACCGGGACGTTTCCCCGTGATAAGTAATTCCAAAATTTCTGCTAACACTCGACTTTGCGTCTATACTTGTATCCATGTAGTTTCTAGTAGCGGAGATTCTTGACTGGCTTACTGAGATTGAAATGTATACGAAGATTTAAAAGTACAACAACACTGTATACTGATGTTCGCTATGAATAGCTTTCCCTTTTTCTACTTTTTTAATTCTGGTGTAATACATAGTGAGCCTGTGAGTGTCTGTTTCTGACTCCGGAAGTATAGACGGAAATTTAACCCTAGACTGGACACACCTGGTATGTGCTGATACAGTACCTTGTTTCAAAAATTTGTATTAAGGTATCATCTGTAGGATAACCAACTGTGGTGGGGGGGACCCTCTTCTTGCCACAGACAAACACGAGACTGAGACAGTTTGTATTGAACAGGTCCGTTTTTAGTGCCCATCCTTCTGTCAACAACAGCAATTCACCACAGCCGTTTCACATTTCTCTGTACACAGGCCCCGATACCTTCACTTCCTTAGTAACTATAATCGTGGCGTCCTCTGTGGCTTTCCCACTGTGGCTGGTCTAGGCCCAACCACCACATCGCTGCACCAGTCTGAGCACACCATCCATACGATAGCTCCAGGCCATCTTCGTCTGTGGCTACCAGCTACGTCCTCTGGGCCACCCCCTCATGACAGCCTCAACTGTCAGTCCTCTCTGGACCCTTTCCACTGTCTCTATTTCCTCAGCAGAACTTCCTCTTTACTGTGCTCCCTTCGCTGACTGACTCTTCCAGAACCTTCCCTCAGCCTTTTATACTTCCAGTTCTGGTAACTCCGCCCACCATCACCTCACAGTTTCTCTGACCAATGACAGTTATTCAGTCCCACTCCTACACTCTCCACTGCCCTCCAATGGGCAAGCTAAAACACTGCACCCTTTCTCTTTATTTTAGCGGTTTCACATCTACACTGGGCTACACCTCTGCTTCTCACTACAGGCTCGTTTGTCTGTCAGTCCACCTTCCCTACATCATCCATAGTGAGTGAGCGTGTGTGGGTTACGCCTTCTATATATACGGTGAATCGGAGATACAAATTTGTACACTATACTCGATAAAGCTTGAATCTTGTTATACAATACCTTTGTTCGACATTTAGCATTACGGTCCAATCCATACTGTGTAAGCGTCTGAGAGTGACTACAGGACTATTTATACGGAGATTTCAATTGTCCCCTAAAATATATACATGCTATCTTGTTATCCAGGAACTTTTTTACAACATTTTTTACTATGAACAAAACCAAAATGAGTGAACGTCTGAGGGTGACTACGAAAATATATACCGATATTTTCAATTTGGCCAACACTGTATACAGCAGAACGCTTCTGATACAGTAACCTTTTTAGCTATTTAGATTCTGGTGTAATCCATAATGAGCCTGTAAACGTCTGTCTGTTACTCCGGCAATATATTTGGAACTTTAAGATTACCCCAACACTGTATACAGCTCTATGCTTGTGTTACATAACCCATTTACAGCTTTTCATATTCTTGTGTAATCCATACTGGGCCTGACAGCGTTTGTGTCTGCCTCCTGAAATGTATACGGAGAATCAGAATGTTTACACTATACTATATATACCTTTTATCTGGTGATACTGTACCCTTTTTCAACTTATTTTATTGGGTAATCCATACTGAGCCTGTGAGCGTCTGTGTATGCCTCATGAAATATATACGGAGATTTACTGTTATCCATAGACTGTATAGAGCTGTACGCTTATGATACAGTACCATATATCTGCTGGTAGTTTGGGTCCATTTTCAAAAACATGAAGGAGTATGGTGGAAGAGGACGCGGATGTGGGCGTGGAGGGCTACCTGGTACTGATGGTGGTGCATCTGCTGGTAGTGGCAAAAACACAATAGCAGTTAAGGCAGGAGGTGTTGAGCCAGCGTCATGGTGTAGCTCTGGAAGGGCTGTAAGGCTCCCTTTTCTGGGAGTAGGTAGACTGCTTTTAAAGATGGAGTATCAGGAACTGTTTGTGGCTTACATTACATAAAGACATAAAGCCAGCTCACCGACTTCCAAGGGGAGCACGGAACACCATCCTGCAGTGGCCAATCCAATGAAGAAAATAGAAAAAAAATCCAGCTTCACGAGAAAATGTGATTTCCAAATTTATTCCAACATGGATATAAAACAACTCAGCTCCAGGACTGCATCAGCTCAGACAGGAGAGACATAAGCGACGCGTTTCGATCGCTACATGCGATCTTTATCAAAGCTAACATATCAAGATCACAAACCGGTTTAAAAAGAGACAGGCACCAATCATCTGTCTAATACATATCACGTGACCAAAAGGTCCTGTTCTAATCATGCAAATTACCGCACAACGAAATCATACAAACTTCACCGATTTTATAGAAAAAAACATACAAGACAAAACCACATAGATATAACATTTATATATCAATGTTTTTTTTATAATTTTGTCATAATCAAATATGATTTAATTCTGTCCAATTCAAATCATGTGACCAAAGGGTCCCGTTCCAATGATACATATACTATATAGCGGAACCACATATAATTCACATAATTTGTGGAAAAAACATGTGGCACAAAAACACAAATGTAAAATACATTATTAATATACAAATACTTTGATTATTTAATAGTGGAACATAATTTCGTTCTTTTTGTTCAATCCATCAGGAAATCTGGTTCCCAAATTAAAAATCCAGAAAGCCTCTCGAGTGAGTAGTATCCTCCTAATATCACCACCCCTAGAAGATTTCTTAATTTTTTCAATACCTGTTACCTGAAAAGAAGCAACATTACGAGAGTGAAAATTAATAAAGTGCTTGGTGGCAGAAGAGACATTGCGGACCCCATCTATCACATTAATCACGTCATACAGATGTTCTGCTATCCGGGTTTTCAATTTCCTGGACGTACACCCTACATAGGATTTATTACATAGAATGCAATCAATTTTATAGACCACATAAATGAATATCATAAATTGGATTTTCAGGAGCAGGTTTCCCTCATGACATTGATGGAATTATCTACAGATAATAGTGGAGGGGACACTTCAATCAGTCAGTCTGACTCTTTGAAAACTAGGAATCCCTTTTTTTATCCGATTCAGTCGCTTTCTGAGTGTATGGATCGTTTTCAAGATGCTGTGGAACGAGTATTAAAAATTTTGAAAAATAATCAGAGTAATTTCAATAAAAAAATTAATATCTCAACTAAAGAAAGGAAGGCAATCCAGGAATTAAACGATATGACGGACATTATTATTAATATATCGGATAAAGGTGGGGTGGTAGTTGTGATGAATTCAGATGATTATCAAGCTAAAATAGAAGAAATGCTTTCTGAATCTTCCATCTATAAAAAATTGCCTGGTAATCCGACTATTTCATATAAGATCATGGTTGATAAAATTATTCAGAATGGTGTAATGTTGGGAGTTCTAACTAAGAAACAGTAGAATCATAGAATCGTAGAGTTGGAAGGGACCTCCTGGGCCATCTGGTCCAACCCCCTGCTCAAAGCAGGATTCGCTAAATCATCCCAGTCAGATGTCAGTCCAGCCTCTGTTTGAAGACTTCCATTGAAGGAGAACTCACCACTTCTCGTGGCAGCCTGTTCCACTCATTGATCACTCTAACTGTCAAAAAGTTTTTTCTAATATCTAATCTGTGTCTCCTCCCATTCAGTTTCATCCCATTGCTTCTAGTCTTTCCTTGTGCAAATGAGAATAAAGTTGATCCTTCTACAATGTGACAGCTGTGAGAATCATGTGGGAATAGTGGATGAGGGCAGGTATATCTCGCCCAGATTCCTTTCCTATGTGGCCTAGTCTGGTCAGTATCGCACCTGCTTGCTAATGAATAATGGGAGGTGGATATAAAAAGATGCCAGGTGGTTGTGTGAGTGTCTCAGCCTGGGAACACAGAGAGCCTGTCTGTGTGAGAGACACACGTGAGTGAAAGCAGTGCCCACTGCAACTGTGGTTTGGCTGGACGGGAGAAGCCCGCCAGTTGGTAGTTAGGTTGTCCAATGTTTAGTTAGTGCCGGACAGGCAAGGATTTGTTTTATGTTTTATTTCCTTTTGCATTGCTTTCACCGTTAATAAACCTGACCCAGGGTCAGTTACACCAGAATCCCAGCTCTGCGCCTGAGTTTCATGCTGAACGCACGTGACCTTTGACCCCAGCAAAGCCGATCCCGGAGTGTTTTATCACACAGCCCTTTAGATATTTGTAGACCGTTATTAAGTCTCCTCTCAGTCTTCTCTTTTGCAAACTAAACATTCCCAAATCCTGCAACCTTTCCTCATAAGACAGGGTTTGCAGACCGGTCACCATTCTGGTCGCTCTTTTCTGAACTTGCTCCAGTTTGTTGATGTCTTTTTTAAAATGTGGTGCCCAAAACTGGACACAATATTCCAGATGAGGTCTGACCAAAGAGGAGTAGAGGGAAATAATGACTTCACGTGATCTAGACTGTATGCTTCTGTTAATACATCCTAGAATTGCATTTGCCTTTTTTGCTGCTGCATCACACTGTTGACTCATATTCAGTCTGTGATCTATTAGTATACCCAAGTCTTTTTCACAAGTGCTGTCACTTAGCCCTATTCTTCCCATTCTGTATATGCTTTTTTCATTTTTATTGCCCAGATGTAGTACTTTGCATTTCTCCCTGTTAAAAACCATTCTGTTAGTTGCTGCCCACTTCTCCAGTTTATTTATATCTTTTTGAATCCTCTCCCTCTCTTCTCTAGTATTAGCTATCCCTCCTAGCTTTGTGTCATCAGCAAATTTAATCAGTTTACCCTCAATTCCTTCATCTAAATCGTTGATAAAGATGTTAAACAATACAGGGCCAAGGACAGAGCCCTGTGGTACCCCACTTGAGACATTCTTCCAACTGGATGTGCAGCCATTTACGACCACTCTTTGGGTCCGATCACTAAGCCAGTTATGAATCCACCTAACAGTTGCCTTGTCCGTTCCATACTTAGTCATTTTTTCAATAAGGATTGTATGAGAGACTTTGTCAAAAGCTTTGCTGAAGTCAAGATATACTATATCTACAGCATTTCCTTGATCCACCCAATCAGTGATTCCATCATAGAAGGAAATTAAGTTAGTCTGACATGACTTATTAGTTACAAACCCATGCTGACTCTGTTTAATCACTTCATTCTTATCCAGGTACTGACATACATGTTGTTTAATAATTTGTTCAAAGATCTTTCCT
Organism: Dendrobates tinctorius; assembly: GCF_039654945.1. Lineage (NCBI taxonomy): Eukaryota > Metazoa > Chordata > Amphibia > Anura > Dendrobatidae > Dendrobates > Dendrobates tinctorius. The sequence continues at coordinate 58,534,566 of NW_027361683.1, read as the reverse complement.
GGTATAGAAGTCAGACTCACCGGCCTATAGTTGCCTGGGTCCACCTTCTTCCCCTTTTTGAAGGTAGGAACAACATTTGCTCTTCTCCAGTCTTCTGGCACTTCTCCTGTTCTCCAAGAATTTTCAAAGATTATGGAGAGGGGTTCAAAAATTTCTTCTGCTATCTCCTTCAGTACTCTGGGGTGTAATTCATCTGGACCTGGAGACTTGAATTCATTTAGGTTAGCTAAGTGTTTCCTCACTATCTTTCTGTTTATAGATATCCTGGATTCTTCTATTCCCTTAATAGGACAGTGAAGAACAGTTGATGTTACATTTCCTTTCTGAGAGAAAACAGATGCAAAATAGGAATTTAAAAGTTCGGCCTTCTCAACATCCTGTCTTACCATTTCATCATTTTCATCCTGTAAAAATCCTATAGCATCTTTGACTTTTCTTTGACTTTTGACATATCCCCAAAATCCTTTATTATTGCTTTTGACATCTCTTGCAAGCCTCAATTCAATTTCAGCTTTAGATAATCAGATTTGTGCCCTGCAGGTTCTGCAGACAGCATTATATTCTTCTTTAGCTATGCCTCCCTCTTTCCATTTTATAAACATTTTTTTCTTCCTTTTTAGCATGTGCTTAAGTTCTGTGTTCATCCATCCTGGTTTCCTTAAATGCTTCTTATTCTTCCCTTCTTTTGGAATTGTTAACAACTGTGCTTTGAGAATTTCATTTTTCAAGATTTCCCATCCTTCCTGGACATTTTTGTCTTTAAGGATATCCAGCCATTGGATCCCTCCAATTCTCTTTCTGAATCCCTTAAAATCTGCCTTTCTGAAATCTAACCTTGACGTCTGAGTCTTCACAGGTCTTCCACCTCTAGTTATCCAAAATTCTATAATAGCATGGTCGCTACCTCCTAGGGTCCCAGCCAATTTTACCTCCTCAACCATTTCCTCCCTGTTTATAAGGATTAGATCCAAGGTAGCAGTTCCCCTTGTTTTCTCCCCTACCTTTTGGAAGATAAAGTTGTCAGCAAGAGAGGATAAGAATTTCCTTGACCTGTTAGTTTTGCCTGAGAGAGATTCCCAACAAATGTCTGGATAGTTGAAATCTCCCATGACAACTATGTCATATTTTTTGGAGAACTTGGCCATTTGCATAAAGAGTTCATCCATGTCTTCAGCTTGCACAGGCAGCCTGTAGTAAATGCCTACAATGGTGTCCTTTACATTGTTCTGTCCTTGTATTCTTACCCAAACAGTTTCCAAAGAACTCCCAGTCTCTGAAGCTTCGATCTCTGTGCAAATATACGCGTTTCTAACATACAATGCGACACCTCCTCCTCGTTTATCAAGTCTGTTTCTTGCAAATAAGTTGTATCCTTCTAGTCTTGTATTCCAATCATGTGTATTGTCCCACCAAGTTTCAGTGATTCCAATGACATCATATTTCTTTTCCTGTGTTAGTAGTTCCAATTCTCCTTGTTTGCTGCCCATGCTTTGTGCATTAGTATAGAAACATTTTAGTTTGTGATAGGTTTCTCTTTCTCCAATATTTTTATTAATTAGATTCTTTTGTCTTTGTTCTTCCTTTCCACTTCTAATAGCAGAGTTCTCAATAGCATTTGTCAGGTGTATGACTTTTTCTGGTCTTTTGCTTCCCTTCCCATGTTGTTCTGGTTTAAAGCTCTCCTTACAAGTGTAGCAAGGTGACTTCCAAATACATGCTTTCCAGTCTTCGTAAGGTGCACCCCATCTCTAGCAAGTAGTCCATCGTATTAGTAATTCACTCCGTGATCCAGAAATCCAAATCTTTGCTGACGGCACCATCGATGTAGCCAGTTGTTCACCTGCAGAATCTTATTCCACCTCCTTGTTCCATGGCCATCCACTGGGAGGATGGAAGAGAAGACCACCTGCGCTCCCAGTTCTTTCACTTTCTTGCCTAAGTCTTCAAAGTCTCTGCAGATGGTTTCCAGGTCGTTTCTTGCGGTGTCATTTGTCCCCACATGTAGTAGCAGGAATGGGTAGTCATCTGTAGTTCAGAAGAGTCCTGATATCCTGTCAGACACATCTTTAATTTTTGCACCTGGAAGACAGCACATTTCTCTTGAAGTTATAACCGGTCTGCAGATAGCGGCCTCTGTTCCTCTCAACAGGGAATCCCCCATGACCACCACTCTCCGTTTCTTCTTCACAACATTTTTCTTTCTCCATCCAGGAGGACTCTGAAGGTGTACAAGGTTGCTGTTTGTTGGCAAAGTCTTATCCTGATGTATTTCTTCATCGTTTTCCTACGTGAGAGCCTGGTATTGGTTCCTGAGCAGTATGGGTGCTGACTGCCTCCTGATCCTCCTGCTTCTCTGGGTCACATGTCTCCATTCCTCTGTTTCTTCAGGTGCACTTTGAATTTCTTCTCTTTCTGTAACATGAAGAGATAATTCTGCTCTGTCCAAGAACTCTTCACCTTCCTTAATGATCTTCAACGTAGCTAACCTCTCTTCGAGATTTTGCAACTTTTCCTCCAACAGGGACACAAGCTTGCATTTGTGGCATGTGAAGTTTGGCTTTTCCACTAGTAAGTCTGTGAACATGTAGCAAGAAATGCAGCTCACCAAATGGCTCCTGGCCTCTTCCATATTGAGATTTCTTAAAAACGATGAAAGATGAGCCAAAATTCCAGTTTTCCGATTTCCTCTTTTCAGCTGCAACGGCCAAAACCCAGTGATCGTTGAGCTCGCGGAGACTCTTCACTTATCCCAGAAGGCACTGGGAATATGCAAATGATCTCCTCAAGACTCTTCGCCCAGTCTTTTCTCATCAAGAAAAAATAGTGGCACTTGGTTGAGTAGCAAAGGCAATTATAAGTGTGGGGGGAATAATTGAAGGACTTGTAAACATATGGTGAATACAAAAAATGTTTGCATTAATGACAATACCGCATCATTTAAAATTAATGATCTTATTAACTGTAATACAGATTATGTGGTCTATAAAATTGATTGCATTCTATGTAATAAATCCTATGTAGGGTGTACGTCCAGGAAATTGAAAACCCGGATAGCAGAACATCTGTATGACGTCATTAATGTGATAGATGGGGTCCGCAATGTGTCTTCTGCCGCCAAGCACTTTATTAATTTTCACTCTCGCAATGTTGCTTCTTTTCAGGTAACAGGTATTGAAAAAATTAAGAAATCTTCTAGGGGTGGTGATATTAGGAGGATACTACTCACTCGAGAGGCTTTCTGGATTTTTAATTTGGGAACCAGATTTCCTGATGGATTGAACAAAAAGAACGAATTTATGTTCCACTATTAAATAATTAAAGTATTTGTATATTAATAATGTATTTTACATTTGTGTTTTTGTGTCACATGTTTTTTCCACAAATTATGTGAATTATATGTGGTTCCTGTTATGATGAGTCACCGAAGGAGGAAAAAACAAAATACTAGCTAAGTCCAGAAAAACCAGAGAGGTTGGCAGCTATCGGATTGCAGACCCCTGAACCTATCCACAACAACTAGCAGTAGCCGTGGGGTGTTCCTACGGTGCCCTAGACCTCTCGATCACAGCCGGAGAACTACATAGCCTAAAGACAGAAAGGGGAAAAACTAAACTGCCCCAGAGCAGACCCCAAAGCAATAGGCAGCCCCCAACATATAATGACTGTGAAGCAAGATGAAAACACTAACACGGATAGAAAGATAGGTTGAGCAAATGATGAGGCCCAAGCTAAATAAATAGGACAGGATAGGAAAGCCGCTGTCTGCCATCCGCAAAAACCCTATCCAAAATGTGCCAACCGACTGATAGGAAAAACAGGCCCTGAAGTCGCTAGGCTTCAAAAGACTATATCAGCACTCAGGTATATTCTGAAGACAGAGCAAAAGATCAACAGATCAGAGACAAAAATGGAATTCAGCTCACCCCCGGCCGGGGATGGCAGAACTCCCAAAAAACAAGGCAAAACAAAACTGAAGTGTACAAAGCAGAGCAGAAAAACTTAGCTTTGAGATGCAGGAATCAGACTGGTCTCCAAGAATCCAGCAGGATCACCAGCAAGGCAGAAGGGAGTCGGCTGCCTTATATCCAGTCCTCAATTCCAGCCACCCAGTCATCATCTAGCTGCCCAGGTGTTTGGTAATCAGCCTCACTACCTTCCTTCACCAGAGGAGGGAGTTCATCAGACCTCAACGGTGAAGGGAAAAATGAACTCACAACAGGTTCCGCTATATAGTATATGTATCATTGGAACGGGACCCTTTGGTCACATGATTTGAATTGGACAGAATGAAATCATATTTGATTATGTCAAAATGATAACATTTGTATATCAATGATGTTTTTTATATCTATGTGATTTTGTCTTGTATGTTTATTTCTATAAAATCGGTGAAGTTTGTATGATTTCGTTGTAGGGTAATTTGCACTATTAGAACAGGACCTTTGGGTCACGTGACATGTATTAGACAGATGATTGGTGCCTGTCTCTTTTTAAACCTGTTTGTGATCTTGATATGATAGCTTTGATAAAGATCGCATGTAGCGATCAAAACGCGTCGCTTATGTCTCTCCTGTCTGAGCTGATGCAGTCCTGGAGCTGAATTGTTTTATATCCATGTTGGAATAAATTTTGAAATCACATTTTGTCGTGGAGCTGGATTTTTTTCTATTTTCTTGTGGCTTACATTGCTGAAACAGCCTCCAGCTCTATAGCCTCCTATTCTGAAATTGTAAAAAATGCAAGCACTGAGACGTAACTGCAGGCTTCTGGTCAGAAGCAACCCCTTTCCTTGTGTCCTTCACCCACACTAAAAGTGAAGGATGTGGAAGCACACACCTCAGATTACTCCATGGAGCTCTTTTCACATACCATGCCTGGGTTAATTAAAAATAGGGCACATCATGTACTGGAGCAATGTAAATGGGGCAGATCACACACTGGAGCAGCATCTAAAGGGCACATTATACACTGGAGCATTACAAATGGGGCCCATTATATATGGAGCATTATTAGAGCCCATCATACACTGGAGCATCATCCATGAGGCCCATCATGTACTGAAGCAATGTAAATGGGGCAGATCACACACTGGAGCAGCATCTAAGGGGCACATTATACACTGGAGCATTACAAATGGTGCCCATTAGATATGGAGCATGATTACAGCCCATCATACACTGGAGCATCATCCATGAGGCCCATGATGTACTGGAGCAATGTAAATGGGGCAGATCACACACTGGAGCAGCATATAAGGGTCACATTATACACTGGAGCATTACAAATGGGGCCCATTATATATGGAGCATTATTGGAGCCCATCAGACACTGGAGCATCATCCATGAGGCCCATGATGTACTGGAGCAATGTCAATGGGGCAGATCAGACACTAGAGCAGCATCTAAGGGGTACATTATACACTGGAGCATTACAAATGGAGCCCATTATATATGGAGCATTATGTGGAGCTTATCAGATACTGTATGGAACATTATATGTGACTAATTATTTGGTATGGAGAAATATATGGGGCTCATTATTCTGTATGGTGTACAATGTGGTGGCCATAACACTGTATGGAGTAATATACTGTCCTGTTTTTGAGCTATTGTACAATTTAAAATAGATCAGTCATGTCATGTAAGCAGTGAAGTATGTGACATTGTATTATACCTATATTTCTTTGGCGTATTGGAGCATCATGAGTTGTGGTATGTGTTAAAGGGGCGCACTGACACTCTTTGGCCCAGGGCACACAAAAACCTGGAGCCAGCCCAACCCCCCCACCACAACTTTAGCCAAATAACCCCCAGTTTTCAATACGTAACTATTATTAGGAAGTAAATTAAGGTTGACAAGCTTCAGTTATAAGAATTGATGTTTTTGGCATTGAAATGGGCACTTTAGGTGTGTTTACTGTCCTCCACTCCCTGCCGACTTTGCTTCCCCATTGACTTGCATTGGGTTTCGTGTTTCAGTCGGCCTCTGACTTTTCCCTATAGTTCGCCGATTTTGTTCGACCCGACTTTTGCGAAAGTCGGGTTTCTTGAAACCTGACTCGACCCGAAAAAAGGCAAAGTTGCTCATCTCTAGGCGGGAGCTCCGGTCTCCGCCCTGCAAGTTTGGCACTCTTTAGAGCACCAGTCAACATGGAGGGATTGTCTGCCACGCACTGTAATGCCACAGCCATCTTTGTTGTGGTCTTACAGTGATTGGCTGGTCAGACAGCATCATCAGCACTATATCAGACCTGGTGCCGCCCTACTTGGCCCAGACACCTCCAGAATCAGGCATTATAGGGAGAGCTGCTGCTGAGATAGGGAGAGATTTGTGCTTTTATTAGTTAGTGTGGGTAAACCATCGGTTGAATACACAAATCCAGCTAAACCAACAGTCCTTCCAAGGACTAATTACGGGGTATATAGATTGCAGTACTAGGTAGGCAGGGGAGTGTATGTGGCTCTATAAATATCAGTGCAAGACATGCAGGCACTGTATGTGGGTATATAGATATCATTGCATACATCAAAAGGGTCCTTTACTGTCTGCTGCTGCTCCTGCTGCCTATTACATATATTATTACTATTATTATTATTATTATTATTATTATTATACATTTATATAGCGCCATTTATTCCATGGTGCTTTACATATTGAAAGGGGAAATATAGACAAGTACAATAAACATGTGTAAGACAAGGGACACACAAGTACAGAAGGATAGAGGACCCTGACAGGGATGGGTGAGGATACACTAGGAGAGGGTAGAGCTGGTTGTGCGGTGGTTCAGTAGACTGAGGATCATTGCAGGCTATAGGCTTGTCGGAACAGGTGGGTTTTCAGGTTCTTCTTGAAGGTTTCCGTTGTTGGTGAGAGTCTGATGTGTTGCGGCAGAGAGTTAGAGTATGGGGGAAGCACGGGAGAAGTCTTGTATGCGGTTGTGGGAAGAAGAGATAAGGGGGAGTAGAGAAGGAGATCTTGAGAGGATCGAAGGTTGCGTGCGGGTAGATACCGGGAGACCATGTCACAGATGTATGGAGGAGTCAGGTTGTGGAAGGCTTTGTATGTCATGATTAAGGTTTTGAACTGGAGCCTCTGGGCAATAGGAAGCCAGTGAAGGGCCTGGCATAGGGGGGAGGCTGGGGAATAGCGGGGAGACAGGTGGATTAGTCAAGCAGCGTAGGATGGACTGGAGTGGTGCATGGCTTTGCCACTAATAAGTCATGTCAGACTAACTTAATTTCCTTCTATGACAGAATAACTGGGAGGATCAGGGAAATGCTGTAGATATAGTATATCTTGACTTCAGCAAAGCATTTGACAAAGTATCTCACATAGAGTTGAGCGAAACGGGTCGGTCAAATTCAAAATTCGCTGACTTTAGCTAAAGTCGGGTTTCGCCGATCAAAACCCGACCATAGCGTGAGGTCGGCCATGAGGTCACTGAGCCGAGTGCCAAAGTCGTGTTTCATATAATGTTTCTCAGCCAATGATGGAGGACGCACACTGTGGGCAATGTGATGACATGGGCAGCGGCCACCACCATCTTAGAGAAGGGCATTGAAGTGATTGGCTGGCTTTGTGTGGCATCACAGAGGGTATAAAAGGCCATGACCGCCATCTTAGTTCTGCCGATCTTAGAATAGGGAGAGGTGCTGCTGCTGATTCTGAATAGGGAGAGCATTAGGCAGGGAAGAAGAAAACAAAAAATTGCTTCTGCTGATAGCGCTTTTCACTGTACAGTTAGTGTGCAGTGAAAGGGGAGGATTTTTGTTGTGTGCAGCAGCGCTGGTGGTGATTAGGCTGCCTTTTAAGGCTACCTGATAGCTGCATTGCTGTGTGCACACTGCTGTTCAAACTGCTTTTTTCAAAGCACTCCAACTTTTATTATTTTGTTCTGGTGTTACCGAGCGTTCATTTTTTCACACACCGTATAGCGGTGTACGCTCCTCACACACTACCGTGTACCAGCTGGTATCACAGACAAATAGAAGCTATCTGGGTGTGACTCTGGAAAAACAAGCCGAGGAGATTTTCCATTTTTCCAGACCTACACCTTATAGAGCTGTCCGCTTTTCAAACAGTTTTGTATATCTTCTGTTTGATTATGGTCAAAACTAGACAGAGACAGTGTGTGTCACTCTGTATAAAAATAGACGAAGATTGTCAATTTTCCATACAGACACCATATAGAGCTGTCCGATTCTCTTTCAAATGATTTTTATTGAAATTTCAATTTTAAAGGGACAGAAAGGGGTTACAGAAGGGAAAAGGGGAAATAAAATTTAGAGAGCTCCGCTGTACTTCTCAACTTTGGACATGAAAATATTGTAACAGATACTTATATAATTCAGATTATAACATATTAGATAATAGGTATAATGAAAGGCAGGCTTATCGAAACTTAGAATTCCACACTTCCCACTTCAAGTAATATTTGTTTAATGTACCCGAGTAGAAAGCTATTTTCTCTTCCGGCCAACTATGTGTACGTAAGAGATCTATAATATCAGCGAGTTTAGGCACATCAGGTTTTTCCCACCATGTAGCAATGCTATTTTTTACCATCAAGAGGATATGTATAATCACAAATTTAATAGATGAGTTGACATTCTCTAAGTCCAAGGACAAAAGCGTCACTCGCGGAGTAATCTCAATATAGGTCAATAAATAAATAATAATATAGGGCTGAGATAATGAGGCCACGTGAAGTTTAACTTGCATCCATAAACCTTGCAGTTTTGGGCAACACCAGAATATATGATACAGGTTTCCAGGCTGAAGGCAGCCCCTCCAGCATAAGGGCAAAATGTCTGTGCTGATAGGCGCCAGACGCGTGGGCGTATAATACCAACGAAGCATAACTTTTAAATAAGTCTCATGCAAGCTCATCGACACAGTGGATCTATATGAGAGTTTGATCACATGTGCCCACTGATCCAACTGTATGGACGAGTTGAGGTCTGCCTCCCACCTGGTCATGTGATCATTTTTAGAAAATTCAGTATCCCCATTAAAACAAAGGTAAATGCTTTTGAGAGACCATTTGGTTTTTAGAGTTGGGTTACCCACTAGTGCAGCAATGAGGTTCAGATTGGAGACTTTGTTACAAAGTAGTTTCTGAATATTATCTTTCAACATCAAGTATGGCATAAACTCCACAAAAGGAAGATGGAATCTGTCCTTGAGCTGAATTACTTCCATCCCACAGGTCGCCAACCCATGTAACTTTTGAATCATACCATACCTTTGATAATGAGAATTTAAAGAGAGTCGAAACAAATTTGAGGGGAAGAGATTTTAGGATAGCTAGTTTATCATCGTGTTTTTTTAGTTTAGCATATTTCCTCCAGGCATCGAAAATGGCATCAAAGATCGGATGACCATGTGATCTTGATGTACATTCTATTATATATTTGAGTAAAAGATCCCTTAAGGATGTATAGTCATTATGATCCATTTCTAAGTCCAACCATGAGGGACATTCCCCCTCCTTAAACCAATGGTTACTATGCCTGATAAGAGTCGCTTGATGGTAGGCCCATAGGTTTGGTAAGGCCACTCCTCCGTTATTGTTACTTCTATATAAACATTACGTGCTATCCGCTGTTTTTTATTTTGCCAAATAAATGAATTTATCAGATTTTGTAGCTTAATTATCAGTTTCAGATGAACCTTCAATGGGATCGTTCGGAAAACATCTAAAATCTTAAGTAAGATAAAGGACTTAACCACCAGTACCCTTCCGAACAATGTGAGTTCCATAAGGCCGAAGTGGTCAAAATCCTTGGAAATAGTTTTAGCAAGAACATCAATATTGGACGACACAATAGTTTGGACATCGTGTGCAATATTGATGCCTAAGTATGTCAAGCTCCTCTTCTCTAACTGAAACTCAGTCCGGTCCAATATGTCCTCAATATCTTCACGTGCTAAACCAAAAGGTAGAATTTTAGATTTAGAGTTATTAGTTTTAAAAAAGGAAATGTTAGAAAACTGTTCTAGTATTATTTTTAGGGCCTCCACAGATGCAATCGGGTTTGTGAGTGATAGAAATAAGTCATCGGCGAAGAGGTTAATTTTATGGGAGCGGGCTTTAGTTTGAATTCCTGATATTGAAACAGATGTCCTAATGGCTTCAGCAAGTGGCTCAATGGCAATTGCGAAAAGTAGGGGGGATAAGGGACATCCTTGCCTGGTGCCGTTGGTGATAGCGAAAGGTTTAGAGAGATGATTATTTAGGTATACTCTAGCAGTAGGTTCTTCGTATAATGAAAAAATACTGGATATAAACTTATTATCAAAACCAAACTTGGACAATGTGCTTTGGAGATATAACCAGTTTACTCTTTCGAACGCCTTTTCAGCATCGAGGGATAGAAACAAGGAGGGAGTATTAGAGGATTTTATCATGTGTAGAATAATAATTATTCTCCTAGTGCCATCAGACGCTTGTCTGCCTACTATAAATCCCACTTGATCATCTTGAATCAATTTTGGTAAGATGGTTTTAAGCCTATCCGCTAGGATCTTGGCATAGATCTTAACGTCGCTATTAAGCAAGGAAATAGGCCTAAAATTTTCCACCTTGTCGGGTTCGCCTTTTCCTTTAGGTATTACTATTACTGTAGCTTCTAACATATTTTTGGGAGAGTATCCTCTAGTCGATACCTGGCCAAAAAGAGATTGTAAATGTGGGGTCAGCAGGTTAGAAAACGTTTGATAGTATTCGTTAATGAAGCCATCCGGGCCTGGAGATTTCAATGGTTTAAGGTGACAGATAGTGTTAGTTATTTCTTCCTTACTGATAGGGTGATTAAGAGAGTCTAGTTCCAATTGATCAATTTGCGGAAGATTCAGACCCGAGAGGAAAGAATCAATAGACAACTTGCTTGGAACTGGATTTGAGGGATCAAGGTTTAAGTTGTATAGGTTTTTAAAATAGGCAGAAAAGACATTCACAAAGTCATGTGGATGTGTTTTCGTGGCCCCGGATGAGGATTGAATTTGAGAGATTCTTTTACGAATATGTTCTTGTTTAAGCTTGTTCATCATATATTTAGTTGGACGATTTTTGGATGAGTAAGAAGCGAGTTTGGAGGCTGAGAGCCGAGTCATACTCATTCAAAATCTGAGCACTAAGCTCTTGTCTCAGTTTCAGAATTTCCATGTGTATAGCATGGGATGGAGTACCTAATTTAGACTGCTGATGCTCTTTCACCTTAATTCTTTCTTGTAGATTAGTAATTTTTTCCCTGTTCTCCTTTTTATGCCTGGAGGAAAGTTGCATAAGGCATCACCTAATAACCGTCTTGTGAACCCGCCAAAGGGTGAATGGATCTATGTCATTGTTATAGTTTTCTTTGAAATAATTTTGTATGGAGTCCTCTAAAGATTTCCTATATTTGGGGACTTTGAGTATGGTAAGGTTTTTTTCCCATAAAAATGCTGTATTAACTGAGGGTCCTATTGCAAATTTAGCAATCAGTGGAGTATGGTCAGAAAAGGATTTATTAAGAATTTCCACCTTTTTGAATTTGGGTAGGGAGAATATATTGGTCAGAAATAGGTCTATCCTAGATGAGGAGCCATGGACATCAGGGTAGCAGGTATACTCACAGGAGGATGAGTTTAGACATCTAAAGGTATTGTACAATTCATTCCTGAGCAACCATTTGCCCAAGGATGAGGCCGACATGCATGCAGAGGAGGAGGAATCAATGCGTTTATCTGGCACCATATTAAAATCACCCAATATCATCAGTTCACCTTGTTTGATCTTGTTAAGTTTTTTAATGACCTTGTCGAAAAAGGGAAACTGTTTAGTGTTTGGTGCATAAATGTTAGCTATAGTGAATGGTGTGCCATTAAGTTTGCATAGCAGAATGTGATATCTCCCCCTTGGGTCAACTACTTCACTGATGTACTGAAATGGTATTTTGTTGCTGATGATGGTCATGACTCCAGCTTTCCTCTTGTCCCCAAGTGCTTCAAAAGCATGAATATAGTGTTTGTGTTGAAATAGTGGGTGGTTATTTCTGATAAATTTCACCTCCTGAAGGCATACAATGTCTGCCTGGTATAGTTTTATTTCCTTCCACATGATGTGCCGTTTGTATGGGCTATTTAGACCTCTTACATTATATGACAAAATATTAATTTCCATCTGTAACTGCCTTAGACTTAAACAAAGACCAAAGTCTAGAAGTACTTATAGAATAATAACCTAACAAGAACAAGACAAACAGGAAAATTACAAAGCAAAGTTAGAACTATGGAGTTCCCCTGGGAGAAACCGGCCTAGGTTTCTCTCCTTAGTTTGGGGTAAAAAAAAAATGTGGCAAAGGTCCTACGCGACCAGCAATTTCTCTTTTAAAATAAAGTAAATTGTTGTTATTTTAGAAAATAGAGGTTAAGTATTGGAAACCTTAGGTGTGAGCTAAGGTGAAAATCATCCATTATCTTTATACTCTTTTTGAATATATGTAAGAAAATCTTGTCCCTCTTTCGGGTTTTGTAGCAATATATTCTTCCCCTTGAAGCACACAATTAATTTGTTAGGGAAACCCCACCTGTAAGAAATTTCTAAAAATCTTAGTTTAGCGGTCACTTCTTTAAACGACCTCCTAGCCTCCATGGTGTTTCTGGAGAACTGGAAAAGCGCTCTTATTACGTATGAATTTCAAGATCCCTTCCTTCGTTTTGTAGAAAAGTAGACGCAAAATGACGTCTCTGGGCTTATCTAGGGGCGTGGAAGTCTGTGAATCCTATCTATAGTTAACTGAACATCTGAAAGAGAAGGAATTGCTTTTTTAAAGAGAGATTTGGCATATCCCATGAGATCATCTTGAATTATGGTCTCCGGGATCCCTCTAAGCTTTAGATTGTTTCGACGACTCCTATCTTCAATGTCTGTCATCTTTTGTTTCATAAACGAAACCTCCTCCCTCAGAGCCAAATTCTGTTGCATTAGAGTTTCTGTACTAGTCTCCACTTTCGTGATTCTGCCCTCGTTTATTTCAAATCTGTTAGAGAATTTGTCACTCACTTCTTGAATAAGGTTCCTCTGTGTCTCAAAACCTAAAGTAATTGAGTCTTTGAGTGCCTTGCAAAAATTGGCTAGTACCCCCTCCGACACCTGTTTGTCAGAAGAGAAATGTCTCATAATTGACTAAATCAAGTGGAGGTGTACTTATGGATGGGACCCCTGTGCAACCCTTTTTGGGAAGAGGTTGTCTTGAACTACCGTTACTAGAGAGTTCATCTGAGGTGCTGTCAGAGTCAATCGCAGATGCCCCTTTCCCACGATGTCCCCCTTCCAAAGTCTTCCTTTTATTTGGTTGTAACGAGTCCATCTCATTTAGCCTATCATCAATTTTATTAGACAGAGTAGATTGCTGAGATAATTCATGAAAGTCAATGAACTGATTTTTCTGAGACTGCTTTCCCTGTGCCAATTTCCCATAGCATGCGTTGGAAGCAGTTGAAGAAGACCTATGTTTGTCCTCAGCTCTGTCTATGGGAGACCTGGATTTAATAGGACTGACTGAATTAGTGGGTTCTCTCACAGATCTGGGTTTAGTGTTGCTCCAATCCCTCTGGGTTCTATTAGTGTATTAGTGAGCCCTTTATTTCTGGAATTCCCCGACGCCATGTTAGGATTTGAAGTCAAAGCGTAAAAGGGCCACAAATCAGCGAAGTATATGTAAAGCAGTATAGTCAGAAAACGACAGTGCAGTTAATGACAATATACAGTGCAACTCTATTGAATATGCCTAGAAAACTAGTCGATGATATGTTTTACCCCATTTCTTGCAGGGTGAGGACCGAAACACTCACCCCCAAGTTTTAATACCAGACCACAGTTTAGTAGTATCTGTAGATTATGAGATGATGGAATGTAAACACTGTCGTTTATATAACCAACACACGGTCAATGCTCCCAATATTTGAAGTGTGTATAGAAATCCTGTAGTGGAGATCTATAAAGAAAGTAAGAGTATTCCAGCAATGTATCAGCAGAGAACCTCAATTTTGTGGAGGTATTATAAAGGGTGTAGTCTCCAGAACACGTAAAAAAAAAAAAAAAGGAAGGTAACGTCACCTATAAAGTGGAAAAATGTAAGCCCTTTACTCAGCCCGGCAGGGCTACTAGTTAGGAGTATAATAAATTTTGATCCAAATACTTCTCACAAAAGTAGTGGCAGTGTTCTAAAAGATTGAGTCAGTCTTCAAGGCTTATGAAAAATAATTGAAAATATTATAAATATATAGGCAATATATAGTACTTTACGCGAATATATGACCCACCAGAGCCCCGGCTTGTGTAATACCACTCTTTATGTGGGGTCTAAGTACTAGGTAAATATTTAAGAAAATGTTTTACCAGAGTTATTTCTTCTGCACTATATGACTCCTGAAAATGTTGCCACACTAATGTCAGTAGTCGATGTTAAAAGGTTCACCCTTAAGTAGACCGCAAAAATGTGTAGATTGAGCTCCTATAGAAGAAAGTCTCCTTCGTCTAGTATAAGACTGTAGACATAATAGGGGCTTGAGTAAAAGGTGCTGCCAATGAGTAGGCAAGAAAAGAAAAATTAAAAAATAGAAAAAAAATGAAATCGTGCTGATAAGACTCCAGTTGCAAAAGTAAACACCCCCCCAGAGAAAAGGATGGAAAAAATCCCACAAAGAAGGGAAAAGTTAACGTCACCTGCAGAGAAGAGGTCCAAGCCTTTTGCTTAGCCCAGAAGGGCTATTAATTAGGTTTCAATAGCTTCTTTTTCTTCTTCAGCTCAGCCGCTATATGAAGAATAGATCCAGTGACTATGTCGGGCATCTCCTGTCTCGTCGCTGTAGCACTGAAATCTTCTGTTATTCTCGGTCTCCTGTGTCTTCTCCCTGTTGTCTCCTATTCTTCTTTCAATCTTCTTTCTTCCTTTTCTGTCTTCTCTCTACGGCTTGTCCTTTTGGCGTCTTTCTTCCTCTGGCTCCGCTGCAACTCCGCCTTCACCCCGCCTCTTGTTTACCTCAGAGCAGAGGCAGTGATTTTCGCGCCTTTTTTTCTTTGGAATGGTGCCTCACCTTCCCGCTCCGCTCAAAGCTGTGGTGACTCCTTATTACCTCACAGCGTCATCCAGGCTGCCTGACACCTCAGAATACGTCAGCCCCAGCTGCAGCGGTGAAGCGATGGGGCGACATGTTACCTCACATCTCCTGCTTCCAGGGCCGCCATCGGAGCTGAATGAAGGAGGGACTTCTTGACTCCCAGGAATCTTCCCACCACCAATGACCACACTGTTTCTTCGCCCAAAGTCCCGGTCACTCAGGTATGATGGCGACAGTCAGTTGAAGTTTACCTCAGATTCAAATCTTCCCGGGTAAACCTGTGTTATGTAACAGAGCAGGGACTCCCAGACTCTTGGCACGGTTTCCCGCCAAAACCGCTCTTTAGCCTCCACTTCTACCAGACGATTGTAGTTTGAAAAATATGTAGTCCACAATAAAGATTATGGTATCAATCTATTCCTGAATGGATGGAGATATTATTATAGATAAACGGGGTGCTCACTGTTTATTATCTGGTGCTCAGAGGTAAATCCGACAATGAATATGAAACAATAACCTCGGCACACAAAATTCTAATGAAATTCGAATGATCCAAAATCAGTTTATTACATAACAATTCCTTGCAGAAATAGACCATAAATTTTACAAGTGACAAGTGATCCACAGAAAAAAATCCCACAGAAAAAAATTCAACGCTTCGGCTATAGCGCCTTTTTCAAGAATTTATCAGTAAAGAGTCAAACATTCAAAAAGCTTTTCATAAGAGAAAAGAAATAAATGCATATGGCATATGTAACATCTAGATCACATATACAGCACATAATACAAAGAATATACACTGTTGTGAGCTCATCTGTTCATTCACCTTTTGTGTCTGAGGATCTCCCTCTTCTGGTGAAGGAAGGTAGTGAGGCTGATTTGGATGAAAGAAACCAACCACCTGATCAGGTGGATTGTGATTGGATATCAGGAACTTCAGACTGGATATAAGGCAGCCGACGCCCTTCTGAGTGGCTGGTGATTTCTCTGCTGGATTCTTGGAGACCAGTTTGATTCCTGCTTCCCAAAGATAAGTTTTTGCTCTGCTATTGAACTTAGTCGTTTTGTTTTTGTTTACCTTGTTTTTTTAGTTCAGCCATCCCCGGCTGGGGGTGTGCTGGATTCTTATTCCTTGATCAGTGTTCTCTTTTGCTCTGCTTTCAGAATATTCTGAGTGCTGATATAGGGTTTGAAGTCTAGTGACTTTAGGGTCCTTTTTGCTTATCAGTTGTGTTGGTAATATTTTTAGCAGGGTTTTCTCGGATTGCAGACAGCAGCTTTTCTGTCCTGTCCTTTTTAGTTAGCTTGGGCCCCATCATTTGCTCAACCTATCTTTCTATCTGTGTTAGTGTTTTCATCTTGTTTCACCGTCATTATATGTTGGGGGCTGCCTATTGCTTTGGGGTTTGCTCTGGGGCAGTCAGTTTTCCCCTTTTCTCTCTTTAGGCTTATTTAGCTTTCTGGCTGTGACGAGGTGTCTAGGATCACTGTAGGAACCCTCCACGGCTACTGTTAGTTGTGTGATAGGATTAGGGGTCTGCAATCCGCTAGTTTCCAATCTCTCTGATTTTCTGGGCTGAGCTTGTGTTTTGTTTTTTCCTCCTCGGTTACTCAATCATAACAGAATCACCAGCCATACTGCAGATTCTAGGGTACTCAAAAGCAGGAAGGAATTGTTAAAAAAAAAAAAAAAAAAAAGGAAAAAAAAGTGTCAGAATTTTTTTTTGTGTATATTTTTTCCTCTTTTTCTCTGAGGCCATAGGAGGAATTTTTTTTTCTTCCTGATGGAGTTTAAGCAATTGTCTGATCGTGTGGAGCAGCTTGCTGCTGAAGTGCGAGGAATTTCCGCCTATCTTGCTCATTCACACGCTGCTGAACCAAAAATCCCCACTCCTGATGTGTTTTTTGGGGATCGGTCTAAATTTTTGAATTTTAAGAATAATTGTAAATTATTTCTTGCCTTGAAGCCTAACTCATTGGGGAGCTCTGCGCAGCAGGTTAAAATTGTCATCTCCTTGCTGCGTGGCGATCCCCAGGATTGGGCGTTTTCTTTAGTACCAGATGATCCTATTCTAACTAATGTGGATGCATTTTTTCAGGCCTTGGGGTTGTTGTATGATGAACCTAATGCAATTGATCAAGCTGAAAAGACCCTGTTGGCATTGAGCCAGGGTCAAGATTCTGCAGAACTGTACTGTCAAAAATTCCGAAATTGGGCGGTCCTCACCACTTGGAATGATGGTGCCTTGGCAGCTCTCTTTCGGAAGGGTTTGTCAGAAACCGTAAAAGATACTATGGTGGGATTTCCTGTTCCCTCTGGTCTTGACGATTCTATGTCATTAGCCATTCAGGTTGATCGGCGTTTACGTGAACGTAAAATTACACGGGAAATGCTGCCACCTGTTGAACAAACATCTGAACCTATGCAATGTGATAGTTTTGTCTAGGGCGCAGCGTCAGGAGTTTAGAAGGCGTAATAAGCTGTGTTTTTTCTGTGGAGATGCCTCTCATATTATTTCTGCCTGCCTTAAACGAGAGAAACGTTTGCTCTAGGTGGTGTACAACCTAAGTTTCTTCTGGCAATTACTCTGATCTGCTCCTTGTCCACATTTTCCGCTAAAGCCTTTGTGGATTCAGGAGCGGCCTTGAACCTAATGGATTTGGATTTTGCTAAACGTTGTGGTTTCCCTATGACACCTCTGCGGACGCCTATTCCTTTGAGGAGTATTGATGCTACTCCTTTGGCGAAGAATAAACCTCAGTTTTGGACCCAGGTGGTAATGCGGGTTGCCCCAGACCATCAAGAAAATTGCAGATTTTTGGTGTTGCATAATTTGCATGATACCATCGTTCTGGGGTTCCCCTGGTTGCAAATCCATAATCCAGTTTTGGATTGGAAATCTGTGTCTGTGGTGAGTTGGGGTTGTCGGTGTGCTCTTAGTGACACTCCTGTTTTCTCCACCTCTCCCCAGTCGCATGAGGTTCCTGACTATTTGGCTGATTTTTATGATGTGTTTAGTGAGAGTAAGTCTGCGTCTTTGCCTCCTCATAGGAGTTATGACTGTGCAATTGAGTTGAGCCCTGGGTGTAAATTTCCCAAGGGTTGACTTTTTAATTTATCTGTACCCGAACATGAGGCTATGCATTTTTATATTAAGGAGTCGTTGGAGAAGGGTCATATTAGACCATCCTCTTCACCCTTGGGTGCTGGGTTTTTTTTGTGGCCAAGAAGGATGGTTCATTAAGGCCCTGTATTGACTATCGCTCCCTTAACAAAATTACTGTTAAATATCAGTATCCGTTACCCCTGATTTCTGACCTATTTTCTAGAATTGAAGGTGCTTGCTGGTTTACCAAACTTGACCTCAGGGGGCGTATAATCTTATTCGCATTAAGCATGGGGATGAATGGAAGACAGCGTTTAATACTCCGGAGGGACATTTTGAGTACCTGGTGATGCCTTTTGGGCTCACTAACGCCCCTTCTGTCTTCCAGTGCTTCATGAATGATATTTTCCGGGACTTTGTGGATAAGTTTCTGATCATCTATTTGGATGATATTTTGATCTTTTCCAGGGATTGGGACTCTCATGTGGAACATGTTCGGACTGTGTTCCGGATTTTGAGGGAAAACTCCCTGTATGTTAAGGGATCGAAATGTCTTTTTGGTGTACAGAGGATTTCATTTTTGGGATTTATTTTGTCTCCGTCAACTATTGAAATGGACCCGGCCAAGGTACAGGCAATTTATGATTGGGTTCAGCCCACTTCTTTGAAGGCTCTCCAGAAGTTTTTGGGTTTTGCTAATTTTTATCGTAAGTTTATAGCCAATTTTTCTGTTATTGCCAAACCATTGACTGATTTGACTAAGAAGGGCGCTGATTTGCTGAATTGGTCTCTAGAGGCTGTTTCTTCTTTTCAGGAACTGAAGCGGAGGTTCACTTCTTCTCCGGTTTTGCGACAACCCGATGTCTCACTTCCATTTCAGGTGGAGGTGGATGCTTCAGAGATTGGTGCAGGAGCTGTTTTGTCCCAAAAAGATCCTGTAACATCTAAAATGAACCCCTGTGCCTTCTTTTCCTGAAAGTTCTTTCCTTCGGAACGCACCTATGATGTGGGGAATCGAGAACTGTTGGCCATGAAGTGGGCATTTGAGGAGTGGAGACATTGGTTGGAGGGAGCTAGACATCAAGTTGTGGTCCTCAGTGACCACAAGAATTTGATCTACCTTGAGTCGGCTAAATGCTTGAATCCGAGACAGGCCGGTGGGCCTTGTTTTTCACACGTTTTGATTTTGTGGTCTCCTTTCTTCCGGGCACTAAGAACGTTAAGGCAGATGCCCTCTCTAGGAGTTTTTTGGCTGATTCTCCTAGGTGAGGGGGTGGTTCTTTCTGCCATCTCGCCCGATTTGAGGCGGGCTCTGGAGAAGATTCAGGAGGATAAAGCCTGAGCGTTGTCCCAGTGGTAGGTTGTATGTTCCTGACCCATGGAGGAGGAAAGTGATGTCTGAGGTTCATTGCTCCGCGTTGGCTGGTCATCCAGGTATTTTTGGTACTAGAGATTTGGTGAGTCGGTCTTTTTGGTGGCCTGCCTTGTCTCTTGATGTCAGAAATTTTGTGCAGTCCTGTGGGACTTGCTCCCGATCTAAGCCTTGTTCTCGTTCTAGTGGGTTGTTGATGCCTTTGCCGGTGCTCAGGAGGCCATGGACCCATATTTCAATGGATTTTATTTCTGATCTGCCTGTCTCTCAGAGGATGACTGTTATCTTGGTGATTTGTGATAGATTCTCTAAGATGGTCCATCTTGTATCACTCCCTAAGTTGCCTTCTTCCTCAGAGTTGGTGCCCTTGTTTTTGCAACAGGTGGTTCGCTTGCACGGGATTCCTGAGAACATTGTATCGGACAGAGGAGTTCAGTTTGTCTCTAGATTCTGGAGGACCTTTTGTTCCAAGTTAGGAAGTCAGTTGTCCTCCTCCTCTGCATTTCACCCTCAGACCAATGGGCATACGGAGAGAACAAACCAGACTTTAGAGGCTTATTTGAGATGTTTTATATCTGCTGATCAGGATGATTGGGTTTCATTTTTACCCTTGGCCGAATTTGCTTTAAATAATAGAGCTAGTTCTGCCACTTTGATGTCACCCTTTTTCTGTAACTTTGGTTTTCATCCTCGATTTTCTTCAGGGCAGGTGGAGTCTTCTGCCTGTCCAGGGGTTGACACTATGGTGGAAAGAATGCAGCAGATTTGGGACCAAGTGGTGGATAAGTTGTCTCTTTCCCAGGAAAAGGCCCAGCGGTTTTCTAACCGGCATAGGACCATTGGTCCCCGGTTTAAGGTGGGTGATATGGTCTGGTTGTCATCAAAGAATATCTCTATGAAAGTGGCTTCTCCAAAGTTTAAACCTAGATTTATTGGACCTTACAAGATTTTGGAGATTATTAATCCGGTCTCTTTTCGGTTGGCTCTTCCTGTCACATTTAAGATTCATAATGTGTTTCATAAGTCCTTGTTGAAGAGGTTTGTTGAACCAGTGGTTCCTATGGGGGCACCCCCTGACCCTGTGTTGGTTGAAGGTAACATGGAATATGAGGTAGAGAAGATACTGGATTCCCGTCTGGCTAGACAGAGACTCCAGTATTTGGTTAAGTAGAAGGGTTATGGTCAGGAGGATAATTGCTCGGTCTCTGCCTCTGATATTCATGCCGAAAGATTGGTGCGTGCTTTTCATCGGGCTCATCCTGATCGGCCTGGTGGCTTGGATGAGGGTTCAGTGACCCCTCCTCAAGGGGGAGGTACTGTTGTTAGCTCATCTGTTCATTCACCTTTTGTGTCCGAGGATCTCCCTCTTCTGGTGAAGGAACGTAGTGAGGCTGATTTGGATGAAAGAAACCAACCACCTGATCAGGTGGATTGTGATTGGATATCAGGAACTTCAGACTGGATATAAGGCAGCCGATGCCTTTCTGAGTGGCTGGTGATTTCTCTGCTGGATTCTTGGAGACCAGTCTGATTCCTGCTTCCCAAAGATAAGTTTTTGCTCTTCTATTGAACTTAGTAGTTTTGGTTTTGTTTACCTTGTTTTTTGAGTTCAGCCATCCCCGGCTGGGGGTGTGCTGGATTCTTATTCCTTGATCAGTGTTCTCTTTTGCTCTGCTTTCAGAATATTCTGAGTGCTGATATAGGGTTTGAAGTCTAGTGACTTCAGGGTCCTTTTTGCTTATCAGTTGTGTTGGTAATATTTTTAGCAGGGTTTTCTCGGATTGCAGACAGCAGCTTTTCTGTCCTGTCCTTTTTAGTTAGCTTGGGCCCCATCGTTTGCTCAACCTATCTTTCTATCTGTGTTAGTGTTTTCATCTTGTTTCACCGTCATATATGTTGGGGGCTGCCTATTGCTTTGGGGTCTGCTCTGGGGCAGTCAGTTTTCCCCTTTTCTCTCTTTAGGCTTATTTAGCTCTCCGGCTGTGACGAGGTGTTTAGGATCACCGTAGGAACACTCCACGGCTACTGTTAGTTGTGTGATAGGATTAGGGGTCTGCAATCCGCTAGTTTCCAACCTCTCTGATTTTCAGGATGAGCTTGTGTTTTGTTTTTCCTCCTCGGTGACTCAATCATAACAATACATATTCAACAAAGCACCAATAGTATACTGATAAGTAAAAAATCACATAGAGAAAAGACTCTTCGTACTAGCCTCATATATATTTTATATTCCTATATAATGCAGAAAATCGCCAGGAGTCTTAACTCTAGAGAGAATAGTAGTGGTCTCTTCTTCATTAAATGTTAAAGTTGAAAAAGACATTTATGCTACAGGGGCTACACCCGGAAAATAGTATAATATTATAGATAAACGGGGTGCTCACTGTTTATTATCTGGTGCTCAGAGGTAAATCGGACAATGAATATGAAACAATAACCTCGGCACACAAAATTCTAATGAAATTCGAATGATCAAAAATCAGTTTATTATATAACAATTCCTTGCAGAAATAGACCATAAATTTTACAAGTGACAAGTGATCCACAGAAAAAAAATCCCACAGAAAAAAATTCAACGTTTCGACTATAGCGCCTTTTTCAAGAATTTATCTGTAAAGAATCAAACATTCAAAAAGTTTTTCATAAGAGAAAAGAAATAAATGCATATGTAACATCTAGATCACATATACAGCATATAATTCAAAGAATATACACATATTCAACAAAGCACCAATAGTATACTGACAAGTAAAAAATCACATAGAGAAAAGACTCTTCGTACTAGCCTCATATATATGTTATATTCCTATATAATACGTACTAATTCTATGCCTGAAGTTCAGTACCTGCGGGAATAATGATCCATAGACATCAGAATGTGGTACATCATATAAGCCAAACAGGCGTGGATTGCCTTATGAAAAGAAAAAAAAAAAATATCGTAAAACCGCATAGTGCGTCCCCATAAAACATTAAGGCCTCTTTCACACATCCGGTTTTCAGCATCAGGCGCGATGCGGCGAAAAGTGTAAAAACCGGATCCGGCGCCTGTTGCCACCGGATCCGGTTTTTCCCCCATTCAGTTTCATTATTGCCGCATCGCGCCGGATACCTATGCGGCGTATCCGGTTTTTGCCTGATCTGGCAAAAACAGCCTGTCCGGCGTCTGGAAAAAACGTTCCATGTAACGTTTTTTTGCAGCGCCGGACCGGCTTTTTCCACAGCGCATGCCCGGACTCTGTGAATGTTAACCCCACAAGTGCCCGGCGAGAGAGAGAGAGATCTCTCTCTGTCACCCGGACACTTGTGAGAGATCTCTCTCGCCGGGCACTTGTGGGGTTAACACTCACAGTGTCTGGGTGAGAGAGAGAGATCTCTCTGTGGGGTTAACCCCACAAGTGCCCGGCAAGAGAGAGAGATTCTCTTGCCTGGACACTAAGTGTTAACCCCCCATGTCTCTCTCTCTCCACCCCCCTCCCCTCCCCTCCCCTCCCCTCTCCTCTCCTCCCCTCACCTCCCTTTCAGCAGCTGTCTCATTGGCTGCCTCTGTCCACCTCGTCCTGCGGCTCCTTTAATAATGTCCGAGCCGTATCGTCTCGCCGCACACACATCCGGTGTCACGGCTGCAGGCCGGATCCGGCGGCCCGGCTTTTCGCCGCACGCCGCCGGACCCCACACACCGGATGTGTGAAAGTAGCCTAAACAACATGCTCCATCTAAACATAGCACTTGGGAAGGTCTGTGGATAGTGTGCAGGTGCACTAAGGTTGCCTGTACGATGTGCTAAGTGGCTGCCATAAGAGAACCAGGCCTTCTTATGTCCGGAGAGCTAAGAACTACCGGGGTAAAGGTCAGCGTCTGGCAAGTGAACTGCGCATGCGTCATCGATTTGCGGTGAAAAAAGCCGAAGTACATGTCCGAGTGAGCACAAAGTGATGTCAGCTGATCATCCGAGAGATCCCGAGTTCAGTCTAACAAAAGGCCGGTGTTGAAAGAAGAAATTCAGTGAGTCGCCACGATCCCAAGTGCCTCTAAAAGGATCATTTCCAGCGGGAGTTGTCAGACTGAAACTAAATATAAAGGAAAAGAAAAATACAAAAAAAGATTTAAAATAAAACTATCATTTTAATAAGGCATATAAGTACATTAGAATTATGCTCTATATTATATAGGATGATTATTCCCGCCTCTGATATACAAATATCATTTACTCATATGGTACCTGAATTACAAACATTAGTGAGGAACCATAAAAAGATCTTTGCAGGATTAGATTTATTCGAACTAGGAGAACAATGGCAGAAATACATAACAGAGCAAAGTGAAACAGTCACGGAACACCACGTGACATAACCAGAATTCAATATTTAACATATAACTAAGTTAGCTCACAATTTCATATTCCCTATTCAACCCTAGTGGTGCTAGGGTCTGCAGAGTGTGGATCATTATTACCGCAGGTACTGAACTCCAGGCATAGAATTAGTACTGTATTATATAGGAATATAAAATATATATGAGGCTAGTATGAAGAGTCTTTTCTCTGTGATTTTTTACTTATCAGTATACTATTGGTGCTTTGTTGAATATGTGTATATTCTTTGTATTATATGCTGTATATGTGATCTAGATGTTACATATGCATTTATTTCTTTTCTCTTATGAAAAACTTTTTGAATGTTTGATTCTTTACAGATAAATTCTTGAAAAAGGCGCTATAGCCGAAACGTTGAATTTTTTTCTGTGGGATTTTTTTCCGTGGATCACTTGTCACTTGTAAAATTTATGGTCTATTTCTGCAAGGAATTGTTATATAATAAACTGATTTTGGATCATTCGAATTTCATTAGAATTTTGTGTGCCGAGGTTATTGTTTCATATTCATTGTCGGATTTACCTCTGAGCACCAGACAATAAACAGTGAGCACCCCGTTTATCTATATTATTATACTATTTTCCGGGTGTAGCCCCTGTAGCATAAATGTCTTTTTCAACTTTAACATTTAATGAAGAAGAGACCACTACTATTCTCTCTAGAGTTAAGACTCCTGGCGATTTTCTGCAAACTCCCTCTGAGGAGCTACGTACTAGGAACCTGAAGAAAGATTTAAGAAGATTGGCGTCTCTTGACCTACATTGCACAACATTGGCTGAGTACCATAAAGTTAACCGTATACCGCGTGGCTTGAGAGTCTCATTGAGACCGACTCTTTTTCATGATAACACTGAATTCTGTTCTAAATTTGAATCCATCTTGAACAAGTGTTCTATGGACATTATTATACTAACCATAGATTTTTTACAGAAAGAAATCTCTGATCTGAACGCTAAGATCACAACTACTGAAGAACAGTTGGTTAGTACTGTCCCACTGGAGGATTATAACATACTAAAATCTAAGTTGGACCAATCTATTAAAGAATTTCATACTAACAGACCAGGAAGAAGAGTAAATTTCTTCGTGATACGGACGACTATCATAATAATCAAGTTTATAAATGGCGTTCCTCCAACATTTACAGAATTCCTCGATCATCCAGACGGGGATACAGGTCATTTTCTACCAGTTCAGACAGCGATGGAGCTTCTCGTCCTTTCACTTCAACTTTTTTAGGAAGACTGTTATGAATGAGTCACCGGAGGAGGAAAAAACAAAAACACAAGCTAAGTCCAGAAAACCGGAGAGGTTGGTAGCTAGCAGATTGCAGACCCCTGATCCTATTCACCACAACTAACAGTAGCCGTGGGGGGTTCCTACGGATCTGCACTTGTTTCATCTGGCTTCATGGGAGCAATCCAGCAATGTTCAGCATAGTCACTTGCTGACCCGTGGATCTGCCGCAGCGGATAATCTTACATGCTTTATGAAAAGCTCCATCTGCGCACAAAAGTCCAAGAATTTATTCCAAAATCTGATACTTTCTTGTCTGCCAATACGAACTTTTCGGGTGATCAATTTGAATTTTGCAGGGATCTTCTTACATTGATTTTGATGAAAAACTTTTTTCTCTTTGAGGATCAGTTTTACAGAGTAAAGGAACGGCCATGGGCTCCAATGTGGCACCCCCCTATGCCAACATATTTGTCATATTTTGAGGAAAATTTTGTCTATGGGGATCCTCTGTTTCTATCTCACGTATTGTATTGGAAATGTTACATAGATGACGTTTTCTTGATTTGGAGGGGGGGCGATGATATTCTTTTGGAGTTTTTTAATAAATTGAATACACATATCACGGGACTTACCTTTTCCCTTCACCATGATCATTATTCAATTAACTTCTTGGATACCCTCGTATTTATCAATTCTGATGGCTCAATTGGTACGGACTTGTATATTAAACCCACTGATAAAAACAGTTTACTTCATTTTGATAGTAGTCATCCACGGCATGTGAAGCACGTGCTACCAAAGTCACAACATATGAGAATAGATAGGATTGTCTCTGATTTACCTACAAGAGAACTGAGGCACCAAGAAATGGAAACGCGCTTTCGTAAAAGGGGTTATCCAACTCAGATTTTAAAACAATCTAGGATCTCCCCGCCTCGCAGGGAGAAGACTAATAAATTGGCATTTGTTAGTACTTTTCATCCTTTCAGTACTCTGATTAGTGGTTGCATTTTACGACACTGGGATGTGTTGAAAAATTCGTATCCCTACATTCCTGAGTTTCTTTCCAAACCCCTTATGTGTTATAAGAGATCTTCTAAGAACATTAGGAATTTC
Organism: Dendrobates tinctorius; assembly: GCF_039654945.1. NCBI lineage: Eukaryota > Metazoa > Chordata > Amphibia > Anura > Dendrobatidae > Dendrobates > Dendrobates tinctorius. The sequence goes on along the minus strand of NW_027361683.1, from coordinate 58,508,248 downwards.
TTGGTGAGGGACGATGTTGGCTCGTGTAAAAAAGAGATGATCCAGAAGACTTTGTGTCCCGTAAGGGAACCTTCCCTTGTTTGGGATGTTTACAATGTTCCAATGTGGTAAAGGGTGACACCTTTACCCATCCCCCGTACAGGACGACGTTTTTTAATAAAGGAATACTTCACATGTGACTCTTCTTTCGTTATATACTTGATAAAGTGTCCATGCGGTCTCGGATATGTCGGGGAGACAACCCAGCATATCCGTGACCGCATTTCCCAGCATAAGTCCACCATTCGATGTGGAAGAACTTTGTTACCAATACCTGCCCATTTTCTGGCATGTGGGCATTCCGTGGCACATTTACGGTACCAGGTTATAGACTGGGTACCAATAGCTAGGAGAGGGGGTGACAGCGTTAAAAGATTGAAGGAGCGTGAATCCTTTTGGATCCACACTTTGCAGACCCTAGCACCACTAGGGTTGAATAGGGAATATGAAATTGTGAGCTAACTTAGTTATATGTTAAATATTGAATTTTGGTTATGTCACGTGGTATTCCGTGACTGTTTCACTTTGTTCTGTTATGTATTTCTGCCATTGTTCTCCTAGTTTGAATAAATCTAATCCTGCAAAGATCTTTTTATGGTTCCTCACTAATGTGTGTAATTCAGGTACCATATGAGTAAATGATATTTGTATATCAGAGGCGGGAATAATCATCCTATATAATATAGAGCATAATTCTAATGTACTTATATGCCTTATTAAAATGATAGTTTTATTTTAAATCTTTTTTTGTATTTTTCTTTTCCTTTATATTTAGTTTCAGTCTGACAACGCCCGCGGGAAATGATCCTTTTAGAGGCACTTGGGATGGTGGCGACGCACTGAATTTCTTCTTTCAACACCGGCCTTTCGTTAGACTGAACTCGGGATCTCTCGGATGATCAGCTGACATCACTTTGTGCTCACTCGGGCATGTACTTCGGCTTTTTTCGCCGCAAATCGATGACGCATGCGCAGTTCACTTGCCAGACGCTGACCTTTACCCTGATAGTTCTTAGCTCTCCGGACATAAGAAGGCCTGGTTCTCTTATGGCGGCCACTGAGCACATCGCACGGGCAACTTTAGTGCACCTGCACACTATCCACGGACCTTCCCAAGTGGTATGTTTAGATGGAGCATGTTGTTTAATGTTTTATGGGGACGCACTATGCGGTTTTACGGTATTTTTTTTTTTTTCTTTTCATAAGGCAATCCACCCCTGTGTGGCTTATATGATGTACCACATTCTGATGTCTATGGATCATTATTCCCGCAGGTACTGAACTCCAGGCATAGAATTAGTACTGTATTATATAGGAATATAAAATATATATGAGGCTAGTACGAAGAGTCTTTTCTCTATGTGATTTTTTACTTATCAGTATACTATTGGTGCTTTGTTGAATATGTGTATATTCTTTGTATTATATGCTGTATATATGATCTAGATGTTACATATGCATTTATTTCTTTTCTCTTATGAAAAACTTTTTGAATGTTTGATTCTTTACAGATAAATTCTTGAAAAAGGCGCTATAGCCGAAACGTTGAATTTTTTTCTGTGGGATTTTTTTCTGTGGATCACTTGTCACTTGTAAAATTTATGGTCTATTTCTGCAAGGAATTGCTATATAATAAACTGATTTTGGATCATTCGAATTTCATTAGAATTTTGTGTGTCGAGGTTATTGTTTCATATTCATTGGAGATATTATTAGCGGTACTTTTAATCCAAAATGTTTCTTCTTTTTATCTTCCTTGTCACTTCTCTGGCTGGTCACGCAGGAGCTCGGTGCTCACACGACCGCCACCTTGCTGAGCTCAAGCCACGCCCCACAGCTGTCTGATTCTCAAACAGTATTGTATATCTGCCGTTCGCATTACAGTCACATCTATACAGAGTCAGCGTGTGTGTGTGACACGCCGTAAATACATATACGGAGATTGTTAGTTACACAAAAAACGTATACAGCTGTACACTTCTGATATAGTTCCATATATCTGCTTGTTGGATTACGGTCAAATACATACTGGGAGGGCGTCTGTGACTAACAAAATATATACGTAGATTTAATTTTTTTAATACACCCTACACAGCTGGATGCTCCTCATACAGTACCATCTCTCTGCTGGTATTTTTGGTACATTTTCCCAAACATGAGGAAGTATGGTGGAAGAGGCCGCGGACGTGGGCAGGGGGTGCAGGTGGTACTGATGATGGTGGTGCATCGGCTGGTTCTGGCAAAAGTACAATAGCAGCTAAGGCAGGAGGTGTTGAGGCTGCATCATCGTCTGGCCCAAGAAGGCCTGTAAGGTTGCCTTTTCTTGGAGTAGGAAAACCGCTTTTAAAGCCGGAGCATCAGGAACAGGTTTTGGCGTACATTGCCGAAATAGCCACCAGCACTATTGCCTCCTCTTCTGAACGTTCTAAACCTGCAAGCACAGAGTCGTCAGTGCAGGGTTCAGGTCAGGAAAAACACCTTTCCTTGAGTCCTTCACCCCCACCGAAAGTTAAAGATGCGGCAGCCCACACTTCAGATTACTCTATGGAGCTCTTTTCACATACCATGCCTAGGTTATCCAGTCAAATCCTGAATTCCCCAGTCCAAGATGAATCTGACATGGAGGGCACTGATGCACAGCCACTGCTAGATGACCATAGTAGGAAGAGTGCAGTGTGGCACTTCTTTGTCCAAAATCCTACTGATGAGGCAAAGGTTACCTGTAAGAAATGCGGAAGGACCTTTAGCCGAGGTAAACAATTCAGAAATTTGAATACCAGTAGCATGCATAGACATTTAATCAACATGCACTTGCAAGCGTGGACGGACTACAAAACCTCAGGTAGCACTTGTGCACCTGCTCCGACTGAAGGTAGCCAGCAACGCTCCATCACTTCCCCCACTGTAAGACCACCGCCACCGTTAAGCACACCAGCAGCACTAAATGTGGAGTTCTCGTCGCAAGGCCAAAGCACTCAGGGAATCACAATGGTTTTGCAACACAACACTGAATCTAGGCCATCTCCACGAATACCATAACCAACCCCCTCTCACTCCATCCGGTCCACCGCTACTTCCCCCATATGCAGCTCACCCTACCAGACACTCTGAGTAGAACAAGAAAGTTCTCATCCGTGTACACTGTTTGAACGCCTACATTGCCAAACTAATCTCATTAGAGATGACGACCTACCGTTTGGTTGAAAGCGAAGCTTTCCATGAGCTCATGGCCTACCCTGTCCCACGCTATGACCTACCCAGTCGGCACTTCTTTTCTCGAAAAGCCATCTCTGCCCTCCACCGGCATGTGAAAGACTGCATTGTCCATGCACTAAAACAGTGAGCGGAAAGGTGCACCTCACAACAGATGCATGGACCAGTAGGCATGGCCAGGGCCATTACGTGTCCATCACTGCGCACTGGGTTAATGTGGTGGATGGAGGCTCCACAGGGGACAGCGGCGGTGGAACAGTGCTGCCTAGCCCACGGTATAGGAAACAGTTGGCTGTAGGCTTTCAACCCTCCTCCTCTTCCATAAGCGAAAGCTCGTCCACAGAGCGCAGTCGCACGAGCACTCCATCCGCAGCTGGCAGTGTTGCACATGAGGTGTCCCACTATCGAACAGCTAGTGGTAAGCGTCAGCAGGCTGTGCTAAAGATGATGTCTTTGGGCGACAACAGACACACCGTGGAGGTACTGGCCGACTACTTGCAGCGACAAACTGAGTCATGGCTGGGCAGTCTACATCTTGAGGCAGGCAAGGTAGTCAGTGATAACGGCCGTAATTTTGTGGCAGCCATAGCCCGTGCAAAACTCACACACATACCTTGCCTGGCTCACAGCTTGAACCTGGTGGTGCAGTGCTTCCTTAATAATTATCCGGAGTTAACATCCCTGCTCCATAAAGTGCGAAGACTGTGCTCGCACATCCGTCACTCAAACATCCACTCCACTCGTATGCAGAAGCTGCAGTGATTGCTCCACCTCCCCGAGCACCGCCTAATCGTAGACGTTGCAACAAGGTGGAACTCCACCCTGCACATGGTTGAGAAGCTGTGCGAACAGAGGAAGGCTGTAATTCATTTGTGGGAGGATACAGGGGCAGGCAGTTTGAGGGAAGACATGGAATTGTCGGGTGTGCAGTGGTCAAAGCTGAAAGACCTCTGTAAAGTCCTTCAGTGTTTTGAGGAATGCACACGGCTGGTAAGCGCAGACGATGCCATCATAAGTATGAGCATCCCACTTATGCATCTGCTCATGAAAAGTTTGACGCACATTAAGGATCTTGCGTCTGCAGCGGAGGAGGAGGAGGGAAGCCTTGCTGACAGTCAGCAATTGTCTGGTCAGGGAACTGTCCTGGATGGGGTGCAGGAAGAAGAGGAAGAGGAGGAGGATGAGGGGGATGATTATTTTGGGCAGGAGGATGCTTCTCAGGGGGTAAGAGAAAATGTTGGCGGTCCAAGGTCAGGTACAGTGTTTGTGCGTGACTGTAGGGATGTGGATTTGCCAGAAAGTGATCCTCCACCCAGCAGTGGCAGTGCATTATTGACACCTGGAACATTGGCCCACATGTGCGATTATGCCTTGCGGATCCTAAAAAGGGACCCCCGCATTGCCAAAATGATGAAGGATGACGACTACTGGCTGGCCAGCATCCTCGATCCACGCTACAATGGCAAATTACACAACATCATGCCACAGGAGAACCTAGAGATAACATTGGCTAACAAACAAGCAACTCTGGTAAACCGTTTATTTGAGGTTTTCCCACCACACAGCAGCGGTGCTGGTTCTCCCACAAGCCGCAGTGGGCACAATCGAAGAGGTGTTCGTGGTGCACACTGCCGAAGTGGTGTAGGAGACAGGGGTTTAATGACCATGTTGTGGAATGATTCCTCAAGTAGCGCTCACACGACTGCTAATACTGCTGCGATTAAAAGTGACAGAAGACAGCAGTTGTCAACTATGTGTCATGTCGGACACTATTCACACCACAGCGTCCGGCAGGCAGCGGTAGTTCAATCTCCGTCCACTATAGCCTCAGTGGCGCCGGCTTGATTTTACTCAGGTTATTGGGGGTTAATCTAGCTGGAAATCAGGGGGTGGGTCTGGTGTTATCCTTACTGAGTGGGGACCCCCAAGCATGGGCGTTTTCCTTACCAGCTGACTCTGCTACGTTTCATTCGGTTGAGAATGTTTTTTCAGCACTCGGGCTCATTTATGATGATCCCGACAGATTGGCTCTAGCAGAATCTAAAATCCGTGCCCTCCATCAGAGGGAACGTATGGCGGAAGACTATTGTTCAGAATTTCTCCGTTGGGCAGTAGACACACAGTGGAACGACCCAGCGCTGCGGAGTCAGTTTATTCATGGGGTTTCATGAAGAGTTAAACAGGCCCTCCTGATGTATGAGACTCCTGCATCGTTAGAGTCTGCCATGAGTTTGGTTATTCGTATTGATTGCCGTTTGCGTCAGGGGGTGCAGGAGACGCTGCCCCTGGGGGAAAGCAGGGGTGCAAGTGTGGTTGCTGTAGGTGAGCCCACGGAACCTATGCAAATCGTTGGGGTATCACATGTTAAGCGTCGCATTCCTGGGTTCAGGAAGCAAGGAGCATGTTTTTACTGTGGTAAAAGAGATCATTATGTAAATGCTTGTCCTGTGCTACCTAAGAAAGTCGCACCGGCGGAAAACTGGTAAGCTCAGAGGGTATGGAGGAGGCCCAACTGAACGTATGCATATCCTCCATGATGGTATCTCAATGTATGCTCCCTGCCAGGGTTAGTATTGCGGGCAGAGAGCTACCAATATCAGTGTTTGTGGATAGCGGTTCCACCACCAATCTCATGGATGAGGAGTTTGCACGCACGGCCGGTTTTAAGATCGAAAAACTCCCTCATCCTATTCGCGTGGTTACCATTAATGCCGCTCCCCTCCCACAGGGGGAGATTACTTAGTTTGTAGCTGAGGTTAACCTCCACATTGGGGTCCTACATTCTGAGTGGGTTACATGTAGGGTACTCAATAATCTCCCAGCACAAATGGTCCGGGGTTTCCCATGGTTGTCCAAGCACAACCCGGTGATTGACTGGAGAACCCAGGACATAGTCTAGTGGAGTGCTTTCTGCCAGGAAAATTGCTTGGCCACATGTGTGTCCGCCGTGAAGTCCAGCCTTCCGGAGGCATTGCTGGATTTTGCGGACGTATTCTCTGAGAGGGGTTGCTCAGAACTACCTCCACATCGAACCTATGACTGTGTGATTAGGTTAAAACCCAGGGCCAAATTGCCAAAGGCTAGGATGTTTAGTATTTCTGGTCCGGAGAGACAAGCTCTTAAAGACTACATCGTGGAGAGTCTAAGTAAAGGGCACATCCGGCCTTCATCCTCGCCTGTAGCAGCGGGGTTTTTCTTCATTAAGAAGAAAGATGGGGGGTTATGCCCGTGTCTGGATTTCCGGGAGTTAAACCAGATTACGGTCCGTGATCCCTACCCGATGCCTCTGATCCCTGATTTGTTCAACCAGGTGGCTGGTGCGAAGTGGTTTTCCAAACTTGACCTCAGGGGGGGCGTACAACCTCATAAGGGTCTGTCAGGGGGATGAGTGGAAGACGGCGTTTAATACCCCTGAGGGTCATTTTGAAAGCCTAGTTATGCCATTTGGGTTGACAACCGCGCCTGCTGTTTTCCAACATTTCATAAATGATGTATTCGCTCATGTGCTGGGGAAATTTGTGATTGTGTACCTGGATGATATCATCATTTATTCGAGCGACCGGGACACTCATTTAGAGCATGTCAGGCAGGTGTTACAGTTGCTCCGTAAGAATAAGCTCTATGCTAAGCTTGAAAAATGCGTATTTTTTGTTCAGGAGTTGCCTTTTTTGGGATATATTGTGTCCGCCGCAGGGTTTAAAATGGACGCCGCGAAGGTGCAACGGTGCTGCGATGGGAACGGTCTGATAATCTAAAAGCGCTCCAGCGGTTCCTTGGGTTTGCCAACTATTATAGGAAGTTTATTAAGAATTTTTCTACTATAGCCAAACCGCTCACGGACATGACGAGAAAAGGTACCAATCTCGCTATCTGGTCTGAGGTGGCGGTGCGTGCATTTGAGCTTCTGAAAATGGTCAAACTGAGCGCATGAACCAAAATCTGGAGCAGTATTTGCGATGTTTTGTGTCTGACAACCAAGAGGAGTGGTCGACATTCCTTCCCTTGGCCGAGTTCGCGTTAAATAATGACCGCCAAGAATCATCGGGAGAGTCTCCGTTCTTTTGTGTTTATGGGCACCATCCTCAATTTTGTACCTTGCGTCAGGGTGGCTCTGGGGGCGTTCCGGAGGAGGACCAGCTAGGAGTTCAACTATCATCGGTCTGGAGGAGTGTGAAACAGCGATTGCTGAGCATGAGTGCAAGGTACAAACGAGTGGCTGACGCTAGACGCGTGCCAGGTCCGGACCTGTGTGTGGGTGATTGGGTGTGGTTAGCTACTAAAAACATAAAACTCAAAATTCCATCATTGAAATTGGGTCCAAGGTTTATTGGCCCTTTTAAGATTGCTGCCATCATTAACCCGGTTGCTTATCGGTTGGAACTTCCTGCGGTATACAAGATACACAACGTGTTTCACAGGGCTTTATTGAAAAAGGTGGTAGGCTCTGTGGACACGATGCCGATGCCACCTCCTGTCATGGTGGATGGCGATTTAGAGTTTGAAGTCTCCAAGGTGGTGGACTCTCGACTATTGCGCCATACTCTTCAGTATTTGGTACACTGGCGGGGGTATGGTCCGGAGGAGAGGTCTTGGGTACCAGCCACGGACATACATGCGGATCGGCTGGTCAGTTCGTTTCACCGCCGTCATCCGGACAAGCCGGGTCCTATGAGTCTTGAGGGCCCTGGGGTCCCTCGTAGAAGACGGGGTACTGTCATGTTGGACACTATTCACACCACAGCGTCCGGCAGGCAGCGGTAGTTCAATCTCCATCCACTATAGCCTCAGTGGTGCCGGCTTGATTTTACTCAGGTTATTGGGGGTTAATCTAGCTGGAAATCAGGTGGGATGTTTGGTCACGCCCACGGTCTTTAAATAGTCGTGCTGGCCTATGGGCATCGCCGATTATAGCTTGTGTTTTATGCCAAGTGGTTCCGGTCTGGAGAGGAGGTGTTGGAGAGAGAAATTCATAGCTGGTGGCGAGTGATCCGTTGTTACCTTTTCGCCTTCCTATATTTGTGTTTTGTTTTGCCCTGTTCACATTACGGTATTGTCCTGTGTGTATGCGGCGCGGTGCGGTTTAAGTTCTCCCTGTCTGTCATTACTGTGTGTTCCACTCATTGATCACTCTAACTATCAAAAAGTTTTTTCTAATATCTAATCTGTGTCTCCTCCCATTCAGTTTCATCCCATTGCTTCTAGCCTTTCCTTGTGCAAATGAGAATAAAGTTGATCCTTCTACAATGTGACAGCCCTTTAGATATTTGTAGACCGCTATTAAGTCTCCTCTCAGTCTTCTCTTTTGCAAACGAAACATTCCCAAATCCTGCAACCTTTCCTCATAAGACAGGGTTTGCAGACCTGTCACCATTCTGGACGCTCTTTTCTGAACTTGCTCCAGTTTGTTGATGTCTTTTTTAAAATGTGGTGCCCAAAACTGGACACAATATTCCAGATGAGGTCTGACCAAAGAGGAGTAGAGGGAAATAATGACTTCACGTGATCTAGACTGTATGCTTCTGTTAATACATCCTAGAATTGCATTTGCCTTTTTTGCTGCTGCATCACACTGTTGACTCATATTCAGTCTGTGATCTATTAGTATACCCAAGTCTTTTTCACATGTGCTGTTGCTCAGCCCTATTCCTCCCATTCTGTATATGCTTTTTTCATTTTTATTGCCCAGATGTAGTACTTTGCATTTTTCCCTGTTAAAAACCATTCTGTTAGTTGCTACCCACTTCTCCAGTTTATTTATATCTTTTTGAATCCTCTCTCTCTATTCTCTAGTATTAGCTATCCCTCCTAGCTTTGTGTCATCAGCAAATTTATTCAGTTTACCCTCAATTCCATCATCTAAATTGTTGATAAAGATGTTGAACAATACAGGGCCCAGGACAGAGCCCTGTGGTACCCCACTTGAGACATTCTTCCAACTGGATGTGCAGCCATTTATGACCACTCTTTGGGTCCGATCACTAAGCCAGTTATGAATCCACCTAACAGTTGCCTTGTCCATTCCATACTTAGTCATTTTTTCAATAAGGATTGTATGAGATACTTTGTCAAATGCTTTGCTGAAGTCAAGATATACTATATCTACAGCATTTCCTTGATCCACCCAATCAGTGATTCCGTCATAGAAGGAAATTAAGTTAGTCTGACATGACTTATTAGTTACAAACCCATGCTGACTCTGTTTAATCACTTCATTCTTATCCAGGTACTGACATACTGTCATGTCGGACGCTGTTCACACCACAGCGTCCGGCAGGCAGAGGTAGTTCCACCTCCAGCCACTATAGCCTCAGTGGCGCCGGCTTGATCTTCAGGCTCTCGGGGGTTAATCCTGCTGGAGACCAGGTTGGAAGGTTAGTCACGCCCACGGTCTTTAAATAGTCATACTGGCATATGGGCGTCGCCGATTATAGCTTGTGTTTCATACCAAGTGGTTCCGGTCTGGAGTGGAGGTGTTGCAGAGAGAGATTCGTATCTGGTGTCGTATGATCCGTCGTTATCCTTTCTCCTTCCCATATTTGTGTTTAGTTGTGCCCTGTTCACATTACTGTTTATTCCTGTGTGTGTGCGGCGCAGTGCAGTTTAAGTTCTCCCTGTCTGTCATTATTTGTGTGGGAGCTTTGGTGGTGTGTCTCCTCACTGGGTGGAGGGTTAAGTGCAGGGCTGAGCAGGAGATAAGGAAAGGTCGGAGGCTCAGGCATTTGCACCTTCAGCAAAAACCCTGGGTTGAGGGTCAGACAGGGTTTCCCCTAGTAAAAGGGACACCACAGGGGCCCCGGGTATTTCAGCCTTAGTTGAACTAAGCCCCCGTGACACATACATGTTGTTTAATAATTTGTTCAAAGATCTTTCCTGGTATAGAAGTCAGACTCACCGGCCTATAGTTTCCTGGGTCCACCTTCTTCCCCTTTTTGAAGATAGGAACAACATTTGCTCTTCTCCAGTCTTCTGGGACATCTCCTGTTCTCCAAGAATTTTCAAAGATTATGGAGAGGGGTTCAAAAATTTCTTCTGCTATCTCCTTCAATACTCTGGGGTGTAATTCATCTGGACCTGGAGACTTGAATTCATTTAGGTTAGCTAAGTGTTTCCTCACTATCTTTCTGTTTATAGATATCCTGGATTCTTCTATTCCCTTAATAGGACAGTGAAGAACAGTTGATGTTACATTTCCTTTCTGAGAGAAAACAGATGCTAAATAGGAATTTAAAAGTTCAGCCTTCTCAACATCCTGTCTTACCATTTCATAATTTTCATCCTGTAAAAATCCTATAGCATCTTTGACTTTTGTTTTACTTTTGACATATCCCCAAAATCCTTTATTATTGCTTTTGACATCTCTTGCAAGCCTCAATTCATTGTCAGCTTTACTAATCTGATTTGTGCCCTGCAGGTTCTGCAGACAGTATTATATTCTTCTTTAGATATGCCTCCTTCTTTCCATTTTGTAAACATTTTTTTCTTCCTTTTTAGCATGTGCTTAAGTTCTGTGTTCATCCATCCTGGTTTCCTTAAATGCTTCCTGGTCTTCCCTCTTTTCAGAATTGTTAACAATTGTGCTTTGAGAATTTCATTTTTCAAGATTTCCCATCCTTCCTGGACATTTTTGTCTTTAAGGATATCCAGCCATTGGATCCCTCCAATTCTCTTTCTGAATCCCTTAAAATCTGCCTTTCTGAAATCTAACCTTGACGTCTGAGTCTTCACAGGTCTTCCTCCTCTAGTTATCCAAAATTCTAAAATAGCATGGTCGCTACCTCCTAGGGTCCCAGCCACTTTTACCTCCTCAACCATTTCCTCCCTGTTTAAAAGGATTAGATCCAAGGTAGCAGTTCCCCTTGTTTTCTCCCCTACCTTTTGGAAGATAAAGTTGTCAGCAAGAGAGGATAAGAATTTCCTTGACCTGATAGTTTTGCCTGAGAGAGATTCCCAACAAATGTCTGGATAGTTGAAATCTCCCATGACAACTATGTCATATTTTTTTGAGAACTTGGCCATTTGATGCATAAAGAGTTCATCCATATCTTCAGCTTGCACAGGCGGCCTGTAGTAAATGCCTACAATGGTGTCCTTTCCATTGTTTTGTCCTTGTATTCTTACCCAGTTTCCACAGAACTCCCAATCTCTGAAGCTTCAATCTCTGTGTAGATATACGCGTTTCTAACATACAATGCGACACCTCCTCGTGTTTCAGTCGGCCTCCGACTTTTCCCTATAGTCGGTCGATTTCGTTCGACTCGACTTTTGCGAAAGTCGCGTTTCATGAATCCCCACTCGACCCTAAAAAAGGCAAAGTCGCTCATCTCTAATCTCACACAATCCTTGAAAAAATGGCTAAGTATGGAATGGACAAGGCAACTGTTAGGTGGATCCATAACTGGCTTAGTGATCGGACACAAAGAGTGGTTGTAAATGGCTGCACATCCAGTTGGAAGAATGTCTCAAGTGGGGTACCACAAGGGCTCTGTCCTGGGCCCTGTATTGTTCAACATCTTTATCAACGATTTAGATGAAGGAATTGAGGGTAAACTGATTAAATTTGCTGATGACATAAAGCTAGGAGAGATAGCTAATACTAGAGAAGAGAGAGAGAGGATTCAAAAAGATATAAATAAACTGGAGCAGTGGGCAGCAACTAGCAGAATGGTTTTTAACAGGGAAAAATGCAAAGTGCTACCTCTGGGCAATCAAAATGAAAAAAGCATATACAGAATGGGAGGAATAGGGCTAAGCAACAGCACATGTGAAAAAGACTTGGGTATACTAATAGACCACAGACTGAATATGAGTCAACAGTGTGATGCAGTAGCAAAAAAGGCAAATGCAATTCTAGGATGTATTAACAGAAGCATACAGTCTAGATCACGTGAAGTCATTATTGCCCTCTACTCCTCTTTGGTCAGACCTCATCTGGAATACTGAGTCCAGTTTTGGGCGTCCCATTTTAAAAAAGACATCAACAAACTGGAGCAAGTTCAGAAAAGAGCGACCAGAATGGTGACCGGTCTGCAAACCCTGTCTTATGAGGAAAGGTTGCAGGATTTGGGAATGTTTAGCTTGCAGAAGAGAAGACTGAATGGATACTTAATAGCTGTCTACAAATATCTCAAGGGCTGTCACATTGTAGAAGGATCATCTTTATTCTCATTTGCACAAGAAAAGACTGGAAGCAATGGGATGAAACTGAATGGGAGGAGACACAGATTAGATATTAGAAAAAACATTTTGACAATTAAAGTTATCAATGAGTGGAACAGGCTGCCACGAGAGGTGGTGAGTTCTCCTTCAATAGAAGTCTTCAAACAGAGGCTGGACAGACATCTGTCTGGGATGGTTTAGCGAATCCAGCTCTGAGCAGGGGATTGGACCAGATGGTCCAGGAGGTCCCTTCCAACTCTACGATTCTATGAGCCAGAGTGCTAGAGGGGAGGCCAGAGAGTAGGAGGTTGCAGTAGTCAATGCGGGAGATAAGGGCGTGCACTAGTATTTTTATGGTTTCATGGTTGAGGAATGCGTGGATCCGGGAAATATTTTTGAGTCTGAGGCGGCAGGAGGAGGCAAGGGCTTGGATATGTGGTTTGAAAGAGAAGGCAGAGTCGAGGATCACCCCAAGGCACCAAGCTTGTGGGACTGGGGAAAGCGAGCAGCCATTGACATTGATGAATAGGTCTGCTGGAGGGGTAGAGTGAGATGGGGGGAAAGATGATAAATTCTGTTTTGTCCATGTTCAGTTTGAGAAAGCGAGCAGAAAAGAAGGCTGAGATAGCAGACAGACATTGTGAGATTTTGGTCAGTAAGGAGGTGAAGTCAGGTCCAGATAGGTAGATCTGCGTGTCATCGGCGTAGAGGTGATACTGCAAAACGTGGGATTCTATGAGCTGTCCCAGGCCGAAGGTGTAGATGGAGAAGAGTAGGGGTCCTAGGACTGAGCCTTGAGGAACACCGACAGACAGGGGGTGAGGTGAGGAGGTGGTGTGTGAGAGGGAGACACTAAATGTTCGGTCTGTTAGGTCTGATGAGATCCAGGATAGGGCCAAGTCTGTGATGCCAAGAGATGAGAAAACCTGTAGCAGGAGGGAATGGTCCACGGTGTCAATGGCAGAAGACAGGTCCAGGAGAAGGAGGACAGAGTAGTGTCGCTTCCTCTTGGCGGTTAGTAGGTTGTTAGTGACCTTAGTTAGGGCTGTTTCAGTTAAGTGAAACGGTCGGAAGCCAGATTGTAACCGGTCAAAGAGGGAACAGGAGGAGAGGTGGGAGGACCTGTCCTGATATATACCTAGCTCCATGTATCAGTGGCTAGGAATAATTTTTTTTTCACCTTAATCCTGATTATTTTATTTCAAAGCAACCCAGAGACCCTTTTTTTCCTCTCCATTTGCTTGTTGACACTGCAGACTACAGCCAGATCCTTTTAATACTACAGTGTGAAAATACAGCAATTTTAAACGGCTTTGCCCCTCCCAGGCATCACATCTGAGTGCGCAGAAAATTCTGTCATTTTTGTGGTACTGTGGTATATTTTGGAGAGTCTTATAAAAAATGTTGACACCATTTTGCTACCCAAAAAAATATTTAGCTACCAAAAAAAATTTTTTTAGCTACAGTTCATATATTTAATACTGTGTTTTGTCTTCCACACGGATCGCATACCATTGCACTAAATATTTTACAATTTCAGTCCTCCAAAGAATTTTTTTTGGTAGTGTCATAGGTTACTTAATGACACAATTTTGGTGGCAAAAAATATACAGGCCACATATTTAACAGTGTGCTATCTCCGTCAGACGCCTGATCTATCTCTGGGCTACAAATTTGGGCATTTCAGGCCTGCATTCATCTTTTTTTTGCTATTTCTTACCGTGATTTTATACAGTATTTTTCTGTAAAAAAACAAAAAACAAATACAGGCTACATATTGAACAGTATGATATCCCCAGCAAATGCCTCTCCTATCTGTGGGCTACAAATTGTGGCATTTCAGGCCTACATTCACCCTTTTTTGCTGTGTCTTACCCTAGTTCTATACACTATTTTGCTGTAAAAAAAAAAAAATACAGGCCACATACACTCACTGGCCACTTTATTAGGTACACCATGCTAGTAAGGGGTTGGACCCCCTTTTGCCTTCAGAACTGCCTCAATTCTTCGTGGCAGAGATTCAACAAGGTGCTGGAAGCATTCCTCAGAGATTTTGGACCATATTGACATGATGGCATCACACAGTTGGCGCAGATTTGTCGGCTGCACATCCCTGATGCGAATCTCCCGTTCCACCACATCCCAAAGATGCTCTATTGGATTGAGATCTGGTGACTGAGGAGGCCATTTGAGTACAGTGAACTCATTGTCATGTTCAAGAAACCAATCTGAGATGATTCGAGCTTTATGACATGGCGCATTATCCTGCTGAAAGTAGCCATCAGATGTTGGGTACATTGTGGTCATAAAGGGATGGACATGGTCAGCAACAATACTCAGGTAGGCTGTGGCGTTGCAACGATGCTCAATTGGTACCAAGGGGCCCAAAGAGTGCCAAGAAAAAATTCCCCACACCATGACACCACCACCACCAGCCTGAACCGTTGATACAAGGCAGGATGGATCCATGCTTTCATGTTGTTTACGCCAAATTCTGACCCTACCATCCGAATGTCGCAGCAGAAATCGAGACTCATCAGACCAGGCAACGTTTTTCCAATCTTCTACTGTCCAATTTCGATGAGCTTGTGCAAATTGTAGCCTCAGTTTCCTGTTCTTAGCTGAGAGGAGTGGTACCCAGTGTGGTCTTCTGCTGCTGTAGCCCATCTGCCTCAAAGTTCGACGCACTGTGCGTTCAGAGATGCTCTTCTGCCTACCTTGGTTGTAACGGGTGGCAATTTGAGTCACTGTTGCCTTTCTATCAGCTCGAACCAGTATGCCCATTCTCCTCTGACCTCTGGCATCAACAAGGCATTTCCGGCCACAGAACTGCCGCTCACTGGATTTTTTTTCTTTTTCGGACCATTCTCTGTAAACCCTAGAGATGGTTGTGCGTGAAAATCCCAGTAGATCAGCAGTTTCTGAAATACTCAGACCAGCCCTTCTGGCACCAACAATCATGCCACGTTCAAAGGCACTCAAATCACCTTTCTTCCCCATACTGATGCTCGGTTTGAACTGCAGGAGATTGTCTTGACCATGTCTACATGCCTAAATGCACTGAGTTGCCGCCATGTGATTGGCTGATTAGAAATTAAGTCTTAACACACAGTTGGACAGGTGTACCTAATAAAGTGGCCAGTGAGTGTATTTTACAGTGTGGTATCTCTGTGACAGGCCTCAAGTATCTGTTGGTTCCAAATTGTGGCATTTGATCGCTCCATTCAACTGTTTTTGCTATGTCTTACCCAAATTCTATAAAGTATTTTTCTTTAAAAAACAAAAATACAGGCCACATATTGAACAGTGTGGTATTTCGGTAAAAAATACTTCTGTTTCAAATTGGTATGGCTGCTTCATGACTGTCTTAAATGCACCAACTACTACCACCATCATCCTCTTCTGCCTAGAGGCAGCTACTGTGCAGATAGAAATCTGAGGAGCAGAGGGTGAACGCTTGAGCGGTGTTGTACTCTGTCTCTGGATTATGGAGGCAAAATCTTCTAGATTAAATCATGACTGGAAGAGGAAGAGCACGGGGCCAGGACTCACAACTACTGAAGCCTGGTGTTCCTGGGCTGGATTCTGACAATCCATCATCTACTAATTGTTAGGAATCTGGGTTCTATAATGCCTATGCGGGAATCCAGATTCACACATTTGTCTCCAGAGGCTAAGTCCTTTGTCCCAGCTTCTGAGCATGCTCACGGGACTAGCTCTCATTGGAATTCAGGAGTCAGGTGCTCAGGTCCTGCTCCTGATTTGATTTGTTATGCTCAGGGCTCTGGAGATTTCCTGCAGGTTCCGTACGCTATAAAAAGTGCGCATGGCCGCTATGCCATGCGCTAGTATTTTTCATATACTGCTGCTGTATGTATGGTGATGGATGCTTGGACTGGTGGATGACTTATTATGAAACCCCTTCCCTCTGATATTACGTTTGTGTGAGTGATTGGGCAGCCTCCAGTAGCAGCGCTAGCGCCAGTGTGCTCCAGCTATACTTTTCCAGCAGCTAGCGTCCTGCATCGCGCCAGCGAGTTTGCGGTGTCTCCTGTGTGGCTCCGTGCACACCGCGCTGCGGTTGCAGTCTGTCGGACATTCGCAGTTGCGACGTTCCGCATCTTTTGTTACGGTAGGTCTAGACGGAGTAGTCCTGCGGTTTAAGGCTACTCCTGTGACCTTAAATGCCATATCTGTGTTGCTGTCAGTCTGTGACATAGAACAGACTCATCGTTATTGTTTATTCTGTGCGTGCAGCTCTGTGTGTGAACAGAGCTTGCCTCTGTGCATATTGGGTGCAGTTATACCCAGTGCACACTACCGCCGTAGTGCTCTGCCTCTGTTAGCAGCGGTCTTTCCATCTGCCGCACGGTGGACCCCGGGCGGCGAACGCGCTTATTTATATTTTTTTAAGCGTGTTCCGCCGCCGTAACATAATACTAGCGCCAGGGTCTGGCTAAAAGATGGCAGATCAGCAGCAGCTGTTACAGCTTGTGCGTCAGCTCGAGGCTCATCTTGCTACCCTTGAGAGAGCTCTCGCAGCTTTGCAGGCCACAGATGCTGCTGTCCAAGCACTTACGGACGCGGTTGGGTGTATGTCAATGTCCGCCCTTGCACCGACAGTTACCCGCCTCCTGTTACCCGAAAAATATTCTGGGGATGGCGCCTCCTGTAGAGGTTTTATCAGTCAGTGCTCGATTCACCTGGAGCTGCTGGCTGCGCAATTCCCTACAGAGCGGGCCAAGGTGGCCTTTATTATATCCCTACTGTCGGGCAAGGCGCTGGAATGGGCCACGCCATTATGGGAGCGTGGTGACCCGGATATCTGGACCGCAGCTAATTTGTTAACTGCTATCAGGCAGGTGTTTCTGGGCCCACGGGTTACACATGATACCTCTCTGCAATTGCTCGCCTTGTCCCAAGGATCACTCTCGGTCAGTCAATACGCCGTCCGTTTTCGGACACTGGCGTCCGAGTTGGAGTGGTCCGACAAGGCTCTAATTCCTGTGTTCTGGAAGGGATTAGCGGAGCATGTAAAGGATGCCCTCTCCACGAGAGAAATTCCTACCAATCTCGAGGAGTTAATATCAATCTCCTTGCGGATTGACCTCCGTTTTTCGGAGTGTGGTTTGGAGCGAGCACACTCCAAACGGAGAGGTACTCCGGCTCCCAAATTTTTTGAGCCTCTGGAGGTGTCTGAACCAGAGGTTCCGCCACCCGAGCCCATGGAGGTGTCTCGCGCCATGTCTGAGGCATGTCCGGTTCAAGAGCCTGTATGCGGTTGTCACCATCTACTAGCTGCATCCCAGGAAGACAGTTTCCCGCAATGCTCTGACTGTGAGCCGGTAAGCGAGACCTTTGTCCCTCCTTGCCAGCGGCCTAAAGTCCTCGCGTGGGCACACGCGCCCAATGCGGACGGCCATCGTGGCTACATGCAGACCACGAAGTCTTTGGCCGGTGCGTATTGGTGGCCGCACAGGGCTCGGGACGTAAAGAAATTTATTCGGGCATGCACCCTATGTGCTCGGGATAGTCTTCCCGAACGGAGTATGGCTACACCCGTCGTTACACGGCGGCCATCTCCTAAAACTCCCATTGTCTCCTGGGTATCCCTCCTGAGACCTGGCGATCTGGCCTCTCCTGATACCGTCCGTGTGTCCCGCTTTTCGGTTTCACCTACCGAGACATCAGGCTCGCCTTTTGACGAGTCTGAGACCTGTACCCCTGTCGGGCACAGGTTGGTGGACCGGAGGGTTCAGGGAGGAGGGGGCCCTAGGAGGGGGGGTAATGTTAAGAATCTGGGTTCTATAATGCCTATGCGAGAATCCAGATTCACACATTTGTCTCCAGAGGCTAAGTCCTTTGTCCCAGCTTCTGAGCATGCTCACGGGACTAGCTCTCATTGGAATTCAGGAGTCAGGTGCTCAGGTCCTGCTCCTGATTTGATTTGTTATGCTCAGGGCTCTGGAGATTTCCGGCAGGTCCCGTATGCTATAAAAAGTGTGCATGGCCGCTATGCCATGCGCTAGTATTTTTCATACTACTGCTGTATGTATGGTGATGGATGCTTGGACTGGTGGATGACTTATTATGAAACCCCTTCCCTCTGATATTACGTTTGTGTGAGTGATTGGGCAGCCTCCAGTAGCAGCGCTAGCTCCAGCTATACTTTTCCAGCAGCTAGCGTCCTGCATCGCGCCAGCGAGTTTGCGGTGTCTCCTCTGTGGCTCCGTGCACACCGCGCTGCGGTTGCAGTCTGTCGGGCGTTCGCAGTTGTGACGTTCCGCATCTTTTGTTACGGTAGGTCTAGACGGAGTAGTCCTGCGGTTTAAGGCTACTCCTGTGACCTTAAATACCGTATCTGTGTTGCTGTCAGTCTGTGACATAGAACAGACTCAGCGTTATTGTTTATTCTGTGCGTGCAGCTCTGTGTGTGAACAGAGCTTGCCTCTGTGCATATTGGGTGCAGTTATACCCAGTGCACACTACCGCCGTAGTGCTCTGCCTCTGTTAGCAGCGGTCTTTCCATCTGCCGCACGGTGGACCCCGAGCGGCGAACACGCTTATTTATATTTTTTTAAGCGTGTTCCGCCGCCGTAACACTAATACTGGACTTATTGGATGAATTCGTCAAAAAGGACATACAACCTATTCTGTGTGGCAATGATTTACCACTGAAATTTTGAAGTGGTAGAACTTCCCCAGACCCAGAACTGATTGGCTAGATATGTACAGACTCAGGAAGACCGGGCTGCGGGTACCTGTGCTGCGCCGGGTCCGGAATTGTCAAGGCTGCGTCCCCTGTTTGTCGAGGGGAGGAATAGGGGACTGGACAGGCCCCATTACCCAGGAAGCGATGTGTTTAGACAGGGAACCTGGCTGGAAGCTGAGGGGAAAAACACGCAAAGCAGGAGTGAGTCCCCTGCTGTCAGCGTGTGAGCAGCAAGCGGGGCAGTGCACTATGCACCCGAAGCGCCGGCACTGCGACAGACCGCAGCAGACAGACCCAGTGACCTAGAAGCAGGGGGGCGAGCCTAAGAGAAAATGGGCACGACAGCAGAGATTTTTGGTGGGGATAAGCAGCGCATAGGAAGCTGAGCAGCGTGCTCTGTCCTTAGAGCACTGGCGCCACAAAGGACTGTTCCAGTCGGCTCCTGCTGCTAAAAGTGGTACTGCTAGAGAGCGAGGTGCTGTGTGCCCAGTGACCGGCAGAGAGCGAGGCACCGTGAGCTCTGTGACTGTGAGTACAGTGCACATGCGCAGTAGAGAGAACCAGTTCATGCCACATGTCCAGCTTGGATAACCAATAATTATAAGGCACAGAATAATGACTGAGGATGTTGGTATGGTCAGCAAGGTACTCCATCAGCATCTTCCCAAACTTTGCACTCCTTGTGAAAGTACCCCGCACCTTAGGGCCAGGGAGATGGGAGGGTCTGAGAAAACTCTCCCATAACTTTGCCAGTGTTCCACGGCCTCTGCTGGATTTGCATTGTGTCTCTCTCACCTGTACCGTGCGGCAGATGGAAAGACCGCTGCTAAAACATAGTAATTGGTTGTCCAAAAAACTGTGACTGCTGCTGCCAGCGTTTTGAGATGGGAATTTTTTTTAATAATTCCACAAGTAGGGCCCTCTGGTACTGCAACATTTTAGTACACCTGTCTGCCTCTGGAATAAGAGATATCAAGTTCTCCTATTAGCATAGGTCTAGAAGTTTCACCAATCAGTATTGCCTGTCAGCCAAAATTTGGAGAACTCTAGGGTAACGGGAAAGGCAGCGTAACATAAACTCAACCAATGCATGCCAGACTGCTAACAGGCAAGACTTCCATATCCTCACCAAGAGGACGACTGACCATGCTCTCCTCCTCCTTACCCTCAGGCCATCCACGACTTTCAACTAACCTCTGCACTATCATTGTAAATACATCATTCTAAACACATCATTGTAAATACACCCCTGTGCTTTGTACCTCCACCTCCTCGTTGTAGATTGTAAGCTCTCACGAGCAGGGTCATTTTCTTTTGCTTTAATTATTGTGTTATTGTTCATGTTGTTACTTAGGACTGTTGTGCTTGAAAATGTTAAACTGCAAATATGTTGGCACTATATAAATAATGATTATTAGTATTACTAGAACACAGAGAAGCGGGATCGTGATGCTAATTATGGCATCATTGCAGCTCATCATCATTGGTGGGTTCCTCAAAGTTTGGGAGGATGGTACATACAGTATATCTGACATCCATGTCCACTCCTGAGATCTTATGTGTAAAGTATGAACTGAATACCGATGGCCTTATTGATGCTGGTAGTCAACAACTGCACTCTTCTGCTCACAAATCAATTACAACATGTGCAGTGTACAGTTCCAACACGTGGGGACATCATACACAAGTCGGTAAGCCATAAGCTGCAAACACTGCTGAAGCACGGCAAGGGTGAAACTGAAGCTGCAGCTGACTTTCTAAAATGGGCACGCAGATCCGGCAGCTCCGGGTTGCTTTTGAGAAACTGTTGAAAAACGAGGTTAAGCACATGGGTCAGGCATGGTACGTGACGTGTGTAAGCTCGCCTCGCCTCAGAGCCGCCACCAGGTTCCAGCCATTGTCACACACAACCATGCCTGGCTGTAGGTTCAGTGGTGTCAGCCACAGATCTCCCTGCTCTTTCAGAGCTGTCCACAGCTCTTCAGTATTGTGCGCTTTGTCACCTAAGCATATTAGCTTCAGCACAGCCTGTTGCTGCTTGGCTGAGGCAGTGCTGCAGTGCTTCCAGCTTGTGACTAATGTGTTCATTTTGGAGATGGAGGCTGAAGAGGAGGAGCTGTAGACTGGGGGCAAGCCTGATTGATGTAGGGCCTGCAATCGTCGGCATCGGGAGGACGTGTTCTATCACAATCTCCGACTGGGTCCCGGCTTCCATTATGTTAACCCAGTGTGCCGGCAGCGAGATGTACCGTCCCTACCCACAAGCACTTGTCCACGTGTCTGCAGTTAGGTGGACTTTCCCAGTAACAGCATGGTTGAGAGCCCGGCTAATGTTGTGGGACACGTGCTTGTGCAATGCCGTGATGGCACCCCGAGAGAATTAGTGGTGGCTGGGGACATAGTACTTTGGGACGATCCGAAATCAGGTTGCAGAAAGCTTCCGTCTCCATGAGCCTAAAAGGCAACATTTCGAGCAAAAGCAGATGAGAAATGTGTGAATTTAGTACTGTGGTCTTTGGGGCATTGCCTGGATATTTCCACTTGCATTCCAAGGACTGGAATATGGACAACTTAACGCTGCGCTATGAATTGGACGCGCTTGTTGATGGTGCTAGTTGAGTTTGTGTGCAACGACAGATGCAGGGTAGGAGGCATCTTCGCATGGACCATGGACAGGGGATTGGCTTGCACACACAAACAGTGGTATCACCCGCAGATACTTTCTTGGAGTCTGATGTTGGGCCCACAAAGTCGGGTGATTTGCTGCCATGTGCCTGATCATGCTGGTGGTGGACATGCTGGTATTTTTGCTACCCTTGCTGATGCTGGCATGGCCGGTGGTGCAAATGGCCTGTTTGGGGTTATCGGCAGAGTCTTTAAAAAAACAACCTCGGGAAGACCTAACAGTTGTACTGGCAACTTCCGTCGTGTTGGTGTTATGAGGACATTCAGTGTCTCCTTTTCCCACACCACCTCCTCACCTCACCCCCTGTGTTTTGGTGTTCCCAAGGCTCAGTTCTAGGACCCCTACTCTTCTCCAACTACACCTTCGGCCTAGGACAGCTCATAGAACCCCACGGTTTGCAATATCATCTCTACGCCGATGACATGCAGATCTACCTATTGTCATGGTTTGAACAGGGTTCTTGCCCTGCATTCACAGGGTTATGTGTTTGTGGCCTCTTTCTGGATCTGGGAGGGGTATTTATACTCACTCTTTACCAGGGTTCTCTGTCAGCTATACTGTTGTTCTGGTGTGTCTGACCCCTGGTGTGCGTGTATTCTGCATTGCTTGTTTGCTTCCCGTGTATGACCCGGCCTGTTCCCTCACTCTGTACTCCGTCTCTTGCTTTGGTACTATCGTCTTCTCCGGTTCTGACCTCCTGGCTTGGCTATCGCTACTCCGTTACAGTTTGTCCCTATTGTACCGTCTATTGCCCGTTCTGGTTTTCTGATCTATTCCTACGTCCTGACTGTCCTTTCTGTCTAAACCTTTGGTACTGTATTGCTATCTTGTGCTTTGACCCTGGCATCATCTGGTTTCTGTCTCTGTCTATGCCCCTTGGTAACATTGTCCTGTAGTTACCTTTCTAGGAGTTTCCCTGCAGCTCCTAGATCTGTGGAGCTTAGGCCACGCCCCCAGCAGTCATGTGCTTCAGGTCCTGATACTTTGAAGCACGCATCGTCACCGCTGCTGCCCTGCTCCACAGGTATCTTTGAGCACTGTCTTTGTACTCAGGACACCCGCACTTGCTCAGTGAGCAAGTGCAGTGCAAGGCTCCTGACCTTATAGCTGACCATTTCAGTTTTTTTTTCCTCTGAAGGAAAAAAAAAAAAGTGTTATCCTCATGGATCCCATACAAGCTTTGGCTGATCAGGTCAAGCACCTGACCCAAATGCTCCACAATCTTAATGTGGAACAGCGCACAATGGCCCAGACCCAGCAACAGTTGGTGGATACTGTGCAGGGGGCTGTCGCTGCAGGGGCTCCTAGTGCTGGGGATAGAGATGTGTCATTGGCATTCCCCGAATCTCCGGTCAAATTGCCAGACCTTTTCTCAGGGGATAAAAAGGAGTTCAGGTCTTTCAGAGAAGGATGCAAGCTTTTTTTTCTCTGAGGCCCCGCTCCTCCGGGGATGAGTTCCAGAGGGTGGGGGTCGTCATTTCCCTACTTCGGGGGGCTCCACAGGCATGGGCTTTCTCTCTCTCTTCCTCTGCTCCTGAACGTATGTCTGTGAATTTGTTCTTTGAGGCTCTGGGGCACATTTATGATGAGCCTGACAGAGTGCGTCTGGCAGAGGATATGGTGATGAGTGTGACACAGGGAAGGAACTCTGCTGAATGGTTCTGCTCTGAGTTCAGACGCTGGGCAGCGGAGGTCTCCTGGGATGATGCTGCCCTCCGGGGTTTGTTCTGTAGAGGCCTGTCCGAACGTTTGAAAGATGCTCTAGCCCTTCATCCTCCACCGTATTCTTTGGAGGACGCTATGATCCAGGCTGTCCGCATGGACCGTAGGCTGCGGGCAAGAGGAATCATGCTGCAGGAGACCCCTTTATTCTCCAATCTGAGAGACTCAGCATCTAGACCTGAGCCCATGGAGGTTGGTGCCACGTCATTGGAGGAAAAAGAGAGGAGACACCGAAGAAACAACCAATTGTGCTTTTACTGTGGATCCGCTGGACATTGGAGAAGGAACTGTCCTTCTTGCCCTTCTTCAGTGAAGCCATCAGGAAAACGACTGAGTCTGGGTAACAATCGAGGAGGTTGCCCAGACTCCCAGGTACCCTTTTCCTCACTTACTAAAATTCTGCTTCCGGTGGAACTGGAACTTACAGGCGGTCCAGTTGGGACTACCGCCTTTGTTGACTGTGGTTCTTCTATTAATCTGATCGATGCCAAAGTTGTGACTTTTCATAAGATAGGGACAGTCAAGTTAAAAGATCCTGTTAAAATCGTGGCAATTGATTCTTCTCCTATCACCCAGGAGGGAATTTGTTTCATGACTGATACCTTTTCTCTGAAAGTGGGTTCCACTCACGTGGAAAAATTAAGGTGTTTTGTTATAAATAATCTGCCAGCTGGACTGGTACTGGGTATGCCTTGGCTTCAACATCACAATCCTACTATTGACTGGGTCACGGGGGAGATCATTCAGTGGGGTTGTATGGCTAACGGTCTATGTTGTAACTTGACAACTCTTGTCACCCCAGTAAAATCTGTGTCAGTGTCGTCTGTCGATCTGGAAGGTATTCCGGAGTACCTGAAAGATTTTGAAGACGTATTTTCTGAAAGTGAGGCTGAGGCGCTACCACCACATAGACCCTTTGAAGGGTACACCATTAATCTAGTCCCTGGAGCCAAGTTACCCAAGGCTCACCTGTTCAATTTGTCCGGGCCCGAACGTCTAGCCATGAAGGAGTACATTACCGAGAGTCCGCAAAGGGCATATTAGGCCTTCTGTTTCACCTGTGGCAGCGGGCTTCTTTTTTGTTAAGAAAAAATATGGTGGTTTGCGGCCGTGCCTCGACTTTTGGGAATTAAACAAAATTACTGTGAAAAATACATACCCTCTTCCCCTAATTCCTGATCTATGTAACCAACTCACTGGGGCCAAGTGGTTCTCTAAACTGGATTTACGTGGGGCATATAACCTTATAAGAGTCCGGGAAGGGGACGAATGGAAAACAGCATTCCTGATGACTGAAGGGTTGTTCGAAAACTTGGTTATGCCCTTTGGTCTCACCAACGCTCCTGCTGTTTTTCAGAATTTTATTAATGCAATTTTCTCTGATTTAATTGGTCATTTTGTGGTTATCTATTTGGATGACATTCTGGTGTACTCGGTGGACAGTCAATCTCACTTGCACCATTTGCGGATGGTTCTCAGGAGACTGAGGGAGAATCATTTGTATGCCAAGTTGGAAAAATGCTCATTTTTCATGCAAGAAGTATCCTTTCTGGGGTTGATTGTGT
The DNA here is from genome assembly GCF_039654945.1 of Dendrobates tinctorius. Lineage (NCBI taxonomy): Eukaryota > Metazoa > Chordata > Amphibia > Anura > Dendrobatidae > Dendrobates > Dendrobates tinctorius. Next base: position 58,483,155 of record NW_027361683.1, on the reverse strand, counting down.
CAGGGGAGGGGTTCCGCATGGATCCTAAGAAGGTCCAGGCTGTTAGGGAGTGGGTGCAGCCTCATGACTTGAAAGGGTTGCAGCGATTTTTGGGCTTTGCCAACTTTTATAGGAAATTTATTAAGGGCTTCTTGCAGGTGGTAAAGCCTCTAACGGACCTCACTCTCAAGGGAGCTGATGTAAAAAATTGGTCTGTAGCTGCAAAAAATTCTTTCATGACATTAAAAAAGTGCTTTTCTTCAGTCCCTGTATTGGTACAACCCGACCCGTCAAGACCTTTTGTCGTGGAGGTTGACGCCTCGGAAGTAGAGGTGGGGGCAGTTTTGTCTCAGGGCCCTCCTACCCTTACTAATCTGAGGCCTTGCGCCTTCTTCTCTAAAAAAAATTTTCCTCTGCCGAGAGAAATTACGATGTCGGCAATAGAGAGTTGTTGGCGGTAAAGTTGGCTTTTGAAGAATGGAGGCATTTCCTGGAGGGGGCTGTTCATCCCATTACAGTCATCACTGATCACAAAAATTTGGCCTATATCGAGTCTGCCAAGAGATTGACCCCCCAGACAGGCTCGATGGGTGCTTTTTTCTCTCGATTTCAGTTTACCATCACATTCCGCCCGGGATCTAAAAACATCAAGGCTGATGCCTTATCCCGAAGCTTTGATTCGGTGTCCCCTCCAGAACCTCCCTCCTCCATTCTTCAGCCAGGAGTAGTGGTGGCTGAAATCTCATCTGAGTTACAGAGAGGGATTTTGGAGGCCCAGGCTCGGGCTCCTGGTGGTAAACTCCCGGGTAGATTATTTGTACCAGAACATTTCCGTCTCAGACTTATGCAGGAATTTCACGATTCTGTGTTGAGTGCTCATCCTGGGATTGCAGCTACCTGAGGGGCAATTGTGAGGGATTTCTGGTGGCCCTCTATGGTAACAGATATTAAAAAGTTTGTGACTGCATGTGGGGTGTGCGCTCATTCTAAAAGTTCTCAGGTCCGGCCGGCCGGGGAATTGGTGCCTTTGCCAATTCCGGATAGACCATGGACACATTTGTCCATGGATTTTATCACAAATCTTCCTCCTTCCAGGGGCAACTCGGTGATATGGGTGGTGGTGGATAGGTTTTCAAAACAAGCTCACTTTGTACCTCTCCCCGCATTACCATCTGCTGAAACCCTGGCCCGCTTATTTATGCAGCATATAATTAGATTGCATGGAGTGCCTATGAATGTGGTGTCAGACAGAGGGGTACAGTTTGTAGCCAGGTTCTGGAGGGCTTTTTGCAAAAAGCTGGGGATTTCATTGTCCTTCTCCTCTGCCTACCACCCAGAGTCTAATGGACAGATGGAGCGCATGAACCAATCGTTGGAGAAGATTCTGAGATGCTTGGCCTCTTCCAGGCAGGAGGACTGGTGTGAGGTATTGCCCATGGCAGAGTTTGCATTCAACGGTCGTGTGAGTCAATCTACTGGGAAGTCTCCCTTTCAGGTCAACTATGGGTTTAACCCACACTATGGAGAGTTTTCCAGCATGGATTCAGGTTGTCCTGGTGCTGAGGATGTGACACAACGTCTTAGAATTCTTTGGAGGGAGGTTCAGAGGAATATTTCCAAGGCCCAGGAACACTATAAGCGGTTTGCTGACAGGAGGAGGGGGCCAGGTCCAGCATTTGCAGTAGGGGAGAAGGTGTGGCTATCCACCCGCAATATCAAGCTTAAGATACCATCTATAAAGCTGGGCCCCAAGTTTATTGGCCCATACAAAGTTGTGGAGGTTGTTAACCCAGTAGCCTACCGACTGCAGCTGCCCACCTCCTTTAAAATTTCTGATGTCTTCCACAGGTCACTGTTAAAGCCTGTGAGGACGGTGAGAGAGGATCCCTCATCAAATGCTCCGCCAGTGCTGGTAGAGGGGCAGCTGGAGTATGAAGTAGGGCGCATTGTTGACTCCCGGTGGGTGCGCCGGAGACTCCAGTATCTGATACACTGGAAGGGGTACTCTCTGGAGGATCGGTCATGGGTTCCGGCCAGTTTGGTGCATGCCGATCGTCTGGTGTGGGCTTTCCACGCCAGATACCCAGACAAGCCTGGGGGTCCAGTGGCCCCCCCGTTAAGAGGGGGGTACTGTCATGGCTTGAACAGGGTTCTTGCCCTGCACTCACAGGGTTAAGTGTTCGTGGCCTCTTTCTGGATCTGGGAGGGGTATTTATACTCACTCTTTACCAGGGTTCTCTGTCAGCTATACTGTTGTTCTGGTGTGTCTGACCCCTGGTGTGCGTGTATTCTGCATTGCATGTTTGCTTCCCGTGTATCATAGAATCATAGAATCGTAGAGTTGGAAGGGACCTCCTGGGCCATCTGGTCCAACCCCCTGCTCAAAGCAGGATTCGCTAAATCATCCCAGTCAGATGTCTGTCCAGCCTCTGTTTGAAGACTTCCATTGAAGGAGAACTCACCACTTCTCGTGGCAGCCTGTTCCACTCATTGATCACTCTAACTGTCAAAAAGTTTCTTCTAATATCTAATCTGTGTCTCCTCCCATTCAGTTTCATCCCATTGCTTCTAGTCTTTCCTTGTGCAAATGAGAATAAAGTTGATCCTTCTACAATGTGACAGCCCTTTAGATATTTGTAGACAGCAATTAAGTCTCCTCTCAGTCTTCTCTTTTGCAAACTAAACATTCCCAAATCCTGCAACCTTTCCTCATAAGACAGGGTTTGCAGACCGGTCACCATTCTGGTCGCTCTTTTCTGAACTTGCTCCAGTTTGTTGATGTCTTTTTTAAAATGTGGTGCCCAAAACTGGACACAATATTCCAGATGAGGTCTGACCAAAGAGGAGTAGAGGGAAATAATGACTTCACGTGATCTAGACTGTATGCTTCTGTTAATACATCCTAGAACTGCATTTGCCTTTTTTGCTGCTGCATCACACTGTTGACTCATATTCAGTCTGTGATCTATTAGTATACCCAAGTCTTTTTCACATGTGCTGTCACTTAGCCCTATTCCTCCCATTCTATATATGCTTTTTTCATTTTTATTGCCCAGATGTAGTACTTTGCATTTCTCCCTGTTAAAAACGATTCTGTTAGTTACTGCCCACTTCTCCAGTTTATTTAAATCTTTTTGAATCCTCTCTCTCTCTTCTCTAGTATTAGCTATCCCTCCTAGCTTTGTGTCATCAGCAAATTTAATCAGTTTACCCTCAATTCCTTCATCTAAATCGTTGATAAAGATGTTGAACAATACAGGGCCCAGGACAGAGCCCTGTGGTACCCCACTTGAGACATTCTTCCAACTGGATGTGCAGCCATTTACGACCACTCTTTGGGTCCGATCACTAAGCCAGCTATGAATCCACCTAACAGTTGCCTTGTCCATTCCATACTTAGTCATTTTTTCAATAAGGATTGTATGAGAGACTTTGTCAAATGCTTTGCTGAAGTCAAGATATACTATATCTACAGCATTTCCTTGATCCACCCAATCAGTGATACCGTCATAGAAGGAAATTAAGTTAGTCTGACATGACTTATTAGTTACAAACCCATGCTGACTCTGTTTGATCACTTCATTCTTATCCAGGTATTGACTTACATGTTGTTTAATAATTTGTTCAAAGATCTTTCCTGGTATAGAAGTCAGACTCACCGGCCTATAGTTGCCTGGGTCCACCTTCTTCCCCTTTTTGAAGATAGGAACAACATTTGCTCTTCTCCAGTCTTCTGGCACTTCTCCTGTTCTCCAAGAATTTTCAAAGATTATGGAGAGTGGTTCAGAAATTTCTTCTGCTATCTCCTTCAGTACTCTGGGGTGTAATTCATCTGGACCTGGAGACTTGAATTCATTTAGGTTAGCTAAGTGTTTCCTCACTATCTTTCTGTTTATAGATATCCTGGATTCTTCTATTCCCTTAATAGGACAGTGAATAACAGTTGGTGTTACATTTCCTTTCTGAGAGAAAACAGATGCAAAATAGGAATTTAAAAGTTCAGCCTTCTCAACATCCTGTCTTACCATTTCATCATTTTCATCCTGTAAAAATCCTATAGCATCTTTGACTTTTCTTTTACTTTTGACATATCCCCAAAATCCTTTATTATTGCTTTTGACATCTCTTGCAAGCCTCAATTCATTTTCAGCTTTAGCTAATCTGATTTGTGCCCTGCAGATTCTGCAGACAGCATTATATTCTTCTTTAGATATGCCTCCCTCTTTCCATTTTATAAACATTTTTTTCTTCCTTTTTAGCATGTGCTTAAGTTCTGTGTTCACCCATCCTGGTTTCCTTAAATGCTTCCTATTCTTCCCTCTTTTCGGAATTGTTAACAACTGTGCTTTGAGAATTTCATTTTTCAAGATTTCCCATCCTTCCTGGACATTTTTGTCTTTAAGGATATCCAGCCATTGGATCCCTCCAATTATCTTTCTGAATCCCTTAAAATCTGCCTTTCTGAAATCTAACCTTGACGTCTGAGTCTTCACAGGTTTTCCGCCTCTAGTTATCCAAAATTCTAAAATAGCATGGTCGCTACCTCCTAGGGTTCCAGCCACTTTTACCTCCTCAACCATTTCCTCCCTGTTTATAAGGATTAGATCCAAGGTAGCAGTTCCCCTTGTTTTCTCCCCTACCTTTTGGAAGATAAAGTTGTCAGCAAGAGAGGATAAGAATTTCCTTGACCTGTTAGTTTTGCCTGAGAGAGATTCCCAACAAATGTCTGGATAGTTGAAATCTCCCATGACAACTATGTCATATTTTTTGGAGAACTTGGCCATTTGATGCATAAAGAGTTCATCCATATCTTCAGCTTGCACAGGCGGCCTGTAGTAAATGCCTACAATGGTGTCCTTTCCATTGTTCTGTCCTTGTATTCTTACCCAAACAGTTTCCACAGAACTCCCAGTCTCTGAAGCTTCAATCTCTGTGCAGATATATGCGTTTCTAACATACAATGCAACACCCCCTCCTCGTTTATCAAGTCTGTTTCTTGCAAATAAGTTGTATCCTTCTAGTCTTGTATTCCAATCATGTGTATCGTCCCACCAAGTTTCAGTGATTCCAATGACATCATATTTCTTTTCCTGTGTTAGTAGTTCCAATTCTCCTTGTTTGTTGCCCATGCTTTGTGCATTAGTATAGAAACATTTTAGTTTGTGATTGGTTTCTCTTTCTCCAATATTTTTATTAATTAGATTCTTTCGTCTTTGTTCTTCCTTTCCACTTCTATTAGCAGAGTTCTCAATAGCATTTGTCAGGTGTATGGCTTTTTCTGGTCTTTTGCTTCCCTTCCCATGTTGTTCTAGTTTAAAGCTCTCCTTACAAGTGTAGCAAGGCGACTTCCAAATACATGCTTTCCAGTCTTCGTAAGGTGCACCCCATCTCTAGCAAGTAGTCCATCGTATAAGTAGTTCACTCCGTAATCCAGAAATCCAAATCGTTGCTGACGGCACCATCGACGTAGCCAGTTGTTCACCTGCAGAATCTTATTCCACCTCCTTGTTCCATGGCCATCCACTGGGAGGATGGAAGAGAAGACCACCTGCGCTCCCAGTTCTTTCACTTTCTTGCCTAAGTCTTCAAAGTCTCTGCAGATGGTTTCCAGGTCGTTTCTTGCGGTGTCATTTATCCCCACATGTAGTAGCAGGAATGGGTAGTCATCTGTAGGTCTGAAGAGTCCTGATATCCTGTCAGACACATCTTTAATTTTTGCACCTGGAAGACAGCACATTTCTCTTGAAGTTATATCCGGTCTGCAGATAGCGGCCTCTGTTCCTCTCAACAGGGAATCCCCCATGACCACCACTCTCCGTTTCTTCTTCACAACATTTTTCTTTCTCCATCCAGGAGGACTCTGAAGGTGTACAAGGTTGCTGTTTGTTGGCAAAGTCTTATCCTGATGTATTTCTTCATCATTTTCCTGCGTGAGAGCCTGGTACTGGTTTCTGAGCAGTATGGGTGCTGACTGCCTCCTGATCCTCCTGCTTCTCTGGGTCACATGTCTCCATTCCTCTGTTTCTTCAGGTGCACTTCGAATTTCTTCTCTTTCTGTAACATGAAGAGATAATTCTGCTCTGTCCAAGAACTCTTCACCTTCCTTCAACGTAGCCAACCTCTCTTCGAGATTTTGCAACTTTTCCTCCAACAGGGACACAAGCTTGCATTTGTGGCATGTGAAGTTTGGCTTTTCCACTGGTAAGTCTGTGAACATGTAGCAAGAAATGCAGCTCACCAAATGGTTCCTGGCCTCTTCCATCTTGAGATTTCTTAAAAACGATGAAAGATGAGCCATAATTCGCGCGCCGATAGGCGCGCGGTTTTTCCGATTTCCTCTTTTCAGCTGCAACGGCCAAAACCCAGTGATCGTTGAGCTCGCGGAGACTCTTCACTTATCCCAGAAGGCACTGGGAATATGCAAATGATCTCCTCAAGACTCTTCCTCCTGGTTTTCCGATTTCCTCTTTTCAGCTGCAACGGCCAAAACCCAGTGATCGTTGAGCTCGCGGAGACTCTTCACTTATCCCAGAAGGCACTGGGAATATGCAAATGATCTCCTCAAGACTCTTCCTCCTGGTTTTCCGATTTCCTCTTTTCAGCTGCAACGGCCAAAACCCAGTGATCGTTGAGCTCGCGGAGACTCTTCACTTATCCCAGAAGGCACTGGGAATATGCAAATGATCTCCTCAAGACTCTTCCTCCTGGTTTTCCGATTTCCTCTTTTCAGCTGCAACGGCCAAAACCCAGTGATCGTTGAGCTCGCGGAGACTCTTCACTTATCCCAGAAGGCACTGGGAATATGCAAATGATCTCCTCAAGACTCTTCCTCCTGGTTTTCCGATTTCCTCTTTTCAGCTGCAACGGCCAAAACCCAGTGATCGTTGAGCTCGCGGAGACTCTTCACTTATCCCAGAAGGCACTGGGAATATGCAAATGATCTCCTCAAGACTCTTCCTCCTGGTTTTCCGATTTCCTCTTTTCAGCTGCAACGGCCAAAACCCAGTGATCGTTGAGCTCGCGGAGACTCTTCACTTATCCCAGAAGGCACTGGGAATATGCAAATGATCTCCTCAAGACTCTTCCTCCTGGTTTTCCGATTTCCTCTTTTCAGCTGCAACGGCCAAAACCCAGTGATCGTTGAGCTCGCGGAGACTCTTCACTTATCCCAGAAGGCACTGGGAATATGCAAATGATCTCCTCAAGACTCTTCCTCCTGGTTTTCCGATTTCCTCTTTTCAGCTGCAACGGCCAAAACCCAGTGATCGTTGAGCTCGCGGAGACTCTTCACTTATCCCAGAAGGCACTGGGAATATGCAAATGATCTCCTCAAGACTCTTCCTCCTGGTTTTCCGATTTCCTCTTTTCAGCTGCAACGGCCAAAACCCAGTGATCGTTGAGCTCGCGGAGACTCTTCACTTATCCCAGAAGGCACTGGGAATATGCAAATGATCTCCTCAAGACTCTTCCTCCTGGTTTTCCGATTTCCTCTTTTCAGCTGCAACGGCCAAAACCCAGTGATCGTTGAGCTCGCGGAGACTCTTCACTTATCCCAGAAGGCACTGGGAATATGCAAATGATCTCCTCAAGACTCTTCCTCCTGGTTTTCCGATTTCCTCTTTTCAGCTGCAACGGCCAAAACCCAGTGATCGTTGAGCTCGCGGAGACTCTTCACTTATCCCAGAAGGCACTGGGAATATGCAAATGATCTCCTCAAGACTCTTCCTCCTGGTTTTCCGATTTCCTCTTTTCAGCTGCAACGGCCAAAACCCAGTGATCGTTGAGCTCGCGGAGACTCTTCACTTATCCCAGAAGGCACTGGGAATATGCAAATGATCTCCTCAAGACTCTTCCTCCTGGTTTTCCGATTTCCTCTTTTCAGCTGCAACGGCCAAAACCCAGTGATCGTTGAGCTCGCGGAGACTCTTCACTTATCCCAGAAGGCACTGGGAATATGCAAATGATCTCCTCAAGACTCTTCCTCCTGGTTTTCCGATTTCCTCTTTTCAGCTGCAACGGCCAAAACCCAGTGATCGTTGAGCTCGCGGAGACTCTTCACTTATCCCAGAAGGCACTGGGAATATGCAAATGATCTCCTCAAGACTCTTCCTCCTGGTTTTCCGATTTCCTCTTTTCAGCTGCAACGGCCAAAACCCAGTGATCGTTGAGCTCGCGGAGACTCTTCACTTATCCCAGAAGGCACTGGGAATATGCAAATGATCTCCTCAAGACTCTTCCTCCTGGTTTTCCGATTTCCTCTTTTCAGCTGCAACGGCCAAAACCCAGTGATCGTTGAGCTCGCGGAGACTCTTCACTTATCCCAGAAGGCACTGGGAATATGCAAATGATCTCCTCAAGACTCTTCCTCCTGGTTTTCCGATTTCCTCTTTTCAGCTGCAACGGCCAAAACCCAGTGATCGTTGAGCTCGCGGAGACTCTTCACTTATCCCAGAAGGCACTGGGAATATGCAAATGATCTCCTCAAGACTCTTCCTCCTGGTTTTCCGATTTCCTCTTTTCAGCTGCAACGGCCAAAACCCAGTGATCGTTGAGCTCGCGGAGACTCTTCACTTATCCCAGAAGGCACTGGGAATATGCAAATGATCTCCTCAAGACTCTTCCTCCTGGTTTTCCGATTTCCTCTTTTCAGCTGCAACGGCCAAAACCCAGTGATCGTTGAGCTCGCGGAGACTCTTCACTTATCCCAGAAGGCACTGGGAATATGCAAATGATCTCCTCAAGACTCTTCCTCCTGGTTTTCCGATTTCCTCTTTTCAGCTGCAACGGCCAAAACCCAGTGATCGTTGAGCTCGCGGAGACTCTTCACTTATCCCAGAAGGCACTGGGAATATGCAAATGATCTCCTCAAGACTCTTCCTCCTGGTTTTCCGATTTCCTCTTTTCAGCTGCAACGGCCAAAACCCAGTGATCGTTGAGCTCGCGGAGACTCTTCACTTATCCCAGAAGGCACTGGGAATATGCAAATGATCTCCTCAAGACTCTTCCTCCTGGTTTTCCGATTTCCTCTTTTCAGCTGCAACGGCCAAAACCCAGTGATCGTTGAGCTCGCGGAGACTCTTCACTTATCCCAGAAGGCACTGGGAATATGCAAATGATCTCCTCAAGACTCTTCCTCCTGGTTTTCCGATTTCCTCTTTTCAGCTGCAACGGCCAAAACCCAGTGATCGTTGAGCTCGCGGAGACTCTTCACTTATCCCAGAAGGCACTGGGAATATGCAAATGATCTCCTCAAGACTCTTCCTCCTGGTTTTCCGATTTCCTCTTTTCAGCTGCAACGGCCAAAACCCAGTGATCGTTGAGCTCGCGGAGACTCTTCACTTATCCCAGAAGGCACTGGGAATATGCAAATGATCTCCTCAAGACTCTTCCTCCTGGTTTTCCGATTTCCTCTTTTCAGCTGCAACGGCCAAAACCCAGTGATCGTTGAGCTCGCGGAGACTCTTCACTTATCCCAGAAGGCACTGGGAATATGCAAATGATCTCCTCAAGACTCTTCCTCCTGGTTTTCCGATTTCCTCTTTTCAGCTGCAACGGCCAAAACCCAGTGATCGTTGAGCTCGCGGAGACTCTTCACTTATCCCAGAAGGCACTGGGAATATGCAAATGATCTCCTCAAGACTCTTCCTCCTGGTTTTCCGATTTCCTCTTTTCAGCTGCAACGGCCAAAACCCAGTGATCGTTGAGCTCGCGGAGACTCTTCACTTATCCCAGAAGGCACTGGGAATATGCAAATGATCTCCTCAAGACTCTTCCTCCTGGTTTTCCGATTTCCTCTTTTCAGCTGCAACGGCCAAAACCCAGTGATCGTTGAGCTCGCGGAGACTCTTCACTTATCCCAGAAGGCACTGGGAATATGCAAATGATCTCCTCAAGACTCTTCCTCCTGGTTTTCCGATTTCCTCTTTTCAGCTGCAACGGCCAAAACCCAGTGATCGTTGAGCTCGCGGAGACTCTTCACTTATCCCAGAAGGCACTGGGAATATGCAAATGATCTCCTCAAGACTCTTCCTCCTGGTTTTCCGATTTCCTCTTTTCAGCTGCAACGGCCAAAACCCAGTGATCGTTGAGCTCGCGGAGACTCTTCACTTATCCCAGAAGGCACTGGGAATATGCAAATGATCTCCTCAAGACTCTTCCTCCTGGTTTTCCGATTTCCTCTTTTCAGCTGCAACGGCCAAAACCCAGTGATCGTTGAGCTCGCGGAGACTCTTCACTTATCCCAGAAGGCACTGGGAATATGCAAATGATCTCCTCAAGACTCTTCCTCCTGGTTTTCCGATTTCCTCTTTTCAGCTGCAACGGCCAAAACCCAGTGATCGTTGAGCTCGCGGAGACTCTTCACTTATCCCAGAAGGCACTGGGAATATGCAAATGATCTCCTCAAGACTCTTCCTCCTGGTTTTCCGATTTCCTCTTTTCAGCTGCAACGGCCAAAACCCAGTGATCGTTGAGCTCGCGGAGACTCTTCACTTATCCCAGAAGGCACTGGGAATATGCAAATGATCTCCTCAAGACTCTTCCTCCTGGTTTTCCGATTTCCTCTTTTCAGCTGCAACGGCCAAAACCCAGTGATCGTTGAGCTCGCGGAGACTCTTCACTTATCCCAGAAGGCACTGGGAATATGCAAATGATCTCCTCAAGACTCTTCCTCCTGGTTTTCCGATTTCCTCTTTTCAGCTGCAACGGCCAAAACCCAGTGATCGTTGAGCTCGCGGAGACTCTTCACTTATCCCAGAAGGCACTGGGAATATGCAAATGATCTCCTCAAGACTCTTCCTCCTGGTTTTCCGATTTCCTCTTTTCAGCTGCAACGGCCAAAACCCAGTGATCGTTGAGCTCGCGGAGACTCTTCACTTATCCCAGAAGGCACTGGGAATATGCAAATGATCTCCTCAAGACTCTTCCTCCTGGTTTTCCGATTTCCTCTTTTCAGCTGCAACGGCCAAAACCCAGTGATCGTTGAGCTCGCGGAGACTCTTCACTTATCCCAGAAGGCACTGGGAATATGCAAATGATCTCCTCAAGACTCTTCCTCCTGGTTTTCCGATTTCCTCTTTTCAGCTGCAACGGCCAAAACCCAGTGATCGTTGAGCTCGCGGAGACTCTTCACTTATCCCAGAAGGCACTGGGAATATGCAAATGATCTCCTCAAGACTCTTCCTCCTGGTTTTCCGATTTCCTCTTTTCAGCTGCAACGGCCAAAACCCAGTGATCGTTGAGCTCGCGGAGACTCTTCACTTATCCCAGAAGGCACTGGGAATATGCAAATGATCTCCTCAAGACTCTTCCTCCTGGTTTTCCGATTTCCTCTTTTCAGCTGCAACGGCCAAAACCCAGTGATCGTTGAGCTCGCGGAGACTCTTCACTTATCCCAGAAGGCACTGGGAATATGCAAATGATCTCCTCAAGACTCTTCCTCCTGGTTTTCCGATTTCCTCTTTTCAGCTGCAACGGCCAAAACCCAGTGATCGTTGAGCTCGCGGAGACTCTTCACTTATCCCAGAAGGCACTGGGAATATGCAAATGATCTCCTCAAGACTCTTCCTCCTGGTTTTCCGATTTCCTCTTTTCAGCTGCAACGGCCAAAACCCAGTAATCGTTGAGCTCGCGGAGACTCTTCACTTATCCCAGAAGGCACTGGGAATATGCAAATGATCTCCTCAAGACTCTTCCCCCTGGTTTTCCGATTTCCTCTTTTCAGCTGCAACGGCCAAAACCCAGTGATCGTTGAGCTCGCGGAGACTCTTCACTTATCCCAGAAGGCACTGGGAATATGCAAATGATCTCCTCAAGACTCTTCCCCCTGGTTTTGTATATGTATATATATTTTGTGTATGACCCAGCCTGTTCCCTCACTCTGTACTCCATCTCTCACTTTGGTACTATCGTCTTCTCCGGTTCTGACCTCCTGACTTGGCTATCGTTACTCCATTACAGTTTGTCCCTATTGTACCGTCTATTGCCCTTTCTGGTTTTCTGATCTATTGCTACATCCTGACTGTCCTTTCTGTCTAAACCTTTGGTACTGTATTGCTATCTTGTACTTTGACCCTGGCTTCATCTGGTTTCTGTCTCTGTCTATGCCCCTTGGTAACATTGTCCTGTAGTTACCTTTCTAGGAGTTTCCCTGCAGCTCCTAGATCTGTGGAGCTTAGGCCATGCCCCCAGCAGTCATGTGCTTCAGGTCCTGATACTCTGAAGCACGCATCGTCACCGCTGCTGCCCTGCTCCACAGGTATCTTTGAGCACTGTCTTTGTACTCAGGACACCCGCACTGGCTCAGTGAGCAAGTGCAGTTGTGACGACCAGGAAGGTTACGTCTGAGAGTGGACCCTCTGGATCGCAGCACTGGAGCTCCCGGGGGCGAGCACGCCAGGTGGTGCCGACCCCTATACAGGGGCCGTTAGGAGCAGACCCTCGGAAGACAGATGCCGCGACTGCTAGAACCAAGAGGGGTGGCTCAAAGGACTGAGTGAGAGGTACAGGACAGAGAATGGAATGCAGAATGGAGTATAGAATGGTGACACGGAGTACTGAGTGCTGAAGTACAGGACTGGGTACTGGAGTACAGGACAGAGACACGGGGGCCAGGACTGAGAACTGGAGTGTAGGACAGAGACACGGAGTACAGGACTGGGCACTGGAGTACAGGACGGAGGCACGGAGTACAGGACGGAGGCACGAAGTACAGGACGGGGCACTGGAGTACAGGATGGAGGCACTGGAGTACAGGACGCGGCACTGGAGTACAGGACGGAGGCACGGAGTACAGGACGGAGGCACTGGAGTACAGGACGGAGAGTGAAAAGGGGGACAGTACCCCCTCCTTTACGTCTCCCCCTCCTGAGGTTGGACAAAAACATCCTTAAAAGAAGAGGTGCATTAACATTCTCCTTCGGCTCCCAGGACCTCTCCTCGGGGCCAAAACCCTTCCAATCAATGAGGTAGAGGGTACGCCCCCGAACTTTTTTCACGGCAAGAATTTCTTTCACCTCAAAGACGTCATCGGCCCCTACTGGCTGAGGGGAAGGAGGTGGGGCTGAGCGGTACCGATTCAGAACCACAGGTTTGAGGAGCGAGACATGGAAGGCGTTAGGGACCCAAAGCGAAGCCGGCAACTTCAATTTATAAGCCACGTTGTTAATGCGTCCCAAAACCTGAAACGGACCGATGCACCGAGGACCCAGTTTGTAAGAAGGTATCTTCGAGCGGATATATTTAGTTGACAGCCAAACTTTGTCGCCAGGTTGGTATGGCGGAAGATCGCTGCGCCTCTTGTCTGCATGTCTCTTAATCCGGATACTGGTTCTTTCAAGAGCCTCTGGTCTCCTTCCAGACTTGAGAAAATTCGGTAGTGAGGGCGTCTGCTGCGGGAACACCAGAAGGCGTAGAAAGAGGTAGTGGAACACCAGGGTTCTGGCCAGAAACCATGAAGAACGGCGTTTTAGTGGTGGACTCATTAGGATGGTTGTTGTGGGCGAACTCTGCCCACTGCAGAATAGTCACCCAGTTGTCTTGATGGGCGTTAGAGAAGTGACACAGGTAGGCTGTTAATACCTGATTGATCCGTTCCACTTGCCCATTAGACTGAGGGTGATAAGCCGAGAAGTCCAGAGATATACCCATGAGCTTGCTAAGTGCTCTCCAGAAACGGGAGGTAAACTGGACCCCTCGATCGGAGACAATTCATTGAGGGAGTCCGTGAAGCCTAAAGATCTGGTGTATGAAGACCTTGGCCAGCTCAGATGCCGTAGGTAACCCAGGCAGCGGGATGAATTTGGCCATTTTGGAGAAGCGATCGACCACTACTAAGATGGTAGTGCACCCGGAAGAGCGTGGTAGATCGGTAATGAAATCCATACCAATCTATCGCCAAGGGGCTTCAGGAGGGGGCAGCGGGTGGAGTAGACCGGACGGCAGACTTCTTGGTACCTTGTTTAGAGCACAGGTCGTGCAGGAGGCTATAAAATCGGTCACATCTTGGCGGAGGGCTGGCCACCAGTAGTAGCGCGAAAGAAGGCTGAGGGTTTTCTTGACCCCGACGTGACCCGCAACCTTGGAGGAATGCCCCCAATCCAGGACTTCTGACCTCTTATTCGGTGGGACGAAGGTCTTGCCTGGCAGAATGGGAGAGAGCGTCACGGGCGCCACGGTGATAACTTTGGCAGGCTCAATGATGCGAGACGAACCCTCCTCAACCTCAGGTGACTGTAGGGACCTGGATAGAGCGTCTGCCTTGATGTTTCTGTCCCCAGGTCGAAAATGAAGTTTGAAGTCAAGCCGGGAGAAATATAGCGACCACCTGGCTTGCCTGGAGTTGAGCCTTTGCGCAGACTGAAGATACGCCAAATTCTTGTGGTCGGTGAAGATTATGAATGGATGGACTGCCCCCTCCAAAAGATACCGCCACTCCTCCAAAGCCATCTTAATGGCTAGTAGTTCCCGGTCTCCAATTAAATAGTTGCATTCTGCGGGAGAGAATGATTTAGAGAAGTACCCACAAGGCACCATTTGACCAGAAGTTGTCCGCTGAGAAAGGACCGCTCCCGCACCAGTAGAGGAGGCATCCACTTCCAGGATGAAGGGCCTAGTGGTTAATGGCCAGTGTAAAATCGGAGCGGTAGCAAAGGACTGTTTCAAGGCAAGAAAGGCCTCTTCAGCCTCTGGAGTCCAGACATTTGGTTTGGTCCCTTTCCGGGTCAAAGCGGAGATGGGCTTTGTCACCGAGGAGAAGAAGGGAATGAACTGTCTGTAATAGTTCGCGAAACCTAGGAATCGTTGTATGGCTTTTATTCCAACCGGACGTGGCCATTTGAGCACAGCAGACAATTTTTCGGGGTCCATCTTCACTCCGGAGTCCGTGATGATATACCCCAGGAAGGGCAAGAACCAGGCGAACATTCTTCCTGTGAGTGGATAAGTCGGATGAAAAGATGAGTATATCATCTAGATATACGACGACACAGGAGTAGAGTAGGTCTCGAAAGATCTCATTAACGAATTCCTGGAACACCGCCGGGGTGTTACAGAGACCAAAAGGCATAACCAAATACTCGTAATGGCCGTCTCGAGTATTGAAGGCCGTCTTCCATTCATCCCCGGCACGGATTCGGATCAAATTATAGGCACCCCGCAGATCCAATTTGGTAAAGATCCGGGCCCCTCTCAAGCGGTCAAAGAGTTCTGGGATCAGCGGAAGGGGATACCTATTTTAGACTGTGATACTGTTCAGGCCACGATAGTCAATACATGGCCGAAGGGATCCATCTTTCTTCCAGACGAAAAAGAACCCTGCCCAAGCAGGGGAGGATGACTTCTGAATAAAACCCCGAGCTAAGTTTTCCTGGATGTATTCGGACATGGCCGCGGTCTCCGCCGGGGACAGAGGATAAGTTCTTCCCCTGGGAGGAGTCGCTCCTGGCAATATCTCAATTGGGCAATCGTAGGCACGATGCGGCGGCAGTGTCTCAGCCTCCTCCTTGCTGAAGACGTCGGCGTACAAATGGTAAGCCGTAGGAAGCCCCGGAAGGACGGTGGGAGCTTGCAGCGGACTTGGGCGAGATACCGGCAACAGACAATGTTCATGGCAGAAGTGTCCCCAACGGAGGATCTCCCCGAAACGCCAGTCTAGAACGGGCTCATGTAGACGAAGCCAGGGTAAGCCGAGGAGCACGGCGTGGGACAAACTGGGCAAAACATAAAAGGCGATTTTTTTTTTCTCGATGAAGAGCTCCAACTTGTATCTCCACCTCGACAGTAACCATGGTGATGGGTTCAGATAGTGGTTTGCCATCCATGGAGGCGATGGACCGTGGATTCTCTAGCGTAACAACCGGGATCCGGAACTGGTCCACTTCTTTGAGCCGGATGAAGTTGCCCGCCACACCCGAGTCCACATACGCCTCCACAGATCTGCACTCCCGACCTAAAACAATTAAAGCCGAAATGGTAAGGGGCTGAGAGGAATCGGTGTCACCTAGGAAGGCCTCTCTTACCTGGCCTAGGCGGAGGCGTTTCCCGGCCGCACTGGGCAAGTACGCACAAAATGATTGGCCCCACCACAATAAAGACATAGGCCCTGCATCCTTCTCTCCCTGCGTTCTTGCTCGGACAACTTTACTCGGTCCACTTGCATGGGCTCGGGAAGGGGATTACTAGAAGACGCCGAGGAGTGGTGGATGGGCGCTTGATATAGCCTAAAAGATCTCTTCTCCCTAACTGACTCCCGGGTGCGTTCCTGAAACCGTAAATCTATACAGGTAGCTAGGGATATAAGATCCTCCAGAGTGGTAGGGGTGTCTCGGCCGGCAAGCTCATCTTTTATTTTACCGGAGAGTCCCCTCCAAAAGGCCCCAACCAAAGCCTCATTATTCCACCCCAGTTCCGAGGACAGTGTCCGTAAGCGGATAGCATACTGTCCTACGGTGAGAGAACCTTGGCGAAGATTGAAAAGAGCCTCAGTGGTGGAAGCCACCCGACCAGGTTCATCAAATACCCTGTGAAAGGTATCTAGAAAGTTATGGATGCTTGATACCACCGGGTCATCTCTCTCCCACAAGGGGTTTACCCACGCTAAGGCCTCCCCCTCAAGATGGGACACACTGAAAGCTACCTTGGCTCGATCAGAGGGGTATTGCTGAGGCAGAAGCTCGAAGTGCAAGCGGCACTGATTCAAAAACCCTCGACACAACTTGGGGTCGCCATTCTACCTGGGAGGTTTCCGCAAGCGTGGCGGCGGATGGGATAGGGGATCCCGGGGTAGGGCTGAAGCGGCAGCAGAGGATTGTAGTGACTGGAGTCGGTCGTCCACAGACGCCATGTAGCTCAGAATATGGGACTGGGCGTCACGCTGCTGTGCGAGCTCCTGCTGGAGTCCGGCTAGCAATGGGGCGTTCCCCGGATCAGTAGTTTGTAAAGCGGAAAGGCGGGTGTCCATGGATTTCATAAAGGACATTATTCTGGTTTGATTCTCACGCAAAAAGAGCAATTCTTTTTGGGTGGCCGCCGAGGCGCTAGCAGGGTCCATGGCCTGATTATGCTGTGACGACCAGGAAGGTTACGTTTGAGAGTGGACCCTCTGGATCGCGGCACTGGAGCTCCCGGGGGCGAGCGCGCCAGGTGGTGCCGACCACTATACAGGGGCCGTTAGGGGCAGACCCTCGGAAGACAGATGCCGCGACTGCTAGAACCAAGAGGGGCGGCTCAAAGGACTGAGTGAGAGGTACAGGACAGAGAATGGAATGCAGAACGGAGTATAGAATGGTGACACGGAGTACTGGGTGCTGGAGTACAGGACTGGGTACTGGAGTACAGGACAGAGACACGGGGGCCAGGACTGAGCACTGGAGTGTAGGACAGAGACACGGAGTACAGGACTGGGCACTGGAGTACAGGACGGAGGCACTGGAGTACAGGACGGAGGCACTGGAGTACAGGACGGGGCACTGGAATACAGGACGGAGGCACGGAGTACAGGACGGGGCACTGGAGTACAGGACGGAGGCACGGAGTACAGGACGGAGGCACTGGAGTACAGGACGGAGAGTGAAAAGGGGGAACCCCTAAACACTTGGCCAGGATATCGCACGGGAAAGGCACATGATAATCAGGCGTCTCCACCATGTTGGAGATGCCTGATATAGCCCCGTGCTGCCGGCTGATTGGGCGCTCAGGCTTCTGGGCGGGCGCTGCAGGGTTAAGAAACCTGCAGGGTGCGCGCCTGCGGCCTAAGGCGCCCGCATGAAGCAGGCACGCACCGGGCAGAGGCAGAGGGGAACGAGGAGGAGGAGGCGGACACAGTGCGGCATGGCAGGCGCCGGTGAGTATAGGCGGCGGTGGGCCCGCCGCTACTGGGGCGGCGGCGGCTACCGCCGCCGACGTGACAGCAGTGCGGGGCTCCTGACACCTATCTTGACCTGACATCACCTCCTTACTGTCCAAAATCGCACAATTTCTGTCCACTAATTCATCCTTCTTTTCTGCTCACTTTCTAAAAGTGAACATGGACAAAACAGAATTTATCTTCTTTCAAGCATCTCACTGTGCCCCTCCACCAGAACTATCCATCAATGTTAATGGCTAATCACTTTCTCCAGTCCCGCATGATCGGTGCCTCTGGGTAATCCTCGACTCTGCCCTCTCTTTCAAGCCACATATCCAAGCCCTTGCCTCCTCCTGCTGACTCCAACTCAAAAACATTTCCTGGATCCTTACATTCCTTGACCAAGAAACTGCCTTCATCATCTCCCGCCTTGACTATTGCAACCTTCTACTCTTTATTCTCCCCTCTAGCACTCTTGCACCACTCCAATCTATCCTAAACTCTGGTGCTTGACTAATTCACCTTTCTCCCCTTTATTTCCCAGCCTCTCCTCTCTAAACCCTAAAACTATGATATACAAAGCCATCCACAACCTGTCTCCTCCATAAATCTGTGACATGGTCTCCCTCGACTTACCTACACGCAACCTTCGATCCTCTTAACATCTTCTTCTCTACCCCCCTCTTATCTCTTCTTCCCCCAACCACATATAATACTTCTCCCTTGCTTCACTTATACTCTGTAACTCTCTATCCCAACACATCAGAATGCCGCCTGCCACGGAAACATTCAAAACGAACCTGAAGAACAACCTCTTCTGACAAGCCTACAACCTGTAGTGATCCTCAGTCTACTGAACCGCATGACCAGCTCTACCCTCTCCTACTGTATCCATACCCATCCCCTGTAGACTGAGCCCTCGCGGGAAGGGTCCTCTCTCATTCTGTACTTGCATCTGCCTTGTATTGCTCATGTTTAGTTTACTTGTCTATGTATGCCCCTTTTTCACATGTAGAGCACCTTGGAATGTATGGCACTACAAAAATGACTACTACTTCATCTTCCACTTCTGCACCCTTGTCCTCCTCCTGACTTTCTGGCAATTGTGTCTCATCATCATCCACCTCTTGTGACACGTTTCCACCGTCGCCTTCGTGTGACCGTGGCTGCTCAAATATTTGGGCAGCACTACATGCGATCTCATCTTGCCCTGCTTCAAGTGTATCATGTGAGAGGCCTGAATCTATAAATAGTAAAGTGAACAGCTCTTGGGAGTGTCTAAGTGTGGGGTCAGTTGTCTACAGGCAGTCGGCAAGGTGGGAGGAAGGAGGATCAGGGTGAGGAATATGCGGTCCAGACTCACGGCTACTCAGACTTGACGGTGTGGAAGACAGGGCGCTGGTGGTGATGGCAAAGTGACTGGAAGCACTATCCGCTATCCATCCAACAACCTTTGATACTGCTCTGGGTTCAATACGTGGTATCCTGATGCATTCCCCTAGTAATGGGGACAGGAAGGTCGAGCGAGAAGATGTGGGTGTTTGGTATGGCCAAATTTCAGCTTGCCCACAGTCTCAGCCTCTGCATACACCATAACCATCACATCCACTTCCCCATCCCTTGCCACACGCCTTGCCCATTTTAAATGTACTACATTATTTTCCACGTTCATTCCAAATGGCTGAATTTTGAGTGAACTTATATGTTATCCGTGTGTGGGAAACCCACAGTTTAAAATATCTGGCCTGTAGGTAAAATATTTTTTTTTTCATCAAACTGGTGTCAATAACGTAAGTAAGAGACAGGAAAAACAGTTCAATGGAGGCCTCAAATGCCACAATTTTTAGCCCACAGATAGATGAGGTGTCTGACAGAGACAGGCTCAAATATCTTGCCTGTATTTTTCTTTTGGAGGAGCCAGAAAAATTGAGTGAATAAGAAGGCTAAGGCACAACCAAAAAAATCGATGGAGCATTCTATAATGCTGTAGATAAGCCCTCGATGTAACCTGAAAGATAAGAAAAACAATATAAAACCTTCTCAAAAACGTGAATAAACCAAAAAAGTCCAAATACATAGAGACTTTAAAATAATTTTATTCATACCAAAAAGTATTAAAAGAACAGAAGAACCAGCAAAAAATAGACATAGTGCAATACCATAATATAGGGAGATAATAATTACATAGTATACACATGAGCCATGATTAAAATAAAGTGATCATACATAATCCTCAAGTAGTTAATATAAAGTGCAATAGTGATCAGACATAAAGTTTAACAAGGATTATAAATACCCATGATCAGTGGCTCAGTGAATCTCCAGCTCCAACGTACGTTTCGCCTATTGTGGCTTTCTCAAGGAGTGAAATAAGTGTGGATAGGAGAAGTCTTTATATGGAACTCAGACCAATAGGGAACATTGGCTCCCATAGAATTGATTAATCAATCAAACTATTATAAATAATGATTATAAAATCCCAAAGCAGGCACTATAAACCCCAATAAGAGACACAGAATCGGACCAAATGAAAAAAATCTATATATATGAAATAGTAAACAAGAATGTGTGCTACAAAATGGAACGCACGCCGATGCCAGCATTCCAGGAACTGGAAATGATGTGCCGTGATTGATGCGCTCCAGTGTAGAACGCAAGCCACCGCCGGCACCCCGGAACCGGAAGTGACGCACCGTGATCAATGCGCTCCAGCATGGAACGCACACAGCAGATGGCACCACTGAAAACCGGAAGTGGCGTACTGTGGCCAATAAACCTTGATGTACTGAGCTATTAGACAAATGGATGAATGTCTCAAAAATAGGAAGCTAATATGCTCTGTGGTGTAGTAACCACTGTCTCTGCTAGGGGGCGCTGTGTGGAGGTCCCAGGGGAAAGGATGAATGGCAGAGTATTGAGTGGCCGTTGTGTATCTCATAGTGGGTGGCTTTGAGATGGAGACTTGTGTATGTGTGATCAGCAAGGACATTGCTGAGGTGCTGCATTAATATGAGGGAGAAGTCTCCAGGTAACTAGAGAGATGGGCGGGTCTGGTTACCTATAAACCCACCCAGGGGTGGGTCTGAAAACGTCTGTATTAAAAAGCTATGTGAGTGTGTGAAGGACCTGTGATGAGGTCATAGTCAAGTGACCCGGTGGGCGTGGCTATAGACCATATAATGTGGCCAGGGTAGGTCACATGTGGTGAATGCTGGGACCTTGTTGGTCCAGTGTGGAAGGTCCTGCTGCGATGGAGCTTCCTGCCTGACAGCACGTGTGGAGTGGCTGTGTGTAATGGCTGCCAGCACCTGTTAGTTCCCTGGAGGGAATGAATGTCGGCTGCATGATAAAGGAACCGTGAGGTTACCCGGACGTGGGTGAGATAACTTGGGGCTAGGAAGCCTGCACATTGAATACTGCATAACCTATATGACTATAGGATATTGCTAACAGAGGGAAACTCTGTAATGGACACTATGCTGACTATGCTGTTAAGTGAACTGTCTGTTGCTGTGATGGTTTATGATGGTGAATAAACCGCAAGGACTGTATTGATTTGATGGAAAATCCGTGCCGGATCAGGTTTTGTGGCTGCAAGCGAGTGATCCCCTACTTAGATGACAGCGCTACCTCACATTTGGTGGAGAAAGCTATGGGCATTGTTGTAGCCTTGTTGCTGGGAGTAACGGAACAGGACTGCAAAGTCGGTTGCTAAGGGCAACGGTTTCCAAAAAGCGCATGTTGCAGTGCTGGCAACGCTGAGCCAGGAGGGCTGACGGTTGAGGAAGCCACTGCCCGGCTGTGGTTCTGGAACCATGGGACGGCCTAGTGAGTAAGGCACTGTCCGAATCGGTGAGCCCAGTGTGGCCATTTCCCCAGGAGAAAGAGACTTATAGGATACCTCTGCGGTAGAGGGGTCCGAGAACCTGCGCAGCCAGCAGGTGATGGTTGTGAAAACCGTGTTGTAAGGGGGCGTGGCCAAGCAGAGCATGGTGCTGGTCACATAATCCAGGAGCTCTGACAACTTCAGGCGGTGAAGCGGCTCACACATCTTACCGGCAGTTCCTTCAGCGGTGAATCTTTCTCCAGGCACTTAGTATCACCCTGGGATCAGATGAGGCGGTCCAAAACCGGGCTCCGGAGCTCCCCCAGAAAGGTAGCTGACTTCTTTGCCAGAGGCTCCAGGCTGGAGAGGAGTTCTAAGACGGCTGCTGCCTCCCCTCATGCTGCAAAGTCTGCAGGATCAGCACGTTCTGCTACTTCCTCTGCCTCAAGCAGAGAAGGCTCCATGGAGACTGCGGGCACTGTGGAAATGGCAAGCCCTGACAACCAGCCTCTCACAAAGGAGATGAAATCCCTCTTTGCAGCTTTCAGGAAATCTATGCAAAATGATGTAAAGAGCATGTTGGCAGAGCTGAAGGGGGAAGTAGGAGCTATAGGGAACAGCACAGATCATTTAGAGAACAAAATGGAGGAGTTAACAGGATCCCACAATGCACTGATAGATGAGCATGAGGAGCTTAAAGCTGAAGTCCACAAGTTAACATCTAAAATGCTGGACCTGGAGGACAGATCCAGGAGAAACAATGTTAGAATAAGAGGAATACCAGAAGAAGTACATGATAAAGATTTGCTCCCCCTGTTACAGGACTTTATTCAAGCTGTTGTGCCTGAAGCAGAAGAGAGAGAGATCTTAGTGGACCGGATTCACAGAATCCCTAAGCCTTGAGGACTTAACCCTTCGATTCCCAGAGATACTATTGCCCGCATTCACTTCTATAAAACAAAGGAGGCCTTCCTGCTTGGTTTAAAGAAGAAACCTTCCCTGCCAGACAGATTTGCTCGCCTTTCGGTATTCCCAGACCTCTCAGCTGGCACGCTTGCGAGGAGGAGAGAATTCACCCCTTTTACAAAGATTCTATGGGATAAAGGCATTATATATCGTTGATGTTTCCCTATCAAGCTCATTGTCAGTAAAAATGGTAACACTCGGGTTTGCTTCTCTACTGCGCAACTTGGGAAAGTGTTTGAAGACTGGGATATTCCACCCCCTCCGCCATCTTCCTTGGATAAAGGTTCACCCCAAAACAGGAGAATTAACGCTGAATGGTTTAAAACTTGAAGTTCCCATAACTTTCGCCTTTTCAGGTTGTGGTCTCCATTTTTCTGGATTTTTTTTTTTTGTTTCTGCAGAGGGTGCTGGCTACTAAATTTTGTGGCCGCATCCAGCCCACCTGCAGTTCCTGCCCCACGAGCGTCTTTTTTTCGCTCTTACTGCTTTGACTGCTTGTCAGTCCTTGTGTAGCTCTGTCATGTTATGTGAGGAGCAACTTGTTTCTCAGTTTTTCTTTAATTGTTATGTCATGTTATTTGTTGATAGGTCTTGCCTGTTTGTACAGTTTCTTTCTGCAGGGTTAATACGCCAAAGGAAGCAGATTCTCGGCTATCACAGCCACTTCTGGCCCTACATACCATGGGTTTAAAGGTATTGTCTCTAAATGTAAAGGGATTAAATTCTCCACATAAAAGGTCATGGGTCTGGAAGGAGGCAGGGAAGGCGAGTAGTGATGTTTTGTGCATTCAAGAATCACATTTATTAGCCCAGGATAATGGTAGAATGAAAAATGTTAATTATCCTCATCAGTTTTTTGCCAATAATGTCCACAAAAGAGCGGGTGTGGGAATCCTCATTAAAAGCTCTGTAGCCTTCCAGCTTGAAAGGGTGGTGGGGGACATTGAGGGGAGATATGTCATTTTAATTGGTCTACTAAACAATGTGCAATTTACTATTGCTTCAGTGTATGCTCCCAATGTGGGCCAGTTGAGATTCATACGTACATTTTTGGAGACTTTTAGGGGAATAGCAAAGGGTTCCTCGGTGATATGCGGAGACTTTAATGTCCCTATGTGTAAATTCCTAGATTGTTCCCACCAAGCCCCGGTCAGAAAAGAGATGGGCCACCTGATCCGTGAGTTTTGTTTTCATGATATATGGCGATATGCTCATGCAGGAGAGAGAGACTACTCTTTTCACTCCCTAAGGTTTAATACCTACTCTAGAATAGATTATATCTTAGTAGATGATTCGTTACTGTTGGGTTGTGACCAGATTAACATTGGCCCCATTACGTGGTCGGACCACGCGCCTGTTATGTTAATAATTTCAGACGGGGGTCCTACCCGGTCTCCTTCCAAATGGAAACTGAATGATTATATCCTCACTAACCAAGATACCAGCGATGAAATCGCTCGGCAATTAAAATAATTTTTTGCCATTAATGATAATCAAATGGTCTCGGATGAAACTCTTTGGGCAGCCCATAAGGCCTTTGCTAGAGGTGTCCTCATCAAAATTGCATCAATGGAGAAAAGGGAAAGGTTAAAAACATTTAATGATATTTTGTCTAAACTCCAGCTCCTGGAAAGGGCAAACAAGGCCCACCCCTCTGACATTTTCCTTGACTCTATTAGAGGTCTGAGAGATCAGCTGAGATCAATTATGCTGTATTCCTATGAAAAAAATCTAAAAAAGCTTAAATCCAAATTCTATAGCTTGGGTGATAGAGCCGGTAGGGTCCTAGCAAGTCGAGTAAAGAAAAGGGAGGCTCGGTTGGCCATTCCCTTTTTGATTAAGCACAACGGGTCCAAAGTTTTAAACCCTACTCATATAGCTAGTGAGTTTAAAGAATACTATTCCCAACTATATAACTATATAATCTCAAGTCAGATTCTAAAACACACCAGCCCACGAAGGGTGAAATTTCTTCTTTCCTTGCTAAACTAAATTTGCCCAAACTTTCCCCCACGGCTCTGGCTGCTCTTAATGCCCCCCTTACTGAGGAGGAAGTAGTTCAGGTTATTAAATCTTCTAAGAGACTTTCTGCTCCCGGGCCAGATTGTTTTTCTAATTCTTACTACCGCCAGTTTGCGCACAAATCTTGGCTCCATTTTTGGTTAGAACGTTCTCACTATGGAGGGACACATCTGATATCCAATCTGAAAGCTTGGCTGCGACAATCACTACTATTCCTAAACCGGGGAAGCCTCCAACCTCTCCTGGTAACTTCAGACCTATCTCTCTTTTGAATTGTGATGTGAAGTTATATGCAAAAGTCTGGGCTAATAGACTCCTCTCAGTTTTGCCGGCCCTGGTCTCCCCTGACCAAGTGGGATTCGTCCCAGGGAGGCAGGCTAGAGATGGCACTAGAAGAGTGATTGATTTGATGGATTTTCTTGAGTCCAGTGGTACCCCCGGTGTATTCCTGTCTCTAGATGCGGAAAAAGCGTTTGACAGGGTACACTGGGGCTATGTGGATGCCATTTTGGACACATTTGGTTTCTCTGGTAATACAAAGGGTGCTATTATGGCCTTATACAAAAAAAAAAATGTTTCGGTCTGTGCAGCTGGCTTCTATTCTGATAGATTTGACCTGACTAATGGGACCTGCCAAGGTTGCCCCCTTTCCCCTATAATTTTTGCTTTAGTCATGGAGCCCCTGGCGGAGTCCATTAGGCTCAACCCGGAAATCTCTGGAGTTAAAATAGGCCCTGTAGAGCATAAGATCGGTCTATATGCAGACGATGTAATTCTCGCACTGATAGTGAAAGATCATTGATAGGGATCAAAAACGCTCTCCTTGAATTTTCTCAGATTTCATATTACAAGCTAAACGAAGGAAAATTGGTTCTCTTCTCGGTCAATGTTCCACCATCTGTTAGAAATAGAATCTCCTCACTTGTCCCATATACTTGGGCCCGGGACGGCTTCTCGTACCTAGGACTAAGGATTTGTAAACTTTCCAATATTGTCAAACAGAATTTTAATACTCTCCTTGAATCCATTCGAAAGGACATAGACAATCAAATACATTTACCCCTTTCCTGGATGGCGCGCATTCAGATAGTTAACATGATGTTCCTACCAAAATTTATTTATTTATTCCGTTGTCTTCCCTTGAGGTTCCCCAAGAGGTTTTTCTCTCTTCTGCAGGCAGTTGTGAGCAGATTTATTTGGGCAGGAAAGAAACCTAGGGTTGGTATCTCTACCTTATTTTATAGTTATTCACATGGTGGTCTGGGGGGCCCGAATTTTTATTTGTACCATAAAGCAGTTCTAGAGGCGTTAAGGGAGTGGTATGATGAGTCTAGCACTCACAAATGGGTGCTTGTGGAGAAATACTAGGCCCCGCGTGGGACTTTGAGATTTCTACTGGAGGCCCGAGTGCTTGGTTCCTTTTCCCCCTCTCTTCCCTTGCAGACAATGAAAGTGGCATTTTCTTACTGGTCTGATCTGGTCTCTTCTTGTCAGGTGATTAAATTTGAGTCTATCTCTATTAGAGCCTCGGAGCTTCATGTGGATGGCCTCACGTTAGGCAATTGGGTGAGGAATGGTATTGTGATCATGAAAGATATCCTCTTAATTCAGGAGTTGAAACCTTTCTCTGTCCTAATGGATGAATTTGGCCTTCACAGAAATAACTTCTACCAGTACCTGCAAATTCGGCATTTTTTAAATTCATGTGTATTTCCCTTACCCTGCCATAATGCTGTTTGCTTGCCAATACAGCGGTTTTTTAGTTCTTCCTCCTCTCAAAAACATGGCCTCTCGGTAGTATATAAAGTGTTTAATTCCGCAGGTAATGGTCCTAAACAAGCATATATGAGGCACTGGGAAGGGGCTCTTGCTTTCTCCTCAACCAATGGTGGTCCGCTTCTGGCGACTTGCAGAAATATCCCTCCTGCATTGATCATCTTGAGCAGCTTAAGAAAGTTCACTTTGACTGGTATTACACCCCGCTGAAGATTTCCAAATTCCGTGGTTCCTATCCCTGATCCTGCTGGAAGGGCTGCTCGGGTGTTGGTTCCCTAGGGCACGTGTGGTGGGATTGCCCGCTCATCCGGCCTTTTTGGGAAGAAGTGTCTAACATTATTACCTCAGTTACAGGCCTGGCTGGAAGTTTGAGTGGTCCGCTAGCGGTTTTGGGGATCGGTTTACATATATTCCCTGGCGATTTGAGACCAATTGTATCACACATTCTAATAGCAGCACGTATGTTTCTGGCAGACCACTGGAGAGAAATAACTATCCCCTCTAAATTGGAAATTATCCAAAAAATCAATAAACATTACCAATATGAGCTCCTTCTGACCTCAGATATGTTACCAAAAATAAAATAAGGAATCGCTGGTTCCCCTGGGTGGTGTCCAAATTCTCGTCCTTCCAGTCCTGATTGGTGGACCTGTGATCTTATTACCTATCATCCCTACCCTTGCTTCCTATGTTGCACATTGTATCCCCTAACCCTGCTATGCAGAATTTTCAGCTGTTATCTGTTTTTACTTTGAATTGTATTGTCCTGCTGTTATAGGACACATTTTTCAACTGTCCTCATGTTTGTTGCGGTGTATAATCTGTTTTATATAAATCTTAATAAAAATTATTGATATAAAAAAAAAGAAAAAAGAAAAAGAAAACCGTGTTGTACTGACCGGGGTCAGTGAGAAAGAGACTGTGGTTTGCTATAGGTTGCCTCTGTGGAGAAGAGGTATCCGAGGGCCTGTGTGGCTGACACAGGTAACAGACAGGTGTTCTTGTGGTACTGACCTGGGTCAGTGAGTAAGATGGTGTACCTGGAGGGTTCAGTGAGCAAGGTCCTGGAAGGTCAGTGTTGGGAGGTTCTGGGAAAAGAATCGGATCCCTGGAGCACGTGGTATGACCTTGGACCTGGTGAGGCGTGAGTGTTGGGCAGTCTCAGGCGGAGACGGATGTCCTGAATAGCACCCGCTGAGCCCTGGACCTGGTGAGGCCGGTGTGTTGGGAAACCCTGGGAGGAGGGTCGGCTCCCTGAATAGCACCCTGTGCGCCCTGTGTGTTGGACGGTGTCAGGCGGAGACGGTACAGCCTGAATAGCACACAGGACACGTGAGTTTTGAGTAGTGTTTTTTTTTTTTTCTTCTTTTCTCAACTCAGCCTGCGGTGGCTCAGTGGGAGTCAAGAAGGTGACAAGCGGCTTCCGGTAACTCGGTGGGGTTACGAAGGTGACAAGCGGCTTCCGGTGGATCGGCGAGTCCATGAAGATGGAGCAGCAGGTGCTGCAGGGACACCAGCCGCTGTGTGTGTGTGTGAACAGCAGCCGGTGGTGTTGGTGATCGGTGACAGCAGGAGCTGTGGTGGGGCCAACAAGGACTTGTGTGGTATCTGTTGTGAGTTCATTCTGTGGTTCACCAGTTGTGAGTTCTCCTTCCAGACTCCCTCTGGTGGTAACAGGAGGTGGTGAGGCTGATTTAATCAGTAGAGATCTGCCACCTGATAAGGAGGATGACGATTGGACCTCAGGAATCTAAGACTGGATTTGCTGGTGATTCCTTCTGGCTTGTCAGCTCTTGGTTTTCAGCTCTGTTCCAGTCATCTAAAGCTAAGTTTTTCTGCTAATGTTCACACTTGATTTTGTTGGTCTCTTCAGTTTTTGGTGTGGTCAGCCAGCCCCGGCTGGGGCTGCGCTGAATTTCCACTCTTATTTATCTGTATTTGCCAATTTGCTTTTTGTCCCTTACTAGTTTGGCCTCTTTTTGCTCTGTCTCAGAATATTTCAGAGTGCTGATATAGTGGGAGAAGTCTAGTGACTTCAGGGTTAATTTTGCTATCAGAAGTGTTGGACATTATTTTTGTAGGGTTTTTTGCAGGTTGCAGACAGTGTCTTTCCTTTCCTTTCTAGTTAGTTTGGGCCCCATCACTTGCTCAGCCTGTTTTCCTGCCTGTGTTTGTGCTTTCATCTTGTTTCACCGTCAATACATGTGTGGGGGCTGTCTTTCCTTTGGGGTCTGCTCTGGGGCAGTTAGTATTCCCCTTTTCATGCTTCAGGCTTATTTAGTCCTCCAGCTGTGATGAAGCGTCTAGGAACATCGTAGGTATGCTCCACGGCTGCTGCTAGTTGTGTGGTAGGATCAGGGATCTGCATAGTTACCAACCTCTCTGGTTTTCTGTGACTTAGCTTGTTTTGCTTTTTTCTCCTCAGTGACCCATTCATAACAGGTATCGTTAAGACATAAACTGTGTTATGTGAACTGTGGTCTGAGAAGACCGGTATAACGGACATGGGGAGATCCCGAAAGGGGGTGGGGTCCCAGAAGGGGGGTGACCCAAAATGGGGTGGTAACCCAAAAAGGGGTGGAGTCCCGGAAGGGGGCAGCAACCCAAAGTGGGGTGGTGGTCCAGAAAGGGGCCAAGTTTGAAGAAATAACAGCACTGGGAGACTCAGTGGGTATGTCTGGAGTACCACAGTGTGTGTGTGTGTGTCTTGGTCAGAATGTGGGATATCCTTTCCGGATAGGAACGATGGACCGCAGGTCTGTTCCGTGATGCTGTACCAGGAAGGAGTACCTGGTAAGCTGGACTCAAAGAGTCAGGTGACTCTGACAGGAACTCCGCTCGTTTTATCTCTGACCGAGAAAAACGTCAGAGTTCGCTGCGTCCACGGGGTCATTGTGGATTATAAGGTGGACAGAGTCCTGATCGAGATTACAGAAGGGGAGTGCCAAGGTGGTAGTATGCCACCAAACTTAGTGCATACCTTTGAGAGGCGCCGGGACTTTGTCATATTTGATGATGTGGGGCAGGAGGATAGAGACGTTTCTACTGTGGGGCTAGCAGACACTGAGACGCTGATGCCCCCTAACGTGGACAGGCCAGACGTAGGGGCAACTGGAGAAAGAATGGCGTCGGACGAATTTACTGACCTGACGTCACCTGAAGGGTACCACAGTATGAATGAGAAGGGTGTGGTAAATTAAAAGAGCAGAGCTGACACACGGATAGAGAGTGCCTTGGGAGTTCACCGTACGGTGTGGTGTGACTGTGACGTGTTGTTGCCAGTAGCCACCACTAGGACAGAATCTGGTGCTGTGCTGACTGAAACTCGTGACAGGACTGATGGTAACCTGATCGAGAAGATAACGGGAGTAGAAACACGGTCAGAGGGTAACTGGGGCTCTACTGATGGGACTAACCCAGGGGTACCCTTTGGCGATATAATTAAATAGTGGTGCAACACAGGCTGGCCAAAAGAGAACAAGAGCAGGAGATAAAGTTAATAAAAGAGACAGTGAAGGAACATCTGGAATGAGAAAGAGTGATGAGACAAACGGCTGAGCACAGAGAGGAGGAGCTCGAGAAAGAAGTCCTGAAGCTCAGAGGTCACCTGTCAACGTAGCACAGCGTGAACAACACCTTAAGAGAGGATGTGGAAGGGCTTGAGAAAGAAGTCTTGGAGCTCAGAGGTCACCTGTCAATGTGGCAAAATGTGAACAAGACCCTTAGGGAAGAGATGGAAGAACTCAGAGGAGTAGTAAAAGGTCTTCTGCGGGAGAAGAGCTTGGACGGAGATGTAGAGCGGCTGGGTCCGAGTGATAACAAGATGGAACTGCCGGTACCCATCTTGGCAGAGGGTAGTGAAGAGATGAGATCTCCTGAAGTTGGTGAACAAAGAACTGAAGAAGACAGTCACCAGGTCGGGTCAACTGTAGTGAGGGATGTGTCCGTGGTAAAGCCAGAGCCTCCTGGCCAGGAAGAGAGCAATCCCACGACCTACAGGTTGGAGATTGATATACCAGAAGACATGCAAGAAGCCTGTGCTGAGGAAGGTGTGCATGAAGCTTTCAAAGAGACGGTCAAAGCGTGAAAGGTGCACTGGGCACCTGAGATTTGGCAGTTGGTGATAGTATCAGTCAGAGAGGTTACATCAAACCAAGTAGCTGTCTTAAAAGAGGTGCATTTGCAGTGTCTCCACACCAAACAGTTGGTCAGGCAGAGTAATGTGAAAGCTGCTCGACGCCTAGAGTTAGCAAGGGAGGCTATGGATCGGCGGGGTTTGCGGAAAGATGTGGTTCCGGTACCCAAAGCTCTGATTGGAAGAATCATTGGAAGATCCCGGAAGGTAATGCAAGACCTTGTGAATATCTCCGGTGTGGTGAGTGTGAGGATCCCTCCTGATGATGAAGACCAGATATCCAGTGAAGTGGGTAGGATTCCCATCATGGTGGTTGGTTCCGTGGAGAGCCTGAGAGACTTTCGAATGCTCGTAGAGTATCGAGTGGGGTACCTGCAAGAAACTGAGCAGTTGAGGCTGGACCGCCGGCTAAATAATAAAGAAGTACAGAATACCAGGTGGCGGCCGCCTCCAACCCAACAAGATGTAAGGACTTGAAGGGTTCCACCAAGAAGTGACAGGGTAGGTGGCCGAAGAATGTCAGTGAGTGGCAGTTCGACGGGCCATACGAGGCTGAGAGACATTAGTTCCTTTGAGACGCTGAGTCGGTCAGACTCAGGCCAGACAGTAGACTCAAGTAAGACGGATGACCGTACCAACCGGGGAAGCTGGTCGGGGAATGGAACAAACAGAGAGGGGAAGGTGGTGACTAGACCGTGTCTGATGACGCAGACAGACTGGAGGATCAAAGATCAGGACCGATATTCTGACCGCTGGGGGCAGCGGAGGCCTAACGTAGAGAGGAGGCCGTATGACAGATGGAAAAGGTTCTCTCGACCTGTGGGGCAAGGTGTAATGAGTGCCCGGTCTCGAAAGCCTGATGTAATGTTGTGTGTTCAACCCCACAAGTTTGAACAGAGGGGGGAGGTATGTGGTGTAGTAACCACTGTGTCCGCTAGGGGGCGCTGTGTGGAGGTCCCAGGGGAAAGGATGAATGGCAGAGTATTGAGTGGCCGTTGTGTATCTCAAAGTGGGTGGCTTTGAGATGGAGACTTGTGTATGTGTGATCAGCAAGGACATTGCTGAGGTGCTGCATTAATATGTGAGGGAGAAGTCTCCAAGTAACTAGAGAGATGGGTGGGTCTGGTTACCTATAAACCCACCCAGGGGTGGGTCTGAAAACGCCTGTATTAAAAAGCTATGTGAGTGTGTGAAGGACCTGTGATGAGGTCATAGTCATGTGACCCGGTGGGCGTGGCTATAGACCATATAAAGTGGCCAGGGTAGGTCACATGTGGTGAATGCTGGGACCTGGTTGGTCCAGGGTGGAAGGTCCCGCTGCGATGGAGCTTCCTGCCTGACAGCACGTGTGGAGTGGCTGTGTGTAATGGCTGCCAGCACCTGTTAGTTCCCTGGAGGGAATGAATGTCGGCTGCATGATAAAGGAACCGTGAGGTTACCCGGACGTGGGTGAGATAACTTGGGGCTAGGAAGCCTGCACATTGAATACTGCATAGCCTATATGACTATAGAACATTGCTAACAGAGGGAAACTCTGTAATGGACACTATGCTGACTATGCTGTTAAGTGAACTGTCTGTTGCTGTGATGGTTTATGATGGTGAATAAACCGCAAGGACTGTATTGATTTGATGGAAAATCCGTGCCAGATCAGGTTTTGTGGCTGCAAGCGAGTGATCCCCTACTTAGATGACAGCGCTACCTCACAGCTCATAACAATACAGGAGGCAATGCATCACAAACATGCACACCAGCGGTGGAAAACACAGCTGACATACAGATTGGAGGCAGAGAAAATCTATAACCATAACTTGAATACATTAGAGCACTGCATTCCAACATCAAGGTACATCTCAAAAAGGCACATAACATCAATCGTGGCACGTCATTTCCGGTTTCTGGAATGCTGGCAGCGGCAGTCTCCAAGTTGTGTTGGTGTCATCAGAGCTTAATCTTAAATGCAGGTGGATGACTGCTGATGACCCTGAGGATTTAAAGAGTGCTTTTAAGGCCAGTTTCACACGTACAGATATTCTGGTACCGGTAAACACGGTACCAGAGCTATCCATGTCAGTGTGGACACGTGGTACCTCCGTGTGGCAACCATGTGCCGCACGTGAGCCGCATCAGGACCACATGGACGGACGCCGGGAAGTAGCGCTACAGTAAGCGCTGTTCCCGGAGGCTGATGCTGACCGCGGCTGTCATTCTGCTCTCCTGCTCTGCCAGGCAACAGCAGGCAGAAGAGAAGAATGAATGAAAACCCGACGTGGGGTCCCCCTCTGTTTGTGAGCCAACCAGATGAAACTTACAGCTGGGGGCTGCAGCCCTCAGCTGTCAGCTTCATCAAGGTTGGTTCTCAAGAATAGAGGGGTCCCCACGCTGTTTTTTAAATTATTTAAATAAATGATTAAAAAAACAGCATGGGGAACCAACCTTGATGAAGCTGACAGCTGAGGGCTGCAGCCCCAGCTGTCAGTTTCATCAAGGTTGGTTCATAAATAGAGGGGGACCCCATGTCGGGTTTTCATTCATTCTGCTCTCCTGCCAGCAGAGCAGGATAGCAGAATGTCAGCCGCGGTCAGCACCAATCACCGCGAATAGCGGCTTACAGCAGCGCTACTTCCCGGTGGCCGTCCGTGAGCATGGAGGACAATGTGAACTGTTCTCCGTGTGCACGTGTTGCGGGCCGTGTGCCTGTGTTAAAACGGACATGTCTTCGTGTTTTGCACACGGACACATGATCCGTGAAAAGACGCTGACATGTGCATAAACCCATTCATTTGAATTGGTCTACGTGTGTCAGTGTCTCCGGTACGTGAGAAAACTGTCACTACACGTACCAGAGACACTGACGTGTAAAAGAGGCCTAAGATAGTGTCAGGATCAACTTCAGCTGGAGGATATTAAGCAACACTGGAGGAGGAGGAATTTGTGTTTCCTCGATATTAACCTTCCTTCTTTGATGGGGTGTCACTTAATCTTAGAAGTATGGGCTGTTCTGATATCACACTAACATTCAAAGGAACATTGCATTTCATTGGTTTTCCATCTAGGTATCTGTTGTATTTTTTACAGGCACCAACTGCATCTTCCTTTCTTACAAACACAACCTCTGCAACCCCGAAACTCATCAAGCAGGTGTGCTTCCAGGCACCTCATACACAGAAAAGCTCCACGATATCTTCCTCTGTGACAATGGATGCAAATTATTAATTGTCATTTTTGTGCCTTCTAAAGAGCTAAATACAGACTCTTTATGAGTGGGCCCTACTGATGAACTGGCCTCCTTTGTGACATCTGTTCTTGACATGTTGGTTAGAGCCTTTGTGTGGAATAAAGGTGGCAATAGGCAAAGTGTCGTCCTGAGTAGACATGGGAGCTGTGTATGCATTATTCTGTACCACTTTAGTAAGCGGTAAAGTTTGCGCAAGAAAAAATGAATTTCCAGATATTCACAGCCTTTTTTGCACATTGTTTGCAGCTGTGATCTTCATCTTCTTGGCGAGGTTGTGGTAAAGTTCCAAGTCAGTCACCATGCCCTTTTCCTGACCACTTCATCCAATAACTCGTCCGTCATGTTTTTGCTAAAGACATGCACCTTCCCAGCAGCAACTGTGTAGGAAACCATGTTACTGTTTCCTAGGGTGCTTATGGTGCCCGTAAAAAAACAAACAAGTTTACACACTGTGTTGATGTATATCTCACAGGGGGAATGTTTGTTATCCCATACGCTTAGTGTATGAGCATTCCAAGTATAGGAGACCGGCTCCTTTGTAATGGGAAAATTCTTTTATGAGGCCCTCCTCCACGTTTCTTTCAAGGGGGATTGGAGTGCGTGCAAATTTGGGCCAGGCCTTGTTTTCACTTCATGGGCAAACTTTATGGTAGTAAAAAAAAATAATAACGGGAACTTCTTTCATGTGGCCATCCAGTACGTTGTTTCAAAGGGTTATTGGGGTGCATGTAACTTTGTGGCAAGACGGGCCTTGCATTCAATGCATAGGCTAACAGTATGGCAGTACCAAAAGAATAATGTGAACGTGGTTTTCCTGTGGCCATCCAGTATGTGGTGTCAAAGGCTTTTTGGGGTGCATGTGAATTTGGGGAAGGGTAGGTCTTGCATTCAGTGCTTAGGCTAAAAGTATGGCAGTACCAAAAGAATAATGTGAACTTGGTTTTCCTGTGGTCATCCAGTACATTGGTTCAAAGACTTATTGGGGTGCATGTGACTTTGTGGCAGGGCGGGCCTTGCATTCAATACATAGGCTAACAGTATGGCAGTACCAAATGAAAAATAATGGAAACTTTTGTTTCATGTGGCCATCCAGGATGTCTGTTCAAAGGGTTATTTGGGTGCGTGTAACTTTGGGGCAAGGCAGCTCTTGCATTCAATTCATAGGCAAACACTATGGGAGACCCACTTTGTTATAATGGGAACATTTTTTCAGGAGGCCCTCCTGTACGTCTCCTGAAAGGGGTATTGGGGTGCGTCCTAATTTTTGGCAGCCCAGCCTCTCAATGCATAGGCAATAACAGTATAGCAGACCCATTGTTTAATAATGGCCCTTTTAGGCTAATTTCACACTTGCTTTTTTTTCCAGCGCGTTTTTAGCGCAAAAAAACGCATAGAAAAAACGCATACAAATGCATACAAATGCTGCGTTTTTTTCAAGCATTTTTATGAGCATGCATGAAAAAAACGCAGCGTTTTTATGCGTTTGTATGCGTTTTTAGTGCGTTTTTACCGCGTTTGCGTTTTTTTCCAACATTAGGTGGCCCCTCACACTAACCCAAACCATGACTTTACTAACCCTGACCCTGACCCTGACCCTGACCCTGACCCTGACCCTAACCCTAACCCTAACCCTAACCCTAACCCTGACCCTGACCCTAACCCTAACCCTAACCCTGACCCTAACCCTAAACCCTAGCTAACCCTAACCCTAGCCCTAAACCCCCTTAACTAACCCTAACTCTAACCCAAACCCCTAAATTCCATTGTCCAACTAATGGTAAAAAAAACGCATGCGCAAAAAAACGCATACATAAGCATGCCAATGCGCACATATGCACACCCATAGACTTATAATGGGTGTCTTGCTGTAAAAAAACGCATTGCGTGCGCATGCGTTTTTTTGAGGCAAGTCGGACGCTCAAAAAATGCAACAGGATGCATTTTGTGCGCCCGAGCGCATACCGCAAAAAAACGCATGCGCGGAAAAACGCATACAAACACATGTGTATGCGCACATAAGCGCATCCCATGCAAAGTATAGGAAAAAAAATCGCATGCGTTTTTTAGCGCTAAAATCCCGCAAAAAAAAAACCGCAAGTGTGAAACCAGCCTAAGAATAGTAATGCTGACTGATGCCCCTATAAAAATAGGCTTTGTGACTTTAAGAGTCACTCCTTCATATATGAAACAAGATGTGTCTGATGATGTGTCACACACCACATGGCCAGCTAAGGTTGTTAAATGCTGCAATGACATTTCCCAGTAAATGCATTTGTGTTGCTTGAAAGCAATGGTAAATATGAAAAACGCTACGTGTGAACATAGCCAAAGTGGTGGAGGAGCATTTTTTTGGGTTATTTCTTTTTCCTTACATACAAATTATTACCCTGGAAAGGATGTCCCTTAACCTATTTCCCGGTAAAATCCATTTTGGTTTCGTTTTTGTGTGTTTTACTGTGTGCTTCTTAAAGTGGCGTCACACTCTGACAACATTGGTCACAGCAGTGACCTAGGAGTCAGAAATGCTTCCAGGGGCCTTCCACATTATGTTCTCTTGTCATTTGTGCACTGTTCCCATAGATTTCTGACATTTTGATACCCTAGAAAGACCTCCGGGGGGCGATCACGGCAAAAAAGCTCGGGTTTCCTATAGACTTACATTGGGCTCGTTGCTCGGGTCGAGTACTCCAATTTGCTCGACCCAAGCAACGAGCACCCGAGCATTTTGGTGCTCGCTCATCACTACTCCTGAGCCCATTTCTGGGACTCGGCATCCATCTCCTCATTAAGTTTCTTTAAGGCGTCACCTGTCATATTCCTCTGTAGGATGATCTGTAAGCCCTCCATTTCAAACTCAAGGGACTCCAATGACTTATGGTTCATCTCTTTGAGTAACTCCATGAATCTCTTGGAGCACGTATTTGCCAATTCCTCCCATTTATTAATGAAGGTCTCATCTTCTATCGGAAAAGACGGAAAAACCTGTATGCGTAGTCCCTTAGGTATGAGGTCCCTCTGTAGATACTTATCAATGAACGCATGATTCCACCATATTCATGTGCGTTTTCTCAGTAGGTCCTTAAATTGATTAACAGTCTCCTGTAGATCTCTGCTAGATCCATCTGTACACCCCTGTGTTATCCTGAAAAACATTGTTTAGTTGTGCACGCCAAGTATGGTCGCGTGCATGAAAATCCACTGGATCATTGAGGGAAACTGTGAGAAACACAGAAGAAATTATTGCAAACAAAAACCTAAGTTGCATGCTATATGCAGGGTGGTACCACGCAGTGGTGGTCCATTCACAATTAGAATATACACCAACTCCAAGAAAATAGAAAAATTAGGAGAATAAAGAGTGCATCAGTAAATAAAAAGTTCAATTTTTATTGCAATACAATATAAAATATAAATGTGACAACGGCTTTCAGGAATAGACAGACACTATGGTTAACGCTCAAGTATATCTACATTGCACATGTCCTGTACTGTACATTCGAATCAGGGATGCCAAAGGTGCTACTGTGGTAGTTAGTAAATCAAGGCAAGAGACCACCAAGAAAAAGTAATGCCCAATAGTGGGGAGGTAGTTAGAGAGCCCATGTAGGGCAGGCTCTTACCCAGAAAGAGTGAATGAAGCCTCAGGCCAGGTGGAGAAACCCGACGCGCATTTTGAGTGCATACCGCACCGCTTTCTCAAGGGGATGCAGTAAATTAGACAAACAGGACCTTCTTAACCCCTTCACCCCCAAGGGTGGTTTGCACGTTCATGACAGGGCCAATTTTTACAATTCTGACCACTGTCCCTTTATGAGGTCATAACTCTGTAACGCTTCCATGGATCCCGGTGATTCTGACATTGTTTTCTCGTGACATATTGTACTTCATGATAGTGGTAAAATTTCATTCAAATAACTTGCGTTTATTTGTGAAAAAAATGGAAATTTGGCGAAAATTTTGAAAATTTTGCAATTTTACAAATTTGAATTTTTATGCCCTTAAATCACAGAGATACGGCACACAAAAAACTTGATAAGTAACATTTCCCACATGTTTACTTTACATCAGCACAATTTTGGAACCAAATTTTTTTTTTGTTAGGAAGTTATAAGGGTTAAAAATTGACCAGCGATTTCTCATTTTTGCAACACCATTTTTTTTTACGGACCACATCACATTTGAAGCCACTTTGAGGGGTCTATATGATAGAAAATACCCAAAAGTGACAACATTCTAAAAACTGCATCCCTTAAGGTGCTCAAAACCACATTCAAGAAGTTTATTAACCCTATAGGTGCGTCACAGGAATTTTTTGAATATTTAAAAAAAAAATGAACATCTAACTTTTTTTCACAAAAAAATATTTCAGGTTCAATTTTTTTTATTTTACCAAGGGTAACAGGAGAAATTGGACAGCAAAAGTTATTGTGCAATTTGTCCTGAGTACGCTGATACCTGATATGTGGGGGGGAACCACTGTTTCGGCGCATGGCAGAGCTCAGAAGGGAAGGAGCGCCGTTTGACTTTTTCAATGCAAAATTGGCTGGAATTCAGATCGGACACCATGTCACGTTTGGAGAGCCCCTGATGTACCTAAACAGTGGAAATCCCCCACAAGTGACCCCATTTTGGAAACTAGACCCCCAAGGAACTTATCTAGATATGTGGTGAGAACTTTGAACCCACAAGGGCTTCATATAAGTTTATAACGTACAGCTGTACAATTAAAAAATCATATTTTTTCCACAAAAATGATCTTTTCACCCCCAATTTTTATTTTCCCAAGGGTAACAGGACCCTAAAAGTTATTGTGCAATTTGTCCTGAGTACGCTGATACCCCACATGTGGGGGTAAACCACTATTTGGGTGCATGGCAGAGCTCAGAAGGGAAGCAGCGCCATTTGACGTTTTTGGCTGGAATTGAGATCGGACACCATGTCGCGATTGGAAAACCCCTGATGTACCAAAACAGGGGAAACCCCCACAAATGACACCATTTTGGAAACTAGACCCCCTAAGGAACTTATCTAGATATGTGGTGAGAACTTTGAACCCACAAGGGCTTCACAGAAGTTTATAACATACAGCGGTACAATTAAAAAATCATATTTTTTTCCACAAAAATGATCTTTTCACCCCCAATTTTTATTTTCCCAAGGGTAACAGGACCTAAAAGTTATTGTGCAATTTGTCCTGAGTACGCTGATACCCCACATGTGGGGGTAAACCACTATTTGGGCGCATGGCAGAGCTCGGAAGGGAAGCAGCACCATTTGACGCTTTTGGCTGGAATTGAGATCGGACACCATGTCACGTTTGGAAAACCCCTGATGTACCAAAACAGTGGAAACCCCCCACAAATGACACCATTTTGGAAACTAGACCCCCCCCAAGGAACTTATCTAGATGTGTGGTGAGCACTTTGAACCCCCCAGTGCTTCACAGAAGTTAATAACGCCCGGGCGTGAAAATAAAAAAATTGTATTTTTTCCACAAACATGATCTTTTAGTCACCAATTTTTTTTATTTTCCCAAGGGTACCAGGAGAAATTGGACCCCAAAAGTTGTTGTCCAATTTGTCCTGAGTACGCTGATACCCCATATGTGGGAGAAAACTACTGTATGGGCACATGTTGGGGGTCGAAAGGGAAGTAGTGACGTTTTGGAATGCAGACTTTGATGGAATGGTCTGCGGGTGTCATGTTGCCTTTGGAGAGCCCCTAATGTACCTAAACAGTGGAAACCCCCACAAATGACCCCATTTTGAAAACTAGACCCACTAAGGAACTTATCTAGATGTGTGGTGAGCACTTTGAACCCCCAAGGGCTTCACAGAAGATTATAATGCCCGGGCATGACAATAAAAAAATCGTATTTTTTCCACAAACATGATCAATTAGTCCCCAATTTTTTTATTTTCCCAAGGGTAACAGGAGAAATTGGACCCCAAAAGTTGTTGTCCAATTTGTCCTGAGTATACTGATACCCCATATGTGGGAGAAAACTATTGTATGGGCACACGTCGGGGCTCGGAAGGGAAGTAGTGACGTTTTGGAAAAATTGATAAAGCGGTTTTATTCTTCGGGTCAGTACGGTTACAGCGATACCTCATTTAGGTCTTTTTTTATGTTTTGGCGCTTTTATGCAATGAAAACTATTTTATATAAAAAATAATTATTTTTGCATCGGTTTATTCTGCGAGCTATAACTTTTTTATTTTTTTCTCTGATGATGCTGTATGGCGGCTCATTTTTTGTGGGACAAGATGATATTTTCAGCGGTACCATGGATATTTATATGCGTCTTTTTGATCACGCGTTATTGCTCTTTTTGTTTGGCGGTATGATAATAAATCATTATTTTTTGCTTCATTTTTTAGTTTTAGTTTTTAAGGGGTTCGCTAAAGGGGTTAACTAATGGGACAGTTTTATAGGGCAGGTCGTTACGGACGCAGCGACACCTAATATGTGTACTTTTATTGTTTTGGTTTTTTTTATTTCCAAAAAATGGATTTATTGGGGGAATATTTTTTTTTTTTTCTAATTTA
Source organism: Dendrobates tinctorius (assembly GCF_039654945.1). Taxonomy (NCBI): domain Eukaryota; kingdom Metazoa; phylum Chordata; class Amphibia; order Anura; family Dendrobatidae; genus Dendrobates; species Dendrobates tinctorius. The sequence continues at coordinate 58,442,823 of NW_027361683.1, read as the reverse complement.
TTTGGCGATTTTTTTAAAAATTATTTTAACACTTTTTTTTTTTAACTTCATTACATAGTCCCAGGTGGGACATCACTGTCCTGTGACAGATCGCTGATCTGTCACATCACAGATTACTGTGACAGATCAGTGATCTGTCACAGGCACTGCTGCAGACTTCCTCATGCCTGCGCTTTGCAGGCACTGAGGAAGTCAGCTCCCTGCAGACCCCCGAAGGCCCCCATCGCCATCTTGGATTCGGGGGCCTGCAGGAAAGGAGCCCCCCGCAGCAGCGCTGCACATTGCGCTGCTGTGGGGGGCTCAGGGAAGCACGGAGGGAGCCCCCCTCCCTGCCGATGCTTCTCTTTAACCCCCGGTACACCGCGATCATGTTTGATCGCGGTGTGCAAGGGGTTAACGTGTCGGGGGCGGTCCGTGACCACCCCTGACACATTGTGCCGAGTGTCAGCTGTGATAATCAGCTGACACCCGGCCGCGGTCAGCGGCGCTCACCACATGGGCGCCGCTGATCGCGCTAGACGTACTATCCCGTCCATGGGCATAGGGTACCGGGTCCCATGGACGGGATAGTACGTCTGATGTCAGAAAGGGGTTAAGCCCCAGATGGAAATCGACCAATCACGTCGGCATTTTTTGCGCATAGTCAATGCGCCCACCAGGTCCTGTCAGATGCAGCACATCTGGTGTCCCAGGTGAGCACAGGAGAAGAGAGGATGCCTATCCACTGGGAGCAGAAGCGCGCAAGCGCACAACCACGAGAAAACCTCAAGTCACATTTATATTTTATATTGTATTCCAATAAAAATTGAACTTTTTATTCTCCTAAATTTTCCACTTAGTACATATAGTCATAAGGCTTTAGACAAAATTAAACTGAAGTCAGAGCAGGCCAATACTGCAGCCTATTAAGAAAATATGGTAGAATGAACATAATTACACATAGGGTATGGAGGCAGATATACTCATTTTATTGACATGGGTGCTGAAGGCAGGAAACCCCTGTTTTATGGTTCATCCTACCATATTGATAACAAGCCATAATAAAGCTGAGAGCTGAAGGTTGCAGCCCGCAGCTGTCAGTTTTTCTGCGCTGGTTATCAAAAGTAGAAGAGACTCCATTTTAAAAAAAAAAAGTATTTACTTTTAGCACAGGTGCCAGCTCACAGCGACAGCAAGCATAAGCTGATGGGGAGTATGTATCATCAACCGACGCTTGTGACCCAAGGCATCCTTTTACTGCTGATCACAGCTGCTAGCTCACGCTGTCATCTGACAGCATGTGAACTGCAGCGTTCTGGATGGTGGTAATAATCTTACCGCTGTTTATATATGCACAGGGACATCGCTGTCTTGTACAGAGATGACTAAAACCTAAAGGTGCTTCTCACAAAATTAGAATATTAAAAAGTTTATTTCAGTTCTTCAATACAAAAAGTGAAACTCATATAGAGTCATTGCTGTTAGAATCTGTTCAGTTTGTGTCTATCTGCCATTTTCTTGCAGTGTTCTGTCTGCTGGTATTTTTTCCCTGGTGCTGGGTTTGCCTTTGTCAGGTGATTGTATCACCCTTTATTAACCTGCACCTGTCTCCCATTCCTTGCTGGACAACAGTGTTAATCCATTTGAAGTTTGGCTTGGAGCCTTGCTTTGCCTTCTGTGTGTTTAATTAGTGCAGTTCTGGGACCTCTGGTTCTGCTAGTCTTAGTTTCTGTTTGAAGTTTATTTCTGCAGCCTTCTTTGCATCTCTATTAGGAAGTGACCCATTTTTGTACCTAGTCCTTAGATCTTTCAATGAACCCCCTTCCCCCTATCTATAGGTCTTCGCTGAGATTAACCTAGGATCGTCGGTGGGTCTATTCACAAGGAATGGGTCGCCCACTCCATCATAGTGTATCAGCCTAGTCGCAGTGCAGGGTCAGTTTTCCCCCATCTTACCCTAGTCCTGTGCTGCAGAACCATAACAGTTTGTCCAGCCTGAGAAAGTATAAAAAAAACCCTCCCAGACTTCTGCAATATGATCAGCGTTCAAGATCTCATTCAACGCCTGCAACAGTTAACGTTGGAAGTTTCCAGCTTACAACAGCACGTGAGTAATTGCCCAGGGGTCCGCCCTGAAGAGCCTAAGGTGAGTTTGCCTGAATGTTTTTCTGGTAAACGGCAGGAATTTTTTTTCGTTCAAAAATGCATGCTTACTTTATTTTCGGCTTAGACCCAGGCCTTCAGGGGCTGAATTACAGCGTGTGGGGATTATTGTGTCCTTATTGCGAGGGGAGCTGCAAGTTTGGGCATTTTCATTGCGTCCAGATAACCCTTGTTTGGTGTCAGTAGAAACATTTTTTTCTGCTATGGGGTTAATATATGACGATCCGGATAGGGTCGCTACAGCCGAGGCTAACCTCAGACGGCTGACACAGGGTTCTGGTGATGCAAAGGGATATTGCACCCAGTTCAGACAATGGTCTGCAGAGATCAGCTGGAATGAACCCGCACCCAAAAGTCAGTTTTTAGCAGGTCATGACAGGGTTAAAGATCTACTCATTGCATATCCTGCACCTGCTACACTTGAGGCTGCAATGCAGTTAGCCATCAGGGTGGATAGAAGATTGAGAGACAGGCAGAATGAGGAGAAGGCTTCAATTCTGCTGGGTCCTGTCTCTCAGGAGACCCCCGTGGACTATGGGGAACCGATGCAGCTTGGCGCGATGTCCTATCGTTCCCAGGAAAGGGAGAGAAGGTTCTCTGAGGGACTATGCCTTTATTGTGGTAAGACTGGCCATTTTATCAAGCAATGTGAAGGTTGCATAAAACAGGAAAAGAAAAAAAAGGGCTCCGAGTAACCCTCCCGTTCGTATTGCATTTTTACGGTCCGCAGGGGTTTCTTTTTCTGGTAGTTCTATCTGTCATGGTCATACTATGGATTTTCAAGTGATGGTGGACTGTGGGTCTGCACTGAATTTGATCGATCAACAATTTCTTGACAAGTAAAAGATTGAGTCTATACCTTTGTCATCCCCTTTTCCTGTAGTGGCGAAAGATAACACTCCGCTAGAGCATGGGTGCGTTTCCCGAAAGGAAGGTCACTGGGTTTCCACTCACTGTGAATATGGAGCACCAGGAATCTTTAGATTTGCTTGTACTTGATAAATTGCCTTTTCCAGTAATTCTGGGGTTAACCTGGTTAAAAGTGCACAATTCTGTACTGGACTATTCCTCAAATACTATAAGATCCTGGGGTCAGGGGTGTTATGAGAAATGTTGTGATGTACACATGGCTGCTGTGGTGAAAAATGAGCTACCTGAACCCATTCAGGAATTCTGGAAAGTATTTTCTGAAGTTGAGTCACAAGCTCTACCACCGCATAGAGATTACAATTGCGCTATTGAGTTCATCCCAGGTGCTACTCTCCCTAAGAGTCATTTATTTAATATGTCGATCCCCGAGAGGGAGGCCTTAAAGGAATACCTGCAGACTAGTCTTGCTGCAGGTCATATAAGACACTCCAAGTCCGCTGTGGCTGTGGAATTCTTTTTTGTCAAAAAGAAAGATGGGGGTCTTAGGCCGTGTTTGGATTTCAGGGAGACTAACAAGATCACTGTGCGCAATCCCCTTGCCGCTAATTCCGGATTTGTTTAACCAATTAGATGGAGCCAAGTGGTTCTCTAAGATTGATCTCCATGGGGCATATAATTTGCTGTGAATTAAAGAAGGCGATTTATGGAAGGCAGCCTTTAATACCCCAGAAGGTCATTTTGAGTGTCTAATAATGCCTTTCGGCCTTACAAATGCCCCAGCGTTGTTTCAAAATTTCATCAACAACATTCTGAGACCATTGATCGGTAGGAGTGTTATCATTTATTTGGATGATATTTTGATCTACTCACCTGATCTGGAGTTGCATTGGCAGAGAGTCCGCGAGGTTCTGCAGATTCTGAGAGAAAACTCACTCTTTGATAAACTGGAGAAATGCGAGTTTGCTGTACAGAAAATTAGCTTTTTTGGGGTACATTGTTTCCAGTGATGGGTTTGAGATGGACCCGGTGAAGGTTCAGGTGGTATTGGAATGGCCAAGACCTGAATGCTTGAAGTCAATTCAGAGATTCTTGGGGTTTGCTAATTATTACAGAAAATTCATAAAGAATTTTTCTGTTATCGCCAAACCCCTTACTGATCTGACTAAGAAGGGTGCCAATACTGTCCAATGGTCCCCTGAGGCTGTCAAGGCCTTTGAGCTTCTCAAGGAGAAGTTTAGCTCTGCTCCTGTGTTGATCCAGACAGACGAGACTAAGCCCTTTCTGGTAGAGGTGGATGCCTCATCAGTAGGAGTGGGGGCTGTTCTTTCACAGGACGGAGAGGATGGGGTACATCCCTGTGCATTCTTCTCTAAGAAATTTATGGAGGCGGAGCTCAACTATGATGTTGGGATCCAAGAATTGCTGGCTATTAAGCTTGCGTTTGAGCATTGGCGACATTTTTTGGAGGGCGCTAGACATCCTACACGAGTCTTTACTGATCATAAGAATCTGATCTATCTGGATGCTGCTAAACGTTTGAATGCTTGTCAAAGAAGGTGGGCATTGTTCTTTGCCCAGTTCCATTTTTCTGTGACATATATCCCTGGGACAAAGAATGTTAAAGCTGATGCTTTGTCTCGAAGTTTCTCTCCAGCAGTTAATACTGAAAAGGAGGAATCTATTCTGCAGAAAGGGGTGGTGGTGGCAGCTTTAGGTTCTGAGTTGGAAAATAGCATCCTTAAATCCCAGGATGCAGCACCAACTAACACTCTATATGGGAAATGATTTGTGCCTAAAGCCCTGAGGAGAGCTTTGTTTACAGAAAGTCATGAGTCATGAGTCTTGTCTGGTGGGTCATCCAGGGATTGCCGAAACTAGAAAGTCGATCAGTCGAAATTTCTGGTGGCCAGGGTGGCTAGGAGAAATTGTCAAGTGGGTGCGTCAGTGTACTATATGCGCTAGGTCTAAAGCTTCTCATGCTCCAGCGGCAGGGTTGCTGTGCCCATTAGAGGTTCCTAGTTCCCCATGGACGCATCTTGCAATGGATTTTATCACCAACCTGCCGGTCTCTGAGGGTTTTTCTGTCATCTGGGTTGTGGTAGACTGGTTTAGTAAAATGTGTCATCTGGTCCCGTTCAATAAATTACCCTGTGCTAAGACACTTGCCAGGGCATTTGTGAAAGAGATTGTCAGACTCCATGGTGTCACCCCGGACATCGTCTCCGATAGGGGACCACAGTTTGTGGCTCGATTTTTGGCATGCCTTTTGTGACAGACTTAAGGTTGATTTGTCATTTTTGCCGGGTTATCATCCAGAGTCCAATGAACAGACCGAGAGGAAGAACCAGGACGTTGAGGAGTTTTTGAGATGTTTTGTAGCAGACAATCAGGAGATGTGGGCTTTGGTGTTCTTGTTGCCGGGGCAAAAGCGGAGCTCGAAGTCAAATCGGGCAAAAAATAAGGACCATCTGGCCTGACGGGGATTGAGTCTCTGGGCAGAATAGAGATAGGCCAAGTTCTTGTGGTCAGAGAAGATTACAAAAGGATGGACAGCCCCCTCCAGGAGATGACACCATTCTTCCAGAGTCAATTTTATGGCCAACAGCTCACGGTCGCCGACTGAGTAGTTGCCCTCAGATGGAGAGAAGGCCTTCAAAAAGAAGCCACAGGGATGCAGACGACCGGAGGCGGATCTCTGAAACAGTACTGCCCCGGCACCTGTTGAAGAAGCGTCCACCTCGAGTACAAAGGGTTGGTTACTTTCAGGATGGGGCAACACCGGAGCCGTGGAGAAAGCCCGTTTTAGGGTCTGAAAGGCCTCCTCCACCTCAGTAGTCCAAGAATTGGAAGCTGTCCCCTTACGAGTGAGGGCGGAAATTGGTTTGGTTAAAGCGGAAAAGTGAGAAATGAATTGCCTGTAATAATTGGCAAATCCGAGAAACCGTTGTATCGCTCTTACTCCAACCAGGCGAGGCCATTTGAGAATGGCAGTCAGTTTCTCGGGATCTATCCTTAATCCAGTGTCTGAGATTATATATCCCAGAAACAGTTAAAATAAGATAACTCAAGGAAAGTGCAGTTTAAAATTCACCTAAAAATCATAGTTATGCACCCATGGAAAATATATAAAAGAGACAACTCGGACAAATAAGATGAACAAACGAAAAAAACCGAGGAAATTGTCCAATAATTAAAATTTCTTTATTTTATTATTTAACAGACAAATGTATACATTATTAAAAGTAAATTAGTAAGGGGAGGCCAATGCCAAAATGAAGGCACAGCCTGGGGACAGCTGTAAATACTTAGTAAAACACACCCATAGTAATAGCATATAAGGTCAAATGACAACAAACAAAAAATATATGATTAATGTGTAATATATATATATATATATAAACATGTATATCAAGTACAAAAAATAATAAATAATGATAAGTGCAGGCAAGAAAAAACTGTGTGAAAAAATGATAAAACTCATATAAAAATTAAAAAATATATATAGAAAATGTAAAATTGTATATGCACTGACAAAATATTATTACCACTCATAAAGTGCAATGTGATGTAAAATAGTGAATAAAACGTGTACAAAAGAAAACCCCTGTATAAATCTATACATATACATGCATACACAAGCAAAGTACTAGAATAATTTGTAATAGATAATAAATAATGAATAAACAACCGCACATAAAGTGCAATGTGCAGCGGTGATGTGATAAATCAGCGCTTATAAAGTAAATATAATGGAAATGGTGATATAAGATTGTGAGCACAGTGTAAATACCTTTCTGCTGCTTCTGTCCCCAGGATGTGCCAGCCCCGACGCGCGTTTCGGCGTACCTTCGTCAGGGGGTGGCAACATCCAGACAGGAAGGAGTTTAAATAGGGCAAACTGTCCAATGAGGGCGAAGAAGTGTATGGTGACGCGCGCAAGCATCAAGGTAACCAGGCAACACCACACCGTCGGCCCACGTGTCTCCCCGATCGTCGCAATGCAATGATGCGGCGAAGAGGGACGCAGGCACGGCGGGCGGGGCTCCCGGAACCCGATGCCAGAGCGCGTACAACAACAACCGCTGTCACTGGACAGCATATAGCACGTGGTACATAAAATCCATAGGTGCTTTATGATAGGATGAATTAGACACATGACCCAAAGGTCCTGAGCGCACATAACATAATCACAGAGACCACATGGTGCGAAGGTCCTATTGATTAAAGTATAAAAGAAAAACGGAGGATAAAAGAAAAGGGGAAAGAGAAAGAGAAAGGGAAAAAAAAAAAAAAAGAAAACCTAATATAAGTATATTGTCAACACACGATATATAACATATAGTATATATTACATATCGAAAAATTAAAAAATATATATAAAGTGACTATATATAGTTGAAATGAATATATGAAATTTAGATATACCCAAATAGAAAATAATAATAAATAAATAATAATAAATAGAAAATAATAAATAAAAAATAATAATAACAGATAACAATAATAAATAAAAAAATATAAAAAAAAAATAAAAGAAAAAAATATATTGGATAAATAAAAAATAAAAAATAAAGTAATAGTGAGGTAATAATAGATAATAATATACAAACATATATACCCATTTACCATAAAATATACATAGTTAATAATAATAAAAGTAAATGTTTATAGACACGAATAAATAAGTACTGGATTGATATCCAATCAAATTCATATGTATATTTTGATTAAATAAATCCTTATTCTTTGTCCTCTTTCTTTTTCTTCTTTTTCATACAGATATATCAGCAAAAGGACGCCGACAACAGCATCAATCGACTCCGGAACCTCCACAAAATGGATGACACGAGGTAATTGCTGATAGAAAATATGAACTAAAAGATAAAATAAATAAATAAATTAGCATTAGACATAATCAATACATATCAATAAAACCATGTGAATAAATAATAAATAATAAATATAACACATGCCCAACAAATAATTGACAATATAAACAAAAATATATATATAACAATCATACATAAATATAAAAAATATAAGATAGATATAAAAAAGCTGGATGACTAGGTGGTCATAAAAAAGGGACATAACTGATATTCTCATTTAAACCCAGGGGGGATGTGGTTTTAAGAGTCCATATCCATCTTGTCTCCATTTGTGCTAATTTCTGACTAATTTGGCCTCCACGTATAGAAAACGGAATTATGTCTATTCCTCTAACCCGAAACTTGCTTGAATCACAGTCATGAAATTGTTTAAAATGCCTCGGAATGGTTTTCAAGGCAGAAATGTCACTCTCAGTTTTTGCTCCATTAATTCCAATTACATGCTCTCTTATTCTTACTTTCAATTGTCTTATGGTGAGACCTACATAGATCTTCGAACAAGGGCATGTGGCATAATAAATTACTGCCTTGGTTTCACAATAGATGTGATGTTTGATAGAATAATTTCTCAAACCAGAGGAGTCCGTGAATGTGTCACTTCTGTCCATATTTTGGCAAGCAACACAATGACCACATGGAAATGAGCCATGCCTTTTTGAGATCTGGGTGAAAAAAGATTTCTGTTCATTCTGATAATGGCTCCTTACAAGCGAGTCTCGCAAATTCCTAGAGCGACGAAAGGTAATACTTGGTTGCTTCGTCAAATAATTAGATAAAGTCTGATCAGCCAATAAAATATGCCATGATTGACTTAACACTTCTCTCAGTCTTTGATTGGCAATGTTATAGTTCGTAATGAAACGGACTGATGATGAAGGCACAGGTTTCGATCTAGAATATAATAAATCGTTTCTAGTTGAATGTTTGGCTCTATTAAATGCTTGCTTGACACATCGATTGCTATAACCGCGATTTAAGAACCGTATTTTAAGTTCTTCAGACCTCTTCTCAAAGTCCGTATCATTAGAACATATTCTTCTTAGTCTTAAAAATTGGCCTATGGGAATTGATCGAACAAGAGATGATGGATGGGAGGAGGATGCATGTAAAAGAGAATTTGTTGCTGACTGTTTTCTAAAAATATCAGTTTGTAAGATGTTATTAGAATCACGTTTTACCAATACATCGAGAAATTCAATATTATTTTTATCGTAGTGATGCGTCAACCGAATATTCAAAGAATTATTATTTAAATGGGAAATAAATAATTGAAGAGACTCAACCGAGCCTTGCCAAATAAAGAAAATGTCATCAATGTACCGTGTCCACAAGAGGTCACGGCACATTGAATGACAATCATCAGATGAAAAGAGGTCCCTCTCCCACAGCCCCAGGAACAGATTTGCATATGAAGGTGCGCAAGACGCTCCCATTGCTGTACCCTGGATTTTGGAATTTAATTTATCTCACAATTTTTTTATTTTTAAGGGGTCCTTCTACCTACAGCTCCAGGGTACAGCAATGGGAGCGTCTTACGCACCTTCATATGCAAATCTGTTCCTGGGGCTGTGGGAGAGGGACCTCTTTTCATCTGATGATTGTCATTCAATGTGCCGTGACCTCTTGTGGACACGGTACATTGATGACATTTTCTTTATTTGGCAAGGCTCGGTTGAGTCTCTTCAATTATTTATTTCCCATTTAAATAATAATTCTTTGAATATTCGGTTGACGCATCACTATGATAAAAATAATATTGAATTTCTCGATGTATTGGTAAAACGTGATTCTAATAACATCTTACAAACTGATATTTTTAGAAAACAGTCAGCAACAAATTCTCTTTTACATGCATCCTCCTCCCATCCATCATCTCTTGTTCGATCAATTCCCATAGGCCAATTTTTAAGACTAAGAAGAATATGTTCTAATGATACGGACTTTGAGAAGAGGTCTGAAGAACTTAAAATACGGTTCTTAAATCGCGGTTATAGCAATCGATGTGTCAAGCAAGCATTTAATAGAGCCAAACATTCAACTAGAAACGATTTATTATATTCTAGATCGAAACCTGTGCCTTCATCATCAGTCCGTTTCATTACGAACTATAACATTGCCAATCAAAGACTGAGAGAAGTGTTAAGTCAATCATGGCATATTTTATTGGCTGATCAGACTTTATCTAATTATTTGACGAAGCAACCAAGTATTACCTTTCGTCGCTCTAGGAATTTGCGAGACTCGCTTGTAAGGAGCCATTATCAGAATGAACAGAAATCTTTTTTCACCCAGATCTCAAAAAGGCATGGCTCATTTCCATGTGGTCATTGTGTTGCTTGCCAAAATATGGACAGAAGTGACACATTCACGGACTCCTCTGGTTTGAGAAATTATTCTATCAAACATCACATCTATTGTGAAACCAAGGCAGTAATTTATTATGCCACATGCCCTTGTTCGAAGATCTATGTAGGTCTCACCATAAGACAATTGAAAGTAAGAATAAGAGAGCATGTAATTGGAATTAATGGAGCAAAAACTGAGAGTGACATTTCTGCCTTGAAAACCATTCCGAGGCATTTTAAACAATTTCATGACTGTGATTCAAGCAAGTTTCGGGTTAGAGGAATAGACATAATACCGTTTTCTATACGTGGAGGCCAAATTAGTCAGAAATTAGCACAAATGGAGACAAGATGGATATGGACTCTTAAAACCACATCCCCCCTGGGTTTAAATGAGAATATCAGTTATGTCCCTTTTTTATGACCACCTAGTCATCCAGCTTTTTTATATCTATCTTATATTTTTTTATATTTATGTATGATTGTTATATATATTTTTTTTTTTATATTGTCAATTATTTGTTGGGCATGTGTTATATTTATTATTTATTATTTATCCACATGGTTTTATTGATATGTATTGATTATGTCTAATGCTAATTTATTTATTTATTTTATCTTTTAGTTCATATTTTCTATCAGCAATTACCTCGTGTCATCCATTTTGTGGAGGTTCCGGAGTCGATTGATGCTGTTGTCAGCGTCCTTTTGCTGATATATCTGTATGAAAAAGAAGAAAAAGAAAGAGGACAAAGAATAAGGATTTATTTAATCAAAATATACATATGAATTTGATTGGATATCAATCCAGTACTTATTTATTCGTGTCTATAAACATTTACTTTTATTATTATTAAATATGTATATTTTATGGTAAATGGGTATATATGCTTGTATATTATTATCTATTATTACCTCACTATTACTTTATTTTTTATTTTTTATTTATCCAATATATATATATTTTTTTTTTTTTTTAATATTTTTTTATTTATTATTGTTATCTGTTATTATTATTTTTTATTTATTATTTTCTATTTATTATTATTTATTTATTATTATTTTCTATTTGGGTATATCTAAATTTCATATATTCATTTCAACTATATATAGTCACTTTATATATATTTTTTAATTTTTCGATATGTAATATATACTATATGTTATATATCGTGTGTTGACAATATACTTATATTAGGTTTTCTTTTTTTTTTTTTTCCCTTTCTCTTTCTCTTTCCCCTTTTCTTTTATCTTCCGTTTTTCTTTTATACTTTAATCAATAGGACCTTCGCACCATGTGGTCTCTGTGATTATGTTATGTGCGCTCAGGACCTTTGGGTCATGTGTCTAATTCATCCTATCATAAAGCACCTATGGATTTTATGTACCACGTGCTATATGCTGTCCAGTGACAGCGGTTGTTGTTGTACGCGCTCTGGCATCGGGTTCCGGGAGCCCCGCCCGCCGTGCCTGCGTCCCTCTTCGCCGCATCATTGCATTGCGACGATCGGGGAGACACGTGGGCCGACGGTGTGGTGTTGCCTGGTTACCTTGATGCTTGCGCGCGTCACCATACACTTCTTCGCCCTCATTGGACAGTTTGCCCTATTTAAACTCCTTCCTGTCTGGATGTTGCCACCCCCTGACGAAGGTACGCCGAAACGCGCGTCGGGGCTGGCACATCCTGGGGACAGAAGCAGCAGAAAGGTATTTACACTGTGCTCACAATCTTATATCACCATTTCCATTATATTTACTTTATAAGCGCTGATTTATCACATCACCGCTGCACATTGCACTTTATGTGCGGTTGTTTATTCATTATTTATTATCTATTACAAATTATTCTAGTACTTTGCTTGTGTATGCATGTATATGTATAGATTTATACAGGGGTTTTCTTTTGTACACGTTTTATTCACTATTTTACATCACATTGCACTTTATGAGTGGTAATAATATTTTGTCAGTGCATATACAATTTTACATTTTCTATATATATTTTTTAATTTTTATATGAGTTTTATCATTTTTTCACACAGTTTTTTCTTGCCTGCACTTATCATTATTTATTATTTTTTGTACTTGATATACATGTTTATATATATATATATATATTACACATTAATCATATATTTTTTGTTTGTTGTCATTTGACCTTATATGCTATTACTATGGGTGTGTTTTACTAAGTATTTACAGCTGTCCCCAGGCTGTGCCTTCATTTTGGCATTGGCCTCCCCTTACTAATTTACTTTTAATAATGTATACATTTGTCTGTTAAATAATAAAATAAAGAAATTTTATTTATTGGACAATTTCCTCGTTTTTTTTCGTTTGTTCATATCCCAGAAACAGCAGAGAGGTCTGCTCAAACAAACATTTCTCAATCTTGGCTTACAGGTGATTCTCCTGAAGACGCTGTAACACCAGGCGAACACTCTTTCTGTGGGATGCGAGATCCGGAGAGAAGACGAGAATGTCATCTAAGTACACGACCACACAGGAGTACAAGAGGTCCCGAAAGATCTCGTTGATGAACTCTTGAAACACTACAGGAGCATTGCAGAGACCAAAGGGCATGACCAGGTACTCGTAATGGCCGTCTCGAGTGTTGAAAGCTGTCATCCACTCGTCACCTGCGCAGATACGGACCACATTATAAGCTCCCCTAAGGTCTAACTTGGAGAAGACCAGAGCCCCTCTGAGACGGTCAAACAGCTCCGGAATGAGTGGAAGAGGATACCTGCTCTTGATGGTGATCTCATTCAAGCCCCTATAGTCAATGCATTGCCGTAGAGATCCGTCCTTTTTCTTGACGAAGAAAAACCCGGCTCCTGCGGGCGAAGAGGACTTCCGTATAAAACCTTTGGCGAGGTTCTCCTGGACATACTCGGACATGGCTAAGGTCTCTGCGGGAGACAGAGGGTAGATTCTGCCCCTAGTAGGGGTCAAACCAGGGATTAGTTCAATTGGGCAGTCAAAAGACCGGTGTGGAGGAAGAACCTCCGCTTCCTTCTTATCAAAGACATCGGCATAGGAACTGTAGGCTGAAGGAAGGCCCGCAAGGTCAGGAGGTGGCCGAGAAGTGGCCGCAAGACGGACTGGAGTCAGGCAGCGAGCTTGGCACGGGTGCGAAAAGTATCCAAAAAGACCGGAAGACAATGGGGTCGTCCCATTCCCAGAGAGGGTTCAGCCAGGACACGGCCTCTCCCTCTAGGTGGGAAATAATGAAGGCCACTTTGGCCCGGTCAGAGGGATATTGCTGAGGCAACCATTCAAAATGGAGGCTACAGTGATTTAAGAACTCCCTGCAGAGCTTGGGATCGCCACTAAACCGAAGCGGCTTGGCGGGGCGTTGGCAGAGCTGTAGGCACGGAAGGCGGATTCGGGGTCGTGGCGGCAGACTGAAGGACCGACAAACGGCTATCAATGGAGGCTATATAACTCAGAATATGGGCTTGAGTCTCCCATTGCTGGCCCAGCTCCTATTGAAGATTGGCTAGTTGAGTGGCATTTCTAGGATCAGCCACCTGCAGGGCCGACAAACGGGTGTCCATAGACTTCATGACAGACATGATGCGTCCCTGATTCTCCCGTAAAAAGAGCAACTCCTTTTGGGCAGCAGCAGAAGTCCATGGCCTGATCGTGCTGTTACCACGGCTGGTCGGGTGAGTAAAATCTCCAGGAGTGGACCCTCTGAATCGTGGCACCGAGGGGCCCCGGGCGAGCTGCCAGGTGGAGCCGACCCCTATACAGGGATTGTTAGGAGCAGACCCAGGGGTTCGGGAACCACGATAGCCGGTACTGAGAGGGGCGGCTCAGAGTGGACTGGAGTAGGAGCACGAGACTGTAGGAGATAGGACCAGAGTGGGGTTGCGGGACTGGAGCATAGACAGCAGGACCGAGCAGGATAACTGGAGACAGGACCAGAGTAGGACTGCAGGGCTGGAGCATAGATAGCAAGATGGAGCAGGAACCATGGATTACAGGACTGTGAGACTGCGGCAGGAACCACGGAGTACCGGACTGAGAGACTGCGGCAGGAACACAAGGAAGCAGGACCTAATGTGCTAGCAAACACAACGATCGGGCACCTCCCTCAAAGGAGGACGGCCTGATATGCCCCTGTCTGGACTGCCATTGGTCCGGTGGTGCTTCCGGGTCAGGGCATTGCCGGAGCATAGGTGACAGGAGGGAGGCGCGGCCACAGCCTATGGCGCATGCGCATTGCATGCAGAGACGCCGTAGGCCGCGGACCTGTCAGAAGGGACCACCGTGGATGTCGGACGGCGGGGGGCTGCAGCGCGGGAGCGGAGGCCGGGTGAGTATGCAGTGGCGGCGTGACATTACTTTTTAAGTAGATAGTAAGAATATATGTTTTTTGGATCTATGTCTGGTAGGAATACCCTTCTGTACCATAGCTAGTTATACCTATCGAAAAAAAAAGCAGGCAATACTATTCTGCATGCGGATAGTATTCATACTATCAAATCAATCCCTGTTGGCGAGTTTATATAGTCAAAACGTAATTGCAGTGATTCCTTTTCTTACGAACAAGAAAGTATCCGCATCCAGAATAGATTAAGGAAACGTAATTATCCTAGTTGGTCTCTTCGGAGAGCGCTTAAAATTGCTGAAGAAAAATCGCGAGGTCATCTCATAGATATTGAACCAAATCTACACAATGCGATTTCTTCAATTAAAGGCAATAGATCTAATCCTAGTTCTAATTCTAGCTCTTATAACAACAGTCCTACTTTAGTCCTTACTTACAGCACTTTTTTTAAGCCCATTTCAGATATAGTGTCACGTAATTTAAATTTACTTAGAAGTGATAACACTATGGACAAAATTCTTGAAAATGGGATCCAAATTGTTTCTAGAAGGGCTCCCACACTTGGTAATTTTTTGTCACCAAGTTTTCTCAGGTCTAATAAACACATCAGAACAAATTGGTTGGCAACAAAAGGTTTGTTTAGATGTGGTCATTTTCCATGTAAAACTTATAATAATCTTTTATAATAATCTTTAAAACTTGCTCTTATTCCACTAAAACGTTGTCTTTTTCTAATTGTTCAACTAATAAAGTTTTCTTTATTAATGAATATTTAAATTGCAACACAGATCATGTGGTGTATATTATAGAATGCAAACAATGCAATTTGAAATATGTAGGTTCTACTATCAGAAAATTAAAAGAATGCATTCATGAACATATCTATGATGTTATTAATCCCACTGTACGTAATATTTTCAATGTCTCTAAACATTTTATCATGTCACATAATGTCAAACTGCGCGCCGAATTTTGGCTCATCTTTCATCGTTTTTAAGAAATCTCAATATGGAAGAGGCCAGGAGCCATTTGGTGAGCTGCATTTCTTGCTACTTGTTCAGACTTACCAGTGGAAAAGCCAAACTTCACATGCCACAAATGCAAGCTTGTGTCCCTGTTGGAGGAAAAGTTGCAAAATCTCGAAGAGAGGTTAGCTACGTTGAAGATCATTAAGGAAGGTGAAGAGTTCTTAGACAGAGCAGAATTATCTCTTCATGTTACAGAAAGAGAAGAAATTCGAAGTGCATCTGAAGAAACAGAGGAATGGAAACATGTGACCCAGAGTAGCAGGAAATCAGGAGGCAGTCAGCACCCATACTTCTCAGGAACTAGTACCAGGCTCTCACGCAGGAAAACGATGAAGAAATACATCAGGATAAGACTTTGCCCACAAAGAGCAACCTTGTACGCCTTCAGATTCCTCCTGGATGGAGAAAGAAAAATGTTGTGAAGAAGAAACGGAGAGTGGTGGTCATGGGGGATTCCCTGTTGAGAGGAACAGAGGCCGCTATCTGCAGACCGGATATAACTTCAAGAGAAATGTGCTGTCTTCCGGGGGCAAAAATTACAGATGTGTCGGACAGGATATCAGGACTCTTCAGTCGTACAGATGACTACCCATTCTTGCTACTACATGTGGAGGACAAATGACACCGCAAGAAACGACCTGGAAACCATCTGCAGAGACTTTGAAAACTTAGGCAAGAAAGTGAAAGAACTGGGAGCGCAGGTGGTCTTCTCTTCCATCCTCCCAGTGGATGGCCATGGAACAAGGAGGTGGAATAAGATTCTGCAGGTGAACAACTGGCTACGTCAATGGTGCCGTCAGCAACGATTTGGATTTCTGGATCACGGAGTGAATTACCTATACGATGGACTACTTGCTAGAGATGGGGTGCACCTTAAGAAGACTGGAAAACATGTATTTGGAAATCGCCTTGCTACACTTGTAAGGAGAGCTTTAAACTAGAACAACATGGGAAGGGAAGCAAAAGACCAGAAAAAGCCATACACCTGACAAATGCTATTGAGAACTCTGCTATTAGAAGTGGAAAGGAAGAACAAAGACAAGAGAATCTAATTAATAAAAATATTGGAGAAAGAGAAACCAATCACAAACTAAAATGTTTCTATACTAATGCACAAAGCATGGGCAACAAACAAGGAGAATTGGAACTACTAACACAGGAAAAGAAATATGATGTCATTGGAATCACTGAAACTTGGTGGGACAATACACATGATTGGAATACAAGACTAGAAGGATACAACTTATTTGCAAGAAACAGACTTGATAAACGAGGAGGAAGTGTCGCATTGTATGTTAGGAACGCGTATATCTGCACAGAGATTGAAGCTTCAGAGACTGGGAGTTCTGTGGAAACTGTTTGGGTAAGAATACAAGGACAGAACAATGGAAAGGACACCATTGTAGGCATTTACTACAGGCCGCCTGTGCAAGCTGAAGATATGGATGAACTCTTTATGCATCAAATGGCCAAGTTCTCCAAAAAATATGACATAGTTGTCATGGGAGATTTCAACTATCCAGACATTTGTTGGGAATCTCTCTCAGGCAAAACTAACAGGTCAAGGAAATTCTTATCCTCTCTTGCTGACAACTTTATCTTCCAAAAGGTAGGGGAGAAAACAAGGGGAACTGCTACCTTGGATCTAATCCTTATAAACAGGGAGGAAATGGTTGAGGAGGTAAAAGTGGCTGGGACCCTAGGAGGTAGCGATCATGCTATTTTAGAATTTTGGATAACTAGAGGAGGAAGACCTGTGAAGACTCAGACGTCAAGGTTAGATTTCAGAAAGGCAGATTTTAAGGGATTCAGAAAGAGAATTGGAGGGATCCAATGGCTGGATATCCTTAAAGGCAAAAATGTCCAGGAAGGATGGGAAATCTTGAAAAATGAAATTCTCAAAGCACAATTGTTAACAATTCTGAAAAGAGGGAAGAATAGGAAGCATTTAAGGAAACCAGGATGGATAGACACAGAACTTAAGCACATGCTAAAAAGGAAGAAAAAAATGTTTATAAAATGGAAAGAGGGAGGCATATGTAAAGAAGAATATAATGCTGTCTGCAGAACCTGCAGGGCACAAATCAGATTATCTAAAGCTGACAATGAATTGAGGCTTGCAAGAGATGTCAAAAGCAACTAGATGTGTATTTCCTGAAGGAAGTACAGATAGTGGTTTGAAATGGTGCCCGGCTGCCCCTTTAAGAGAGACTTGCCTGCTGCCCCTGCAAGACTTTCAACTCAGGATCCGTTTTAACTGTGAGTGCCTCTCAGGGGCCACTTTGGCCTCAGGGTCTGATTTGGTGGGTGGGGCCCCTCAGGATCTGATTCCTTGGCCTGGGCTCCTCAGGGCTTGAATTGTTGGTCAGGATCCCTCAGGCTCCTATTTTGAGGGTGTGGCCCCTCAGGGTCCGATTTTGAGGGTGTGGCCCCTCAGGGTCCGATTTTGTGGGTGGGGCCCCTCAGGGTCCGATTTTGTGGGTGGGGCCCCTCAGGGTCCGATTTTATGAGTGGGGCCCCTCAGGGTCCGATTTTGTGGGTTGGGCCCCTCAGGGTCCAATTTTGTGGCCGGGGGCCCACAGGGTCCGATTTTGTGGCCGGGGGCCCACAGGGTCCGATTTTGTGGCCGGGGCCCCTCAGGGTCCGATTTTGTGGTTGGGACCCCTCAGGGTCTGATTTTGTAGTTGGGGCCCCTCAGGGTCCGATTTTGTGGCCGGGGATTTTGTGGTTGGGGCCCCTCAGGGTCCGGTTTGGTGGGCGGGGCCTCTCTTGGTCCGATTTGGTGGGTGGGGTCACTCTGGGTAAGATTTGGAGGCTGGGGTCGCTCAGCCTCCGATTTGGAGGCCGGGATGGCTCAGCATCCGATTTGGAGGCCGGGGTGGCTCAGCCTCCGATTTGGAGACCGGGGTGGCTCAGCCTCCGATTTGGAGACCGGGGAGGCTCAGCCTCCGATTTGGTGACCAGGGTGGCTCAGCCTCCAATTTGGAGGCCGGGGTTGCTCAGCGTCCGAATTGGAGGCCGGGGTGGCTCAGCCTCCGATTTGGAGGCCGGGGTGGCTCAGCCTCCGATTTGGAGGCCGGGGTCGATCAGCCTCCGATTTGGAGGCCGGGGTTGCTCAGCCTCCGATTTGGAGGCCGGGGTCGATCAGCCTCCGATTTGGAGGCCGGGGTCGATCAGCCTCCGATTTGGAGGCCGGGGTCGCTCAGCCTCCGATTTGGAGGCCGGGGTCGCTCAGCCTCCGATTTGGAGGCCGGGGTCGATCAGCCTTCGATTTGGAGGCCGGGGTCGATCAGCCTTCGATTTGGAGGCCGGGGTCGATCAGCCTTCGATTTGGAGGCTGGGGTCGATCAGCCTCCGATTTGGAGGCCGGGGTCGATCAGCCTCCGATTTGGAGGCCGGGGTCGATCAGCCTCCGATTTGGAGGCCGGGGTCGATCAGCCTCCGATTTGGTGGCCGGGGTCACTCAGCTTTCGATTTGGCGTGTCGGCCCTTTAAGAGTCATTTCGGTGCGCCGGCCCTTTAACAATCACTTTGGCGCGTCGGCCCTTTAAGAGCTAGTTTGGCTCACTGGGCTTCTTCAAAATCAACTTTGGCGGACATTCTCTCTCAGGGGCATGTGTCATGTGATGAAGCTAGATTTGCTTTAGTGCTGACGGTTTCACTTTAAGAGCTGATATTATGTGGCAGAAGCACTGTCCTTGGGGCATCATGTGACATTCGTAGGCGTTGGCATAGTAACTGGGTGTGCCTGCGCATATCAATGAGCTTAACTGCCATTTCAATCGCCTCAGGGCACGTTTTGCCATTTCCCATTGAAAAGCATTGGAGACAGTGCATTCCAATGATGGGAAAAAAATTTTCAAACGCAAATTGCGCAAAAACCACAAATCCGATCGACACGAAAAATACTTAGCACACTTCTCGTGGACGCTGGCTTCGAAACGACACCTCAACGTAGTCTGTGCGTGTAGCGGTTCGGGCCGTATTAATTGCGGAAATCAACTTAATAATAAGAAGAACTAGATGTGTATTTCCTAAAGGAAGTACAGATAGTGGTTTGAAATGGTGCCTGGGCTGCCCCTTTAAGAGAGACTTGCCTGCTGCCCCTGCAAGACTTTCAACTCAGGATCCGTTTTAAATGTGGGTGCCTCTCAGAGGCCACTTTGGCCTCAGGGTTTGATTTGGTGGGTGGGGCCCCTCAGGATCCGATTCGGTGGCCTCGGCTCCTCAGGATTTGAATTAGTGGCCGGGATTCCTCAGGGTCCAATTTTGTGGGTGGTGCCCCTCAGGGTCTGATTTTGTGGGTGAGGCCCCTCAGGGTCCGATTTTGTGGGTGGGACCCCTCAGGGTCTGATTTTAT
Source organism: Dendrobates tinctorius (assembly GCF_039654945.1). NCBI lineage: Eukaryota > Metazoa > Chordata > Amphibia > Anura > Dendrobatidae > Dendrobates > Dendrobates tinctorius. The sequence continues at coordinate 58,422,850 of NW_027361683.1, read as the reverse complement.
GGGTGGGGCCCCTCATGGTCCGATTTTGTGGGTGGGGCCCCTCAGGGTACGATTTTGTGGCCGGGACCCCTCAGGGTCCGATTTCATGGCCGGGGCCCCTCAGGGTCTGATTTTATGGCCGGGGCCCCTCAGGGTCTGATTTTGTGGGTGGGGCCCCTCAGGGTCCGATTTTGTGGCCGGGGCCCCTCAGGGTCTGATTTTGTGGCCGAGGCCCCTCAGGGTCCGATTTCGTGGCCGGGGCCCCTCAGGGTCTGATTTTATGGCCGGGGCCCCTCAGGGTCTGATTTTGTGGGTGGGGCCCCTCAGGGTCCGATTTTGTGGCCGAGGCCCCTCAGGGTCCGATTTTGTGGCCGGGGCCCCTCAGGGTCCAATTTTGTGGCCGGGGCCCCTCAGGGTCCGATCTTGTTGGTGGGGCCCCTCAGGGTTTGATTTTGTGGCCGGGGCCCCTTAGGGTCCGATTTTGTGGTTGGGGACCCTCAAAGTCTGATTTTGTGGCCGGGTCCACTCAGCGTCCTATTTTGTGGGTGGGGCCCCTTAGGGTCTGATTTTGTGGGTGGAGCCCCCTGGGTCCATTTTGGTGGGCGGGGCCACTCTGGGTCCGATTTGGTGGGCGGGGCCCCTCAGGGTCTGATTTGGTGGGCGGGGCCCCTCGGTGTCTGATTTGGTGGGCGGGGCTCCTCATGGTCCGATTTGGTGGGCGTGGCCTCTCGGTCCGATTTAGTGGGCAGTGCCCCTCAGGGTCCGATTTGGTGGGCGGGGCCCCTCTGGGTCCGATTTGGTGAGCGGGGCCCTTTCATGGTCTGATTTGGTGGGCGGGGTCACTCTGGGTCCGATTTGGTGGGTGGGGCCACTCTGAGTCTGATTTGGTGGGCGGGGCCCCTCAGTGTCCGATTTGGTGGGCTGTGCCACTCTGGGTCCGTTTTTGGTGGGCGGGGCCACTCTGGGTCCGATTTGGAGGCCAGGGAGGCTCAGCCTCCGATTTGGAGGCTGGGGTGGCTCAGCCTCTGATTTGGAGCCTGGGGTCACTCATCTTTCGATTTGGCGCATCGGCCCTTTAAGACTCATTTCGGTGCGCCGGTCCTTTAAGAATCACTATGGCGCTTCGGCCCTTTAAGAGCCAGTTTGGCTCACTGGCCTTCTAAATACACTTTGGCGCACATTCTCTTTCAGGGGCATGCGTCATGTGATGAAGCTAGATTTGCATTTGTGCTGTGGGTTTCGCTTTAAGAGCTGATATTATGTGGCAGAAGCTCTGTCCTTGGGGCGTCATGTGACGTTCGTAGGCATTGGCATAGTAACTGGGTCTGCCTGTGCATATCAATGAGCTCAACTGCCATTTCAATCGCCTCAGGGCATGTTTTATCTATGGCAAAATTTCCCCCATTCAAAAGCATTGAGACAATTCATTCCAATGACGGGAAAAAAAATTTTCTAACGCAAATTGCGCAAAAAGCACAAATCCGATCGACACGAAAAATACTTAGCACACCTCTCATGGACGCTGGCTTCGAAACGACACCTCAACGGAGTCTGTGCGTGTAGCGGTTCGGGCCGCATTAATTGCGGAAATCAACTGGAAAATAAGAAGAATAAACTAGATGTGTATTTCCTGAAGGAAGTACAGATAGTGGTTTGAAATGGTGCCCGGGCTGCCCCTTTAAGAGAGACTTGCCTGCTGCCCCTGCAAGACTTTCAACTCAGGATGCGTTTTAACTGTGAGTGCCTCTCAGAGGCCACTTTGGCCTCAGGGTCTGATTTGGAGGGTGGGGCCCCTCAGGATCCGATTCCTTGGCCTGGGCTCCTCAGGGCTTGAATTGTTGGCGGGGATCTCTCAGGCTCCGATTTTGTGGGTGTGGCCCCTCAGGGTCCGATTTTGTGGGTGGGGCCCCTCAGGTTCCAATTTTGTGAGTGGGGCCCCTCAGGGTCCGATTTTGTGGCCAGATCCCCTCAGGGTCCGATTTTCTGGCCGTGGCCCCTCAGGGTCTGATTATATGGGTTGGGCCCCTCAGGGTCCGATTTTGTGGCCAGGGCCCCTCAGGGTCCGATTTTGTGGCCGGGGCCCCTCAGGGTCCGATTTTGTGGCCGGGGCCCCTCAGGGTCTGATTTTGTGGTTGGGACCAATCAGGGTCCGATTTTGTGGTTGGGGCCCCTCAGGGTCAGATTTGGTGGGTTAGGCCCCTTAGGGGCCGATTTGGTTGGCGGGACCACTCTGGGTCCGATTTAGTGGGCGGGGCCCCACAGGGTCCGATTTGGTGGGCGGGGCCCCTCAGGGTCTGGTTTGGTGGGCAGGGCCTCTCTGGGTCCGATTTGGTGGGCGGGGCCACTCGGTAAGATTTGGTGGGCGGGGCCACTCTGGGTAAGATTTGGAGGCCGGGGTCGATGAGCTTCCGATTTGGAGGCCGAGGTCAAAGAGCCTCCGATTTGGAGGCCGGGGTGGCTCAGCCTCCGATTTGGAGGCCGGGGTGGCTCAGCCTCCGATTTGGAGGCCGGGTGGATCAGCTTCCGATTTGGAGGCCGGGGTCGATCAGCCTCCGATTTGGAGGCCGGGGTCGATCAGCCTCCCATTTGGAGGCCGGGGTGGCTCAGCCTCCGATTTGGAGGCCGGGGTCGATCAGCCTCCGATTTGGAGGCCGGGGTCGATCAGCCTCCGATTTGGAGGCCGGGGTGGCTCAGCCTCCGATTTGGAGGCCGGGGTGGCTCAGCCTCCGATTTGGAGGCCGGGGTGGCTCAGCCTCCGATTTGGAGGCCGGGGTGGCTCAGCCTCCGATTTGGAGGCCGGGGTGGCTCAGCCTCCGATTTGGAGGCCGGGGTCGATCAGCCTCCGATTTGGAGGCCGGGGTCGATCAGCATCCGATTTGGAGGCCGGGGTCGATCAGCATCCGATTTGGAGGCCGGGGTCGATCAGCCTCCGATTTGGAGGCCGGGGTGGCTCAGCCTCCGATTTGGAGGCCGGGGTGGCTCAGCCTCCGATTTGGAGGCCGGGGTGGCTCAGCCTCCGATTTGGAGGCCGGGGTGGCTCAGCCTCCGATTTGGAGGCCGGGGTGGCTCAGCCTCCGATTTGGAGGCCGGGGTGGCTCAGCCTCCAATTTGGCGTGTTGGCCCTTTAAGACTCATTTCGGTGCGCCGGCCCTTTAACAGTCACTTTTGCACTTCGGCCCTTTAAGAGCCAGTTTGGCTCACTGGGCTTCTAAATACACTTTGGCGCACATTCTCTCTCAGGGGCATGTGTCATGTGATGAAGCTAGATTTGCATTTGTGCTGTGGGTTTCGCTTTAAGAGCTGATATTATGTGGCAGAAGCTCTGTTCTGGAGATGTCATGTGACGTTCGTAGGCGTTGGCATAGTAACTGGTTCTGCCTGCGCATATCAATGAGCTCAACTGCCATTTCAATCGCCTCAGGGCATGTTTTGACATTTCCCCATTCAAATGCATTGGAGACAGTGCATTCCAATGACGGGAAAAAAAATTTTCGAACGCAAATTGCGCAAAAACTACAAATCTGATCGACACGAAAAATACTTAGCACACCTCTCATGGACGCTGGCTTCAAAACGACACCTCAATGGAGTCTGTGCGTGTAGTGGTTCGGGCTGTATTAATTGCGGAAATCAACTTAATAATAATAATAAGAAGAAGAATAAGTTAGCAGCGTTCGGATTACAATATAGTGGTTTTTTCAAACCACTATAATTAGCAGCTTTCGGATTACAATATAGTGGTTTTTTCAAACCACTATAATAATAAAGGATTTTGGGGATATGTCAAAAGTAAAAGAAAAGTCAAAGATGCTATAGGATTTTTACAGGATGAAAATGATGAAATGGAAAGACAGGATGTTGAGAAGATCGAACTTTTAAATTCCTATTTTGCATCTGTTTTCTCTCAGAAAGGAAATGTAACATCAACTGTTCTTCACTGTCCTATTAAGGGAATAGAAGAATCCAGGATATCTATAAACAGAAAGATAGTGAGGAAACACTTAGCTAACCTAAATGAGTTCAAGTCTCCAGGTCCAGATGAATTACACCCCAAAGTATTGAAGGAGATAGCAGAAGAAATTTTTGAACCCCTCTCCATAATCTTTGAAAATTCTTGGAGAACAGAAGTCTCAGAAGACTGGAGAAGAGCAAATGTTGTTCCTATCTTCAAAAAGGGGAAGGTGGACCCAGGCAACTATAGGCCGGTGAGTCTGACTTATATACCAGGAAAGATCTTTGAACAAATTATTAAACAACATGTATGTCAGTGATTAAACAGAGTCAGCGTGGATTTGTAACTAATAAGTCATGTCAGACTAACTTAATTTCCTTCTATGATGGAATCACTGATTGGGTGGATCAAGGAAATGCTGTAGATATAGTATATCTTGACTTCAGCAAAGCATTTGACAAAGTATCTCATACAATCCTTATTGAAAAAATGACTAAGTATGGAATGGACAAGGCAACTGTTAGGTGGATTCATAACTGGCTTAGTGATCGGACCCAAAGAGTGGTCGTAAATGGCAGCACATCCAGTTGGAAGAATGTCTCAAGTGGGGTACCACAGGGCTCTGTCCTGGGCCCTGTATTGTTCAACATCTTTATCAACGATTTAGATGAAAGAATTGAGAGTAAACTGATTAAATTTGCTGATGACACAAAGCTAGGAGGGATAGCTAATACTAGAGAAGAGAGAGAGAGGATTCAAAAAGATATAAATAATCTGGAGCAGTGGGCAGCAACTAACAGAATGGTTTTTAACAGGGAAAAATGCAAAGTACTACATCTGGGCAATAAAAATGAAAAAAGCATATACAGAATGGGAGGAATAGGGCTAAGCGACAGCACATGTGAAAAAGACTTGGGTATACTAATAGATCACAGACTGAATATGAGTCAACAGTGTGATGCAGCAGCAAAAAAGGCAAATGCAATTCTAGGATGTATTAACAGAAGCATACAGTCTAGATCAGGTGAAGTCATTATTTCCCTCTACTCCTCTTTGATCAGACCTCATCTGGAATACTGTGTCCAGGTTTGGGCGCCATATTTTAAAAAAGACATCAACAAACTGGAGCAAGTTCAGAAAAGAGCGACCAGAATGGTGACAGGTCTGCAAACCCTGTCTTATGAGGAAAGATTGCAGGATTTGGGAATGTTTAGTTTGCAAAAGAGAAGACTGAGAGGAGACTTAATAGTTGTCTACAAATATCTAAAGGGCTGTCACATTGTCGAAGGATCATCTTTATTCTCATTTGCACAAGGAAAGACTAGAAGCAATGGGATGGAACTGAATGGGAGGAGACACAGATTAGATATTAGAAAAAACTTTTTGACAGTTAGAGTGATCAATGAGTGGAACAGGCTGCCACGAGAAGTGGTGAGTTCTCCTTCAATGGAAGTCTTCAAACAGAGGCTGGACAGACATCTGACTGGGATGATTTAGCGAATCCTGCTTTGAGCAGGGGGTTGGACCAGATGGCCCAGGAGGTCCCTTCCAACTCTACGATTCTATGATTCTATAATAGAGATTGTCGTTTTTCAGTGTTTTTGCTATTGAACAGGTAAAAAGACATGTACGTGGAGGGAATAGAGAAAAACAACTAAGAGACAAAGAAGCTTTATGGATTCTTCTTTTGGATTCATGTGTTCCCACTGGATTGAATTTACGGAAAGAACTTATGCTGCATTATTGATTGTATTAGTTTTATACGGTGGTTTTAATTGTGTTTCTGTTGTTTCACATGTCAATCTAATTAATCGGTGTCACCTGTGTGTACTAGTTATATCTTCACACCCTTTTCCCCGAAGTTATACTGAGTCTAACAACTTTTTGTTTGAAATGCGGAGCATCTGTTAGAGGGTACCGTTGAAGCGTTCACACAATCCATTGGTCTGTGGGTGATACGTACTCGATACCAGGTGCTTCACCTGCATTTTCTTACAGAGAGCCTCGATTAGGCGAGACATGAATTGGGTCTCTTGATTGGTAAGCATCTCCCTGGGAAATCCTACCCTTGAAAAGATGGTCACCAGTGCATCAGCCACCTTATCCGCCCTGGTTGAAGACAGAGCTACTGCCTCTGGGTACCGGGTAGCGTAGTCTACCACGGTGAGAATGTATCGCTTTCCAGAGCTGCTGGCGACGGCCAGTGGGCCTACAATGTCCACCGACATTCTCTGGAAAGGCTCCTCTATTACTGGCAAAGGGATAAGGGGAGCCTTAAGAGCAGACCCCGCCTTACCCACTCTTTGACAGGTGGCAGTATTTTGTTACATCTGTCCCCATCTTGGGCCAATAGATGTGTTGAGACAGCCGTGCCTTAGTTTTGCTGATCCCCAAGTGTCCAGCCAGTGGAATCTCATGGGCAATCCGCAACAACTCAGTTCTGAACTGATAGAGGACGACCAGCTGCCTCAACCACTCCTTTTGGGATTCTCTGGGTACTGTCTCCCGGTACAACCTTCCTCGTTCCCAGAACACCCTCTCCTTATCAGACTCTGAGGTGGGCGTCTCGGCGAGGTGTCTCAATTTCTCCAGGCTTGCATCTGAGTGCAGAGCGGCCTGGAACTCCTGGCTGGAGGCTGCCAGAAGTGACGTCAGGGTCCCTTCCTCACTGGGACCATCTGGAACCTGCTCTGGGTTCACCTCTGGTTCAGTCTCTCCTGTAGCAGAAGAGGGTCCAGAAGCCAGGGCGCTACCTGCGATCTGGGCACTCTGACTGCGTGTGACAGCTGCTATGTATGCTGTCTCCGCGGGGACTTCTACAGACTCACCAGTTGGTGCTGCTATGTGCTCTACCTCCCCATCCACCCCCAACACTTCAGGAGCAATGCTACTTATGGGCCAGTTACCTTCCTCGGTGGCACTGGTCAGTTGCATGGCATTACCTTCCTCATGGTTCCCATGCACCCCCCCATTTCCTTGAGCACCGTTCCTTGCTCCTGCTAGGGGGTCCTCAGCCGTCTCACTCCGCAGAGCGATGGGGCTGAGCACTTCGGTAACCTGTGGACACATCTACCATTTCAAAGAAATGGTTAACAGGTTCAGTCAGCACAGATACATCATCATCACCAGCATCAATCCTAGGAAAAGAATGGTTATTAGTTGCATCCTTACTCATCAGGGCATTAGCCGGTAACAAATTCAGTTTCCCATCATCATCATCATCATCATCATCAGGGTTAACGCTACCCTTGTTATCAGATTGGGGAGGGGTGTCAGGGACGTAGTATGCAACCATCCTCCCCATATTAGTCTCCAACAAAATATCAGTGGGCAGGTTTTCAGACACTCCCACTTCCCTCACCCCACTCCCAGCACCCCAATCAAGAAAAACCCGGGCCGCTGGCAAGGGACAACGGGTGCCTCCGATCCCAGTGACAGGGTTTTCCCCTCAATAAACTCTTCAGGGGCCGCCAGTCCAGGACGGATGAGGGTGGCACTGATATGACCAGTCCGACTGCAGTTGTAATACTGGTGACTGTCAGTAGTAGGCCTGGTTTTGGCAACAGGGAAAGGGCCTCTGGAGGGACGGCTAGCAGGGGCACTGGGGTTGGTTGCAGGATTACCCCCTCTCCAGCTGGCGCTGACTGGCCTCCGTGTCTCTGGCTTCCGGTTGGCCTCATCGTTGTCAGCGATCTGCGCGGCTTTGTCCGCATCCGTTGGTTCTAGGGCCAGGATGAACTGTCGGACCTCAGCTGGGCAGAGATGCAGGAACTGGTCATTCATCATCAGGTCCTTTAGCAGCTCAAAGGAATCAACTGACAGGCCATGTATCCACTGGTTAAAGTGGGTCCTGAGTCCTTGCACCACATCGCTATAACTATCGTGTGGGCCACGTTGGAGGTTCCGGAACTTCTTTCAGTATACCTCAGGTGTCAGCCGGTATTTGGCGATCAGGGCCTGCTTGATGGCATCATAGTCGTCATTTTCTTCTGGCAAGAGAGAAAGCAAACGCCTCCAGAGCTTTGTCTTTTAGCCCTGGGGTCAAGTACCTGGCCCATTGGTCACGGCTATCACAGGCACAGTGGGGGCTTATCTTAGTTATCCCACCGCTGGCACCATGTGACAAAAATACAGCAAGCTAGTCTTGCCCTAACAATTTATCACAGGGGGGTTATTTTGGATGCCCCACCACTGCTAACCACCTTCCACGAACTGCGGGGATTTATGTATATCCCACTTTCTCTGTTCCACTTTGGAACTCGCATCTCTCCGGCGCCCCCCTTATCCTCAGGTCAGTCAGGGAAGTACACCTAGCATAATTAGTCGCCGGACGGGCTGCTTGTTATTCACGGGCGATCAGGCCACTGTAGTGAGGGAATTATTAATGCTTTGGCCTCAGCTACCCAATCAGCATATAAAACCCTTCCGTCACTGGCAACTAGCCCAACCACCTAAGACAAACCACGCCGCCACCAGCTCCAGATTTCTCTGCTTAAGTTATAGACTTAATAGAGGGGTTTGAAGCCAACTCAATCAGTAACGTAATTATCTTAAAGGCGCTTAAGTTCATTTCTTAGAGCATGAAGACAGACTAATAAGTTTACGATTTATTCCCTAAAGGGGGCAGTGATTACAAAGATAAAACGATTTTACAAAGTTGAGACATTAGATATGTACAATGCAAATATAAAATAAAAGGGGATTAACATAGATCAACACTTACATTTGCTTAATGGTCTTTAGGCAAGCCATGTGGCCGGGGGAGGGGCAGCCAGCCACACGTCTCCACTCATCTGGTGGGTCCTTTCAGCAGGAACTCTGCAGCTCAACTGAAGAATTTTAAGGGAGGGATATCTTATAGCCTAGGGTCGGTTACATCACAAAAGGGGCAGTCTGGAGAGGGTCAGCCCCCCTTTCTCCAAGTTAAAATCTAACTGTAAAACTTATAATAACTATATCTCACCGGTGGTAACTTGTATAAACACATACATGGTATCATTCTTCTTGATTTGTCGAATACAATAATTAAAAACCGATCATGCAGTGGTTGTGACACACCGTTTAGGAGTAATCCATTTCTCTGTTTCTGGGGGTGCTAGAACCGTGAAAATTATGGGTCAGAACATCAGTTTCGTGCCCTATGCAGAGATGTGATTTTTATTACACTGCCGCGAGCGAGGTGCACGCTAGAGCTTCTTTTAATATTCCCTATAATTGTATCCATCCTCATGGCCAGGACAAAGAGATTCCTTTCACTCAGCTTAACATCCCTTTCAGGGGGGAAGGGAAGAGAGAAGAATCCACACTGGAGTCTCAGGTTTCACAGAGCTGCAAGCAGAGAGACCCTGGTGTGAAGTGTGTGGGGGAAGAGGGGGTTGCAGCTGTGACAGGCTACAGTATCAATAGTAAATGAATGGATAGTCGCACTCAAAAAATGAATTATTTTTGCAAAAGAGTCTTTGAAGAAATTTTTTATGATTTTTAATTCATTTAAATTTTTCAATAGATCAAATAATGAAACACTGCAAACAAAAGAAATATTCCAGATGTGAATGTTATATTCACATCTGGAATATTTCTTTTGTTTGCGGTGTTTCATTATTTGATCTATTGAAAAATTTAAATGAATTAAAAATCATAAAAATTTTCTTCAAAGACTCTTTTGCAAAAATAATTCATTTTTTGAGTGCGACTGCCCATTCATTTACTATTGCCTGTGGCCTATCCACGCTCAGTCAGCACCTCCCTTTATAGCAAGAGTGCGCGTCTTTTTTCTTCTAACAGGCTACAGTATCATCTGCAGTGTAACAATAGGGGATTCTGGAAGGTTCCAGAAGTCATACCTTACAGACATATCTTACTTAACATTAGACCTCCCCTTTTAGAGTGCGCGAAGGAGGCATAACCTGACGGTAATCCGCCATGCGCACCTCAGCGGTTTCGCCCTGGCGGGACAACCCATCGGCATTACCATGCTCGCTGCCCTTTTTGTGTTGTACGGTAAAGTCGTTCTGTTGAAGGGCAAGGCTCCAGCATAGCAACCTTCCGTTGGTTCCGGACACTGTGTGCAGCCAGCTCAGAGGGTTGACATCGGTTACCACCGTGAAGGTGTGCCCGTACAGGTAGAGCTGCAAACGTTGCAGTGCCCACACTGGCAGGCTACAGTATCACCTGCAGTGTAACAATAGGGGATTCTGGAAGGTTCCAGAAGTCATACCTTACAGACATATGTTACTTAACATTACAATGACTGTCAGTTGCACTCTGTTATGGTAACTGTCGGTGTCGCTTTGTTATGATCACTGTCGATTGTGCTCTTTTATGATGACTGTCGGTTGGGCTCTGATACGATGACTGTCGGAGGCGCTCTGTTACAATGACTGTTGGTTGCGCTCTGCTATGATGACTGTCGGTTGCGCTCCCTTATGATGACTGTTGGTGGTGCTCTGTTACGATGACTGTCGGTTTGGCTTTGTTATGGTGACTGTCAGTTGCGCTCTGTTATGATGACTGTCGGTGGCACTCTGTTACAATGACTGTCAGTTCCACTCTGTTATGGTGACTGTCGGTTGCGCTCTGTTATGATGACTGTCGGTTGCGCTCTATTATGATGACTGTCAGTGGCGCTCTGTTACGATGACTGTTGGTTACGCTCTCTTATGATGAATGTCGGATGTGCTCTGTTACAATGACTGTCAGTTGTGCTCTACTATGATGACTGTCGGTTGCAAACTATTATGATGACTGTCGGTTGCACTCTGTTATGATGACTGTCGGTGGCGCTCTGTTATGATGACCATCGGTTGCGATCTGTTCCCGTGACTGTCAGTTGTGCTCTGTTATGATGAATGTCACTTGCGCTCTGTTATGATGACTGCCGGTGGCGCTCTGCTACCATAACTGTCGGTTGGGCTCTGTGATGGTGACTGTCGGTTGCGCTCTGCTATGATTACTGTTGGTGGCGCTCTGTTATGATGACTGTCAGTTGTGTTCTGTTATTATGACTGTTGGATGTGCTCTATTATGATGACTGCTGTTTCCGCTCTCTTATGATGGCTGTCGGTTGCGCTCTGCTATGATGACTGTCGGTTGCGCTCTGTTATTGTGACTGTCAGTTGCGCTCTGCTATGATTACTGCCAATTGTGCTCTGCTATGATGACTGTAAGTTGCACTCTGTTATGATGACTGTCAGTAGCGCTATGTTACGATGACTGTTGGTTGCGCTCTGTTGTGATGAATGTCAGTTGCGCTCTGTTACGATGACTGTCGGATGTGCCCTGTTATGATGACTATCAATTGCACTCTTTTATGATGACTGTCGGTTGGGCTCTGTTACGATGACTGTCGATGGCGCTCTGTTACGATGACTGTCGGTTGTGCTCTTTTATGATGACTGACGATTGCGCTCTGCTATGATGGCTGTCGGTGGTGCTCTGTTATGGTGACTATCGCTTGCGCTCTGTTATGATGACTGTCGGTTGCGCTGTTATGATGACTGTCGATGGCGCTCTGTTATGGTGACTGACGGTTGCTCTCTGTTATGATGACTGTTGGTTGCACTCTGTTAAGGTGTATGTCGGTTGCAATCTGTTATGATTACTGTCGCTGGTGCTCTGTTACGATGACTGTAGGTGGTGCTCTGTTATGATGACTGTCGGTTGGGCTCTGATACGATGACTGTCGGAGGCGCTCTGTTACAATGACTGTCGGTTTGGCTTTGTTATGGTGACTGTCAATTGCGCTCTGTTATGATGACTGTCGGTAGCACTCTGTTACAATGACTGTCAGTTCCACTCTGTTATGGTGACTATCGGTTGCGCTCTATTATGATGACTGTCAGTGGCGCTCTGTTACGATGACTGTTGGTTACGCTCTCTTATGATGAATGTCGGATGTGCTCTGTTACAATGACTGTCAGTTGTCCTCTATTATGATGACTGTTGGTTGCAAACTATTATGATTGTTGGATGTGCTCTGTTATGATGACTGTCGGTTGCACTCTGCTATGATGACTGTCGGTGGCACTCTGTTATGATGACTGTTGGTTGCGCTCTGTTCCGGTGACTGTCGGTTGTGCTCTGTTATGATGAATGTCACTTGCGCTCTGTTATGATGACTGCCGGTGGCGCTCTGCTGCGATAACTGTCGGTTGGGCTCTGTGATGGTGACTGTCGGTTGCGCTCTGCTATGATTACTGTTGGTGGCACTCTGTTATGATGACTGTCAGTTGTGTTCTGTTATTATGACTGTTGGATGTGCTCTATTATGATGACTGCTGTTTCCGCTCTCTTATGATTGCTGTCGGTTGCGCTCTGTTATGATGACTGTCGGTGGCGCTCTGTTATTGTGACTGTCAGTTGCGCTCTCTTATGATGACTGTCGGTGGCACTCTGTTATGATGACTGTCAGTTGCGCTCTGCTATGATTACTGCCAATTGCGCTCTGCTATGATGACTGTAAGTTGCACTCTGTTATGATGACTGTCAGTAGCACTATGTTACGATGACTGTTGGTTGCGCTCTGTTGTGATGAATGTCAGTTGCGCTCTGTTACGATGACTGTCGGATGTGCTCAATTATGATGACTGTCGTTTCCGCTCTTATGATGACTGTCGGTTGTGCTCTTTTATGATGACTGTTGCTGGCATTCTGTTATGATGACCGTCGGTTGCACTCTGTTGTGATGACTGTCAGTGGTGCTCTGTTATGACGACTGTCAGATGCGTTTTGTCATGATGACTGTCAGTGGCGCTCTGTTATGATGAATGTCACTTGCGCTCTGTTATGATGACTGCCGGTGGCGCTCTGCTACCATAACTGTCGGTTGGGCTCTGTGATGGTGACTGTCGGTTGCGCTCTGCTATGATTACTGTTGGTGGCGCTCTGTTATGATGACTGTCAGTTGTGTTCTGTTATTATGACTGTTGGATGTGCTCTATTATGATGACTGCTGTTTCCGCTCTCTTATGATGGCTGTCGGTTGCGCTCTGCTATGATGACTGTCGGTTGCGCTCTGTTATTGTGACTGTCAGTTGCGCTCTGCTATGATTACTGCCAATTGTGCTCTGCTATGATGACTGTAAGTTGCACTCTGTTATGATGACTGTCAGTAGCGCTATGTTACGATGACTGTTGGTTGCGCTCTGTTGTGATGAATGTCAGTTGCGCTCTGTTACGATGACTGTCGGATGTGCCCTGTTATGATGACTATCAATTGCACTCTTTTATGATGACTGTCGGTTGGGCTCTGTTACGATGACTGTCGATGGCGCTCTGTTACGATGACTGTCGGTTGTGCTCTTTTATGATGACTGACGATTGCGCTCTGCTATGATGGCTGTCGGTGGTGCTCTGTTATGGTGACTATCGCTTGCGCTCTGTTATGATGACTGTCGGTTGTGCTGTTATGATGACTGTCGATGGCGCTCTGTTATGGTGACTGACGGTTGCTCTCTGTTATGATGACTGTTGGTTGCACTCTGTTAAGGTGTATGTCGGTTGCAATCTGTTATGATTACTGTCGCTGGTGCTCTGTTACGATGACTGTAGGTGGTGCTCTGTTATGATGACTGTCGGTTGGGCTCTGATACGATGACTGTCGGAGGCGCTCTGTTACAATGACTGTCGGTTTGGCTTTGTTATGGTGACTGTCAATTGCGCTCTGTTATGATGACTGTCGGTAGCACTCTGTTACAATGACTGTCAGTTCCACTCTGTTATGGTGACTATCGGTTGCGCTCTATTATGATGACTGTCAGTGGCGCTCTGTTACGATGACTGTTGGTTACGCTCTCTTATGATGAATGTCGGATGTGCTCTGTTACAATGACTGTCAGTTGTCCTCTATTATGATGACTGTTGGTTGCAAACTATTATGATTGTTGGATGTGCTCTGTTATGATGACTGTCGGTTGCACTCTGCTATGATGACTGTCGGTGGCACTCTGTTATGATGACTGTTGGTTGCGCTCTGTTCCGGTGACTGTCGGTTGTGCTCTGTTATGATGAATGTCACTTGCGCTCTGTTATGATGACTGCCGGTGGCGCTCTGCTGCGATAACTGTCGGTTGGGCTCTGTGATGGTGACTGTCGGTTGCGCTCTGCTATGATTACTGTTGGTGGCACTCTGTTATGATGACTGTCAGTTGTGTTCTGTTATTATGACTGTTGGATGTGCTCTATTATGATGACTGCTGTTTCCGCTCTCTTATGATTGCTGTCGGTTGCGCTCTGTTATGATGACTGTCGGTGGCGCTCTGTTATTGTGACTGTCAGTTGCGCTCTCTTATGATGACTGTCGGTGGCACTCTGTTATGATGACTGTCAGTTGCGCTCTGCTATGATTACTGCCAATTGCGCTCTGCTATGATGACTGTAAGTTGCACTCTGTTATGATGACTGTCAGTAGCACTATGTTACGATGACTGTTGGTTGCGCTCTGTTGTGATGAATGTCAGTTGCGCTCTGTTACGATGACTGTCGGATGTGCTCAATTATGATGACTGTCGTTTCCGCTCTTATGATGACTGTCGGTTGTGCTCTTTTATGATGACTGTTGCTGGCATTCTGTTATGATGACCGTCGGTTGCACTCTGTTGTGATGACTGTCAGTGGTGCTCTGTTATGACGACTGTCAGATGCGTTTTGTCATGATGACTGTCAGTGGCGCTCTGTTATGGTGACTGTCGGTTGTGCTCTGTTATGGTGACTGTCAGTTGCGCTCTCTTATAATGACTGTCGGTGGCACTCTGTTATGATGACTGTCGGTTGCGCTCACCTATGGTGACTGTCGGTTGCGCTCTGCTATGATAACTGTCGGTTGCGCTCTGTTATGATGACTGTCCGATGCGCTCTGTTATGGTGACTGTCGGTTGCGCTCTGCTATGATGACTGTCAGATGTGCTCTGTTATGGTGACTGTCAGTTGCGCTCTGTTACGATGACTGTCGGATGTGCTCTGTTATGATGACTGTCAGTTGCATTCTGTTATTATGACTGTCGGTTGTGCTCTCTTATGATGACTGTCGGTGGCGCTCTATTATGATGACTGTCGTTTCCGCTCTCTTATGATGACTGTTGGTTGAGCTGTTATGACTGTCGGTGGCGCTCTGTCATGGTGACTGTCGGTTGCGCTCTCATATGATGACTGTTGGTGGCGCTCTGTTATGATGACTGTCGGTTTCGCTTTGATATGGTGACTGTCAGTTGCGCTCTGTTATGATGACTGTCGGTTGCGTTCTGTTATTATGACAGTTGGATGTGCTCTCTTATGATGACTGTCGTTTCCGCTCTCTTATGATGACTGTCGGTTGTGCTCTGTTGTGATGACTGTCAGTGGTGCTCTGTTATGATGACTGTCAGATGCGTTCCGTCATGATGACTGTCAGTGGCGCTCTGTTATGGTGACTGTCGGTTGCGCTCTGTTATGATGACTGTCCGATGCACTCTGTTATGGTGACTGTCGGTTGCACTCTGTTATGATGACTGTCAGTTGCGCTCTGCTATGATGACTGTCGGATGTGCTCTGTTATGATGACTGTCAGTTGCGTTCTGTTATTATGACTGTCGGTTGTGCTCTCTTATGATGACTGTCGGTGGCGCTCTATTATGATGACTGTCGTTTCCGCTCTCTTATGATGACTGTCGGTTGAGCTGTTATGATAACTGTCGGTGGCGCTCTGTTATGGTGACTGTTGGTTGTGCTCTCTTATGATGACTGTTGGTGGCGCTCTGTTATGATGACTGTCGGTTTGGCTTTGATATGGTGACTGTCGGTTGCGCTCTGTTATGGTGACTGTCAGTTCCGCTCTGTTATGGTGACTGTCGGTTGCGCTCTGTTACGATGACTGTTGGTTACGCTCTCTTATGACGAATGTCGGATGTGCTCTGTTACAATGACTGTCGGTTGCGCTCTTTTATGATGACTGTCGGTTGTGCTTTGTTATGATGACTGTCTGTTGCCTACTATTATGATGACTGTTGGATGTGCTCTGTTATGATGACTGTTGGTTGCGCTCTGTTATGTTGACTGTCAGTTGCACTCTGTTGTGATGACTGTCGGTTGCGCTCTGTTATGATGACTGTCGGATGTGCTCTGTCGTGATCACTGTCGGTTTTGCTCTGTTAT
Source organism: Dendrobates tinctorius (assembly GCF_039654945.1). NCBI lineage: Eukaryota > Metazoa > Chordata > Amphibia > Anura > Dendrobatidae > Dendrobates > Dendrobates tinctorius. The sequence goes on along the minus strand of NW_027361683.1, from coordinate 58,406,793 downwards.
GATGACTGTCAGTTGTGCTCTGTTATGATGACTGCCGGTTGGGCTCTGTTATGATGACTGTCGGTTGCGCTCTGCTATGATGACTGTCGATGGCACTCTGTTATGGTGACTTTCGGTTGCGCTGTTATGATGACTGTCGGTGGCACTCTGTTATGGTGACTATCGGTTGCGCTCTGTTATGACTGTTGGTGGTGCTCTGTTATGATGATTGTCGGTTGCGCTCTGTTATTATGACTGCCCGTTGTCCTCTCTTGTGATGACTGTTGGTGGCGCTCTATTATGATGACTGTAGGATGTGCTCTGCTATGATGACTGTCGGTTCCACTCTCTTATGATGACTGTTGGTGGGGCTCTGTTATGATGACTGTTGGTTGCTCTCTGTTAGGGTGACTGTCAGTTGCGCTCTGTGATGGTGACTGTCGGTTGCGCTCTGTTATGATGACTGCCGGTGGCGCTCTGCTACGATAACTGTCGGTTGTGCTCTGTGATGGTGACTGTCGGTTGCGCTCTGCTATGATTACTGTTGGTGGCACTCTGTTCTGATGACTGTCAGTTGTGTTCTGTTATTATGACTGTTGGATGTGCTCTATTATGATGACTGCTGTTTCCGCTCTCTTATGATTGCTGTCGGTTGCGCTCTGTTATGATGACTGTCGGTGGCGCTCTGTTATTGTGACTGTCAGTTGCGCTCTCTTATGATGACTGTCGGTGGCACTCTGTTATGATGACTGTCAGTTGCGCTCTGCTATGATTACTGCCAATTGCGCTCTGCTATGATGACTGTAAGTTGCACTCTGTTATGATGACTGTCAGTAGCACTATGTTACGATGACTGTTGGTTGCGCTCTGTTGTGATGAATGTCAGTTGCGCTCTGTTACGATGACTGTTGGATGTGCTCTATTATGATGACTGTCGTTTCCGCTCTTATGATGACTGTCGGTTGCGCTCTGTTATGATGACTGTTGCTGGCATTCTGTTATGATGACTGTCGGTTGCACTCTGTTGTGATGACTGTCAGTGGCGCTCTGTTATGGTGACTGTCGGTTGTGCTCTGTTATGGTGACTGTCAGTTGCGCTCTCTTATAATGACTGTCGGTGGCACTCTGTTATGATGACTGTCGGTTGCGCTCACCTATGGTGACTGTCGGTTGCGCTCTGCTATGATAACTGTCGGTTGCGCTCTGTTATGATGACTGTCCGATGGGCTCTGTTATGGTGACTGTCGGTTGCGCTCTGCTATGATGACTGTCAGATGTGCTCTGTTATGGTGACTGTCAGTTGCGCTCTGTTACGATGACTGTCGGATGTGCTCTGTTATGATGACTGTCAGTTGCATTCTGTTATTATGACTGTCGGTTGTGCTCTCTTATGATGAATGTCGGTGGCGCTCTATTATGATGACTGTCGTTTCCGCTCTCTTATGATGACTGTTGGTTGAGCTGTTATGATGACTGTCGGTGGCGCTCTGTCATGGTGACTGTCGGTTGCGCTCTCATATGATGACTGTTGGTGGCGCTCTGTTATGATGACTGTCGGTTTCGCTTTGATATGGTGACTGTCAGTTGCGCTCTGTTATGATGACTGTCAGTTGCGTTCTGTTATTATGACTGTTGGATGTGCTCTCTTATGATGACTGTCGTTTCCGCTCTCTTATGATGACTGTCGGTTGTGCTCTGTTGTGATGACTGTCAGTGGTGCTCTGTTATGATGACTGTCAGATGCATTCCGTCATGATGACTGTCAGTGGCGCTCTGTTATGGTGACTGTCGGTTGCGCTCTGTTATGATGACTGTCCGATGCGCTCTGTTATGGTGACTGTCGGTTGCACTCTGTTATGATGACTGTCAGTTGCGCTCTGCTATGATGACTGTCGGATGTGCTCTGTTATGATGACTGTCAGTTGCTTTCTGTTATTATGACTGTCGGTTGTGCTCTCTTATGATGACTCTCAGTGGCGCTCTATTATTATGACTGTCGTTTCCGCTCTCTTATGATGACTGTCGGTTGAGCTGTTATGATAACTGTCGGTGGCGCTCTGTTATGGTGACTGTCGGTTGTGCTCTCTTATGATGACTGTTGGTGGCGCTCTGTTATGATGACTGTCGGTTTGGCTTTGATATGGTGACTGTCAGTTGCGCTCTGCTCTGGTGACTGTCAGTTCCCCTCTGTTATGGTGACTGTCGGTTGCGCTCTGTTATGATGACTGTCAGTGGCGCTCTGTTACAATGACTGTTGGTTACGCTCTCTTATGACGAATGTCGGATGTGCTCTGTTACAATGACTGTCGGTTGCACTCTTTTATGATGACTGTCGGTTGTGCTTTGTTATGATGACTGTCTGTTGCCTACTATTATGATGACTGTTGGATGTGCTCTGTTATGATGACTGTTGGTTGCACTCTGTTATGGTGACTGTCAGTTGCACTCTGTTGTGATGACTGTCGGTTGCGCTCCGTTATGATGACTGTCGGATGTGCTCTGTTGTGATCACTGTCGGTTTTGCTCTGTTATGATGACTGTCAGTTGTGCTCTGTTATGATGACTGCCGGTTGGGCTCTGTTATGATGACTGTCGGTTGCGCTCTGCTATGATGACTGTCGGTGGCACTCTGTTATGGTGGCTTTCGGTTGCGCTGTTATGATGACTGTCGGTGGCACTCTGTTATGGTGACTATCGGTTGCGCTCTGTTATGACTGTTGGTGGTGCTCTGTTATGATGATTGTCGGTTGCGCTCTGTTATTATGACTGCCCGTTGTGCTCTCTTGTGATGACTGTTGGTGGCGCTCTATTATGATGACTGTAGGATGTGCTCTGCTATGATGACTGTCGGTTCCACTCTCTTATGATGACTGTTGGTGGGGCTCTGTTATGATGACTGTTGGTTGCTCTCTGTTAGGGTGACTGTCGGTTGCGCTCTGTGATGGTGACTGTCGGTTGCGCTCTGTGATGGTGACTGTCTGTTGCACTCTGTTATGATGACTGTCAGTGGTGCTCTGTTACGATGACTTGGTTGCGCTCTGTTATGATGAATGTCGGTTGCGCTCTGTTATGATGACTGTCGGTTGCACTCTGTTATGATGATTGTCGGTTGTGCTTTTTTGATTACTGTCGATTGCGCTTTGTTATGGTGACTGTCGTTTGCACTCTGTTATGATGACTGTTGGTGGCGCTCTGTTATGATGACTGTTGGTTGCGTTCTGTTATTAAGACTGTCGGTGGCGCTCTGTTATGATGACTGTTGGATGTGCTCTATTATGATGACTGTCGCTTCCGCTCTCTTATGATGACTGTCGGTGGGGCTCTGTTGTGATGATTCTCAGTGGTGCTCTGTTATGATGACTGTCAGATGCGTTCCGTTATGATGACTGTCGGTGGTGCTCTGTTATGGTGAATGTCGGATATGCTCTCTTATGGTGACTGTCAGTTGCGCTCTCTTATGATGATTGTCGGTGGCACTCTGTTATGATGACTGTCGGTTGCGCTCTCTTATGGTGACTGTTGGTTGCGCTCTGCTATGATGACTGTCGGTTGCGCTCTGCTATAATGACTGTCGGTTGTGCTCTGTTATGATGACTGTCCGATGCGCTCTGTTATGGTGACTGTCGGTTGTGCTCTGTTATGATGACTGTCAGTTGCGCTCTGTTACGATGACTGTCAGTAGTGCTATGTTACGATGACTGTTGGTTGTGCTCTGTTGTGATGAATATCAGTTGTGCTCTGTTGCGATGACTGTCGGATGTGCTCTGTTATGATGACTGTCGGTTGGGCTCTGCTATGATGACTGTCAGTGGTGCTCTGCTATGGTGACTATGGGTTGCGCTCTGTTATGATGACTGTCGGTGGCGCTCTGTTATGGTGACTTTCAGTTGCGCTCTCTTATGATGACTTTTGGTGGTGCTCTGTTACGATGACTGTCGGTTTGGCTTTGTTATGGTGACTGTCAGTTGCGCTCTGTTATGATAACTGTCGGTGGCACTCTGTTACGATGACTGTCAGTTCCGCTCTGTTATGGTGACTGTCGGTTGCACTTTGTTATGATGACTGTCGGTTGCACTCTATTATGATGACTGTCAGTGGCACTCTGTTACGATGACTGTTGGTTATGCTCTCTTATGACGAATGTCGGATGTCCTCTGTTACATTGACTGTCAGTTGTGCTCTGTTATGATGACTGTCGGTTGTGCTTTGTTATGATGACTGTCTGTTGCCTACTATTATGATGACTGTTGGATGTGCTCTCTTATGATGACTGTCGGTTGCGCTCTGTTATCGTGATTGTCAGTTGCACTCTGTTATGATGACTGTCGGTTGTGCTCTGTTATGATGACTGTCGGTTGCGCTCTCTTATGATGACTATCGGTGGCGCTCTGTTATGATGACTGTCGGTTGCGCTCAGTTATGGTGACTGTCGGTTGTGCTCTGTTATGATGACTGTTGGTTGCTCTTTGTTATGATGACTGTCCAATGCGCTGTTATGGAGACTGTCAGTAGCCCTCTGTTACGATGATTGTTGGTGGTGCTCTGCTATGGTGATTGTCAGTTGTGCTCTGTTATGATGACTGTCGGTTGGGCTCTGTTACGATGACTGTCGGTTGTGCTCTTTTACAATGACTGTCTGTTGCGCTCTGCTATGATGACTGTTGGTGGCACTCTGTTATGATGACTTTCGGTTGCGCTGTTATGATGACTGTCAGTGGCACTCTGTTATGGTGACTATCGGTTCCACTCTCTTATGATGACTGTTGGTGGGGCTCTGTTATGATGACTGTCGGTTGCTCTCTCTTATGGTGACTGTCGGTGGGGCTCTGTTACGATGAATGTCGGTTGCGCTGTTATGATGACTGTCAGTGGCGATCTGTTATGGTGACTGTCGGTTGCACTCTGTTATGAAGATTGTCTGTTGTGCTTTTTCGATGACTGTCGGTGGCACTCTGTTATGGTGACTATCGGTTGCGCTCAGTTATGATGACTGTTGGTGGCGCTCAGTTATGATGACTGTCGGTTGCATTCTGTTATTATGACTGTCGGTTGTGCTCTCTTATGATGACTGTCGGTGGCGCTCTGTTATGATGACTATTGGATGTGCTCTATTATGATGACTGTCGTTTCCGCTCTCTTATGATGACTGTCGGTGGGGCTCTGTTATGATAACTTTCGGTTGCGCTCTGTTATGATGACTGTTGCTGGCATTCTGTTATGATGACTGTCAGTTGCCCTCTGTTGTGATAACTGTCAGTGGTACTCTGTTATGATGACTGTCAGATGCGTTCCGTTATGATGACTGTCGGTGGCGCTCTGTTATGGTGACTGTCGGTTGCGCTCTGTTATGGTGACTGTCGGTTGCGCTCTGTTATGGTGACTGTCGGTTGTGCTCTGTTATGGTGACTGTTGGTTGTGCTCTGTTATGGTGACTGTCGGTTGTGCTCTGTTATGGTGACTGTCGGTTGTGCTCTGTTATGGTGACTGTCGGTTGCGCTCTGTTATGGTGACTGTCGGTTGCGCTCTGTTATGGTGACTGTCGGTTGCGCTCTGTTATGGTGACTGTCGGTTGCGCTCTGCTATGGTGACTGTCGGTTGTGCTCTCTTATGATGATTGTCGGTGGCACTCTGTTATGATGACTGTCGGTTGCACTCTGCTATGGTGATTGTCGGTTGCGCTCTGCTATGGTGACTGTCGGTTGCGCTCTGCTATGGTGACTGTCGGTTGCGCTCTGCTATGGTGACTGTCGGTTGCGCTCTGCTATGATGACTGTCGGTTGCGCTGTGTTATGATGAATGTCCGATGCGCTCTGTTATGGTGACTGTCGGTTGCGCTCTGTTATGATGACTGTCAGTTGCGCTCTGTTATGATGATTGTCGGTGATGCTCTGTTACAATGACTGTTGGTTGCGCTCTGTTATAATCAATGTCAGTTGCGTTCTGTTATGATGACTGTCGGTGGCGATCTGTCATGGTGACTGTCATTTGCGCTCTGTTATGATGACTGTCGGTTGCATTCTGTTATTTTGACTGTCGGTTATGCTCTCTTATGATGACTGTCAGAGGTGCTCTGTTATGACTCTTGGATGTGCTCTGTTATGATGACTGTCGTTTCCTCTCTCTTATGATGACTATCGTTTGGGGCTCTGTTATGGTGACTGTCGGTTGCGCTCTATTATGATGAATGTCGGTTGCGCTCTGTTATGATGACTGCTGGTGGCTCTCTGTTATAACTGTAGGTTGGGCTCTGTGATGGTGACTGTCGGTTGTGTTCTGTTATGATGATTGTCGGTGGTGCACTGTTACGATGACTGTTGGTTGTGCTCTGTTATGATGAATGTCGGTTGCGCTCTGTTATGATGACTGTCGGATGTGCTCTGTTGTGATCACTGTCGGTTTTGCTCTGTTATGATGACTGTCAGTGGAGCTCTTTCATGAGGACTGTTGGTTGTGTTCTGTGATGATGACTGTCGGTTGCGCTCTGTTATGGTGACTGTCGGTTGTGTTCTTTTATGATGACTGTCGGTTGCGCTCTGTTATGATGACTGTCGGTGGTGCTCTGTTATGGTGACTGGCGGTGGCGCTCTGTTATGATGACTGTCGGTTTGCTCTTTTAAGATGACTGTCTGTTGCGCTGTGTTAAGATGACTGTCGTTGGCGCTCTGTTAAGGTGATTGCCGGATGTGCTCTGTTAAGATGACTGTCGGTTGCGCTCTGTTATGATAACTGTCGGTGATGCTCAGTTATGATGACTGTCGGTGGCACTTCATTATGATGACTGTTGGTTGCTCTCTGTTATGATGACTGTTGGTGTCGCTCTGTTATGATGACTATCGGTTGCACTCTGCTACGATGACTGTCGGTGGCGCTCTGTTACGATTACTGTCAGTTGGTCTGCTATGGTGACTGTTGGTTGCGCTCTGTTATGATGACTGTCGGTGGCACTATGTTATGATGACTGTTGGTTACGCTCTGTTATAATGACTGTCGGTGGTGCTCTGTTACGATGACTGTCGGTAGTAGTCTGTTATGACTGTCAGTTGCGCTCTGTTATGATGACTGTCGGTTGAGGTCTGTTATGATGACTGTCCATTGCGCTCTGTTATGGTGACTGTCAGCTGCGGTCTGCTATGATGATTGTCATTTGCGCTGTTATGATGACTGCCAGTTGCGCTCTGTTACGATGACTGTTGGTTGCACTCTGTTATGGTGAATGTCGGTTGCAATCTGTAATGATTACTGTCGCTGGTACTCTGTTACAATGACTGCTGGTGGTGCTCTATTATGATGACTGTCAGTTGCGCTCTGTTGTGATGACTGTTGGTTGGGCTCTGATACGATGACTGTTGGAGGCACTCTGTTACGATGACTGTCGGTTGCGCTCTGCTAAGATGACTGTCGGTGGCGCTCTGTTATGGTGACTGTCGGTTGCGCTCTCTTATGATGACTGTTGGTGGTGCTCTGTTACGATAACTGTTGGTTTGGCTTTGTTATGGTGGCTGTCGGTTGCGCTCTGTTATGATGACTGTCGGTTGCGCTCTATTATGATGACTGTCAGTGGCGCTCTGTTACGCTGACTGTTGGTTGCGCACTGTTATGATGAATGTTGGATGTGCTCTGTTACAATGACTGTCAGTTGTGCTCTGTTATGATAACTGTTGGTGGTACTCTTTTATGATGACTGTTGGATGTGCTCTGTTATGATGACTGTCGGTTGCGCTCTTTTATGATGACTGTCGGTTGTGCTTTATTATGATGACTGTCTTGCATACTATTATGATGACTGTTGCATGTGCTCTGTTATGATGACTGTCGGTTGTGCTCTCTTATGATGACTGTTGGTTGCGCTCTGTTATGGTGACTATCAGTTGCGCTCTGTTATGATGACTGTCAGTTGCACTCTGTTATGATGACTGTCGGTTGCGCTCTTTTATGATGACTGTCGGTTGTGCTTTATTATGATGACTGTCTTGCATACTATTATGATGACTGTTGCATGTGCTCTGTTATGATGACTGTCGGTTGTGCTCTCTTATGATGACTGTTGGTTGCGCTCTGTTATGGTGACTATCAGTTGCGCTCTGTTATGATGACTGTCAGTTGCACTCTGTTATGATGACTGTCGGTGGCGCTCTGTTTTGGTGACTGTCAGTTGCGCTCTCTTATCATGACTGTTGGTGGCGCTCTGTTACGATGACTGTTGGTTTGGCTTTTTTATGGTGACTGTCAGATCCGCTCTGTTATGATGACTGTCGGTTGCGCTCTGTTATGATGACTGTCGGTTGCGCTCTGTTATGATGACTGTCGGTTGCGCTCTATTATGATGACTGTCAGTGTAGCTCTGTTACGTTAACTGTTGGTTGTGCTCTCCTATGATGATTGTCGGATGTGCTCTGTTACAATGACTGTCAGTTGTGCTCTGTTATGGTGACTGTCGGTGGCACTCTTTTATGATGACTGTTGGATGTGCTCTGTTATGATGACTGTCAGTTGTGCTCTGTTATGATGGCTGTCGGTTGCGCTCTTTTATGATGACTGTCGGTTGTGCTTTATGATGACTGTCTGTTGCCTACTATTATGATGACTGTTGGATGTGCTCTGTTATGATGACTGTTGATTGCGCTCTGTTATGGTGACTGTCAGTTGCACTCTGTTATGATGACTGTCGGTTCCGGTCTGTTATGATGACTGTCGGTGTCGCTCTGTTATGATGACTATCATTTGCGCTCTGTTATGGTGACTGTCTGTTGCGCTCTCTTTTGATGACTGTCGGTGGCGCTCTGTTATGATGACAGTCGGTTGCGCTCTGTCATGGTGAATGTCGGTGGCGCTCTGTTATGATGACAGTCGGTTGCGCTCTGTCATGGTGAATGTCGGTTGTGCTTTATGATGACTGTCTGTTGCCTACTATTATGATGACTGTTGGATGTGCTCTGTTATGATGACTGTTGATTGCGCTCTGTTATGGTGACTGTCAGTTGCACTCTGTTATGATGACTGTCGGTTCCGGTCTGTTATGATGACTGTCGGTGTCGCTCTGTTATGATGACTATCATTTGCGCTCTGTTTTGGTGACTGTCTGTTGCGCTCTCTTTTGATGACTGTCGGTGGCGCTCTGTTATGATGACAGTCGGTTGCGCTCTGTCATGGTGAATGTCGGTGGCGCTCTGTTATGATGACAGTCGGTTGCGCTCTGTCATGGTGAATGTCGGTTGCTCTCTGTTATGATGACTGTCCGATGCACTCTGTTATTGTGACTGTCGGTTGCACTCTGTTATGATGACTGTCAGTAGCCCTCTGTTACGATGACTGCGCTCTGTTGTGATGAATGTCGGTTGGCTCTGTTACGATGACTGTCTGATGTGCTCTGTTATGATGACTGTCAGTTGTGCTTTGTTATGATGACTGTCGGTTGGGCTCTGTTATGATGACTGCCGGTGGCGCTCTTTTACGATGGCTGTCGGTTGTGCTCTTTTACAATGACTGTCGGTTGCACTCTGCTATGATGACTGTTGGTAGCACTCTGTTATGATGACTGTCAGTTGCGCTGTTATGAAGACTGTCGATGGCGCGCTGTTATGATGACTGTCGGTTGCGCTCTGTTATTATGATTGCTGGTTGTGCTCTCTTATGATGACTGTTGGTGGGGCTCTGTTATGATGACTGTCGGTTGCTCTCTGTTATGATGAATGCTGATGGCGCTCTGCTACGATAACTGTCTGTTGGGCTCTGTGATGGTGACTGTCGGTTGCGCTCTGTTATGATGACTGTTGGTGGTGCTCTGTTATGATGACTGTCAGTTGCGTTCTGTTATGATGACTGTTGGTTGCGTTCTGTTATTATGACTGTTGGTTGTGCTTTTTTGATTACTGTCGATGGCGCTCTGTTATGGTGCCTGTCGTTTGCGCTCTGTTATGATGACTGTTGGTGGAGCTCTGTTATGATGACTGTTGGTTGCGTTCTGTTATAGTGACTGTCGGTGGCGCTCTGTTATGATGACTGTTGGATGTGTTCTATTATGATGACTTTCGCTTCCGCTCTCTTATGACGACTGTCGATGGCGCTCTGTTATGATGAATGTCGGTTGCGCTCAGTTATGATGACTGCCGGTGGCGCTCTGTTACGATAACTGTCGGTTGGGATTTGTGATGGTGACTGTCGGTTGCGCTCTGTTATGATGATTGTCGGTGGTGCTATGTTACGATGACTGTTGGTTGCGCTCTGTTATGATGAATGTCGGTTGCGCTCTGTTATGATGACTGTCGGTGGCGCTCCGTTATGATCACTGTTGGTTTTGCTCTCTTATGATGAATGTCGGTTGCGCTCTGTTATAGTGACTTTTGGTTGTGTTCTTTGATGACTGTCGGTGGCATTCTGTCACGATGACTGTTGGTTGCGCTCTGTTATAATGACTGTCGGCTGCGCTCTGTTATAATGACTGTCGGCTGCGCTCTGTTATGATGACTTTCGGTTGCGCGCTGTTACGATGACTGCCGGTAGTGCTCTGTTACGATGACTGTCAGTGGTGCTCTGTTATGACTGTCAGTTGCGCTCTGTTACCATGAAAGTTGTTGCGCTCTGTTATAATGAATGTCGGTTGCGCTCAGTTATGGTAACTGTCGGTTGTGTTCTTTTATGATGACTGTCGGTGGCGCTCTGTTACGATGATTGTTGGTTGCGCTCTGTTAAAATGACTGTCGGCTGCGCTGTGTTATGATGACTGTCGGTTGCGCTCTGCTATGATGATTGTCAGTTGCGCTCTGTTACGATGATTGTTGGTTGTGCTTTGTTATGGTGAATGTCAGTTGCGATCTGTTATGATGACTGTCGGTGGTGCTCTATTACGATGACTGTCGGTGGTGCTCTGTTATGATGACTGTCAGTTGCGCTGTGTTATGACTGTCGGTTGGGCTCTGATACGATGATTGTTGGAGGCGTTCTGTTACAATTACTGTCAGTTGTGCTCTACTATGATGACTGTCGGTGGCGCTCAGTTATGGTGACTATGGGTTGCACTCAGTTATGGTGACTATGGGTTGCGCTCTGTTATGATGACTGTTGGTTGAGCAGTTACGATGACTGTCGGTGGCGCTATATAATGGTGACTGTCGGTTGCATTCTGTTATAGTGCCTGTTGGTTGCGCTCTGTTATAAAGACTGTTGGCTGCGCTCTGTTATGATGACTGTCGGTAGTGCTCTGCTATGACTGTCAGTTGAGCTCTGTTATGATGATTGTTGTTGGTCCTCTGTTATGATGAAAGTTGTTGCGCTCTGTTATGATGAATGTCGGTTGCGCTTGGTTATGGTAACTGTCGGTTGTGTTCTTTTACGATGATTGTTGGTTGTGCTCTGTTATAATGACTGTCGACTGCACTCTGTTATGAGGACTGTCGGTTGCGCGCTGTTACGATGACTGTCGGTAGTGCTCTGTTACGATGACTGTCGGTGGTGCTCTGTTATGACTGTCAGTTGCGATCTGTTATGATGACTGTCCTTTGCGCTCTTTTATGGTGACTGTCGTTTGCGCTGTGTTATGATGACTCTCGCTTGCGCTCTGCTATGATGATTGTCAGTTGCGCTCTATTATGGTGTCTTTCGGTTGCACTCTATTATGATGACTGTCCATTGCTCTCTGTTTTAGTGTCTGTCGGTTGTGCTCTGTTATGATGACTGTCCGTTGTGCTCCGTTATGATGACTGTCAGTTGCGCTCTGTTATGATGACTGTCGGTTGCATTCTGTTACAATGACTTTCGGTGGCGCTCTGTTACGATGACTGTCGGTTATGCTCTGTTATGATGACTATAGGTTGCGCTCTGTTATGATCAATGTCGGTTGAGCTCTTTTATGAAGACTGTTGGTGGCGCTCTTTTATGATGACTGTTGGATGTGCTCTGTTATGACGACTGTTGGTGGCGCTCTTTTAGAGAAAAGTCGCTTTAAGCTGATCGATCACTGGGACTTGCCGGGTCTCGATGTTTGAGGACATCGGAAAACCAGGGATTGGAGAAGCAGGAAGCTCATCTGCATATTTCCGGTGCATTCTGGGAAGAGGAGAAGAGTCGCATTAAGCTGATCGATCGCTGGGACTTGCCGGGTCTCGCTGTTTGAGGACATCGCAAAACCAGGGAATGGAGAAGCAGGAAGCTCATCTGCATATGTCCGGTCGTTTCCACCCATCATAGACTGCATCAGCAATAGCAATATGGAAGAGAAGAAAATCCACATGGTCACCTGTAACACATGCTATATGTTTACGGATCTGCCGGCCCAAAAACTCAACTTTACCTGTCAGAAGTGCAAACTTGTTGCCCTCTTAGAGGAAAAGGTGCAGGGACTGGAAGAAAGAATAGCAACACTGAATGTAATTAAAGAACATGAGCACTTCTTGGATGAAGCAGAAGCAACCATTCAGGATACAGAATGTGAGAAAAGTTTCAGAGCACATACAGAGGCTGAAAAGTGGATCCATCTGACGAAAAGAAGCAAACGGATCAAGTGGTCATCACCAGCCACACAGCTATTTGAAGCCCTCATGCTGGAGAACGAAAATGGCACAGCTCAGGATGATACCGTATCTACAAGAGAAGACACACTATCAACAAAGGAAGTTACTCTGTCAACAAAAGCGGAAACAAAAGACACTCAAAAACACTCACGAGCAACAAGCAGTGCGTCCGGAAAGAAAAGAAGAGTGGTAGTTATGGGCGACTCACTACTAAGAGGCACGAGGCAACTATCTGCAGGCCGGACATAACCGCACGAGAAGTATGCTGCCTCCCAGGAGCAAAAATCAAGGATGTGGCCAACAGGATACCAACTATCCTCAAATCCAAGGACAACTACCCTTTCCTACTGATAAATGTAGGCACAAACGACACGGCAAGAAATGACCTACCAACTATCTGCGAAGACTTTGAAATTCTGGGGATGAAAATAAAGGAACGGAACGTACAGGTTGTTTTCTCATCAATCCTCCCAGTCGATGGTCATGGCATCAGAAGATTGAATAGGATACTAGAGGTGAACAACTGGCTACGACGGTGGTGCAGGCAGCAAGGATTTGGATTCTTGGACCATGGCGTGAATTACCTCTACGATATGGGATACACCTCACAAAACCTGGGAAACACACATTCGCCAGAAGACTTGCCACACTCATCAGGAGGGCTTTAAACTAGAAGAAGAGGGGATGGGAGGAAAAACAGCAGACAAGAACATGCAGCAGAAGGACAAACTAATCAAGGATACTAGATGTGGTAAAGAGGACCCAAGACAGGGTACTCAGAAGGAAGCTAAGAAAAATGAAGCAAAACTTCTTTTCTGCATGCCTACCAACGAAAGAAGCCTGACCAATAAGATTGAAGATCTGGAGTTGGTAATGTATGAGGAAAAATACGACATAGTAGGAATAACTGAGACATGGTTAGACGACAGCAATGACTGGGCGGCTAACTTGCAAGGATATGATTTGTTTAGGAGGGATCGTAAAAAAAGGAAAGGGGGTGGAGTCTGTCTATATATAAAGTCCACTTTAAAGCCCACACTAAGAGAAGATATACAAGAGGGAAATGAAGAGGTGGAGTCTCTATGGGTGGAGATACAAGGAGGGAAAAGTAATAAAATCCTCATAGGGGTTTGTTATAAGCCACCAAGTATAACAGAAACCACTGAAAATCTATTATTGAAACAAATAGACAAAGCAGCAAATCACAATGAGGTGATTATTATGGGGGACTTCAACTACCCCGACATAGACTGGGAAACTGAAACCTGCGTATCTTAGAAAGGAAAGGTCACAACTTGTGCAGGGCCCAACTAGAGGGACAGCCCTTCTGGACTTAATTTTAAGCAACAGGCCAGATAGAATAACAGAAGTACGAGTCGATGGGCACCTAGGGAACAGTGACCACAATATAATACAATTCCACTTGTCCTTCAGTAAGGTGCCCTGGAAGGGGGTTACAAAAACGCTGAATTTCAGGAAAGCAAAGTTTGATCAGCTTAGAGAGGACCTTCCCCGAATTGATTGGGACAATGTCCTCAAAAATAGGAGCACAGAAAATAAATGGGAAATATTTAAATCGGTTTTACACACCCACTGCGAGCTAGCCATACCGTACAGAAATAAAAGGGTTAGGAACAGGAGAACACCAATGTGGCTAAATAAGGATGTAAAAAGGGCAATAAATAACAAGAGCAAGGCATTTAAGAAGCTAAAAAGAGAAGGCAATGAAGAAGCATTAAAAAGTTATAGAGAAAAAATAAAATGTGTAAAAAAACAAATACATTTAGCAAAAGTGGAAACTGAGAGACTCATTGCTAAGGAAAGTAAAACAAACCCCAAACTATTCTTTAATTATATAAACAGTAAAATGATTAAAATTGATGGTGTCGGCCCTTTAAAGAAAATGAGGGTGAAATCATAGAGAGCGATTTGGGAAAAGCAAATGTTTTAAATACTTTTTTCTCAACAGTGTTCACACAGGAAAAGGATTTGCCAGGGGAAATGCAGAGTGATAATGTAAACTCCCCATTAAGTATTAGCTGCCTAACCCAGGAAGAAGTGCAGAACCGCCTTAGTAAGATTAAAATTGACAAATCACCAGGCATGGCATTCACCCTCGGGTATTAAGGGAGTTAAGTAATGTGATAGACAGGCCTCTATTCCTTATATTTAAAGACTCTATAGAAACAGGGTCTGTTCCTTTTGATTGGCGGCAAGCAAATGTGGTACCAATATTCAAAAAAGGGTGTAAAAGGGAACCTGGAAACTATAGGCCGGTAAGCTTAACATCTGATGTGGGTAAAATTTTGAAGGGTTTCTAAGGGATACCATTATGGAATATCTCAATGTTAATAAATGTTTAACTCCATATCAACATGGATTTACGAAGGATCGCTCCTGTCAAACTAACCTGATCAGCTTCTATGAGGATGTAAGCTCTCAAATGGACCAAGGAGAATCATTGGATGTCATTTATCTCGACTTCTCTAAAGCATTTGACACTGTCCCACATAAAAGATTGGTAAGTAAGATGAGAAAGCTTGGGCTAGGGGAAAATGTGTGTAGATGGGTAGGTAGCTGGCTTAGTGATAGAAAACAAAAAGTGGTTATTAATGGTGCATACTCAGATTGGGCCAGGGTTACTAGTGGGGTACCACAGGGTTCTGTATTGGGCCCCCTACTATTTAATATATTTATTAATGATCTAGTGGACAGTAAAATATCAGTATTTGCAGATGATACAAAACTATGTAAGGTAGTTAACACAAAGGAGGACAGTTTGCAACTACAGACAGATTTGAGTAAATTAAAATGAAACCATCTAAGAAACAGAGAGCTTATTGGATCCCATTAACAACAATATACTCCAAAGAGTTTTCAGTAATCAAAAGACAAGCGCACTGCCACCCGAGGAAGCCACAGCGAAACGCGCGTTGGGGCATCTGCGCTTTGGGCTGGGCTTTTTGGCATGGGTAAGGATGGACTTTGTTTACATATTATACAATGAGTCACTGCACACCGATCGTTACTGAGCAGAACTGCTGATGTTGTGTTAGTGTTAGTATTGGTACATGTTGTTCAGTGTGATGTTGTGGGATGATTAATCCTTAATCCTCTTTCTTATTCTGGCCTGTCTTTACCTTTTGCATACATGCATATTAATTGGCTATATTTTGCTGCTGTATATTGCACAATGCACTTTAGCAATTGATGTATGTTTACATGCCTACTTACATTCATTTTGACGCCCTCCATGGCATTATGGTTGTATCATTGCCCGCTTGTTCCTTATTACGCTAATTTTTAGCCTTTGATTTTTTTGATAAAAAACAAATATTATTGTTACACTTAATAAAGACAATTTGCACTTTTATGGAAGCTTGTTTTTTGATTACTGAAAACTCTTTGGAGTATATTGTTGTTAATGGGATCCAATAAGCTCTCTGTTTCTTAGATGGTTTCATTATTGTTTGAGAGTATCCTATAGGTAGAGTATGTATATTGTAACCCAATTTTTCCCATATGTCTATATAAATTTAAGTAAATTGGAGAATTGGGCTGAAAAATGGCAAATGAGGTTTAACGCAGATAAGTGTAAGGTTATGCACATGGGAAGGAGAAACAGATGCTACAATTACTGACTAAATGGGAAACTGCTGGGGAAATCAGACATGGAAAAAGACTTAGGCATCTTAGTCAATAAGCTAAATTGGAGTGCCCAGTGTCAGGCAGCTGCCACCAAAGCAAATAGGGTCATGGGATGCATTAGAAGAGGTCTGGGGACACGAGATGAAAACATAATTCTCCCTCTGTACAAATCACTCGTCAGACCACACTTGGAGTATTGTGTGCAATTTTGGATGCCGGTGCTCAAGAAAGACATTACTGAACTTGAAAGGGTTCAAAGGCGGGCTACTAAAATGATAAATGGAGTTGGTTCACTACAATACCCAGAAAGGTTATCAAAATTAGGTCTATTTACTCTAGAAAAGGGAGGACATAGGGGAGACCTAATATATATGTACAAGTATATCAGAGGGCAATACAGAGATCTCTCCAATGAACTGTTTGTACCAAAGACTGTGACAAGAACAAGGGGGCATTCTCTTTGTTTGGAGGAAAGACAATTTCTGCACCAGCATAGAAGAGGGTTCTTCATGGTAAGAGCAGTGAGGCTCTGGAATTCTCTTCCTGAGGAAGTGGTGATGGCCACTGAATGAATTTAAGAAAGGAATGGATGCTTTTCTTGTGAGTAACAGTATAGAAGGTTACGAATAACATAATATTATAGGTAGATGGTTGACCCAGCTTAGGAGTCGGGAAGGAATTTTTTTCCCTATGGAGAAAATTGGCTTCTACTCTGTGGGTTTTTTGCCATCCCCAGGATCAACAATGCAGAACAGCTGCACTAAAAATAGGCTGAACTAGATGGACATAAGGTCTTCCTTCAGCCTTCAAAACTATGTTACTATGTTACGATGTTATTACTGTAGGATGTGCTCTGTTATGATGACTGTCGGTTGCACTCTTTCAAGATTACTGTCGGTGGGTCTCTGTTATGATGACTGTCGGTTGTGCTCTGTTATGATGACTGTCGGTGGTGCTCTGTTATGATCACTGTCCGTTGCGCTCTATTTTGATGACTGTCGGTTGCGCTCTGTTATGATGACTGTCAGATGCACTCTGTTATGATGACTGTGGGTTGCGCTCTGTTATGATGATTGTCGGTGGTGCTCTGTTATAATGACTGTCGGTTGCGCTCTGTTATGATGACTGTCAGTTGCCCTCTGTTATGGTAATTGTCGGTGGTGCTCTGTTATGATGACTGTCGCTTGTGCACTTTTATGATGACTGTCGGTGGCGCTCTGTTATGGTGATTGTCGGTTGCGCTCTGTTATGATGACTGTCGATTGCACTCTGTTATTGTAATTGTCGATGGTGCTCTGTTATGATGACTGTCGCTTGTGCTATTTTATGATGACTGCCGGTTGCGCTCTGTTATTATGACTGTCAGTTGTGTTCTCTTGTAATGACTGCTGGATGTGCTCTGCTATGATGACTGTTGGTTGCGCTCTCTTATGATGACTGTCGGTGGCGCTCTCTTATTTTGTCTGTCGGTTGTTCTCTGTTATGATGACTGTCGGTGGCACTCTGTTACGATGACTGTCGGTTGCGCACTGTTATGATGACTGTCGGCTGCACTCTGGTATGATGACTGTCGTTTGTGCTGTGTTATGATGACTGTCAGTGGCTCTCTGTTACGATGACTGTCGGTTGCGATCTTTTATGAATCATAGAAACGTAGAGTTGGAAGGGACCTCCTGGGCCATCTGGTCCAACCCCCTGCTCAAAGCAGGATTCCATAAATCATCCCAGTCAGATGTCTGTCCAGCCTCTGTTTGAAGACTTCCATTGAAGGAGAACTCACCACTTCTCGTGGCAGCTTGTTCCACTCATTGATCACTCTAACTGTCAAAAAGTTTTTTCTAATATCTAATCTGTGTCTCCTCCCATTCAGTTTCATCCCATTGCTTCTAGTCTTTCCTTGTGCAAATGAGAATAAAGTTGATCCTTCTACAATGTGACAGCCCTTTAGATATTTGTAGACAGCTATTAAGTCTCCTCTCAGTCTTCTCTTTTGCAAACTAAACAATCCCAAATCCTGCAACCTTTCCTCATAAGACAGGGTTTGCAGACCAGTCACCATTCTGGTTGCTCTTTTCTGAACTTGCTCCAGTTTGTTGATGTCTTTTTTAAAATGTGGTGCCCAAAACTGGACACAATATTCCAGATGAGGTCTGACCAAAGAGGAGTAGAGGGAAATAATGACTTCACGTGATCTAGACTGTATGCTTCTGTTAATACATCCTAGAATTGCATTTGCCTTTTTTTCTGCTGCATCACACTGTTGACTCATATTCAGTCTGTGATCTATTAGTATACCCAAGTCTTTTTCACATGTGCTGTTGCTTAGGCCTATTCCTCCCATTCTGTATATGCTTTTTTCATTTTTATTGCCCAGATGTAGTACTTTGCATTTTTCCCTGTTAAAAACCATTCTGTTAGTTACTGCCCACTTCTCCAGTTTATTTATATCTTTTTGAATCCTCTCTCTCTCTTCTCTAGTATTAGCTATCCCTCCTAGCTTTGTGTCATCAGCAAATTTAATCAGTTTACCCTCAATTCCTTCATCTAAATCGTTGATAAAGATGTTGAACAATACAGGGCCCAGGACAGAGCCCTGTGGTACCCCACTTGAGACATTCTTCCAACTGGATGTGCAGCCATTTACGACCACTCTTTGGGTCCGATCACTAAGCCAGTTATGAATCCACCTAACAGTTGCCTTGTCCATTCCATACTTAGTCATTTTTTCAATAAGGATAACTGTCGGTGGCGCTATGTTACGATGACTGTTGGTTGCGCTCTGTTATGGTGACTGTCGGTTGTGCTCTGTTACGATGACTGTTGGTTGCGCTCTGTTATGATGAATGTCGATTGCGCTCTGTTATTATGACTGTCAGTTGTGCTCTCTTATGATGACTGTCGGATGCACTCTATTATGGTGTCTTTCGGTTGCGCTCTGTTATGATCACTGTCCGTTGCGCTCTGTTATGATCACTGTCCGATGCGCTCTGTTATGATCACTGTCCGTTGCACTCTGTTATGATGTGTATAAACTTGGCACACACCAAAAGATTCTGATGCAGAAAGGTGGTTTTAATAAATTACAGTACATACATAGACGTTTCAGTCTAGGACCTTCATCAATGTAACTGTGAAATATAAATAAAGATAACAAAAATAAAAAAGAAAGTATATACATCAAATTACATGGGTTTTCAAAGTAGAAAATTAATAACATGCTGAGACATCGGTCACATTATAGCACATAATAAATGATGGCACAGGGAATAGCAAACAATCGTGAAGATCAAGGAAAGGAGGCACATACCAATGGGTTGTACTGTGAGCTCTTAGTGACTGGGCTTTGAGGGAGACACCTAAGGGAAGATGAAGCTGCTATAATAGCTGCTATAATAGCCCGCAGTAATGAGTGAGGGATATACGTGCTGCACAACATATATTACATACCAAAACTGCAAGGAGGCACCTGGGGCCGTCCCACTGTGGGAGGAGAGGAAACGCAAAATAACTACATAACAAGAGGCATAAAAACTACCCGGTTGTGCATAGAGAAATCATAGGATCTTACCGTGGTTCTATATGACAAGTGGACGCGGTATCCGCCGCGAATCCAAAAGTGCTGTGTTGTGGGAGAGTGACAGGGTTTTATAGTCCTGTAAGAGATGTAGCCCGGGCGGGAGCGCGCAACCGGAAGTGGGTGGGCGCATGCTCCACCCACGTCATCATGCGCTCCAGGTGCTGGGAGAGGACGAGAGGGGGGCATGTCGGCAGAGAAGCCCCAGGAGTGTGCTGCAGCCTGTCAGGCTGGATCACAGATCAGTGCAGTGAGGAGGGGTTTGTTACCATGGAAACTACTGCGGCGCTGATATCAGGAGTGCCAAGAGTGGAAATAGTGGCTATTCAGTGCTTTGGTGGTGAAGATTCAAATAATTCACAATTGTTGATTCTGTAATTAAGATAAAATACAGTTAGTATCGAGGACATGGATTATTACAATAAAATACAATAGGATGAAAAGAATCATCATGATGCGGCATTATAACAATAATCACACAACATGTCAAGACAGGATAACGGTGTCAGATTATGTCAAAAGTTATGATTGGAGGAAAGCCTGGATATTATAATCTTTGTTTAACCCCTTAGGTGCCAAAGTGTTGAGCTCATGGATCCAGTAGGCCACTCTTCTTTTTAAAATATTAATACGGTTACCTCCCCTGCGTGATGGATGAATGGATTTGCTCTATTACTTGAAATTTTAGTTGAGCAATGGTATGACCAGCAGTGATAAAATGGTACGGGATGGTAAGGAGCATGTTCTTGCACCTGATGGTAGACTTGTGCTTAGATATCCGATCCCTTATATGTTGTGTGGTCTCTCCTACATATAGTAGACCACATGGGCACTTAATTATATATTCTACAAATGAGCTGTCACAAGTGTAGTATTCTCGAATATTGAATTTTTTTCCAGTGTAAGGATGGTAGAAGACATTACCTTTCTGTATGTTATTACACTGCATACATTGCAGGCAGGGGAAGGTGCCAAATTTAGGATTTGATAGAAAACGTTGTTGTTTTAGGGGACTAGGAGAGCCGATATCTGCTTTAAGATGTCACGAACATTACGCGGTCTCCTAAAACAAGGTAGGAAAGGTTCCCTAAATTCCTCTACATTCGGGTGGGCTGTTGTTAAGAGATGCCAATGACGCCTGATGCTGGAATGTATACGATAGGCAAGGGGGTGGTAGTCATGGATGAAGGCAATACGATTAGTGGCCTTAGGTTTGGAGGGTGAGGAAAGGTCTAGATCATTTTATATATTTGTTGGATAACCCCTCTCAAGAAATTTTGTACGCATTTCTCCCATGCGTATTTTTTGAATCTCTGTGTTCGACACTATCCTTTGAACCCTTTTAAACTGCGACTTGGGTATAGCATTTTTCATTTTGGTGGGATGGAAGCTCTCATAGTGAAGCAAACTGTTACGGTCAGTAGGTTTCCTATAGAGGTCAGTGGAAAGGTGACCCGACTCATCCTTAATGACAATTGTATCTAGGAAGTTGTGTCGAACACAGAGATTCAAAAAATACGCATGGAAGAAATGCGTACAAAATTTCTTGAGAGGGGTTATCCTTTCCTCTCCCTCCAAACCTAAGGCCACTAATCATATTGCCTTCATCCATGACTACCACCCCCTTGCCTATCGTATACATTCCAGCATCAGGCGTCATTGGCATCTCTTAACAACAGCCCACCCGAATGTAGAGGCATTTAGGGAACCTTTCCTACCTTGTTTTAGGAGACCGCGTAATGTTCGTGACATCTTAATTAAAGCAGATATCGGCTCTCCTAGTCCCCTAAAACAACAACATTTTCTATCAAATCCTAAATTTGGCACCTTCCCCTGCCTGCAATGTATGCAGTGTAATAACGTACAGAAAGGTAATGTCTTCTACCATCCTTACACTGGAAAAAAATTCAATATTCGAGAATACTACACTTGTGACAGCTCATTTGTAGAATATATCATTAAGTGCCCATGTGGTCTACTATATGTAGGAGAGACCACACAACATATAAGGGATCGGATATGTAAGCACAAGTCTACCATCAGGTGCAAGAACATGCTCCTTCCCATCCGTACCATTTTATCACTGCTGGTCATACCATTGCTCAACTAAAATTTCAAATAATAGAGCAAATCCATCCATCCATCACGCAGGGGAGGTAACCGTATTAATATTTTAAAAAGAAGAGAGGCCTACTGGATCCAGGAGCTCAACACTTTGGCACCTAAGGGGTTAAACAAAGATTATGATATCCAGGCTTTCCTCCAATCATAACTTTTGACTGTTATGAATGAGTCACCGTAGGAGGCAAAAACAGAAATACTAGCTAAGTCCAGAAAACTAGAGAAGTTGGCAGCTATCGGATTGCAGACCCCTGAACCTATCAACAACAACTAGCAGTAGCCGTGGGGGGTTCATATGGTGCCCTAGACCCCTCAATCACAGCCGGAGAACTAAATAGCCTAAAGACAGAAAGGAAAATCTAATCTGCCCCAGAGCAGACCCCAAAGCAATAGGCAGCCCCAACATATAATGACGGTGAAGCAAGATGAAAAAACACTCACACAGATAGAAAGATAGGCTGAGCAAATGATGGGGCCCAAGCTAACTAAATAGGAAAGGATAGAAATTCTGCTGTCTGCAATCCGCCAAAACCCTATCAAAACAAGAGCCAACAGACTGATAGGGAAAAAAGCCCTGAAGACGCTAGGCTTCAAAAAGACTATATCAGTACTCAGGTATTTTCTGAAGACAGAGCAAATAGGAATTCAGCTCACCCAGCAGGGAATGGCAGAAATCCACAAAAACAAGGCAAACCAAAACACAAATGCAAAAAGCAGAGCAGAAAACTTAGCTTTTGAGGAGCAGGAATCAGACTGGTCTCCTAGAATCCCTCAGAAAGATCACCAGCAAGGCAGAAGGGCGTCGGCTGCCTTATATCCAGTCAGCAATTCCAGTCACCCAGTCATCATCATCCTGCTCAGGTGCTTGGTAATCAGCCTCACTACCTTCCTTCACCAGAAGAGGGAGTTCATCAGACCTCAATGGTGAAGTGGAAAATGAACTCACAACAGTACCTCCCCCTTGAGGAGGGGTCACCGAACCCTCATCCACGCCACCAGGGCGATCAGGGTGAGCCCGATGAAAGGCACGCACCAATCTTTTGGCATGAATATCAGAGGCAGAGACCCAGGAATTATCCTCCTGACCATAACCCTTCCACTTAACCAAATACTGGACGTCTAGCCAGATGGGAATCCAGTATCTTCTCTACCTCATATTCCATGTTACCTTCAACCAATACAGGGTCCGGAGGTGCCACCCCAGGAACAACTGGTTCAACAAACCTCTTCAACAAGGACTTATGAAACACATTATGGATTTTAAATGTGACAGGAAGAACCAAACGAAAAGAGACCGGATTAATAATCTCCAAAATCTAGTAAGGTCCAATAAATCTAGGCTTAAACTTAGGAGAAGCCACCTTCATAGCGATATTTTTTGATGATAACCAAACCATATCACCAACCTTAAACTGGGGACCAATGGTCCTATGTTGGTTGGAAAACCGCTGGGCCTTTTCCTGGGAGAGAGATAACTTATCCACCACTTGGTCCCAGATCTGGTGCATTCTCTCCACCACAGTGTCAACACCTGGGCAGGCCGAAGGCTCCACCTGCCCTGAAGAAAATCGAGGATGAAACCCAAAGTTACAAAAAAAAGGTGACATCAAAGTGGCAGAACTAGCTCTATTATTTAAAGCAAATTCGGCCAAGGGCAAAAATGCAACCCAATCATCCTGATCAGCTTCCGCTGATCAGGATGATTGGGTTGCATTTTTGCCCTTGGCCGAACATAAAACATCTCAAATACGGCACCAAGGTCTGGTTTGTTCTCTCCGTCTGCCCATTGGTCTGAGGGTGAAAAGCAGAGGAGAAGGACAACTGAATTCCCAGCTTGGAACAGAAAGTCCTCCAAAATCTAGACACAAACTGAACTCTGTTAGATACAATGCTCTCAGGAATCCCATGCAAGTGAACCACCTGTTGCAAAAACAGGAGCACCAACTCAGAGGAAGATGGCAACTTAGGGAGTGGTACAAGATGAACCATCTTAGAGAACCTATCACAAATCACCCAAATAACAGTAATTCTCTGAGAGACAGGCATATCAGAGATGAAATCCATTGAAATATGGGTCCATGGCCTCCTGGGGACCGGCAAAGGCATCAACAACCCACTAGAGCGAGAACAAGGTTTAGACCGGGAGCAAGTCCCACAAGACTGCACAAAATTCCTGACATCACGAGACAAGGCGGGCCACCAAAAAGACCAACTCACCAGATCTCTAGTACCAAAAATACCTGGCTGACCAGCCAATGCAGAGCAATGAACTTCAGACATCACTCTCTTCTTCCACTGGTCAGGAACATACAACTTTCCACTGGGACAACGCTCAGGTTTGTCCTCCTGGAACTCTTCCAGAGCATGTCTCAAATCGGGCGAGATGGCAGAAAGAACTACCCCTTCGCCTAAGATGGTAGCAGGCTTGGTCACCACAGGAGAATCAGCAAAGAAGCATTCTTAGTGCCAGGAAGAAAAGAGACCACAAAATCAAAACGTGTAAAAAACAAGGCCCACCTAGCCTGTCTAGGGTTCAAGCGTTTGGCCGACTCCAGGTAAATCAAATTCTTGTGGTCAGTGAGGACCACGACTTGATGTTTAGCTCCCTCCAACCAATGTCTCCACTCCTCAAATGCCCATTTCATGGCTAACAGTTCCCGATTCCCCACATCATAGTTACGTTCAGATGGAGAGAACTTTCGGGAAAAGAAAGCACAGGGATTCATTTTAGATGTCACAGGATCCCTTTGGGACAAAACAGCTCCTGCACCAATCTCAGAAGCGTCCACCTCTACCTGGAACGGGAGTGAGACATCAGGTTGCCGCAAAACCGGGGCAGAAGTGAATCTTCGCTTCAGCTCCTGAAAGGAAGAAACGGCCTCCGGAGACCAATTCAACACATCAGCACCCTTCTTAGTCAGATCAGACAATGGCTTGGCAATACTAGAAAATTTTGCTATAAATTTCCGATAAAAATTAGCAAAACCCAAAAACTTCTGTAGGGCCTTCAAAGATGTGGGCTGAACCCAATCATAAATGGCCTGTACCTTGGCCGGGTCCATTTCAATAGTTGACGGAGACAAAATAAATCCCAAAAATGAAATCCTCTGTACCCCAAAAAGGCATTTCGATCCTTTGACATACAGGGAATTCTCCCTCAAGATCCGGAACACAGTCCGAACATGTTCCACATGAGAATCCCAATCCTTGGAGAAGATCAAAATATCATCCAGATAGATAATCAAAAATGTATCCACAAAGTCTCGGAAAATGTCGTTCATGAAGCACTGGAAGACAGAAGGGGCATTAGTGAACCCAAAAGGCATCACCAGGTACTCAAAATGTCCCTCCGGAGTATTAAACGCCGTCTTCCATTCATCCCCATGCTTAATGCGGATAAGATTATACGCCCCCCTGAGGTCAAGCTTGGTAAACCAGCAAGCACCTTTAGCTCTGGAGAATAGATCGGAAATCAGGGGTAACGGATACTGATATTTAATAGTAATTTTGTTGAGGGCTCCTTTTTGGCCACGAAAAAAAAACCGGCACCTAAGGGTGAAGAGGATGGTCTAATATGACCCTTCTCCAACGCCTCCTTAATATAGGATCGCATAGCCTCGTGCTCGGGTACAGATAAATTGAAGAGCCGACCCTTGGGAAATTTACACCCCGGGCTCAGTTCAATTGCACAGTCATAACTCCTATGAGGAGGCAAAGACGCAGACTCATTCTCACTAAATACATCATAAAAGTCCGCCAAATAGTCAGGAACATCATGCGACTGAGGAGAGGTGGAAAAAAACGGAGCCTCACTAAGGGCACACCGACAACCCCAACTCACCACAGACACAGATTTCCAATCCAAAACTTGATTATGAATTTGCAACCAGGGAAACCCCAGAACAATGGTATCATGCAGATTATGCAA
The DNA here is from genome assembly GCF_039654945.1 of Dendrobates tinctorius. Taxonomy (NCBI): domain Eukaryota; kingdom Metazoa; phylum Chordata; class Amphibia; order Anura; family Dendrobatidae; genus Dendrobates; species Dendrobates tinctorius. Next base: position 58,381,037 of record NW_027361683.1, on the reverse strand, counting down.
CACCAAAAATCTGCAATTTTCTTGATGGTCTGGGGCGACCCGCATTACCACCTGGGTCCAAAACTGAGGTTTATTTTTCGCCAAAGGAGTAGCATCAATCCCTCTCAACGGGATAGGCGTCCGCAGAGGTGTCATCGGAAATCCACAACGTTTAGCAAAATCCAAGTCCATTAGGTTCAGGGCTGCTCCCGAATCCACAAAAGCCTTGGCGGAAAATGTGGACACTGAGCAGATCTGAGTAATTGCCAGAAGAAACTTAGGTTGAACACCACCCACAGAAAACGTGTGTGCAAAACGTTTCTCTCGTTTAGGACAGACAGAAATAATATGCGAGGCATCTCCACAAAAAAAAACACAGCTTACTACACCTTCTGAACTCCTGACGTTGCTCCCTGGACAAAACTCTATCACATTGCATAGGTTCAGTCAACAGGTGGCAACACCTCTCGTGCAGTTTTGCGTTCGCGCAAACGCCGATCAACCTGAATGGCTAATGACATAGAATCGTCAAGACCAGAGGGAACAGGAAATCCCACCATAGTATCTTTTACGGCTTCTGACAAACCCTTCCGAAAGAGAGCTGCCAAGGCATCATCATTCCAGGTTGTAAGGACCGCCCACTTTTGGAATTTTTGACAGTACAATTCTGCAGAATCTCGACCCTGGCTCAATGCCAACAGGGTCTTTTCAGCCTGATCAATAGCATTAGGTTCGTCATACAACAACCCCAAGGCTTGAAAAAATGCGTTCACATTAGTCAGAATAGGATCATCTGGTTTCAAAGAAAACGCCCAATCCTGGGGATCGCCACGCAGCAAAGAGATGACAATTTTAACCTGCTGCGCAGAGCTCCCTGACGAGTTAGGCTTCAAGGCAAAAAATAGTTTACAATTATTTTTGAAATTCAAAAATTTTGACCAATCCCCAAAAAATTCCCCGCACTTCCGCAGCGAACTGCTCCGCACGATCAGACAATTGCTTTATCTCCATTGAGAGAAAAAAAAATTCCCCCTACGGCCTCAGAGATATAGAGGAAAGAATATACACACACTCTTTTTTTTTTTTTTTTTTTTTACAATTCTTTCCTGCTATTGAGTACCCTAGGATCTGCGGTATGGCTGGTGATTCTGTTATGAATGAGTCACCGTAGGAGGCAAAAACAGAAATACTAGCTAAGTCCAGAAAACTAGAGAAGTTGGCAGCTATCAGATTGCAGACCCCTGAACCTATCAACAGCAACTAGCAGTAGGCGTGGGGGGTTCCTACGGTGCCCTAGACCCCTCGATCACAGCTGGAGAACTAAATAGCCTAAAGACAGAAAGGGAAATCTAATCTGCCCCAGAGCAGACCCCAAAGCAATAGGCAGCCCCAACATATATTGACGGTGAAGCTAGATGAAAAAACACTCACACAGATAGAAAGATAGGCTGAGCAAATGATGGGGCCCAAGCTTACTAAATAGGTAAGGATAGAAAAGCTTTTGTCTGCAATCCGCCAAAACCCTATCAAAACAAGAGCCAACAGACTGATAGGGAAAAAAGCCCTGAAGACGCTAGGCTTCAAAAAGACTATATCAGTACTCAGGTATTTTCTGAAGACAGAGCAAATAGGAATTCAGCTCACCCAGCAGGGAATGGCAGAAATCCACAAAAACAAGGCAAACCAAAACACAAATGCAAAAAGCAGAGCAGAAAACTTAGCTTTTGAGGAGCAGGAATCAGACTGGTCTCCTAGAATCCCTCAGAAAGATCACCAGCAAGGCAGAAGGGCGTCGGCTGCCTTATATCCAGTCAGCAATTCCAGTCACCCAGTCATCATCATCCTGCTCAGGTGCTTGGTAATCAGCCTCACTACCTTCCTTCACCAGAAGAGGGAGTTCATCAGACCTCAATGGTGAAGGAGAAAATGAACTCACAACATTTGACATAATCTGACACCGTTATATTGTCTTGACATGTTGTGTGATTATTGTTATAATGCCGCATATTGATGATTCTTTTCATTCTATTGTATTTTATTGCAATACTCCATGTCCTCGATACTAACTGTATTTTATCTTAATTACAGAATCAACAATTGTGAATTATTTGAATCTTCACCACCAAGGCACTGAACAGCCACTATTTCCACTCTTGGCACTCCTGATATCAGTGCCGCAGTAGTTTCCATGGTAACAAACCCCTCCTCACTGCACTGATCTGTGATCCAGCCTGACAGGCTGCAGCACACTCCCGGGGTTTCTCTGCTGACACGCCCCCCTCTCGACCTCTCCCAGCGCCTGGAGCGCATGATGACGTGGGTGGAGCACGCGCCCACCCACTTCCGGTTGCGCGCTCCCGCCCGGGCTACATCTCTTACAGGATTATGAAACCCTGTCACTCTCCCATATCACAGCACTTTTGGATTCGCGGCGGATACCGCGTCCACCTGTCATATAGAACCACGGTAAGATCCTATTCTCTCTCTATGCACAACCGGGTAGTTTTTATGCCTCTTGTTATGTAGTTATTTAGCGTTTCCTTTCCTCCCACAGTGGGACGGCCCCAGGTACCTCCTTGCAGTATTGGTATGTAATATATGTGGTGCAGCACGTATATCCCTCACTCATTACTTCGGGCTATTATAGCAGCTATTATAGCAGCTTCATCTTCCCTTAGGTGTCTCCCTTAAAGCCCAGTCACTAAGAGCTCACAGTACAACCCATTGGTATGTGCCTCCTTTCCTTGATCTTGTTCTTCACGATTGTTTGCTATTCCCTGTGCCATCATTTATTATGTTCTATAATGTGACCGATGTCTCAGCATGTTATCAATTTTATACTTTGAAAACCCATGTAATTTGATGCATATACTTTCTTTTTTATTTTTGTTATCTTTATTTATATTTCACAGTACATTGATGAAGGTCCTAGACTGAAACGTCTGTATGTATGTACTGTAATTTATTAAAACCACCTGTCTGCATCAGAATCTTTTGGTGTGTGCCAAGTTTATACACATTGAAGTTCACGGATTGGGATCCTACTTGTGCACCACTTCCGGTTACCAGGGTTGTGCCAACGGTTTTGTTCTAGCACTCTGTTATGATGACTGTCCGTTGCCCTCTGTTATGGTGATTGTCAGTTGTGCTCTGTTACGATGACTGCCAGTTGCGCTCTGTTATGATGACTGTCGGTTGCTCTTTGTTACGATGACTGTCGGTGGCGCTCTGTTACGATGACTGTTGGACATACATACATACATACATACATACATACACACCCACATTGAACTTTATATATTAGATTGTACATCTAATGTCTCAACTTTGTACCAACTTTTATCTGTGTAATCACTGCCCCCTTTTGGGGAATAAATCATAAACTTATTAGCTCTGTCTTCATGCTCTAAGAAACAAACTTATGCGCCTTGAAGATAATTGCTACTAATTTGGGGGTTGCTACGGACCCTCTTAGTTAACTCATTGATTAAGTGAATCATAGCTGGTGGCGGCGAAATGTGATTTGAGCCCCCAGGCACTGCTGGCTGTGACGGAAGGGGATTTGATAAGCTAATTGGGTTGTTACGACCAGAGCATTCATAATTCCCTCACTGCATCGTGCCGGGTGGCCAGACCTCATTGAAGCAGCAGGCCGGTGACCAATTATCCTAAGTGTAGTTCCCTGACTGACCTGAGGGTAAGAGGGGGTGCTGGAGAGCTGCGAGTTCCAAAGTGGAGCTGAGAAAGTGGGATATACATAAATCCCCGCAGTTCGTGGAAGATTGCTAGCAGTGGTGGGACATCCAAAATAACCCCCCTGCGATAAATTGTTAGGGCAAGACTAGCTTAATGGTTTTTTGTCACATGGTGCCAGCAGTGGGATAACTAAGATAAGCCCCCCTGCACCTGTGATAGCCATATCTCGGCAGTGCGTTGCATCCCTCCGTCCGTGACATACCGGTGAGGCGGGATCGTGACGTACCGGTGTCAGCGGTAGGGATCTGTGACATATTGGTGGCAGAGCGGTGGGATGATCTTAGAGAATTAGTGATCTGATTTGAGCAATCATTCCCCTCACTAATAACCTGCACGGTTCCTGCGGGAATCCTGCGTCATATGTTTTGGAGAACAGACTCAGTGGTTACTAGTCCTGAGCCAATTTTGTGCACTTGCACGTATCCCCTCCCTTCTCTTCGTTTTTCTATTCTATCTCTTATTTGGCAACCATGGTGGCAAAAGGAGAACGCTGGTACACACAGCAGAGAAAGGAAACTCTTGCTGGAATATGCACGTACCGGGGCCTTGATGCCACTAACAAGAACAAAGGCCAACTGATCGCGGCTCTGGTACAGCTGGACAACGCCCAGAGCCCAGCGGACGCAGAAGCTGGCCCAAGTGACAATGGGGCTACAGCAGAGGCTCCACTCCTGAGCGCTGGCCCCGCGTGCAACCCGGACAGATTGGACCCCTACCTGCAAGCGGCCTTGTACGAACTCCCCGCCGAAGACAGTGATGGATGGGTGAGGATGATCCAGCTATACCGGCAGGAGGCCCAAGCCGAACGCCAAGCCGAGCGGGAAGCCCAGAGAGCCGAGCGGGAGGCTGAGAGAGCCCATGAACTTGAGATGCAAGGGGGAACATCCTCCATAGCCCGAAACCGTGAGCCCACCAGCGCTCAGAGTTCGAAACCCCGGCCAGAGCATATTCCCGTGATGGAAAAGGACGGGGACTTGGACTCGTTTCTGCGAGCCTTTGAGAAGGCCTGCAGACAGTACCAGCTGCCTCCGGACCAATGGGCCAGGTACTTGACCCCAGGGCTAAAAGGCAAAGCTCTGGAGGCATTTGCTTCTCTCCCGCCAGAAGACGATGACGACTATGATGCCATCAAGCAGGCCCTGATCGCCAAATACCGGCTGACACCTGAGGTATACCGAAAGTTCCAGAACCTCCAACGTGGCCCACATGATAGTTATAGTAATGTGGTGCAATGGACTCAGGACCCACTTTAACCAGTGGATCCATGGAATGTCAGTTGATTCCTTTGAGCTGCTAAAGGACCTGATGATCAAAGACCAGTTCCTGCATCTCTGCCCAGCTGAGGTCCGACAGTTTATCCTGGACCGAGAACCAATGAATGCGGACAAAGCCGCGCAAATCGCCGACAGCTATGTGGCCAACCGGAAGCCAGAGACACGGAGGCCAGTGACCGCCAGCTGGAGAGGGGGTAAGCCTGCAACCAACCCCAGTGCCCCTACCAGCCGTCCCTCCGGAGGCCCTGTCCCTGTTGCCAAAACCAGGCCTACTACTGACAGTCGCCAGTATTACAACTGCAGTCGGACTAGTCATATCAGTGCCACCTGTCCGGAAAAGTAGAAGACCCCCCCAGCCAAGGCCTCTGGGCCCAAGGCCTCTGGGCCCAAGGCCTCTGTTCCTTTGGTGGGAGGTGTGGTTGGGAGGATTGACGACATCGTTCAGCACGTCCAGGTGGGGGCCCATTTTGCTAAAGGCCTCAAGGACACTGGGGCTGAATGAACCCTCATCCGTCCTGGACTGGCGGCCCCTAAAGAGTTTATTGAGGAGAAAACCCTGACTGTCACCACGATCGGGGGTACCCGCTGTCCCTTGCCGGTGGCCTGGGTATTTCTTGATTGGGGTGCTGGGAGCGGGGTGAGGGAAGTGAGTGTCCGAAAACCTGCCCACTGATGTTTTCTTGGGGACTGACTTGGGGAGGATGGTTGCATACTACGTCCCTGACACCCCTCCCCAACCTGATAATAAGGGTAACGTTAACCCTGATGATGACGATGGGAAGCTGAATGTGTTACCTGCTAATGCCTTGATGAGTAATGATGCAGCTAATAACCATTCTCTTCCCAGGAATGATGCTGATGGTGGTGTAAATGTACCAAAGAATTCTGATAACCATTCTTTTCCTAGGAATGATGCTGATGATGATGTATCTGTGCCGACTGAACCTGTTAATTATTTCTTTGAAACGGTAGATGTGTCCACAGGTACCGAAGTGCTCAGCCCCGTCGCTCTGCGGAGCGAGACGGCTGAGGAACCCCTAACAGGAGAAAGTGTCAGTGCTCAAGGAAATGGGGAGATGCATGGGGACCGTGAGGAAGGTGATGCCATGCAACTGACCAGTGCCACCGATGAAGGTAACTGGCCCATAGGAAGCACCACTCCTGAAGTGTTGGGGGTGGATGGGGAGGTAGAGCCCATAGCAACGCCGACTGGTGGGTCAGTAGAAATCCCCAGGGGAACAGCATACATAGCAGCTGTCACATGCAGTCAGAGTGCCCAGATCGCAAGTAGCGCCCTGCCTTCTGGACCCTCTTCTGCCAAAAGAGAGACTGAACCAGAGGTGAACCCAGAGCAGGTTCCAGAGGGTCCCAGTGAGGAAGGAACCCTGACATCACTTCTGGCGGCCTCCAGCCAGGATTTCCATGCCGCTCTGCACTCAGATGCGAACCTGGAGAAATTGAGAGACCTCGCCGAGATGCCCACCTCAGAGTCTGATAAGGAGTGTGTGTTCTGGGAACGAGGAAGGTTGTACCGGGAGACAGTACCCAGAGAATCCCAAAAGGAGTGGTTGAGGGAAAGACAGCTGGTCATCCCCGATCAGTTCAGAACTGAGTTGTTGCGGATTGCCCATGAGATTCCACTCGCTGGACACTTGGGGATCGGCAAAACAAAGTAACGGCTGTCTCAACACGTCTATTGGCCCAAGATGGGGACAGATGTAACAACATACTGCCACTCCTGTGCCACCTGTCAAAAAGTGAGTAAGGCGGGGTCTGCTGTTAAGGCTCTCCTTATCCCTTTGCCAGTGATAGAGGAACCTTTCCAGAGAATCGCGGTGGACATTGTGGGCCTGCTGGCCATCCCCAGCAGCTCTGGAAAGCAATACATTCTCACCGTGGTAGACTTCGCTACCCGGTACCCAGAGGCAGTAGCTCTGTCTTCAACCAGGGCGGATAAGGTGGCTGATACGCTGGTGACCATCTTTTCAAGGGTAGGATTCCTAGGGAGATGCTTACCGGTCAAGGGACCCAATTCATGTCTCGCCTAGTGGAGTGTTGTAAGTTCATTTTCACCGTCATCACTGAGGCCCGAGGAACTCCCTCTTCTGGTAAGGAGAGGTAGTGAGTCTGATTATCAGACACCTGAGATTAATGATGATGACTGGCTGAGTGGAGTCACAGACTGGATATAAGGCTGCCTACGCCCATTTTCCCTGCGGGTGATTTCTCTGTGGTATCCTTGGAGTCCAGTCTGAATTCCTGCTCTGCTAAAGCTAAGTTTTCTTCCTTGCTTTTTGCATTTGTCCTTGCTTTGTTTTTTCTGGATTTCAGCCATTCCCTGCTGGGGTGAGCTGAACTCCTTAGCTCTGTCTCCTGAAAATACCAGAGTGCTGATTTAGTTTTGAAGCTTAGTTGCTTCAGGGCCTTTTTCCATTTCAGCTTGCTGGCCTATGTTTTTGATAGGGTTTTTGCCGATTGCAGACAGCAGCTTTCCTTTCCTTTCCTGTTTAGATTAGATTGGGCCCCAACGTTTGCTCAGCCTATCTTTCTATCTGTGTCAGTGTTTTTTCATCTTGCTTCACCGTCATTATATGTTGGGGGCTGCCTTTTACTTTGGGGTCTGCTCTGGGGCAGTTTAGATTTCCCTTTCTATCTTTAGGCTATATAGTTCTCCGGCTGTGTTCGAGGGGTCTAGGGCACCGTAGGTACTCCCCACGGCTACTGCTAGTTGTGTTGATAGGTTCAGGGGTCTGCAATCGGATAGTTGACAGCTCCTCTGGTTTTCTGGACGTAGCTTCTATTTTTGTGTCTGCCTCCTACGGTCACTCAATCATAACAGTGGAGGCTCTCTGTGAGAAAATGCAGGTGAAGCACCTGGTATCGAGTGCGTATCACCCACAGACCAATGGCTTGTGTGAACGCTTCAACAGTACCCTCAAACAGATGCTCCGCATGCTGGTTGAGACCCAAGGGCGCGACAGGTAGCGGTACCTCCCACACCTGCTGTTCGCTTACAGAGAAGTTCCGCAGGCCTCGACGGGGTTCTCCCCCTTCGAGCTCCTGTATGGCAGGCGAGTCCGGGGACCCCTTGGGTGGATAAGAGAATTCTGGGAAGATGAGCCAAACCCCACAGAAGTGTCCATTGTGGATTATGTCATGCGCTTCCGTGACAAGATGCAGACCTTGACGCAGTTGGTGCATGACAACATGACGCAGGCTCAGGCTGACCAGAAGCACTGGTATGACCAGAACGCCCGGGAGCGGACCTACCAGGTGGGTCAAAAGGTGTGGGTGCTGGTCCCCGTACCAACGGATAAGCTTCAGGCAGCCTGGGAAGGCCCATACGTCGTCCACCAACAACTCAACTCTGTCACCTATGTGGTCACGCTTGACCATGCTTGGGGTAGGCGCAAGGCCTTTCACGTCAATATGCTGAATGAACACCATGAACGTGAAGCCTGCGTCCTACCGGTCTGCAACCTGCCCGAGGATGGGAAGATCCCTTCCTGGACATGCTGGCTCAAGCCAAGGCCAATGGGTCCATTGAGGACATGGAGATAAGTGATTTGGTAACTGTACCGCAGCGGTCGCAGTTGTTGGTCACCCTGGAACCTTTCCGGGCCATGTTCACCAACCGACCTGGGAGGATGGAGTTAGCAATTCATGAGGTGGACACCGGGAATCACGCCCCACTACGGCGATCACCTTATCGGATCTCTGAGGAGGTGCAACAGGTCATGCGCCAAGAGATCAAAGACAGTCAAAAAGCGCGTGGGCCTCGCATGTAGACCTCGTGCCTAAAAAGGATCGGACCACCCGGTTCTGCGTGGACTACAGGGGGCTCAATGCCATCACAACCTTTGATGCACACCCAATGCCGCGCATCTAGGATCTGCTCGAGCGGTTGGCAAAAGCAAAATACATATCCATCATGGATTTGAGTCGGGGATACTGGCAGATTCCCCTGAGGCACAGGAGAAATCTGCCTTTATCACCCCTTTGGACTGTATGAGTCCACAGTCATGCCCTTCGGCATGAAAAATGCCCATGCCACTTTCCAGCGGATGGTCAACCACCTGCTCCGGGGACTGGAGGAGTACGTGGCGGCGTACCTGGATGACATCGCCATCTTCAGTTCCACCTGGGAAGAACACCTTCAGCAACTCCAGGAGGTGCTCAAGCGTCTTCACCAAGCAGGCCTGACTATCAAGCCGGGAAAGTCCCAGATGCGCATGTGCGAGGTCCACTACCTGGGGCACAGGGTAGGCGGGGGTTCCATGAGTCCGGAGCCAGAGAAAGTGGATGCAATCGTGTCCTGGCCCACCCCCGGGACCAAGAAACATGTAATGTCCTTCGAGGACGAGCCCGCTGATGTGCGCACAGACGCGTGTCAACTGGCCCGGCTTCCTTAGCGCCCTCTAAAAGGGAGAGGTGTAATAATAATGTAAGATATGTCTGTAAGGTATGACTTCTGGAATCTTCCAGAATCTCCCATTGTTACCCTTCAGATTAGATTTCTGATTGCCACACACTGCAGAGGTGACCCCCTCCTCTTTTCTCCCCCACAGCCCTTTCACACACACCAGAGTCTCTCTGCCTGCAGCTCTGGGAAATCTGAGACCGCAGTGCGGATTCTCTCTCTCTTCCCCCTCCCCCCTCCCTACACAGGCACGGGAAAGAATGTCTTTGTTTGAAGCCATGAGGCCAATTGAGTTTTGGGAAATATTAAAAGCTATAGCGCGGATTCCGTTCACGGCAGAAAAATGATACGGACATTTCTGTGATGTGGTTAAGTGGAAGGGTTATGGGTTATGAGCCAGTATCACTATGGTGGTCCTTGTGAAGCTCTAAACTCAGCAGAAACGGAGGACTGGATTTCTCCGTTACGGTGTGTCATAACTACTGCATGTTTGGTCTTGAATTATTGTATTCCACAAACTACAAAGAATGATACCATGTGCGAGTTTATGCGAGGTGCCCTCTACGAGATATGGTTATTATAAGTTTTTGTAGTCAGAATTGTGCTCTTACAGCAGGGGGAGTAACATCCCTAGACCGCCCCTTTCATGATGTCACGGACCCAGATCTATAAGGCATTCCCTCCCTGGGGTGAGGCAGTCGAGCTGCAGAGTCCGTGCTGACAGAACCCCAGATGCAGGGTGACGTGTGGCTGCTGCCCATCCCCCCACCACATGGCTAGCCTACAGACCATCTAAGCATCTGTAAGTTTAATTTCTGCTGTTAATCCCTTTTATTTTATACTAGATAGTGGCCCGATTCTATCGCATCGGGTATTCTTGAGTCTCTGTTAAAATAAAAAATAGTGATATACTCACCTCCCGACGGCCCCCGGACTCTTTCTCTCCTCTCACCACGCTCCCGGCATCTTCCAATCCCAGTAATGCTTTACGCGAAACACCGCTGATGACGTAGTGCTCTCGCGAGAGTGACGTCATCTCCAGCCCTTCTCGCTAAGCATTACTGGGACCGGAAGAGCGTGGTGAGAGGCGGGACAGAGTCCAGGGGCCGTCGGAAGGTGAGTATTTAACTATTTTTATAACTATTTTTTATTTTAACAGAGACTAGAATACCCGATGCGATAGAATCGGGCCACCATCTAGTGTATTATACTCCTGTTACACCCGGAGCTGCTGTCACTGTTCTGCTGTTACCTAAAGTATTGTACTCCAGTTACAGGCAGAGCTGCATTCACTGTTCTGCTGTTACCTAATGTATTGTACTCCGGTTACACCCAGAGCTGCTGTCACTGTTCTGCTGTTACTTAATTTATTGTTCTCCAGAATATGTACAGGACTGTGCCTGTGTAATGAGCGACGCAGCAGTGATGCCTTTAACCATTGTAATGTGCCTGTACAATAAGCGATGCGGCCGTGTTACCGCGATGACTAAGCAACTGTCGCTGATTGGTCGCGGCAGTTAGGCCACGACCAATCAGCGAAGCGCGATTTCCATTACAGACCGAGAGACAGACAGAATTAGACAATTATATAGTAACTAGATGGTGGCCCGATTTTATCGCATTGGGTATTCTAGAGTGTTGTGAGTTCATTTTCACCTTCATCACTGAGGCCCGAGGAACTCCCTCTTCTGGTAAGGAGAGGTAGTGAGCCTGATTATCAGACACCTGAGATTAATGATGATGACTGGCTGAGTGGAGTCACAGACTGGATATAAGGCTGCCTACGCCCATTTTCACTGCGGGTGATTTCTCTGTGGTATCCTTGGAGTCCAGTCTGAATTCCTGCTCTGCTAAAGCTAAGTTTTCTTCCTTGCTTTTTGCATTTGTCCTTGCTTTGTTTTTTCTGGATTTCAGCCATTCCCTGCTGGGGTGAGCTGAACTCCTTAGCTCTGTCTCCTGAAAATACCAGAGTGCTGATTTAGTTTTGAAGCTTAGTTGCTTCAGGGCCTTTTTCCATTTCAGCTTGCTGGCCTATGTTTTTGATAGGGTTTTTTGCCGATTGCAGACAGCAGCTTTCCTTTCCTGTTTAGATTAGATTGGGCCCCAACGTTTGCTCAGCCTATCTTTCTATCTGTGTCAGTGTTTTTTCATCTTGCTTCACCGTCATTATATGTTGGGGGCTGCCTTTTACTTTGGGGTCTGCTCTGGGGCAGTTTAGATTTCCCTTTCTATCTTTAGGCTATATAGTTCTCCGGCTGTGTTCGAGGGGTCTAGGGCACCGTAGGTACCCCCCACGGCTACTGCTAGTTGTGTTGATAGGTTCAGGGGTCTGCAATCAGATAGTTGCTCCTCTGGTTTTCTGGACGTAGCTTCTATTTTTGTGTCTGCCTCCTACGGTCACTCAATCATAACAGAATCACCCGCCTAACCGCAGATCCTAGGGTACTCAATAGCAGGAAAGAATTGCAAAAAAAAAAGTGTGTATATTTTTTCCTCTATATCTCTGAGGCCGTAGGGGGAATTTTTTTTTTCTCTCAATGGAGATAAAGCAATTGTCTGATCATGTGGAGCAGCTCGCTGCGGAAGTGCGGGGAATTTCCGCCTACCTTGCTCATTCACATGCTGCTGAACCAAAGATTCCTACACCTGATATATTTTGTGGTGATCGGTCTAAATTTTTGAATTTCAAAAATAATTGTAAATTATTTTTTGCCTTGAAGCCTAACTCGTCAGGGAGCTCCGCGCAGCAGGTTAAAATTGTCATCTCTTTGCTGCGTGGCGATCCCCAGGATTGGGCGTTTTCTTTGAAACCAGATGATCCTAGTCTGACTAATGTGAACGCATTTTTTCAAGCCTTGGGCTTGTTGTATGACGAACCTAATGCCATTGATCAGGCTGAAAAGACCCTGCTGGCATTGAATCAGGGTCGAGATTCTGCAGAATTGTACTGTCAAAAATTCCGAAAGTGGGCGGTACTTACTACTTGGAATGATAATGCCTTGGCTGCCCTCTTTCGGAAGGGTTTGTCAGAAGCCTGTAAAAGATACTATGGTGGGATTTCCTGTTCCCTCTGGTCTTGACGATTCTATATCATTAGCCATTCAGGTTGATCGGCGTTTGCGCGAACGCAAAACTGCACGAGAGGTGTTGCCACCTGTTGACTGAACCTATGCAATGTGATAGAGTTTTGTCCAGAGAGCAGCGTCAGGAGTTCAGAAGGCGTAATAAGTTGTGTTTTTTCTGTGGAGATGCCTCGCATATTATTTCTGTCTGTCCTAAACGAGAGAAACGCTTTGCACACACATTTTCTGTTGGTGGTGTTCAACCTAAGTTTCTTCTGGCTATTACTCTGATCTGCTCCCTGTCCACATTTTCCGCCAAGGCATTTGTGGATTCAGGAGCAGCTCTAAACCTAATGGACTTGGATTTTGCTAAACGTTGTGGATTTCCTATGACACCTCTGCGGATGTCTATCCCTTTGAGGGGGATTGATGCTACTCATTTGGCTAAAGATAAACCTCAGTTTTGGACCCAGGTGGTAATGCAGGTCGCCCCAGACCATCAAGAAAATTGCAGATTTTTGGTGTTGCATAATCTGCATGATACCATTGTTCTGGGGTTTCCCTGGTTACAAATCCATAATCCAGTTCTGGATTGGAAATCTTTGTCTGTGGTGAGTTGGGGTTGTCGGTGTGCCCTTAGTGATGCTCCTGTTTTCCCCACCTCTCCCCAGTCACATGATGTTCCTGACTATTTGGCTGACTTTTATGATGTATTTAGTGAGAATGAGTCTGCGTCTTTGCCTCCTCATAGGAGTTATGACTGTGCTATTGAGCTGAACCCGGGGTGTAAATTCCCCAAGGGTCGGCTTTTCAATTTATCTGTACCCGAGCACGAGGCTATGCGATCCTATATTAAGGAGGCATTGGAGAAGGGTCATATTAGACCATCCTCTTCACCCTTAGGTGCTGGGGGTTTTTTTGTAGCCAAAAAGGATGGATCACTAAGACCTTGTATTGATTATCGTGCCCTCAACAAGATTACTGTTAAATATCAGTATCCGTTACCCCTGATTTCGGATCTATTCTCTAGAGTTAAAGGTGCTTGCTGGTTTACCAAGCTTGACCTCAGGGGGGCGTATAATCTTATTCGCATTAAGCATGGGGATGAATGGAAGACGGCGTTTAATACTCCGGAGGGACACTTTGAGTACCTGGTGATGCCTTTTGGGCTCACTAATGCCCCTTCTGTCTTCCAGTGCTTCATGAACGATATTTTCCGAGATTTGGTGGATAAATTTTTGATTATCTATCTGGATGATATTTTGATCTTCTCCAAGGATTGGGATTCTCATGTGGAACATGTTCGGACTGTGTTCCGGATCTTGAGGGAGAATTCCCTGTATGTCAAGGGATCTAAATGCCTTTTTGGGGTACAGAGGATTTCATTTTTGGGATTTATTTTGTCTCCGTCAACTATTGAAATGGATCCAGCCAAGGTACAGGCCATTTATGATTGGGTTCAGCCCACTTCTTTGAAGGCCCTCCAGAAGTTTTTGGGTTTTGCTAATTTTTATCGGAAATTTATAGCAAAATTTTCTAGTATTGCCAAGCCATTGACTAAGAAGGGTGCTGATGTGTTAAATTGGTCTCCGGAGGCTGTTTCTTCCTTTCAGGAGTTGAAGCGAAGATTCACCTCCGCCCCTGTTTTGCGGCAACCTGATGTCTCACTTCCGTTCCAGGTAGAGGTGGATGCTTCTGAGATTGGTGCAGGAGCTGTTTTGTCCCAAAAGGATCCTGTAACATCTAAAATGAATCCCTGCGCTTTCTTTTCCCGAAAGTGCTCTCCATCTGAACGTAACTATGATGTGGGGAATCGGGAACTGTTGGCCATGAAATGGGCATTTGAGGAGTGGAGACATTGGTTAGAGGGAGCTAAGCATCAAGTCGTGGTCCTTACCGACCACAAGAATTTGATTTATCTAGAGTCGGCTAAGCGCTTGAACCCTAGACAGGCTAGGTGGGCCTTGTTTTTTACACGTTTTGATTTTGTGGTTTCTTTTCTTCCTGGAACTAAGAATGTCAAGGCAGACGCACTCTCTAGGAGTTTCTTTGCTGATTCTCCTGTGGTGACCAAACCTGCTACCATCTTAGGCGAAGGGGTAGTTCTTTCTGCCATCTCGCCCGATTTGAGACGTGCTCTGGAAGAGTTCCATAGAGACAAGCCTGAGCGTTGTCCCAGTGGAAAGTTGTATGTTCCTGACCAGTGGAAGAAGAGAGTGATGTCTGAAGTTCATTGCTCTGCTTTGGCTGGTCATCCAGGTATTTTTGGTACTAGAGATCTTGTGAGTCGGTCTTTTTGGTGGCCCTCCTTGTCTCGTGATGTCAGGAATTTTGTGCAGTCCTGTGGGACGTGCTCCCGGTCTAAATCATGCTCCCGCTCTAGTGGGTTGTTGATGCCTTTGCCTGTCCCCAAGAGGCCATGGACCCATATTTCAATGGATTTCATCTCTGATATGCCTGTCTCTCAAAGGATGACTGTTATTTGGGTGATTTGTGATAGGTTCTCTAAGATGGTTCATCTTGTACCACTCCCTAAGTTGCCGTCTTCCTCCGAGTTGGTGCCCCTGTTTTTGCAACAGGTGGTTCGCTTGCACGGGATTCCTGAGAACATTGTGTCTGACAGAGGAGTTCAGTTTGTGTCTAGATTTTGGAGAACTTTCTGTTCCAAGCTGGGAATTCAGTTGTCCTTCTCCTCTGCCTTTCACCCTCAGACCAATGGGCAGAAAGAGAGAACAAACCAGACCTTGGAGTCATATTTGAGATGTTTTATTTCCGCTGATCAGGATGATTGGGTTTCATTTCTACCCTTTAAATAATAGAGCTAGTTCTGCCACTTTGATGTCACCTTTTTTTTGTAACTTTGGGTTTCATCCTCGATTTTCTTCAGGGCAGGTGGAGCCGTCTGCCTGCCCAGGTGTTGACACTGTGGTGGAGAGAATGCACCAAATCTGGGACCAAGTGGTGGATAAGTTATCTCTCTCCCAGGAAAAGGCCCAGCGGTTTTCCAACCGACATAGGACCATTGGTCCCCAGTTTAAGGTTGGTGATATGGTGTGGTTATCATCAAAAAATATTGCTATGAAGGTGGCTTCTCCTAAGTTTAAGCCTAGATTTATTGGACCTTACAAGATTTTGGAGATTAATCCGGTCTCTTTTCGTTTGGCTCTTCCGGTCACATTTAAAATCCATAATGTGTTTCATAAGTCTTTGTTGAAGAGGTTTGTTGAACCTGTTGTTCCGGGAGTGGCACCTCCAGACCCTGTATTGGTTGAAGGTAACATTGAATATGAGGTAGAGAAAGTACTGGATTCTCGTCTGGCTAGACGGAGACTCCAGTATTTGGTTAAGTGGAAGGGTTATGGTCAGGAGGATAATTCCTGGGTCTCTGCCTCTGATGTTCATGCCAAAAGATTGGTGCGTGCCTTTCATCAGGCACACCCTGATCGCCCTGGTGGCGTGGTTGAGGGTTCGGTGACCCCTCCTCAAGGGGGAGGTACTGTTGTGAGTTCATTTTCACCTTCATCACTGAGGCCCGAGGAACTCCCTCTTCTGGTAAGGAGAGGTAGTGAGCCTGATTATCAGACACCTGAGATTAATGATGATGACTGGCTGAGTGGAGTCACAGACTGGATATAAGGCTGCCTACGCCCATTTTCCCTGCGGGTGATTTCTCTGTGGTATCCTTGGAGTCCAGTCTGAATTCCTGCTCTGCTAAAGCTAAGTTTTCTTCCTTGCTTTTTGCATTTGTCCTTGCTTTGTTTTTTCTGGATTTCAGCCATTCCCTGCTGGGGTGAGCTGAACTCCTTAGCTCTGTCTCCTGAAAATACCAGAGTGCTGATTTAGTTTTGAAGCTTAGTTGCTTCAGGGCCTTTTTCCATTTCAGCTTGCTGGCCTATGTTTTTGATAGGGTTTTTTGCCGATTGCAGACAGCAGCTTTCCTTTCCTGTTTAGATTAGATTGGGCCCCAACGTTTGCTCAGCCTATCTTTCTATCTGTGTCAGTGTTTTTTCATCTTGCTTCACCGTCATTATATGTTGGGGGCTGCCTTTTACTTTGGGGTCTGCTCTGGGGCAGTTTAGATTTCCCTTTCTATCTTTAGGCTATATAGTTCTCCGGCTGTGTTCGAGGGGTCTAGGGCACCGTAGGTACCCCCCACGGCTACTACTAGTTGTGTTGATAGGTTCAGGGGTCTGCAATCGGATAGTTGCCAGCTCCTCTGGTTTTCTGGACGTAGCTTCTATTTTTGTGTCTGCCTCCTACGGTCACTCATTCATAACAGAATCACCCGCCTAACCGCAGATCCTAGGGTACTCAATAGCAGGAAAGAATTGCAAAAAAAAAAGTGTGTATATTTTTTCCTCTATATCTCTGAGGCCGTAGGGGGAATTTTTTTTTTCTCTCAATGGAGATAAAGCAATTGTCTGATCGTGTGGAGCAGCTCGCTGCGGAAGTGCGGGGAATTTCCGCCTACCTTGCTCATTCACATGCTGCTGAACCAAAGATTCCTACACCTGATGTATTTTGTGGTGATCGGTCTAAATTTTTGAATTTCAAAAATAATTGTAAATTATTTTTTGCCTTGAAGCCTAACTCGTCAGGGAGCTCCGCGCAGCAGGTTAAAATTGTCATCTCTTTGCTGCGTGGCGATCCCCAGGATTGGGCGTTTTCTTTGAAACCAGATGATCCTAGTCTGACTAATGTGAACGCATTTTTTGAAGCCTTGGGCTTGTTGTATGACGAACCTAATGCCATTGATCAGGCTGAAAAGACCCTGCTGGCATTGAATCAGGGTCGAGATTCTGCAGAATTGTACTGTCAAAAATTCAGAAAGTGGGCGGTACTTACTACTTGGAATGATAATGCCTTGGCTGCTCTCTTTCGGAAGGGTTTGTCAGAAGCCTGTAAAAGATACTATGGTGGGATTTCCTGTTCCCTCTGGTCTTGACGATTCTATGTCATTAGCCATTCAGGTTGATCGGCGTTTGCGCGAACGCAAAACTGCACGAGAGGTGTTGCCACCTGTTGACTGAACCTATGCAATGTGATAGAGTTTTGTCCAGAGAGCAGCGTCAGGAGTTCAGAAGGCGTAATAAGTTGTGTTTTTTCTGTGGAGATGCCTCGCATATTATTTCTGTCTGTCCTAAACGAGAGAAACGCTTTGCACACACGTTTTCTGTTGGTGGTGTTCAACCTAAGTTTCTTCTGGCTATTACTCTGATCTGCTCCCTGTCCACATTTTCCGCCAAGGCATTTGTGGATTCAGGAGCAGCTCTAAACCTAATGGACTTGGATTTTGCTAAACGTTGTGGATTTCCTATGACACCTCTGCGGATGCCTATCCCTTTGAGGGGGATTGATGCTACTCATTTGGCTAAAGATAAACCTCAGTTTTGGACCCAGGTGGTAATGCAGGTCGCCCCAGACCATCAAGAAAATTGCAGATTTTTGGTGTTGCATAATCTGCATGATACCATTGTTCTGGGGTTTCCCTGGTTACAAATCCATAATCCAGTTCTGGATTGGAAATCTTTGTCTGTGGTGAGTTGGGGTTGTCGGTGTGCCCTTAGTGATGCTCCTGTTTTCTCCACCTCTCCCCAGTCACATGATGTTCCTGACTATTTGGCTGACTTTTATGATGTATTTAGTGAGAATGAGTCTGCGTCTTTGCCTCCTCATAGGAGTTATGACTGTGCTATTGAGCTGAACCCGGGGTGTAAATTCCCCAAGGGTCGGCTTTTCAATTTATCTGTACCCGAGCACGAGGCTATGCGATCCTATATTAAGGAGGCATTGGAGAATGGTCATATTAGACCATCCTCTTCACCCTTAGGTGCTGGATTTTTTTTTTGTAGCCAAAAAGGATGGATCACTAAGACCTTGTATTGATTATCGTGCCCTCAACAAGATTACTGTTAAATATCAGTATCCGTTACCCCTGATTTCGGATCTATTCTCTAGAGTTAAAGGTGCTTGCTGGTTTACCAAGCTTGACCTCAGGGGGGCGTATAATCTTATTCGCATTAAGCATGGGGATGAATGGAAGACGGCGTTTAATACTCCGGAGGGACATTTTGAGTACCTGGTGATGCCTTTTGGGCTCACTAATGCCCCTTCTGTCTTCCAGTGCTTCATGAACGATATTTTCCGAGATTTGGTGGATAAATTTTTGATTATCTATCTGGATGATATTTTGATCTTCTCCAAGGATTGGGATTCTCATGTGGAACATGTTCGGACTGTGTTCCGGATCTTGAGGGAGAATTCCCTGTATGTCAAGGGATCTAAATGCCTTTTTGGGGTACAGAGGATTTCATTTTTGGGATTTATTTTGTCTCCGTCTACTATTGAAATGGATCCAGCCAAGGTACAGGCCATTTATGATTGGGTTCAGCCCACTTCTTTGAAGGCCCTCCAGAAGTTTTTGGGTTTTGCTAATTTTTATCGGAAATTTATAGCAAAATTTTCTAGTATTGCCAAGCCATTGACTGATTTGACTAAGAAGGGTGCTGATGTGTTAAATTGGTCTCCGGAGGCTGTTTCTTCCTTTCAGGAGTTGAAGCGAAGATTCACCTCCACCCCTGTTTTGCGGCAACCTGATGTCTCACTTCCGTTCCAGGTAGAGGTGGATGCTTCTGAGATTGGTGCAGGAGCTGTTTTGTCCCAAAAGGATCCTGTAACATCTACAATGAATCCCTGCGCTTTCTTTTCCCGACAGTTCTCTCCATCTGAACGTAACTATGATGTGGGGAATCGGGAACTGTTGGCCATGAAATGGGCATTTGAGGAGTGGAGACATTGGTTGGAGGGAGCTAAGCATCAAGTCGTGGTCCTTACCGACCACAAGAATTTGATTTATCTAGAGTCGGCTAAGCGCTTGAACCCTAGACAGGCTAGGTAGGCCTTGTTTTTTACACGTTTTGATTTTGTGGTTTCTTTTCTTCCTGGAACTAAGAATGTCAAGGCAG
Organism: Dendrobates tinctorius; assembly: GCF_039654945.1. Taxonomy (NCBI): domain Eukaryota; kingdom Metazoa; phylum Chordata; class Amphibia; order Anura; family Dendrobatidae; genus Dendrobates; species Dendrobates tinctorius. Next base: position 58,361,581 of record NW_027361683.1, on the reverse strand, counting down.
ACGCACTCTCTAGGAGTTCCTTTGCTGATTCTCCTGTGGTGACCAAACCTGCTACCATCTTAGGCGAAGGGGTAGTTCTTTCTGCCATCTCGCCCGATTTGAGACGTGCTCTGGAAGAGTTCCAGAGAGACAAGCCTGAGCGTTATCCCAGTGGAAAGTTGTATGTTCCTGACCAGTGGAAGAAGAGAGTGATGTCTGAAGTTCATTGCTCTGCTTTGGCTGGTCATCCAGGTATTTTTGGTACTAGAGATCTTGTGAGTCGGTCTTTTTGGTGGCCCTCCTTGTCTCGTGATGTCAGGAATTTTGTGCAGTCCTGTGGGACGTGCTCCCGGTCTAAATCATGCTCCCGCTCTAGTGGGTTGTTGATGCCTTTGCCTGTCCCCAAGAGGCCATGGACCCATATTTCAATGGATTTCATCTCTGATATGCCTGTCTCTCAAAGGATGACTGTTATTTGGGTGATTTGTGATAGGTTCTCTAAGATGGTTCATCTTGTACCACTCCCTAAGTTGCCGTCGTCCTCCGAGTTGGTGCCCCTGTTTTTGCAACAGGTGGTTCGCTTGCACGGGATTCCTGAGAACATTGTGTCTGACAGAGGAGTTCAGTTTGTGTCTAGATTTTGGAGAACTTTCTGTTCCAAGCTGGGAATTCAGTTGTCCTTCTCCTCTGCCTTTCACCCTCAGACCAATGGGCAGAAAGAGAGAACAAACCAGACCTTGGAGTCATATTTGAGATTGTTACACCGCTCCGCCATACTCACCCGGCCTCCGCTCCCACGCCGCAGTCGCCCTCCGCTCCCACGCCGCAGCCTCTCTCCACCCGACGGCCGCGGCGGTCACCTGAGACAGACCCGCGACCGATGCCTTCCCTGCATGCTATGCGCATGCGCCATAGGCCGCGGCCGCGCCTCCTTCCTGCTTCTTATGCTCCGGCTGTGCCCTGACCCGGAAGCACATTTGGACCAATGGCTGACCAGACGGGGCCATATCAGGCCGCTTCCCCCTGAGGGAGGCGCCTGATCGTTGTGTTTCCTGACACTCTGGCCTCGCTCCATCGTGCACACTCTGCTCCTGCAGTTCCTGTCTCGGCTGCTCCTCACAGCAGCTTCTCAGTCCTGCTACCCGTGTTCCTGTCGTCCTACTCCAGTCCTGCCTTGTGTTCCTGTCGTCCTACTCCAGTCCTGCCTTGTGTTCCTGCCGTCCTACTCCAGTCCTGCCTTCACTGTTCCTGCCGTCCTACTCCAGTCCTGCCTTGTGTTCCTGCCGTCCTACTCCAGTCCTGCCTTCACTGTTCCTGCCGTCCTACTCCAGTCCTGCCTTGTGTTCCTGCCGTCCTACTCCAGTCCTGTCTTCAGTGCTCCTGCCGTCCTACTCCAGTCTCAGTCTTACTCCGGTCCATCCTGAGCCGCCCCTCTCGGTACCGGCTACCGTGGTACTCGAACCCCTGGGCCTGCTCCTAACGGTCCCTGTATAGGGGTCGGTTCCACCTGGCAGCTCGCCCGGGGTCCCTCGGTGCCACGGTCCAGAGGGTCCACTCTCGGAGCTCCCGCTCCTGACCACCCACGCTAACAGTACGATCAGGCCATGGACTCCGCCGGTACTACGGCTGCTACCCAGAAAGAGTTGCTATTCCTACGGGAGAATCAGGGGCGCATTATGTCAATCATGAAGTCGATGGACACCCGTTTGTCGGCCTTACAGGTGGCCGATCCTGGAAATGCCACTCAGCTGGCCAGTCTCCAACAGGAGCTGGGCCAGCAGCAAGATACTCAAACCCACATTTTGTCCTACATGGCCTCCTTTGATAGTCGCTTGTCGGCCCTCCAGGCTGCCGCTGCAGTGCCGACTCCTCCCCCTGCGTCTGCTGCTCATCCGACGCCCCGCCTCGCCAAGCCGCCTCGTTTCACCGGGGATCCCAAGCTCTGTAGGGGGTTCTTAAATCAGTGTAGTCTCCACTTTGAATGGCTGCCGCAGCAATATCCCTCGGACCGGGCCAAAGTGGCCTTCATCATGTCCCATCTGGAGGGAGAGGCCCTTTCTTGGGTAAACCCGCTCTGGGAACGTGACGACCCGGTCGTTTCGAGTCTCCCGGTTTTCCTGGATACGTTTCGTAAGGTTTTCGATGAGCCGGGCCGGTTAGCCTCTCTCACTGAGTCACTCTTTAACTTACACCAGGGCTCTCTCACGGTCGGACAGTACGCTATTCGCTTTCGCACTATTTCCTCTGAGCTCGGCTGGAATAACGCAGCTTTGGTGGGGGCATTCTGGCGCGGTCTTTCTAGTAAAATAAAGGATGAACTCGCTGGTCGAGATACCCCGTCCACCTTAGAGGACCTTATCTCGCTGGCTACCCGCATTGACCTGCGCTTCCTGGAGCGCGCTCGGGAGTCAGTGAGAGACAGGCGCTCCTCCAGGTCAGTTCCTCCTTTCGCTCAGTCGGCCAGCTCACGTTCAGTCGGATCTTCTTCCCTCTCTTCGGGTGAGCCCATGCAGATAGATCATCTCAGGTTGGCCGAGTTACGTCAGAGAGAGAGACGGGCACAAGGTCTGTGCCTCTATTGCGGTCATTCGTCACACTATATCCGCACCTGTCCTAAGAGACAGGGAAACGACTCCACCTAGGTCAGGTAAGAGAGGCCTTCCTAGGTGATGATGATGATTCCTCTCAACCCCTTACGATTTCTGTGCTTTTGGTTTCAGGAGGGAGGCGTGGTTCCGAGGTGGCCTACGTGGATTCGGGCTCAGCGGGTAACTTCATTCGGCCGGAAGAGGTAGACAAATACCAAATTCCTGTAGTCACTCTATCTAACCCAATTCAGATTGCCACCGTGGATGGCAAACCGCTACAGGTGACCGTCACCTTGGTCACTGAAGAGGTGGAATTGCAAATCGGAGCCTTACATCGAGAGAAGATAGCCTTTTACGTTTTACCTAAGCTCTCTCACGCCATTCTACTCGGTCTTCCATGGTTAAGGACTCATCAGCCTGTTCTCGACTGGTCTTCTGGGGAGATACTCCGCTGGGGGCACCCGTGCCAAGCTCGCTGTCTGACTCCTGTCCGCCTGGCGGCCGCTCCACGGTCACCTCCAGACCTCCCGGGTCTTCCTCCAGCTTACAGCTCCTACGCCGATGTTTTTGATAAGAAGGAAGCAGAGGTCCTCCCTCCACACCGGCCGTTTGACTGCCCAATTGAACTTGTTTCTGGTTCAACCCCCCCAAGGGGCAGAATCTACCCTCTGTCTCCCGTGGAGACCACCGCCATGTCCGAGTACGTCCAAGAGAACCTCGCCAAAGGCTTTATACGGAAATCCTCTTCGCCCGCGGGAGCCGGGTTCTTCTTCGTCAAAAAGAAGGACGGGACTCTACGGCCATGCATTGACTATAGGGGCTTGAATGAGATTACCATCAAGAACAGGTACCCTCTTCCACTCATTCCGGAACTGTTTGACCGTCTCAGAGGGGCTCGGGTCTTTACCAAGCTGGACCTCAGAGGAGCCTACAATCTGGTCCGTATCCGTGCAGGTGACGAGTGGAAGACCGCTTTCAACACTCGAGATGGCCATTACGAGTACCTGGTCATGCCCTTCGGTCTTTGCAATGCTCCTGCAGTCTTTCAAGAGTTCGTCAACGAGATCTTCCGGGATCTCTTGTACTCCTGTGTGGTCGTGTACTTAGACGACATCCTCGTCTTCTCGCCGGACCTCTCGTCCCACAGAAAGAGTGTCCGCCTGGTGCTTCAGCGTCTTCGGGAGAACCGTCTGTATGCAAAGATCGAGAAATGTCTCTTCGAACAGACCTCTCTGCCATTTCTGGGATACATTATCTCCGACGCTGGTCTAAGGATGGATCCCGAGAAGTTGTCTGCCATCCTCAAATGGCCTCGCCCCGTCGGATTAAAGGCGATACAACGATTCCTCGGGTTCGCCAACTATTACCGGCAATTTGTCTCCCACTTCTCCGCGATCACAAGACCCATTTCTGTGCTTACCCGTAAAGGGTCTACTTCCAAGGATTGGTCTCCTGAGGCAGAGGAGGCCTTTCTGTCCCTAAAACGGGCTTTCTCCACGGCTCCGGTCCTGCATCGCCCTGAGAGCGATCGACCTTTTGTACTCGAGGTGGACGCTTCCTCGACTGGTGCCGGGGCGGTGCTGTCCCAGAGAACCGCCTCCGGTCGCCTGCACCCTTGTGGCTTCTTCTCGAAGGCCTTTTCTCCATCCGAGTGTAACTACTCGATCGGTGACCGGGAACTTTTGGCCATCAAGTTGGCCTTGGAGGAATGGCGCCACCTCCTGGAAGGAGCTGTCCATCCTTTTGTCATCTTCTCGGACCACAAGAATCTGGCCTATCTCCAGTCTGCCCAGAGACTAAACCCTCGCCAGGCCAGATGGTCTTTATTTTTTGCCCGATTTGATTTCGAGCTCCGATTCCGTCCCGGCAGCAAGAATTCCAAAGCCGACGCCCTGTCCAGGGTCTTCCAACCACACGAATCCACGGAGGAACCGTCACATATCATTGATCCCACTAGGATCATCACCGTGGCTCCAGTGAACTGGCTTACTCCTCCGCCTGGCAAGACGCTTGTGCCAGAGAATCTCAAGCAAAAGGTTCTTCTATGGGGGCACTCCTCCAAACTGGCCGGCCATGCCGGAACTAAGAAGACCCTTGATCTTATCAAACGTCACTACTGGTGGCCCTCACTTCGCCAAGATGTACTCGATTTTGTGGCTTCTTGTCCATCCTGTGCAAAGAACAAGGTACCACGGAGATCTCCGTCTGGCTTGTTGCTTCCGTTGCCTGTCCCTACGGTTCCTTGGGAGAACATCGCCATGGATTTCATCACCGACCTACCCTGCTCTGCGGGCTGCTCAGTCATTCTGGTGGTGGTGGATCGTTTTTCCAAGATGGCTCACTTCATCCCTCTGCCCGGTCTTCCCTCAGCGCCGGAGCTGGCCGAGATCTTCATTCATCAAGTCTTCAGGCTTCATGGACTACCTCGACGCATTGTGTCTGACCGAGGGGTTCAGTTTACCTCCAAGTTCTGGCGTTCGCTTTGTAAGCTTATGAACGTTTCCCTCGACTTCTCCTCGGCCTACCATCCACAGTCCAATGGACAAGTAGAGCGTACCAACCAGACGCTTACGGGATACTTACGCCACTTCTCTAACGCCCACCAGAACGATTGGGTCAGCTTACTCCCCTGGGCAGAGTTCGCTTATAACAACCATGCTGGTGAGTCTTCGGCCAAGTCTCCGTTTTTCATTGTTTTTGGCAGACATCCTGGTGTCCCTCTTCCGATAACCCCTGCCTCTGAGGTACCCGCGGCCAATGCCTTGTCCTCGGAATTTTCTAAGATTTGGGCTGAGACCAACACATCACTCAAGAGATCCGCTGATCAGATGAAGAACTATGCAGACAAAAAGAGGTTGGATTCTCCTCCGTATCGTGTTGGCGACAAGGTCTGGCTCTCCTCCAAATTCGTCCGACTAAAACTGCCCTCCTACAAGTTGGGTCCACGCTACATCGGTCCGTTTGAAATTCTGGGACGTATTAACGAAGTTGCCTACAAATTGAGGTTGCCTGCTTCGCTCCGGATCCCAAACACCTTTCACGTCTCTCTCCTGAAGCCTGTGGTGCTGAATCGTTTCCATTCCTCGCTTGATCTTGGTCCTCAGCCGGTGGGTGCCGACAACGTTTTTGAAGTGCAGGACATCCTCGCTGTGAAAAGGGTTAGAGGTAGGACTTTCTTTCTCGTTGATTGGAAGGGCTTTGGTCCTGAGGAGAGATCCTGGGAGCCTCGGGAGAATATTAATGCTCCCCGTATCCTCAAGAGGTTTCTTGTTAATCTCCGGGGGGGGCGGCTTAGGGGAGGGGGTACTGTTACACCGCTCCGCCATACTCACCCGGCCTCCGCTCCCACGCCGCAGTCGCCCTCCGCTCCCACGCCGCAGCCTCTCTCCACCCGACGGCCGCGGCGGTCACCTGAGACAGACCCGCGACCGATGCCTTCCCTGCATGCTATGCGCATGCGCCATAGGCCGCGGCCGCGCCTCCTTCCTGCTTCTTATGCTCCGGCTGTGCCCTGACCCGGAAGCACATTTGGACCAATGGCTGACCAGACGGGGCCATATCAGGCCGCTTCCCCCTGAGGGAGGCGCCTGATCGTTGTGTTTCCTGACACTCTGGCCTCGCTCCATCGTGCACACTCTGCTCCTGCAGTTCCTGTCTCGGCTGCTCCTCACAGCAGCTTCTCAGTCCTGCTACCCGTGTTCCTGTCGTCCTACTCCAGTCCTGCCTTGTGTTCCTGTCGTCCTACTCCAGTCCTGCCTTGTGTTCCTGCCGTCCTACTCCAGTCCTGCCTTCACTGTTCCTGCCGTCCTACTCCAGTCCTGCCTTGTGTTCCTGCCGTCCTACTCCAGTCCTGCCTTCACTGTTCCTGCCGTCCTACTCCAGTCCTGCCTTGTGTTCCTGCCGTCCTACTCCAGTCCTGTCTTCAGTGCTCCTGCCGTCCTACTCCAGTCTCAGTCTTACTCCGGTCCATCCTGAGCCGCCCCTCTCGGTACCGGCTACCGTGGTACTCGAACCCCTGGGCCTGCTCCTAACGGTCCCTGTATAGGGGTCGGTTCCACCTGGCAGCTCGCCCGGGGTCCCTCGGTGCCACGGTCCAGAGGGTCCACTCTCGGAGCTCCCGCTCCTGACCACCCACGCTAACAGAGATGTTTTATTTCCGCTGAACAGGATGATTGGGTTTCATTTTTACCCTTTAAATAATAGAGCTAGTTCTGCCACTTTGATGTCACCTTTTTTTTGTAACTTTGGGTTTCATCCTCGATTTTCTTCAGGGCAGGTGGAGCCGTCTGCCTGCCCAGGTGTTGACACTGTGGTGGAGAGAATGCACCAAATCTGGGACCAAGTGGTGGATAAGTTATCTCTCTCCCAGGAAAAGGCCCAGCGGTTTTCCAACCGACATAGGACCATTGGTCCCCAGTTTAAGGTTGGTGATATGGTGTGGTTATCATCAAAAAATATTGCTATGAAGGTGGCTTCTCCTAAGTTTAAGCCTAGATTTATTGGACCTTACAAGATTTTGGAGATTAATCCGGTCTCTTTTCGTTTGGCTCTTCCGGTCACATTTAAAATCCATAATGTGTTTCATAAGTCTTTGTTGAAGAGGTTTGTTGAACCTGTTGTTCCGGGAGTGGCACCTCCAGACCCTGTATTGGTTGAAGGTAACATTGAATATGAGGTAGAGAAAGTACTGGATTCTCGTCTGGCTAGACGGAGACTCCAGTATTTGGTTAAGTGGAAGGGTTATGGTCAGGAGGATAATTCCTGGGTCTCTGCCTCTGATGTTCATGCCAAAAGATTGGTGCGTGCCTTTCATCAGGCACACCCCGATCGCCCTGGTGGCGTGGTTGAGGGTTCGGTGACCCCTCCTCAAGGGGGAGGTACTGTTATGAGTTCATTTTCACCTTCATCACTGAGGCCCGAGGAACTCCCTCTTCTGGTAAGGAGAGGTAGTGAGCCTGATTATCAGACACCTGAGATTAATGATGATGACTGGCTGAGTGGAGTCACAGACTGGATATAAGGCTGCCTACGCCCATTTTCCCTGCGGGTGATTTCTCTGTGGTATCCTTGGAGTCCAGTCTGAATTCCTGCTCTGCTAAAGCTAAGTTTTCTTCCTTGCTTTTTGCATTTGTCCTTGCTTTGTTTTTTCTGGATTTCAGCCATTCCCTGCTGGGGTGAGCTGAACTCCTTAGCTCTGTCTCCTGAAAATACCAGAGTGCTGATTTAGTTTTGAAGCTTAGTTGCTTCAGGGCCTTTTTCCATTTCAGCTTGCTGGCCTATGTTTTTGATAGGGTTTTTTGCCGATTGCAGACAGCAGCTTTCCTTTCCTTTCCTGTTTAGATTAGATTGGGCCCCAACGTTTGCTCAGCCTATCTTTCTATCTGTGTCAGTGTTTATTCATCTTGCTTCACCATCATTATATGTTGGGGGCTGCCTTTTACTTTGGGGTCTGCTCTGGGGCAGTTTAGATTTCCCTTTCTATCTTTAGGCTATATAGTTCTCCGGCTGTGTTCGAGGGGTCTAGGGCACCGTAGGTACCCCCCACGGCTACTGCTAGTTGTGTTGATAGGTTCAGGGGACTGCAATCGGATAGTTGCCAGCTCCTCTGGTTTTCTGGACGTAGCTTCTATTTTTGTGTCTGCCTCCTACGGTCACTCATTCATAACAGTGGAGGCTCTCTGTGAGTCTCTGTTAAAATAAAAATAGTGATATACTCGCCTCCCAACGGCCCCTGGACTCTTTCTCTCCTCTCACCATGCTCCCGGCATCTTCCGGTCCCAGTAATGCTTAGCGCGAAACACCGCAGATGATTCCGCGCTCTTGCTAGAGTGACGTCATCTCCAGCCCTTCTTGCTAAGCATTACTGGGACCGGAAGATGCCGGGAGCATGGTGAGAGGAGGGACAGAGTCCGGGGGTCGTCGGAAGGTGAGTATATAACTATTTTTTATTTTAACAGAGACTCTAGAATACCCGATGCAATAGAATCGGGCCACCATCTAGTGTATTATACTCCTGTTACACCCAGAGCTGCTGTTACTGTTCTGCTGTTACCTAATGTATTGTACTCCAGTTAATCCCAGAGCTGCAGTCACTGTTCTGCTTTTACCTAATGTATTGTAGTCCAGTTACACCCAGAGCTGCAGTCACTGTTCTGCTCTTACCTAATGTATTATACTCCTGTTACAGCCAGAGCTGCAGTCACTGTTCAGATCTTACCTAATGCATTGTACTCCAGTTACTCCCAGAGCTGCAGTCACTGTTCTGCTCTTACCTAATGCATTGTACGCAAGTTACACCCAGAGCTGCAGTCACTGTTCTGCTGTTACCTCATGTATTGTACTCCAGTTTCACCCAGATATGCAGTCACTGTTCTGCTGTTACCTAATGTACTCCTGTTACACCCAGAGCTGCAGTCACTGTTCTGCTGTTACCTAATGTAGTGTACTCCAGTTACACCCAGATCTGCAGTCACTGTTCTGCTGTTATCTAATGTATTGAACTCCAGTTACTCCCAGAGCTGCAGTCACTGTTCTGCTTTTACCTAATGTATTGTAGTCCAGTTACGCCCAGAGCTGCAGTCACCGTTCTGCTCTTACCTAATGTATTATACTCCAGTTACAGCCAAAGCTGCAGTCACTGTTCAGATCTTACCTAATGTATTGTACTCCAGTTACACCTAGAGCTGCAGTCACTTTTCTGCTGTTACCTAATGTATTGTACGCAAGTTACACCCAGAGCTGCAGTCACTGTTCTGTTACTTAACCCCTTCCCAACCTGTGACACAGCGTATGCTGTTATGAATGGGTCACCGAGGAGGAAAAAACAACACAAGCCAGGTGTTGTGAGTTCATTTTCCCCTTTGCTACTGAGGTCTGGTGAACTCCCTCTTCTGGTAAAGGAAGGTAGTGAGCCTGATTATCAGGCACCTGAGCCTAATGAGGATGACTGGCTGAGTGGAGTTACGGACTGGATATAAGGCTGCCGACGCCCTTCTGCCCTGCGGGTGATTTCTCTGAGGGATTCTTAGAGACCAGTCTGAAGTCCTGCTCCTCAAAAGCTAAGTTTTCTACTCTTCTTTTGCATTTGTGTTTTGACCTTGTTTTGCTTTTTTTTTCTGGATTTCTGCCATTCCCTGCTGGGTGATCTGAATTCCTTTTTGCTCTGTCTTCAGAAAATACCTGAGTACTGATATAGTATTTTTGAAGCCTAGCGTCTTCAGGGTTTTTTTTCATATCAGTTTGTTGGCCATTGTCTTTGAAAGGGTTTTTGCAGATTGCAGACAGCAACCTTCCTTTCCTGTCCTATGTAGTTAGCTTGGGCCCCACCATTTGCTCAGTCTCTCTTTCTACCTGTGTGAGTGTTTTTTCATCTTGCTTCACCGTCATTATATGTTGGGGGCTGCCTATTACTTTGGGGGTCTGCTCTGGGGCAGTTTAGATTTCCCTTTCTGTCTTTAGGCTATTTAGCTCTCCGGCTGTGATCGAGGGGTCTAGGGCACCGTAGGAACCCCCCACGGCTACTGCTAGTTGTGTTGGTAGGTTCAGGGGTCTGCAATCTGATAGTGGCCAACATCTCTGGTTTTCTGGACGTAGCTACTATTTTTGTGTTTGCCTCCTACGGTGACTCGTTCATAACAGAATCACCCGCCATACCGCAGATCCTAGGGTACTCAATAGCAGGAAAGAATTGTAAAAAAAAAAAAAAAAAAAAAGTGTGTATATTTTTTCCTCTATATCTCTGAGGCCGTAGGGGGAATTTTTTTTTCTCTCAATGGAGATAAAGCAATTGTCTGATCGTGTGGAGCAGCTCGCTGCGGAAGTGCGGGGAATTTCCGCCTACCTTGCTCATTCTCATGCTGCTGAACCAAAGATTCCTACACCTGATGTATTTTTTGGGGATTGGTCTAAATTTTTGAATTTCAAAAATAATTGTAAATTATTTTTTGCCTTGAAGCCTAACTCGTCAGGGAGCTCCGCGCAGCAGGTTAAAATTGTTATCTCTTTGCTGCGTGGCGATCCCCAGGATTGGGCGTTTTCTTTGAAACCAGATGATCCTGTTTTGACTGATGTGGACGCGTTTTTTCAAGCCTTGGGGTTGTTATATGACGAACCTAATGCTATTGATCAGGCTGAAAGGACCCTGCTGGCATTGAACCAGGGTCGAGATTCTGCAGAAGTGTACTGTCAAAAATTCCAAAAGTGGGCGGTCCTTACTACCTGGAATGATAGTGCCTTGGCTGCTCTCTTTCGGAAGGGTTTGTCAGAAGCCGTAAAAGATACTATGGTGGGATTTCCTGTTCCCTCTGGTCTTGACGATTCTATGTCATTAGCCATTCAGGTTGATCGGCGTTTACGTGAACGTAAAATTATACGGGAAACGCTGCCACCTGTTGAACAAATGTCTGAACCTATGCAATGTGATAGAGTTCTGTCCAGGGAGCAGCGTCAGGAGTTCAGAAGGCGTAATAAGCTGTGTTTTTTCTGTGGAGATGCCTCGCATATTATTTCTGTCTGTCCTATACGAGAGAAACGCTTTGCACACACGTTTTCTGTTGGTGGTGTTCAACCTAAGTTTCTTCTGGCAATTACTCTGATCTGCTCCCTGTCCACATTTTCCGCCAAGGCTTTTGTGGATTCGGGAGCAGCCCTAAACCTAATGGACTTGGATTTTGCTAAACGTTGTGGATTTCCGATGACACCTCTGCAGACGCACATCCCTTTGAGGGGGATTGATGCTACCCCTTTGGCAAAAAATAAACCTCAGTTTTGGACCCAGGTGGTAATGCGGGTCACCCCAGACCATCAAGAAAATTGCAGATTTTTGGTGTTGCATAATCTGCATGATACCATTGTTCTGGGGTTTCCCTGGTTACAAATTCATAATCCAGTTTTGGATTGGAAATCTGTGTCTGTGGTGAGTTGGGGTTGTCGGTGTGCCTTTAGTGAGGCTCTGGTGTTTTCCACCTCTCCTCAGTCGCATGATGTTCCTGACTATTTGGCGGACTTTTATGATGTATTTAGTGAGAATGAGTCTGCGTCTTTGCCTCCTCATAGGAGTTATGACTGTGCAATTGAACTGAGCCCGGGGTGTAAATTTCCCAAGGGTCGGCTCTTCAATTTATCTGTACCCGAGCACGAGGCTATGCGATCCTATATTAAGGAGGCGTTGGAGAAGGGTCATATTAGACCATCCTCGTCACCCTTAGGTGCCGGTTTTTTTTTTGTGGCCAAAAAGGATGGATCATTGAGACCTTGTATTGATTATCGTGCCCTCAACAAAATTACTGTTAAATATCAGTATCCGTTACCCCTATCGGATCTATTCTCTAGAGTTAAAGGTGCTTGCTGGTTTACCAAGCTTGACCTCAGGGGGCGTATAATCTTATCCGCATTAAGCATGGGGATGAATGGAAGACGGCGTTTAATACTCCGGAGGGACATTTTGAGTACCTGGTGATGCCTTTTGGGCTCACTAATGCCCCTTCTGTCTTCCAGTGCTTCATGAACGATATTTTCCGAGACTTTGTCGATAAATTTTTGATTATCTATCTGGATGATATTTTGATCTTCTCCAAGGATTGGGATTCTCATGTGGAACATATTCGGACTGTGTTCCGGATCTTGAGGGAGAATTCCCTGTATGTCAAAGGATCGAAATGCCTTTTTGGAGTACAGAGGATTTCTTTTTTGGGATTTATTTTGTCTCCGTCAACTATTGAAATGGATCCAGCCAAGGTACAGGCCATTTATGATTGGGTTCAGCCCACTTCTTTGAAGGCCCTCCAGAAGTTTTTGGGTTTTGCTAATTTTTATCGGAAATTTATAGCAAAATTTTCTAGTATTGCCAAGCCATTGACTGATCTGACTAAGAAGGGTGCTGATGTGTTGAATTGGTCTCCGGAGGCTGTTTCTTCCTTTCAGGAGCTGAAGCGAAGATTCACCTCCGCCCCGGTTTTGCGGCAACCTGATGTCTCACTCCCGTTCCAGGTAGAGGTGGATGCTTCTGAGATTGGTGCAGGAGCTGTTTTGTCCCAAAAGGATCCTGTAACATCTAAAATGAATCCCTGTGCTTTCTTTTCCCGAAAGTTCTCTCCATCTGAACGTAACTATGATGTGGGGAATCGGGAACTGTTGGCCATGAAATGGGCATTTGAGGAGTGGAGACATTGGTTGGAGGGAGCTAAACATCAAGTCGTAGTCCTCACTGACCACAAGAATTTGATTTATCTAGAGTCGGCTAAGCGCTTGAACCCTAGACAGGCTAGGTAGGCCTTGTTTTTTACACGTTTTGATTTTGTGGTTTCTTTTCTTCCTGGAACTAAGAATGTCAAGGCAGACGCACTCTCTAGGAGTTTCTTTGCTGATTCTCCTGTGGTGACCAAACCTGCTACCATCTTAGGCGAAGGGGTAGTTCTTTCTGCCATCTCGCCCAATTTGAGACGTGCTCTGGAAGAGTTCCAGGAGGACAAACCTGAGCGTTGTCCCAGTGGAAAGTTGTATGTTCCTGACCAGTGGAAGAAGAGAGTGATGTCTGAAGTTCATTGCTCTGCATTGGCTGGTCATCCAGGTATTTTTGGTACTAGAGATCTGGTGAGTCGGTCTTTTTGGTGGCCCGCCTTGTCTCATGATGTCAGGAATTTTGTGCAGTCCTGTGGGACTTGCTCCCGGTCTAAATCTTGTTCTCGCTCTAGTGGGTTGTTGATGCCTTTGCCGGTCCCCAGGAGGCCATGGACCCATATTTCAATGGATTTCATCTCTGATATGCCTGTCTCTCAAAGAATGACTGTTATTTGGGTGATTTGTGATAGGTTCTCTAAGATGGTTCATCTTGTACCACTCCCTAAGTTACCGTCTTCCTCTGAGTTGGTGCCCCTGTTTTTGCAACAGGTGGTTCGCTTGCACGGGATTCCTGAGAACATTGTATCTGACAGAGGAGTTCAGTTTGTTTCTAGATTTTGGAGGACTTTCTGTTCCAAGCTGGAAATTCAGTTGTCCTTCTCCTCTGCTTTTCACCCTCAGACCAATGGGCAGACAGAGAGAACAAACCAGACCTTGGAGTCATATTTGAGATGTTTTATTTCCGCTGATCAGGATGATTGGGTTTCATTTTTGCCCTTGGCCGAATTTGCTTTAAATAATAGAGCTAGTTCTGCCACTTTGATGTCACCTTTTTTTTGTAACTTTGGGTTTCATCCTCGATTTTCTTCAGGGCAGGTGGAGCCTTCTGCCTGCCCAGGTGTTGACACTGTGGTGGAGAGAATGCACCAGATCTGGGACCAAGTGGTGGATAAGTTCTCTCTCTCTCAGGAAAAGGCCCAGCGGTTTTCCATCCGACCTAGGACCATTGGTCCCCAGTTTAAGGTTGGTGATATGGTGTGGTTATCATCAAAAAGTATTGCTATGAAGGTGGCTTCTCCTAAGTTTAAGCCTAGATTCATTGGACCTTACAAGATTTTGGAGATTATTAATCCGGTCTCTTTTCGTTTGGCCCTTCCTGTCACATTTAAAATCCATAATGTGTTCCATAAGGCCTTGTTGAAGAGGTTTGTTGAACCAGTTGTTCCTGGGGTGGCACCTCCAGACCCTGTATTGGTTGAAGGTAACATGGAATATGAGGTAGAGAAAATACTGGATTCCCGTCTGGCTAGATGGAGACTCCAGTATTTGGTTAAGTGGAAGGGTTATGGTCAGGAGGATAATTCCTGGGTCTCTGCCTCTGATATTCATGCCAAAAGATTGGTGCGTGCCTTTCATCTGGCTCACCCTGATGGCCCTGGTGGTGTGGTTGAGGGTTCGGTGACCCCTCCTCAAGGGGGAGGTACTGTTGTGAGTTCATTTTCCCCTTTGCTACTGAGGTCTGGTGAACTCCCTCTTCTGGTAAAGGAAGGTAGTGAGCCTGATTATCAGGCACCTGAGCCTAATGAGGATGACTGGCTGAGTGGAGTTACGGACTGGATATAAGGCTGCCGACGCCCTTCTGCCCTGCGGGTGATTTCTCTGAGGGATTCTTAGAGACCAGTCTGAAGTCCTGCTCCTCAAAAGCTAAGTTTTCTGCTCTTCTTTTGCATTTGTGTTTTGACCTTGTTTTGCTTTGTTTTTCTGGATTTCTGCCATTCCCTGCTGGGTGAGCTGAATTCCTTTTTGCTCTGTCTTCAGAAAATACCTGAGTACTGATATAGTATTTTTGAAGCTTAGCGTCTTCAGGGTCTTTTTTCATATCAGTTTGTTGGCCATTGTCTTTGAAAGGGTTTTTGCAGATTGCAGACAGCAACCTTCCTTTCCTGTCCTATGTAGTTAGCTTGGGCCCCACCATTTGCTCAGTCTCTCTTTCTACCTGTGTGAGTGTTTTTTCATCTTGCTTCACCGTCATTATATGTTGGGGGCTGCCTATTACTTTGGGGTCTGCTATGGGGCAGTTTAGATTTCCCTTTCTGTCTTTAGGCTATTTAGCTCTCCGGCTGTGATCGAGGGGTCTAGGGCACCGTAGGAACCCCCCACGGCTACTGCTAGTTGTGTTGGTAGGTTCAGGGGTCTGCAATCTGATAGTGGCCAACATCTCTGGTTTTCTTGACGTAGCTACTATTTTTGTGTTTGCTTCCTAAGGTGACTCGTTCATAACACCAGGTCTCAGAAAACCAGAGAGGTTGGTAACTATGCAGATTGTAGATCCCTGATCTTACCACACAACTAGCAGCAGTCGTGGAGCGTACCTACGATGATCCTAGACGCCTCGTCACAACCGGAGAGCTACATAAGCCTAAAGCAGGAAAAGAGGAAAACTAACTGCCCCAGAGCAGACCCCAAAGGAAAGACAGCCCCCCACATGTATTGACTGTGAAACAAGATGAAAACACAAACAAAGGCAGAAAAATAGGCTGAGCAAATGATGGGGCCCGACTTACTAGAAAGGACAGGAAAGGAAAGACACTGTCTGCAATCTGCCAAAAACCCTACCAAAATAATGTCCAACTCTTCTGATAGCAAAATTAACCCTGAAGTCACTAGACTTCTCCCACTATATCAGCACTCTGAAATATTCTGAGACAGAGCAAAAAGAGGCCAATCTAATAAGGGACCAAAAGGCAAATACAGATAAATAGGAGTGGAAATTCAGCACAACCCCAACAGGGGCTGGCTGACCACAAAAAACTGAATTGACCAACAAGAGCAAGTGTGAACAATAGCAAAAACAAACTTAACTTGAGAAGACTGGAGAAGAGCTGAAGTCCAAAACCTGAGAAGCAGACTGAATCACCAGCACCACGATAGGGCGTCAGCTGTCTTATATCCAGTCTGATACTCCAGAGATCCAATCGTCATCCTCCTCATCAGGTGGCAGATCACTACCAATTAAACCAACCTCACTACCTCCTGTCACCACCAGAGGGAGAACGGAAGGAGAACTCTCAACTGGTGGAGCAGAAAATGAGTTCACAACAGTACCCCCCCTTGAGGAGGGGTCACCGAACCCTCATCCATGCCACCAGGCCGATCAGGATGGGCCCGGTGAAAAGCACGAATCAATTTATTGGCATGAATATCTGAGTCAGAGACCCAAGAATTATCCTTCTGGCCATAACCCTTCCATTTGAGCAAATACTGGAGTCTCCGTCTAACCAAACGAGAATCCAATATTTTCTCTACCTCATATTCCACATTGCCTTTAACCAACACAGGGTCAGGAGGTGCCGCCACAGGAACTACTGGCTCAACAAACCTCTTCAACAGTGACTTGTGAAATACATTATGGATTTTGAACGTAACTGGAAGAGCCAATCGAAAAGAAACAGGATTAAGAATCTCCAAAATCTTATAAGGTCCAATAAATCTTGGCTTAAATTTTGGAGATGCAATCTTCATAGGAATATTCTTAGACGACGACCAAACCATATCACCCACTCTAAACCGGGGACCAATTGTCCTATGCCGGTTGGAAAAACGCTGGGCCTTTTCCTGAGAGAGTGACAACTTATCCACCACTTGGTCCCATATCTGCTGCATTCTCACAACCACAGTGTCCACACCTGGGCAGGACGAAGATTCCACTTGCCCTGAAGAGAATCGAGGATGAAACCCAAAATTACAGAAAAAGGGTGACATCAAAGTGGCAGAACTAGCTCTATTGTTCAGCGCAAATTCGGCCAAGGGCAAAAATGAGACCCAATCATCTTGATCAGCAGATATAAAACATCTTAAATAAGACTCCAGGGTCTGGTTTGTTCTCTCAGTCTGCCCATTGGTCTGGGGATGAAACGCGGAGGAGAAGGATAACTAAATTCCCAGATTGGAACAAAAGGCTTTCCAGAATCTGAAAACAAACTGGACCCCTCTATCGGACACAATGTTCTCAGGAATCCCGTGTAACCGAACCACCTGTTGTAAAAACAAGGGTACCAACTCAGCAGAAGATGGCAACTTTGGGAGTGGTACAAGATGGACCATCTTCGAAAATCTATCACAAATCACCCAGATAAGTCATTCTCTGAGAGACAGGAAGATCAGAAATAAAATCCATTGAGATATGGGTCCATGGCCTCTTGGGCACCGGCAGGGGCATCAGCAACCCACTAGAACGAGAACAGGGTTTAGACCGAGAACAAGT
The DNA here is from genome assembly GCF_039654945.1 of Dendrobates tinctorius. Lineage (NCBI taxonomy): Eukaryota > Metazoa > Chordata > Amphibia > Anura > Dendrobatidae > Dendrobates > Dendrobates tinctorius. The sequence goes on along the minus strand of NW_027361683.1, from coordinate 58,344,412 downwards.
TCCACAGGACTGTACAAAATTCCTGACATCATGAGACAAGGCAGGCCACCAAAACGACCGACTCACCAAATCTCTGGTACCAAATATACCTGGATCACCAGCCAATGCAGAGCAATGGACTTCAGACAACACTCTCTTTCTCCACTGGTCAGGAACATACAATATTCCCATAGGGCAACGCTCAGGCCTATCCTCCTGAAATTCCTCCAGGGCGCGTTTCAAATCGGGCGAAATGGCAGAAAGAACTTCCCCCTCACCTAGGATAGTAGTAGGCTCGGTCACATTAAGAGAATCAGCAAAGAAACTCCTAGAAAGGGCGTCTGCCTTAACATTCTTAGTGCCCGGAAGAAAAGAGACCACAAAATTAAAACGCGTGAAAAACAAGGCCCATCTAGCCAGTCTAGGATTCAAGCGTTTGGCTGACTCCACATAAATCAGATTCTTGTGATCGGTGAGGACCACAAATTGATGTCTAGCTCCTTCCAACCAATGTCTCCACTCCTCAAATGCCCATTTCATGGCCAGCAATTCCCGATTCCCCACGTCATAGTTGCGTTCAGATGGGGAAAACTTTCGAGAAAGGAAGGCACAGGGATTCATCTTAGAAGTCACAGGGTCTTTTTGGGACAAAACAGCTCCTGCACCAATCTCAGAAGTGTCTACCTCCACCTGAAATGGAAGTGAGACATCAGGTTGCCGTAAAACTGGAGCTGAAGTAAATCTCCGCTTAAGTTCCCGAAATGCTGAGACAGCCTCAGGAAACCAATTCAGCACATCAGCTCCCTTCTTGGTCAGATCAGTCAGTGGTTTGACAATACTAGAAAAATTACCTATAAATTTACGATAGAAATTAGCAAAACCCAAAAACTTCTGGAGAGCCTTCAAAGAAGTAGGCTGAACCCAATCATAAATGGCCTGTACCTTGGCCGGGTCCATTTCAATAGTTGATGGAGATAAGATAAATCCCAAAAATGAAATCCTCTGTACACCAAAGAGGCATTTCGATCCCTTAACAAACAGGGAATTCTCCCTCAAAATCCGGAACACAGTCCGGACATGTTCCACATGGGAATCCCAATCACTAGAAAAGATCAAAATATCATCCAGATAGATGATCAAAAACTTATCCACAAAGTCTCGGAAAATATCATTCATAAAGGACTGGAAGACAGAAGGGGCATTAGAGAGCCCAAAAGGCATCACCAGGTACTCAAAATGTCCCTCCGGAGTATTAAACGCCGTCTTCCATTCATCCCCGTGCTTGATGCGAATAAGATTATACGCCCCCCTGAGGTCAAGCTTAGTAAACCAGCAGGCACTCTTAACTCTGGAGAATAAATCAGACATCAGAGGTAACGGGTACTGATATTTAACCGTCATTTTGTTAAGGGAACGATAATCAATACACTGTCTTAATGAACCATCTTTCTTGGCCACAAAAAAAATCCAGCGCCTAAAGGTGATGAGGATGGTCTAAAATGACCCTTCTCCAACAACTCCTTAATATAGGATCGCATAGTATCATGTTCGGGTACAGATAAGTTGAAAAGCCGACCCTTGGGAAATTTACACCCAGGCATCAAGTCAATTGCACAGTCATAACTCCTATGAGGAGGCAAAGACGCAGACTTACTCTCACTAAATACATCAGAGAAATCAGCCAGATAATCAGGAATATCATGAGATTAAGGAGAGGTGGAGAAAACAGGAGTCCCAAAGAACACACTGACAACCCCAACTCACCACAGAAACAGATTTCCAATCCAAAACTGGGTTATGAGATTGCAACCAGGGGAAACCCAGAACAATAGTATCATGCAAATTATGCAGCACCCAAAATTTACAATTTTCTTGGTGGTCTGGGGCAACTCTCATTATCACCTGGGTCCAATACTGAGGTTTATTCTCCGCCAAAGGAGTGGCATCAATACCCCTCAAAGGAATAGGTGTCTGCAGAGGCATCATGGAAAAACCACAACGTTTAGCAAAGTCCAAATCCATCAGATTCAGAGCTGCTCCTGAATCCACAAAAGCCTTAGTGGAAAATGTGGACAAGGAGCAGACCAGAGTAATTGCGAAAAGGAACTTAGGTTGTACACTGCCCACAGCAAATGTGTGTGCAAAACGTTTCTCTCGTTTAGGGCAGACAGAAATAGTATGAGAGGCGTCTCCACAGAAAAAACACAGCTTATTACGCCTTCTAAACTCCTGACGTTGCGCCCTAGACAAAACCCCATCACATTGCACAGGTTCAGACATTTGTTCAAAAGGTGGCAGCGCCTCCCGTGTAGTTTTACGTTCACGTAAACGCCGCTCAACTTGAATGGCTAATGACAGAGCCATCCAGACCAGAGGGAACAGGAAATCCCACCATAACATCTTTTACGGTCTCTGATAAACCTTTCCGAAAGAGAGTTGCCAATGCACTATCATTCCATGTAGTAAGGAATTTTTGGAATTTTTGACAGTACAGCTCTGCAGGATCCTGACCCTGGTCTAATGCCAACAGAGTTCTCTCCGCTTGATCAACGGCATTAGGTTCATCATACAACAACCCCAAGGCCTGAAAAAATGCATCCACATTAGTCAGAATAGGATTTTCAGGTGTCAGAGAAAAAGCCCAATCCTGGGGATCGCCGCACAGCAAGGAGATGACAATTTTAACCTGCTGCACAGAGCTGCCTGATGAGTTAGGCTTCAAGGCCACAAATAATTTACAATTATTCTTAAAATTCGGAAATTTAGACCGATCCCCAGAAAACACATCAGGAGTAGGAATCCTGAGTTTCAGCAGCATGTGACTGAGTGAAATAGGTGGAAATTCCCTGTACTTCAGCAGCAAGTTGCTGCACACGATCAGACAGTTGCTTAATCTCCATTAGGCGAGGAAAAAAAAATCCTCCTACGGCCCCAGAGAAAAAGAGGAAAAAATATAATTAAAAAAAAAAATTCTGACACTTTTTTCTTTTCTTTTTAAACAACTTTCTCCTGCTTTTGAGTACTCTAGAATCTGCGGTATGGCTGGTGATTCTGTTATGAATGTGTCACCGAGGAGGAAAAAACAACACAAGCCAAGTCTCAGAAAACCAGAGAGGTTGGTAACTATGCAGATTGCAGATCCCTGATCTTACCACACAACTAGCAGCAGTCGTGGAGCGTACCTACAATGATCCTAGACGCCTCGTCACAACCGGAGAGCTACATAAGCCTAAAGCAGGAAAAGAGGAAAACTAACTGCCCCAGAGCAGACCCCAAAGGAAAGACAGCCCCCCACATGTATTGACGGTGAAACAAGATGAAAACACAAACAAAGGCAGAAAAATAGGCTGAGCAAATGATGGGGCCCGACTAACTAGAAAGGAAAGGAAAGGAAAGACACTGTCTGCAATCTGCCAAAAACCCTACCAAAATAATGTCCAACACTTCTGATAGCAAAATTAACCCTGAAGTCACTAGACTTCTCCCACTATATCAGCACTCTGAAATATTCTGAGACAGAGAAAAAAGAGGCCAATCTAATAAGGGACCAAAAGGCAAATACAGATAAATAGGAGTGGAAATTCAGCACTACACCAGCAGGGGCTGGCTGACCACAAAAAACTGAATTGACCAACAAGAGCAAGTGTGAACAATAGCAAAAACAAACTTAACTTGAGAAGACTGGAACAGAGCTGAAGTCCAAGACCTGAGAAGCAGACTGAATCACCAGCACCAGGATAGGGCGTCAGCTGTCTTATATCTAGTCTGATACTCCAGAGATCCAATCTTTATCCTCCTCATCAGGTGGCAGATCACTACCAATTAAACCAACCTCACTACCTCCTGTCACCACGAGAGGGAGAACGGAAGAACTCTCAACTGGTGGAGCAGAGTTCACAACAGTATGCGCCATGAAATTCGGTGCCAATCTGACCCATGACACATACCCTGTGTCATGACTTCAAAGCCCCCCTGCGGGTCGGGTGACCGGGGTCAATGAAAGGTCACCTGACCCACAGATACAGGGGGCTTTGTAATTCACCACAGGGCACGTGGCTTCGCCCCCACGTGGCTACGATCGCTCTGATTGGCTGTTAAAAGTGAAACAGCCAATCAGAGCGATAGTAATATTTCATCAATGAAAATTGATGAAATATTACAATCCAGCCATGGCCGATGCTGCAGTAGCATCGGACATGGCTGGAGACACCGATTCGACCCCCCCACCAGCGATCACCCCCCCACCACTGAATGACAGCGGCTATCTGCCGCCGCTGTCATCATCTGCCCCCCCCTTCCCATTCCCTCCGCTCCCCGCCAGCTTCCGATCCCCCCTCACCCCCCCCGTACCTTCTGAGTCCCCCTGTCGCTCCCGGTGTCCCGCGGGTCCGGATCATGGGCGCCGCCATCTTGGAAAATGGCGGGCGCATGCACAGTGCGCCCGCCCAAATCTGCCGGCTGCAGATTCCATTCTTTCATTTTGATCATTCTCACAGTGATCAAAATGAAATAAAAAGTAAATAAACCCCCCGATTATCACCTCCATTGGTAGGCACAACTAATAAAATAAAGAAAATATTTTTATTTTTCCATTAGAGTTAGGGTTAGGATTGGAAAGAGGGTTAGGGTTGGAAATAGGGTTAGCGTTGGAATTATGGTTAGGGTTGGAATTATGGTTGGAATTAGGGTTAGGGTTGGAATTAGGGTTAGGCTTATGGTTAGGGTTAGGGATGTGTTGGAGTTAGGGCTGTGGTTAGGGGTGTGTTGGGGTTAGGGTTGAAGTTAGAATTAATGGGTTTCCACTGTTTAGGCACATCAGGGGGTCTCCAAACGCGACATGGTGCAACCATTGATTCCAGCCAATTTTTGCGTTCAAAAAGTCAAACGGTGCTCCCTCCCTTCCAAGCCCCGACGTGTGCCCAAACAGTGGTTTACCCCAACATATGGGGTATCAGCGTACTCAGGAAAAATTGCACAACAACATTTGAGGACTAATTTCTCCTGTTACCCTTGGGAAAATAAAAAATTGGGGGCTAAAAAATTATTTTTGTGGAAAAAAAATGATTTTTTCATTTTCACGTTTCTGCATTATAAACTTCTGTGAAGCACTTGGGGGTTCAAAGTGCTCACAACACATCTACATAAGTTCCTTGGAAGGTATAGTTTCCAAAACGGGGTCACTTGTGAGGGGTTTCCACTCTTTAGGCACATCAGGCACACAAACGTAATGACGACCACAGACTATTCCATCAAAGTCTGCATTACAAAACGTCACTACTTCCATTCCAAGCCCTGACGTGTGCCTAAACAATGGTTCCCCCCCACATATGGGGTACCAGCGTACTCAGGACAAACTGGAAAACAACTTTTGGGGTCCAATTTCTCCTGTTACCCTTGTGAAAATAAAAAATTGCGAGCTAAAAAATCATTTTTTGAGGGAAAAAAATTATTTTTTATTTTCATGGCTCTGCGTTAGAATCTTCTGTGAAGCACTTGGGGGTTCAAGGTGCTCACCACACATCTAGGCAAGTTCCTTATGGGGTCTAGTTTCTAAAATGGGGTCACTTGTGGGGGGTTTACACAGTTTAGGTACATCAAGGGCTCTGCAAATGTAACATGATGCCCGCAGACCATTCCATCAAAGTCAGCATTTCAAAATGTCACTACTTCCCTTCCGAGCCCTGACGTGTGCCCATACAGTGGTCATCCCCCACATATGGGGTATCAGCGTATTCAGGACAAACTGGACAACAACTTTTGGGGTCCAATTTATCCTGTCACCCTTGTGAAAAAAAAATTGCGGGCTAAAAATCTTTTTTTTTTTAGGAAAAAAAATTATTTTTTATTTTCACGGTTCTGCGTTATAAACTTCTGTGAAGCACTTGGGGGTTCAAGGTGCTTACCACACATCTAGATAAGTTCCTTGGGGGGTCTAGTTTCCAAAATGAGGTCACATGTGGGGGGTTTCTACTGTTTAGGCACACAGGGGCTCTGAAAATGTAACATGACGCCCGCAGAGCATGCCATCAAAGTCAGCATTTCAAAATGTCACTACTTCCCTTCCAAGCCCCGACGTGTGCCCAAACAGTGGTCCCCCCCCCACATATGGGGTACCAGCGTACTCAGGACAAACTGTAGAACAACTTTTGGGGTCCAATTTATCCTGTTATCCTTGTGAAAAAAAAATTGCGGGCTAACAAATATTTTTTTTAGGAAAAAAAAATATTTTTTATTTTCACGGCTCTGCGTTATAAACTTCTGTGAAGCACCTGGGGGTTCAAAGTGCTCACTATGCATCTAGATAAGTTCCTTAGGGGGTCCAGTTTCCAAAATGGGGTCATTTGCGGGGGAGCTTCAAAGTTTAGGCACACAGGGGATCTCCAAACACGACATGGTGTCCGCTAACGATTGGAGCTAATTTTCATTTAAAAAAGTCAAATGGCGCTCCTTCCCTTCTGAGCCCTGCCGTGCGCCCAAAGAGTGGTTCCCCCCACATATGGGGTACCAGCGTACTCAGGACAAACTGGATAACAACTTTTGTGGTCCAAATTCTCCTGTTAGCCATGTGAAAATAAAAAATAGCGTGCTAAAAAATCATTTTTGAGGAAAAAAAAGTTTTTTATTTTCACTGCTCTACATTATAAACTTTTGTGAAGCACTTGGGGGTTCAAAGTGCTCACTACACATCTATATAAGTTCCATAAGGGGTCTACTTTCCAAAATGGTGTCACTTGTAGGGGGTTTTCACTGTTTAGAGCCCCTTCTCCAAACGCGACATGGTGTCCGATAACGATTAGAGCTAATTTTTCTCTCAAAAAGTTAAATGGCGCTCCTTCCCTTCCGGGCCCTGCCGTGCGCCCAAACAGTGGTTTATGACCACATATGAGGTATTGGTGTGCTCAGGAGAAACTGCACAACAAATTTTAGGATCCATTTTATCCTGTTGCCTATGTGAAAATGAAAAAACTGAGGCTAAAAGATATTTTTGGGAAAAAAAAGTCCTTTTTTTTACGGATCAATTTGTGAAGCACCTGGGGGTTCAAAGTGCTCACTATGCATCTAGATAAGTTCCTTTGGGGGTCTAGTTTCCAAAATGGGGTCACTTGTGGGGAAGCTTCAATGTTTAGGCACACATGGACTCTCCAAATGCGACATGGCAAGCGCTAAATATTCCAGCATATTTTCCATTCAAAAAGTCAAATGGCGCTCCTTTCCTTCTGAGCCCTGCCGTGCGCCCAAACAGTGGTTTATGACCACATATTAGGTATCAGTGTACTCAGGAGAAATTGCCCAACAAATTTTAGGATCCATTTTATCCTGTTGCCCATGTGAAAATGAAAAAAAATGATGCTAAAAGAAAATTTGTGTTGGAAAAATTAAAATGTCCATTTTTTCCTTCCACGTTGCTTTAGTTCCTGTGAAGCACCTGAAGGGTTAATAATCTTGTAGAATGTAGTTTTGAGTAGCTTGAGGGGTGCAGTTTTTAGAATGGTGTCGCTTTTGGGTATTTTCTGCCATATAGACCCCTCAAAGTGACTTCAAATGTGAGGTGGTCCCTAAAAAAAAAATGGTTTTGTAAATTTTGTTGTAAAAATGAGAAATCGCTGGTCAACTTTTAACCCTTATAACTTCCTAACAAAAAAAAATTTGTTTCCAAAATTGTGCTGATGTAAAGTAGACATGTGGAAAATGTTAATTAGTAACTATTTTGTGTCACATAATTCTCTAGCTTAACAGAATAAAAATTCAAAATGTGAAAATTGCAAAATGTTCAACATTTTTGCAAAATTTCTGATTTTTTCACAAATAAACACAAAAATTATTGCCCTAAATTTACCACTAACATGAAGCCCAGTATGTCACGAAAAAACAATCTCAGAATCGCTAGGATGCGTTGAAGCGTTCCAGAGTTATTACCTCATAAAGGGACACTGGTCAGAATTGCAAAAAATGGCCAGGTCATTAAGGTAAAAATAGGCTGGGTCATGAAGGGGTTAACGTATTGTACTCCAGTTACACCCAGATCTGCAGTCACTGTTCTGCTGTTACCTAATGTACTCATGTTACACCCAGAGCTGCAGTCACTGTTCTGCTGTTATCTAATGTAGTGTACTCCAGTTACACCCAGATCTGCTGTTACCTAATGTATTGTGCTCCAGTTAGACCCAGAGCTGCAGTCACCGTTCTGCTCTTACCTAATGTATTGTACTCCAGTTACACCCAGAGCTGCAGTCACTGCTCTGCTGTTATCTAATGTAGTGTACTCCAGTTACACCCAGAGCTGCAGAAAAGGTTCTGCTCTTACCTATTGTATTGTACTCCAGTTATACCCAGAGCTGCAGTCACTGTTCTGCTCTTACCTAATGTAAGTTACACCCAGATCTGCTGTTACTGTTCTGCTGTTACCTAATGTAGTGGACTCGTTACACCCAGAGCTGCTGTCACTGTTCTGCTGTTACCTAATGTATTGTGCTCCAGTTACACCCAGAGCTGCAGGAAAGGTTCTGCTCTTACCTAATGTATTGTACTCCAGTTATACCTAGAGCTGCAGTCACTGTTCTGCTCTTACGTAATGTAATGCACTCCAGTTACACCCAAAGCAGCAGTCACTGTTCTGCTGTTACCTAATGTAGTGAACTCCAGTTACACCCAGAGCTGCTGTCACTGTTCTGTTGTTACCTAATGTATTGTGCTCCAGTTACACCCAGAGCTGCAAAAATTTTTGGCACTCAACTCGTTGCAAAGATGAAGAATTTTTATTTGCAGTCACAAATATAGACGTTTCGGCTGTATCAAATAGCCTTCATCAGTAAACAAGATGCTCCTATCGCTATAATTTTCTGGACATTATATTGTATGACCAATAGTAAATTAGGTGCTTTTGGAGGTGATGCCATCCACCATGTAAGAACTGGTATATAAACTATTAGATCTGTGACTTTGAAAAGCTCCAAAGGTTGCACCAACCAGAAGTTAGCATAAACGTCCTATGGCTATGCCTGAAGGGAATTGTCCCAAAGGGGATTACTTGTGGGATTGTTAAATCCTGTGACTCATAGAAAACCCCAATTTCACGCTGTAAGAACAGCAGCTGGCTGTAGTTTCAAATGTCTTGTTGGTGGGTGGCAGCAGGACCTGTGTGAACACGGCATCCACCGCTGGTGTGGCAGGTGGATGCCGTGTTCACACAGGTCCTGCTGCCACCCACCAACAAGACATTTGAAACTACAGCCAGCTGCTGTTCTTACAGCGTGAAATTGGGGTTTTCTATGAGTCACAGGATTTAACAATCCCACAAGTAATCCCCTTTGGGACAATTCCCTTCAGGCATAGCCATAGGACGTTTATGCCAACTTCTGGTTGGTGCAACCTTTGGAGCTTTTCAAAGTCACAGATCTAATAGTTTATATACCAGTTCTTACATGGTGGATGGTATCACCTCCAATAGCACCTAATTTACTATTGGTCATACAATATAATGTCCAGAAAATTATAGAGATAGGAGCAGTCTTGTTTACTGATGAAGGCTATTTGATACAGCCGAAACGTCTATATTTGTGACTGCAAATAAAAATTCTTCATCTTTGCAACGAGTTGAGTGGCAAAAATTTTTTTTATTATTCTATACTGGTGTGGGAACCTTCTTTTGTGCACCGACACAGCTGTGCCACGTTATACTATTGATACACCCAGAGCTGCAGTCACTGTTCTGCTGTTACCTAATGTATTGTACTCCAGTTACACCCACCCAGAGCTGCAGTCACTGTTCTGCTCTTACCTAATGTACTCCTGTTACACCCATAAAATTAAAAAATAAAAAAAGGTTATACTCGCCTCCGATCTTCTTTCCACGCGCCCGACCTCGCGTAATGAGCAATGCAGCAGTGATGCCTTTAACGGATGTAATGTGCCTGTATAATAAACAATGCGGCCATGTTGCCGCGATTACTAAGCAACTGTCGCTGATTGGTTGTGGCCTAACTGCCGCGACCAATCAGCGAGGCGGGATTTCCATTACAGACAGACAGAAAGACAGACACAATTAGACAATTATGCAGTAGATATATATATAAAGTGAGTATGTGTGTATATATATATATATATATATATATATATATATATATATATATATATACACTAGATGGTGGCCCGATTCTATCGCATCGGGTATTCTAGAGTCTCTGTTAAAATAAAAAATAGTGATATACTCACCTTCCAACGGCCCCCGGACTCTGTCCCTCCTCTCACCACACGCCTGGCATCTTCAGGTCCCAGTAATGCTTTGCGCGAAACACCGCTGATGACATTGCGCTCTCAACAGACAGAATTAGACAATTATATAGTAGATTTGCATTGCACATATCTAATGTCTCAACTTTGTACTGTGTAATCACTGCCCCCTTTGGGGAATAAATCATAAACTTATTAGCTCTGTCTCCATGCTCTAAGAAACAAAAAGAAACAAACTTTAAGATAATTGCTACTAATTTGGAGGTTGCTACGGACCCTCTTAATTAACTGATTAAGTGAATCGCAGTTGGTGGTGGCGAAATGTGATTTGGGCCCCCGGGTACTGCTGGCTGTGACAGAAAGGGATTTGATAAGCTAATTGGGTGGCTGCGGCCAGAGCATTCATAATTCCCTCACTGCAGCGTGCCGGGTGGCCAGACCTCATTGAAGCAGCTGGTCGGTAACCAATTATCCCAGGTGTAGTTCCCTGACTGACCTGAGGGTAAGGGGGGTGCTGGAGAGCTGTGAGTTCCAAAGTGGAACTGAGAAAGTGGGATATACATAAATCCCGGCAGTTCGTGGAATATTGTTAGCAGTGGTGGGGCATCTAAAATAACCCCCCTGCGATAAATTGTTAGGGAAAGACTAGCTTGCCAGTTTTTTGTCACATGGTGCTAGCGGTGGGATAACAAAAATAAGCCCCCCTGCGCCTGTGATAGCCGTGTGTTGGCAGTGAGTCGCATCCCTCCGTCCGTTACATACCAGTGAGGCGGGATCGTGACAAATGCGCTGTTATTATGACTGTCAGTTGTGCTCTCTTATGATGACTGTCGGTGGGGCTCTGTCATGATGACTGTTGGATGTGCTCTCTTATGGTGACTGTCGGTGGGGCTCTGTCATGATGACTGTTGGATGTGCTCTCTTATGATGACTGTCGGTGGGGCTCTGTCATGATGACTGTTGGATGTGCTCTGTTATGATGACTGTCGGTTGCGCTCTGTTATGATGACTGTCGGTTGCGCTCTGTTATGATGACTGTCGGTTGCGCTCTGTTATGATGACTGTCGGTTGCGCTCTGTTATGATGACTGTCGGTTGCGCTCTGTTACGATGACTGTCGGTTGCGCTCTGTTACGATGACTGTCGGTTGCGCTCTGTTACGATGACTGTCCGGTTGCGCTCTTTTACGATGACTGTCGGTTGCGCTCTCTGTTATGATGACTGTCGGTTGCGCTCTCTGTTATGATGACTGTCGGTTGCGCTCTCTGTTACGATGACTGTCGGTTGCGCTCTCTGTTATGATGACTGTCGGTTGCGCTCTCTGTTATGATGACTGTCGGTTGCGCTCTCTGTTATGATGACTGTCGGTTGCGCTCTGTTACGATGACTGTCGGTGGCGCTCTGTTATGACTGTATCTCTCTGGAGGCGAGAATGGAGTCTGTATGAGGAGCTCAAGAAATCACCTCCGATGTAGACGCAACCGAAAATGGGCGGCTCCCATCATAAAGCGGTGCTCCCCTGGGTAGCAGCTCGACTCCGCGAAATAGCGCATTGCACTCTGGGAGCTGTAGTTCACAGTTGGTTGTCCCGTGTCATCGCTGCTCCGTGATTGCGTACACGAGGAGGGAGAGGTCGGAAGTGCACATTACAGAACGGGATCTGAACGCTAAGGATGTCGCTAAAGCTGTACATGACATCGGTGACCAGCTCTCGGGAGGTGAGGAGGCAGCACGGTGTGGAGACGGCGGCAGAGGGCTAATCACTGGTGTGCTTGCGATGGGGCTCCCCATGTCAGCGAGTCCAGACCTGTCTCCACCTAACTGCTGCTGCTGTCATTACGGTAACGCTATGCGCAGGGCTGAGCCCGGATTGGTGACTAATCACCGCCAATTAGTATATGTCCTGCCTGCCCCCGGCGCCTTTGTGCGGGCAGGATAGCGGTGTGCACGGGCTCCTATCTAACCTCCCTCATGTACATATAGGGGCGCTTTTTAGGACTTGGGGACTAGTGAACAAAAAGGAAAAAAGTATGGGCGAGCATAGACATGCAATGCCGAGTGCATGCCCACGTGGGATGCTGCCTCCATTGCAGACAGAGCGCTTTCTGCGGTCCTGCTCGTCTGCGAGGGGCGTCCGAAGAAAGGCTGCTATCCGCTGAATGGAGAAGGAAAGTCCAGTTGCCCCCTGTGTTTGTGCCGGACGTGCCCCAAACCACTGGTATGTGAAATCGAAAATGCCCAATATGGTGTTTGTGGGGTCTGTTGTATTTTCTTCTAAATGGAGAAACGCCAAGAAAGCTTGTTTCGTTTCTCACTAGGCAGCTGGGCCGCGTTCACACAGGTGTATGTCATGGTTTGTATCCAGACAGCAAGGCCTGGGCCAGATTGGGGGTCCTGACCCATCTACTTCATGCGCGGCTGTATGGTCAGTCCGGTCCAGCTTGTGGCGTGACGCGTCCGCTGGTGTGGGTTTGGCCTTGCACAGCTTTCTCCTCCCATCTGAGCATCAGCGGAGTTCAGGTTTTCTTTCCTGTCTGCAATGGTAATAAATGGATGCACCAGCTCTCCTCCTTCCTAGCCTTAAGACAAGTCACGCAGTAATGAGGACCTGTGGGCTAAGCTTCCTCGTGCTCCTGGGCTGCGCCCTCACCAGTATTCACATCGGAAACTGGGTTTGGTCTTGTAAACGTTATTCTGAATCATGGTATAAAACCAAATTTGGGGGTGAAGCTGGTGAGTGCGTGTCAGCCAGCAGTCCTCATCCTGTGCCACAGGTGCCTATGGAAGGCTGAGCGCATGGAATACACAGGCTCTTCCGCCATTGACTTCCTGTACTCCCATGTTCCCCCAGCAGTGTGAACACGGCTAAGACTTCAGCCTCTTCCTCTTCGCCTCCTCGCTCTTGCACGCTTTGTTCTTTTCCTCCCAACACTTCCTTTCTGCAGAAATGTTTTTCGTCTTCATTTCCAGACCAAATCTCAGCAGAATGATATAATGCGGATTCTGGATACACATGGAGTCCAGTATGAGCAAGTGGACATTTCCGTAGACAAGTGCATTCTGGGAGAAATGAGGGAGAAGGCTGGAAATCCGTCAGCAATTCCACCGCAGCTGTTTTCGGGAGATAACTACATTGGTGTAAGAATCATTTTTTTTTCCCCCTATGCTTAAAATGGTAAAAAGGCCCCTAACAGCCGATACATGCTGAGCCGACCATGGTGGCCTGTACCCGCTACTGCTGCATGCCTTCAGCCTTGTCTGAGCTCTGGAGCATGCTTCATGGGTGATTAGTGGTAAAGGCTTCTTGATTGGCAGGGGTCTTTTTATACATGCACACCAAACGAGACCCATCAGTCAAGGGAGCGGCGTTCTCGACTAGTCACTCATGAGGCTTTTAATCCCTTCCCGACCTTTGAAGCCACATAGGCGTCATGAAAAGTCGTGCCAATACGACCCATGACGCCTATGTGGCGTCATAAATTGATTGCCCCCATGTGGGTCTGGTGACCGGGGTCACTGAAAGGTCACCCAACCCACACACAGAGGACACCTTAGAGTTAAACCCAGGGGGCGTGGCTTAGCCCCCACGTGCCTATGATCGCTCTGATTGGCTGTTTCACTTTTAACAGCCAATCAGAGCGATTTGTAATATTTCACCAATGAAATTTGGTAAAATATTACAATCCAGCCATGGCCAATGTTGCAATATCATCGGACATGGCTGGCCACCGAGACCCGAATCCCACACACACACACCGCCACCAGCGGCTATCGGTCGCCGCCGCTGTCATCATCTCCCTCCGGTCCCCCCCACCTTCTGATTCCCCCCCGGTACCTCCGATGCCCTGCTGTGGGTCCCGCCGTCCCGGATCATGGGAGCCGCCATCTTCGAAAATGGCGGGCGCATGCGCAGATGGCGGCGCCCATGAGTTTGCCGGCTGCCCATTCATTTTTCACTTTGATCACTGTGATCACTTTTATCACCCCCATAGGTAGGCACATAATAAAATTAAAAAAAAAATATTTTTATTTTTCCATTAGGGTTGGCGTTAGGGTTAGGAATTAGGGCTAGGAGTTGGGGTTAGTGTTGGTATTAGGGTTAAGGTAGGGGTGGGTTAGAGTTGGGGTTAGGGGTGTGTTTAGGGTTGGGTTAGGGGTGTGTTGGGGATAGGGTTGGAGTTAGAATTGAGGGTTTTCGACTGTTTAGGCACATCACGGGTTCTCCGAACGTGACATGGCGCCACGATTTATTCCAGCCAATTTTGCTTTCAAAAAGTCAAACAGTGCTCCCTCCATTCCGAGCCCCGACGTTTGCACAAACAGTGGTTTACCCCCACATATCAGGTATCAGCGTACTCAGGAAAAATTGCACAACAACTTTGGGGGTCTAATTTCTCCTGTTACCCTTGGGAAAATAAAAAATTGGGGGCTAAAAAAATGATTTTTGTGGGAAAAAAAGATTTTTTTTTTTATTTTCACTGCTCTGCGTTATAAACTTCTGTGAAGCACTTGGGGGTTCAAAGTGCTCACCACACATGTAGATATGTTTCTTGGGTGGTCTAGTTTCCAAAATGGGGTCACTTGTGGGGGGTTTCCACTGTTTAGGCACATCAGAGGCTCTGCAAACGTAACATGACTCCCGCAGACCATTCCATCAAGTCAGCATTTCAAAACGTCACTACTTCGCTTCCGAGCCCCGACGTGTGCCTTAACAGTGGGTCCCCCCCCCACATATGGGGTACCAGCATACTCGGGACAAACTGGACAACAACTTTTGGGGTCCAATTTCTCCTGTTACCATTGTGAAAATAAAAAAGCGGGCTAAAAAATCATTTTTTGAGGAAAATTTTTTTTTATTTTCACGTCTGTGTTATACACTTCTGTGAAGCAACTGGGGGTTCAAAGTGCTCACTATGCATCTAGATAAGTTCCTTAGGGAGTCTAGTTTCCAAAATGGGGTCATTTGTGGGGGAGCTCCAAAGTTTAGGCACACAGGGTCTCTCCAAACACGACATGGTGTCCGCTAACGATTGGAGCTAATTTTCCATTCAAAAAGTCAAATGGCGCTCCTCTTCTGAGCCCTGCTGTGCGCCCAAACAGTGGTTCCCCCCAAATATGGGGTACCAGCGTACTTATGACAAACTGAACAACAACTTTAGGGGTCCAATTTATCCTGTTACCCTTGTGAAAATAAAAAATAGCGGGCTAAAAAATCATTTTTAAGGAAAATGATTTTTATTTTCATGGCTCTGCATTTATCAACTTCTGTGAAGCACTTGTGGGTTCAAAGTGCTCACAACATGATGCCCACAGAACATTCCATCAAAGTCTGCATTCCAAAATTGCGCTCCTTCCCTTCTGAGCTCTCCCATGCACCCAAACAGTGGGGTCCCCCCCCCCCCACGTATGGGGTATCGGTGTACTCAGGACAAATTGCACAACAACTTTTGTGGTCTAAATTCTCCTGTTAGCCTTGTGAAAATAAAAAATAGCGGGCTAATAAAATCATTTTTGAGGAAAAAAACGACTTTTTTTATTTTCACTGCTCTGCGTTATAAATTTCTGTGAAGCACTTGGGGGTTCAAAGTTCCCACTACACATCTAGATAAGTTCCTTGCAGGAGGGTCTAGTTTCCAAAATGGGGTCACTTGTGGGGGAGCTCCAATGTTTAGCTACACAGGGGCTCTCCAAACGCGACATGGTGTCCGCTAACGATTGGAGCTAATTTTCCATTCATAAAGTCAAATGGTGCTCCTTCCCTTCCGGGCCCTGCCGTGCGCCCAAACAGTAGTTTATGACCACATATGAGGTATCTGTGTACTCAGGAGAAATTGCCCAACAAATTTTAGGATCCATTTTATCCTGTTACCCATGTGAAAATGAAAAAATTTATGCTAAAAGATAATTTTTGTTGGAAAAATTAAAATGTCCATTTTTTCCTTCCACATTGCTTTAGTTCCTGTGAAGCACCTGAAGGGTTAATAATCTTCTTGAATGTAGTTTTGAGTAGCTTGAGGGGTGCAGTTTTTAGAATGGTGTCACTTTTGGGTATTTTCTGCCATATAGACCTCTCAAAGTGACTTCAAATGTGAGGTGGTCCCTAAAAAAAAAAAAAAAAAAAAAAAAAAAAAAAAAAAAAAAAATGGTTTTGTAAAGTTTGTTGCAAAAATGAGAAATCGCTGGTTAACTTTTAACCCTTATAACGTCCTAAAAATAAAAAAAAATTTGTTTCCAAAATTGTGCTGATGTAAAGTAGACATATGGGGAAATGTTATTTATTAACTATCTTGTGTCACATAACTCTCTGGTTTAACAGAATAAAAATGTGAAAATTGCAAAATTTTGGCCAAATTTCCGTATTTTTTCACAAATAAGCGCAAAAAATATCGACCTAAATTTACCACTAACATGAAGCCCAATATGTCACGAAAAAACAATCTCAGAATCGCTAAGATGCGTTGAAGCGTTCCAGAGTTATTACCTCATAAAGGGACACTGGTCAGAATTGCAAAAAATGGCCAGGTCATTAGGGTCAAAATAGGCTGGGTCATGAAGGGGTTAAAGTATTTCTTTCTCTGAAACGCTGGCGTGTCTTAGAGCCCAACATTCATTGCTGAGCGCATACAGCCAGTGATTCATACATGCTACCCATGGGTTAGGCCTTTTTCACACTTCCGTTTTTTAACATCAGTTGAAATCCCCCAAAGGTTTAAATAACGGATCCGTTTCTGTTTGACAAGTAACGCATGCACCGGATCCGTTTTTTTGTACGGATTTGCTTCAGCCGGAAAAGTCGGGAAATTTAAAGCAACCGCGGTCGATCGAGAGAGATTTTACGCCGCTTCCGGAACTCTGTGGGGTTAAATAAAATGCTTGTCCGAGCAAATCTGACAGGCATACACACTTGCAAATAGTGGTCCGCTGCTACAAAAAACCGTTTCCAAGTCCGTCTGCTCCGCCCGGGAGACGCTACCATTCTAATGGATCCGTCCAAAAACGGATGCAATGGACGACGGTCAGTCAAAATCCGCCGCTAAGGCTAGCTTCACACTAGCGCTTTGGGCTGCAGCGCATGGCCGCCGCTAAGCCCTGCCCCCCCCTCCGGTCATCTCCGCCTAGTATCGCACACGGCTGCATGCAATCTGCACACCCTATCTTTAGCATAGGGTGCGCAGACCGTGCGCTAGTAGAATTTTGCGTGCGCTGAGCCCTTTTGTTGCATTTTGGTGCGCTCGGAGCACCGTGAAAAAGGCGCAGCGCACGCATTTCTACTAGCGCACGGTCTGCGTACCCTATGCTAAAGATGGGGTATGCAGCCGTGTGCGATACTAAGCGGCGATGACCGGAGGGGGCGGGGCTTAGCGGCGGCCGTGCGCTATGGCCCAAAACGCTAGTGTGAAGCTAGCCTAATGAAAGTCTATGGGGGAATAAAAACGGATCCGCCGAAAAAGGGGCGGATCCGTTTTTTCTAAAACTGGCGGATTTTGACGATAAAAACCGGAAGTGTGAAAAAGGCCTTAGACAGCTTGTATCGGCTCTCGGGTCTGCATTAAAGGGGGAGTCTATAATTTCTGTTACACTATACTTACTGTGAAAAGTGGCCACATCTACCAGTTGTTGGAAGGTGAATCAGGTTTTTTTTTCTACAGAATCTGTCAGCAGATTGTCATGTAATCTGACAGCATCATGATGCAGGGGCAGAGGCCATGATTTCAGCAATGTATCACTTAGTTTACTGAGTGCAGCAGTTCTGATGGTCCCAGTTTTCTCTGCAGATCTAGCAGAGTGGAGTTTTTCGCTGTGAATAACCCACCCGCATAAGTGACAGTGTTGTGTGTACATTGTATAGTGAGATAGAGCTGCTAATCAGCCGTGGGGGCGCAGTTGGGTGATATGTCAAAACACAGCCCAGTAAGTGACACATCTTTGCAATCAGGGAATCTGCTCTTCCATTATTGTGCTCTCAGTATGACAAAATCTGCTGACAGATTCCCTTTAAGAAATATTGAATGTGATTGTGTTGGCTAATGATCTTTTTACTCTTAGAGTATGTGCACACAGTGTCGAATCTGCTGAGGAATTTTCCCTGCAGCTTTTGCTATCTCCGCAGGTAAAATGACCTGCGTTTTACCTGCGGATTTACTGCAGTTTTTGTGCAGTCTTCTCCTGCAGTTTTCCGCCTGCTGATTTCTAGAATGGAGCAGGTGGAAAACTGCAGCAGTTCCGCACAAAAGTGACATGCTGCAGTTCTCAATCCGCAGCAAATCTGCGTGGAAAAATCCGCAGATTTTGCTTTCCCTTCACTACAATGGTACTGTACATCACTTGAAGTTCTGCTGCGGATCTGCAGGGCCAAAACCGCAGCAGAATCCGCAACGTGTGCACATACCCTTAGACCTGTGACGGGGACAAGGGGGCATCCTCTACGTCTGGCGGAAAGAAGGTTTTTAAGCATACTCAGACGTGGATTCTTTACTGTAAGAGCAGTGAGACTGTGGAACTCTCTGCCAAATGATGTTGTAATGAGTGATTCCCTACTAAAATTTAAGAAGGGACTGGATGCCTTTCTTGAAAAGTATAATATTGCAGGTTATATACACTAGTTTCCTTGATATTGCGTTGACCCAGGGAACTAGTCTGATTGCCGTATGTGGAGTCAGGAAGGAATTATTTTCCCCTATGTGAAGCTTACTGTTTTCCACATGGGTTTTTTTTGCCTTTCTCTGGATCAACATGTCAGGGTAGGATATGGGTTGAGCTAGATGGACTAAGGCTAAGTGCACACGTTGCGGAATTCCCGCGGAAGTTACCACGGGAACTCCATTCCGTGGGAAAACTGCATTTTAAATTCCCGCGGAAAAACTAGCGATTTGCAAGCGTAATTAGCTTGCAGAATGCTGGCGGTTTCCAAGCGATCTGTAGCATTGACTGGGAAAACTGACAGATTGGTCACACTCGTCAAACACAGTGTTTGACGAGTGTGACCAACTTTTTACTATTGAGGCTGCCTATGTATGCAGCGTCAGAAGTAAAAAGAACTAATGTTAAAAAAAATTTAAAAAAAATAAATTCGTGTCTTTCTTACCTTCCGACGTCTCGCGCAGCATCCCCGATCATTGCGATGCTGCCGGCAGGTCTCGTTCCCAGTGATGCATTGCGACAATGACCTTTGATGTCGCGGTCTCGCAAGACCGCGACGTTATCAAAGGTCATTGCCGCAATGTATCACTGGGAACGGGACCTGCCAGCAGCATCGCTGAAGCCTGGTGACGCTGTGAGGGATGTCGGAAGGTGAAAATGACTATTTTTTTAATTCTATTTTTTACAGGGATATGGTACCCAGAACCCGGAGGACAGTCTCCTCTCCTCCGGACCGTGGGTACCATCCGCAAATGTTCTGCTTACTTTTCGCATGGTGGGCACAGCTACATGCGGAAAGTAAGCAGAACAATGCATTCCTATCTGGGCAGAATCGCGGCGATTCTGCAAAATTAATGAGGATGCTGCGTATTTTTCCGCGATGCGATTCCGCCGCAGCATTAGCACAGCATTGCGGAATCCCATAGGATTGCATGGGATGCTGTTTTTTTCCTCTTCGCCACGACAGCACCCACTGAGAGAGGGGATCCGCCCCAGGAACAGGAAACCTACAGAGAGATAAATGGGGCGGTCCCCCTCGCTCCCTCAGTTTTGGTTTCCTGTTCCTGGAAAGGAACCCGCAGAAGAGGATACCTGGTCTGGTAGCCGCCTGCGTGCATAATATGAGCAGCAGGGGCCCCAGGACTGGAGGCAGCATCGGGCGGAGAGGTGATTTCCCCCCCCCCCCCAGAGCTCTGGTAATGTAGGTGAGGCCAGAGGTAAGAGAGGTGCCAAGGCTCACTGAGGGGACATGGCGTATACCCCCCCCCCCCCCAGGTGAGGGCGAGCGCATTACGAATGCCATTGGGGCATATCGGGGACGGTGGCCGCGCGCTCCCCCCGAGAGGAAGCAGAAGAGCCTGAGCGTAGTGCCAGGCAGCGCTACTGGAGGTCATACCTGCGGCAAGGGGTTAACATGTTGCGGCCGGGCGTGGGGGTCACCGTCCGACGGCCGCTGCATCAGCACTCACTTCCAGCGGCGCTCCCAGGCAGAGGCAACCCGGAAGTGGTATGAGGACTTCCGGGGTCAGGACGGGAGGCGGCGATCGCGGGAGAACGCATGCGCAGAAGGGACTGAAAAAAAGAAAGGAAAAAAAAAAAAGGGAGCATCAATAGGAAATGCTATAAAAAGAAGCCATGTACGCAGCGCTAGTGCGCAGTCATGTCATCCATAGATGACCCAGCTTCGCTCCCGTTAAGTCAGCCAGTGGAATCCCCACATGGCAGCAGACAAAGTGGTACTACAAGGAGAAGCAGTAGCACCAGAAGAAGTGGCAGCCCCAGGAAGGAATCTAGCGGACCTTCCAGGCAAGATGAGCCCTTGGAGAAGAAACGTAAGGAGAAAAAATCGTCCCACGCCTCGCCTCAGCCTGAGTCGCGGACCCCGCAGCCGGTAGTTTGCTGACGAGACTCACAGGTGAGTGTTTTTAGTCAGAATAAATAACTGATGGCCTTTTATTATTTTTTTTTTTTTTTTTCTGGTCCATACCCCCCTTTTAGGCCAAAAGAACGGAGAAGGCGAAAAATAGAGAGTGTGCCTTATGTTCTCAACCCCTCCCAGACGGCCACCCTAAAAGATTATGCCAGTCGTGTATTGAGGAGGCCTTACAGGGGGAATCCTCACGGAAAAAAGAGGATATCCGAGCGATAATTAGAGAAGAGCTACGGGCCTTAGGCAGCTCCAGTAGTCTGGGGGGTCACTCCGTGAGAGAAATAGGTTCACCGAGAGGAGGAGCTTCGCTGGCGTCAAAGTCTCCATCAGAAACCGGGCAACTAGACTCTGATAGATCCCAGGAATACCCTTCCTCAGAGGACGAGGAGCAGACGTGTTTTCCTACGGACAGCGTCAGTAACTTGGTTAAGTCTGTCCGAAATAACATGGGGCTACCAGAGAGTAAGGACCCCAAGACTCGGCATGACATAATGTTTGCAGGCATTTCCCGTAGAAAGGTCCGAGCATTCTCAGTAGTCCCAGCTATAAAAGAGCTAGTAAAAAGGGAGTGGGAAAAACGGGGTCAGAGAACCTTCCTCCCCTTAACGTCAAAGCGTAAATACCCTTTTGACGATGAGGAATTGACAGCTTGGTCGAGAGCCCCCAAGGTGGATGCGGCAGTGGCCTCTACCTCTCGTAGATCCTCCCTGCCGGTAGAGGATTCAGGAACTTTGGCTGACTCATTAGATTGTAAGACCGATACACTCCTTAAACGATCCTGGGAAGCATGTACGGCAGCTTTTAAGCCCGCAATAGCAGCCACGTGCACGGCAAGGTCAATGTTGGTGTGGCTGAATGACCTAGAGGAGAATATTAAAGACGGAGTGGCCAGGAATAAACTCCTTTCCTCTATGCCCCTCATTAAGGGAGCAGCGGCCTTCCTCTCCGATTCCTCAGCAGACTCTCTCCGTTTATCTGCTAGAGCAGCAGGGCTAACCAATGCAGGCCGGCGGGCCTTATGGTTGAAAGGGTGGAAAGGAGACACGCAGACAAAAACTAAACTGTGTGCTATACCCTGCCAGGGTAAGTACCTATTTGGCACGGAACTGGACAAGATCTTAACAAAAGCGGGGGAGAGAAAGAAAGGTTTTCCTAACCCGTATATTCCCTTTAACAGGAGGGCCTACAGAAAACCGCCGTTTGGCAAAAAGAAAGACTTTAAACCCCAGGACCGCTGGGGAAATAAGGATCCCAAACAGAGGGGCAATCTATTTGGGAAACGTCCCTTCAGGGGAGGCAGGTTCCGCTAATACCAGTACACCGGTAGGTGGCAGACTACTGAAATTCAGCCACCAATGGGGGAAGGTAACATCAAACCCATGGGCCATTGATATCGTCTCATCGGGCCTAAAACTAGAATTTGTTCGGCATCCACCGAACTCCTTCCTATTGACTTCCATGAAGTCCCAGACACAGCAGGAAGCACTGGAGATGGAGATTGCAGTACTGCTAACTAAACAGGTCCTGATAGAGGTCCCAGGGGACGAAAAAGGAATGGGCTTTTATTCTCTATTTTTAGTCCCAAAACCAGATGGCTCTTTTAGGACTATAATAAATTTAAAGAAGCTTAATACCTTCGTGAGGCTGAGGCCATTTAAGATGGAGTCAATAAATTCTGCAATAAAACTTTTGTTCCCCAGGTGTTATATGGCAGTCTTGGACCTAAAGGATGCCTATTACTATCTCCCCATAGACCGATAGCACCAGAAGTTCCTGCGGGTAGCGGTCTGGTTCAGAGGTCGGATTCAGCATTTCCAGTTTGCGGCAATGCCATTCGGGCTATCCATGGCTCCTCGGGTATTTACCAAATTGATGCTGAAGGTGATGTCGTATGTAAGGCTGAATGACACCCTAGTGGTCCCTTACTTGGACGACCTGCTCATAGTGGGAAATTCTGTTTCTCAGTGCGAAGCAAGAATAGCTAAGATTATCTCATCCATACAGACACTAGGCTGGCTAATCAACTGGGAGAAGTCCAGGCTAGAACCAGAGACCTGTCAGAAGTTCCTAGGCCTGCAAGTAGATTCCGTAAGTCAGAAATGCTTTCTACCACACGCTAAAGCGATGGCCATAATCAATAAGATACAGAATACTACAGGAAGACCCGTAATATCATAGAGACAGGGTATGTCCTTGCTGGGGTCCCTGATATCGTGCATCCCAGCGGTGCAATGGGCCCAGTTCCACTCCAGAAAACTACAGTGGGCTATTCTGCAGGAAACAGACTGCAGGGGCGGTTGGAAGGGAGGATGTCCCTATCGCCAGAAGTTGTTAAATCCCTAAAGTGGTGGTTGAATCCTACCAATTTGTCAAAGGGAGTGCAATGGTGGGTACCTCCCTCCAAGGTGCTCACCACGGATGCTAGCCCCTTAGGTTGGGGGGCCCACCTGGAGGAGCACATGGTACAAGGCCGGTGGCGTAAACATGAAATAGAAACCTCCTCTAATGTAAAGGAGCTAACAGCAATTTACTATGCGATATCTCAATTTCTCCCGCAGTTAAGAGGAACCCACGTGAGGATCCAGACAGACAATACCACCGCAGTGGCCTATATAAACCGACAAGGAGGTACGCGATCAGGACCGTTGATATCCATCGCGGAAAAGATCCTAGAAATAGCCGAGGTACATCTTCACTCCTTGTCGGCGCTCCACATAAGAGGAGTGGACAACTCTCAAGCAGACTATCTCAGTCGCCAGGTCCTATATCAGGGCGAGTGGGTCCTCAGCAGGCACGTCTTCGAGACTATAGCGACAGAATGTGGCAGACCAGAGATAGACCTGTTCGCGACCAGAGCCAACAGACGCGTAAGAAAGTTTGCTTCACTCTACAGGTCAGACAACCCAGACATTCTAGATGCCCTCCAAGCACCCTGGACATTCCAGCTAGCCTATGCCTTCCCTCCAATGGTTCTACTACCAATAGTAGTCAGGAAAATAAGACGAGAGGGCGAGGGTCATCTTGATAGCCCCGTTTTGGCCCAAAAGGCCGTGGTTTTCATGGCTGAGAGCCATGTCAATAACCGACCCGTGGATCCTGCCGCTGCACCAGGATCTTCTCTCGCAGGGACCCTGCTACCATCCACAGGTCAAAGCCCTACACCTAGCGGCCTGGAATTTGAAAGGGAACTATTGAAGCAGAAGGGCTTTTCGAAAAACCTGATTAATACCCTGCTACAAAGTAGAAAGGAGTCTACAACAAGAATATACGCTAAGGTGTGGGGGAGATTCCTGGCCTTTCACCCAGCAGAGCTAGCCGATGAAGTACCCATTACGGCCATCTTAGAGTTTCTTCAAAGAGGCCGAGAATTGGGCCTCTAAGTAAATACTCTTAAAGTCCATATATCGGCCCTAGGAGCCCTATTTAACGACAACGTGGCAGCAAATAGATGGGTGACCCGTTTTGTTTCAGCTTGTCAACGGTCAGAACCGGTGCATATTCCTCAGCTTCCGGCATGGAACCTTACTCTGGTTTTGGATGCCTTTACTCAGGCCCCGTTT
Source organism: Dendrobates tinctorius (assembly GCF_039654945.1). Lineage (NCBI taxonomy): Eukaryota > Metazoa > Chordata > Amphibia > Anura > Dendrobatidae > Dendrobates > Dendrobates tinctorius. Next base: position 58,320,074 of record NW_027361683.1, on the reverse strand, counting down.
GAGCCCATAAGTTCAGCATCAGTGAAGTGCCTCTCATTGAAAACTGCTACACTAGTAGCTTTAGTATCAGCTAGAAGAGTAAGTGATCTTCATGCTCTATCAGTAGACCCTCCGTTCCTGTCAATAACACGAGACAGACTGATTTTGAAGACAGACCCGTCCTACCTTCCCAAACGGGCAACTAAATTTCATAGGTCTCAGGAGATATGCCTACCTTCCTTCTATGAGAACCCGTCAAACCAGGACGAGGTGAAATATCACACTTTAGATGTGAGAAGAGCTGTATTAGCCTACCTTGATAGGACCAGTCCCTGGAGGCAGAGTAGGTCTCTTTTTGTCTCCTTCCAGGGCAACAGAAAGGGGTCTGGAGTTACAACAGGCACATTATCCAGGTGGATTAGAGATGCGATCACAATGGCATATTTGGCAAAAGGAGAAGACCCTCCGCTGGGGATTAAGGCGCACTCTACTAGAGCCATATCATCCTCCTGGACCGAGAGGGCAAACGTCCCAATTGAACAAATATGTAAGGCTGCAACCTGGTCTTCTCCATCTACCTTCTATAGTCACTATAGACTAGACTTGTCCTCTACCGAGGATCTAACTTTTGGTAGATCAGTCCTTAACACGGTGTGCCCTCCCAAGTGATTATCTCTGGAAATCTCTCAGTGGGTGCTGTCGTGGCGAAGAGGAAAAACTGGATTACTTACCGGTAATACTCTTTTGTAGAGTCCACGACCGCACCCGCTCACTTCCCTCCCGTAAAAACTTTTTTTTTCACACATGGGTCTCCTTGGTGGTGGAGATTGTAATTAGAATTTAATATGTGGTTAAACTTAGCGAGCATAAAAGTATATAGGGGTAAGATAGATGAATCGCCCAAACAAATTGACTAAAACATGTATGGCGGTTCCTCCGTTGTTCTCGGTAATACAAACTGAGAGAGCGAGGGGAACTGCCCCATTTATCTCTCTGTAGGTTTCCTGTTCCTGGGGCGGATCCCCTCTCTCAGTGGGTGCTGTCGTGGACTTTACAAAAGAGTATTACCGGTAAGTAATCCGTGTTTTTTTTTTTTTTTGCAAAATCGCGTGTTCAAAACCACCGTTAAAACGCGAAAAAAACGCAACCTTAAAGTCTTCCTTCAACCTTAATAACTGTTACTATGTTCCTATTTTCTAGAGCAGGGTTCCCCAACTCCAGTCCTCAAGGCCCACCAACAGGTCATGTTTTCAGGATTTCCTTTGTATTGCACAGGTGAAGCAATTATCACCTGAGCAATACAAAGGAAATCCTGAAAACATGATCTTGTTGGTGGGCCTTGAGGACTGGAGTTGGGGGAACCCTGTTCTAGAGCAGTTAGGCAATTCTAATTTTAATCTATTTCATGTTTGCATGCTATAGTGTTAGTGTAGCTTCGTTTGTTAGTCTTGTATATGGAGGTGGCTACTCTTAGGCTATGTACCCACGTTGCAGAGATGCTGCAGAAATTTCCGCAGCATTTCTGCAACTCCCGCCATGGGAAAATGCACACGAATTCGCATGCGTTTTCCTGCAGAAACAAGCGGTTTTCGAGTGCGGATTTCAAGTGGGATTTGAAGCATCGCTTGGAATGTGATTGACAGGTTGGTCACACTTGTCAAACAGGGTTTGACTAGTGTGACCAACTTTCTACTATTGAGGCTGCCTATGTGGCATCAATAGTAAAAGATAGAATGTTAAAAATACTAAAAAAAAAGATTAAAACTCGTGATATTCTCACCTTCCGACGTCCCGCGCAGCGCTCCCGTTCCCAGCGAATATAACCTGAATTTTTTTTTTTTTTTTAACGGATATGGTACCCAAGGCCTGGAGGGCAGTCTCCTCTCCTCCAGACCATGGGTACCATCCGCACATGATCCGCTCACTTTGCGCATAGTGGGCATAGCCACATGTGGGAAGTAAGTGGATCAATGCATTCCTATGGGTGCAGAATAGCCGCGATTCTACAAAAAGAATAAGCATGCTGCATTTTTTTGCCTCGATGCGATTCTGCCGCGGTAAAAAACAGCATTAGCACAGCATGTGCGGAATGCCATAGGAATGAATGGGGTGCGTTCTGCATGTGTTTTAGCGGCAAAAAACGCATAAAATCTGCAACGTGGGTGCACAGCCTTAGTGTATGCACCTGTTCTCTGGAAGTGGCAATCAGTCTTTGATATCAGTAAATGTATATGAGCTTTGATCTAGAAGTTCAGGTATACCTAGTGCTGACTTACATCCTGGTGTAATCCAGCATGTGACCACTTTTATTCACAGTAATTAATGAATTACAGTTGTGGCCTAAAGTATTGACACCCCTGCAATTCTGTCAGATAATACTCAGTTTCTTCCTGAAAATGATTGCAAACACAAATTCTTTGGTATTATTATCTTCATTTAATTTGTCTTAAATGAAAAAACACAAAAGAGAATAAAGCAAAACATTGATCATTCCACACAAAACTCCAAAAATGGGCCAGACAAAAGTATTGGCACCCTCAGCCTAATACTTGGTTCCACAACCTTTAGCCAAAATAACTGCGACCAACCACTTCCGGTAACCATCAATGAGTTTCTTAAAATGCTCTGCTGGAATTTTAGACCATTCTTCTTTGGCAAACTGCTCCAGGTGCCTGATATTTGAAGGGTGCCTTCTCCAAACTGCCATTTTTAGATCTCTCCACAGGTGTTCTATGGGATTCAGGTCTGGACTCATTGCTGGCCACCTTAGTAGTCTCCAGTGCTTTCTCTCAAAGCATTTTCTAGTGCTTTTTGAAGTGTGTTTTGGGTCATTGTCCTGCTGGAAAACCCATGACCTCTGAGGGAGACCCAGCTTTCTCACACTGGGCCCTACATTATGCTGCAAAATTTGTTGGTAGTCTTCAGACTTTATAATGCCATGCACGCGGTCAAGCAGTCCAGTGCCAGAGGCAGCAAAGCAACCCCAAAACATCAGGGAACCTCCGCCATGTTTGACTGTAGGGACCGTGTTCTTTTCTTTGAATGCCTCCTTTTTTTTTTTTTTTTTTTTTTCTCCTGTAAACTCTATGTTGATGCCTTTGCCCAAAAAGCTCTCCTTTTGTCTCATCTGACCAGAGAACATGCTTCCAAAACATTTTAGGCTTTTTCAGGTAAGTTTTGGCAAACTCCAGCCTGGCTTTTTTATGTCTCGGGGTAAGAAGTGGGGTCTTCCTGGGTCTCCTACCATACAGTCCCTTTTCATTCAGATGCCGACGGATAGTACGGGTTGACACTGTTGTATCCTCGGACTGCAGGGCAGCTTGAACTTGTTTGGATGTTAGTCGAGGTTCTTTATCCAACATCCGCACAATCTTGCGTTGAAATCTCTTGTCGATTTTTCTTTTCCGTCCATATCTAGGGAGGTTAGCCACAGTGCCATGGGCTTTAAACTTCTTGATAACACTGCGCACGGTAGACACAGGAACATTCAGGTCTTTGGAGATGGACTTGTAGCCTTGAGATTGCTCATGCTTCCTCACAATTTGGTTTCTCAACTCCTCAGACAGTTCTTTGGTCTTCTTAATTTTCTCCATGCTCAATGTGGTACAACTCTGCAAGGAGTTTGTATGTTCTCCCCCGTGTTTGCATGGGTTTCCTTCGGGTACTTTGGTTTCCTCCCACATTCCAAAGACAAACTGATAGGGAATTTAGATTGTGAGCCCCATTGGGGACAGTGATAATGTGTGCAAACTGTAAAGCGCTGCGGAATATGTTAGCGCTGTATAAAAATAAAGATTATTATTATTATTATTGTGGTAATCCATGTCAACTGGCTGCAAGTGTGATTTAGTTGTTGCCAACACCTGTTAGGTGCCACAGGTAAGTTACAGGTGCTGTTAATTACACAAATTAGAGAAGCATCACATGATTTTTCGAGCAGTGCCCAATACTTTTGTCCACCCTCTTTTTTATGTTTGGTGTGGAATTATATCCAATTTGGCTTTAGGACAATTCTTTTTGTGTTTTTTCATTTAAGACAAATTAAATGAAGATAATGCCAAAGAATGTGTTTGCAATCATTTTCAGGAAGAAACTGAGTATTATCTGACAGAATTGCAGGGGTGTCAATACTTTTGGCCACAACTGTATGTATCTGGCTAAAATCCTTATTGATAAAACCTTGAGAAGCTGGCCAGATGAATGGAGACCGATCATACCACATGTTGAAACCATTGCACCTTTTCATGAGATACAAAAGTACAATTATCTATAAGTTTTAATGCAGGAAACCCTTACCTGGACAGTGGGTGTACAATCTATTTCTAAGTTACAGTAGATGCCTTGTCCATGCATCATTATTGTAAATCGTGGAAGATTAATACAAAGAACTATTTGGCACTCTCTGTGGCTGACACGGTGTTTCTTGTTTTACTCCAGGACGCCTGGAAATTTTGGTTTCCTAATAAGTTGCTTTGTTTTTCTTACAGCCTTTCGCAATTAGAGAATTATAATGTATCATATGGAATAACTCCAGATGTTGCATAATGCCATAAATCCTATCAGAAACACGGGCGGGTTAAAACCTGTTTCTGCAGCACTCGAGAAATGTATTTGTGGTGTAGATGAATGCTGGCCTACTTGCAGCGTATGCCAATGACCAGATCTGGTCTGCTCTGTATTATTTTCAGGGTATTGTTGTTTGTAGGAGCCTCGGTCATTGCCTACAGGTCTGAATATACACACATGTAATATATGCAGCTGTAATACAGAGTACATAGATTTAATAGGGCCATATAGAAGTCTATGCACACCTCCAATGCCTCAAAGCAAATGTGCCAAATATCCATCACAGTTAATCGTGCCAGACATAACAGTGCCTATGGCCACTTCATGGTCAGAATACGTGGCCAAGAGAGGATTTTTCATTTATATAAAAGTACTTGTATTTTCTTTAATAAATTTTGAAGGCAAATCTCTCTACTTGAGTGGCTCGCAGGGATAGCAGTTTCATGCTGCCAGATAGTGGCAACAATTAACAAATATTCTGCCAAATTTGACTCATGTTAAATACAATATATGTACAGTCATGGCCAAAAGTTTAGAGAATGACACAAATATTTTTTCAAAGTCTACTGCTTCATTTTTTCTAATGGCAATTTGCATATACTCCAGAATGTTATAAAGAGTGATCAGCTTAACACCAGTTACTTGCAAAGTTAATATTTGCCTAGAAAATTAACTCTATCCCCCAAAACACATTTCAACATCATTGCAGCCCTGCCTTAAAAGGACCAGCTAAGGCTGGTTTCACATTAGCGCTTTTTAAGCGCACGCACGGCCGGGGGTAGCTCCTCCCCCGAGCCGGCTTCTCTGCCCGGCGTGCCCGCCCCTTGCTTGTAGCGCCGCCTCCTAGCGCACAGCGGCGCCTGCGATCGGCGCACCCTATCTTTAGCATAGGGTGCGCAGGCCGTGCGCTAGTTGCGCTTTGACCTGCGCTGAGCACTTTTGACGGTGCGCCGTGCGTGCCAAAATCAAACTTCGGATTTTGGCGTGCACCGTCAAAAGTGCGTAGCGCAGGTCAAAGCGCAACTAGCGCACGGCCTGCGCACGATCTGCGCACCCTATGCTAAAGATAGGGTGCGCCGATCGCAGGCGCCGCTGTGCGCTAGGAGGCGGCGCTACAAGCAAGGGGCGGGCAGAGAGCCGGCTCGGGGGCGGAGCTACCCCCGGCCGTGCGTGCGCTTAAAAAGCGCTAATGTGAAACCAGCCTAACATCGTTTCAGTGATTGCTCCATTAACACAGGTGTGGGTGTTGATGAGGACAGGGCTGGAGATTAATCTGTCATGATTAAGTAAGAATGACACCACTGGACACTTTAAAAGGAGGCTGGTGCTTGGCATCATTGTTTCTCTTCTGTTAACCATGGTTATTTCTAAAGAAACACGTGCAGTCATCATTGCACTGCACAAAAATGGCCTAACAGGGAAGAGTATCGCAGCTAGAAAGATTGCACCTCAGTCAACAATCTATCGCATCATCAAGAACTTCAAGGAGAGAGGTTCCCTTGTTGCCAAAAAGGCTCTAGGGCGCCCAAGAAAGACCAGCAAGCGCCAGGACCGTCTCTTAAAAGTGTTTCAGCTGCGGGATCGGGCTACCAGCAGTGCAGAGCTTGCTCAGGAATGGCAGCAGGCAGGTGTGAGTGCATCTGCACGCACTGTGAGGCGGAGACTCTTGGAGCAAGGCCTGGTCTCAAGGAGGGCAGCAAAGAAGCCACTTCTCTCAGAAAAAACATCATGGACAGACTGATATTCTGCAAGAGGTACAGGGAGTGGACTGCTGAGGACTGGGGTAAAGTCATTTTCTCTGATGAATCCCCTTTTCGATTGTTTGGGACATCTGGAAAACTGCTTATTCGGAGAAGACCAGGTGAGCGCTACCACCAGTCTTGTCTCATGCCAACTGTCAAGCATCCTGAAACCATTCATGTGTGGGGTTGCTTCTCAGCCAAGGGAATGGGCTCTCTCTGTCTTGCCTAAAAACACAGCCATGAATAAAGAATGGTACCAGAATGTCCTCCAAGAGCAACTTCTCCCAACCGTCCAAGAGCAGTTGGCGATCAACAATGCCTTTTTCAACATGATGGAGCACCTTGCCATAAAGCAAAGGTGATAACTAAATGGCTCAGGGAACAAAACATAGAGATTTTGGGACCATGGCCAGGAAACTCCCCAGATCTTAATCCCATTGAGAACTTGTGGTCAATCATCAAGAGACGGGTGGACAAACAAAAACCTTCAAATTCAGACAAAATAAAAGCATTGATTTTGCAAGAATGGACTGCTATCAGTCAGGATTTGATCCAGAAGTTGATTGAGAGCATGCCAGGGAGAATTGCTGAGGTCCTGAAGAAGGGTCAACACTGCAAATATTGACTTGCTGCATTAACTCATTCTAACTGTCAATATAACCTTTTGTTACTCATAATATGATTGCAATTATATTTCTGTATGTGATAAAAACATCTGACAAACACACATAAAAACCAGAGGGCAGCAGATCATGTGAAAATATAATATTTGTGTCATTCTCTAAACTTTTGGCCATGACTGTATAATATATACAGCGCTGGCAAAAGAGACCACTGCAAAATTTTCAGTTTGTCTGATTTTTCGCTTTATTTTTGAGCAAAATGTAAATGGCTTATTCTATAAACTACTGACATGTCTTCAAATTTTCAAGCACTAAATTTTGTATTTTCAGAAAATGAGAAATGGTCAAAAGAACAAAAAATGCAGTGCTTGCAGACCTCAAAGCAAAGAAAACAAATTCAAAATCATTTAGAAACAACAATACTAATGTTTTAACTCAGGAAGAGTTCAGAAATCAATATTTTGTGGAATAACCATGATTTTTAATCAGTTTTCATGCGTCTTGGCATTCTTTCCACCAGTCTTTCACACTGCTTTTGGGTGACCTTATGCCACTCCTGGTACAAAAAAATTAAGCAGTTCTTTGTTTGATGGCTTGTGACTATCTATCTTCCTCTGTTTTACATTCCAGAGGTTTTCAATGGGGTTCAGGTCTGGAGATTGGGCTAGCTATGACAGGGATTTGATTTGGTGGTCCTTCATCCACACATTGATTAACCTAGCTGTGTGGCATGGCGCATTGTCCTGCTGGAATAACCAGTCCTCAGAGTTGGGGAACATTGACTGAGCAGAAAGAATCAATTGTTTTTCCAGGATAACCTTGTATGCGGCTTGATTCATTCGTCCTTCACAAAGATTAACCTGCCCAATTCCAGACTTGCTAAAGCATCCCCAGATCATAACCGATCCTCAACCAAACTTCACAGTGGGTGCAAGACACTGTGGCTCGTATGGCTTTCCAGGTCTGTAACCATTAGACGACCAGGTGTTGGGCTAATTTGAAAATCAGACTCTTCAGAGAAGACTACCTTACTCCAGTCCTCTATGGTCAAATCCTTTTAGTCTTTGGCAAACTTCAACCTGGCTCTCCTTTGATTCTCATTGATGATAGGTTTTTTCCAGGACATCCCTTCCTGACAGCATGATGGGGTTGTCCTTCCTTTCATCCTTACAGGGACAGGAAATGCACGAGAGGTTAAAGGTCCCCTCCCACACCCACACTCCAGTGTTTTTTTCCTGTCCCTGTAAGGACAGGCACGAGAGACGCCGCTGAGGAAGATTAGCCGCAGCATCCAGGAAGAGGAGCTTACCGACGGGCCCGGGGGATAGGGGTCCACACGCCAGCTCCCCTCTGTCAGACGGTCTGGGGCGGCACCTCCCTAAGGGGGTTCTCCGCCAGGCGTCCCATGGAGCGTGGCTCCGGGACTTGGAGCCGCTTCCCCTCAGCGGGGCTCTCTGCTCCCGCCACCACACGCCGCATCATCTGGAGGATGCCGCAGAAGAGCTGGAGCGTCGGCAGCCGCGTCACTTCTGGGCACCCGATGACTACTTCCCGTTGTGTCACGGGGCGCACCAGAGCGGGCGGATGCGGCGGACAGCGTGAGGCGACTCGGGTCTCCTGACGACCGGTGGAAGGTAGGATAAAGCGGCGGGGCGGTTTCCCCCCAGGTCTGCTGCAACCGCACACCACCATGGAAAACGCCGTGGAAACCGGCAATCTGCCCGAGCCAGCGTCTGTAAGTAGGGGGCACGGTGGGCAGTATATACCAAAAAGACAGGAGCTTTAACAAAAGAATCTCCTGTGCTTTATATTAAGGAATAGACTGCACTGACTCCTGCAGCATCAACCTCCAGGACATTGGGCAGACCTAAATGCCCCATCTGTGCCAGCAAACTACCGGGTCATGGAAAAAACCCTATGTGAAGACTGCACCCTTAGGATCGTCAGAGGCGAGCAGGCCCCTTTCCATGCAGAGATGCGCACAATGGTCAGAGAGGAGGTCCAGGCCTCCGTCTCCGGACTGCTACCTGATCAGTCTTCCAGCCAGTCAAAGACTAAGACCAAGATGGGAGTCTGATCAGTCATCGGATGAAGAAATCCAGGGTACGGACTCGGAGGAGGAGGGCGAGATCACCTCAGAACCCCCCTGAGATAGGGAAAAGATACCTCTTCTCGGAAAACACAGACGAGCTTCTCAGCGCTGTGAGAAGCACTATGCAGATTGAAGAAGCCCCAAAGAATCAATCCATCCAGGACGAGATGTTCGGGGGCCTAAGAGCCAGGATCCGTCAGGTCTTCCCGGTTAACGACCATATCCGTTCAATGATTCTGGAAAAATGAGGACGCCGAGAAACAACTGGTCGTGCCTCGAGACTTTAAGCTTCGACTACCATTTAACCAGGAGGACATTAGCACTTGGGACGAAGTTCCTAAGATCGACACCCCGGTGGCCAGGGTGTCAAGGAAGACTTCAATTCCCTTTGAAGATTCTTCTAGTCTCAAGGAACCCATGGACAAAAAGGCCGACATGCTCCTAAAGAGGGCTTGGGAGGCCTCTGCGGCGGTTATGAAAGCAAACATAGCTGCCACATCGGTCATCAGATCCATGCATCTATGGATCGACCACTTAGAGCAACAATTAAAAGAGAGAACCAACCCCTAGAGGCGATATCTTAGAAGGCCTTCCCCTGTTAAGGATCGCAACTGGTTTCCTGGCGGATGCTTCTGCTGGATCCGTGCAATTCTAGGATGTATTAACAGAAGCATACAGTCTAGATCACGTGAAGTCATTATTTCCCGCTACTCCTCTTTGGTCAGACCTCATCTGGAATATTGTGTCCAATTTTGGGCACCACATTTTAAAAAAGACATCAACAAACTGGAGCAAGTTCAGAAAAGAGCGACCAGAATGGTGACCGGTCTGCAAACCCTGTCTTATGAGGAAAGGTTGCAGGATTTGGGAATGTTTAGTTTGCAAAAGAGAAGACTGAGAGGAGACTTAATAGCTGTCTACAAATATCTAAAGGGCTGTCACATTGTAGAAGGATCATCTTTATTCTCATTTGCACAAGGAAAGATTAGAAGCAATGGGATGAAACTGAATGGGAGGAGACACAGATTAGATATTAGAAAAAACTTTTTGACAGAGTGATCAATGAGTGGAACAGGCTGCCACGAGAAGTGGTGAGTTCTCCTTTAATGGAAGTCTTCAAACAGAGGCTGGACAGACATCTGCCTGGGATGATCTAGCGACTCCTGCTTTGAGCAGGGGGTTGGACCAGATGGCCCAGGGGGTCCCTTCCAACTCTACGATTCTATAATTTGCGGCCAGGAATAATTCTTAGTCCCCTGACCAGGTCTTCATCCATATGGCTCGGTGAGCCGCATTGGATTATCAGTCGGAAAATAAATTGTGCCATACCCTTCTCAGATGGGAAAGTGGGCCGGCCTTAGATAAGATTCTGGAGAATGCCTCGGACGACAAAAATGGTTTTTCCTTGGGAAAACCTAAGACCTTTTCCCTTTCAAAGATCCCGTCCTTACCAAAGGCAGGATTATAGAGGGAAGGGGAAATCCTCTCGCCGAGAGAACTCGAAGGGGGGAAAAAGTGGGGCTTCCCCCGTCTCGCTCCGTACAAAGTTCTAGAAGCAGGAGACAATGACGCCGTACCTGTAGGGGGTCACCTCAGACACTTCGCGGAGGCTTGGGAACTCCTCTCCCAAAACCGGTGGATTCTCAATACGGTCTCCCAGGGCTATACCCTCGAATTTACAAACACCCCCCCAGCACGATTCATGGTTACAAATCCCCGGTCCTAGACCCTGGTAGATCCTACATGGGCAGATATAAAAGACCTGCTAAGGTCAGGGGTAGTGCTTCCGGTTCTAGAAATAGAGAAAGGTCAGGGCCACTATTCAACCCTCTTCACAGTAAAAATAAAAAATCCGGGGGGGGTTGAGTCGGACCATTATAAACTTAAAGCCGTTAAATCAATGGATCCGGTACAAGAGATTCCGAATGGAGTCTCTAAAAACCACCATCCCGCTGATAGACCGGAACGCCGCAATGTGCACAATAGATAGGAAAGACTAGAAGCAATGGGATGAAACTGAATGGGAGGAGACACAGATTAGATATTAGAAAAAACTTTTTGACAGAGTGATCAATGAGTGGAACAAGCTGCCACGAGAAGTGGTGAGTTCTCCTTCAATGGAAGTCTTCAAACAGAGGCTGGACAGACATCTGACTGGGATGATTTATGGAATCCTGCTTTGAGCAGGGGGTTGGACCAGATGGCCCAGGAGGTCCCTTCCAACTCTACAATTCTATGAGATCTAAAAAGTGCATACTGTCACGTTCCCATCCACCTTCACTCTCAGAAGTTCCTGTGCTTTGTACTAAAAGAAGGAAGCAGGTACTACCACTTTCAGTTTCAGGCTCTTCCTTTCGGCTTGGCTTCAGCACCTCGAGTTTTTACGAAGCTGGTCGCCGAGATCATGGCACACTTGAGACAAGACTGCATAATCATTGTGCCATACTTGGACGACTTCCTCGTGATCTCATTCAGCATCGGAGTTAAAAGAACAGCTAGTCTCGGTAATTGCCACGCTCGAGAACCTAGGCTGGATCTTGAACAAAGAAAAGTCAGACCTGCAGCCCACTACCCAGAAGAAATTCCTGGGAGTCATGTTAGATTCCAAAAGAAAAATCTCATTTTTACCGGAGGTAAAAAAGAAACCCATCAGGGACAAAGTTCACCAGCTAGGGTGAGATCGAATATCCATAGGGACTACAATGAATATCCTGGGTACCCTGACAGCATGCATACCCTGCGTAATGTAGAGCCAGGCTCACACAAGAAGCCTACAAAGTGAGATCCTGACAAAATGGGACAGACGGCAATCCTCTCTGGACAGGGATATTTGGCCATCCCCAGCATTGAGATAATCTCTAGAGTGGTAGATCAGTCACAGAAATATCATCCAGGGGGTGCCTTGGATCCTGTCACCATGCGTGATTATCGTCACGGATGAAAGCAGAGATGGCTGGGGAGCCCATCTGGAAGGAAGGTACCTGCAGGGAACATGGCCCGGGAACATCGGCTCACAGTCCTCAAACTACAGAGAGCTACGAGCAGTTTGGGAGACACTAAAATGAAGCAGGTCGAGTCTACGGGGCCAACATATAAAGGTCATGTCAGACAATGTGACCACAGTAGCCTTCCTACGCCATCATGGGGGCCCAAGGCACGGGAAGCTTCAGGATTTAGCAGCCCGCATCCTCACCTGCGCAGAGAGCGTTCGTTCCTTGTCAGCAGTACACCTAGAGCGCTCCAGGTACAACATAGCCGATTATCTGAGCAGACAGGAAGTCCGAGCCACCAAGTGGGAACTAAAAGAATACATTTTCATAGACTTGTGCCATCGGTGGGGAACCCCCCCAGCTGGACCTCTTCGCGACAAGAAAGCAAGCTAAGGAGATTCTACTCCCTCAATCCAGCGGACTATCCGGAGGGGTTTGACGCCTTGAACCAGAGTTGGGGAGGGGGGACTGCTATACAGGTTTCCCCCTATCGCCATAATACCGAGAGTCCTCAGAAAGATCCAGGAGGAAGGAGCTTGGGTGATGCTAGTCGTACCTTTTTGGCCCAGGCGAAGTTGGTTCCCCCTCCTCAAGAAGATGGCTCAGGAGGGGCCACTCCATCTACCGACGGTAGCGGACCTGCTTTCCCAGGGCCCAGTTCTGCACCCAAATCCCGAGAACCTACAGCTGGCAGCATCGATCCTGAGAGTGAGATCCTAAAATCCAGAGGTCTCCCTGACCAAGTGATCTCCACGTTGCAGGCTAGCCATAAGCCCATTACGAGTGCAATATATCATAAAATGTGGAAGAAATTCAGCTCGGAAGGTGGTAGTACCCCCATAGATCCGTCTCGACCAAATATCCCTCAAATCCTTGACTTCCTGCAGGCAGGATTTAATAAGGGGCCTAGTCCAAGCACATTGAAGGTCCAGATAGCAGCTTTAAGTACTTTCTTTGATTTCTCCTTGACCTCTCATCCATGGATAGCACATTTTACAAAGGCCATCCAGAGATTGAGACCCACGTTAAGGAAAGCAGTCGTTTCCCCCCCCCCCCCATGGGACTTAAATCTGGTACTTAACGCTCTATGCAGGCCTCCTTACGAGCCAGTATCTGAAATAGACGTAACAAAGCTTACACAAAAAAGTCTTTTTGGTAGCCATCACCTCAGCCAAGCTGCTGGGCGAGATCCGGGCCCGGTCAGTCCAGAACCCCTACATCCAAATCTTCCAAGGACCGCATAATATAGCAACTAAACCCAGGATTCCTGCCTAAGGTAGTATGTCCCCAGAATCTAAACCAGGAGATGGTCCTACCCTCATTTTGCCCATTCCTGAAAAATGATAAAATCTTTTTCACTCATTGGACGTCAGACGAGCGGTCACACGCTACTTGGAGGTCATGCTAGAGTTGCGACAGGACACAAAAAATTGTTTATCTTGTACGGTGGTAAAAATAGGGGTAGAGGTGCATCTACACACCCTAGCAAGATGGATAACAGCAGTTGTCGCCTCAGCGTATGAGGCCGAGGGATTACGTATACCAGAGGGGCTGAGGGCCCATTCCACCAGGGCAATAGCGACGTCATGGGCAGAGAGGGCGGGAGCCTCAGTAGAGCAAATATGCAGGGCTGCCACATGGTCTAAACTAAACACTTTCTGTAGACACTATATATTGGACACGCTAACAGCTAGCCAGACTACCTTCGGTTGTAAGGTGCTACAAGCAGTAGTCCCACCCTAACTAATTCCTACTTTTGGTATTCCCCCATCGTGCTGTCAGGAAGGGACATCCTGGAAAACTGAGATTAGACCTACCGGTAATGTTATTTCCAGGAGTCCATCCTGACAGCACTGGTAGTTCTCTCCCGATGATTTGTGTTTGTGGTAATATGCTTGTACTAAATCTCAATAAGTAATTGCATCGATACTGGTGTGGTACTTGGGAAAATCACTGGAGTGTGGGAGGGGACCTTCAACTTCTCATGCATTTCCTGTCCCTGTAAGGATGAAAGGAAGGACAACCCCATCGTGCGGTCAGGATGGACTCCTGGAAATAACATTACCGGTAGATCTAATCTCCGCTTTCTATTTTTACATGGCTTGAGCCCTGCCTCTAGGAGCCTGTTACGAACTGTTCTTGCCATGCACTTCACCCCAGCTGCCATTTGCCATTCCTTTTGTAGGTCACTTGATGTCATCCTGCGGTTGCTGAGTGACATTCGAATAAGATGAGTCATCCTGATCAGTGGAGAGTCGTTTTCGCCCTCTGCCGGTCTGTAGGTTTGTTGTCCCCAATATCTGCTGCTTGACCTTGTTGTAATGGACTGCCATCTTAGAAATTTTAAGGATGGAGGCAACATGACACTCACTGTATCCCTCTGCTAGTAAAGCTAGAATTGAGCCCTCCTTTTCCTCACTCAAGACTTTACTTTTCAACTCCTTTGGCATGGTTAAGTTATTTTTTTTCATTCCTATTACTTTTGGGGTATTACTAGCACTTGTTTTGCCATCCAGCTTGTCCTATTGCAAGAGGATTGTCAACACCACATCATGGTTATTTATACTTTCCTTCATTAAATAAGATTTGGTTCAGGTGATCACTTAATCAGAAGAACATTAAGTAGAAAGAGGTGTACTCTGGTTGGAATTCAGCTGACACTGGAATGGAATGGCTGTCAGACATGTAGAGAAGCTTATTTTTATAAAACTGTGCAGTGGTCTCTTAATTTTTGCCAGAGCTGTATAATATAATGTAGCATGACCTGCAAGGTGCACAGTAAGTATTCTTTCTATCTGAAGTTTGTGCCTTTTTTTTTTTTTTTTTCTTGCAGGGTTTCAAGAAGATAATGGACGCCGTGGAAGATGGCAACTTGGACCAAATCCTACAGGTCCAAAAATAAATTTCACCCTGCATTCACAGTGGGATCAACTCTTCATTTATTCTGCGCATCTTTAAACTGGCTTCTATCATTTCCCAAGTCATGTTATTGTTACTGAGATCCTAGTAGTATTGCATTTTATTTTTTTGTGTATGTATTTTTTATTTTTTTACTTTAAACTTTTGATCATTCCAGTTTTTCAAAGTGCTACATTCCTGAGGAATTTGATACCATTTATTCCAAAGCCGGCCTGTAAGCTGGATGGCAAAGGCTATTTTTGCCTTGTGATGTTTCAGAAGCCCTTGCCCTACTGGCAGCTTTGTGATCCCTTGCCCCAATTCTTATCATGACTGAATTTAATTTTGTTTCCTGCCAAAGAGGAAGCAAGTCTTCCAGCTGATCAATAAATGTCTTTTCACAATAACTGTGTTCACAAGCCCTTTGTGTTTTTCAAGGGTGGTTTCCACTGTGCCATTTATACTTACAGAAAACAAACCAGCAGGGAAACTGTGCTTGTGCGCAATGCCAAGGTTCAGTGAAAGGCAGCTTTTATACTAGAATCAATCGGGCATTTTTTATTTTTTATCAAGGACCAGAATTAAAGGTTTGAGAAGTAACCTTAATAATTCTTCACTGCTTATCTGGATTCTGAAATAATCTATGTAACTAAGTAATTTGGTGTCAAAATAGACTGGTAAATCTAGATTTTTATTTTTTTTTTTCAACCTTTTATCCTGAATTCAATCAGCAATTTTTTACCTCTTGCGTGAAAAGTTGACACACACCCCCCCCCCCCCCCCCCTGTTTTTGGTCCATGTGTCTGTTTTGATCATATAAAAAAAAAAAAAAAAATCAACTGGAAACTGAGTAGCTTTCTTGTTTTTATGCCTATTTGAAGAGGTGGACACTGTTGCAAAACAAATACGATGAGTTCAACTTTCATTTGTAACAAATTACTGTGTCAGAGACATGTTTAACTCAAATCTAAGGCTATGTGCACACGTAGTGAAAGGTGTTGAGGATTTTACCACGTGGATTTGGAAAAATCCGCAGGTCAAAAGACCTGCGGATTAGCCTGCCGTTTAGCCCTGCAGTTTCTCACCTCTACAATGGAGAAGGTGTGAAACCGCTGTGGATTCCGCACAAAGAATTGACATGCTGCGGATTTGAACCCGCAGAAAATCTGCAGCATGTGCACAGCATTTTCATTTTACTATTGAAAACAATGGTACTGTACGAGTACAACGCAGCTAGAGCCAAAAACGCTGCGGAGCCGCAGCAGAATCCGCAGCGTGTGCACACAGCCTAAGTTTTGAGGATTTTTAAGTATTAACCCCCAAGGTGCTTTGCACGTTTATGACCAGGCCAATTTTTACAATTCTGATCACTGTAAATTTATGAGGTAAATACTTTCTGCCTAATGATAACAAAAGTATTCTCCGAGTGATACATTATTTTCTGGCTAGCCAACAAAGGTATGTTTGCAAGCTTTCAGAGCACCAAGGCTCCTCTTCAGGCAGGATTACAAATTAATAAGAAAAAGGCACAACATTTAAGGAATGCTACAGTAGAACATTTGTTCATGAGGTGGGAGAAGTGATGCTCCTAAAGATAAGCCAGGGAAATCAAGTTAAGCGTTATCTTACAAATGGAGATGCAGTGGGAATGATGTTCTTAGTTATCTGGAGTCCAGTTGGTAGAGGTGAGAATTGTATCCACGTAGTGAGTCATAAATCCAGGTGTTAAATTGAGTCATATTGTCAAAGAATTGAACATCTTTATCAGTTTGAATTCCCAAATTTTTCTTTCTCGGTCATCCTTAAAATTACCTTTTTAGTATTGGGCTATGTGCACACATTGAGGATTTTGATGCTTTTCCACAGCGCTTTTGGACGCGTGGAATTGCGTCAAACACAGTGTAGTGCACAACCACTGTATGTCAATGGGAATTACGGAATTGCTGTACACATGCTGCAGAAAAATACGATCAGGATTCGCAGAGTTTTATTTTACGCAGCATGTCAATTCTTGTTGCGGATCTGCAGAGTTTTTGCACCCATTTACTTCCATTGAGTCAGGCAAATCCGCAGGTGTAAAAATATTTGCGGGTTTTTCTGCGGAGTTGCGTGGGAAAACGCTGCAGATAGTCTCCACCCACACACTTCCTCCTATGTGCGTGTCTTTCTGCAGGGGTCCCTGTGTGTGTGTGTGTGTGTGTGTGTGTGTGTCTGTGCAGCCAGGCAACCTCTGATGGGACTACTGCTCCCATCCAGCTATGAATGCTGTCACATATAACTGATAACATTAGCCGATGATGGGGCAGTAGTCCCATCAGACAATTCATGTGTTCAGTAGTAAAAAAAAAACAAACATATATATATATATACTCACCAAACCTATACTTACCTTTCCGCTGTAGTCCATTTAATAATATGTGTCCCACGACGATCTCCCGTATAGAACAGTGAGAGTGGTCACCCGAGTTCATGCTGTTACCGGTAACGCTGACGTCAGGAAATTCTCACGCAGCGTTGCCGTAAAGCGAGAGCCTGAACTTCAGTAAACTCTTCAGTGTTGCACTGCAGTAGCAATTACCTCCTGTCAGTGCATCGCGGGAGGCCTGTAGAGCGGTCACATCTCCTGATGTGACAGCTCTGTAGGGGAGATTGTCGTGGGACACTTGTTATTAAATGGGTTACTTCAGAACAGGGAGTATTGTCTTTGTTTTATTTTTTTGCAGGTGATCGAGGGCTTCACATGCATTAGCAGTGCAATAAATATGGGAAAACTGTTTAGTGTTTGATTTCATTAAAAGACTTTATTCTCGCTGTGTCTTTATTTAACCCTTTAACAACTATAGGATCAGTAATTAATGGATAAGTGTCTTATTGACACTTCTCCATTACTAAGCTGGGCTTGATGTCACCTTACAATACAAAGGTGACTTCAGCCCCCAACTATTACCCCATATGCCACCACTACAAGGCAGTGGGAAGAGAGAGTGGCTAAGTGCCGGAACTGGCGCATCTTAGAGATGTGCCATTTCTGCGGTGGCTGGGAGCTGGTGTTTGTAGCCAGGCTAGGCTATGAATAGCAGCCTGCAGCTGTCTGCATAGCCTTTTTCAGGCTATTAATTATAGGGGGACCTTATGTCTTTTTTTGTTCTTTTTTTTTGGGGGGGGGGGCCTGATATCCATAATCTGGGAAGATCTGTGGGTATAAACATCGCCCCCCCCCCCAGTCGCCTGCTGTAACTGTCTGGTGCAGAAAATTGTGTGGGAGTCCACGCCAGTTTTTTTTCCAATTTTTGTTACAGACACTGCCTTTAAGGCTGGGGGTCACACTTGTGAGAAACTCTCACCTCAATCCATTGCACTGACACCGCAGCTCTGGACCAGAGTGTGTGGCTGCATGTATTTATATGCAGCTGAACGCTCCGGTCTGAACGCCGGGTACTGAGGTTCAAAGACTTGTGCAAGTTTCTCCCAAGTGTGACCCTGGCCTAACGCAGATTTTATGTGTGTCTCTTAACTCTTTTATGTACCATTTTATGTTTATTACTAAACATCGGGCTTGGTATTATCTATCTATAGATAGCTAGTCATAGATAACTAGATCTATCTATAGCTATGGCTAGCTGTCTCTGGTTAGCTATCTATGGCTAGCTGTGTGTGTAAACTTCAATGGAGTATGTAAAAGAAGAGATTGGACAAGGAAATTACATCACAATTCTTTTTTTTTTTTGTTAAATATATATTTAGCTTACAAAAACGCATACAAATCCACATGAAAAAATGTAAGAAATTCTGCATCAAAAACATGCAGATTTTTAACTGCGTTTTCTGCCAAGAGAGGAAGAATCTGTTCAGAAAATTCCACAGGCAAATCTGCAATGTGTGCACATACCCTTAGACTTAACCCCTTTCTGCCATTAGACATACTATCCCATCCATGTGCCCTGGGACTTAATTCCCAAGGACGGGATAGAGCGTCTAATGCGATCAGCGGCGCCCACGTGGTGAGCGCTGCTGATCGCGGCCGGGTGTCAGCTGATTATCATAGCTGACACCCGGCACAATGTGTCAGGGGAGGTCACGGACCGCCCCCGACATGCTAACCCCTTGTACACCGCGATCAAACACGATCACGGTGTACCGGGGGTTAAAGGGACGCATCGGCAGGGAGGGGCTCCCTCCGTGCTTCCCTGAGCCCCCCACGGCAGCGCAATGTGCAGCGCTGCTGCGGGGGGCTCTTTCCCTACAGGCCCCCGGATCCAAGATGGCGACGGGGGCCTGTAGGGAGCTGACTTCCTCACTGCCTGCAAAGCGCAGGCATGAGGAAGTCTGCAGAACTGCCTGTGACAGATTGCTGATCTGTCACAGTGATCTGTGATGTGACAGATCAGCGATCTGTCACAGGACAGTGATGTCCCACCTGGGACTATGTAATAAAGTAAAAAAAAAATTTTAATTTAAAAAAAATCGCTAAATAAATTAGTAAAAAAAAAAAAAAAAAAATATTCCCCAATAAATTCATTTTTTGAAAATAAAAAAACAATAAAAGTACACATATTTGGTATTGCCGCGTCCGTAGCGACCCGCCCTATAAAACTGTCCCATTAGTTAACCCCTTTAGCGAACCCCTTAAAAAATAAAAAACAAAGCAAAAAATGATTTATTATCATACCACCGAACAAAAAGTGCAATAACGCGCGATCAAAAAGACGCCTATAATATCCATGGTACCGCTGAAAACGTCATCTTGTCCCGCAAAAAACGAGCCGCCATACAGCATCATCCGCAAAAAAATAAAAAAAGTTATAGCTCGCAGAATAAAGCGATGCAAAAATAATTATTTTTTATATAAAATTGTTTTCATTGCAAAAAACCGACAAAACATAAAAAAAGACCTAAATGAGGTATCGCTGTAACCGTACCAACGCGAAGAATAAAAGCGCTTTATCAATTTTACCGCACGCGGAACGGTGTAAACGCACCCCCCCAAAAGAAATTCATGAAACGCTGGTTTTTGTTCATTCTGCGTCCCAAAAATCGGAATAAAAAGCGATCAAAAAATGTCACGTGCCCAAAAATGGTACTGATAAAAATGTCAACTCGTCCCGCAAAGAATAAGACCTCACATGACTCGGTGTGTCAAAATACGGAAAAATTATAGCTCTCAATATGTGGTGATGCAAAAACTATTTTTACAATAAAAAGCGTCTTTTAGCGTGCGACAGCCGCCAAACATAAAAACCGCCATAAATAGTAAATCAAAGTATTTATTTCCATTTTCTCGTTAGGGCTCAGATTAGGGTTAGGGGTGTGTTGGGGTTAGGGTTGGAGTTATAATTGGGGGGTTTCCACTGTTTGGGCACATCAGGTGCTCTCCAAATGCAACATGGTGTCTGATCTCAATTCCAGCCAATTCTGCGTTGAAAAAGTCAAATGGTGCTCCTTCCCTTCCAAGCTCTGCCATGCGCCCAAACAGTGTTTTACCCCCACATATAGGGTATCAGCATACTCAGGACAAATTGCAAAACAACTTTTGGGGTCCAATTTCTCCTGTTACCCTTAGGAAAATAAAAAATTGGGGGCAAAAATATAATTTTTGTGGAAAAAAATGATTTTTTTTATTTTCACGCCCAGGCGTTATAAACTTCTGTGAAGCACTTGTGTGGTGAGCACTTTGAACCCCCATCTAGATAAGTTCCGTGGGGGGGTCTAGTTTCCAAAATGGGGTCACTTGTGGGGAGTTTCAATAGTTTAGGTACATCAGGGGCTCTCCAAACGCACATGACACCCGCAGACCAATCCATCAAAGTCTGCATTCCAAAACGTCACAACTTCCCTTCCGAGCCCTGACGTGTGCCCATACAGTAGTTTTCTCCCACATATGAGGTATCAGCGTACTCAGGACAAATTGGACAACAACTTTTGGGGTCCAATTTCTCTTGTTACCCTTGGGAAAATAAAAATATTGGAGACTAATTGATCATGTTTGTGGAAAAAATACGATTTTTTTATTTTCATGCCTGGGCATTATATACTTCTGTGAAGCCCTTGGGGGTTCAAAGTTCTCACCACACATCTAGATAAGTTCCATGGGGGGGTCTAGTTTTCAGAATGGGGTCATTTGTGGGGGGTTTCCACTGTTTAGGTACATTAGGGGCTCTCCAAAGGCAACATGACACCCGCAGACCATTCCATCAAAGTCTGCATTCCAAAACGTCAATACTTCCCTTCTGAGCCCCGACGTGTGCCCATACAGTAGTTTTCTCCCACATATGGGGTGTCAGCGTACTCAGGACAAATTGGACAACAACTTTTGGGGTCCAATTTCTCCTTGTACCCTTGGGGAAAATGAAAAAAATTGGTGACTAAAAGATCATGTTTGTGGAAAAAATACGATTTTTGTATTTTCACGCCCGGGCGTTATAAACTTCTGTGAAGCACTGGGGGGTTCAAAGTGCTCACCACACATCTAGATAAGTTCCTTGGGGGTCTAGTTTCCAAAATGGTGTCATTTGTGGGGGGTTTCTACTGTTTTGGTACATCAGGGGCTTTCCAAACGCGACATGGTGTCCGATCTCAATTCCAGCCAAAAACGTCAAATGGCGCTGCTTCCCTTCCGAGCTCTGCCATGCGCCCAAATAGTCATTTACACCCACATATGGGGTATCAGTGTACTCAGGACAAATTGCACAATAACTTTTAGGGACCTATTAATTGGGGGTGAAAAGATCATTTTTGTGGAAAAAATATGATTTTTTAATTGTACCGCTGTACGTTATAAACTTCTGTGAAGCCCTTGTGGGTTCAAAGTTCTCACCACATATCTAGATAAGTTCCTTGGGGGGTCTAGTTTCCAAAATGGGGTCACTTGGGGGGGGGGGGGTTTCCACTGTTTAGGTACATCAGGGGCTCTCCAATCACGACATGGCGTCCGATCTGAATTCCAGCCAATTTTGCATTGAAAAAGTCAAATGGCGCTCTTTCCCTGCTGAGGTCTGCCATGCGCCTAAACAGTGGTTCCCCCCCACATATCAGGTATCGGCGTACTCAGGACAAATTGCACAATAACTTTTAAAGTCCAATTTCTCCTGATACCCTTGGTAAATTAAAAAAAATTGAACCTGAAGTATTTTTTTAGTGAAAAAAAGTTAAATGTTCATTTTTTTTTTTTTAAATATTCAAAAAATTCCTGTGACGCACCTAAAGGGTTAATAAACTTCTTGAATGTGGTTTTGAGCACCTTAAGGGGTGCAGTTTTTAGAATGGTGTCACTTTTGGGTATTTTCTATAATATAGACCCCTCAAAGTGGCTTCAAATGTGATGTAGTCCGTAAAAATAAAATGGTGTTGTAAAAATGAGAAATCGCTGGTCAACTTTTAACCCTTATAACTTCCTAACAAAAAAAAATTTTGGTTTCAAAATTGTGCTGATGTAAAGTAAACATGTGGGAAATGTTACTTATTCAGTTTTTTGTGTGCTGTATCTCTGTGATTTAAGGGCATAAAAATTCAAAGTTGGAAAATTGCGAAATTTTCGCCAACTTTCCGTTTTTTTCACAAATAAACGCAAGTTATTTGAATGAAATTTTACCACAAACATGAAGTACAATATGTCACGAGAAAACAATGTCAGAATCACCGGTATCCATGGAAGCGTTTCAGAGTTATTACCTCATAAAGGGACAGTGGTCAGAATTGTAAAAATTGGCCTGGTCATTAACGTGCAAACCACCCTTGGGGCTTAAGGGGTTAAAGTCCTGTCATACAGTGTCCAGGTCCAGAGAAATGTTTTCCCACAGGTGCGTCCAATTCGTTCCTGATTGTGTCTGTCTGTGTAGGTTCATCTTTGTAGTATTTTTTTTTTTTTTTTTTTTTTTGCATGGTTTCCCCAATATAGATGCCTCCAGGGCACCTTGTACATTGTATCATGTGCACCACATTGGAGGTTGTGCATGAAAAGAAATCCATGACCTTAATAGTCCTGATTTGTATTTGGTATACAGATTTCATTTGTGGGTAATATGTGGGTACAAGTTTTGCTTTTTTTTTTGTTACCAGTGTGCTAGTCACGGATGATGAGAGGACACTTCTGTCGAGGAGATTTCTTAAGTTAGGGGGCTGTTTGTAGGAGAGAAGTGGTAGTTCTGGGAATAGGTATTTCAATTTATGGTCTCTGTGAAATATGGGTTGGAGATCACCAATTTTCCTTAGGATGATCATGTGGGGGTTGTGTGTGACCACAAGAGGTACCCTGTTGTCCTCTCATTTTGTAACCCAGGAGGCTGCTTCTTGGGATCCTTGTAGCTCTGTGGATCTGTTCATCTGTTATCATTGGATAGTATCCTTGTAGGAATACAATCCTCAGTGATAGCAGCTGTAGTAAGAATACAGATAAATGGGAAATGTTTAAGAACATCCTAAATAGGCACTGTAAGCGGTTTATACATTGTGGGAATAAAAGGACAAGAAATAGGAAAAACCCAATGTGGCTAAACAAAAAAGTAAGATGGGCATTTAACAGTTTAAAAAAAAAAAAATGCGGATTTGCCTGTGGAATTTTCTGCGCAGATACTGCATCTCTTGGCAGAAATCGCGGACCGGAGCATTCACTGCATAGAAATGCATGCAGTCGCACATTCTGGTCCCGATTGCCAGGTGCTGAGGTGGGAGACTCATGCAAGTTTTTCACAAGCGTGACCCTGGCCTTATGCAATGTTTAATTAAAAAAAAAAAAATGGTGTGGGCTCCCATGCAATTTTCCAGTGAGGGAAACCAGCGACTGGGGGCCAGTGTTTATAGCCTAGGAAGGGGTTAATACCCATGGATCTTCCCAGGCTATAAATATCAGCCTACAGCTGTATATTTAGCCTTTATTGGCTATTAAAATTGGGGGACCCCCCAAAAAAACGATGTGGGGTCTGCCTAAAATTAATAGCTAAAAAAGGCTATGCAGACAGCTGTGAGCTGATATGAATAGCCTGGGAAAGGGCCGTGGATATTGCCCCCTCCCACCCCCCGGCTACAAACACCAGCTCTCAGCCGCTAACAGGCGCTTAGCGTCTCTCTTCCCACTGCCCTGTAGCGGTGGTATATGGGGCAATATTTGTGGGGTTGATGTCACCTTTCTACTGTAAGTTCAAGCCCGGCTTAGTAATGGAGAGGTGTCACTAAGATACTATCCATTACTAATCCTATAGTTGGTACAGGGTTAAATAAACACACAGCCAGAATAAAGTATTTTAATGAAATAAAACACTACAGTTTATTGTACTCCTAATTCCTGCAACGCCCTCGATCACCTGTAAAAATAAAAAAAAAAATCAACAGTATACTCCCTGTTCCAACATAATCCATTTAATAACGAGTGTCCCACGATGATCTCCCCTATAGAGCTGTCCCATCAGGAGATGTGACCGTTCTACAGTGCCCCCAGTGACACACTAATGGGAGATAATGGCTCTGAGGGTTCACTGGAGTTCATGTTCTCACTTTACGGCACTGCTGCATGAGAATTTTTCTCACGCAGCGGTGCCGCAAGTGACAGCATGAACTCCATTGACCTCTGACGTCAGAGTGATCCACCGCGGGAAGATATCTGCCCTCATTGTATCACCGGAGGCCCCTGGAGAGCGGTCACATCTGCTGATGTGACCGCTCTCCACGGGAGATCATCGTGGGATACTCGTTATTAAATGGATTTCATCAGAACAGGGAGCATACTATTGGTTTATTATTTATTTTTACAGGTGATCGAGGGGGTCTGGGATTAGCTGTATGGTGAGTATGTACTGTGTATGTGTGTTTTTTTTTTTGTTTTTTTTTTACACTTGAAAACAGTAGCCGGATGATGGGACTACTACTGTCCGATCATCAGCTAGCTGTCACTGTGGACGATGCCTACATACACACACACACACACACACACACACACACACACACACACACACACACACACACACGTATTCACCGCGCACACATAGTCTCCGCCCACACACTTTCTCCTGATCAGCAATGTTTCTCGCACGCAATTCCACAGCAAAACTGTAGATCTTTTTAAACCTGCAGTTTTGCTGTGGATTTGCCTGACTCAATGGTAGTCAATGGGTGCAGAAACGATGCAGATCCGCAAAAAGAATTAACATGCTGCGGAAAATAAAACGCTGCAAAAGCGCGCATATTTTTCCGCAGCATGTGAACACCAATTCTCAATTTCCCATTGGCTTACATTGGTTGTGCACTATACTGCAGATTTGATGCAATTCCGCGCATCCAAAAATGCTGCAGAAATGCATCAAAATCCACAACATGTGCACATAATTTTATTTCTATAGCGACGACATATTCTGCAGTACTTCACATTTTAGAGGGTACTTGTACAGACAATAGACATTACAGCATAACAATAGACACATAGATCAAAACAGATGCCAAGAGGAATGAAGGCCCTGCTCGCAAGCTTACAATCTATGAGGAAAAGGGGAGACACGGACGGTATATGGTAACAATTGCTTCCGTTGTTCAGACCAGCCAAAGTGTAAGAATTGGGTGTTCATGTAATGCTTGAACTGGTTATCAGCCTAAGTATGTAACAGTACAGACACAGGGCTATTAAATTCATAAAGCATGTGAGAACATGATGCGAGGAACCTGGTCATGGTAAAAGATTTTGAATTGGCAGAACAGAGGGCACAGGTAGGGTGGTAGACTGAGATGAGGGAGATGTAGGGTGGTGCTGAGCCATGGAGTGTTTTGTGGGTGAGGGTAATAAGTTTGTACTGGATTCTGGAGTTTATGGTTAACCAGGGTATTGATTGGCACAAGGTAGAGGCATCAGTATAACGATTAGTGAGGAATATGATCCTGGCTGCAGCATTCAAGACATATTGGAGAGGGGAGCGATCGGTAAGAGGGAGACGGATTAGTAGAGAGTTACAATAGTCCAGACGAGAATGAATAAGAGAAACAGTAAGAGTTTTTGCAGCGTCGAATTCTAGAAATGTTTTTAAGATGCAGATAACAAGAGCGAGCCAGTGATCTGATGTGGGGTGAATGAAAGCTCGGAATCAAGTATGACCCCAAGACAGCGGGCATGTTGCTGGGGAGTAATGGTGCCCTAATGCCCTCTGGTAATGTACCTATGCCCAACATTGCCATACACGGAAATGGAGGAAACACAAGGAGTTCAGTTTCAGATAGAGTTAGGGCATGATGTTAAGAGACAATCACTGGTGTTTTCTAAAAAGGCAGGCGTGATATCAGGAGAAGAATTGTATAATTGGGTGTCATCAGCATAGAGATGGTACTGGAAACCAAATCTACTGATTGTTTGACCAATAGGGGCAGTATTCAAAGAGAAGGGGGCCTAGACCTGATACTAGGAACCTCAACAGTAAAGGGTAGATGAGAGGAGGAGGCGCCAGCAAAAGATACAGTGAAGGAGTGGTCAGAGAGATAGAAGAACCAGGAGAGAACTGTGTTCTTGAGGCCGATGGAGCAGAGCATACTGAGGAGGAGCTGATGATCCACAGTGTCGAATGCTGCAGAGAGATCCAAGAGAATTAGCATGGAGTAGTGACCATTAGATTTAGCTGTTAGCAGACCATTAGAGACTTTTGTGAGGGCAGTTTCAGTAGAGTGTAAAGAGCGGAAACCGGATTGTAGAGGGTCGAGAAGTTATCTGACAGATAGCGGATAAGATGGGAGTGGACCAGGCGTTCCAGGAATTTAGAGATGAAGGGAACATTAGAGACAGGTCTATAGGTAGTGGCACAGTTTTGGTCGAGGGATGGTTTAAGTAATAAATGTATGATAGCATGCTTAAATGAGGAGGAAAAGATCCCAGAAGAGCGAGGTTGAATATTATTGTTAGGTGAGTGGTGACAGCAGGGGAAAGGGACTGGAGGAGATGTGATGGAATGGGGTCACTGGTGCAAGTGGTCGGGCGAGAAGATGCAAGGAGCCTGATTACTACTTCTTCTGGGACTGGTTCAAAGTCAGAGAGTGAGCTAGAAGCAGTGGGGGAGGGAGGACAATGCATGGTATGAGGGGATTGGGAGATAATTTCCTGTCAGATATGGTCAATTTTTTCTTTGAAACCGTCAGCGTGGATATCCGTGGTTGGGGACTGCACTCTTGGGTTGAGTATGGAATGAAAAGTGTCAAATAGACGTTTTAGGTTATTGGGTAGTGTGATGATGAGGGTGGTGAAATAGGTTTGTTTGGAGAGGTGAAGGACAGTGTTGTATGTTTTAAGCATAAACTTATAATAGATGAAATCTTCGTGTAGATAGGATTGTCTCCACAGGCGTTCGGCGCACCTGGAGCACCGCTGCAGGAAATGTGTTTGCAGCGTGTGCCATGGTTGTCGTCATCTGTGCTGTATTGTTCTATGTATAGGAGGTGCAGTTTCATCCAGGGCACTTTGCAGTGTTTCGTTGCAATGCTTCAGTTCAGAATCAGGACATGAAAGGGAGGAGATAGGGGCCAATGATGACTACAAGTTCTTCATAAGTTTCTGGGTGTTAATGGCCTGTATGTTTCTATAAGTGTGGAAAGTAGGGGTGACCTGAGCAGGATGGCAGTTCTTGATAGAGAATGAAAGAAGGTTGTGGTCCTAGACCGGGAGAGGGGAGTTTGTAAAATCATCCACTGAGCAAACCCTGGAGAAGACCAAGTCGAGGGAGTTTCCTTCTTTATGCGGTGGAGACTTAGTAAGCTGTGAAAGTTTGAAAGAGGAGGATAGAGATAAAAGGTGAGTAGCAGATGGGGAGAGGGGAAGAGCAATGGGGATGTTGAAATCATCCATGATGAGGGTTGGGGATGTCACAGGAGAGAAAGTGTGGAAGCCAGGTGGCAAAGTGATTCAGGAACTGATGGGAGGGGCCTGGAGGGCGATACACCACATACTGCACATAGCCTTAAACTACTGAAGCAGGATGGCACCGTTGAAGCTCTAAAAAACTATAGGGAGAAAAATACTTTATCTAAAAAACTAATTAAAGCTGCCAAAAAGGAAACAGAACAACATTGCTAAGGAGAGTAAAACTGTTGAGGAGAGCCTTAAGATCAAATCCTTAATTAACCTCAAGAGATAAGAGACTGAGAGGAACTACCCATAAAGTGTATTATTTCACCTTACATGAGCTTTTTCAGATCAAAGTATGACACTAAAGATGGCTGCCATTTCCTGTTTCACCACACACCATGTGGTCCATGTGCTGGTATCGAAGATGATGCCCACCCTGATGACCTCATGGATCTGCCCACGATGACGCCTGCTCTGATGACCTCATGAATCCGTCCACGACGACACCCACTCTGATGACCCCATGGACCAACCCAGCCTGATGACCTCATGGATCCGCCCATGGACTAGCTCACTGCCCGACCCACTAACCAATGGAATACATCGGATTACTCCCATTTTACAGCTAACCGAGCCCCCTTACAGTAGACATATAAACCAATGTTTTGATTAATAAAGTCTCTTGGAGCTGTGCCATAGATTGATCGAAAAGAGGTTACATCTGACTCTGGTGTGATTTCTTTAGTGCGCACTTGATCAATATCCATTGGGCCAGTAGCAGGCAACTAGTGAACATTTCTTATTGTTCAACCTAACATGGGGCCAGCAGAGGAAGAAGCCCTAAACCCGGCGAATGGAATGGCAGGACGCGTTGAATGCCCCGAACCAGGAGACTGATCACCTCCTTATCAGACCACGCTAAGTCTGCTGATTTTTATAATCTGTAGTATTTGCCTGTGTCTTTTGGGGTATTCTGTGCAGATTGCCTGACTGTTTCCTGTTTTCGAGGTATCTGTAAGACGGCAGAAGGGTCTGCTGCTGGCCATTAAATTGCAAGAACCGTCATGTGTATTAGTTCCCTGCTATCTGTTATGTGTTGTGTTGAGGGGAGATGACTGGTAGGAAAGCAAGTGGGTTTTTCAGCAGTGTCTGAAGAAAAAAAAAATGATATTGTCTGTAGTACAGTACACGGTTGTTGCCTGTGATACGATTTTAAGTTCTGGATAGGAGAAAGTAGGTCTAGAGTGAGTGACTTGACCTGTAGGGCACATAACTTAGAGTGACTCAACACGTAACCTAATAAATTGAGATTTGCCACGTGACTTAGAGTGAGTTGACTCAGCACGTGGCCTAGTGAGTAAATTGAGTTTTGCCACGTGACCTAGAGTGAGTTGACTCGGCACATGGGGGCCTGGTAATTTAATTAAAATTAGGTAATTTTTGTAAACTACGGAACATGGAAATCAGACAGGGACCACGTGGCAAGAACGAATAGGAAGTGTGTGCTGCAAACTCAGTTCTCTTAGAATCTCAGGTTTGAGTCATTTCCCACATCTTATTGTTTGTTTGTTGTTTGTTATCTTGAGATATAGAAAGATGAAGAAATTAATGCAGTTCTGCCGTATTGGCACTAAGCCAAATTATATTAGTTGCGATTCATGATGGAAAAAGTCATGTAAAACAATGTAAAAAGCTTATGAAGTTGTGTGGAATGCCAGAAGGGTGGAGGTTACAGCCCCTGGAGTGGAAGATTGTCTTGAAAGAAAGGAAAGGTATCCTAGAAGATAATGGATTGCCGTCTACTGCTAGGGCATGGGATAGAGTCTCTGAAAGTCTGTATAGAGAGAATTGGGTAGAAGAGGAAAGGAATAAAAAGGACAGAGTTTTGAGTTATGTATATTACAAAAATGTATCCTGAGAGCTGCCACAGCCGTATAATGATGGCAAAGGGCCATGTGCTAATATTGATGGCAGACATTTTGTTGATGAGCCATGTGTTTCTTCTGGCAGCCATTTTGGCGAAGGCAAGTGTGTTTCTTCTGGCAGCTATTTTGGCAAAGGCAAGGTTGTTTCTTCTGGCAGACATTTTGGTGAAGGCAAGTGTGTTTCTTCTGGCAGACATTTTGGCGAAGGCAAGTGTGTTTCTTCTGGCAGCCATTTTGGAAAAGGCAAGTGTTTCTTCTGGCGGCTATCTTGGAACGTCACCCCAGATCATACAAACTGAGCCATATCAACATGTGACTAACATAAATCTGTCTAAATCAAGTGAGGCACAATTCAGAAAGACACACACAACTTCCGGTGATGAACATCTTAGATTAAGGCTGCACACCACAACACCAAATCCGTGTTACCAAGTAATGACCACTAATGGCCAATACTATATTCCTTTGGGAAGTGAACAGGCTTTTCTTATGTTCCCTGTTACAATGGGGTCCAGTGGGCCAACGACCCTTTCCCCTATCACTCCTGTGGTGAACCCAACAATCCATCCACCTGGATCATCCCCGGCACCAACCTTTTCTACTGTCACTTCCACTGACAATTTAGCCACACACCCACTCTAGAAACTCCAAGCAACAACCTCTCCTCCCAATGCTTCTGCTACAACAGCACTCTCATGCAGTCTAACTAACCCTATACCCAGTACCTCACAGGCTCTCTCACAGCCAAGTGCACATCTGTACTGGACGGTGGCAACTGTATCAAGGGGAGACTCAATCTGGGAGGGGGATACCAACATCACAGGAAGCACAAAGGGCAGGGAATGTTGGCAACCTATTTTTTGAAAAAACCTCCTGAGGGACCCTTGTTAGTGGTGGGAAAGGGTGACATAACAACAATGGAGACTGACGCTATTGTTAATGCTGCCAATTCTCAGTTACAGCACAACGGAGGTGGGGCTAGAGCTATAGTGGAAGCAGGAGGGGCCACTATTCAAGCTGACAGTCGAATCATTGTTGAGTCACGTGGTCAGATAACTGTTGGGGACATAGTGGTGACTAAATTTGGCAATCTTCCATGTAGAATGATCATACACACTGTGACCCCTACTTTTGACCCTATTCCTAAAGATGTTAGTGCTCAACAACTTCATGCAACAATAACACGCATTTTAGAGTATGCTAATATTAGTGAGCAGATTGAGACCTTGACAATTCCTGCTATTGGTGTTGGCATTTTCAGTTTCCCTGTTCATGCATGTGCAATAGAAATTGTTGGAAATATAATGAGCAAGTGTAGCCCCCCAAGCATTTGCTGCCTCTCCGAAATCAGGTTAATTAGTAATGAGGACAGGATTGTTAAAGCTTTTAAGACTGCCTGCATCACATGGACTCCACCCCATGATATTGGGGCTGCCCAAATGGAGCCCCTCATTCCAGGACTGTTACCTCCTAATGCTCCTCATACACAAGTGATTACATCTGTACTCCCGGTGCCACCTCTTACTCCCACCTCTGGTGCCACCACCAACAGTGAAAATGCTCATATCTGAGGAGCCCACCCTCTATGTCAAGTTTACACCCCAGCAAGTTGCTACTCCGCTGAACCAATTTCCAGATCCAAAAAAACATCCAAAGCCTTTTTACCGAAGCATGCTTCAAATCCAAATAAATTACTCAGCCACATGGCAAGATCTAATTTCCCTGGCAAATCTTAAAGCAGGTGATGCATATTGGCCTGTTATGGAAACCACGTTCAATGATGCTTCACTTGCCAGTGACACCACATGGGACTCTGGTGTTGAGTTCTGCCAACAACTTAAGACATGGGCCTCAGATATGTTGGCTGATCAGTCAACATCTTTCAAGGGTGTCACGCAAGAACCTGGGGAATTGGTGGAGAGATATCATGCTCGTCTAAAGCCCCGTTACACACTGCGATACCGCTAGCAATATCGCTGTAGTCACCGATTTTGTGACATAGCAGCGATATTGCTAGCGATATCGCTACATGCGATACCTCCGACCGGTTCCCCCGCTGATTATCACTGGTCACGCGAGAAGGTCCTGGATCATTTCTCGTCGGGCGCTTCCTGCTGGGCTTCCTGTGGCGCTGACGAGCGACGCGTGGACGCGGGCGGGAGGACGTCAGGATCGCCGCATCTGACAGGTAAGTAGCGACCCCCGACCCCAGCGATGTCGCTGGTGAGATCTGCCTGTGTGGCAGCTCACTAGCGACCACTTAGCGATGCACTAGCGATCCATATCGTTGTCGGGATCGCTGGTGCACCGCTAAGTGTAACGGTACCCTAACTCAAATGTTTAATGACCTTGGCTTCAGTAACCAAATAAAAGTTCAAAGGACACTGCTCATCCCCTCTTTGTAGAAGGCCTTTGGGAAGCCCTGAGGAAACAATTTCAAGCAATCAGACCCAAATATACTACATTGGATCCTAAAACTGTTTTAAGGAAAGCTAAAGGATTCTAAAAAACACTCCCTGAGAAATCTACGACAACCTCAAACAAAAACACCCATATTCTATGGACTGATGTGCAACATCAAAACCAAAAACCTCCATCACCTCATACCAGAGATGTCTGCTTCAGTTTATAAGGAGCAGCTGGTTGGGGCTCAAGTCCTTTTGGAAGTGCATTGAGCTGCAGGGTGGATTGCTGCTGAGGGAAAAAAAATATCTTTAAATCTGCTTAGCGAGTGTGAACGAGCTGAGTGTGACCGGAGTGTAAGTGCGAACAGTGATGAGTGTGTGACTTGTGATTCAGTGACTTTGGATTCAGGGAGTTTCCAAGGGGAGAATTACTGAATTGCTGTTATATTTTATTAATACTTTTTATTTATTTTGACTTATCTTTTCTGTCTGGTGCAATCCCCATTAGGAATGTGCTGGCTATTGCCAATGCTATCCTGTGTACATCTTGCCACATGTATGCAGTTCTTGAACGATCGAGGGTGCATACTGCTGTGCGAGATGTGAGCACGTTGTGCATTTGGAAGCGCAGATACTGGATCTAAATGAGCAGGTGGCAACACTGAGATCCATAGACAATATGGAAAGGAGTCTTCTGCTCACTGAGCAGATGCTCAATGGGATAGATGAGGGGGATGCTAGGTTGGAGCTGCAGGACAGTGAAGCAGCAAGCTGGATGACAGAAGCCAGGGTAGAGGGAAGAGTGCCAGGGAGGCTAATCCCGATCCGGCACACCCTAATAAGTTTGCTAAGTTGGCCGATAAGGTGAGTGCCAGTACAGGGGTAGCACTGCCGCAGCAAGGCATGTCCTCTGAAAGCCGGAGGAGTGTCTGCTCCAGTAAGGGGGGAAATAGGAGAGCAGGGCAGGCCAGACATGTGCTCGTAGTGGGGGACTCAATTATTAGGGGACCAGATAGGGCAATCTGTCACAAAGACAGGGATTATTGAACGGTGTGCTGCCTACCTGGAGCTCAAGTCTGACACATCGCTGATCGGCTTGACAGATTACTGAGAGGGGCTGGTGAGGACCAAGCAGTCTTGGTGCACATTGGCACAAATGACAAAGTTAGAGGTAGGTGGAAGGTCCTGAAAGATGATTTCAAGAAATTAGGCTACAAGCTTAAAGCAAGGACCTCCAAGGTGGTATTTTCTGAAATACTGCCTGTTCCACATGCTATGCTAGAGAGGCAATGGGAGGTTAATAAGTGACACAAGAGTTGGTGTAGTAAGGAGGGGTTTGGGTTCCTGGAGAACTGGGCCATCTCAGTTGGCTACAGGTTCTACGCGAGGGACGGGCTGCACCTCAATGGGGAGGGTGCAGCTGTGCTGGGTGAGAAAATGGCTAGAAGGTTGGAGGAGTGTTTAAACTAGGGACTGGGGGAGGGCATTCATTTTATAGAAGGGTAAGACAGTGCAGATAGAGACCTGGGCACAAATAAAAACATTGGGGGTGGCATGGGGGGTTAGAACAGTTAATAATTTCAAAAAGAATAGAGGTACAGAGAGATACATAAAGTGCATGTATACTAATGCCAGAAGCCTCACCAACAAAATGGAGGAATTAGAATTAATTTTGTTGGAACATAATTATGACATGGTGGGGATATCTGAGATATGGCTGGACAAGAGCCATGAGTGGGCGGTTAATTTACAGGGCTATAGTCTGTTCAGAAATGACCGTACAAATAAGTGAGGGTGTGTGTGTGTGTCTATATGTAAAATCATCCTTAAAACCCATCCTGCGTGATAATATATGTGATTCTAACGAAAATGTAGAGTCCCTGTGGGTGGAAATTAAGTGGAGGGGGAAAAAATAATAAATTACTCATAGGGGTTTGTTATAAGTCTCCAAAAATAATGGAAGCAACAGAAAATATCCTCATATAAGCAAATAGATGGAGCCACAACTCAAGGAGAAGTCATTATTATGAGGGACTTCAACTACCTTGAAATACATTGGGGAACCGAAACCTGCAGTTCCAGCAAAGGTAATAGGTTATTGCCAACTATGAGAGACAATTACTTTTCACAACTGGTTCAGGACCCAAGAAGAAGGGGGGGCACTGTTAGACCTAATATTAACCAACAGGCCAGACCGAATATCAAATATAAGGGTTGGGGGTCACTTGGGTAATAGTGATCACAAAATAATAATTTTTCATGTATCCTTTAATAAAGATGTGTAGTAGAGGGGTAACTAGGACACTAAACTTCAGGAAGGCAAATTTCCAATGGATGAGAGATGATCTTGGTGCCATTAACTGGGACAATATCCTGAGACATAAAAGTACACAAGGAAAATGGGAGACGTTTATTAGCATCCTGAATAGGACCTGTGCACAATATATACCGTATGGGAATTAACATGCTAGAAATTGGAGGAAACCAGTATGGCTAAATAGAGCTGTAAGGGGCGCAATAAGTGACAAAAATAAAGCATTTAGATAATTAAAGCAAGTAGGTAGTGATGAGGCATTAAATAAATACAAAAGATTAAATAAATTCTGTAAAAAGCAAATCAAGGCAGCAAAGATTGAGACAGAGAGACTCATTGCCAGAGAAAGTAAAAATAATCACAAAATAATCTTTAACTACATAAATAGAAACTAAAAAATGATAGTGTTCACCCAAAAATAGTCTGGGTGAAATGGTGGATGAGGATGAGGAAAAGCCAATATGCTAAATGACTTTTTGTCAACAGTATTTACACAAGAAAATCCCATGACGGATAACATGATCAGTGATAAAAAAAAAATTCTCCATTAAATGTCACCTGCTTAACCCAGCAGGAAGGACGGTGGCATCTAAAAATCACTAAAATTGACAAATCCCCGAGCCCAGATGGGATTCACCCCCCAAGTACTGCAGGAATTAAGTACAGTCATAGATAGACCATTATTTTTAATCTTTAAAGATTCCATAATAACAGGGTCTGTACCACAGGACTGGCGTATAGCAAATGTAGTGCCAATATTCAAAAAGGGGACAAAAACTGAACTTGGAAATTATAGACCAGTAAGCTTAACCTCAACTGTGGGTAAAATCCTGGAGGATTTTCTAAGAGATGCTATACTGGAGTATCTGAAGAAGAATAACCTCATGACCCAATATCAACATGGGTTTACAAGGGACCGTTCCTGTCAGACTAATCTGATAAGCTTTTATGAAGAGGTAAGTTCTGGACTGGAGCAAGGAAATGCAGTGGACGTGGTGTACATGGACTTTTCAAAAGCTTTTGATATGGTGCCACACAAAAGGTTGATACATAAAATGAGAACAATGGGGATAGGGGAAAATATGTGTAAGTGGGTTAAGAGCTGGCTTAGGGATAGGAAACAAAGGGTGGTTATTAATGGAGCACACTCGGACTGGGTCACGGTTAGCAGTGGGGTACCAGAGGGGTCAGTATTGGGCCCGCTTCTTTTTAACATATTTATTAATGACCTTGTAGG
Source organism: Dendrobates tinctorius (assembly GCF_039654945.1). Classification (NCBI taxonomy): domain Eukaryota; kingdom Metazoa; phylum Chordata; class Amphibia; order Anura; family Dendrobatidae; genus Dendrobates; species Dendrobates tinctorius. Next base: position 58,284,501 of record NW_027361683.1, on the reverse strand, counting down.
GGGCATAGAGAGTAGAATTTTAATATTTGCAGATGACACTAAACTCTGCAGGGTAATCAATACAGAGGAGGACAATTTTATATTAGAGGAGGATTTATGTATACTAGAAACGGGCTGATAAATGGCAAATGAGCTTTAATGGGGATAAATGTAAGGTCATGCACTTGGGTAGAACAAACAAGATGTATAATTATGTGCTTAATTGTAAAACACTGGGCAAAACTGTCACTGAAAAAGACCTGGGTGTATGGGTGGACGATAAACTCACATTTAGTGGCCAGTGTCAGGCAGCTGCTGCAAAGGCAAATAAAATAATGGGATGCATTAAAAGAGGCATAGATGCTCATGAGCAGAACATAATTTTACCTCTATACAAGTCACTAGGGCGACCACACTTAGAATACTGTGTACAATTCTGGTCTCCAGTGTATAAGAAAGACATAGTTGAACTGGCGCGGGTGCAGAGAAAAGTGACCAAGGTTATTAGAGAACTGGGGGGTCTGCAATACCAAAACAGGTTATTACACTTGGGGTTTAGTTTGGAAAAACGAAGGCTTAGGGGTGATCTTATTACAATGTATAAATATATGATGGGACAGTACAAAGACCTTTCTAATGATCTTTTTTTCTCTTAGGGCTCATACCCACTTGCGGGAAAAAAAACGGTCCGATTTCAGGACAGAAAAAAACAGACAAGTGCTATGTCATGCAAGTGTGATGCGATTTCCGTGCGATTTTTCCGTATGACAGGCGTATGCAATCCGTATCCAATGCGATTTTAACATGAGGTTTTACATAGAGCAGTTCTCTCCATGTAAAAACTCTTGTTAAAATAGCATTGTAAAAAAAACTACACATCGTATTAAAACAAAATAATCTTCAAAACATACATATATGTGCATATAGATAGATGTTAGGCGTTGGGTTCCTGCAGCGGCTCAACAGGAATCCAGAGCCTCACATTCTGCGGTCTCCCATTATCGACCACAGAGGAGTTTGCTCAGCAGACCCGGCATCCCAGATGCTCTGCCCAGACCTGCTCTGTGGGTCTGGCTGTTGCTGCCACCTTTGGGTCAGCAATAGCAATGCAGGCTGCTCAGCAGCAAATCACTCCAGAGGCTAAGTCCTTCTGTCGCTCCACTGAGCATGCTCATGAGACTATCTCTCATTGGAGATCGGGAGTCACATGTCCAGGTCCTTCTCCAGATCTGATTGGTCCATCTCAGGGATCTGGAAGCTTCCGGAAGGTCCTGGCTATAAAAGGTTCGCATGGCCGCTCGGCCATGCGCTAGTATAGTCTCTAGTTGCTACTGTCTGAATGATGATGGATGCATGAACCTGCGAATGACTTATTAAGATCCCCTCCCGCTGATATTACGAGTGTGTATAGTGACTTAGGTTTAGAGTCCGCGCCAGCCAGTGGCAAGCTACAGCCACAATAAGCATCCTCCACAGTGCTAGCTTCCGACGGTGCGCCCCCTCTTGGGCATTGTCGAATAGCGGCTGTGTCTCTCGCCGCACTGCGGTCTGCAGTTCCTCTTGGCGTCCGCCGTTGTGACGCCGCACGCACGGTAGGTCTAGACGGACTCTGACCTTCTGCCTGGGCCCCAGCTCCTGTGAACTTATATCATGCGTGCACTGAGACCTGTGAATTCAACCGGTTCAGCATTTATATTAATGCCTTAGGCGCCTCTGTGAAGCTAACAGAGTACGCCCAGTGCACACCGGGTGACGTTCAACCCGTGTGCGATATACCGCCATATAGCCATTATCTAGCAGCAGTGTTAACACCTTCTGCACGGTGGACCCCGGGCGGCGAACACACTTTCTATTATTTAATATTTAGTGCGTTCCGCCGTCCCTAACAGATAGATATAGTAAAAGCCGGCAGATGCACGTACAGTAAAGAGTAGAATAGGTTAGAATAGGACAGAATAGATATACTGTATACACGTAGAATAGGTATATATATATATATATATATATATACACTGCTCCAAAAAAAAGGGAACACTTAAACAACAGAATATAACTCCAAGTAAATCAAACTTCTGTGAAATCAAACTCTCCACTTAGGAAGCAACACTGATTGATAATCAATTTCACATGCTGTTGTGCAAATGGAATAGACAACAGATGGAAATTATTAGGAATTATCCAGACACCCTCAATAAAGGAGTGGTTCTGCAGGTGGGGATCACAGACCACATCTCAGTACCAATGCATTCTGGCTGATGTTTTGATCACTTTTGAATGTTGGTTGTGCTTTCACACTCGTGGTAGCATGAGATGGACTCTACAACCCACACAAGTGGCTCAGATAGTGCAGCTCATCCAGGATGGCACATTAATGCGAGCTGTGGGAAGGTTTGCTGTGTCTGTCAGCATAGTGTCCAGAGGCTGAAGACAGGCCAGTACACCAGGAGACGTGGAGGGGTCTGTAGGAGGGCAACAACCCAGCAGCAGGACCGCTACCTCAGCCTTTGTGCAAGGAGGAACACTGCCAGAACCCTGCAAAATGACCTCCAGCAGGCCACAAATTTGCATGTGTCTGCACAAAAGGTTAGAAACCAACTCCATGAGGATGGTCTGACTGCCCAATGTCCACAGATGGGGGTTGTGCTCACAGACCAATACCATGTGGCCCTGCAAAGAAATGCCACCCCACACCATTATTGACCCACTGCCAAACTGGTCTTGCTGAAGGATGTTGCAGGCAGCAGATCGCTCTCCATGCCATATCCAGACTCTTACGTCTGTCACACGTGCACAGTGGGAACCTGCTTTCATCTGTGAAGAGCATAAGGCGCCAGTGGCGAATTTGCCAATCCTGGTGTTCTGTTGCAGATGCCAAGCATCCTGCGCCCACTACCTGAGCCACTTGTGTGGGTTGTAGAGTCCATCTCATACTACCACGAGTGTGAAAGCACAACCAACATTCAAAAGTGATCAAAACATCAGCCAGAAAGCATTGGTACTGAGATGTGGTCTGTGGTCCCCACCTGCAGAACCACTACTTAGGTGTCTGGATAATTGCCAATAATTTCCATCTGCTGTCTATTCTATTTGCACAACAGCATGCGAAATTGATTGTCAATCCATGCTGCTTCCTAAGTGGATAGTTTGAATTCACAGAAGTTTGATTTACTTGAAGTTATATTCTGCTGTTTAAGTGTTCCCTTTATTTTTTTGGAGCAGTGTATATACAGCATATATGTCACACACTCACACACATATAAATATATATATATACAGTTAGGTCATCCAATCCTTTTGTGTCTTCCATAGTCTGGTATGGCAGATATATCGATGATATCCTCCTCATCTGGAGGGGTGATATATCTGCCATACCAGAGTTTGTTAATTACTTGAATAGCAATGAATTCATTTTGCGGTTTACTTATGAATTTGACATTTCTTCAATTTTCTTTTTAGATCTCACATTACGAGGTCACGTTGGTATGTGTGTTTCTACCTCCACCTATTCTAAACCTATGTCATAGAATCATAGAATCGTAGAGTTGGAAGGGACCTCCTGGGCCATCTGGTCCAACCCCCTGTCTGGGAATAGTATTCTGCATGCCCGTAGTAGTCATCCGCACCACACAATCAGATCTATCCCTGTGGGGGAATTAACCTGAATCTCCAGAAATTGCAATAGCCTATTAGAACCAATAAACAGTTGGAATTATGTTGCAATAAATTAAGAAGGAGAGGATACCCTGAATGGTCTTTAAATAGAGCTATTAATATTGTCCAGAAGAAAAATAGGTGTGATTTTTTTGCTCCTAAAAGTAATAAATAAGATGATCATCTGCATCAAAAAATGGTGTTATCTGTACAATATAGCCCACAATTTAATTCTATTAACCGCTTCCCGACCGCCCACAGTAGATAAACGTTGGCGCTTGCTGGGCTTTGTGCAGCGCCGACGTTTACTGTCGGCGGTTTTGTGCCCCCCGGGACCCCCTCATACCTTATAACGCGGGGATCCCGGTGCACAATGCATGCTGGGACCCCCGACGTCATCGAGACCTGATTGGTTCAGGTCCTGATGACGTCGCGTCACAGCAGCCAATGAGAGCTCGCTGAGAAAGCTGCTTGTTTCCCGGCGATCTCCCTCATTATAACGCGACTTCTCCTCTGAGCTCATGCTGACAGATGAGCAGAGGTGAAGCAGCGTTACTGTGTGACTAGATCGCTGCCTGGCACAGCTGATCGCTGCCTGGCACAGCTGTGCCAGGCAGCGATCTTGTCACACAGTAACGCTGCTTCACCTCTGCTCATCTGTCAGTGTGAGATCAGAGGAGAAGTGGCGTTACTATGTGCCGGGCAGCGATCTTGTCACATAGTAATGCTGCTTCTCCTCTGATCATCTGTCAGTGTGAGATCAGAGGAGAAGTGGCGTTACTATGAGTCAAAAATACAAAAAATAAAAAACACAAAAATAAAAAAAAAAGCAGGTAGGCAGGCTAGGGTTAGGGCTAGGGTTAGGGTTAGGGGTTTTGTTGGGGTTGGGGTTGGAATTCGAATTGGGGGTTTCCACTGTTTAGGTACATCAGGGCCTCTGTAAACGCAACATGACGCCTGCAGACCATTCCATCAAAGTCTGCATTCCAGAACGTCACTACTTCCCTTCCGAGCCCCACCGTGTGCCCAAACAGTGGTTCCCCCCCACATGTGGGGTACCAGCGTACTCAGGACAAATTGGACAACAACTCTTAGGGTCCAATTTCTCCTGTTACCCTTGTGAAAATAAAAATTGGGAGCTAAAAGATCATTTTTGAGGAAAAAAAATGATTTTTTTATTTCACGGCTCTACATTATAAACTTTAGTGAAACACTTGGGGGTTCAAAGTGCTCACCACACATCTAGATAAGTTCCTTGGGGGGTCTAGTTTCCAAAAAGGGGTCACTTGTGGAGGGTTTCCACTGTTTAGGCACATCAGGGGCTCTGCAAACGCGACATGACACCTGCAGACCATTCCATCAAAGTCTGCATTCCAAAACGTCACTACTTCCCTTCCGAGCCCCACCGTCTGCCCAAACAGTAGTTTTCTTCCACATATGGGGTACCAGTGTACTCAGGACAAATTGGACAACAACTTTTGGGGTCCAATTTCTCCTGTTACCCTTGGGAAAATAAAAAATTGGGGGCTAAAAGATCATTTTGTGGAACAAAAATGATTTTTTATTTTCATGGCTCTACGTTATAAACTTCTGCGAAGCACTTGGGGGTTCAAAGTGCTCACGACACATCTAGATAAGTTCTTTAAGGGGTCTAGTTTCCAAAATGGGGTCACTTGTGGGGGTTTCCACTGTTTAGGCACATCAGGGGCACTCCAAAAGCGACATGGCGTCCTATCTCAATTCCAGCCAATTCTGCATTGAAAAAATCAAACGGCGCTCCTTCCTTTCTGAGCTCTGCCGTGTGCTCAAACAGTGGTTTAGCCCCACATACGGGGTATCGGCGTATTTGGGAGAAATTGCACAAAAAATTTTGTGGTACATTTTCTGTTTTTACACTTGTGAAAATAAAAAAAATGGTTCTGAAGTAAAATGTTTGTGAAGAAAAGTTAAATGTTTATTTTTTCCTTCCACATTCCATTCATTCATGTGAAGCACCTGAAGGGTTAATAAACTTCTTGAATGTGGTTTTGAGTACATTGAGAGGTGCAGTTTTTAGAATGGTGTCACTTTTGGGTATTTTCTGTCATATTGACCCCCCAAACTCACTTCAAATGTGAGGTGGTCCCTAAAAAAAATGGTGTTGTAAATTTTGTTGTAAAAATGAGAAATCGCTGGTCAACTTTTAACCCTTATAACTTCCTAAAAAAAAAAAATTATGTTTCCAAAATTGTGCAGATGTAAAGTAGACATGTGGGAAATGTTATTTATTAACTATTTTGTGCGATATCACACTCTGATTTAAGGGCATAAAAATTAAAAGTTTGAAAATTGCAAAATTTTCAAAATTTTCGCCAGATTTCGATTTTTTTAACATATAAGCGCAGTTCATATCTAAGAAATTTTACCACTATCCTGAAGTACAATATGTCATGAGAAAACAATGTCAGAATCAGCAGGATCCGTTGAAGCGTTCTAGAGTTATGGCCTCATAAAGTGACACTGGTCAGAATTGAAAAAATTGGCCTGGTCACGAAGGCAAAAACAGGCTCAGGCGCGAAAGGGTTAAATCTATCATTCAACAGCATCTCCTATTTTATATGAAGATGAAATTCTATCCTCTATTCTGTCATCTGGGTGCCATATAGTAGTAAAAAATCAACCACCATTGGTAATATGATTTCTCTCAGTTTATTTCGGATAAGGCCTGTTTCACACATCAGTTTTTTTTAGCTCAGTTGAAATCCGCTAAAATGGCGGATAACGGATCCGTAGGCGGATTGTAAGAAACGGGTGGCACCGGACCGTTGTTTTGATGGATCCGGATAAGGTAGAAATGTAAAGGAAACCGTGCAGCGAGAGAGTTAAATTTCCGGCTGAGTCAATTCCTCCGGGCATGCGCAATGGAAAATGCGGATCAGGACGGGCAAAAAAAACGGATCATTGTCCGTCCGGGTATGTTGGCGGACGCCAAAATTTTGGCGGATCCGTATAAAAACGTCAAGATCCGCCGGTAATGCAACTCAATGGGAAAAGAAACGGATCCGCCAAGAAAAATGTCGGATCCTTTTTTTTGGTAAAATGGCGGATTTTGACTGATGGTGACAGACGGAAGTGTGAAAGAGGCTAAGACTCACAAAACGTGGCTTAATTATTCTGGTTTTTATAAGTGCGGCTCTATGCGCTGCAGAACATGTGCTCATTCCGTGGTGGCTCATCAGTTTTCTAATTGCGATAATTCTAAATAATGTAAGATTTCTCAGTACATTAATTGTAATTCCAGAAATGTCACATATCTGATTAGTTGTACTGTCTGCAATCTTTGCTATATTGGATGTACCACCCGACATTTGAAAACTAGAATTTCTGAACACATCACAGATATTATTTCTGTAGGAAGCTTTAACCATAATCAAATTAATCTTTTATTACAGGATAACACCAGCTATATTAAGTTGAAAGGTGACCCCACAGTGCAATATCAGAAAGAAACATTTAAATTGATTGAAGAAGGATTTTCCTTAGGTGTTATTAATAAATCTCAGTATGATTATCTTAAGATTGATTGCCCTGTACTTCCAATCATACATGCTTTACCAAAAGTTCACAAAGGTGTTTCACCGCCACCCATGCGCCCCATTATTTCTGACATAGGTTCTATTACAGAACATCTTAGCCAGTGGCTTGATTCCATACTGCAACTCCTTTGCATACGCACTCCTGTTTTTTTAAGAGACACTAAGGATGTTCTTGAACAACTCTCTGATGTTATATGGGGCGAGAGTTTTTGCTGGATAAGTTGCGATGTAACTGCACTATACACATCTATACCTGAGAATGTTTCCATTATGGCTGTAGAATATCATCTGTATAAATATAGTGATTACACTACTGATCATTCTCAGTTTTCTTTGCAGGTGTTACATTTTTTATTGCATCATAATTATTTTTCGTTTGATCAGAATTATTATCTCCAGTGCAGAGGAGTATCCTTGGGCGACAAACATTCCCTGTCAGTGGCAAACCTGGTGATGTCCTACTGGGAGGAACTTTTTCTTTATTCTCCATCCAATCCTTTTGTGTCCTCCATATTCTGGTATGGCAGATATATCGATGATACTCTCCTCATCTGGAGGGGTGATATATCTGCCATACCAGAGTTTTTTTAATTACTTGAATAGCAGCAAATTCAATTTGCGGTTTCCTTATGAATTTGACATGTTTTCAATTTCCTTTTTGGATCTTACATTGCGGGGTCAAGTTGGTATGTGTGTTTCTACCTCCACCTATCTGGGTGCCATATAGTAGTAAAAAAGGCAACCACCATTGGTAATATGATTTCTCCCAGTTTATTTATTTCGGATAAGACTCACAAAACGTGGCTTAATTATTCTGGTTTTTATAAGTGCGGCTCTATGCGCTGCAGAACATGTGCTCATTCCGTGGTGGCTCATGAGTTTTCTAATTGCGATAATTCTAAGCAATATAAGATTTCTCAGTACATTAATTGTAATGTCATATATCTGATTAGTTGTACTGTCTGCAATCTTTGCTATATTGGATGTACCACCCGACATTTGAAAACTAGAATTTCTGAACATATCACAGATATTATTTCTGTAGGAAGCTTTAACTGTAATTTGTCCTCGGCCTCTAAACATTTTATTCTTCATCACCATAGGAATATTTCATCTCTCAAAGTAACAGGCATTGAAAGAATTGTAGAGGAGCCGCGAGGAGGAAATATCAGAAAACGTTTATTGACACGTGAAGCTTATTGGATTTTCTGCTTAGGAACATGCACACGGGACGGTTTAAATGCACGAAGAGAGATTATGTATCATTATTAATGTGCAAATTTGGTCAATTGGTGGAGTTTCTTTTTTGTGATTATTCCTTAAAATTTAGTTTTTTCAATTGTTGTATGTTGTCTTATGTGTTTATAGTAATTTTTTTACCTTAAATTGGTAATTTTATTTAATCTCATGTGACACATGTGTATAATTGTTGTCTATTGGCTGAAGCTGTGTATAAAATGTTACCTGCCAGCATTATTGCCAGCTTTTTCACAAAGAACACAGTTCTGGTGTTCGAAATGCGTCATTGAGACATTCATGTGAACCCTGTCTTACTTTTTTTTACTCAATAAATGGAACTTTTAGAAGCTGGGATATTTTTCTTTTTACTGTTATGATAGCACCTTGTGTTATTGCTGTGATATTATCTGCCAGTACTGACATACTGCACTGTCTGTTTCCTTATAGTTTTTACCCGACTCATCTACTATTGTGTTCAACAATCTCTGATTTCATCCTCTACTGTGTTCACCAATCTCATCCATTATATCATCCGTTATCATCTACCATTGTTGTCCATATCATCCCAATAAATATAGACTTAGGGTACTGTCACACTTAGCGATGCACCAGCGATCCCAGCCAGCGATATGACGCGGTCAGGATCGCTGGTACATCGCTAAGTGGTCGCTAGTGAGCTGCCACACAGGCAGATCTCACTAGCTACATCGCTGGGGACGGGGGTCGCTACTTACCTGTCACACCAGGCGATCCTGACATCCTCCCACCCGGCTCCACGCGTTGCTCGTCGTCACAGCAGGAAGCTGACGATGAGAAACAGTCCAGCCTGTTCTTGCTTGATCAGCGATAACCAGCGGGGGAGCGGGTTGTAGGTAAATATCAGACATAGCGATATCGCTAGCAATATCGCTATAACGTCACAAGTTATAGTGATATTGCTAGCGATATCTCTTAGTGTGACATGCCCTTTAAGCACCCATACAGTAACAATATCAAACAATTTAAAATTGATCTTCAGCTCACCTGGTCCAGCCTGCCCAGTCCTCCTTTCCATGATCTCGGTGCACGGAATAAATCCATCCCCATCTGGTAGAAATTCTTCAGTAAAAAAAAACTTTTTTGTAGTTCCAGCACACGATGTAGAAAATTTAGAAAAAGCCTTTATTTAGTCCATCATTAAAAAATACAATTCCAGCTGAGATAAAAGCATGTGTAGGCTTACGCGTTTCGGATCATGTTTGACCCTTAATCATAGCATAAAATACTGAATAAATGTTGCACTTATCAAGGAAAAACAACCAAGAAAGGCTGCCTTGGGTAACACCCACCAAAATCAGCTGTAATACCAGCATCACTAATTCAAGGTTAGCAGTAATATCACACTGGTTTAACCCTATAATGCATCCATCTTATACAAACATGTTACAATGTGAATTCTCACTTAATGATAATCTGATAGTTTGCTCACTTTTTAACCAGATTTTTTATATATAAAAAAAACACTCATAATGACAATTGAATATATGCATGAAAAAGAAAAAAAAAATTTTTTTTCAAAAATATCTAACTCTTAATTTCAAGAACTCATACAAAATTCCAATATATTGCCCTTTATCTCAATACTTCCAACTATTTTAGTATAGATACATCAATTCATGTTTTAAATTTAATCCTGCTGGGTATCTGGTATTGAGCTTTAGAATCCATCGAGCTTCAGTCATCTGAAGTAATTTAATTCTATCACCACCACGCCGAGGAGCAGAAACAAATTCCAAAGCACTTACTCGCAGGCTACTCAATTCTCCCTTATGTTCATGCAAAAAATGCTTAGAAGCCCCCGAGAGACTGCGGGTAGTGATATTATTGATGTCATAAATGTGCTCCGACAATCTTCTTCTTATACTACGACTTGTGGATCCTACATATTGTTTTCCACATGTCGTGCAAAAAATAACATAAACACAATAATCAGTAGCACAATTCATAAAAGTTTTAAGATGGAATACTTGACCCTCATTGCTTGTAACAGACTTGTTATTATTTATCATGAATTTACATAAACCACATGATTTCTGCCCACATCTAAATGAGCCCTTGGTAGACAACCATGCGCAACCCATTTTACCTGTGTTCTCTCTTAATTCACTGGGGGAGATTATATTTCCTATTGTCAGGGATTTTTTTGGAACAAATTTACAACCATTGTCGGAGCACATTTATGACATCAATAATATCACTACCCGCAGTCTCTCGGGGGCTTCTAAGCATTTTTTGCATGAACATAAGGGAGAATTGAGTAGCCTGCGAGTAAGTGCTTTGGAATTTGTTTCTGCTCCTTGGCGTGGTGGTGATAGAATTAAATTACTTCAGATGACTGAAGCTCGATGGATTCTAAAGCTCAATACCAGATACCCAGCAGGATTAAATTTAAAACATGAATTGATGTATCTATACTAAAATAGTTGGAAGTATTGAGATAAAGGGCAATATACTGGAATTTTGTATGAGTTCTTGAAATTAGGAGTTAGATATTTTTGAAAAATTTTTTCTTTTTCATGCATATATTCAATTGTCATTATGAGTTTTTGTTTTTTTTATATATATAAAAAATCTTGTTAAAAAGTGAGCAAACTATCAGATTTTCATTAAGTGAGAATTCACATTGCAACATGTTTGTATAAGATGGATGTATTATAGGGTTAAACCAGTGTGATATTACTGCTAACCTTGAATTACTGATGCTGGTATTACAGCTGATTTTGGTGGGTCTTACCCAAGGCATCCTTTCTTGGTTGTTTTTCCTTGATAAGTGCAACATTTATTCAGTATTTTATGCTATGATTAAAGGTCAAACATGATCCGGAACGCGTAAGCCTACACATGCTTTTATCTCAGTTGGAATTGTATTTTTTAATGATGGACTAAATAAAGGCTTTTTCTAAATTTTCTACATCGTGTGCTGGAACTACAAAAAAGTTTTTTTTACTTAAGCACCCATACAGTATTTTTACTGGGAGTGGATGAAGAGTTTAGCTGTATGCTGGAATCCACACAGCGTCATACGTGGAAGAAGGAAGAACTATATTCAAATGCCGAAAGTACGAGTATGTACTGGTAGTGACTGACATGTTCTCAGGAGGGCCCGAAGCCTATCTACTAACCAACACGGCTGCCAGAGTGACTGTTAAGAGACTGATGACTGAAGTAGTATGCAGATATGGGGTCCCAGAGGTAATTGAGAGTGACCAAGGACCCGTATTCATTGCAGCACTGACTAAGGAAATATGGAAATTAGTGTTAGGTTGAACAATAGGAAATGTTCACTAGTTGCCTGTTCTTGGCCCAATGGATATTGATCAAGTGCGCACTAAAGAAATCACACCAGAGACTGTCGGATGTAACCTCTCTTTGATCAATCTATGGCACAGCTTCAAGAGACTTTATTAATCCAATCATAGGTTTATACTGTATGGATAAGGGGGCTCGGTTAGCTTTAAAATGGGAGTGATTGGATGTATTCCATTGGTTAGTGGGTTGGGCAGTGAGCTAGTCTGTGGGCAGATCCATGAGGCCATCAGAGTGGGCATCATCGTGGGCAGATCCATGAGGTCATCAGGCTGGGTTGGTCCATGAGGTCACCAGAGTGGGCATCATCATGGGCTGATCCATGACTTCATCAGGGTGGGCGTCATCTTGGATACCAGCACAAGGAGCACATAGTGTGTGGTGAAACAGGAAATGGCAGCCATCTTTAGTGTCACACTTTGATCTGAAAACGCTCATGTAAGGTGAAATAATACACTTTATGGGTAGTTCCTCTCAATCTCATGTCTTGAGGTTAATTAAGTTTTTGATCTTAAGGCTCTCCTCAACAGTCCCCCCCTAAATACTTTATTAACCTTTTTTTTTCTTGATCCTACCATGGTTCCCTAACCCATCAGTGTTAAGTGTCACTATGACATCAGAGGCGTCATGACAATTCAGGTGCTATAGACACCAGAGAATGTGTGACCAATTATGGGTATTTGAAGAGGTATACAGGAGAACCCTACCTGCGTCCTCGGGACTTTCCTACCTGCTGGGTCCATTACTCTCCAATCTCCCATCACCATGGTTACAAAGAATACACATGTGACTAACCCTGATGTATACATCCTAGATCTGACCATCTCATCCAATAGAGGGGAATTGGAGTCTTCACCAGTTTGAGACAAGTTTTCCCTTGTGGAAAACCTCCCTTTGTAGCTGAACTTTGACAAGCAGGTCAGACCCTACTCTGTCCCTACCTGTCTGTTAAGTTTACAGTATGAGAGATGGATCCAGGAGGCGCTCAGCAATCCTAACCGAAGTAGGAGTGGTCCAGAGCACTTGCTAGGGACCCTCAAATCACAACTCCAGGGATGTCTTTCTGATGAACTTCTTTACCAGCACGTAGTCACCAGGATGGAAAGTATGGGTACCTTCACTGGAATCTGGATCTGGAATGGATGATAGAACTCATGCATTTGTTAGTGATAGTTTTTTAGTAAGGGCAGTTACATAATTTACAAAAGTATCACTTCCTAAGGAAAGCTGTTGTGGATAATATTGACCCAACCTTGGAGGACCCCCAAAAAGAATCTCATATGGTGTGAGTTTAGTAGGACCCCTTGGAGTGTTTCTGAGCATAAGGCAATGGGCAAAATGTCTATCCAAGGAAATCTGACTTCCTGACTGGCTTTCAGTATTTTATTTTTCAAGGTGCCATTCAGTCTTTCTACTTTTCCACTGTTCTGAGGGTGATATGGAGTATGTAAACATAAATCATCCCCTATTAAAACTAATCTCAAACTGTTCTTCAACTACATCAATAGTAAAAGAATCATAAGTGAAAGTGTAGGCCCCTTAAAAAATTGTGAGAAAAGAATGGTTGTAGATGACGAGGAAAAGGCTAATATATTAAACACCTTCTTCTCCACGGTATTCACAGTGGAAAATGAAATGCTAGGTGAAATGCCGAGAGACAAAGAAAACCCTATATTAAGGATCACCAATCTAACCCAAGAAGAGGTGCGAAACCGACTAAATAAGATTAAAATAGATAAATCTCCAGATCCGGATGGCATGCACCTACGAGAACTAAGAGAACTAAGTAGTGTAATAGACAAGCCATTATTTCTTATATTTAGGGACCCTATAGCGACGGTGTATGTTCCACAGGACTGGCACATAGCAAAGGTGGTTCCAATATTCAAACAGGGCTCTAAAAGTGAACCTGGAAATTATAGGCCAGTAAGTCTAACTTCTATTGTTGGTAAAATATTTGAAGGGTTTCTAAGGGATGTTATTGTGGATTATCTCAATGAAAATAACTGTCTAATTCTATATCAGCTTGGGTTTATAAGAAATCGCTCCTGTCAAACCAATCTAATCAGTTTTTATGAAATGGTAAGCTATAGACTGGACTCAGGTGAGTCATTGGACATGGTATATCTTGATTTTTCTAAAGCGTTTGATAAATGAGAATGCTGGGTCTGGGGGAAAATGTGTGTAAATCAATAAGTAACTGGCTTAGTGACAGAAAGCAGAGGGTGGTTATAAATGGTATATTCTCTAACTGGGTCGCTGTGACCAGTGGGGTACCGCAGGGGTCGGTGTTGGGACCTATTCTCTTCAACATATTTACTAACGATCTGGTAGAAGGTTTATACAGTAAAATATCGATATTTGCAGATGATACAAAACTATTTAAAGCAGTCAATACAAGAGAAGATAGTATTCTGCTACAGATGGATCCGGATAAGCTGGAAACTTGGGTCGAAAGGTGGCAGATGCGGTTTAACAATGATAAATGTAAGGTTACACACATGTATCACCATTACACACTGAATGGAAAACCACTGGGTAAATCTGACATGGAGAAGGACTCGGGGATCCTAGTTAATGATAAACTTACCTGGACCAGCCAGTGCTAGGCAGCGGCTGCCAAGGCAAACAGGATTATGGGGTGCATTAAAAGAGGTCCGGATTCACATGATGAGAGCATTATACTGCCTCTGTATAAATCCCTACTTAGACCGCACATAATAATAATAAATTTTATTTCTACAGTGCCGACTTATTCCGCAGCGCTTTACATTTCAGAGGGGACTTGTACAGACGATAGACATCACAGCATAACAATAAACACATAGATCATAACAGATACCAAGAGGAATGAGGGCCCTGCACGCAAGCTTACAATCTATGAGGAGAAAAGGTAGACACGAAAGGTGGGTGGTAACAATTGCCCTGATTGTTCAGGCCAGCCATAAATGTTAAGTGTATAACAGTACAGGGTTATCAAGGAGCCTTACAAAAGCATAGATATATGATAAAATATAACCTTTATTCACATCTAAATAAAAAGACACCACAACCACACATAAGTAAACATAACCGTGCCACCTACTAGGCCCTACAATGGGACCTAATATCAGCCCTACCTCACAGCGGATGTTGGCACCCTAAACAGATACGAGATTGGCGCCCCCGCTCCTCAGCGGCTGTTCCCTAAATCTCCTAGATGTCCCTGGATATGTGCAACAAGCATTCAATCATTTAGCCAGGAAAGGAGTTTATAGGGGTTGCCACACTGATAATTGCTGAGTAGGCAGCAAAATAGAAAAAGTGCAAAAGACAGTGCAATTGACAAGACAATAAAGTGACAAGTGCAAAAGAGATGAGAACCTAACTACTGTTCCCTGTATCTGTATACCTTCCTAACAGCGGAGGTTGGCACCCTACTGGTCAGCGGAATGGCGCCCCCGTTCCACGATGGCTCACCCTGAAAAAAGCCCTAATATCGCTGATAAATAAACATGAGAGTAGGCATTCTCAATATTAGACAATTTTGTGACATGATAAAATAGATGACAAATCACATAAATGCTCAAACATGTTGATAACAGTAAGAAAAGGTACTCAAGTTTTGATGCTGGATAGAAAAACCTCAACGCGTTTCTCCTAACAGGATCATCAGGAGGTAGATAGTTAGATGCTGTGTGGGAGAAGAACAAAAAACCCCTTCTATATATAGACGTGGCTACTGATTGATGACAAATGCTTCCTGTATACTTTGGAGGTCGCTGTGCAATGTTCACACAATGGGGCCAGCCATAGATGTAATGTTAAAAGTGCAGGCACGTTTGTGCTCTATCAACCGATATCCTCCACATCTTACTGGTCAACATGTCTGTCAATCAAAACAACAGACTCAGAGCCACCACCATTGCTAAAGATCCCGGGCGTGCGCTCCACCTGGAACGCACTCACCTCCCAGCTGATGTAACAAAGCTGTATGCTAATTGGCCCCACACCCGCAGCGCTTCCTGTCCGCACTGTGCATGTCATGATCTGGCCACCAGAGGGCCTATGTCGGAGCATGTAACAGGAAGCCAATGACATTACTGACAGGCACACGTTGCCTCGGCCCGCCCACACTTCCTGTTGCCTCAACTGCGCATGCCCATAGCGCAGAAAGCGCAATGTAATTTTCAGTTGCGCATTTACTTGGCAATGTGAGCGCTCATTATTATTGATAAAGCGCTCCTGCGCAATGTCTTTAAAAGGTGACGCACTATTACAAAATGGACAGCTTATACCCAGAAGAGAGCATTGTAATAGACAGAAGTGCGTTGCCATGGCAACGCCAACGCTCATTATTCTCTCAACAGTTTAATGCTCATGCGCATTATGTTTAAAAGAGCCATATATGATGTTATGCTGTAAGGAGGGGCAGCAGAAAATGATACCAGTGCCAAATGAGCACAATCAGTAATGAAGTACCGCAAATGAGGACAGCATATTCAGAAATAGTAACACAGATACATTTAGAGAATTAGGAAAGGGAAAGGGAAATTTGTGCTCACCAAAATAGTCCTGTAAGCCGGTCGTGCCTAGGGATCAAATGGCTGACCACCATGTGTTGCAAACATGAAGAGAGAAGGAAGATCCGACACAGATACATCCCTTTCCATGTCCAAATGCAACAAATCTCTCTTACGTTTCATATCCTTTGCTTGCACGTGTTATACAAAAGCAAACAAACAAAAATATTTTTCTATATGTCATATTAGAGGAATTGTTGCTACTTGATGGGGGAAGGGGAAAGGGGGGGGAAAGGGGGCAGGGAAGGGAAGGGGGAGGGTTTTTTTTGGTCATCATTTCAGACTAAAGGTACACTTTGGTGACATAAAAGTATAAGTATATATATACAAACAATGTCGCACAAAAAATTTTTGTGCATCCCAAGTACATGGGAATTTATATTGGAACTGGCACAGCACATAAAAAGGAATTAAAGGGCTCATCTCATTATAAGAAACAGGCATATGATAGACTCTCATTTAGTCCATTCGGTGCTATGGATTCCAACCTATGAATCCAGGAACATTCCCTCTGCAGTAATAATCTATCAAAATTTCCCCCCCTAGGGTTGTGTTGGACTACCTCAATCACACAGAATTTGATATCCTCCATCTTACCTCCATGTATCTCATTCATGTGTTTGGCTGTTCCCCAACCCTACGTCGAAATTCTCTGGACGTTTTCCCCACATAGTCATGAGGACAGCTACATGTGGCCATATAGATGACACCAGAGGTTTTACAATTGGAGAAATCTCTATGATAGAATATGTTCCCATTATGGGAACTGATGAAAGATTTAGAAGATCTCATAAATTTACAATTTACACAATTGCCGCACTTGAAAAAACCACAAGATTTTCAATACCAGTGGGGGTGGATCTCCTGAAATAACTGTGTACTAGGCTATCCTTCAGGGAACGCCCCTTTCTAAAGGTGATCATTGGACGTGGTCTTATAATGTCTCTGAGATCAGGGTCGGACGTGAGAATGTCCCAATGCTTATTAAGGATACCTCTCACTCTTTTATTCTGGCAGTCAAAGGTGCCAATGATCCTAGTCATATCTGAGGAACCAGTGGGTTTATTAGCTCGAATTTGCAAAAGGGAATTTCTGTCATGGAGTGAACCTTCCTGTTACATGCTCCGACATAGGCCCTCTGGTGGCCAGATCATGACATGCACAGTGCGGACAGGAAGCGCTGCGGGTGTGGGGCCAATTAGCATACAGCTTTGTTACATCAGCTGGGAGGTGAGTGCGTTCCAGGTGGAGCGCATGCCCAGGATCTTTAACAATGGTGGTGGCTCTGAGTCTGTTGTTTTGATTGACAGACATGTTGATCAGTAAGATGTGGAGGATATCGGTTGATAGAGCACAAACGTGCCTGCACTTTTAACATTACATCTATGGCTGGCCCCATTGTGTGAACATTGCACAGTGACCTCCAAGGTATACAGGAAGCATTTGTCATCAATCAGTAGCTACGTCTATATATAGAAGGGTTTTTTGGTCTTCTCCCACATAGCATCTAACTATCTACCTCCTGATGATCCTGTTAGGAGAAACACGTTGAGGTTTTTCTATCCAGCGTCAAGACTTGAGTACCTTTTATTACTGTTATCAACATGTTTGAGCATTTACCGCATGTGATTTGTCATCTATTTTATCATGTCACAAAATTGTCTAATATTGAGAATGCCTTCTCTCATGTTTATTTATCAGCGATATTAGGGCTTTTTTCAGGGTGAGCCATCGTGGAGCGGGGGCGCCATTCCGCTGACCAGTAGGGTGCCAACCTCCGCTGTTAGGAAGGTATACAGATACAGGGAACAGTAGTTAGGTACTCATCTGTTTTGCACATGTCACTTTATTGTCTGTCAATTGCACTGTCTTCTTTACTTTTTCTATTTTGTTGCCTACCCCTATAAACTCCTTTCCTGGCTAAATGATAGATTGCTTGTTGCACATATCCAGGGGCATCTAGGAGATTTAGGGGACAGTCGCCGAGGAGCGGGGGCGCCAATCTCGTATCTGTTTAGGGTGCCAATCTCCGCTGTGAGGTAGGGCTAATATTAGGTCCCATTGTAGGGCCTAGTAGGTGACACGGTTATATGTTTGCTTATGTGTGATTGTGGTGTCTTTTTATTTAGATGTGAATAAAAGTTATATTTTAGCATATATCTATGCTTTTGTAAGGCTCCTTGATAAACCTCTTGATACTTTTTGACCTTACTGGTTATATAGTTTTGCTAGTTTTTTTTAATTCTTTTTGGTACTGGCATGGCAACTTTTCTATCGGGCCCATTAAACACTGATGCATGGCAAGAGGAGGCAAATCAGGTCTTTTGTTTGAGCGGTCAAACTGGTAATGTAAATCAATCCTTGAAATCTCGCTTTGGTGATCTGTATAACGACTATAAGGAACACATTAAGTCCTGGTGGGAAATAAAAGCCTTGGAGAGCTATATTAAAACAGAGTTGTCCCAAAAGGCCTTAGGATCAATCTTAATCCATCTCCTAGAACTGCATCTCCTGAACTACTCAACAAGTGGTTGAAAGAGTCAATAGATTCCTCAATCAGATTTATGCAATTACTTTTGGAGGAGGAAAAGAAACATTTTGAGCTATCTGCTAAACAGCTTAATAAATCAGTTGACAATATTTTGAAATTTAAGGCGGACCCAGACTTTCTAAGAAGGGAGGGCCTTTTACAAACCTCAGTTGAGAAATATCAATCATTTATAAAGGAGAGAAAATAGTTGCAGTTCCAGAGAGACCTAAAGGCCTTTGGTGACAATCAGGCTTATAGTTTCCATCAAGGCAATATTTCAGATATCTCCTCCTCTGATATTGAAACATCTGACACCGAACGTAACAATATCAACAGTTCTCCAAGAGGAGGTAGACGATATAGACAATGGAAGGGCAGGGGAAGACACTATTCAAGGGGACCACAGAGGGGCGGTTCAACTTATGTAAATCAAAGAGGATTGAATGTTACAAACAGTTTCCCTCTGCCTGCTCCCTCATCCTCTTTTTTTAGAGAGGAATGCCAAGACAGGTTACTATCTGAGACCCAAATAGGTCTCAATCAGAGCCAGATTATCAACCTGTCTAACTATACCCTCACAGAGGATGACTATGGGGTCTTAAGAAAAGGACTTAACTATGTTCCTACCAACAGATTTGATTGCTTTAATATGACTAAGGACATTAATCTGTTTTGTCGCAAACTCAAATGGAAAAAATTCTTTGCACGTAATGACCAACATGATTGTAAACGATTGGGTCTGCAGGTGGATGAACTAGAGGGATTTAGAGCATTGGTGGGGCTTTTGGAGGAAAATGACACCAAAGAGGGACTTGGGCCTTTCACAAACTTGAGAAACAACAGTACTAAAATGCCCCCTTAATCTGACATTTCAAGTATTGACATTTTCCTTAAACTGGTGGAAAGAGATCTAAAGCCCCCGTTACACACTGCGATATCGCTAGCAATATCTCTGTAAAGTCACCGATTTTGTGACGTTGCAGCGATATTGCTAGCGATATCGCTGCATGTGATACTTACCTCCGACCGGCTCCCCCGCTGGTTATCGCTGATTGCACGAGAAGCTCCTGGACCATTCCTCGTCGGCCACTTCCTGCGGCGCTTCCTGTGGGGAGACGAGCGACGAGCCGGGTGGGAGGACGTCAGGATCGCCGCGTCTGACAGGTAAGTAGCAATCCCCGACCCCAGCGATGTCGCTGGTGAGATCTGCCTGTGTGGCAGCTCACTAGCGACCACCTAGCGATGCACCAGCGATCCTGACCGCGTCATATCGCTAGTCGGGATCGCTGGTGCATCGCTAGGTGTAAAGGTACCCTTAGGAGAGTCCCATCATATTCATCTGATTCAAATCTCCTGAAACATCAACAGGAGGCTTTGAATAGGCTGATGGATTGGAATGATTTGGTCCTAAAACCCTCAGATAAGGGTGGTAATCTTGTAATTATGTCTGAGCAAAGCTACATAAAGATATGTCAGGACATCTTAAAGGACACACAGACTTATGAAACTCTATCTTCTGATCCATCAGTCAGTTATAAATTTGAATTGGAGGACATACTAAGGAGAGCTAGATTGGATGGTTTGATCTCCAAAAATGAACATGATTTCTTGTGTCCCTCTTTCCCTCTGATTGCCACTTTCTACACCTTACCAAAGGTGCATAAGGGACTTGAGCCTTTGAAGGGACATCCATTTGTGTCGGGATTAGACTCCCTTATCCAGAATTGTGGTATATATATCGACAAGATACTTCGTCCCTTTGTCTTGCCTCTTCCATCCTACATCAGGGATACTTCAGATCTCCTTCTAAAACTAGAGGGTATCCATGTTGCTGACAACTCCTTCTTGGCCTCAATTGATATTGAGGCCTTGTATAGCAATATATCACATGATTTGGGCCTGAAGGCAGTGGAATATTTCTTAAAGACAAGAGCAATTCAATACAGGGCCCATAATCAATTTGTGTTGGATCTATTGCAATTTACCCTCACCAAGAATTTTTTTATATTTGACAGGAAGTACTTTCACCAGCTCAGGGGCACCGCCATGGGCAGTCCCTGTGCTCCATCTTATGCTGGCCTGTTCCTGGGCTGGAGGGAGGAAACCTTAGTCTTTTCTGATGACCAACAGTGGTGGCAGGAACACATCGGAACGTGGTACAGATATATTGACGATGTGTTCTTAGTTTGGCAGGGGGCTGAGAGCCAATTTGTACAGTTTGTCAACGAGTTAAACAACAATAATATTGGCATGAGGTTTCCGTATAAAGTGAACAGGACTACCCTGCCATTTTTGGATGTTCTGACAAGGAAGGAGGAGGACGGCTCTTTAAAATCTTTAATTTACCGCAAACCGACCAGCACTAATAGTCTGCTGAGGTGGGATAGCCATCACCCTGAAGCTTTAAAACGTGGCATCCCAAAGGGCCAATTTTTGAGGTTAAGGAGAAACTGTTCAGACATGGATTCCTTCAGATTTCAGTCCTCAGATATGAAAAGGAGATTTCTGGATAAGGGGTATCCGAGGGCTATAGTTGAAAAATCATATCAGCATGCCTCACTCCAAGACAGAAATTCCCTTTTGCAAACTCGAGCTAATAAACCCACTGGTTCCTCAGATATGACTTGGATCATTGGCACCTTTGACTGCCAGAATAAAAGAGTGAGAGGTATCCTTAATAGGCATTGGGACATTCTCACGTCCGACCCTGATCTCAGAGACATTATAGGACCACGTCCAATGATCACCTTTAGAAAGGGGTGTTCCCTGAAGGATAGCCTAGTACACAGTTATTTCAGGAGATCCACCCCCACTGGTACTTGGCTGGATCGAAAATCTTGTGGATTTTTCAAGTGCGGCAATTGTGTAAATTGTAAATTTATGAGATCTTCTGAATCTTTCATCAGTTCCCATAATGGGAACATATTCTATCATAGAGATTTCTCCAATTGTAAAACCTCTGGTGTCATCTATATGGCAACATGTAGCTGTCCTCATGACTACGTGGGGAAAACGTCCAGAGAATTTCGACGTAGGGTTGGGGAACATGTTGGTGACATCAGGCACAAACGTGATACCCCTTTAGCCAAACACATGAATGAGATACATGGAGGTAAGATGGAGGATATCAAATTCTATGTGATTGAGGTGGTCCAACACAACCCTAGGGGGGGAAATTTTGATTAATTATTACTGCAGAGGGAATGTTCCTGGATTCATAGGTTGGAATCCATAGCACCGAATGGACTAAATGAGAGTCTATCATATGCCTGTTTCTTATAATGAGATGAGCCCTTTAATTCCTTTTATGTGCTGTGCCAGTTCCAATATAAATTCCCATGTACTTGGGATGCACAAAAATGTTTTGTGCGACATTGTTTGTATATATATACTTATACTTTTATGTCATCAAAGTGTACCTTTATTCTGAAATGATGACCATTATATGTTTACATATGTGTGGTTGTGGTTTCTTTTTATTTAGATATGAATAAAGGTTATATTTTATCATATATCTATGCTTTTGTAAGGCTACTTGATAACCCTCTTGATACTTTTTGACCTTACTGGTTATATAGTTTTGCTAATTTTAAGAGTGTATCAGTACAGACACAGAGGGATAATAGATGCATAAAGCATGTGGAAACATGATACGGGGAACCTGGTTATAGTAAAACTTTTGACTGCCACACAGGGATATTTAGGTTAATGTGTTGAGGCGGTAGGCGAGTCTGAATAAACATGTTTTCAGGGCACGCTTAAAAGTGTAGGGATTGGGGATTAATCGTATTAACCTGGGTAGTGCATTCCAAAGAATTGGCGCAGCACGTGTATAGTCTTGGAGACGGGAGTGGGAGATTTTGATTATTGAGGATGCTAACCTCAGGTCATCAGCAGAACGGAGGGCACGGGTAGGGTGGTAGACTGAAACGAGGGAGGAGATGTAGGGTGGTGCTGAGTCATGGAGAGCTTTGTGGGTCAGGGTAATAAGTTTGTACTGGATTCTGGAATGGATGGGTAGCCAGTGTAATGACTGGCACAAGGTAGAGACATCGGTGTAACGATTGGTGAGGAATATGATCCTGGCTGCAGCATTCAAGACAGATTGGTGGGGTGAAAGTTTGGTAAGAGGGAGACCAATTAGAAGAGAGTTACAATAGTCCAGACAAGAATGAATAAGAGAAACATTAAGAGTTTTTGCGGAGTCAAAAGTAAGAAAAGGTCAAATTCTGGAAATGTTTTTAAGAAGCAGATAACAAGAGCGAGCCAGTGATCGGATGTGGGGGCAAAGGAAAGCTCGGAGACAAATATGACCCCAAGACAGCGGGCTTGTTGCTGGGGAGTAATAGTGGAACCACACACAGAAATGGCAGTGTCGGGTATAGGTACATTAGTACCTATACATGGAGTACTGTCTACAGTTTTGGGCACCTGTGCTCAGGAAGGATATAATGGAACTTAAGTAAGTACAAAGGAGGGCAACAAAATTAATAAAGGGGATATGGGAACTAAAATACCCAGAGAGATTAGCAAAATTAGGATTATTTAGTCAAGAAAAAAGACAACTGAGGGGTGATCTAATAACTATGTATAAGTATGTAAGGGCACAATACGAAACTCTCCGAGGATCTGTTTATACCAAAGAATGTGACGGTCACAAGGGGGCATTCTCTATGTCTGGAGGAGAGAAGGTTTTTCCACCAACATAGAAGAGTATTCTATACTGTTAGGACAGTGAGAATCTGGAATTCCTTACATGAGGAGATGGTGATGGCGAACTCAGTCGAGGGGTTCAAGAGCGGCCTGGATGTCTTCCTGGAGCTTAACAATATTGTATCTTACAGTTCTTAGGGTCTCGTTACACATAGCGACGCTCCAGCGATCCCGACAATGATACATCCTGGTAAGGATCACTGGTACGTTGTTACATGGTTACATAGTAAGCTGTCAAACAGGCAGATCTACTCAATGACGCAGCAACGATACAGCAATCCATATAACGACCTCAACAGTCGTAGGGAACTTGTCACACAGCAGCTATTCTGACGACTCACGCCTGCGTCTTTGAGTTCTGAGTTGCCAACGAGGTGGCTCGTCGGCGTCAAACACAGCGATGCATGCTGGCCAGCGGGACACCAAGGATCAAAAAATGGCCTAGGACATTCGAGCACAATCAGCGATATCGCAGCGGGGGGCCGGTTGCTGCTATGTGTCACACGTAGTGAGATCGC
This sequence comes from Dendrobates tinctorius, assembly GCF_039654945.1. Classification (NCBI taxonomy): domain Eukaryota; kingdom Metazoa; phylum Chordata; class Amphibia; order Anura; family Dendrobatidae; genus Dendrobates; species Dendrobates tinctorius. Next base: position 58,260,389 of record NW_027361683.1, on the reverse strand, counting down.
TGGCGAGGTTGCTGTTGCGTCACAAAACCTGTGAGGATTCAGCGATCTCGCTAACGATCTCGCTATGTGTGAAGTATCCCATGGGTTCTTTAGAAGGATGTAGATCTGCGGATTTATTCTGAACTGGATGGACAAATGTCTTTTTTGCGGCCTTGCTAATTATGTTACTATGTTAGTTCCCAGTCTTTATTGTCTGATTAGATCCGAATGTTAGGAAGTTACAAGGGTTAAAAGTTGACCAGCGATTTCTTATTTTTCCAACAAAATTTACCAAACCATTTGTTTTAGGGACCACCTCACATTTGAAGTGACTTTGAGGGGTCTATATGATAGAAAATACCCAAAAGTAACACCATTCTAATAGCTGCACCCCTCAAGGTGCTCAAAACCACATTCAAGGAATTTATTAACCCTACAGATGCTTCACAAATGTTTGGAATGTGGGGAAAATAATGAAGAAACAATGAACCCCAAATTTGTTGTGCAATTTCTCCTGAGCATTTCAGAACCCCATATGTGTGGGGAAAACCACTGTTTGGGTGCACGGCAGCGCTTGGAAGGAGCGGAATTTGACTTTTTGAAGGTAAAATTTGCTGGAACAATTAGCAGACATCATGTCCCGCTTGGAGAGTCCCTGATGTGCCTAAACAGTGGACACCCCCGCAAGTGACCTCATTTTGGAAACTAGACCTCTCAAGAATGTATTTAAATGTGTGGTGAGCACCTTGAACCCCCAGCTGCTTCACTGAAGTTTATAATGTTGAGCCATGAAAATAAAAAAAATCACATTTTCCCCAACAAAATGTTATTTTAGTCCCATTTTTTTATTTTCACAAGAGTAACAGGAGAAATTGCACTACACAAGTGGTTGTGCAATTTCTTCTGAATATGCTGATACCCCATATGTGGGGGAATACTACTTTTGAAGCACAGTGCAAAGCTCAGAAGGGAAGAGGCGCCATATTGGAGTTCAGATTTTGCTGGAATGGTTTGAGGGTGCCATGTCACATTGGCAGAGCCCCTGTGATGCCAGAACAAAAACCCCACATATGTGAACTCATTTTACAAACTACACTCCCCAATGAATTCATCTAGGAGTGCACTGATCGTATTGACACCACTTGTGTCTCACAGAATTTTATACCATTGAGCGGTGAAGAGAGAATAAATTACATTATTACCAATAAACGTTTTAGCCCCAAGTTTTAAATTTTTCTAAGGCCTAATAGGAAAAAATTGACCTCAGTTTGTTGTAAAAAATATTCCCTGAGTGCAAAAATTCCCTACATGTAATCAGGAAATATTTTTCAGGAACAGTGCAAAACTCAGCAGGGAAGGCACGCCATACTAATGTGCAGATTTTACTGTTGGAGTTTGCAGGTGCCATTACCCACTAGGAGAGCCCCTGAGTTGTGAGAACAGCAGAACTCATAAGTGACCCCATTTTATAAACTACACCTCTCAACGAATTCATCTAGGGGTGCAGTGGTCATATTGACACCACAGGTGTGTCACAGAATTTTATACCATTTGGCAGTGAAGAAAAAATAATTACATTTTTACCACCAAAACTTTATTTTGGCCCATATTTTACATTTTCACACAAGAATTGGGTAAAAATAGCACCATAATTTATCCCAAAATTTCTTTTGAATGTGGCAATACCCCATATGTGGCTGTACAATACTACTAAGCCATACGAAGAAGCACTATTTGCCTCCTGGAGAGCAGATTTTGTGGACTCCATATACAGAGCCCCTAATTGCTAGAAGAGCAGGATCCCCCCCTCAAGTGATCCCATGTTGGAAAATACACTCCTTTGAGAATGGGTGTAGTGACTATTTTGACTCCATGGGTGTTTTCCAGGAACAAGCAGCAATGAATGTTGACGAGTAAAAATTGCAGACTGCCGTTGGAGTATGTTATCCCCAGCTCATGCTTCTGGAGACATGCGCCTGTAAGTTAGGCGGGCTCTCTTCGCTTCAGAATTGCCAAACATGTGGATGCTATATGTGGTTTAGGTACACTGTGGGGCTCAGAAGGGAGGGGATATGGGAGTGCAAAATTTGCTGAATTTCTTCTGAGGGGTGAGGAACCATTTTGCTTTTCCAAAGCCTTTGTAACGTGAAAGCCCCTATATTTGCATTAAGAGATGACAGACCAGAATGGGGGCTTGTTTTTTTTGTGGATTGAGTTGAAGCTTTTATTGGGAACAATATTTCTTTCTTATATAATTGAGGTACTATAAAATAGATGGAAGAAGAAAAAATGCCGAAAGCGATGGGAACAGAACTTGCTTCCTAAAAAGAAATTGACTGACAAAGTTACTCTTCTGATGAACTTGCTCTTGAACTAAAGTGGCTGATGAATATCATTGAAGAACTGAACCACTATAAAGCATTTGATGCAACAAACTATAATAAAAATCTTTGTTATTACTTTATTAAAAAAGAGAAAAATATGTATTACAATTTGTTAAATATATACATATATATCGTTGATATAAATAATAAAATATATATATATATATATATATATATATATATAAAAAATTTAAAAAAATCATTTGAGTCAGGAGTATATAAGCCATGAAAAAATGTTTCTGAGCGAATGTTCACAAATAATTCTAATGAACATAAGGGCATCATTTAATGGGGATAATAACAATATATGAATTAATTTAAACCTCACCGTAAAAGGAAAAGATATATATAATAAATAAAACAATTAAAAGAGATTGCTCATATCTGATGGAAATTTAGTGCTAATTGTGTTAAAAATGACTAGAAATTATTCAAGAGAGGATAGTACACTAATAAACTTATCTAATCTATAAAGCTCAAATGTGTGTATGTATGTACAGTATGTATGTGTGTATGTATGTTTGTATGTCCGGGATTGGCATCCGCACCATTGCAGCTACAGCCACAAAATTTGGCACAGTCACACGTCTGGACCCCGAGAGTCTCCTAAGCTATGTTGTGAGGCGAAATTTTAACCCCGCGCGTTCCAATTCACCAAATAATTTTGCCCCTATCTACATAATGGGGGAAAAAGTGTGTGTGTATATCAAGCCCCGCCCCTCATTATGATGTCACAATGGTTGCCATGGCGACGCTGATGTCATCATAGGTTGCAAGCGCCGCCACTCATTATGATGTCATAATGGTTGACTATGGGATGGAGGATGTGTGATGGGTATATGGGCACTGGACTGTGGGATGGAGGATATGTATGACGGGTATATGGGCACGGGACTATGGGATGGCGGATATGTATGATGGGTATATGGGCACGGGACTATGGGATGGAGGATAGGTATGATGGGTATATGGGCATGGGAATATGAGATGAAGGATGCGTGATGGGTATATGGGCACTCGACTATGGGATGGCGAATATGTCAGCACAATCCACACTTGTTCCTGTGTTACTGGGGCTCAGTCCCGTCAGTTGATCCCCTGATGTGTGTCCAGCAAGGTCTCCTGCTCTGTCCTCATTTACACAACTAGTAATGGGAATGTGGACAGAGCAGGAGACCTTGCCGGACACACATCAGGGGATCAACTGACATGACTGAGCCCAAGTAACACAGGAACAAGTGTGGATTGTGCAGACGCCACATCAGAGCTGTAACAGGCGGGGTTGGAGGCCAGGGGAAATACTAGAGACAGTGGAGCCAGAGGCCTAAGTGGAGCACGGTTAAAAATCAGTAGGAGTTTGAATGTGGATGGAGCAGGAGACTTTGCCGTCCACACAGCAGGGGAGCAGCTGGCGTTACTGAACCCCACTAACACAGGAGCTAGTGTGTTTTTCTCTGTGCAGACGACACATCTGAGCGACAACTGGCTGTGTTGAAGCCCAGGGATTATAATTCAGGTGGTAGAAACATGAACACAACAGGAGACCTGGAAACAGTTGCCAACCAATTATTTAGTCGGGAAGAGGACTGGCAAGTTCTGGAGAGATCCAGGCCTTGTTCATTTTCAGAAAAGTAAGCCGGTCGACGTTATCGGAAGATAGTCGCGTGTGACGGTCTGTTAGTACACCGCCTGCGGCACTAAAGACGCGTTCCGATAATACACTGGCAGCAGGGCAAGCCAGCACCTCCAATGCTTTCTGGCTAAGCTCTGGCCATGTATCCAGCTTTGAGACCCAAAACTTGAAGGGGGAAGAGCCATCTGGGAGTACACTGACAGGGCAAGACATGTAGTCTGTCACCATCTGATGGAAACGTTGCCTCCTGCTGACTGGAGCTGTCTGTGATGGTGTAGACAATTGTGGCGGACACACAAAACTTTGCCACATTTGGGCCATAGTGGTCTTGCCTTGTGCTGAGGCGCTGCCTCTGCTCCCTCTTTGTGCCGAGTTTCCTCCACTGCCTCGACGCACAGAGCTGCTTTGTAAAGCACTAGCACCACTGCTGTCGGGTGGAATGGAAAACATGATGGACTGCACCAGTATGTCTTGGTACTCCCGCAGTTTACGCTCCCGCTTCAACGTTGGTATGAGGCTTTGTAAGTTGTCCCGGTAGCGAGGATCTAGGAGGGTGTACACCCAATAATCAGCCGTGTAGAGAATGTGGGTGATGCGGCGGTCGTTTCTCAGGCACTACAGCATGAAATCAACCATGTGCTGCAGACTCCCAACTGCCAAAGAACCGCTGTCTCCTGCTTGAGGCGTGATCTCTGCCTGCTCTGCATCACCCCACCCTTGCTGTACATACAGACTAGAGCTTTGTGTACCTCCCTCCTCTGGAGAGATGTCTTCCTCCTCCATCGACTCCTCCTCATCCTCCTCACAAAGTGTCCCCTGCCTAGGCCTTTGTGAGGAACCACGTAGCGCAGACTGTCCAGAAGCAGATGGCATTTGGGACTCCTCATCCTCCACCTCTTCCAAAATCTCATCCCTTAGTGCTTGCAGTGTTTTTTGAAGCAGGCAGATAAGGGGGACAGTCATGCTGACTAGTGCATCATCTGCACTCGCCATCCGCATGGAATCATCGAAGGCACGCAAAACGAGGCAGATGTCCTTCATAGAGGCCCACTCAGTGGTGCTGAAGTGTGACCGGCGCACAGTGTGACTTGTTTGCGCCTGATGCAGCTGGTACTCCATGACTGCTGCCTGCTGCTCACACAACCGCTCCAACATATTTAACGCTGAATTCCACCTGGTGGGTAGGTCACATATGATGCGATGTTCTGGAAGGCGTAATCGGCGCTGCAGAGCAGCAAGGCGTGATCTTGCCGTGCTGGAATACCACAAGTGAGCGCACTCTATGCGGACCTTGTGCAGCAGTGCATCAAGATCCGGATAGTCCCTCAGAAAGCTCTGCACGACCAAGTTCAGCACATGTGCCAGACATGGGATGTGAGTGAGGTTGCCTAGGCCAAGAGCTGCCACCAGATTTCGGCCATTGTCACACACTACCAAGCCCGGCTGGAGATTCGCTGGCACAAACCACATGTCGCTCTCCTGCTTGATGGCATTCCAGAGCTCCAGCGCTGTGTGGCTTCGATTCCCCAAAGAAATTAATTTGAATACGGCCTGTTGACGTTTGGCCACGGCTGTGCTCATATCGGTCGTAACAGGCTCCTGCTGCGCTGTTTCTGAGGAAATTGAGTAGGAGGAGGAGTCTATGTGTACTGACTGGATTCCTGCAATCAGTGGAGTTGGCAGAACACGTACAGCGCCACTCTCCAGATCTGTACCCGGCTCCACAACATTGACCCAATGGGCAGTGAGGGAAAGGTATCGTCCCTGTCCATGGTTACTGATCCACGCATCGGTGGTCAGGTGGACCTTGCTACTAACGGCGTTTAGTAGCGCATGTTTTATTTTTCCCTCCACATGTTTCTGCAGGGCAGGGACGGCTCGCCTGCTGAAATAAAAGCGGCTGGGCACGGTGTATTGTGGGACTGCCAATGCCATGAAGTCCCGGAAGGTGTCAGTCTCCACCAGCCTGAATGAGAGCATTTCAAGTGCCAGTAGTTTGGCAATGCCAGCATTCAGAGCCTGTGCTCAGGGATGGTTTGCCGAGTATGGCCGCCTTTTATCCCATGCCTGTGCTACCGATGGCTGTTGAGTGGCCTGGGAACGTGGTGCTGTGGGTGGAATGTCACAGGGTCTCCGGACAACAGTGCCAGAGGTTCTTCCTTGGCGATCCTGTGAGGAAGCCGAACCAGCTGTGTGTGAGCTGGAGGAAGAGGCCCCAACATGAGCTGAAGAGGTGGTAGGTGGTGCTGTACGTTGGCCTACGTTTTCAGTGTGTCTGTGTAACTCCACCTCGTGCTTGGTCCGCACATGCTTCCACATATTAGTGGTATTGAGGTTGCTGACATTTTTCCCTCTTTTGACTCTGATGACACAGCTTGCATTTGACAAAGCAAATGTCATCTGCAACTGTGTCAAAAAAGGACCACGCACTGCAAGTCTTGGGAGCGCCCGTTTTGGCTTTTGAAAGAGGAATGCTCCTAACGGGTGCCGAAGTGGAGGCTACAGGCAACCAAGTCTGCCCCCTCCCTCTCCCTCCTGTTTTGACCATTCAGGGAATCTCTTCCTCAGAGCTGCTCCCACCACCTTCCTGTTCCTCACACCATGATGGGTCAAGGAACTCATCATCTACACTCCCCTCTTCAAACACGTGCTTCTCCTGGGTTGTCTCGCCAGCACCGTACGCACCAAAAAGTGGCACCTGTGTCTCATCATCATCTGATGCGTACTGAGGTGTGCTGACCATAGGCACTGGCCCACCCGCCTCTTCAGATTCAGAGGGACAAAGAAGTTGTGCATCACTGCATACTCCCTCTTCTTCACATTCTGGAATGCTGCTTGGCTGGCCCCCTCTTTCCAAGCCAACAGATTCAGAGAACAGAAGTAGAGACTGTGATGGCTCCTGTCCAGGGCTCTCTGACTGCCTGGGCACTTTGGCAGGTGGTGAAGAGACAGATGGTTGCTCTTCGGTGCTCTGGCCCTGAGAGGATGTGGAAGTAATTGAAGTCGATGCGTTAGCTGCCATCCATCCGACAATGGCTTCAATTTGTTCCTCCCGCAGCAGTGGGGTACGGCGAGGTCCTACAAAGCTGCGCATAAAGGACAGTTGCCTGCTAAAACTGGGGGATGCTGACTCACTGGTGCCCGCAGCAGGCACAGAATCCCCACGTCCTCTCCCTGCAGAATCCCCACGTCCTCTCCCTGCAGAATCCCCACGTCCTCTCCCTGCTGAAACTCCATGCCCACGTGCCTTACTCCCTGCCTTCTTCATCTTGCTAGACTGATAAAGATAGGCAGAAAAGTACAAAGGGGGGGGCTTGGTGTGCTTATTCCTGAACAGCTGGTTACAGGTAGAAGAAACACAAATTTTATGAAGTGTGTGTGTGGACTACACTTTAATAGGAGCTAATGTGGCCTACACAACTTTCAAATGTAGTGTTTGGTGAACTTTATTGTTTTTTTTGTGAAAAAAAACTAAAACGATGTGACCAAAGATTTGAAAGTGATAGTATCACCAACTTTTTGGAGCTATTACAATGCAGGCAGGTAACCTACAATGCAAAAGATGAGGCTCCAAAAAAATTGGGTAATACTAATCTGGCTGCAGCTGAAGGGCACAAGCCAGAAAAAAGGCTCCTCTATCTACTCCTATATAGTGTTTGCAACCAACCAATGTAGATGGATACGGATGGATGCACACTAATAGGAGAAGAAAAAATGAGCTGCAATTAAAGAAAAATATGTGTGAGGCAGTGACGCACGCTGAGCGGCCTACAACCAGACGTAGCTGCAGGACACACTACTCAGCGTGAGCTGCACTCACACACAGTCAGAGACCTCTCAGACAGCCGTGAACAGTGCAGCTAAGTGGGTACTAGCACTGAAAGGCTGCAGAAAGGCTCCGCTGTCTACTCCTAGAGTGTTTGCAACCACCGTATATGGATACGGATGGGTGCACACTAATAGGAGAAGAAAAAATGAGCTGCAATAAAAGAAAAATATGTGTGAGGCAGTGACGCACGCTGAGCGGCCTACAACCAGACGTAGCTACAGGACACACTACTCAGCGTGAGTTGCACTCACACACAGTCAGAGACCTCTCAGACAGCCGTGAACAGTGCAGCTAAGTGGGCACTAGCACTGAAAGGCTGCAGAAAGGCTCCGCTGTCTACTACTAGTGTTTCCAACCAACGTATATGGATACGGATGGAAGCACACTAGATAGAATTTTTGAAAAATAAGCAGCTCAAAAAGAAAAATATGTATGAGGCAGCAGTGATGCACGCTGGGTGGCCTACAACCAGACGTGGCTGCAGGACCCTCTCCACAGCGTGAGCTGCACTCACACAGCCCTTGCAGACAGCTGTGAACACTGCTGCTAGGGAAAAGAAAGCTGCAGTGGTGGTTTATGTAGCCTGGTTAAAGCACAATATGTTTTGTAGAATCGCTATTTCTAACTGTCCCTCACAATCTTCAACAGCAGCCTGTCCCTAACTGAATTCACAGCAGAGTGACCAGAAATGGCGGCGAAGGCTTTTATAGTGCATCATGACATCATTTAAGCAGCCAATCACAGCTATGCCAATAGTTAACATGCCTACATGCCTAACAGGATGTGCCCACACTTCTGAGGATTCCCATTGGCTGAATCAAAGCGAGCGGGCTCATAGCATTATGGGAACTTCCGATTCCGGTATCCGATATGAAAAAAGTATCGGAAGTCAGTATCGGAATTCCGATACAGCTAATATTGGCCGATACCCGATACTTGCGGTATCAGAATGCTCAACACTAATGATGGATATATGGGCATGGGCCTATGGGATCGTGGATATGTATGATGGGTATATGGGCACGGGACTATGGGATGGAGGATAATTATAATTTGCTATAACTCACCACAGTTAGTTACTATGCCCGGGCAGCGTCGGGCTCTTCAGCTAGTAATTATATAAAATTGAATAAAAGCAACTATTTATAAAAAGACTTCTGTACGACAACATACGGTAAACAGTTTTTTGAGCCACATTTAAAAATCCCTTTAAAAATTTTTTTATGTTGTCACACTATCAATCATGGGTCTATCAATTTTTCATCTTCAACTGAAGAAATTTTCCCTATCAATTTCTTAATTGTTTAACAGACCATGTTACCTATATGATTGAATATAATTGTGGAAAACAGTATGTAGGCAGGACCATCCAACCTCTACATCTAAGATTAAATTCCCATAGACACAATATCCGTAAAATATATCTTCTTCATGGTTTGTCCAGGCATTTCTCTATTGCACATAATAAAAACTATAATGAATTAAAAATAAATCCCATTGAACATATCCCTATCAATACTCCTGATAGGATACAGAAATTAAATCGTAAGGAGATCTATAGACTATATACACTCAAACCCCATGGATTAAATGAAATCCCTGAAGTCTTAATATAAATAGTTGTTCTTATTCACTGTTATATAATTTTAAGTTATTTAGTGTACTATCCTCTCTTGATTAATTTCTAGCCACTTTTCACACAATTAGCACTAAATTTGTGGACGTATACTTCACTCACTAAATCATAATAAAGAGAGCACAGCGCCTATCTACATAATGGGGAAAAAGTGTGTGTGCATCAAGCCCTGCCCCTCATTATGATGTCATAATGGTTGCCATGGTGACGCTGATGTCATCATAGGTTGCAAGCCCCGCCGCTCATTATGATGTCATAATGGTTGACTATGGGATGGAGGATGTGTGATTGGTACAGTGGCATGCAAAAGTTTAGGCACCCCTGGTCAAAATTACTGTTATTGTGAACAGTTAAGATAAAATGACCTCTAAAAGGCCTAAAGTTAAAGATGACACATTTGTTTTGTATTTTAGGCTAAAAAGTAATACACATTGTCATTTTTTCACATTTTAAAAATTACAAAAAGAAAAATGGTCCGATGCTAAACTTTGGGCACCTTTGGAGATTTGTGTGCTCAGATAACTTTGACCAAGGTTTCAGACCTTAATTAGCCTGTAAGGGATATGGCTTCTTCACCCTCAATATTAGGAAAGGCCAGCTGATGCAGATTCCACTGGTTTAGAAACACATAGCCTCCTGTAACCTCGTGCGAAAAAACAGCCACCATGGGTTCTTTTAAGCAGCTGCCTAGCACTCTTAAAATGAAAAATGGTGGAGGCCCACAAAGCAGGAGAAGGCTATAAGAAGATAGCAAAGCGTTTTCAAGTTGTCCTTTCCTCAGTTCAATATATAATTCACAAATAGCAGTTTACAGGAACAGTGGAGGTCAAGATAAGGTCTGGAAGGCCAAGCAAAATTTCAGAGAGAGCTGCTTGTAGGATTGCTAGAAAGACATATCAGAACCCCCACTTGACTGCAAAAGACCTTCAGAAAGATTTAGAAGATTCTGGAGTTGTGGTAATTGTTCTACTGTTCAGAAACACCTTATCAAATATGGCCTTCATGGAAGAGTCATCAGAAGAAAATCTCTCCTGCACCCTCACCATAAAATTTAGCATCAGAGGTATGCAAAAGAACATCTAAACAAGCCCAATGCATTCTAAAATGCATTGGATACAATGCATACAAGTCCTGTGAATCGTTGAAGTTAAAATAAAACTCTTTGGTCGCAATGATCAAAGGTATGTGCAGAGAAAAAATTGCATAGAATTTCAGGAAAACAACATCTCTCCAACCATTAAGCATGGGGATGGATCAATCATGCTTTGGAGTTGTGTTGCAGACAATGGCACATTAAACATTTCACAGGTAGAGGGAAGAATGGAGTCAATGAAATTTCAACAAATTCTTGATGCAAACATAACACCATGTGTAAAAAAGCTGAATTTGAAAACAGGATGGCTTCTACAAATGGATAATGATCACACACATCAAAATCCACAATAGACTACCTCAAAAGGCGATAGCTAGAGGTTTTTCAATGGCCCTCACAGTCCCCCGATTCGATCATCATTGAAAAGCTGTGGCTAGTCCTCAAAATAGCAGTGCATGCAAGACGACTCAGGAATCTCACAAAAATGGAAGAATTTTCCAAGGAAGAATGGATGAAAATCCATCAAACAAGAATTGAAAGACTCTTGGCTGGCTACTAAAAGCGTTTACAAGCTGTGATATTTTAAAAGGGAGTGCTACTAGGTACTAACTATGCAGGGTGCCCAAACTTTTGCATTGGCCTATTTTCCTTATTGTAATTTTTAAAATGTAAAAAATGACAATATATAATTTTTTTGGCCTAAAATACAGAGAAAATGTGTCATCTTTAACTTTAACCCTTTTAGAGATCATTCCATCTTCAACTTGCTTAACTGGTCACAATAACAGTAATTTTGACCAGGGGTGCCCAAACTTTTAAATGCCACTGTATATGGGCACTGGACTATGGGATGGAGGATATGTATGATGGGTATATGGGCACGGGACTATGGGATGGAGGATGTGTGATGGGTATGTGGGCACTGGACTATGGGATGGAGGATATGTATGACGGGTATATGGGCACGGGACTATGGGATGGAGGATATGTATGATGGGTATATGGGCATGGGACTATGAGATGAAGGATGTGTGACTACAAGTTTAGTTAGTCTGCTGGTGAGATTTTGCCCCCCCGGTGGCCTCTGGTGTTACTACATGTTTAGTTAGTCAGCAGGTGAAAAGCACTCCCACCTTCCTATATATGGTCACCTGGTACGCCAGCTGACTGTTGGTAATACAGGTCATTTGGAAGCCAACCTTTCTGAAGAGAGAAGATATATTGAGCAGTGGTGTTTGCAGCTGATCTGGAGCAGTGATTTTCCTGCTGGAAGCTATGTTCGGGTGCCTTACTCTGCGGTCCGATGCATGACTGCAGAGCAAGCTAAGTATTGTTTGTTTTTCCCTGTCTGTTATTTTCCTTGGTGTCTTATTAGTACAGCGGTGGGACCAGTGTCCGCACTTGCCAGTTCCCTAGTAAGGGATAGGTAAAGGGCAAGTGAGGGACCTAGGTATCCTGGTCGGCGACAGGTTGAAAGAACCTGTATAGAGAACATGAGGAGAGTTCAGGGCTCTAACTTAGGGGAGTGCAGGAGGTGCCCCTTTCCCCATTCCCTATTGCAGGGCCGACTGTTGTAATTGTGTCCCCTTGTCTTTTTTTGGTTTTGTGACCGACCAATCATCAGGTCGCGTCACGCAAGGCCAGTCACATCGTGACATTATTACCAACCAGGTGCAGGGCAAGTGAGGGACCTAGGTATGCTGGTCGGCGACAGGTTGAAAGAACCTGTATTGGGAACGTGAGGAGAGTTCAGGGCTCTATCTTAGGGGAGTGAAGGACATGTCCATTTCCCCAATCCCTATTGCAGGGCCCACCGTTGTAATTGTGTCCCTGGTGTCCCCTTGTTTGTCTATTTTTGGTTTGTGACCGACCGTCGGGTCGCATCACGCAAGGCCAGTCACATTGTGACACTCACGCTGGCTTCGCACAAGTACAGTGCTGACAGGCACAGGGGTCTTCAGCAGACCCCTGGCTGTCATGGCAACATATCGGTGTGTTGCGGGAGCGCTGATGAGGGGATAGAGCGGTGCGATTACTGCCGTGACATTGTAAATGCCGCTGTCACAGATTGAAGGCAACATTTAACAGGTTAAGAGCCATAGGCAGAAGTTCACTCCACCCGAGGATGCTAGAGGCAAATGATGTATGAATATCACAACCATCACCTGCAGGGAAAGATGCAGGCTCGGAGTGGGAGCCTGCATCAAAGGTGGGTAGCCTCCTGGCATAGTTGGTCATAAGTCGTTAAGAGGTTAAAATGCCCTTTTGTGCTTTGTTTTATTTTAAAAAAATCTACTCTTCTCCCTATTCATCTATTGCCCATCCTATATGTGCTTTTTTTTTACTTTCCCTCTTGTGACATTCAATTTGAGGGGAGACATAATCAGGAGTATGGATTTACACTCATTTCTCTCCTTTATCACCTTGTCCTGAATCAGGTCACTTACCACACCTTCCATCATAGTCAACTTTCCATAAATTGTGAAAGAAGTGACCACAGCGGCTGTGTGGGACAGCGCTGCCCTCACTCACCCTGCTTCTATCAACATCCTGATGTGCGTCATCATCAGGCAGCAACACAAGTGTTCTCACACTCAGGGGCGTATCTAGGGGGGGGCAACCGGGGCAGTTGCCCTGGGCGCAGCCGGCAGGGGGCGCAGTCCGGGCTGCCTAATGCAGCGGTCCGCAGTGTCCTCCCTGGCGGCTGTGTTCTGCCACCCCCCTGGCCTGAGAGTGGCGGTTCTCTCTGTCAGCTGTCAAGCTGACAGTTGGCGCAGAGAAGGTGCGCGTGCTGACTCCCAGGGAACAATTGTACTGGCATCTGTATAGACGCCAGTACAATTGCAGCTCTGACCGCCGGGCCAGAGCGACGTCAGCAGCGTGACATGTCATGTGATCATGCTGCTGACATCACTCCCCAGCGCCCAGAGTGAACGCTCAGCGCTGGTGGTAAGTGTGCTCCAATGTGGAGCTGAAGAAACCACCGAAGATGGGGGGTGTTAATGTGTGGCGATCGGGTTAATGCGTGGGGGGTTAATGAGTGGGGATGGGGGTTAATGAGTGGGGGGTTACTGTGTGGGGGGGTTAAAGAGTGGGGATGGGGGTTACTGTGTGGGGGGTAAAGAGTGGTGATGGGGTTAATGTGTGGGGGGTTAATGAGTGGGGATGGGGGTTAATGTGTGGGGGGTTAATGAGTGGGGATGGTGGTTAATGTGTGGGGGTTAATGAGTGGGGATGGGGGTTATTGAGTGGGGATGGAACTAATTTGTGGAGGGTTAATGAGTGGGGATGGAATTAATGTCCGGGGGGTTAATGAGTGGGGATGGGGGTTAATGTGTGGGGGTTAATGAGTGGGGATGGGGGTTAATGTGTGGGGGTTAATGAGTGGGGATGGGGGTTATTGAGTGGGGGATAGAATTAATTTGTGGAGGGTTAATGAGCGGGGATGGAATTAATGTCTGGGGGTTAATGAGTGGGGATGGGGGTTAATGTGTGGGGGATTTGGAGTGGGGGTACATAATGTGTTGGGGATTTGGGAGTATGGACGGGGGGTTAAAGAGTGGGGATGGAATTAATGAGTAGGGATGGGGGTTATTGTTTGGGGGGTTAATGAGTAGGGATGGGGTTAATATGTGGGGGATGTGGAGTGGGGGGTACATAATGTGTGGGGGGATTTGGGAGTGGGGATGGGGGTTATTTAATGTGTGGGGGATTTGGAGTGGGGATGGGGTTAATGTGTGGGGGATTTGGAGTGGGGGTACATAATGTGGGGGGGATTTGGGAGTGGGGATGGGGGGTTATTTAATGTGTGTGAGGGATTTGGAGTGTGGATGGGGGTTATTTAATGTGTGTGAGGGATTTGGAGTGGGGATGGGGGATTTAATGTGTGTGGGGAGATTTGACGACACAGAGTATGTATGAGGAAACAGTATGGGGGTTGGGTGCAGACAGTATGGGGAGCGAACGGGTTAATGTGGACACAGTATAGGGAGTCAGGGGTATGTGTGAGCAGACAGTATAGAGAGTGAGGGGGTAAATATATGATGAGACAGTATGGTGAACAGAGGGATGTCAGAGGAGGGAGGGGAATAGTGTGAGGCCACAGTATATTACAGATACTGTATTTGTATTTAGGGGCATTATAATGACACTTCTATCTTTAAGGGCATCGTGTGGAGATTTGCTGCAGAAGACCGGAGAATATGGAAGTCTGCAGAGACAAGATGTGGGTGAGAAAACTCATCATGGGGTTTGGACAAGAAGAAGAAAAGGAGAACGACTCCAGAGACGACGTCATCTATAAGGTACTTGGATGTAAATGTTATTTGTGCTACTGACTTATTCTCATGTTTTTATTTGTTAGGAACATTAAAGGGGTTGTCCAGGTTTGTACGGAGTCTGCAGTCATTCTATGTGACTGCAGACGTCTGAATTCTCACAGTGCGCACTGAACGCTGTTAGGATTCTCTCATGCTGGTAATTTACATACATGCGGTCACATGCTGACTAGACATGTGTGGCCTCACTCAATGAAAATGAACGGAGCGAGGCCGGGCACGTCTAGTTGGAGTGTGGCCAGAAGTAAATAAATCACATACTTGTGCTGACATGACTGTACATTGGCAAGGGAGAATCCTAAATGTGTGCAGTGCATTCGTTGTGAGAATTCAGAAGCTGCAATGTCAGGATTCAGCTCTGCAGGTTCCAGTAGTCATCACACGGACACTTCACTCATATGCGATTTTCATACTTGACAACGAGCTTCTCTTCCTGCTTACAGTTTTTTACTGAACATTGAGAGCATTAGTGAGAGCAGCTTGTGGGTACATGGCTAAGTGTGCAAGTCGCATATGTACTTGGGGGGGGGGCGCCAAACCAAATTCTTGCCCTGGGTGCCAGGAAGCCTAGATACGCCTCTGCTCACACTGCTATCACCGACCCATGATAATCTGTTTCAGATAAGCAAGCCGCTGGCCAGCAGTAACAGAAGTGTTCCCGCACTGAGGTTACCGTTCTTAGTCTCTATCAGAGCTAATGACTCTGGCTATCATCAGAGGGTGACTATGAAACTGTGTAACTGTGTGGTAACGGATGGCATCACTGCTCCCTAATTATGTCTTGTTCCAAGCAGGGTGATGGAAGGGAGAAGGGAATGCAGGGACATTCTCCGGATGAGGTCTTGTTTCGCACTCCACAAATGTCACAGGCAGTAAAGTAGTAAAAAAAGCTGGTATAAAAACTAGCTGTATAGTCAGAAGAGTAGGGCATTTTAAAATAAAGCAAGCTTCAAAAGTGTAGATATTTATGATGGCATTTTAGGTATCGGACAACAGATTTAAGGCTTAACTAAGACCTTTAGCTGCACTGATTGAGATACTAATGATCAGGGAGGGGGAATCATGGAGAAGAGGTCAAGAGCTATCAAGAAAGACTTGACAGGTAATGTTGATCCTGCGGTTCACAGGATGCCAAAGATTGACATCTTGCCTACAGATTGATGCATGTATTGAACAGGATGTCAGACTGGAGATCAGATGATCCAACTTCCTAAAATGAAGGGGAATGGGAGAGGAAGGATGTATGGATGTAACTGAGGTGGGGTTAAAAAATTTCAACAACTAGACTATTGATGGTAAGCAAAAGAAAAATGTTTGCAGGAGTGCTTCTTTAAATTCCTCAAGAGAGGAGAACTTGAGACAGAAACTAAAAGGAATATTCCCTAATTTGAAGTCTGGATTAGGTTATTTTGGCATAGAAATTTGGCAGTAGCTCTAGAAATAACATGTCAGGAAGGAATTTGATGTATAGATAAACTGATGATAAAGCTAGCAAAAAAGACATATTCAGAGAGATTGTCCAGACATATAATCTTGTCGACCTGTCATTACGATAAGTCAATAGTATTAAATTGGTGGAGGTCTTGGTCCTGGTCCCCCCAGCTGAACAACTGCTACTAACTCCGGTGGTAGCTGGATGTAAGATCCGATCACCGAAAAATCGCTGACCCACGGAAGACATACATCCTCAATATATGTCCAGACAACTCTCTATGTTGATGTGGGATCACATCCATAGTTTCAACTAGTATTCATGCGTTCTATAGGTGCTTTTTCCCATTGAAATCACTTGGAGGACCAAAAGTTACAACCCTGGAATCCTCATAGTATGCTGTCATTTATAGCCATTTCATAAATCCTGTAAATTGCTCATAAATTTTAGATACAAGTTGTTTATTTTGTCAAGATTGGCCAGCGATCTCAAGCATGGAGCTCTAATATTTTGTGTTGAGGTTCTTGCAAAATTGGAAAGCAGAAGAGGAGATGGAGCATCTGAAAGAATTGTTGAATCTCTGCTGGCCAAGCATGAACTTTTATAGGCCACAATTCATGTGTAACAAAATGTTAAAGGGCTGGATCAAGTCCATCAGAATGTAAGATGCTATTAGCACGTTTATTTGCTCAGGTTATTGCAGGATAGAAGAGGTTCTCTTTATGCGCAATGGTGAATGTTCCTGTGGGAATTCCTATGGATTTACCCTGGTATGCACAGAATACTTACTATAGGAATAACACACCAGACGAGAGAGATGTGAGGTGCCGACCTTTGAACATGTGAGTAACTTCAGAATTACCTGATGATTTGAAAAAGTTGAAGTAAAGTTATTTGTGGAACGAAAAATTTATTACTTATGCTCCCTGCTTTCCTGGATACATTAGTACTCTCAGATAAAACATATTATATTAGTAATCAATGCAAGTGTAATAATTATCTGCTTCATGTGTTACATTAACTCTTTAAAAAAAATCACACCAGAGTTGTTTTGTCATGAGAAATTTCTTGTGTTTTCAGTGCTTTTTGGCTTCTTTCTTCTAAGTAGGAGCAATGCGTTTGGTACAAGTCCTGCATCTTGTAGAGTACAAGAGTAATTGTCATAAACATGGTGGGGGAATCCGCTGATTATATCACAGGATGAAACATCAGGAGCTCTGTTAATAAAAAATGAAAAGATTTGGTAATGCAGCAATTGAGCAAATCCAGCGTATTCAGGAGCAGTACTCACCCATGTAGTGAAAGGAGGGCTCGCAGGTCTCCAATGGTCTCAGTGGGTAACATTTGCACCTTGTAATTGTGATCTCCAGTCTCAGACTTGATTCGTAGGGTGCACACAACTGCATTTGACTGGGATCTGACGTTAATAAAAATGTGTTTATAAACGCCAATCCAATTCTTAGCATTCAGTAAGAAACAAAAACACTGCAATAATTTATTTTTTTTAATAATGTCCTTAAAATAGAAGCAATAACCTTAAACTCTACAAACTGAAAAAAAAGTAAAATATTTATCATGTATATTTCTGAGTAGAGATACTAAAAAAAGCTGTCTGTTACTCTTCGACACAACTAGTGATGAACACAAGTCTTCGTTACTCGAGTATGCCAAGGGTGCTCTGGTATGCATCGAGTATCGCGGGTGCTTGAGTGGTATGTTCACGTCCCCACGCCTGCATATTTCATGGCTCTTAGACAGCCAGAAAACATGCCGAAATTGCCTGACCAACGCGGGCACCCTCAGCAAACTTGAGAAACGACCACATCAATAAACACGACACATAAAAGTCATAGGGCAGGAAGGGGCTAGCGGTTCAGAGATGCAATTTACATAGATCATATAAAAATGGGCTAGATATGCTCAATGAATTCTATGGGCATGCTCTGTAATCTGTACAGAAGTCAATTGGGCAGGACTGGATCTCTGTGGTTAGCACTGTTGCTTTGCAGCTCTGGGGTCCTGGGTTCAAATCCCACAAGGACAAAATCTGCAAGGAGTTTGTATGTTCTCCCCGTGTATGCGCAGGTTTACTCCGGTACTCCAGATTTCTCCAACAGTTCAGAGTCATACTCATAGGGAATCTAGAGTGTGAGCCCCATTGGTAACAGTAAAGATAATGTCTGTAAAGTGCTGTGGAATATGATGGTGCTATATACGGTAAGTAAGCACAATAAATAAATTATAAAATGTACAGGGAAGGGGAGGACATGAGCTGATTTCTGCTGTTATCAGCCTGTTATCATCCTGCCTGTGCTGATAATGAGATAGTGGCTGAGAAGAGATCTCTACATGACAGAAATTTGATCTAATTATTAGGCTTAGTGGCCAATGTGAAAACTGCAATATTGTAACTTATTATTTTTTTAATGGAAAAAACACAATGTTCCAGCTCCTTGTAAAAATGTTTAAATATCCTTTATTAAAAATTTTTTGAATGAAAACATGACTGCTCCAGGACGGATCAGATAGCAAAACATTACAAGTGACGCGTTTTGATCAGATCCGTGTTCTTTGTCAAGCTTGGACAAAGATCATGGATGTGATCGAAACGCGTCGCTTCTTATTTCTTGCTATCTGATCCCTCCTAGAGCAGTCATGTTTTAATTGAAAAATTTTTCAATAAAGGATTTTTGTACATTTTTACAAGGAGCAGGAACATTTCTTTTTTTCTTTTTTTATGGGAAATTAGAGAAAATTCTTGAAACATAAAACCTTGATTGAAACAATAGGTCATATTCAGACAATACATTTCCTTTAAGATAAAGTTACTAACTCTCAACAAAGCCTCTAGATTAATTCAGAAAAGATTGTTGTTTTGATGCAAATAAGTAAGAACTGGAAAAAGTAAGAAATGTTGTATTATAAAAAAAATCCAAAAATAAGTTCTAATTTCAAATTAATTACCCCTTGTTCATCAACAATACGAGTGGAGACTCTATGAGGCTTTCTTGTGTTTTCTCATCAGCTTTGGGTCCCTGAAATATACGCATAAAAAGAGACACATTAGACAAATCTCCTGGCATACTGATGTATTTACAACAAAAATGACAGTAGTCAGTGATATACCGGTACATGTTAAACAGCAATTTTAGAAAGAAACGATCACTTTAAAATGTGTATTGCATTAACTAAAAATGTAACATGGTTAGATCCTGAATTCTCCCCCTCAAATTATGTTATTGGCTTTATACTGTATATGTTTGGAAATTTCTAATCTCACTCTCTCTATGGCAATAAATAGGCTCAGTTGGTTGATCCAAGCATGCATGTTTATTGTCAAGGGAATTTTTCAGACAATAAGGCTAGTTTCACACTAGCATATCTACAACCAGCGCACAGCGCCGTTAAGCCCTGCCCCCTGCCGCACCCCCTCCGGTCATCTCCTCCTACTATCGCACAATGCTGCATGCGATCTGCGCACCCTATCTTTAGCATAGGGTGCGCAGACCGTGCGCTAGCCGTGCTCTAGTAGGATTTTTGACTGTGCGCCGAGTGCACTATGTTGTATTTTGGTGCGCTCGGAGCACCGTCAAAAGGGAGCAGCGCACGCAAAATCCTACTAGCGCACGGCCAGCGCACGGTCTGTACACCCTATGCTAAAGATAGGGTGCGCAGATCGCATGCAAATAAAGGCAAAAAGGCAAATAAAATAATGGGATGCATTAAAAGAGGCATAGATGCTCATGAGGAGAACATAATTTTACCTCTATAGAAGTCACTAGTGCGACCACACTTAGAATACTGTGTACAGTTCTGGTCTCCGGTGTATAAGAAAGACATAGCTGAACTGGAGCGGGTGCAGAGAAGAGCGACCAAGGTTATTAGGGAACTAGGGGGTCTGCAATACCAAGACAGGTTATTACACTTGGGGTTATTTAGTTTGGAGAATCAAAGGCTTAGGGGTGATCTTATTACAATGTATAAATATATGCGGGGACAATACAAAGACCTTTCTAATGATCTTTTTACTCTTAGACCTGTGACGGGGACAAGGGGGCATCCTCTACGTCTGGAGGAAAGAAGGTTTAAGCATACTCACAGACGCGGATTCTTTACTGTAAGAGCAGTGAGACTATGGAACTCTCTGCCATATGATGTTGTAATGAGTGATTCCCTACTAAAATTTAAGAAGGGACTGGATGCCTTTCTTGAAAAGTATAATATTACAGGGTATATACACTAGTCTCCTTAATATTGCGATGATCCAGGGAGCTAGTCTGATTGCCGTATGTGGAGTCGGGAAGGAATTTTTTTCCCCAATGTGAAGCTAACTGTTGCCACATGGGGTTTTTTTGCCTTCCTCTGGATCAACATGTTTGGGCAAGTTAGGATAGGATATGGGTTGAACTAGATGGACTTAAAGTCTCCCTTCAACCTTAATAACTATGTTACTATGTTACTATGTTACTATGAGATGACCGGAGGGGGCGCCCGTGCGCTGCGTGTACATACGCTAGTATGAAACTAGCCTTAGGCATCCTTTTTTCATAAGAAACTCTTGCTAAAAGGCCTAATTGTTTTATAGGCTGTGTGCAATTTCCTGTAATGGAGGAGAACACAGACACCCCATCCTACCTGATCACAGAGAGAGCGCCTCCTTTCCTCCTGCCATGCACTGATCTACGTGATCGGTTCATAACAGGAGAGGAAAACACTGGAACCTGCACAGAAGCTACAGGTCCTGAGCAACTGAAAGACCTTCCGCTTGTAAGCAAATGCAAGATGTGGAAATGTATGAGTGGGTGTATGTAAACGTGCATGTATCAGAGTTGTGTGTGTGTTTGTACAGTGCCGTGCAGTTGTATTCATACTCCATGAATGTTTCTACATTTTTCATGTTACAACCACAAGCAAATGTATTTTATTGGAAATTTATGTGATATACAAACACAAAAGTAGAAAGTATATGTGAAGTGTTAAGGAAAAGATACATGGCTTTCTAATTTTACAAATATAAATCTAAAAATTGTAACTTGTAGTCTGATACCATTAGTTAAAATCCTGAGTGACCAATTGCCTCCAAAAGTCAAATAGCAGGTAAATTAAGTACACATGGGTGTAATTCATTCTCAGTATAACTACAGCTGCTTTGTGGTTTCTTTGAGAACATTAGGCATCAAACAGTATCATGTAAACCAAGCAACACATCAGACAGTTCAGAGATAATGTAGAAGAGTAATATGGGGTTAGGCTATAGAAAATAACCCAAGCTCTGAACATCTCATAGTGCTGTTCAATCCATCATGCAAAAATGGAAGGCATTTGGCACAACTGCAAATCTACCAAGACATGGCTGTCCACGTAAAGATATCCAAAACAAGGAGAGCACTAATTATAGAAGCAGCCAAGAGGACCAGGGTTATTACTCTGATGGCGCTGCACAGCTAAGGTGGGAACTTCTATCCACGTTACAACTATTAGCCAAATGTACCAGAAACCTGGCCTTTATGGAAGATTACATAGTAACATAGCTAGCAAGGACGAAAAAAGACATTTGTCTATCCAGTTCAGCCTATATTCTGTCAGAATATACACACATGGTGGTGCTCACAGCAATCCGGAATCAAGAACCATAGAGGTCTCAAGGAAACCTCTGGTTGTCATGCCAACACACCGGTGACCCCCGATCACGTGACGCAGGTCACCGGTGAGAGCTTTTCCGGCCCGATGGCTGGACGCATGAGTTAAATGCTGCTAGAGTTAATAGCCACGGGCGGATCGCGATTCTGCCTGCAGCTATTGCGGGCACGTCAGCTGTTCAAAGAAGCTGACATGTCCAGGCTTTGAGGTGGGCTCACCACCGGAGCCCACATCAAAGCGGGGGATACTGACATCGGATGTACTATACCTCTATAGCTCTAGTTCCATTATATCCTTCCAGAGCACCGGTGCCCAAAACTGTACACAGTACTCCATGTGCGGTCTAACCAGGGATTTGTACAGAGGCAGTATTATGCTCACATCATGTGTATCCAGAACTCTATTAATGCACCCCGTGATGCTGTTTGCCTTGGCAGCCGCTGCCTGGCACTGGCTGCTCCAGGAGAGTTTATCATTAACTAGGATCCCCAAGTCCTTCTCCATATCACATTTACCCAGTGGTTTCCCATTCAGTGTGTAATGGTGATATTGATTCCTTCGTCCCATGTGTTTAACCTTACATTTATCATTGTTAAACCACATCTGCCACCTTTCGGCCCAAGTTTCCAACTTATCCAGATCCGTCTGTAGCAGAATACTATCTTCTCTTGTATTGACTGCTTTACATAGTTTTGTATCATCCACAAATTGTGATGTCTAGGGAATGATGTGCTACGAGAGTGGACCCTCTGGGTCCCGGCTCTAAAGCTCCCACGAGCGAGCAGACCAGGTGGAGCCGACCCCTATACAGGGATCGTTAGGGGCAGACCCGAGGGAGTCAAGTACCGTGACAGCTGGTACCAAGAGGGGCGGCTCAAGAGGGGATTGACTGAAGCCGGTCGGGGCTGGGGAGACGGGGCCACCAAGACGGATGACCTGGACAGGGGAAAAGGCTCGGGAAACAGGATGGGACAGAGATCAGGACAGAGCAGATAGACCGGACTGGGCTGGTAATCCGCACGGAGTGGATAGTCCAGACGGAGCGGGTAGTAAGGACGTAGTGGGTAGTAAGAACGGAGCGGGTAGTAAGGACGGAGCGGGTAGTAAGGACGGAGCAGGTAATCAGGCCAGAGCAGGTAGTCAGGACGGGCCAGAATTAGCGTACAATATGCACATGCTTATCAGGCACCTTCATTATGGAGGAGCTGCCTGATATACCCTATGCTGGCACCTGATTGGAGCGCTAACCCCTCTGGGAAGGTGCAGAGAGGGTTAAGAGTGGAGAGGAGTGCGCGCCCGCGACCTAAGCCGCATGCATGGGGCTGGAGCAGGCCGGAAGGTGAAGCGAGAGGAGACACCGCGCTGGATCGCCCGGGCGGCAGGATGACAGGTTGGGGGAGCGGCGCATGGAGCAGTGAGCAGGGGGCAGAAAGGAGGACCCGGGATCGGCGGCAGCAGTGGGCGCCGGCATGACAAAAATATCGATTTTTATTTTTTTTACTGTGTAAACCTCCTATCAGATCATTAATAAATATATTGAAGAGAACAGGTCCCAACATCGACCCCTGAGGTACCCCACTGGTCACAGCAACCCAGTTAGAGAATATACCATTAATAACCACCCTCTGCTTTCTATCACTAAGCCAGTTATTTACACATTTACACACATTTTCACCCAGACCCAGCATTCTCATTTTGTGTACCAACCTATTGTGTGGCACGATATCAAACGCTTTGAAAAAATCAAGATATACCACATCCACTGACTCACCTTGGTCCAGTCTATAGCTTACCTCTTCATAAAAACTGATTAGTTTGTTTTGACAGGAGCAATTCCTAATAAACCCATGCTGATATGGAGTTACACAGTTATTCTCATTGAGATAATCCAGAACAATATTCCTCAGAAACCCTTCAAATATTTTAACAACAAAAGAGGTTAGACTTACTAGCCTATAATTTCCAAGTTCACTTTTATAGCCCTTTTTGAATATTGGTACCACATTTGCTATGCGCCAGTCCTGTGGAACAGACCCCGTCGCTATAAAGTTCCTAAATATAAGAAATAATGGCTTGTCTATTATATTACTTAGTTCTCTTAGTACTCGTGGGTGTATGCCATCCAGACCCAGAGATTTATCAATTTTAATTTTATTTAGCAGGTATTGCACCTCTTCTTGGGTTAGATTGGTGACCCTTATTATAGGGTTTTCTTTGTCTCTTGGAATTTCACCTAGCATTTCATTTTCCAACGTGAATACTGTGGAGAAGAAGGTGTTTAATAAATTAGCTTTTTCCTCGTCATCTACAACCATTCTTTCCTCACAGTTTTAAGGGGCCTACACTTTCACTTATGATTCTTTTACTATTGATATAGTTGAAGAACAGTTTGGGATTAGTTTTACTCTCCTTAGCAATGTGCTTCTCTGTTTCCCTTTTGTCAGCTTTAATTAGTTTTTTAGATAAAGAATTTTTCTCCCTAGAATTTTTTAGAGCTTCAACGGTGCCATCCTACTTTAGTAGTTTAAATGCTTTCTTTTTACTGTTAATTGCCTCTCTTACTTCTTTGTTTAGCCATATTGGGTTGTTCCTATTTCTTGTCCTTTTATTCCCACAATGTATAAACCGCTTACAGTGCCTATTTAGGATGTCCTTAAAAATTTCCCATTTATTATCTGTATTCTTATTTCTGAGGACATTGTCCCAGTCAACCAGATTAAGGACATCTCTAAGCTGGTCAAGCTTTGCCTTTCTAAAGTTCAGTGTTTTTGTGACTCCCTGACAAGTCTCCCTAGAGAAAGACAAGTGAAACTGTCCAATATTATGGTCGCTATTTCCTAGATGCCTGACGAATGACAGATTTGTTATTCTGTCAGGTCTATTAGGTAGTATTAGGTCTAAAAGTGCTGCAAATTGGCAAAAAGAAAGTTATTTTTGAAAAGCAAGCCAAAAGAAGTCCATTTGCAGTTTGCAAAAAGCCATACAGGGGACACAGCTAGCATGTGCAAAAAGATGCTCTGGTAAGAGGAAACCAAAGTAAGCCTTTTTGGGCTAAATGCAAAACACAATATATGTGGCAGAAAACTAATACATGCTAGCCTGAAAACACAATCTCCACCGTCAAACATAGTGGTGTCAGCATCATGCTGTGGGGATGCTTTTCTTCAGCAGAGACAGGAAAGCTGGTCAGGGTTGATTGGAAAATGGATGGAGCCAAATACAGGGCAATGCTAAAGGAAAGCCTTTTAGGAGCTACAAAAGACTTGTGCATAGGTTCACTTTCCAGCATGACAATGACCCTAAATATACTGCCAGAGCTACAATGGAATGGTTTTGATCAAAGCACATTTATGTGTTTGAATGGCCCAGTCACAGTCCACACCTAAATCTCATTAAAAATCTGTGTCAAAACTTGAAAATTGCTGTTCACAAATGCTCTCCATCCAAGGTCAGTGAGCTAAAAATAGTTTGCAAGGGAGAATGGGCAAAAATTTTGGCTTGTGGATGTGTAAAGTCTGTTAAAGACCTACCGCACAAGAACTGAAGCAGTAATTGCAGTTAAAAATGGTTCTACAAAGCATTGAATCAGGGGGGGGGCTGAATACAAATGCACATCACAATTTACAGATTAAGGGTATGTGCATATGATCAGTAATCGCTGCTGGTTTGATGCTGTGTACTTATACACCATCAAACATACAGCGGTCAGCTATTACAGCATAGTGGATGGGATTTTTTAACAATCCCATGTCCACTATGCATCCACAGACGCCCGTGGCTCACCTGCGGAGACGGACATGAGGCACATCTCTAAAGAACACAGAATGTCTATTTCTAGACCAGCGTCTCTGCAAGAGAAATTTCACCAACACAGAGATTCACCTGCGTTCAATAAACGGCAGTGCTTTTGATTCAGCAAACATGCGCTGCTATTTTTGGATCGTGGAAAAGACATAATACTAGTCAACTGAGGTTTCAGCTAATCGGCCTTGTACCACCTATGAGACGAGGTGGTGGCCGAAAATAAATTACAGTGGGAAAATAAGTATTTGATACACTGGCGATTTTGCAAGTGTTCCTATTCTGCCTCCATAGCTAAACTGGAAGTGTTGGGTGCTTAGACTGCCATCCCATGGCGTCTGTTTAGCATTTCTCACGTTTAGTGATGTCCACAGAGAGGTTAACGCGACTGGAAAAGAGCACATTTGAAGAGTCCAGTAGAAGGTTTATTCTGAGCTGAATCCTTGCATAATCCACAGTTACAGTAGGGAAAAAGAGACTTTCCATATACAGAGCTGTATAAAACGCGTGTCTCCAAGATGGAGATAGACTCAAAGATGGAGAAGAAGGGAGGGCTTACAGAAATGAGAGTCACATGCGAGGGGGGAGGAGACAACCTCTAAAAGGGACAGATCTATACACAGTAATGACAACAACAATATAATAAAATGCAATACTATCTGTATGATTCTAAATCATGGGACATGATATTTTCCACCTACAAAGAATGGAGAGGTCTGTAATTTTTATGTACACTTCGACTGTGAGAGACATTCTTAAAAAAAAATCCAAAAAAATCAGATTGTATGATTTTTACATAAATAATTTGCATTTTATGGCATGAAATAAATATTTGATACAATAGAAAAACAGAACTTAATATTTGGTACAGAAACCTTTGTTTGCAGATATTTCCTGTAGTTCTTGACCAAGTTTGCACACACTGCAGCCGGGATTTTGGTCAACTTCTCCATACTGGTAGGGCTGGCGGAACGCACCAAATAATAAAATAATAATAAGGTGCTTTCGTAGCCCGGGGTCCACCATGCAGAGGTGGAAAACTGCTGTTTAGCAATGGCGGATGTACTGTATATAGCGGTATACAATAGGTCACACGTGGGTTAACGTTACCCGGTGTGAACAGGAGCAGACTCTGTTACGTCACAGAGCCGCTGTACCGCGAAACATAAATGCCGGAGCCTGTTAAAACACACAGCACTCGGCAAGAGAGCGCTCAGTAAATGGTCCCAGAACTCAGCCCCAAGGACACGAGGTCTGAGTCCCTCTAGACCTACTGAGCGTGTGGCGTCGCACCTGCGGATGCCTCTAATGGACGCTGACCACCGAGGAGTGCAGACTATGTGCACAGTGGCATACAGACAAAGCCACCGGTGAATGCTGATGGCAGTCTCTGACTCGGCCTCTAACTGGACCTCAGCCTGGGCGCTAGCAGGCTAAGCTACACAACACATGCGTACCAAGTGTAGGGGTTTCATAATGAGTCATTCACCAGAGACATTCATACATGCATACAACACTCACTCCACATGGTCTAATCTTTTTCTATATTATCGCATGGCCGAGCGGCCATGCGAACCTTTTATAGCAGCGTCCTTCCGGGACCTTCCTGACCCTCCTGATGGTCCAATCCCAGCTGGAGAAGGACCTGAGCATGTGATCTCCGATCTCCAATGAGAGATCGTCCCACGGGCATGCTCAGTGGACCAAAAGGAGGACTTAGTCCCAGGAGTAGCTCGCTGCTGACCAGCATGCATTGCTATAGCTGGACCAGAGGTGGCAGCACCAACCAAACCCACAGAGCTAGTCTGAGCAGAGCGGGATCGATGAGTCTGCTAAGCAGCCCCCTCTGCAGTCGGAGAGGAATGGGAGACTGCCGAATGCAAGGCTCGGGATTTCTGCTGTGCAGCGACAGGAACCCGACGCCTAACACATACATATCTTCTCTTGATCTTTTAGGTTCTGAGCTGTTGCCGGGCAACATTGAGTTTCAGCTCCCTCCAAAGCATTTCTATTGGGTTGAGGTCTGGAGACTTGTTAGGCCACTCCAGGACCTTCAAATGCTTCTTAAGAACCAGCCATGACCCATCTTTAATGCTCTTATTGGGGGAAGGAGGTTGTCGGCCGAAATCTTGCAATACATGACCTCATCCATCCTCCCTTCAATATGGGGCAGTCATCCTCTTTGCAAAAAAGCACCCTCAAAAGTCGTAGTTACTCACCGGTTAACGGTATTTTTCGTAGTCCATGACAGCACCACCTGAGAGAGGGGATCCACCCTCCAGGAACAGGAAATCCTACAGATACATAAGGGTGGCACCTCTCCCACGCATCAGATGGTTTACAGGGCACAAGAGGACCACAATGGTTAATAGCATAATTTATATACAATACTCTACACGACTATTAAATACCCATGTACATATAAGAGGAAGAAGTGCACACCCAAATTAAACTAAAGGGAGGGAATATACGGGTGCTGTCATGGACTCCGAAAAATACCGTTAACCGGTGAGTAACTACGAATTTATTCGGTCGTCCATGACAGCACCACCTGAGAGAATTACAGAGAGTAATAATTACTTTAGGGAGGGACTACAGCCTGCAGAACCCTGACTCCAAAGGAGAGGTCTGAGGAAGCACCCAGGTCTAGTCTATAATGGTTGTAGAAGGTGCTCGGAGAGGACCAAGTAGCTGCCTTACATATCTGGTCGATCGAGACCTCCCATCTCTCTGCCCAAGAGGTTGCCATGGCCCTGGTGGAATGCGCCCTCAGCTTGCCAGTGGCCGGTTTGCCTTTTGAGGTGTATGCTAAAGAAATGGCCTCCCTAATCCATCTCGCTAGTGAACTTTTTGAAGCCCTAAGGCCCTTTCTAGTGCCCTGATAGGAAATAAATAAGGCATTATCTCTTTTCCAGGGGTCGGTAACTGTCATGTACTCTAGGAGACATCTCCTAACATCTAGAGTGTGTAATTTCCTTTCCTTATCGTTCGTGGGATTAGGGTGGAAGGATGGAAGAACTATCTCCTGAGTTCTATGGAAACTGGAGGCTACTTTAGGCAGGTATGCTGGATCGGGTGTAAGAATTACCATGTCATCCCTGAATTGTATGTAAGGAGGAAGTCTAGATAGTGCCTGGATGTCACTCACTCTATGGGCTGATGTCAACGCTACCAGGAGAGCCACTTTAAGGGACAGGTTTTTCGTGGAAGCTGATGAGATAGGTTCAAACGGGGCCTCGGTCATGGCCGTAAGAACTAGGTTTAGATCCCATGGCATAAATTTATTCCTCACTATTGGTCTGGACCTGCCTGTTGCTTTAATAAACCTATTGATCCAATGGTTACTGGCGATGTTGCAGTTGAACAGTGCCCCTAGAGCCGACACCTGTACCTTAAGGGTGCTGGTGGAGAGTCCCATGTCCAGACCTTTTTGCAAGAACTCTAAGATCTGTGCTATGGGAGTGGACTGTCCAGCTACTACCCCTGAGCTCTGAAGGAATTTCTTCCAGATCCTCACGTAGATTTTGGTTGTAACCGGCTTTCTGCTTTTTAGCAGGGTGTTAATTAGGGCCGGGGAAAAAACTCTCTCTTTTAGCAGTGCCCGCTCAAAATCCACGCTGTCAGATGTAGGACAGCTACCTGAGGATGGTAAACTGGGCCCTGGGACAGGAGGTCTGGGATGTTTGGTAGGTCCCAAGGGTCGGATACCGACATGGTCCTGAGGCATGAGAACCATGCCCTCATGGGCCAAAACGGGGCGATCACTATAATCCTCGCTTTGTCCTTCCTGACTTTCCTCATCACCAGGGGTAGTAAAGCCAGGGGAGGAAAGGCGTATGCTAGGCCGATGTCCCATTTGATTAGAAGAGCATCTACTGCCAGAGGGTTCTCCCTGGGATTCAGAGAGTAGAACTGAAGCACCTTCTTGTTCTCTCTGGTGGCGAAGAGGTCCACTTCTGGCTGCCCCCATTTTTGTACTATCTGGTTGAAGATGGACGCTTTTAAGGACCATTCCCCTTGCTTTAGAAGGTTGCGGCTTAAGAAGTCTGCTGTGGTGTTTACCCTTCCTTTTATGTGCAGAGCTGTTAAAGATAGGAGATGTTGCTCTGCCCACTGGAACAGCCGTTCTGCTACCTCCATCAGGGTCCTGGACTGAGTGCCGCCTTGGCGGTTGATGTAAGCCACGGTGACCTGATTGTCGGAGAATATTCGAACATGGCGACCCTGTAGATACACAAGAAGGTTTTTAACTGCCTGCTATACGACTGTTAGCTCTTTCAGGTTGGAGGACATTCCCAACTGATGGCCCTCCCACAGGTCCTGGATCAAGATTTTCCCCATGTGGGCTCCCCAACCCGTAGGGCTTGCGTCTGTGGCGACTACTCGGGTTATGTTATATTCCCAGGGTACCCCTCTGGCTAGATTGTTCTCGTCTAGCCACCATTCAAGTGATCTCAAAGTGTGTTGGGATAGAGTCAACTGGCCTTCTAGATAACCGCCCAGGATATTTTGATGGTGTGAAACCTCGCCCTGTAGCCCCCTTGTGTGGAACTGGGCCCACCGGACCGTGGGGATGCAGGATGAGAGAAAACCCAGGAGGGACATTGCCTTCCTGAGAGACATGGTAAGGTTATTGGAGGCGTTCAAGACCTGCTGACGTCGGCGAACTAATTTTTCGGGTGGAAGACGACATTCCTGATTCTGCGAATCTAGGATTAAGCCCAAGAACTGCTGGACCTTCATGGACTGTAGACGGGACTTCTTAATGTTTAATAGCCACCCTAATCGTTCCAAAGCCGATTTTGCTTTTTGCAATTGATCCAGACAATGGACTGCTGTTTTGCCTACAATAAGGAAGTCATCCAGGTAGGGGATTACTAGGATGTCTGCCTCCCGTAGATGGGCCATAACTTCCGCTATAACCTTAGTGAACACCCGGGGGCGACTGCTATATCAAAAAGAAGGGCGACATATTGAAAATGCTTTAACGACCCCTCCAAATGAACTGCCACTCTAAGGAAACGCTGATGAGACGCAAAGATGGGTATATGGTAATAAGCGTCTTTTAAATCCAACACCACCATAAAGCAATTTTCGAACAGCAACTTTATTGTGGAACTGATCGCTTCCATTTTGAAAGGCCAAATGACCAGGTATCTGTTGAATGCTTTCAGATTAACTATGGTCCTGTAGGAATTATCTGGTTTACGGACCAAAAATAGGGGGGGAGTAGAAGTCTTCGCCCTTCTCCACCTCTGCTACCTTTATCAATACTCCCTTCTGACCTCCTCTGAAAAAATCTCTTCCTAGCAAAGGGACGTCTATAGGAAGGGGTGGGCATAGAAGGGAATTTCTTTTTATCGTCGCCAGCCTTCTCCAGGAGTTCATCTAGGACTGGTCCGAATAGATATTCCCCCTCACACGGGATGGAGCACAGCCGGGATCTGGCCTGGATATCCCCGGGGCCAGCATTTTAGCCATAAAGCCCGTCGGGCTGCATTTGATAGCCCTGCGGCCTTGGCCGCCATTCTTGCGGAATCTGCCGAAGCGTCAGCTAAAAAGGCTGCCGCATCCTGGATGGTGGGTAGGGTTTTCAAGATAGATTCCCTCGAGGCTCTGTCCTCTAACTGCGTTTCTAGCTGGTCCAGCCAGACCCATCATATATCTGGCCGTGCAGGTAGCTGCGACCGCCGGTCTCAGGGCGCCAGCCGATATCTCCCATGTGCCTTTCAAGTAGGAGTCCGCCTTTTTATCCAGCGGATCCTTTAACGAGACCATGTCATCAAAGGGGATAGCGGATTTTTTGGACGCCTTAGCCACTGCTGCATCCAATTTCGGGGCTATATCCCATTTATTCACCACAGGGTCCTCAAAGGGATATCGCCGTTTAAAGGCTGGTGGTAGGGAGCCTTTTCTTTCAGGTTTCCTCCATTCCCTCTTAATCAAATTTTGGACCTTGTCGTTTAACGGGAACGACTTACGTTTCCTGGGGTCTAAACCCCCGAACATTAGGTCCTGGGCAGACCGTTCAGGTCTGGTGTCTGTTACCCCCATGGTAGCTCTGACTGCCTTGACTAGTTTGTCCACTTGTTCCAGACCTAGGCAGAAACGACTGGAATCTTCCTCTGAAGAGGACGCAGACGCAGAGGTGGAGGGCTCTGAGGACTCTTCATTCCCTCTAGGGTCAACTGAAGAGCCTGACCCTGAAAAACTCACCCTCTTTCTCTTCCTAGACGACTCCCACTGGGGTACGGATTTTAGGGCTTTAACCTCCGTCCTGATTATTTTTATTTTTTAGAATTTTTTAGAGCTTCAACGGTGCCATCCTACTTTAGTAGTTTAAATGCTTTCTTTTTACTGTTAATTGCCTCTCTTACTTCTTTGTTTAGCCATATTGGGTTGTTCCTATTTCTTGTCCTTTTATTCCCACAATGTATAAACCGCTTACAGTGCCTATTTAGGATGTCCTTAAAAATTTCCCATTTATTATCTGTATTCTTATTTCTGAGGACATTGTCCCAGTCAACCAGATTAAGGACATCTCTAAGCTGGTCAAGCTTTGCCTTTCTAAAGTTCAGTGTTTTTGTGACTCCCTGACAAGTCTCCCTAGAGAAAGACAAGTGAAACTGTCCAATATTATGGTCGCTATTTCCTAGATGCCTGACGAATGACAGATTTGTAGTAGTATTAGGTCTAAAAGTGCTGCAAATTGGCAAAAAGAAAGTTATTTTTGAAAAGCAAGCCAAAAGAAGTCCATTTGCAGTTTGCAAAAAGCCATACAGGGGACACAGCTAGCATGTGCAAAAAGATGCTCTGGTAAGAGGAAACCAAAGTAAGCCTTTTTGGGCTAAATGCAAAACACAATATATGTGGCAGAAAACTAATACATGCTAGCCTGAAAACACAATCTCCACCGTCAAACATAGTGGTGTCAGCATCATGCTGTGGGGATGCTTTTCTTCAGCAGAGACAGGAAAGCTGGTCAGGGTTGATTGGAAAATGGATGGAGCCAAATACAGGGCAATGCTAAAGGAAAGCCTTTTAGGAGCTACAAAAGACTTGTGCATAGGTTCACTTTCCAGCATGACAATGACCCTAAATATACTGCCAGAGCTACAATGGAATGGTTTTGATCAAAGCACATTTATGTGTTTGAATGGCCCAGTCACAGTCCACACCTAAATCTCATTAAAAATCTGTGTCAAAACTTGAAAATTGCAGTTCACATATGCTCTCCATCCAAGGTCAGTGAGCTAAAAATAGTTTGCAAGGGAGAATGGGCAAAAATTTTGGCTTGTGGATGTGTAAAGTCTGTTAAAGACCTACCGCACAAGAACTGAAGCAGTAATTGCAGTTAAAAATGGTTCTACAAAGCATTGAATCGGGGGGGGGCTGAATACAAATGCACATCACAATTTACAGATTAAGGGTATGTGCATTTGATCAGTAATCGCTGCTGGTTTGATGCTGTGTACTTATACACCATCAAACCTACAGCGGTCAGCTGTTACAGCATAGTGGATGGGATTTTTTAACAATCCCATGTCCACTATGCATCCACAGACGCCCGTGGCTCACCTGCGGAGACGGATATGAGGCACATCTCTAAAGAACACAGAATGTCTATTTCTAGACCAGCGTCTCTGCAAGAGAAATTTCACCAACACAGAGATTCACCTGCGTTCAATAAACGGCAGTGCTTTTGATTCAGCAAACATGCGCTGCTATTTTTGGATCGTGGAAAAGACATAATACTAGTCAACTGAGGTTTCAGCTAATCGGCCTTGTACCACCTATGAGACGAGGTGGTGGCCGAAAATAAATTACAGTGGGAAAATAAGTATTTGATACACTGGCGATTTTGCAAGTGTTCCTATTCTGCCTCCATAGCTAAACTGGAAGTGTTGGGTGCTTAGACTGCCATCCCATGGCGTCTGTTTAGCATTTCTCACGTTTAGTGATGTCCACAGAGAGGTTAACGCGACTGGAAAAGAGCACATTTGAAGAGTCCAGTAGAAGGTTTATTCTGAGCTGAATCCTTGCATAATCCACAGTTACAGTAGGGAAAAAGAGACTTTCCATATACAGAGCTGTATAAAACGCGTGTCTCCAAGATGGAGATAGACTCAAAGATGGAGAAGAAGGGAGGGCTTACAGAAATGAGAGTCACATGCGAGGGGGGAGGAGACAACCTCTAAAAGGGACAGATCTATACACAGTAATGACAACAACAATATAATAAAATGCAATACTATCTGTATGATTCTAAATCATGGGACATGATATTTTCCACCTACAAAGAATGGAGAGGTCTGTAATTTTTATGTACACTTCGACTGTGAGAGACATTCTTAAAAAAAAATCCAAAAAAATCAGATTGTATGATTTTTACATAAATAATTTGCATTTTATGGCATGAAATAAATATTTGATACAATAGAAAAACAGAACTTAATATTTGGTACAGAAACCTTTGTTTGCAGATATTTCCTGTAGTTCTTGACCAAGTTTGCACACACTGCAGCCGGGATTTTGGTCAACTTCTCCATACTGGTAGGGCTGGCGGAACGCACCAAATAATAAAATAATAATAAGGTGCTTTCGTAGCCCGGGGTCCACCATGCAGAGGTGGTAAACTGCTGTTTAGCAATGGCGGATGTACTGTATATAGCGGTATACAATAGGTCACACGTGGGTTAACGTTACCCGGTGTGAACAGGAGCAGACTCTGTTACGTCACAGAGCCGCTGTACCGCGAAACATAAATGCCGGAGCCTGTTAAAACACACAGCACTCGGCAAGAGAGCGCTCAGTAAATGGTCCCAGAACTCAGCCCCAAGGACACGAGGTCTGAGTCCCTCTAGACCTACTGAGCGTGTGGCGTCGCACCTGCGGATGCCTCTAATGGACGCTGACCACCGAGGAGTGCAGACTATGTGCACAGTGGCATACAGACAAAGCCACCGGTGAATGCTGATGGCAGTCTCTGACTCGGCCTCTAACTGGACCTCAGCCTGGGCGCTAGCAGGCTAAGCTACACAACACATGCGTACCAAGTGTAGGGGTTTCATAATGAGTCATTCACCAGAGACATTCATACATGCATACAACACTCACTCCACATGGTCTAATCTTTTTCTATATTATCGCATGGCCGAGCGGCCATGCGAACCTTTTATAGCAGCGTCCTTCCGGGACCTTCCTGACCCTCCTGATGGTCCAATCCCAGCTGGAGAAGGACCTGAGCATGTGATCTCCGATCTCCAATGAGAGATCGTCCCACGGGCATGCTCAGTGGACCAAAAGGAGGACTTAGTCCCAGGAGTAGCTCGCTGCTGACCAGCATGCATTGCTATAGCTGGACCAGAGGTGGCAGCACCAACCAAACCCACAGAGCTAGTCTGAGCAGAGCGGAATCGATGAGTCTGCTGAGCAGCCCCCTCTGCAGTCGGAGAGGAATGGGAGACTGCCGAATGCAAGGCTCGGGATTTCTGCTGTGCAGCGACAGGAACCCGACGCCTAACACATACATATCTTCTCTTGATCTTTTAGGTTCTGAGCTGTTGCCGGGCAACATTGAGTTTCAGCTCCCTCCAAAGCATTTCTATTGGGTTGAGGTCTGGAGACTTGTTAGGCCACTCCAGGACCTTCAAATGCTTCTTAAGAACCAGCCATGACCCATCTTTAATGCTCTTATTGGGGGAAGGAGGTTGTCGGCCGAAATCTTGCAATACATGACCTCATCCATCCTCCCTTCAATATGGGGCAGTCATCCTCTTTGCAAAAAAGCACCCTCAAAAGTCGTAGTTACTCACCGGTTAACGGTATTTTTCGTAGTCCATGACAGCACCACCTGAGAGAGGGGATCCACCCTCCAGGAACAGGAAATCCTACAGATACATAAGGGTGGCACCTCTCCCACGCATCAGATGGTTTACAGGGCAAAAGAGGACCACAATGGTTAATAGCATAATTTATATACAATACTCTACACGACTATTAAATACCCATGTACATATAAGAGGAAGAAGTGCACACCCAAATTAAACTAAAGGGAGGGAATATACGGGTGCTGTCATGGACTCCGAAAAATACCGTTAACCGGTGAGTAACTACGAATTTATTCGGTCGTCCATGACAGCACCACCTGAGAGAATTACAGAGAGTAATAATTACTTTAGGGAGGGACTACAGCCTGCAGAACCCTGACTCCAAAGGAGAGGTCTGAGGAAGCACCCAGGTCTAGTCTATAATGGTTGTAGAAGGTGCTCGGAGAGGACCAAGTAGCTGCCTTACATATCTGGTCAATCGAGACCTCCCATCTCTCTGCCCAAGAGGTTGCCATGGCCCTGGTGGAATGCGCCCTCAGCTTGCCAGTGGCCGGTTTGCCTTTTGAGGTGTATGCTAAAGAAATGTCCTCCCTAATCCATCTCGCTAGTGAACTTTTTGAAGCCCTAAGGCCCTTTCTAGTGCCCTGATAGGAAATAAATAAGGCATTATCTCTTTTCCAGGGGTCGGTAACTGTCATGTACTCTAGGAGACATCTCCTAACATCTAGAGTGTGTAATTTCCTTTCCTTATCGTTCGTGGGATTAGGGAGGAAGGATGGAAGAACTATCTCCTGAGTTCTATGGAAACTGGAGGCTACTTTAGGCAGGTATGCTGGATCGGGTGTAAGAATTACCATGTCATCCCTGAATTGTATGTAAGGAGGAAGTCTAGATAGTGCCTGGATGTCACTCACTCTATGGGCTGATGTCAACGCTACCAGGAGAGCCACTTTAAGGGACAGGTTTTTCGTGGAAGCTGATGAGATAGGTTCAAACGGGGCCTCGGTCATGGCCGTAAGAACTAGGTTTAGATCCCATGGCATAAATTTATTCCTCACTATTGGTCTGGACCTGCCTGTTGCTTTAATAAACCTATTGATCCAATGGTTACTGGTGATGTTGCAGTTGAACAGTGCCC
Source organism: Dendrobates tinctorius (assembly GCF_039654945.1). NCBI lineage: Eukaryota > Metazoa > Chordata > Amphibia > Anura > Dendrobatidae > Dendrobates > Dendrobates tinctorius. The sequence continues at coordinate 58,223,657 of NW_027361683.1, read as the reverse complement.
CTAGAGCCGACACCTGTACCTTAAGGGTGCTGGTGGAGAGTCCCATGTCCAGACCCTTTTGCAAGAACTCTAAGATCTGTGCTATGGGAGTGGACTGTCCAGCTACTACCCCTGAGCTCTGAAGGAATTTCTTCCAGATCCTCACGTAGATTTTGGTTGTAACCGGCTTTCTGCTTTTTAGCAGGGTGTTAATTAGGGCCGGGGAAAAAACTCTCTCTTTTAGCAGTGCCCGCTCAAAATCCACGCTGTCAGATGTAGGACAGCTACCTGAGGATGGTAAACTGGGCCCTGGGACAGGAGGTCTGGGATGTTTGGTAGGTCCCAAGGGTCGGATACCGACATGGTCCTGAGGCATGAGAACCATGCCCTCCTGGGCCAAAACGGGGCGATCACTATAATCCTCGCTTTGTCCTTCCTGACTTTCCTCATCACCAGGGGTAGTAAAGCCAGGGGAGGAAAGGCGTATGCTAGGCCGATGTCCCATTTGATTAGAAGAGCATCTACTGCCAGAGGGTTCTCCCTGGGATTCAGAGAGTAGAACTGAAGCACCTTCTTGTTCTCTCTGGTGGCGAAGAGGTCCACTTCTGGCTGCCCCCATTTTTGTACTATCTGGTTGAAGATGGACGCTTTTAAGGACCATTCCCCTTGCTTTAGAAGGTTGCGGCTTAAGAAGTCTGCTGTGGTGTTTACCCTTCCTTTTATGTGCAGAGCTGTTAAAGATAGGAGATGTTGCTCTGCCCACTGGAACAGCCGTTCTGCTACCTCCATCAGGGTCCTGGACCGAGTGCCGCCTTGGCGGTTGATGTAAGCCACGGTGACCTGATTGTCGGAGAATATTCGAACATGGCGACCCTGTAGATACACAAGAAGGTTTTTAACTGCCTGCTATACGGCTGTTAGCTCTTTCAGGTTGGAGGACATTCCCAACTGATGGCCCTCCCACAGGTCCTGGATCAAGATTTTCCCCATGTGGGCTCCCCAACCCGTAGGGCTTGCGTCTGTGGCGACTACTCGGGTTATGTTATATTCCCAGGGTACCCCTCTGGCTAGATTGTTCTCGTCTAGCCACCATTCAAATGATCTCAAAGTGTGTTGGGATAGAGTCAACTGGCCTTCTAGATAACCGCCCAGGATCTTTTGATGGCGTGAAACCTCGCCCTGTAGCCCCCTTGTGTGGAACTGGGCCCACCGGACCGTGGGGATGCAGGATGAGAGAAAACCCAGGAGGGACATTGCCTTCCTGAGAGACATGGTAAGGTTATTGGAGGCGTTCAAGACCTGCTGACGTCGGCGAACTAATTTTTCGGGTGGAAGACGACATTCCTGATTCTGCGAATCTAGGATTAAGCCCAAGAACTGCTGGACCTTCATGGACTGTAGACGGGACTTCTTAATGTTTAATAGCCACCCTAATCGTTCCAAAGCCGATTTTGCTTTTTGCAATTGATCCAGACAATGGACTGCTGTTTTGCCTACAATAAGGAAGTCATCCAGGTAGGGGATTACTAGGATGTCTGCCTCCCGTAGATGGGCCATAACTTCCGCTATAACCTTAGTGAACACCCGGGGGCGACTGCTATATCAAAAAGAAGGGCGACATATTGAAAATGCTTTAACGACCCCTCCAAATGAACTGCCACTCTAAGGAAACGCTGATGAGACGCAAAGATGGGTATATGGTAATAAGCGTCTTTTAAATCCAACACCACCATAAAGCAATTTTCGAACAGCAACTTTATTGTGGAACTGATCGCTTCCATTTTGAAAGGCCGAATGACCAGGTATCTGTTGAATGCTTTCAGATTAACTATGGTCCTGTAGGAATTATCTGGTTTACGGACCAAAAATAGGGGGGGAGTAGAAGTCTTCGCCCTTCTCCACCTCTGCTACCTTTATCAATACTCCCTTCTGACCTCCTCTGAAAAAATCTCTTCCTAGCAAAGGGACGTCTATAGGAAGGGGTGGGCATAGAAGGGAATTTCTTTTTATCGTCGCCAGCCTTCTCCAGGAGTTCATCTAGGACTGGTCCGAATAGATATTCCCCCTCACACGGGATGGAGCACAGCCGGGATCTGGCCTGGATATCCCCGGGGCCAGCATTTTAGCCATAAAGCCCGTCGGGCTGCATTTGATAGCCCTGCGGCCTTGGCCGCCATTCTTGCGGAATCTGCCGAAGCGTCAGCTAAAAAGGCTGCCGCATCCTGGATGGTGGGTAGGGTTTTCAAGATAGATTCCCTCGAGGCTCTGTCCTCTAACTGCGTTTCTAGCTGGTCCAGCCAGACCCATCATATATCTGGCCGTGCAGGTAGCTGCGACCGCCGGTCTCAGGGCGCCAGCCGATATCTCCCATGTGCCTTTCAAGTAGGAGTCCGCCTTTTTATCCAGCGGATCCTTTAACGAGACCATGTCATCAAAGGGGATAGCGGATTTTTTGGACGCCTTAGCCACTGCTGCATCCAATTTCGGGGCTATATCCCATTTATTCACCACAGGGTCCTCAAAGGGATATCGCCGTTTAAAGGCTGGTGGTAGGGAGCCTTTTCTTTCAGGTTTCCTCCATTCCCTCTTAATCAAATTTTGGACCTTGTCGTTTAACGGGAACGACTTACGTTTCCTGGGGTCTAAACCCCCGAACATTAGGTCCTGGGCAGACCGTTCAGGTCTGGTGTCTGTTACCCCCATGGTAGCTCTGACTGCCTTGACTAGTTTGTCCACTTGTTCCAGACCTAGGCAGAAACGACTGGAGTCTTCCTCTGAAGAGGACGCAGACGCAGAGGTGGAGGGCTCTGAGGACTCTTCATTCCCTCTAGGGTCAACTGAAGAGCCTGACCCTGAAAAACTCGCCCTCTTTCTCTTCCTAGACGACTCCCACTGGGGTACGGATTTTAGGGCTTTAACCTCCGTCCTGATTATTTCCCTTAGACTTGTAGCGAAGTCAGGGGTTTCTTCCGCCACCTACAGGAGGGGGACAGAGTAAGGAAGTATGCCTGTAATTTTTTTTTTCTCTGAGACTACGCCCCCCCTTTTTTTTTTTTTTTTACCGTATGCATGACTGGCACAGCCTCTTAGGGTAGGCATCCAGCAAGGGGCATTTGCAAAGGGCACATTCCCTGTTTTTTGCTTTTTGCCTTGTCAGTACATCTCTTTCCCTATAGGAGGAAAACATAAGGAGGACACTGCGTCAGGGTACATTCACGAAGATCTCTTACCCTGAGCAGAAGGCGTAGGTACCGGATCATGGGGGGGGGCGAGCTGGATCCTTCGGCCTGGAGGAGCTTCTATGGCCGGATTGTCCAGTTCGTTTCTTCTTTTGCTGGGAGCTGGCTTGGGACCTCTCTGAGGTACGTTCCTGCTCTTTGTCCAGCTGGGGCATGGGAGCTTCCTGCTCGTCCATCCTGCATCTGAGCTGAAGCCGCTCGTCAGTGCCTCTGTGCCCTTTTTCCCCCAGTAATCCGGGTTCACAGGTGATGTGGCCAGGGGCTGATTTTTGCCCCCCCTCCCCCATTTTCCCTGATGTCCCTCCCTCTGCGTGCCGTGCCCCCTGCCCCCACCACTCTGCCGGCACCCTCGCCCGGCGAAGCACGGGGAGGGAGAAAACTGCCGGCACCCGACTTCCGGTCCGGCGCCGCTGGCCCCGTCCCCCCGCGTCACTTCCGGTCCGGGCGCGCGCGAGGATGCGCAGGCCGCCAGCGTCACCGGCCCCGCCGCGTCACTTCCGGTACGGGTGCGCGAGGACACGCAGGCCACCGGCCCCGCCCCTGCCGTGTCACTTTCAGTCCGGACGCGTGCGAGGAGGCGCAGACCACCAGAGCAACCGGCCCCGCCCCCCGCCACATACTTTCCTGTACGGGCGCGCGCGAGGACGCGCAGGCCACCAGCGCCATGGCGGCACCCGACACACAGCGCCCCCCGGACACCACCGAGGTGCAGCCGCATGCCCCCGACCGCGATCCAGGCTGAGGGGGACCGCACCGACCAGAACAAGGACCGGGATCAGGGGAGGAGAGGACATACTTACCTGCCGGCGCCGGCCCAGGAGACGGGCACCCGCCGGACCCCCTCCCACCTGCCCCGCACACTGACGTGGAACCCTGTGCGGGCCACCGTGACACTTCCAGGGGACTCCGCACTGCCCAAGGTAGGAGACCTCCCCCGCTACCTCAGTCAGACAGCCGGCCTGGGGATTCCTCATCCATGATGGCATGATCCGTAGGGAATCCTGTCCTCCAGGAACAGGAAACCAACTGATGCGTGGGAGAGGTGCCGCCTGTTATGAATGGGAAACTGAGGAGGGAAAAAAGACAAAAGCTAAGTCTCAGAAAACCAGAGAAGTTGGTAACTATGCAGATTGCAGATCCCTGATCTTAACCGCACAACTAGCAGCAGTCGTGGAGCGCTCCTACGTTGGTCCTAGACGCCTCGTCACAACCGGAGAACTACATAAGCCTAAAGCAGGAAAAGAGGAAAACTAACTGCCCCAGAGCAGACCCCAAAGGAAAGACAGCCCCCCACATGTATTGACGGTGAAACAAGATGAAAATACAAACAAAGGCAGGAAAATAGGCTGAGCAAACGATGGGGCTCAGCTAACTAAAAAGGACAGAAAAGGAAAGACACTGTCTGCAATCTGCCAAAAAAACCTACAAAAATATTGTCCAACACTTCTGATAGCAAAATTAACCCTGAAGTCACTAGACTTCTAAACCTATATCAGCACTCTGAAATATTCTGAGACAGAGCAAAAAAGAGGCCAATCTAATAAGGGACAAAAAGCAGATTGGCAAATACTGATTAATAGGAGTGGAATTTCAGCATAGCCCCAGCAGGGGCAGGCTGATTACAAAAAAAACTGAATTGACCAACAAGCGCAAGTGTGAACAATAGCAAAAAACAAACTTAACTTGAGAAGACTGGAAGAGAGATGAAGTCCAGGACCTGAGAAGCAGACTGAATCACCAGCACCCGGATAGGGCGTCGGCTGTCTTATATCCAGTCTGATACTCCAGAGATCCAATCGTTATCTTCCTTATCAGGTGGCAAATTACTACCACTTAAACCAACCACACTACCTCTTGTCACCACCAGAGGGAGAACGGAAGGGGAACTCTCAGCTGGTGGAACAGAAAATGAGTTCATGACAGCCGCCCTTATGTATCTGTAGGACTTCCTGTTCCTGGAGGGCGGATCCCCTCTCCCAGGTGGTGCTGTCATGGATGACCGAATAAATATGAGCTCTCCCCCATCATGCTTCATGGTTTTTAACGGTGTTCTTGGGGTTGTACTCATCCTTCTTCTTCCAAACACGGCAAGTGAAGTTAAAACCAAAAAGATCTATTTTGGTCTCATCTGACCCAATGACCTTTTCCCATGCCCCCTCTAGATCATCCAGATGGTCATTCTCAAACGGGCCTGGACACAAGCTGGCGTGAGCAGAGTGACTGTGCATGCCCTGAAGGATTTTAATCCATGACAGCACAGTGTGTTACTAACAGTAATGTTTGAGACTGTGCTCCCAGCTCTCTTCAGGTCATTGACCATATCCTCCCATGTTGTTCTGAGCGGATGCCTGACCTTTCTCAGAATCATCCTTACTTCTCGAAGCGAGACCTTGCATAGAGTCCCAGACTGAGGAAAATTGACAGTCATCTTTTGCTTCTTCCATTTTCTAATAATTGCCTTCTCATCAAGCTGCTTGCCTATTGTCCTGTGGCCATCCCAGCCTTTTGAAGGTCTACAATTTTTGTCTGGTGTCCTTAAACAGCTCTTTGGTCTTGGCCATGGTGGAGAGATTGGAGTGTGATTGATTGTGTGGACAGGTGTCTTTTATACAGGTAACAAGTTCAAACAGGTGCAATTAATACAGGTAATGAGTGCAGAGTAGGAGGGCTTCTTAAAAAAAACCTAAAAAGTCTGTGAGAGCCAGAATTCTTGCTACTTGGTAGGTGATCAAATACTTATTTCATGCAATAAAATGCAATTCATTTAAAAATAATACAATGTGATTTTCTTGTTTGTATTTTTAGATTCTGTCTCACAGTTGAAGTGTACCTACGATAAATATTACAGACCTCTTCATTCTTTGTAGGTGGCAAAACTTGCAAAAATTGCAGTGTATCAAATACTTATTTTCTCCACTATATGTGGATTCATAAATTAAATACTATGAGTCCCAACAGTCTGAATAATGCATATAATGTTCTTCCTTTCATCTGATAATCCATGCTTTTGTCTGTTCGTAGGATTGAATTACAATGAGGGTCCTGTAGAGCCAATATTTTTTCTCAATAGTAGTCCTATTAATGCAGTTAACGCAATTTACATACCGTCCAGGTTATGATGAAGTCACTGCAAAAATTAGAATGTTTCTCTCCATTTCTATACATATGTAGGAGACATTAACTACCATCAATATGTAAACTTGTGGAGGTGTATTTTTGTTATGCGTGACCCCAAACTCTGGGGATATTCCCAACCCTGGTATCTGATTGCTTGAGTATAACAATCGTGTGAGATCTAGTCATCTGTAATATGATCAATGTTATTTTTCTCTCTCTCCTTTTCCATTCTCCCTTTTTCCTCTTGAAACTCCCTTTATTTGATTTTATGATCCCTTTCCCTTTCTTCTTTTGATCCTTTTCTTTTTTCCTTTTTCAGTTTTTTCTTTTTGCTTTCCTTGTTTTTTTCCTATCGCTTTTTTCTTTCTTTTACTTTCTAAGCTTTTCCCATTTTCTTTTCTTTACTTAAGTCCTTGGTCTTTTTCTCCCTCCTTTTTTCTCCAGTCCCTTCTCTTCCCCCACTTTTTTTTGTTTCTATCCCCTTTTTCCTGTTCCTTTTCACTTCCCCCACACCTTTTCCCTTTCATTTTTCGTTAAAAGTGGAAAATCGCTTTAATCTAATATGTACATCGAGTGTAGATTTGATCCAACGATGTTTGTTGACCGGTAGAGTCTCAGACAACTCTCCCATATACAGGAGTGCTCACTTGGCAGCGTGCACCTAAGTTCTCCATAAGAAAGTCACCAGCTAATGTGTCAGCCAGTAGCCTATCTCCAGGTGAACAATGCAATTGGCAGTTCAAAATCAGAAATGTGCAATCAACATCTCCCCCGACCATCAGTCGGCCGCCCACATTATGCAGTGTGCCGAACCAATTTCAGCGAGTTCATCTCACATTAGTCTAATGTGTATGAGGGCCTCAAGTGTGCCGTTTTAAAATGTTTTATCAGGGAGAATACATTTTACTAAATAAAATGGTTAAGAGAGGAGAGGAAAACTTTTTTATCATGAGATTACCAAACAAGATATCATACATACCAGCAGGTTGTATCTAATTGGACCCTGGATATTTATGACACGACCACCTTGGATAACAGATTTAGGAAGTGTGTTTAAGAATTGTTGTACAGAAAGCCAAGGACCTAAAAGTACCAATGTAATTATTTAATTCCATAAATATCAGATTGATGATGAGCGAAAAACATTCATTACATTGAGTCTTATTTAAAATTGATGAATATTAAATCTCGAGATCCAAATACTAAGATGAGGAGATTTCATGATCAATCAATATGAATTTATTTGCACATATTACAAAACAGACAAAAAAGACATGAAGGTATTCCATAGAGGTATCAAAAAGAGACATCTGATATATTTAACACTTATTAATCTATGCAAAACATATATATTATGATTGTTGTAGTCGTTTATACATGGATCTTATATTTCAATATATAAATTATTTTTATTGTATTATTTTCCTTCCTTGTATGTATTTATGATTATCATTCTATTTTTTCAGCATATTTTGTGCTAATAATATTTAGTGCATATATTAGATGGCAGTCATATGCCTTTAATATCAGATGTCAGTGAAACGCCTTCTTTGTATATGCAGCCTTTGTTAATTTGCATATAATTTCTGATATATTTGCAGTAGTAACCATATGTTAAATTCACCTTCATGTTTTCAGTCTCTCAGGACCTTCCATAACTTCTGTATATTTACCTTCATCAGTTTTTCGTCTGCACTGCCTTCTTGTGTGTCGTCACCGGCTTGGTATGTTGACATGGTGATGGGGGCGTGGTTCTTGCTCCCTCCGTCATGCGTCGTGTATGCTGACCTGTCCTGACACAAAGAGATGATATTTCCCTCTGTGCAGACGTACCCCATGCATGTGCTGGGCCTCTGCTGTGGCGTTGAGGGCTGGGGCGTTGCCATGGTGATAGGAGGCGATGACGCACGTCCTCCTACTCGTCGTCCATGGCGCGCGCCGGCTTGCTCTGTCACGGAGTGGAGCATCACGCAGGGCTACGCTCCGATTGACGGATGGGTACATATTTTTACACATATACCGCTGCCTTTATAACAAACCATGCCTCCTGATGAAACCGAAGGAGGTGAAACGCGAGTCAAAAAAGAGGCTCTCGAGTCTCTGCACCCCTGCATGCAATAGACATCATGTCTCAAGGTAATACTTGTCCGCAAGGATTGTTCTGAATGTTACTCAGCAGAACTGACAGGCTATTTATCTTTAGCTCTACTTGTAGGACTCATTTAGCTATTGCTTACATCTTATATATCTCTTGATTATTGAGCCCTCCTTTCAGACCGATAGGTCTGTTAACTCTATTTATTCTTTTGCGGACATATCTACATTTTCCATGCGGTCAGATGATATGAGACACCTGTTTTTCTTGTTTTTTTCTCTTTCCGGTGCAAATACTTGTTATCTATAATTTCTATTAGCACTGTCTTTTTTAGCTGATCTTTTTGATACCTCTACTGAATACAGTCATGTCTTTTTTGTCTGTTATGTAATATGTGCAAATAAATTCATATTGATTGATCATGAAATCCTCTCATATTTGTATTTGGATCTCGAGATATAATATTCAGCAATTTTAAATAAGACTGGATAAATATCTTTTTCAGCAATTTTTTCTTTATTAAACATCCTCTCTTGTTTTTCGGTATAGCAGTTTAGGTCTAGGGTTGTGTCCCTTTTGGCCACATGGACATTGTTTATAGGTTTTTAGCATTAATTACATTGGTTGTATTCTGAAAAGACAGTCTCAGACTGAAAAACAATCTGTCAGTAGAATAAAGCCTCCTAAGCCGTCTCTATGGGAATGCAGGTCATATAAAACTCAATAAAAGGATACTTTGATATCTGTGATCTGATGTCTTATTCCAGAGAAATTCACATTTTTCGTATATGTAAATGAGATGTTCCAGGCTATCGGCCGGACACTGATCTGCATGAAACTAAGCCTTTAGACCTTATTTTATTCAAAGATGGAGTTACCGATGCAAGATAGGCAACTAACAGTAAAGTAGGATTATATCACAAGCAGCCAGAGTTGAATATTGTTGCAGTACAGCAGAACTGTTAGAGTTGCAGCTGCTAACGTGTTTGTTATAAGACAAGTTTCAGTTCTACTGCTCTGTGTTAGTTACACAAATCACACTAGTAACAACCTCCTTTCATATAAAATAATCTCCGGAGGCAGAATCTCATGTAGATCAGTGTCCGGCCCATAGATCTTAACAGTTTATTTCCATACTGGAAAAACATGGATATCTGACAGATTCCTTTTAAACACTGTTTACTCTTCTGTACAACTGACATGTAATGTCATTACAAGAATATCAAATTAATCAAATTTATGTTGTTATTTGTTTTACTTCTTTTGCATAGAAAAACAATTTTTTAACAAAATTTGTTGGTCGCCATATTCTTAGAACCATATCTTTAATTTGTCTATACACACAGCCGTTTTGGGTTCATACAACTTTTTAATCACAAGAATTAATTTAAAAAAACCGTAAACATGGAAACATTTTATTCACTTATACATTGCTATTAATTCCACTGCGCTTCACAGACATTACCAGCACTGTCCCCATAGGGGCTCACAATCTAATTTCCCTATCAGTATGTCTTTGGAATGTGGGAGGAAACCGAAGAACCTGAAGGAAATCCACGCAAACACGGGGAGACCATACAAACTCTTTGCAGATGTTGTCCTTTGTGGAATTTGAACCCAGGACGGCAGCGCTGCAACGCTGCAGTGTTAAATTTCTTTCTTACATTTTTTAGTTAACAAATCTGTATAAAGTCTTGTTTTTGCACAATAAGGTGTACTTTTTATTGCTACCATTTTGGGGTGCAGGCAATTTTTTTATCACTATTTATTAAATTCTTATTATGGGTTTTTTTTTGCATTGTTCGCCGACCGAGGTAAATAATTAAATCTATAATATCATGCTGGATGCGTCCTTCTGTCTGAAGCCTCTATAGACTTGCAGGACTCAGAAGGACACATCCAGTGACAGGGAGGAGGATGAGGATGGAAAAGTGTGGCGCCGGAGAATATGGTATGCGTAGGCGCTGACCGCATACCACAATTTACGGCATTATGAGGACATACCTCGATCTCTGGCGAGGCTGGAGGAGTATTTTGGCACTGGAGTCAGTGCCTGCGCATAGCGCAATCTCCAGTGCCATTTTGTTAAAGACAGATTTGCACAGAGTGTCTTCAACAAAATGGCACCAGATAGAGCTGTATTCGCATACGCTGACTCTGGCGCCATTTTATTTAAATAATGCAGACGGCTTCAAGCAGGGAAGCAGGGGAAAGGTGAGTAGGAGTGTTTTGTTTTTTGGGGGACCATATTCCAGGATGGGGGAGCATATACCAGGATGAGGGATTAGGGTGGGAGAGCATATACCAGGATTGGGGAGCATATACCAGAATGGAGGAGCATATACCAGGATGAGGGACCAGGATGTAACAGCATATTCCAGGATGGGAGCGCATATACCAGGATGGGGTAGTAAACACCAGGATTGGGGAGCATATACCAAGATGGGGCAACATTCAGTTTCAGTCATGGGGTCAGGGGCGGTGCCCGTCAGTCATCGCTCTGAGAATACAGAGCGTCCACTGTAACCATGTGTCAGGGCCAAGGGTACACTTACAGCAGCCGCCTTTGTATACTCAGAGCACCACCCCTGCCTCCATGATTGAAACTGAATGCTGGAGGGAAGAATAAAGTTTATTGTCTCCCCACTGCATTTGGCTGCGTGCAGGCACTGGGCCGCATAATAACGCTATTAGGCTGCTTTTACACATGACATGCTTTTTGCGGCCATATTGCTGTGATTTTTGCGGTCTCCCACAAAAACAGGCAGCAAAAAACCTTCTCAAATCGCCGGTTTTTCCTGTTGTAACAAATTGCAGGGGAAAAAAACGGCGATCCGCAAATACGGTGTACCGCAAAAGCAAGCTACTGTTGTTCTTGCGGTACCATTGTTTTAAATGGAGGCCTTGTCCGTGAGCCGTGAAAAATATCGAGCAAGCTCGATATTTGTTCACGGCCGTATATACGGCCATCACGGCACTCCAATGTATTTTTGCGGGCTGTTTTTGTGGCCCCATAGAAATCTATTGGGGCCGCAAAAACGGCCCGCAAAAGCACGGCAATTGTAAAAGCAGCCTTTACCTGCAGATTAACCACATATCTGCAGGTTATAAGTGTTATTTCTGATTACAGGATCCCTTTAATTTTGCAGTATAATACTTCAATGAAATGGCACCGAAGTCAGCGTATGCACATACAGCTCTATTCTGCGCCATTTTTTTAAGACACTGTGTCTGCAACTTTGCATATACAGTGTCTTCAATAAAATGGCGTGGTATGCACTGATTCCGGTGCCATTTTCTTAAAGTAATGTACTACAATGTCATCATAGCAGTGCACAAGAACTGCCCATTGGCACTATCGCTATCACCAATGCATGCACACTGCTGTGTTGACGTTGTAGTACACTACTTCAATAAAATGGCGCCAGAGTTCAGGTGTGCATTTTAAAAAAGTGGCACCGGAAATGTGCCAATAAAAACGCTAGCCACCCAGGCGTAGAACGGGTTCAATAGCAAGTAGTCTTATAGTACGGAAGCAGCAATGACAAATGTCTTTTTGTAGATTTTTTTTTTTTTTCAAAACTTAACTTTTCTTATTTCTATTTCTTATTAAAACTGTGATCTGTTTTTTCTTTATACTTGTTTTATTTTTGTACACTTAAAACCTTTTTTTTTTTTTTTTTACAATACTTACTAGCCCTATAAGGGGACTTGAACATGCGTTCCTTTGATCTCATTCATAATACACCATATAATCTATGTTGTACAGTGTATTCTTAAGCCTGTCAGTATTTGACTGACAGGTAGCCCCTGGAGGAATCCGATAGACTGCTGTATATGGCAGACATGGAGGCCATTATTAGGATTAATGTCACAAAAATCTCAGGAATTAGTACGATAATCTTAATTACAAATAGTAGAGTTGTATGGAGTAAAGGGCCGAGTGATAACTGCAGGAGACATTTATTTGTAGCTGAATTAACTGCCATGCAGCTCACACTACATGTGTTGCGATTAGTTGTCACACTATAACTTATGTTAAGGATAGAGCCTGGGACTTTTCAACCAGATGCACTGACGTGCTTCAGTTTTATTAACAATATTAATTTTTACCATACCTTGTATCACACTAGTCTCAATCTGATTCTTCTCTGCACACCCAACACTTTGACCTTGACCCGGAAACTGATCCCTTGATGTACGTTCACGGAATACAACACTGCGCATATCTGTAACCTGAGAAAAACATATATTGAGTTGCTAGCTCATTTAATTATTTTATATTAATAGTCTTTTGGCCTCAGTCTTGCTAATGGACTCCTACGATCACATTTGGTGTGTACAATAGAAGCTTTCCAAATAAACACGTCCAGGCTCTAGAATCTGACTGGTGGAGGTATGGCTGGGCAGAGGAGAGTGTATGGATGGGCGTGGCTTAGCATGTGGGCTGGCAGGATGCATCAAATAATGGGTGGGCGGGGCTTGTGGGCTGGCAGGCAGTGTCAAATGGGTGGGCGGGGCTTGTGGGCTGGCAGGCTGCGTCAAATGGGTAGGCGGTAGAAAACACCGTGTGCACTACTGTAGTGGTGCCAAGTTAGGTTCCCAAACCATATATGATAAAATGAAAACCTGGCACTCAACTTAATGCTTGGTGAGGCAGTTTATTGTAGTACCAGAAAACGTTTCGGTCAATATAGACCTTCATCAGTTACTACAGTGTGAAAAAAATAAATAAATAAACAAAAATAAATAAAGTATGTACAAAAATCACATAAAATGCAATTTGGTCGTGGATATATACAATATTATACAAGAAATGCTACACCAGAGACCAAAAAATATATCTTGGGTGCTCAGATTGAAGGAGAAAAGGATAAGACATACCGTGCTAGTATGTTTGAAATTAGGTTGAAGGAGGGCGCTTTTTATGTTATTCACTGATAACGCCTAAAAAGAAGTGATTGGCGCTGTTAAAGTGTATACATAAGGTCAATTAGGTGGTGTTACAGAATGGTACATACCAGTAATCAAATTGTTAGAATGCTGCTGTAACGTAGGATAATCTGTAAGGTAAACGTCATGTAGGATGACATAAGACAGCAGTAAAGTATGCTGTATATCAAAGTTGTGAGTGTCACTATAAATGGCGAGGTAGTTACCTTAATAGTTGAAAATATCAGAGCAGCCTGGTCCTCCTGGACGTGGGTAAACACCACTTTCAGTGGAGACAGAGGCGAGCTGAGCTTAAGTGGAGGAAGGGCGGGACTATGGCCTTGACGGACAGGAGGGTAGGGCCAATGGGAGAGAGCTGGGTGGTGACATCAGCTGAACTAGGATGGCTGTGCGCTCAGAAGCAAAATAGGATGCATTGTAGTGTAATAAAGGGTTATAGAGTCAGGATGCACTGTTTTTCTGTGTGAAATTCATAGCGGTATAGGGGGGGAGACTATGAGGAATGTGTATACATCAGAATGTATTAATTACACTCACTGGCCACTTTATTAGGTACACCATGCTAGTAACGGGTTGGACCCCCTTTTGCCTTCAGAACTGCCTCAATTCTTCGTGGCAGAGATTCAACAAGGTGCTGGAAGCATTCCTCAGAGATTTTGGACCATATTGACATGATGGCATCACACAGTTGGCGCAGATTTGTCGGCTGCACATCCCTGATGCGAATCTCCCGTTCCACCACATCCCAAAGATGCTCTATTGGATTGAGATCTGGTGACTGAGGAGGCCATTTGAGTACAGTGAACTCATTGTCATGTTCAAGAAACCAATCTGAGATGATTCGAGCTTTATGACATGGCGCATTATCCTGCTGAAAGTAGCCATCAGATGCCTGTTCTTAGCTGAGAGGAGTGGTACCCAGTGTGGTCTTCTGCTGCTGTAGCCCATCTGCCTCAAAGTTCGACGCACTGTGCGTTCAGAGATGCTCTTCTGCCTACCTTGGTTGTAACGGGTGGCAATTTGAGTCACTGTTGCCTTTCTATCAGCTCGAACCAGTATGCCCATTCTCCTCTGACCTCTGGCATCAACAAGGCATTTCCGGCCACAGAACTGCCGCTCACTGGATTTTTTTTCTTTTTCGGACCATTCTCTGTAAACCCTAGAGATGGTTGTTCGTGAAAATCCCAGTAGATCAGCAGTTTCTGAAATACTCAGACCAGCCCTTCTGGCACCAACAATCATGCCACGTTCAAAGGCACTCAAATCACCTTTCTTCCCCATACTGATGCTCGGTTTGAACTGCAGGAGATTGTCTTGACCATGTCTACATGCCTAAATGCACTGAGTTGCCGCCATGTGATTGGCTGATTAGAAATTAAGTCTTAACACACAGTTGGACAGGTGTACCTAATAAAGTGGCCAGTGAGTGTATGTGACACTGTTTTTATCCATATGAAGGGTGATTATGTATCACTATGTGGGGGAAGAAAATATATGTACATGAATACATGAGAGACATTATTACATATGGAAACAAGTGGGAAAGAGGATGAATAAATAAATACACCAAACAAGGATACTGAGGATGGATCCAAGAATAGAGATGAAATTTTCCATGGAAATCATATAGCATAAGAAGGGTGCAGTCCAACAGAGCCATAGGTGCAGATCACATCAATATAAGTGACTCCTTAAAAAAGAGATAAAAGTTAGTCATGTTTGAAACGTAATCATAATCAACATTCTTATGAGACAATGGTACAAAATTATTATACAAAAGATAATAAATCATAATCTCGGTTTAAACCTTTAGGTTCAAGTGTCTCAAGGGTGTGTATCCAAAAGGCATCACGGCGTTTTAGAGTGGTGATCCTATGGCCTCCTCGTCTGTGTTGAGGGACCTGTTCAATGACCTGGAACTGTAACTGGGAGATATTATGGCCAAAGGTGATGAAATGAGAAGGAATGGGAAGCAGAAGGTTCTTACACCGAATGGTGGATTTATGTTTCGAGATCCTGTCCCGAATGGCCTGGGTAGTCTCACCAACATATAGTCGTCCACACGGACACTTTATAAGGTACACAACAAATGAGTTGTCGCATATGAAAAATCCATTTATAGGAAAGCTTTTTCCTGTAAGGGGATGATGGAATTTAGTGCCTTTAAGTACGTTGCTGCACTGCATACAATGCACACAGGGGAAAGTACCTGTCTTTGGTCTCTGTAGAAAACGTTGTGTTTTGTGAATGGTAGTGCCTATGTCAGCTTTATTCCAGGACACCTTTTACTTACAGATCCGTGGCACCGTGGAATGTAGCACCCTGTATGCAAATTGTTACATGGCAGATTTCAAAGAAAACATCATCTACAAAAATGACTTATTCAAATTTAACGCTCTTCTGTGGAAATGCTATATCGATGATGTCTTTTGCATATGGGGGGGCACGTTGGAGTCCCTTCTCTCCTTCTTTGATATACTCAATTCTTCCTGGCCAGGTGTTTCTTTTACAATTAGTCACGATTCACACAAGATTAATTTTCTGGACACCATGATCATCAAGGATCCTAACGGCATACTGTCCTCTGACCTATATACTAAATCTACAGACCATAACAGATTGTTACATTATCAGAGTCTACACCCTTCATCCACAAAAAATGCGATTCCAAGATCACAATTTCATAGGGTGTCCAGGATTGTCTCTGATAATACTATCCGTTCAGTACGACTTAATGAGATGTCTGAACGATTTTCAGAAAGGGGTTATCCCCCTTCAGTACTAGATGAAGCAAGGTCTGAAAGAACCTCCTCCCAAAATAGACCCACCAACCGGATCCCGTTTGTCAATTCCTTTCATCCTTTCTCCAATATCATCCACAAGTCTATCAGGAAAAATTGGCATCTTCTCTCTACCGCCCACCTTGACATACCAGAATTCCAGCATCCTTTTCTACCCTGTTTTCAGAGAGCACCAAACATCAGAGACAGCCTAGTCAAAGCTGACATAGGCACTACCATTCACAAAACACAACGTTTTCTACAGAGACCAAAGACAGGTACTTTCCCCTGTCTGCATTGTATGCAGTGCAGCAACGTACTTAAAGGCAATAAATTTCATCTTCCCCTTACAGGAAAAAGCTTTCCTATAAATGGATTTTTCACATGCGACACCTCATTTGTCGTGTACCTTATAAAGTGTCTATGTGGACGACTATATGTTGGCGAGACTACCCAGGCCATTCGGGACAGGATCTCGAAACATAAATCCACCATTCGGTGTAAGAACCTTCTGCTTCCCATTCCTTCTCATTTGGCCATAATATCTCCCAGTTACAGTTCCAGGTCATTGAACACGTCCCTCAACCTAGACGAGGTGGCAATAGGATCACCACTCTAAAACGCCATGAGGCCTTTTGGATACACACCCTTGAGACACTTGAACCTAAAGGTTTAAACCGAGATTATGATTTATTATCTTTTGTATAATAATTTTGTACCATTGTCTCATAAGAATGTTGATTATGATTACGTTTCAAACATGACTAACTTTTATCTCTTTTTTATAGAGTCACTTATTTTGATGTTGTTACGTGTTAGGTTAGAGAACCACTTAGCACCCAGAATATGTTGTGCAGTTATATGTATGGATAATAGGTTCTATGTGAGATGCATGTCCCTAATGCATCAGCATTCCCCTTTTGTCCGCCCTCCCCCCACCTTTGTAATTTCCACAGTAAACATCGGCAGGCTCCGGCCACCTGCGGCTTTTGTAATGCATGTCTGGCCTGCCGCTTTTCTATTGGCCTGCCCTCTGTATCTGTGTGATATATTCTGTGTCCTGTGAGTAAAGTGTTGTCAGACTGGAAATACATGGAGAAGCAGTGATCTTTTATATGCGTCCATGTAACCCAGGGATTCCAGCCAGCGTCATTCATTCAGACTCCAGCCAACGCAGAGCGGACCTCCGAAAACACGGGGTGGTACTGAAAGCGGTACCCCAGCTTGGTAGACCCCGTTACACTGGTGGCAGACAGCGGGATTTGATACCCCTTCTACAGGATGAAAGGAATGAATGGAAAATAACTACCAGAAGTTAAAGAGGACTTTAACTTCTTAAAAAGATCTGGTGGAAGCCCGAGGGTGGTTCGCCAGCAACAAAACAAAAGCGGATTTGATAGCAGCCATCATGGAACACGACAGTGCAGCGCCCCCAATGTGAACGTGGAGGAGACCGAATTCCAGAGGGAGGTAAAGAACAGACTGGCGTTCTATGGCCTGAACCCTGCAGTAGAGACCATACGAGAGGTGATGGCTGATGTGCGCACTGATCTGAAGGAAAAGATGGCCGAGCGGACCAGGATAGAGCTAGCCAAGATGGAGATGGCAGAGCGGACCAAAGTGGAGCTGGCCAAGATGGAGATGGCAGAGCGGAGAGAGGAGAGTCAGCGAGCAGGGGAAGCTCTGGCCTTCAACCAGGTACCTTCAACAGTAAGCCACAAAAAAATCCAGTATAATGCCTTCCGACAGTTGGGGGAGGCAGAGGAAGACATTGATGGCTTTCTGCAGGACTTTGTGTGGCAGTGTGCCCTTCATCAAGTGAAGCCAGAGGAAAGGGTTCAGATTCTGGCCAGCAAGCTGACAGGCCGGGCAGCGGACGCCTATCGCACGGTACCTGATGAGGACTGTATGGACTATGAGCGGATCAAAGAAGTGATCATGGCCCGGTATGCGCTGACACCAGAGGCCTATCGTCAAAAGTTCCACAGACTTATAAAAAGCGTAACCGATACCCACGCTGAATGGGCCTGTAAATTACGGCGGTCACTGCTACAGTGGGTACAAGGGAGCCAAGCAACCACTAAGGAGGACGTCCTCCAGCTCTTCCTGTTAGAACGATTCTTTAATGGACTAAACCCCGAGACACAGGAATGGCTTCAGGACAGGCGGCCAACGACTCTTGAGGAAGCCGCGCGTCTGGCCGATGAACATTATGATGCCAGGAGGCAGCAGTTCTCCGGATCAAAGGTGGTCACTAGGGGCCCGCCCATGGACCTGGAGGGCCCCAAATCACCAAAGATTGTAGGGGGACCAGCTAGAAACCCGGCCTACCACAGTCCCCCTGGGGTGCGATGCCACACCTGCCATCAGCTGGTCCACCTGCAAAGACAATGCCCCAACCGGACTCAGCATACCCAGTGGTCAAAGGCGGGAACAGCTACCTTCAGCCGGGCTGCTGTACACTGCTACCAAGGCGAAGCTGATCCGGCATTGGGGGCTACGACTAACCAAGGGGTGGAAGAGATGGAGGAAGTGCTGCATGAAGTAGACCCCGTGCAGGCAGCCCGGGCAGATAATCGACAACAGCATCGACAGGTCGTGTGGGTTAATGGGAAACGTATGCAGGGACTAAGAGATTCCGGAGCAACTTTGACCCTTGTGAAGCCTCATCTCGTCCGGGACCAAGAGAAGACGGACCGGACAGTGGCAGTCCGTGTAGCAGGGGGAGCTATACATCGACTACCCACTGCCAGGATTCACCTGAACTGGGGAGTCGGGGATGGCCTTGTTGAGGTCGGCTTGATGGAGGATTTGCCTGCAGACGTCTTGCTGGGAAATGACTTGGGGCCCATGTTGTCTGCATTCTCGGTGGCCCCTCTGGCTGAGACCTATCCTGTGACCACCCGGAGACAAGCTCGAGCTGCGGAGGTGGAATCACACTCAGAAGAGGCCCAGGTAAGACATCCCAGCCCTGCACGTATTCCCATAGCCAGACACATTTCTTGGGCCACCCCAGATGAATTTAAGAAAGAGTTACTTGAGGAGCCTTCATTAGAGGGATATCGTGGGAAGGCACAGGAGGGGAGAGGAGTACTGGAAGGGGAACAGTTTGTATGGAAGCAGGGACTCCTCTACCGGATCACAGAGCAGCACCACACAGGGACGAGCCCCACTATAAAACAACAGCTGGTAGTTCCCAAGAAGTATAGGCAGGAGCTACTGCGAATCTCTCATGATATACCTTTGGCCGGGCACTTCGGCGTCAGTTGCACCAGGCATCGTCTGACACAAAACTTCTTTTGGCCGGGGGGTAACCTATGATGTTCGTTAGTACTGCCAGACCTGTGACAGTTGTCAGCGCATTGGCAAGAGGGGGGATCGATGCAAGGCCAAATTACGCCCCCTCCCCATTGTGGAGGAACCATTTAGCCGAGTAGCGGTCGATCTGATAGGGCCATTAGCCAAACCCAGTCCGTCCGGGTAAAAGTATATATTGACCATGGTAGATTATGCCACACGGGATCCAGAGGCGGTTGCGTTACCTAACATACTGGCAGAGACGGTGGCGGCCGCCCTGCTCCAGTTTTTTTCACGGGTTGGATTTCCCGGGAGATTATCTCGGACCAGGGTACCCAGTTTACAGCAGAGGTGACCAACCAACTGTGGAAGCTGTGCGGCGTAAAGTCCATTAGAAGCGCCCCGTACCACCTGCAAACCAATGGGTTGTGTGAACGCTTTAACGGGACATTAAAACAGCTCATTGGGACTTTTACCAGGACCTACAGGGACTGGGAGAAATTCTTGCCACACCTCCTGTTTGCCTATCGGGAGGTGCCCCAAGAATCCACGGGGTTCTCCCCGTTCGAGCTGGTATAAGGGAGACGGGTAAGGGGACCCCTAGACTTAGTGCTGGAACACTGGGAAGGGGAGGGCCTCATAGAAGGGGTACCTATTGCACCCTATGTGCTGGAATTCCGGGACCGCCTACAGGAGCTGATTCAGGCTGTACGTGAGAACATGCAGGCGACCCAGCGGCGCCAGCGCATATGGTACGATCGGAGGGCCAGAGAGAGCACTTTGGAAATAGGACAGAAGGTCCTGGTGTTAGAGCCCACTAAGCCGAATAAGTTTCAAGCTGCATGGCAGGGGCCCTACCAGGTAGTGGGGAAAATAGCCGACACAACCAATAATGTCGCCGATTGTGACGACCCCAGGGTTATCCGCATGTTCCAAGTGAATATGCTGAAGCCCTACCGGGAGCGCCCTGAAGAGGTAGTGGCCATTTGTGCACCTGAAGCAGAGGATTTAGCCGGACTTCCCTTGCCGGATGTCTTAGGGGAAAGGACTCAGTCTAAAACATGGGACCAGGTACACTTGGGTGAAGACCTAGGCCCCCGGGAGAGACAGCAGGCGGAGGCGTTGTTGAGGCTGCGACAGAGGATGTTTTCAGAGAGACCGGGGTACACTCGCCTGGCACAACACAAGGTTGAAACCCAGGATCAGACCCCCCTGCGACAAAACCCCTTCCGCGTCCCTGAGTCTGTACGAGAGGGGATGCGACAAGAGATACAAGAGATGTTGCGTTTAGGGGTCATTGAAGAGTCAGATAATCCCTGGGCATCCCCCATAGTGTTAGTGCCCAAGAAGGATGGGACTACACGGTTTTGTGTAGACTATCGTAAGCTCAATGAGAAAACAGTGACGGATGCATACCCCATGCCGCGTGTGGATGAGTTGTTAGACCGGCTGGCGGGGGCAAAGTATTTGACCACCATCGATCTATGCAAAGGCTACTGGCAGATTCCCCTTAGTCCTGACGCTATTCCCAAGTCGGCATTTGTCACCCCGTTCGGCTTATTCCAGTTTCAAGTTATGCCATTCGGGATGAAGAATGCCCCGGCGACGTTCCAAAGGCTGGCTGACCGGCTTCTGGATGGTCTCCAGGACTATGCTTGTGCCTACCTGGACGACATCGCCATCTACAGTGCGACATGGGAAGAGCATCTAAATCACCTAGAGACAGTATTGGACAGGATCCACCAGGCCGGAATCACCCTGAACCCAAAAAGTGTCACGTGGGCAAAGCAGAGGTTCAGTATTTAGGGCATTGGGTGGGAAGTGGGAAACAGCGACCAGAACCAGCCAAGATTGAGGCCATAGCCAAATGGCCCATCCCACGCACTAAAACCCAGGTCATGGCGTTTCTAGGGACAGCGGGGTATTACAGGAAATTCGTTCCCAATTACAGCAGCGTAGCCAAGCCCCTCACTGATTTGACCAGTAAGAATCAACCCCCCGCCCGGTAACCTGGACCTCAGAGTGTGAGGAAGCCTTCCGCCAACTAAAGGACACCTTCACCAATACCCCTGTATTGGCCGCACCCGATCCAACTAAACGTTTCCTTGTTCAGACAGACGCTTCTATGATTGGATTGGGGGCAGTACTGAGCCAAGTCAGACCGGACGGCCAAGAACACCTGGTAGCTTACCTGAGTCGGAAACTACTGCCCCATGAAGTAAGCTATGCGGCCATCGAGAAGGAGTGCCTGGCGGTAGTATGGGCACTCAAGAAGTTGCAACCATATTTGTATGGACGACAGTTTTCCCTCCTAACGGACCATAATCCCCTAGTCTGGCTTAATCGGGTCTCCGGACACAAGGCCAGATTGCTGCGGTGGAGATTAGCCCTACAACCTCTGGACTTCAGCATCAACTACAGACCCCGCAAACAAAGCGGTAACGCCAATGGACTAAGTCGACAAACGGAACTTGTACCAACCCCATAAACTTCGGTCATCCCCAAACCGATCCGTTGAGGATCAGACTGTGTATTCCGATCGCGTCGCTGAAAAGGGGAGCCGTGTTACGTGTTAGAGAACCACTTAGCACCCAGAATATGTTGTGCAGTTATATGTATGGATAATAGGTTCTATGTAAGATGCATATCCCTAATGCATCAGCATTCCCCTTTTGTCCACCCTCCCCCCACCTTTGTAATTTCCACAGTAAACATCGGCAGGCTCCGGCCACCTGCGGCTTTTGTAATGCATGTCTGGCCTGCCGCTTTTCTATTGGCCTGCCCTCTGTATCTGTGTGATATATTCTGTGTCCTGTGAGTAAAGTGTTGTCAGACTGGAAATACATGGAGATGCAGTGATCTTTTATATGCGCCCATGTAACTCAGGGATTCCAGCCAGCGTCATTCATTCAGACTCCAGCCAACGCAGAGCGGACCTCCGAAAACACGGGGTGGTACTGAAAGCGGTACCCCAGCTTGGTAGACCCCGTTACAGATGTGATCTGCACCTATGGCTCTGTTGAACTGCACCCATCTCATACTATATGCTTTCCATGGAAAATTTCATCTCTATTCTTGGATCCATCCTCAGTATCCTTGTTTGGTGTATTTATTTATTCATCCTCTTTCCCACTTGTTTCCATATGTAATAATGTCTCTCATGTATTCATGTACATATATTTTCTTCCCCCACATAGTGATACATAATCACCCTTCATATGGATAAAAACGGTGTCACATAATTAATACATTCTGATGTATACACATTCCTCACAGTCTCTCCCCTATACCGCTATGAATTTCACACAGAAAAACAGTGCATCCTGACTCTATAACCCTTTATTACACTACAATGCATCCTATTTTGCTTCTGAGCGTGCATCCATCTTAGTTCAGCTGATGTCACCACCCAGCTCTCTCCCATTGGCCCAACCCTCCTGTCCGCCAAGGCCATAGACCCGCCCTTCCTCCACTTAAGCTCAGCTCAACTCTGTCTCCACTGACAAGTGGTGTTTACCCACGTCCAGGAGGACCAGGCTGCGCTGATATTTTCAACTATTAAGGTAACTATCTCGTCATTTATAGCGACACTCACAACTTTGATATACAGCATACTTTACCGCTGTCTTATGTCATCCTACATGACGTTTATCTTACAGATTATCCTGCGTTACAGCAGCATTCCGACCATTTGATTACTGGTATGTACCATTCTGTAACACCACCTAATTGACCTTATGTATACACTTCAACAGCGCCAATCACTTCTTTTTAGGCGTTATCAGTGAATAACATAAAAAGCGCCCTCCTTCAAGCTACTTTCAAACATATTAGCACGGTATGTCTTATCCTTTTCTCCTTCAATCTGAGCACCCAAGATATATTTTTTGGTCTCTGTTGTAGCATTTCTTGTATAATATTGTATATATCCACGACCAAATTGCATTTTATGTGATTTTTGTACATACTTTATTTTTGTTTATTTATTTATTTATTTCACACTGCAGTAACTGATGATGGTCTATATTGACCAAAACATTTTCTGGTACTACAATAAACTGCCTCACCAAGCGTTAAGTTGAGTGCCAGGTTTTCAAATGGGTAGGCGGGGCTTAGCATGTGTGCTGAACTCAGCATATATCACTTGGCATCAGTCAATGCTGCCTGCTATCCCTGCATACCCATCACTCGCCTATCTGTATGTATACAGCAGGGTGCATATACATGCATACCTTCATGTATACCTTCAGAAATGTATAGACATATACACCCTGCTAAAACAACAGAAAAAAAGGGGCTCAAACGTAGAGTGCTAAAAGTGGAATATGATTATATATAGTAGGTCAAAATATAGGTAAAAGTAAGATAAAATTACAACATTAATAGAGCACCACTGCGAAAGGTTGGACCAAATAAAAATGGACAATCGGAAGAAACCAACAAAAACCAAGCAACTGAAAAATGCCGACTAAAGTCCAAAGTTTTACAAGTAAAAAATTTCAAATTTTATTAATATATCAGGATTAAAAAATGGTATGTGATCATAATTTACATAAAAAACAATACACATATGTATGCCATAACAAATGGGGCCCAACAAATTAGAAATATAAAGAGGATGTGGATGTGTTTGTTATTTTATCATGTGCTTGCCAGAAGGGGGGAATATAGTGACGGGGGGGTGTCCATGCCAGCAGGGGGGAATATAGGGACGGGGGGCCATGTCCATGCCAGCAGGGGGGAATATAGGGATGGGGGGCCCGTGTCCCTGCCAGTAGGGGAGAATATAGGGATGGGGGCGTGTCCATGGCAGCAGGGGGGAATATAGGGATGGGGGGCTGTGTCCATGCCAGCAGGAGGGAATATAGGGACGGAGGGGGGGGCCGTGTCCATGCCAGCAGGGGGGAATATAGGGATGGGGGCTGTGTGCATGCCAGGTGGGGGGAATATAGGGACGGGGGGCCATGTGCATGCCAGCAGGGGGGAATATAGGGATGGGGGCCATGTGCATGCTAGCAGGGGGGGAATATAGGGACGGGGGGCGTGTGCGTGTCAGCATCAGCAGGGGGGCATATAGTGACCGAGGGGAACATACCCAGGATGGGATGGGGGGCTATGTGCCAGCACAAGGGGGCAATGTGCCAATGTACCAGAAGCACAGGGGGGCCATGTACCAGGATGGGGGTTATATAGAAACCAGGATGAGGGACATATATATGATTTGAAAGACGGACACTGGCATTTTAAGACACACCTCCATTTAACATAAAAAAAATGTTTTCTCTTTTTCTTCACAAAATTTGGGGGTGCGTCTTATAATCATGTGCGTCTTATAAAGCAAAAATACGGTATGTACTATTTTGAAAACTTTGCATTTTGAACGCCCTTCTCTCTCCATGCTGACATGATCAATAAAGAACAAATCATCTTACTTATTCAGGTCTGGACGATTTCTAATTGAAAGACTAATACTCCACTGACATTTGGTGCATTGGCCGAGAAATCCAACATCTTTCCCTCACCAGTGAGGACTGTAAACCGTGCACGGGGGAGTCTGGAATTCCTTAAGTAAGTCATCCGTCTTAACATTAGGCATCAACAGAGGCATTATCAGTTATCCCGGACTGAGGGAAAGTGATAGATTTCGTATAGTCTAAGGATCTCTGGGAATCGTCTCTATCTGAATACAGGTAAGAACATTTAATAATTTTCATTATATTCGATAACCTTGTTAATCCAGTATTAATGTTATTCTAGGAATTGAATGGGGACTGGGATTGTGGACAATTCCAATTGGAGTTTGTAGGCTCCTGTAAGTTGGAAGTTGCAATTGGTGTTATAAAACTCCTGGAAGTTGAGAAGCTCCATAGTGATTGGAGTTTGTTTGTTCTTGTAAGATATTCCGTAGAATGGGTACAAAGCCAGTGTGAGAAGGCTACTGTGGAATAAAAAACTCAGTGTGCAAGTTAAATTTATCTAGATGGGAGAGTTAAGGGCGACTCTCGGGGATTGAGGAATCCGCTGTATTAACCTAAAATAGAACCCAGTATAAGATGAATTTTTGCCGGTATTGTTTTGTCTTCTGTACTTTGCTGAATGTTGTTTCCTGGTAAATGTGCTGTTTAGTCTGTCTTTTAAAATTATAGAGCTAAAACGCCATAAATATATGTTTTATGTTACATATGAGACTCCTTGAATGATCTCTTGAGTGAATGTATGAGGACTTTTTAGAATTGAGAGTCCTCAGTGGTTGATACCTTTTAATGGCTAACTGAAAAGATGGTAACTTTATCTCAGCACTTCAGGTCTAGGAGTACGAGGGAGTACACTGTGTTGTCACACTCGTCCCTTACAGGCCTTCATTGGATGGAGGTGGCATGATATAGAGATACAAGCTGATAAATACCTAGAACATAGTGTAATCAGTGAGGATTATTAAGATCCTGGATATTAGTAACAGTAATTGAATTGTTGCTATTGGTTTCTTATCTTCTTGTTGCAATATGAATTTCACTGATATTTGTCAGACTTCTTTCAAGTTGGTAGAAATCCATTGTGCTCAAGGAATTATATTGTGTACAGTCTTCATCTTGTTTGTCTTTTTGTATATAAGAATTTCATGTAACATCCTTATGGGACCTTATCCCATAGCTATACTTTAAAGTCTTGTCCTCATTGTAAGGATTGTTATTGACCATTTTATCTGATGGCTGGAAAGTAAAGATGGTGTCAAGAGGGTATCCCTTGAATGAAACTGGATACGGTCCTTTTTCATCAGGTACCCAGAGACAACAGTCTTCAGATCAAATGTCCAATATGTCCTTATTGGTTATAAACTTATAGGCCTAACTCTTTACACAAATAGAGAGTAAAATTGTACATCCCTGAAAATAGCACATTCAAGTGTCTTTTTAATTTTGAACAACCAGGAGAAGGCACCACCCAGAGCAAACAGTCTTGAGGTGGTCAGATAAGCTGTGAACATGAGAAATGTTTTGGAATGTGGTTGTCTGTGGTGTTAAGATAATAGGGGACCACTAGAAGACCCTGAATGTGTCCCTTGACAGATGGTTGTATTTGATGGTAAACTTACTTTGATAAAATGTAAAAATTTGGTGCAAGAAATGGAAAAGTGTAATGAGAAGAAAAATGTAATTTGGCTAAAGTAGAAATAAATTTATAAAACACTGTATTTCCAGAAGTAACCATCCTTGTTGGAATCCATGAGGTCATTTTTCTTGTTGATTCAGGAGCCACTAGAACCTTAGTAGTGTACATCCAGAAAAGAGACTCACTAGTGGACTGTTTGCTGCCTGCTTAGTGGTAAAAGTAGCAAGTGGTAAGGCCCACAGCGAACCATTGTCTACACCAGTGGAGATACAGGCCCTTGGCACAGGTAAGTGCAATTACACAAATTAAATTATCAACTGTGTGAGAGGGTTATGATGCAAGCCTTGAGCCTGGGAATAACTCCTACTGCTGCAGGACTATAGTTAAAATCCCTGGCTGAGACAATGGTGGTCCAAGGTTATGCGGAATCAAGATACTATTACAGTCTAGATCTAATAACTGCAGGACCATCTTCAGTTACTGATTCCTTAATCAATATAGCAAGAGATAAAAGGTACATAAAAGTAGATTTTCACACACCAGAAGAACTACACTGCACCATGTACTATAGGTATTTTAGAGGTCCTGATGTAAAATATGAAAATATTCATGCTATAGATTATTATTGTTATTGGACACTCTATATTGGGATTAGAAAGAGAATTGTGTTGTCAGTTGTAAACTGACAGAAGAAATTAAATTGTTGTTTTTTGCTTTTTAGAGGTACCGTGCCACGTTTCCCTCTCCAGATGTAAAGGTAGATCATGGAATTTCCTTGGTGATTATGTTGAAGAGTATAAGGAAAGTAACAATGGGAGGATTTGGGTGATGCATATTCACAAGTACTAAAATGGAATACCATTTCTAAACCCAGTGTCCACCTGCAGCGAGGCAGGGGAATGAGTATGAGAAATGTTGATTCTCTCCTAGAATTAGAAGAAGAATTGACCACATACCCAGAATCTTTGTGGTCCACATGACCTGCAGATGTGGAACTGATCAAAGGGGTGATTATGCCCTGTCTCAACTCACCTTGTAACGCATCCTTGTTTCCAGTCAAGAAGTCGCCCCCATCTGTTGGATGACGGTTGGTGCAGGACCTTCAGGCTGTAAACAAGGCTGTGATTCCAAAAGCCCTCACAGAGCCAGACCCCCATACTCTGCTAAATAACTGGAGGCCGGAAAATAAGGTCTTTACAGTGATAGATATCAGTAATGTCTTCTTCAGCATCCTGGTACATTCAGATAGCCAGGTTTGGTTTGTATTCACATATAAGGGGAAAAGGTATACATTCACCAGAATATCACAAGGGTACTGTGAATTACCTACTATTTTTCCCCAGGTAATGTTGGCTAACCTAGCTCAATGTGAGTCGCTAGAAGGTAGGCAGATACTTTTATATGTGGATAACATGCTATTGGCATTAAAAATTTTAAAAAAATGAAAATAAAACTAAATCTAAAAATAAATCAGTAACAAAAGGGGTTATCTTTAAAGATGGCGTATATGTATAAACTGCCCTTTAACCTCCTAAGATATGTCACAGTATTGAGCCATGGCATAAGCTATGTCTCAACAGGAGGGATGGTAGAGATCATAGCTTAGGTATTTAGGATGTATGGTTTTACTATTAAATTTTTTTGTATAATCTACATTACATGGCGCGTCACACCGGCACTCCGCATTACACATTTAGCTTAACAGGTAATCCTGTCCTCTATTTTGCACTGGCGTTTGTATTATAGCCTTTATTGTTCAAACTGCACAATTATTTATAGTGGATTTTTATCCACAATTGCACATTATAGCACTATTGCACTTTAGAGCACGTCTCACATGCAAAAGTTTTTTTATTATATCAACGTTTTCACTCTGTTGAGGCAATGTATCTACCTGGTTCTATCAATTGAGCCTATATGTGATGGGTATCAACAGTATTTAATATTTCAATACTAAGCTGATTCTTTACAACTTGGTCCCATATATGTATTGCGCTATTGTGCCTTTTTAAATTATGCACCTGAATGTTGTGCCAATTCTTAATAAAGGCAATTAATTATAAATATTGCATTTTTATCATTATTTTTTAATTGATTTTATTTTATACTAGCTGAAGAGCCCAGCGTTGCCTGGGCGTAGTAACCAACTGTGGTTAGTTATAACAAATTATAATGATTATATTGCACATAAAAACATTTCACATCATATATTCAACACTACAGATTTGCAATACAAATTAACTAAACGATTACCCAAGTATTGATAGTATTTTATTTTCAACTCATTCAAGATTTGTTTTTTCCTTTTGGTGCAAAGATGAACAGGTTTTTGGCAGTTCCAACTCTTGAACAGACCACGTAAAGTTGACCATGAGAAAAGCATGGAGACTGCAAATCGATCCCTACTACTTTCAAGGACTGTCCGAGCTGTGTTCCTAATCCTCTCCTGTGTGATACTTTCTACTGAGCTGTGTATCTAATCCTATCTTGTGTGTTACTGACTGCTCAGCCGTGTATCTAATCCTATCCTGTGTGATACTGACTGCTGAGCAGTGTATCTAATCCTATCTTGTGTGATACCGTCTGCTGAGCTGTGTATCTAACCCTATCCTGTGTGATACTGACTGCTGAGCCTTGTACCTAATCCTATCATGTGTGTTACTGACTGCTCAGCCATGTATCTAATCCTATCCTGTGTGATACTGTTTGCTGAGCCATGTATCTATTCCTATCCTGTGTGATACTAACTGCTGAGCTGTGTATCTAATCCTATCCTGTGTGATACTGACTGCTGAGCTGTATATCTAATGCAATCCTGTGTGATATGACTGCTGAGCCATGTGTCTAATCCTCTCCTGTGTGATACTGACTGCTGAGCTGTGTATCTAATCCTATCCTGCGTGATACTGACTGCTGAGCACTGTATCTAATCCTATCCTGTGTGATACCGTCTGCTGAGCCGTGTACCTAACCCTATCCTGTGATACTGACTGCTGAGCCGTGTAACTAATCCCATCATGTGTGTTACTGACTGCTCAGTCGTGTATCTAATCCTATCCCGTGTGATACTGACTGCTGAGCCGTGTATCTAATCCTATCCTGTGTGATACTGACTGCTGAGCCGTGTATCTAATCCTATTCTGTGTGATACTGTCTGCTGAGCTGTGTATCTATTCCTATCCTGTGTGATACTGACTGCTGAGCTTTGTATCTAATCCTATCCTGTGTGATACTGACTGCTGAGCTGTGTATCTAATCCTATCCTGTGTGATACTGACTGCTGAGCCATGTGTCTAATCCTCTCCTGTGTGATACTGACTGCTGAGCTGTGTATCTAATCCTATCCTGTGTGATACTGACTACTGAGCCGTGTATCTAATCCTATCCTGTGTGATACTGGGCTCCCCCTGCAGTCTGTGTCAGAGGGTGGTCTGTGTTGGCACGGTAATAAATTGTGTTATTTCCAGCTTTACAGAAGGACGATAACACCATAGAAATGATAAGAATAATAGGCCAAATTGTTTGGTGAATTGGAACATGCAGGGTTAAAATTTTGCATCAAAACATAGTCTACGAAGCTCTCGGGGTCCAGACGTGTGATTGTGCAAAATTTTGTGGCTGTAGCTGCGACGGTGCAGATGCCAATCCCAGACATACACACATACAGTACATACATACAATTATACACACACACACATTGAGCTTTATATATTAGATTTTTCACCTGCTTGTTTCCACTTCCACCAATCTTTCAGTTTATACTCTTATCAATACAGGATGGTTTGCCATCCATTTACCTCAGAAGGGTCTTAATCAACCAAAATATATATATATATATATATATATACACACTGTATATAGATTTACACGTGCTATTAATATTTTGTTATAGCGGTATTTGATTTTATACTCCTCTGTTTAATACTGATGCATTAATGGTAGCGAACGCTCTTCTAAAGGAAATCATACCCAGATTTGGGGTTCCAGAAAATATATAGTGACAATGGTCCACACTTTGTAAACTAAGTAATATCATTATTAGCTAAAACATTGTCAACTGAATTAAAAAAAAAAAACACTGTGCCTATCATCCTCAGTCCGCCAGACTGGTTGAGAGACACACTGGAATCTTGAAAAATAAGTTGAGAAAAACCATGCAGGAAATAAGGAAAAACAATTGGTTGTACTAAACACGCATTTCACACCAACATCTGTAGGACTGACAGCCTGTGGAGGAACACACTCGGACCCGTTCCTCCCACGTCACCACCGTGACGTAACTACACAGGCACAGCTCTCCGGCACCCCCTTTGTCTCTCAGGTCACTAAGGGAACTGCACCTAGAGCAAATGGTCGCTGGGGAGGAGGTCCTGTTACCCGCTGGGGGTTCTAAGATTCGTGATCAGAGTAAAAGCATCAGCCCAAGATTAAGTTTATAGTTTAATTTGCCTTAAGGGCGCACTAGATAATTACAGAAATATACAGTAAATTTGCAGTCAGAGAAAAGATATAACAATAAGGGTACAAGACTTAAGAAATTAAGCTGGAGGTCAAGTACACAGCACCTGGGGGTATAAAAGCTGTTAGCTGCCTGTAATTCCTGAACTTAGACCAAAATGGATGCCAAGCTCAGACATGTGGCCCCATATCTAAGATGGCGGCTGCTCCTTCATCACACCTCTCTGCTTTAGAGGGCGCTAGGGGGTATCACATTCCTGTGATCCCCCATGCGCCCTTCCGCACCCTCTCCTTGCTGGGACAGCCCATCAGCGTTACCATGGTCCCTGCCTCTTTTGTGGTGAATGGTGAAGTGATACTGTTGGAGAGAGAGGCTCCAGCATAGCAACCTCCCATTCGTCCCAGAGACCGTGTGTAACCAGCTGAGGGGGTTGTGGTCTGTTTCCAAGGTGAATTGGCATCCGTACAAGTATGGCTGCAGATGCTGCAGGGCCCACACAATTGCCAGACATTCCTTCTCCATCGTGGAATAGGCCACTTCCCTCGGCAAGAGCTTCCAGCTCAGGTACAGAACGGGGTGTTCATGGCCTGTAGTGTCGACCTGGCTGAGCACAACACCGAGGCCAAAGTCGCTGGCGTCGGTCTGCACTACGAACGGCCGCGTGAAGTCGGCTGCCTGTAGTACGGGAGAACTAGAAAGGGCGGTCTTGAGCGCCTGGAAAGCTGTCTCGCAGGCGACTGTCCAGTCGACTGCGACGGGCAGCCTCTTCTTGGTGAGGTCCATCAGGGGCTTGGCCAGGGCACTATAGTGTGGAACAAACCTCCTATAATACCCGGCCGTCCCCAAGAAGGACATCACCTGCTTCTTGGGCCTGGGGGTGGGTCAGGATGCGATGGCATCCACCTTCCCGGGCTCTGGCTTCAAAGCTCCCCCACTTACCCGGTGCCCCAGGTAGTGGACCTCACTCATACCCAGCTGGCACTTTTCGGGCTTAATGGTCAAGCCTGCTCGCTGGATCCACCCGAGCACCTGCGCCAGGTGCTCTAGGTGATCTTCCCAGGTGGGACTGAAGATGGCGATGTCATCTAGGTACGCGGTCGCATACCCTTCCAATCCCTCGAGCAGCGTGTTGACCATCCTCTGAAAAGTGGCAGGGGCATTCTCCATGCCGAATGGCATCACCGTGGACTCGTACAGTCCGAATGGGGTGATAAAGGCAGAGCGTTCCCGTGCCCCAGGGGTCAGGGGAATCTGCCAATACCCCCTGCTCAGATCCATGATGGTCAGGTACTTGGCCCCGACAAGCCGATCGAGCAGGTCATCGATGCGCGGCATTGGGTAGCATCGGTGACCGTCACAGCGTTGAGCCCCCGGTAGTCCACGCAGAATCGCGTAGTTCGGTCCTTTTTAGGGACTAGGACTACAGGTGAAGCCCACGCGCTATTGGACATTTGGATCACCCCCAGCTTCAGCATCTTGGCGCATGTGCTGCTGCACCTCAAGAGAGACCAGATATGCTGAACGCCAGATCGGGGGGTGATTGCCGGTGTCCACATCATGGACGGCTGTCTCAGTCCTTCCGGGCAGGCTGCTGAACAGCTCCCGAAAGGGGTGTAGGGTGACCCTCAGCTGGGAATGTTGTTCCTCAGAGCTGGTGGCCAACCCCCACATCCTCGATGGATCCACCTGCCTTGGCTTGGGTGAGCAGATCCAGGAGGGTTTCTACCTCTCCTTCCTCGGGAAGGTTGCACCCTGGGTGGGCACAAGCCTCCTGCTCATGATGGGCCTTCATCATGTTCACGTGGAAGGCCTTCCTCCTTCCACGGGCGTGGTCCAGGGTGACCAGATAGGTGACAGCGTTGAGCCGCTGGTGCACGAGGTATGGACCCTCCCAGGCCGCCTGAAGCTTGTTTTGAGGTACGGGGACCAGTACCCACACCTTTTGACCCACCTCGTAGGTCCGCTCACAAGCATTCTGGTCGTACCACCGCTTCTGGTCAGCCTGGGCTTGGGCCATATTGTCATGCACCAGCCGTGTCAAGGCCATCATTCTGTCAAGGAAGCGCACGACATACTCAATGACCGACACTCTAGGGGTAGCCAAATCCCCTTCCCATGCTTCCTTCACCAGAGCAAGGGGCCCCCGTACACGTCGCCCGTCAAAGGGGGAGAACCCTATTGAGGCCTGTGGGACCTCTCGGTAGGCAAACAGCAGGTGTGGGAGATACCGCTCCCAGTCTCTCCCGTGGGAGTCGACCAACATCTTCAGCATCTGCTTTAAGGTGCCATTGAACCGCTCACACAGGCCATTGGTCTGTGGGTGGTACGGGCTGGCTACCAGATGTTGCACCTGTACCTGCTTACAGAGAGACTCCATCAGCTGCGACATGAACTGGGTCCCTCGGTCGGTGAGCATTTCCTGGGGAAACCCACTCTGGAGAAAATCTCCAAGGCAGTGGCCACTTTGTCGGCCTGAATGGACGACAAAGCTACCGCCTCCGGGTACCGGGTGGCATAGTCCACTACCATTAGTATGAAGCATTTCCCGGAGCGGCTGGGAGTGGACAGAGGTCCAATGAGATCCACAGCCACCCTCGAGAAAGGCTTTTCGATGATGGGCAGAGTTACCAGTGGGGCTTTGGGGTGCCGCCCCGCCTTCCCCACCCACTGACAGGTGTCACACGAATGGCAGTAGGCAATCACCTCGGTCCTCATTCCTGGCCAGTAGAAATGCTGAGCTAGCCTGGCCCTGGTTTTAGCGATCCCTAGGTGTCCAGCCACGGGAATCTCGTGTGCGATCCGCAACAATTCTGCCCTGAACGGATAGGGTACCACTAACTGTCGGTCTCTGGGCCACGCCTCCGGTGAACCCTGCTGGACCGCTACCCGGTACAGCCGTCCCCGGTCCCAGACCACTCGCTCGCGGTCGGACTCCAGGGGAGGCTGTGCCGCCCGCTCCTTGAGAGCTTTCAGGCTAGCGTCAGCTTCCAACGCTGCCTGAAATCCCTGACTCGATGTGGCAAGAATTGATGAAACTGCCACCTCCTCTGTCAGCTCCCCGGGATCTGTCTCCTGGCCGCTGTCTGACTCGGCAGCCACTTGGTCGGAGGGGAACCGTCGGACCTCCGCGAGGCTCCTTGGGCTCCGGCGCTCCTACTCCTGGTAACAGCGGCCACGACCGCTGAGACCACAGGTAGCGCCTGCTTCCCCTCGGCCCCCGACCAAGTCGCCGGGTCAGGCAGACTTCCCTGGCCTCCTGACATCCCGGATGTGGGGAACTCCTGCCCTGGGGTCTTACCTGGTGGCTCCTCTCCCGGGACGCCCCCTCCCCCCATGGCCTGTTCCTCTTTCTGGAGAGGCCCTCGACTCAGCAGGCTGGATTCACTTAGGGGCCCTACACTGCCCATAGCAGCCCCTCCCTCTACCTCTGAGCTCTCCCCTGCAGGCTTCTCACCTGTCCTCACTGTGAGCCCTGTGTGTGTAGTGTCAGTGCATGGCTTACCATCAGGTCTCACTCCCTCCTCCACTGTTGGAGGCACATTCAACACATTAACATTAGCATTCACAGTAGAGTCATGACATTCTTGGGGAGCCGGACTTGGGGGTTCAGTGGTCACCCACTGAGTCACTAGCCGCCCCAAATCGGTCCCAAGCAACACATTGGCAGGAAAATTTGGCATTACTCCCACCTCCATTGTTGGAGGCACATTCAATACATTAGCATTGGCAGTCACAGTAGGGTCATGACATTCTTGGGGAGCCGGACTTGGGGGTTCAGTGGCCACATACTGAGACACTAGTCGCCCCAAATCGGTCCCAAGCAACACATTGGCAGGAATATTTGGCGTTACTCCCACCTCCCGCATTCCCCTCCCGGCGCCCCAGTCCAAAAACACCTTGGCAACGGGCAGCGCCGGTTCAACACCTCCAATTACGGAGATGGAAAGGGTTTTCCCAGGCACCAAGTCTTGAGGGGACACCATCTCAGGACGTACCAGGGTTCGTTCAGCGCCTGTGTCCCGCAGTCCCATGACCGCTGAGCGGCCGATGGTGACGGGTTGGTAATTGTCCAGGGACCTCCCACCACCCCCTCCCACACACAAAACAGTGGACGGTTTCTGGGACAGGGATGGGGCCTTATGGCGCTGGGGACACGCAGCCTTAAAGTGTCCCGGCTGGTTGCAATTATGACAACGTCTGGGTTCTGCTCCTGGCCTGGAGAGGGCAGCAGGGGGGTACACCCCTTGCACTCTGGGGGCTGGGGGGACAGGGGCAGGACTGGGCTTACCCCCTCTCCAGGTGCTGGTGGCAGGCTTCTTCGGCTCAGAGGCCCTGTTGTTGGCATACTCGTCTGCCAGGGCGGCTGTAGCAAAAGCCCCCTTTGGTTTCCGGTCACGAATGAACTGCTGGAGGTCCTCTGGGCAGTTCCACAAAAACTGCTCCATGACAAACAGTTCCTGGACCTCCTGGCGGGTAGTGAGCTCTAGACCCGAGGTCCAGTGCTCCGCAGCTCTCAGCAGTGCACGCATGTGGTTGGTCCAGGTGTCCTTTGAGCCCCGCTGCAGGCTCCGGAACTTCCTGCGGTACGACTCCGGGGTGAGGTTGTAGTGCTGGATCAGGGCCCGCTTGATGCTGTTGAAGACTTGCTCCTCCCCGGCAGGTAAGTCCCCCAAAACTTCCAGGGACTTACCCCTCAAACGGGAGGTCAGGTACCTTGCCCACAGATCCAGGGCCAGATGGTGTTGGAGGCAGGTTCCTTCAAAGGCCAGCAGAAAGGAATCCAGGTCTCCATCCTTTTCAAGCAGGGGAAAGTCCTCCACCCGGACCTTGGAAGCCTTGGTCCCTGGTGGGGCTGGAGCGTCCAGCGGGAGCCCGTGCTGAGCCATCTCCAGTCGGTGCCGGCGCTACGCAGCTTCACGGCGTTTAGTATGCTCACGCTCTGCTGCTCTGTTGGCCGTCGCTTGCTCATGCTCCGCTGCTTTCTCTGCTGCCGCTAGGAGTCTGTCATGGGCGGCGTCATTACCAGCCTCGAGCTGTGCCATAGCCGCTTGGAAAAGGGCCTCCGATCTGGACAGGCTGGGGTGGGCAGGTGGTGGGCAGTCCACTGCGGGACTGAGCACGGGGGTCTGGCTCCTTGGGGAGCCCTGGCTGAGCTCCCCCTCGCCTTCATTGGTATTGTCCTCCACCACCTCCTCATAGACCATAGCAATGGCCTCCCCCTTTGTCCTACTCCTGGTGCCTTCCGCCATCTTGGGAACCTCTGGTTACTGACACAGCTGCAACCCTGGCCTCGCACACAACTTATTATATTTGCACTCTGACCGTCTAGTGCTGGGCTGACCTTAAGACCCCAGCAGTGAAAATTACCACTGGTAGTCTCTAGTGTCTGGGAGTAGGGGTCCCACGCACACTATTACTCTGATCCCACCGCTTGCAACCAAGTGTGGAGGAACACACTCGGACCCGTTCCTCCCACGTCACCACCGTGACGTAACTACACAGGCACAGCTTTCCGGTGCCCCCTTTGTCTCTCAGGTCACTAAGGGAACTGCACCTAGAGCAAATGGTCGCCGGGGAGGAGGTCCTGTTACCCGCTGGGGGTTCTAAGATTCGTGATCAGCGTAAAAGCATCAGCCCAAGATTAAGTTTATAGTTTAATTGCCTTAAGGGCGCACTAGATAATTACAGAAATATACAGTAAATTTGCAGTCAGAGAAAAGATATAACAATAAGGGTACAAGACTTAAGAAATTAAGCTGGAGGTCAATTTACCAGATTGTAGGGTCATGTGGGTGCTGGGGAGCTCTGCAGTCCACAGGTACAAGAATCTTAGTTGCCGGACAGACCCCCAAAGCATGGGCCGCTGCTCCCCTCGGCAGGTCTGTCCCCAGGTCCTTCTTAGATCGTCATCGTCTGGATCTTCTGTGTGAAAGAATGAATGTCTGCCAGGGGCTGCTAGTCCTTAAACACGCTAAGTTCCTCCCCCTGTGTCAGAGGGTGGGCTAATAATCCATGCTCCTAGGATGGAGCCTAAGCATCTGGGACACAAAAAGGACGTATATTCCTGCATCTGCTAGCAGGTACATTCTAATTGAAGCCCTAGGCTTTTTTCCGGCCCCCTGCTGGCACGGCTCCGTACCTGACCTTTGAAGCTGTTTTTGGCCTATCCTCATTATCACACCAATGGCCCTGGCTATTTAGCATTGGAACACTAAATCCTGCTTGTATTTACTAAGTACACAGCACCTGGGGGTATAGAAGCCGTTAGCTGCCTGCAATTCCGGAACTTAGACCAAAATGGATGCCAAGCTCAGACATGTGGCCCCATATCTAAGATGGCGGCTGCTCCTTCATCACACAGCCTTTGAAATCATATACAGGAGATCTTTCTGTTACCTCAGCTAAAACCCTTTAGAAGGATAGATGAGGAATTTAGAATCATAGAATCATAGAATCGTAGAGTTGGAAGGGACCTCCTGGGCCATCTGGTCCAACCCCCTGCTCAAAGCAGGATTCGCTAAATCATCCCTGTCAGATGTCTGTCCAGCCTCTGTTTGAAGACTTCCATTGAAGGAGAACTCACCACTTCTCGTGGCAGCCTGTTCCACTCATTGATCACTCTAACTGTCAAAAAGTTTTTTCTAATATCTAATCTGTGTCTCCGCCCATTCAGTTTCATCCCATTGCTTCTAGTCTTTCCTTGTGCAAATGAGAATAAAGTTGATCCTTCTACAATATGACAGCCCTTTAGATATTTGTAGACAGCTATTAAGTCTCCTCTCAGTCTTCTCTTTTGCAAACTAAACATTCCCAAATCGTGCAACCTTTCCTCATAAGACAGGGTTTGCAGACCGGTCACCATTCTGGTCGCTCTTTTCTGAACTTGTTCCAGTTTGTTGATGTCTTTTTTAAAATGTGGTGCCCAAAACTGGACACAATATTCCAGATGAGGTCTGACCAAAGAGGAGTAGAGGGAAATAATGACTTCACGTGATCTAGACTGTATGCTTCTGTTAATACATCCTAGAATTGCATTTGCCTTTTTTGCTGCTGCATCACACTGTTGACTCATATTCAGTCTGTGATCTATTAGTATACCCAAGTCTTTTTCACATGTGCTGTCACTTAGCCCTATTCCTCCCATTCTATATATGCTTTTTTCGTTTTTATTGCCCAGATGTAGTACTTTGCATTTCTCCCTGTTATAAACCATTCTGTTAGTTGCTGCCCATTTCTCCAGTTTATTTAAATCTTTTTGAATCCTCTCTCTCTCTTCTCTAGTATTAGCTATCCCTCCTAGCTTTGTGTCATCAGCAAATTTAATCAGTTTACCCTAAATTCCTTCATCTAAATCGTTGATAAAGATGTTGAACAATACAGGGCCCAGGACAGAGCCCTGTGGTACCCCACTTGAGACATTCTTCCAACTGGATGTGCAGCCATTTACGACCACTCTTTGGGTCCGATCACTAAGCCAGTTATGAATCCACCTAACAGTTGCCTTGTCCATTCCATACTTAGTCATTTTTTCAATAAGGATTGTATGAGAGACTTTGTCAAATGCTTTGCTAAAGTCAAGATATACTATATCTACAGCATTTCCTTGATCCACCCAATCAGTGATACCGTCATAGAAGGAAATTAAGTTAGTCTGACATGACTTATTAGTTACAAACCCATGCTGACTCTGTTTAATCACTTCATTCTTATCCAGGTATTGACATACATGTTGTTTAATAATTTGTTCAAAGATCTTTCCTGGTATAGAAGTCAGACTCACCGGCCTATAGTTACCTGGGTCCACCTTCTTCCCCTTTTTGAAGATAGGAACAACATTTGCTCTTCTCCAGTCTTCTGGCACTTCTCCTGTTCTCCAAGAATTTTCAAAGATTATGGAGAGGGGTTCAAAAATTTCTTCTGCTATCTCCTTCAGTACTCTGGGGTGTAATTCATCTGGACCTGGAGACTTGAATTCATTTAGGTTAGCTAAGTGTTTCCTCACTATCTTTCTGTTTATAGATATCCTGGATTCTTCTATTCCCTTAATAGGACAGTGAATAACAGTTGATGTTACATTTCCTTTCTGAGAGAAAACAGATGCAAAATAGGAATTTAAAAGTTCAGCCTTCTCAACATCCTGTCTTACCATTTCATCATTTTCATCCTGTAAAAATCCTATAGCATCTTTGACTTTTCTTTTACTTTTGACATATCCCCAAAATCCTTTATTATTGCTTTTGACATCTCTTGCAAGCCTCAATTCATTTTCAGCTTTAGATAATCTGATTTGTGCCCTGCAGGTTCTGCAGACAGCATTATATTCTTCTTTAGATATGCCTCCCTCTTTCCATTTTATAAACATTTTTTTCTTCCTTTTAAGCATGTGCTTAAGTTCTGTGTTTATCCATCCTGGTTTCCTTAAATGCTTCCTATTCTTCCCTCTTTTCGGAATTGTTAACAACTGTGCTTTGAGAATTTCATTTTTCAAGATTTCCCATCCTTCCTGGACATTTTTGTCTTTAAGGATATCCAGCCATTTGATTGTACATTAGCAGAATATATGCAAAGGGTACTTCACACATAGTGAGATCGTTAGCAAGATCGCTGAAACGTCACAGGTTTTGTGACACAACAGTGACCTCACCAGCGATCACGCTATGTGTGACACATAGTGGCGACCGGCCCCCCGCTGTGATATTGCTGATTGTGCTTGAATGTCCGAGGCCATTTTTTGATCGTTGGTGTCCCGCTGGCCAGCATGCATCGCTGTGTTTGATGCCATAACAATGAAGAGCGACCTCAGAACTCAGGGACGCAGGCGTGATTTTGCTTTGTCTTTTCAACGCCCCCTCAGCTCCAATTGGTGGTCTCAAATTAAGATCTTTGTAGCTTTCCTTTTATAGGTCAGCTATCAATTATATGCAATCATAAGATTTAACATGTACAGTTATAATAATCGCGTGTCCTCGTGTCAGTGACTGTGGATCCACGAATAAATAGCGAACTAGCAACTCAGACAGGGACGCTGAAGCAAACCGCGTAGTGATAGCGCAGTAGTGGCCAATGGCCACCAATCGTACTGAGGGACATAGAAAAGGCCTCATAAAGCACGCCTATCGAGGTCTAAGTTGTCAGAATAGGTGCTGTGTGACAAGGTCCCAACGACCGCCGAGGTCGTTATACGGATCGCAGTATCGTTGCTGTACTTAAGTACATCTGCCTGTTTCACAGCTTACTAGCGACCATGTAGCGACGTACCAGCGATCCTTACCAGGTCGTATCATTGTCGGGATCGCTGGAGCGTCGCTATGTGTAACGGGACCCTAAGATATTAACTCACAAAGAAGTTTCTACTCCTAGTTTCTACCCTGCAGACTGGGTCCTTGTGAAGGTGCTAAAGAAGAAACACCGGCATCATCCTAAGTGGGAAGGTCCTTACCAAGTCCTGTTGAATTCTCCTACTGCAGTGAAGATTCCTGGATCCATCTCTCACACTGTAATCTTGTCAAGACAGGTAGGGACAGAGTAGGATCTGACTTGATTGTCAAAGTCCAGCTACAAAGGGAGGTTTTCCACAAGGAAAAGCTTGTCTCAAACTGGTGAAGAATCCCATTCATCCCCCTAACTGGCAGGATGGTCAGATCTAAGATGAGTACATCAGAGTTAGTCACATGTATAGTCTTCGTGACCATTGTGATGGGAGATTGGAAAATAATTGACCCAGCAGGAGAAAAAAGTCCAGGGTGGTAGAATGGTTTCAGATTTAAGACCTTGAATCTTAGGGCCCCGTTACACACAACGATATTGTGAACAATATCGTTGCAACGTCACCAGTTTGGCAACGTTGCAGCGATGTCAAAATGACATCGTTTCATGTGACATGTAGCACTGATCAGTTGGCTGACTGTTAATCATTGCCTGATGATCTGGGCCATAATTCTAACTAGCCGCGCGGCTCTTAGTTACCCGCTGTTTACTGTGGATACCAGCTTACTCGCTGGTCCTGATCGCTAGTGAGTCTGTCCATGTCCCAGTGATCCCGTCCACGTCGGATCATTGGTGGGATCGCTGGGACATTGAAGCGTGTAACGGGGCCCTTACTTTTGAAATCGGGCAGGAGGCTACCATGTTAGTGGATTTTAAGCATTTAAGCATGCCATCATACATTCACTACTTAAAAAACCATCCCTCGACCAAAACTGTGCCGCTAACTATAGACCTGTCTCTAATCTTCCCTTCATCTCTAAACTCCTGGAACACCTGGTCCACTCCCGTCTTATCCGCTATCTCTCAGAAAACTCTGTTCTCGACCCTCTCCAATCCGGTTTCCGCTCTTTACACTCCACTGAAACTGCCCTCACTAAAGTCTCTAATGATCTACTAACAGCTAAATCAAATGGTCATTACTCCATGCTAATTCTCTTGGATCTCTCTGCAGCATTCGACACTGTGGATCATCAGCTCCTCCTCACTATGCTCCGTTCCATTGGCCTCAAGGACACCGTTCTCTCCTGGTTCTCCTCCTATCTCTCTGACCGCTCCTTTACTGTATCTTTTGCCGGTTCCTCCTCCTCTCACCTTCCCCTTACTGTTGGGGTCCCCCAAGGATTGGTTTTAGGCCCCC
This sequence comes from Dendrobates tinctorius, assembly GCF_039654945.1. NCBI lineage: Eukaryota > Metazoa > Chordata > Amphibia > Anura > Dendrobatidae > Dendrobates > Dendrobates tinctorius. The sequence continues at coordinate 58,182,004 of NW_027361683.1, read as the reverse complement.
TCCTCTTCTCCTTGTACACTGCCCCTATTTGTCAAACAATCAGTAGATTTGGGTTCCAGTACCATCTCTATGCTGATGACACCCAATTATACGCTTCTTCTCCTGACATCACGCCAGCCTTTCTAGAAAACACCGGCGATTGTCTAAACGCTGTGTCTAATATCATGTCCTCACTATATCTGAAACTGAACCTGTCAAAAACTGAACTCCTGGTGTTTCCTCCCTCTACTAATGTACCTATACCCGACATTGCTATTTCTGTGGGTGGCTCCACTATTACTCCCCAGCAACAGGCCCGCTGTCTTGGGGTCATACTTGATTCCAAGCTTTCCTTTGCCCCCCACATTCGATCACTGGCTCGCTCTTGTCATCTGCACCTCAAAAACATTTCTAGAATTCGACCTTTTCTTACTTTTGACTCTGCAAAAACTCTTACTGTTTCTCTTATTCATTCTCGTCTCGACTATTGTAACTCTCTTCTAATCGGTCTCCCTCTTACCAAACTCTCCCCTCTCCAATCTGTCTTGAATGCTGCAGCCAGGATCATATTCCTCACCAATCGTTACACCGATGCCTCTACCTTGTTCCAGTCATTACACTGGCTACCCATCCACTCCAGAATTCAGTATAAACTTATTAACCTCACCCACAAAGCCCTCCATGGCTCAGCACCACCCTACATCTCCTCCCTTGTTTCAGTATACCACCCTACCCGCGCCCTCCGTTCTGCTGATGACCTGAGGTTAGTATCCTCAATAGTCAGAACCTCCCACTCCCGTCTCCAAGACTTTACACGTGCCGCGCCAATTCTTTGGAATGCACTTCCCAGGTCAATACGATTAGTCCCCAATCCCCACAATTTTAAGCGTGCCCTGAAAACACATTTATTCAGACTGGCCTATCGCCTCAACACATTAACCTAATCTATCCCTGTGTGGCACAGCTAAAAGTTTTACCATAACCAGATTTCCCGCATCATGTTCCCACATGCTTTATGCATCCATTAGCCCTCTGCATCTGTACTGTTACACACTTAACATTATGGCTGGTCCATACAATCAGGGCAACTGTTACCACCCACCTTTCGTGTCTACCTCTTTCCTCATAGACTGTAAGCTTGCGAGCAGGGCCCTCATTCCTCTTGGTATTTGTTATAATCTACTGTATGTGATTATTGTTATGCTGTAATGTCTATTGTCTGTACAAATCCCCTCTGAAATGTAAAGTGCTGCGGAATATGTCGGCGCTATAGAAATAAAATTTATTATTATTATTATTATTATTATTATTATTATTCTGTCTGCTGTATGAAGGATGCAAAAATAGGGAGCAATCTATCAAACTAGCAGAGTCTGATAAGTATGTTTGTGTTATAAGCTCTAATAGCATGGGGGACTGAATGTGTGTTGACTGATGTAAAGCAGCATGGACAACTGCGGCCCGAGACTATAGGTATAAGCCTTATGGCTACACAGATTTAAAAGCCAGATTTTCCATTAGGAGAGAGTAGACCTACCCTTACACAAATAAGAATAATTGTAATCAGCTACTGATAACTTTAATAAACTCTAAGATGAGGGACCAAAAGTTATAAGAGATGGGCAGCACGGTGGCTCAGTGGATAGCACTGCAGCCTTGCAGCACTGGCGTCCTGGGTTCAAATCCCACCAAGGACAACATCTGCAAGGAGTTTGTATGTTCTCCCAGTGTTTGTGTGGGTTTCCTCCGGGTACTCCGTTCAGAATAATACCAAACCAAGACCCAAGGAAGATATGCCAGAAAAGAAACATAACAGAGTCCATAGGACCCATAATTTGATTGTCTATCCTAACTTATGAAGATAAACTAACTCTAGAGACAGGCTGTGAGGAGAAATATGAATGGTTAGAATGGCTTACATATACTGCAAAAAGCTTAAAAAAATAAGTTATATAGTAAAACTTATGTTCCCTCAGAAAGGGATTGAAAATGTAAACAGTTATCATTTATATTATCCCCACTTGAGAAACCGGACATCCCGGACATGTTTTTCCTGGCAACTTGCCCTGTCCTGGATTGCCTCATACCTTTCTGACCGCATATTCAGCGTTTCCCACTCCCACACTACCTCCTCATCCCGCCCTCTATCTGTTGGAGTCCCCCAAGGCTCTGTCCTGGGGCCCCTACTTTTTTCCAACTATACTCTTGGCCTAGGACAACTCAAAGTCCCATGGCTTCCAGTACAAGCTGGATGCAGACGACACTCAGATCTACCTCTCTGGCCCAGATGTCACCTCTCTGCTGTCAAGAATCCCGGAGTGTCTATCAGCCATATCCTCCTTTTTCACCTCTCACTTCGTAAAACTCAATGTAGACAAAATTGAACTCATTATCTTTCCTCCATCTCACGTATCTTCCCTACCCGATCTATCTATTATGGTAAACGGCATTACGCTCTCTCCCGCACCTGAAATCCACTGTCTCGGAGTAACTCTCGACTCTGCCCTGTCCTTCAAATCACACGTCCAAACTCTTACCACCACCTGTCGCTTCCAATTCAAAAATATTTCCAGAATCTGTCCCTTCCTCAGCCCTCAATCTACTAAAACTCTTGTACATGCCCTCATTATCTCCCGCCTTGACTACTGCAACACTCTCCTCTGTGGCCTCCCTGCGAACTCTCTTGCACCAATCCAGTCTGTCCCCAACTCTGCTGCCCGACTAATTCACCTCTCTCCTCGCTACTCCTCTGTCTCTCCCCTCTGCAAATCCCTCCACTGGCTCCCAATTCACCAACGCATCCAGTTCAAACTATTAATACTGACCTACAAAGCCATCCACAACCTATCCCCTCCCTATATCTCTAAACTAATCTCCCAATATCTTCCCTCACGTAATCTTCGATCCTCCCAAGACCTCCTACTCTCCTCCGCACTTATTCGTTCCTCACACAACCGCCTCCAAGATTTCTCCCGAATATCCCCTATCCTCTGGAATTCCATGCCTCAACACGTCCAATTATCCACCACCCTCGGATCCTTCAAACGGAACCTGAAAACCCATCTTTTCAGGAAAGCTTACAGCCTGCAATAACCATTCTGCTGCCTCACCACCGCCCGAGCCACCGCCTCAAAACCATCAGAGCTGCTGCACCCCTGACCTTCTGTCTCTTCCCCACTATCCCAAAGAATGTAAGTCCGCAAGGACAGGGTCCTCTCCCCTCTGTACCAGTCTGTCATTGTAAATTTGCTTACTGTTAACGATATCTATAACTTTGTATTTAACCCCCCTTCTCATGTACAGCAGCATGGAATTAATGGCGCTATATAAATAAATAATAATAACTATACTTGTATTAGTCTTCCTGAGCATGGGTACGACTTTGGAGAGCTCCAAGGCGACTCTTGTAGAGAACGGATCATTGTCTCCCCCAGGGACAAGTACTCAGCCATATGGTCAAACCAGACTACCCTGAGAGCTGATATATGGTGGTTATGTGGTGATAAAAGGATAAGAGCCAGACTACCACATGGTTCCTAAGGGGATTGTGTGGTGATCCAGGTAATCATGCCATAACACCTGTTGTCAACAGGGATATGGCCAAAGGTACGAAGTGGGAAGAGAAAGAAGCGTGAAACTCTGCAACGATCCTTCCATTCTAGTTGCTACACACATGACACTGGAGTTCCCAAGGGAGTGCCCAACGAATACAAGGCTAGGAACCAGGTAGCAGCCGGGTGGGAACCCACAATTTGGTGGGTAACTATGAAAAAGCATATAGATTGGACAAATTACTATAAATAGCAGATTTGTTTTTTTATAGCCGAAAAGGGAGGTATTTATAAAATGTTTGGAGGATTTTGCTACACCTTTATCCCTAATACAGATCCTGACTGAAGTATCTCCAAAGCTCTTGATGGACTGACTGCCCTGTCTAATGAATTAGCTGAGAATTCTGGATATGATTTAGTTCCTGGATTGAAGGATGGTTTTGGAAATGGTTCAGATTATTCACTTCTGCATTGATATCTCTTACCATCGTGGCTAGTGTGCTAATCGTCTGTGGATGCTGTGCTATTCTAGGCATTAGAGCAATGTTCAAAGACTGACGCTGCCAAAACAAAAACTATGTATCAAGGAATGGAGACTATGGAATCTAATGAAAGAATGAAAATTTTGGGACTTAATAACTATACTAAGCATAAAACTCTCCCTCTAGATTTCTTTTTGACAGATTTCACAGAAGATCTTCATATAATCATATGAAGATCTTCTGTGAAATCTGTGAAAAAGAAATCTGTTCCCAATGTGTACAGATAAATGATTTCATTACAAGATGAGGGAATGTTATAATAATTGTGATAAAGTTCTTTCTTTTGTGTGTGTGTATATATACAGTGGGGCAAAAAAGTATTTAGTCAGTCAGCAATAGTGCAAGTTCCACCACTTAAAAAGATGAGAGGCGTCTGTAATTTACATCATAGGTAGACCTCAACTATGGGAGACAAACTGAGAAAAAAAATCCAGAAAATCACATTGTCTGTTTTTTTTTCATTTTATTTGCATATTATGGTGGAACATAAGTATTTGGTCAGAAACAAAATTTCATCTCAATACTTTGTGATATATCCTTTGTTGGCAATGACAGAGGTCAAACGTTTTCTGTAAGTCTTCACAAGGTTGCCACACACTGTTGTTGGTATGTTGGCCCATTCCTCCATGCAGATCTCCTCTAGAGCAGTGATGTTTTTGGCTTTTCGCTTGGCAACACGGACTTTCAACTCCCTCCAAAGGTTTTCTATAGGGTTGAGATCTGGAGACTGGCTAGGCCACTCCAGGACCTTGAAATGCTTCTTACGAAGCCACTCCTTCGTTGCCCTGGCGGTGTGCTTTGGATCATTGTCATGTTGAAAGACCCAGCCACGTTTCATATTCAATGCCCTTGCTGATGGAAGGAGGTTTGCACTCAAAATCTCACGATACATGGCCCCATTCATTCTTTCATGTACCCGGATCAGTCGTCCTGGCCCCTTTGCAGAGAAACAGCCCCAAAGCATGATGTTTCCACCACCATGCTTTACAGTAGGTATGGTGTTTGATGGATGCAACTCAGTATTCTTTTTCCTCCAAACACGACAAGTTGTGTTTCTACCAAACAGTTCCAGTTTGGTTTCATCAGACCATAGGACATTCTCCCAAAACTCCTCTGGATCATCCAAATGCTCTCTAGCAAACTTCAGACGGGCCAGGACATGTACAGGCTTAAGCAGTGGGACACGTCTGGCACTGCAGGATCTGAGTCCATGGTGGCGTAGTGTGTTACTTATGGTAGGGCTTGTTACATTGGTCCCAGCTCTCTGCAGTTCATTCACTAGGTCCCCCCGCGTGGTTCTGGGATTTTTGCTCACCGTTCTTGTGATCATTCTGACCCCACGGGGTGGGATTTTGCGTGGAGCACCAGATCAAGGGAGATTATCAGTGGTCTTGTATGTCTTCCATTTTCTAATTATTGCTCCCACAGTTGATTTCTTCACTCCAAGCTGGTTGGCTATTGCAGATTCAGTCTTCCCAGCCTGGTGCAGGGCTACAATTTTGTTTCTGGTGTCCTTTGACAGCTCTTTGGTCTTCACCATAGTGGAGTTTGGAGTCAGACTGCTTGAGGGTGTGCACAGGTGTCTCTTTATACTGATAACAAGTTTAAACAGGTGCCATTACTACAGGTAATGAGTGGAGGAAAGAGGAGACTCTTAAAGAAGAAGTTACAGGTCTGTGAGAGCCAGAAATCTTGTTTGCTTGTTTCTGACCAAATACTTATTTTCCACCATAATATGCAAATAAAATGAAAAAAAAACAGACAATGTGATTTTCTGGATTTTTTTTTCTCAGTTTGTCTCCCATAGTTGAGGTCTACCCATGATGTAAATTACAGACGCCTCTCATCTTTTTAAGTGGTGGAACTTGCACTATTGCTGACTGACTAAATACTTTTTTGCCCCACTGTAAATATATATCTATCTATATATATCTATTTATATATATATATATATATATATATATATATATATATACTAGCTGAAGAGCCCGGCGTTGCCTGGGCATAGTAACCAACTGTGGTTAGTTATAACAAATTATAATGATTATACTGCACATAATAACATATCACATCATATATTCAACACTACAGATTTGCAACACAAATTAACTAAACGATTACCCAAGTATTGATAGTATTTTATTTTCAACTCATTCAAGATTTTTGGTTTTTCCTTTCGGTGCAAAGATGAACAGATTTTTGGCAGTTCCAACTCTTGTACAGACCACGTAAAGTTGACCATGAGAAAAGCATGGAGATTGCAAATCGATCCCTACTACTTTCAAGGACTGTCCCTGAGCATTGTTAATGGACATTGCAAATAGCAGGTGAACTGGAAACTGGAGGCATTTAAAATCAAAAAACAAATCAGATGGAATGAGTGGAATTCTTGGAATGAAAATGTCCTCTCCTTTGGCACATCCTGATTCTGAGCTGTGTATCTAACCCTATCCTGTGTGATAATGTCTGATGAGCTGTGTTCCTAATCCTCTCCTGTGTGATACTTTCTACTGAGCTGTGTATCTAGTCCTATCATTTGTTACTGACTGCTCAGCCGTGTATCTAATCCTATCCTGTGTGATACTGACTGCTGAGCAGTGTATCTAATCCTATCCTGTGTGATACCATCTGCTGAGCTGTGTATCTAAACCTATCCTGTGTGATACTGACTGCTGAGCCATGTACCTAATCCTATCATGTGTGTTACTGACTGCTCAGCCGTGTATCTAATCCTATCCTGTGTGATTCTGACTGCAGAGCCGTGTATCTAATCCTATCCTGCATGATACTGACTGCAGAGCCATGAATCTAATCCTATTCTGTGTGATACTGTCTGCTGAGCCGTGTATCTAATCCTATCCTGTGTGATACTGTCTGCGGAGCCGTGTATCTATTCCTATCCTGTGTGATACTAACTGCTGAGCTGTGTATCTAATCCTATCCTGTCTGATACTGACTGCTGAGCTGTATATCTAATCCTATCTGTGTGATATGACTGCTGAGCCATGTGTCTAATCCTCTCCTGTGTGATACTGACTGCTGAGCTGTGTATCTAATGCTATCCTGTGTGATAGTCTGCTGAGCCATGTATCTAATCCTATCCTGTGTGATACTGACGGCTGAGCAGTGTATCTAATCCTATCATGTGTGATACTGTGATCTAACCCTATCCTGTGATACTGACTGCTGAGCCGTGTACCTAATCCTATCATGTGTGTTACTGACTGCTCAGTCGTGTATCTAATCCTATCCTGTGTGACACTGACTGCTGAGCCGTATATCAAATCCTATTCTGTGTGGTACTGTCTGCTGAGCCGTGTATCTAATACTATTCTGTGTGCTGAGCTGTGTACAGTTGTGGTCAAAAGTATTGACACCCCTGCAATTCTGTCAGATAATACTCAGTTTCTTCCTGAAAATGATTGCAAACACAAATTCTTTGGTATTATTATCTTAATTTAATTTGTCTTAAATGAAAAAACACAAAAAGAATTGTCCTAAAGCCAAATTCGATATAATTCCACACCAAACATAAAAAGAGGGTGGACAAAAGTATTGGCACTGTTTGAAAAATCATGTGATGCGTCTCTAAGTTGTGTAATTAACAGCACCTGTAACTTACCTGTGGCACCTAACAGGTGTTGGCAACAACTAAATCACACTTGCAGCCAGTTGACATGGATTAAAGTTGACTCAACCTCTGTCCTGTGTCCTTGTGTGTACCACATTGAGCATGGAGAAAAGAAAGCAGACCAAAGAACTGTCTGAGGACTTGAGAAACCAAATTGTGAGGAAGCATGAGCAATCTCAAGGCTACAAGTCCATCTCCAAAGACCTGAATGTTCCTGTGTCTACCGTGAGCGGTGTCATCAAGAAGTTTAACCCCTTACCTACAATGGACGTAATATTCCATCCATGTGACCATGGACCTAATTTCCATGGACGGAATATGGACGGAATATTACGTCATAGCGATCAGCAGCGCCCACGTGGTGAGCGCCGCTGATCGCGGCCGGGTGTCAGCTGATTATCACAGCTGACACCCGGCACAATGTGTTAGGGGTGGTCTAGGACCGCCCTCGACAAGTTAACCCCTTGCACACCACGATCAAACACGATCGCGGTGTACCGGGGGTTAAAGGGATGCATCGGCAGGGAGGGGTGATCTGTGATGTGACAGATCAGCAATCTGTCACAGGACAGTGATGTCCCACCTGGGACAATGTAATAAAGTTAAAATAAAAATAAAAAAGTGTAAAAATAATTTAAAAAAAAAAATCGCTAAATAAAAAAAAAAAATATTCCCAAATAAATTCATTTTTTGGAAATAAAAAAAAAACAATAAAAGTACACATATTTGGTATCGCCGCGTCCGTAACGACCCGCCCTATAAAACTGTACCATTACTTAACCCCTTTAGCGAACCCCTTAAAAAATAAAAGTAAAAAACAAAGCAAAAAATAATGATTTATTATCATACCGCCGAACAAAAAGTGCAATAACGCGCGATCAAAAAGACGCATATAAATATCCATGGTACCGCTGAATACATCATCTTGTCCCGCAAAAAACGAGCCGCGATACAGCATCATTAGCTAAAAAATAAAAAAGTTATAGCTCGCAGAATAAAGCGATGCAAAAATAATTATGTTTTATATAAAATTGTTTTCATTGCATAAAAGCGCCAAAGCATAAAAAAACAACCTAAATGAGGTATCGCTGTAACCGTACCGACCCGAAGAATAAAACCACTTTATCAATTTTACCGCACGTGGAACGGTGTAAACGCACCCCCAAAAGAAATTCACGAAACGCTGGTTTTTGTTCATTCTGCGTCCCAAAAATCGGAATAAAAAGCGATCAAAAGATGTCACGTGCCCGAACATGGTACCAATAAAAACGACAACTCGTCCCGCAAAAAATAAGAAATCACATGACTCGGTGGGTCAAAACCGTTATAGCTCTCAATATGTGGTGATGCAAAAACTATTTTTACAATAAAAAGCGTCTTTTAGAGAGCGACAGCTGCCAAACATAAAAACCCGCCAGAAATAGAAAATCAAACCCCCCGTTATCACCCCCTTAGTTAGGGAAAAATAATAAAATTAAAAGAAAATGTATTTATTTCCATTTTCCTATTAGGGTTAGGGCTAGGGCTAGGATTAGGATTAGGGCTGAGATTAGGGTTAGGGGTGTGTTGGGGTTAGGGTTGGAGTTAGAATTGGGGGTTTCCACTGTTTGGGCACATCAGGTGCTCTCCAAATGCAACATGGCATCTGATCTCAATTCCAGCCAATTCTGCATTGAAAAAGTCAAATGGTGCTCCTTCCCTTCCAAGCTCTGCCATGCGCCCAAACAGTAGTTTACCCCCACATATGGGGTATCAGCCTACTCCGGACAAATTGCAAAACAACTTTTGGGGTCCAATATCTCCTGTTACCCTTAGGAAAATAAAAAATTGGGGGCAAAAATATCATTTTTGTGGAAAAAAATGATTTTTTTATTTTCATGCCCAGGCGTTATAAACTTCTGTGAAGCACTTGGGGGTTCAAAGTGCTCACCATACATCTAGATAAGTTCCTTAGGGGGTCTAGTTTCCAAAATGGGGTCACTTGTGGGGAGTTTCAATAGTTTAGGTACATCAGGGGCTCTCCAAACGCACATGACACCCGCAGACCATTCCATCAAAGTCTGCATTCCAAAACGTCACTACTTCCCTCCTGAGCTCCGGCATGTGCCCATACAGTAGTTTTCTCCCACATATGAGGTATCAGCGTACTCAGGACAAATGGGATAACAACTTTTGGGGTCCAATTTCAACTGGTACCCTTGGGAAAATAAAAAAATTGGTGACTAAATGATCATGTTTGTGGAAAAAATACGATTTTTTTTTCACGCCCGGGCGTTATAAACTTCTGTGAAGCACTGGGGGGTTCAAAGTGCTCACCACACATCTAGATAAGTTCCTTGGGGGGTCTAGTTTCCAAAATGGTCATTTGTGGGGGGGGTTCACTGTTTTGGTACATCAGGGGCTTTCCAAACGCGACATGGTGTCCGATCTCAATTCCAGCCAAAAACGTCAAATGGCGCTGCTTCCCTTCCGAGCTCTGCCATGCGCCCAAATAGTGGTTTACCCCCACATGTGGTGTATCAGCATACTCAGGACAAATTGCACAATAACTTTTAGGGTCCTGTTACCCTTGGGAAAATAAAAATTGGGGGTGAAAAGATCATTTTTGTGGAAAAAATATGATTTTTTAATTGTACCGCTGTACGTTATAAACTTCTGTGAAACCCCTGTGAGTTCAAAGTTCTCACCACACATCTAGATAAGTTCCTTGGGGGGTCTAGTTTCCAAAATGGTGTCATTTGTGGGGGGTTTCCACTGTTTTGGTACATCAGGGGTTTTCCAATCGCGACATGGTGTCCGATTTCAATTCTAGCCAAAAAAAGTCAAATGGTGGTGCTTCCCTTCTGAGCTCTGCCATGCGCCCAAATAGTCGTTTACTCCCACATATGGGGTGTCAGTGTACTCAGGACAAATTGTAGAATAACTTTTAGGGTCCTGTTACCCTTGGGAAAATAAAAATTGGGGGTGAAAAGATCATTTTTGTGGAAAAAATATGATTTTTTAATTGTACCGCTGTACGTTATAAACTTCTGTGAAACCCCTGTGAGTTCAAAGTTCTCACCACACATCTAGATAAGTTCCTTGGGGGGTCTAGTTTCCAAAATGGGGTCACTTGTGTGGGGTTTCCACTGTTTAGGTACATCAGGGGCTCACCAAACGTGACATGGCGTCCGATCTGAATTCCAGCCAATTTTGCATTGAAAAACTCAAACGGCGCTCGTTCCCTTCTGAGCTCTGCCATGCGCTGAAACAGTGGTTCCCCCCCCGCATATCAGGTAACAGCGTACTCAGGACAAACTGCACAATAACTTTTGCAGTCCAATTTCTCCTGTTACCCTTGGTAAAATAAAAAAAATTGAACCTGAAGTATTTTGTTTTGTGAAAAAAAGTTAAATGTTCATTTTTTTTTAAATATTCAAAAAAATTCCTGTGACGCACCTGAAGGGTTAATAAACTTCTTGAATGTGGTTTTGAGCAACTTAAGGGGTGCAGTTTTTAGAATGGTGTCACTTTTGGGTATTTTCTATCATATAGACCCCTCAAAGTGGCTTCAAATGTGATGTGGTCCGTAAAAATAAAATGGTGTTGCAAAAATGAGAAATCGCTGGTCAAATTTTAACCCTTATAACTTCCTAAGAAAAAAAAATTTTGGTTCCAAAATTGTGCTGATGTGAAGTAAACATGTGGGAAATGTTATTTATTAAGGTTTTGTGTGCTGTATCTCTGTGATTTAAGGGCATAAAAATTCAAATTTGGAAAATTGCGAAATTTTAAGAATTTTCGCCAAATTTTGTTTTTTTTCACAAATAAACGCAAGTTATTTGAATGAAATTTTACCACTAACATGAAGTACAATATGTCACGTGAAAACATTGTCAGAATCACCGGGATCCATGGAAGCGTTTCAGAGTTATTACCTCATAAAGGGACAGTGGTCAGAATTGTAAAAATTGGCCCGGGAGTTAACGTGCAAACCACCCTTGGTAGTGAAGGGGTTAAAGCCCATGGCACTGTGGCTAACCTCCCTAGATGTGGACGGAAAATAAAAATTGACAAGAGATTTCAACGCAAGATTGTGTGGATGTTGGATAAAGAACCTTGACTAACATCCAAACAAGTTCAAGCTGCCCTGCAGTCCGAGGGTACAACAGTGTCAACCCGTACTATCCGTCGGCGTCTGAATGAAAAGGGACTGTATGGTAGGAGACCCAGGAAGACCCCACTTCTTACCCCGAGACATAAAAAAGCAAGGCTGGAGTTTGCCAAAACTTACCTGAAAAAGCCTAAAACGTTTTGGAAGAATGTTCTCTGGTCAGATGAGACAAAAGTAGAGCTTTTTGGGCAAAGGCATCAACATAGAGTTTACAGGAGAAAAAAAGAGGCATTCAAAGAAAAGAACACGGTCCCTACAGTCAAACACGGCAGAGGTTCCCTGATGTGTTGGGGTTGCTTTGCTGCCTCTGGCACTGGACTGCTTGACCGTGTGCATTCCATTATGAAGTCTGAAGACTACCAACAAATTTTGCAGCATAATGTAGGGCCCAGTGTGAGAAAGCTGGGTCTCCCTCAGAGGTCATGGGTCTTCCAGCAGGACAATGACCCAAAACACACTTCAAAAAGCACTAGAAAATGGTTTGAGAGAAAGCACTGGAGACTTCTAAGGTGGCCAGCAATGAGTCCAGACCTGAATCCCATAGAACACCTGTGGAGAGATCTAACAATGGCAGTTTGGAGAAGGCACCCTTCAAATATCAGGGACCTGGAGCAGTTTGCCAAAGAATAATGGACTAAAATTCCAGCAGAGCATTGTAAGAAACTCATTGATGGTTACCGGAAGCGGTTGGTTGCAGTTATTTTGGCTAAAGGTTGTGCAACCAAGTATTAGGCTGAGGGTGCCAATACTTTTGTCTCGCCCATTTTTGGAGTTTTGTGTGAAATGATCAATGTTTTGCTTTTTGCTTCATTCTCTTTTGTGTTTTTTCATTTAAGACAAATTAAATGAAAATAATAATACCAAAGAATTTGTGTTTGCAATCATTTTCAGGAAGAAACTGAGTATTATCTGACAGAATTGCAGGGGTGTCAATACTTTTGGCCACAACTGTATCTAATCTTATCCTGTGTGATACTGCCTGTTGAGCCGTGTATCTATTCCTATCCTGTGTGATACTGACTGCTGAGCTTTGTATCTAATCCTATCCTGTGTGATACTGACTGCTGAGCTGTGTATCTAATCCTATCCTGTGTGATACTGACTGCTGAGCCATGTGTCTAATCCTCTCCTGTGTGATACTGACTGCTGAGCTGTGTATCTAATCCTATCCTGTGTGATACTAACTGCTGAGCCGTGTATCTAATCCTATCCTGTGTGATACTGGGTTCCCCCTGCAGTCTGTGTCAGAGGGTGGTCTGTGTTGGCACGGTAATAAATTGTGTTATTTCCAGCTTTACAGAAGGACGATAACATCATAGAAATGATAAGAATAATAGGCCAAATTGTTTGGTGAATTGGAAAGCGCAGGGTTAAAATTTTGCATCAAAACATAGCCTATGACGCTCTCGGGGTCCAGACGTGTGACTGTGCAAAATTTTGTGGCTGTAGCTGCGACGGTGCAGATGCCAGTCCCAGACATACACACATACAGTACATACATTCAATCATACACACACACAACCACATTGAGCTTTATATATTTGATTTTTCACCTGCTTGTTTCCACTTCCACCAATCTTTCAGTTTATAGTCTTATCAATACCGGATGGTTTGCCATCCATTTACCTCAGAAGGGTCTTAACCCTTTCGCGCCTGAGCCTGTTTTTGCCTTCGTGACCAGGCCAATTTTTTCAATTCTGACCAGTGTCACTTTATGAGGCCATAACTCTAGAACGCTTCAACGGATCCTGGTGATTCTGACATTGTTTTCTCATGACATATTGTACTTCAGGATAGTGGTAAAATTTCTTAGATATGAACTGCACTTATATGTTAAAAAAATCGAAATTTGGTGAAAATTTTGAAAATTTTGCAATTTTCAAACTTTTAATTTTTATGCCCTTAAATCAGAGTGTGATATCGCACAAAATAGTTAATAAATAACATTTCCCACATGTCTACTTTACATCTGCACAATTTTGGAAACATAATTTTTTTTTTTTAGGAAGTTATAAGGGTTAAAAGTTGACCAGCGATTTCTCATTTTTACAACAAAATTTACAACACCATTTTTTTAGGGACCACCTCACATTTGAAGTGAGTTTGGGGGGTCAATATGACAGAAAATACCCAAAAGTGACACCATTCTAAATACTGCACCTCTCAATGTACTCAAAACCACATTCAAGAAGTTTATTAACCCTTCAGGTGCTTCACATGAATGAATGGAATGTGGAAGGAAAAAATAAACATTTAACTTTTTTTCACAAACATTTTACTTCAGAACCATTTTTTTTATTTTCACAAGTGTAAAAACAGAAAATGAACCTCAAAATTTTTTGTGCAATTTCTCCCAAATACGCCGACACCCCGTATGTGGGGCTAAACCACTGTTTGAGCACACGGCAGAGCTCAGAAAAGAAGGAGTGCCGTTTGACTTTTTCAATGCAGAATTGGCTGGAATTGAGATAGGACGCCATGTCGCATTTGGAGTGCCCCTGATGTGCCTAAACAGTGGAAACCCCCACAAGTGACCCCATTTTGGAAACTAGACCCCTTAAAGAACTTATCTAGATGTGTCGTGAGCACTTTGAACCCCCAAGTGCTTCGCAGAAGTTTATAACGTAGAGCCATGAAAATAAAAAATCATTTTTGTTCCACAAAATGATCTTTTAGCCCCCAATTTTTTATTTTCACAAGGGTAACAGGAGAATTTGGACCCCAAAAGTTGTTGTCCAATTTGTCCTGAGTACACTGGTACCCCATATGTGGAAGAAAACTACTGTTTGGGCACACGGTGGGGCTCGGAAGGGAAGTAGTGACGTTTTGGAATGCAGACTTTGATGGAATGGTCTGCAGGTGTCATGTCGCGTTTGCAGAGCCCCTGATGTGCCTAAACAGTGGAAACCCTCCACAAGTGACCCCTTTTTGGAAACTAGACCCCCCCAAGGAACTTATCTAGATGTGTGGTGAGCACTTTGAACCCCCAAGTATTTCACTAAAGTTTATAATGTAGAGCCGTGAAATAAAAAAATCATTTTTTTTCCACAAAAATGATCTTTTAGCTCCCAATTTTTATTTTCACAAGGGTAACAGGAGAAATTGGACCCTAAGAGTTGTTGTCCAATTTGTCCTGAGGACGCTGGTACCCCACATGTGGGGGGGAACCACTGTTTGGGCACACGGTGGGGCTCGGAAGGGAAGTATTGACGTTCTGGAATGCAGACTTTGATGGAATGGTCTGCGGGCGTCATGTTGCGTTTACAGAGCCCCTGATGTACCTAAACGCTAACCCCAACACACCCCTAACCCAAGCCCTAACCCTAGCCTGCCTACCTGCTTTTTTTTTCTTTACTTTTTTTTATTTTTGTGTTATTTTTTGTATTTTTGACTCATAGTAACGCCACTTCTCCTCTGATCTCACACTGACAGATGATCAGAGGAGAAGCAGCATTACTATGTGACAAGATCGCTGCCCGGCACATAGTAACGCCACTTCTCCTCTGATCTCACACTGACAGATGAGCAGAGGTGAAGCAGCGTTACTGTGTGACAAGATCGCTGCCTGGCACAGCTGTGTCAGGCAGCGATCAGCTGTGCCAGGCAGCGATCTAGTCACACAGTAACGCTGCTTCACCTCTGCTCATCTGTCAGCCTGAGCTCAGAGGAGAAGTCGCGTTATAATGAGGGAGATCGCCGCGAAACAAGCAGCTTTCCCAGCGAGCTCTCTCATTGGCTGCTGTGACGCGACGTCATCAGGACCTGAACCAATCAGGTCTCGATGACGTTGGGGGTCCCAGCATGCATTGTGCACTGGGATCCCCGCGTTATAAGGTATGAGGGGGTCCCGGGGGGCACAAAACCGCCGACAGTAGATAAACGTCGGCGCTGCACAAAGCCCAGCAAGCGCCAACGTTTATCTACTGTGGGCGGTCGGGAAGAGGTTAATCAACCAAAATATATATATATATATATATATATATATATTGTATATAGATTTACACGTGATATTAATATTTTGTTATAGCGGTATTTGATTTTATACTCCTCTGTTTAATACTGATGCATTAATGGTAGAGAACGCCCTTCTAAAGGAAATCATACCCAGATTTGGGGTTCCAGAAAATATATAGTGACAATGGTCCACACTTTGTAAACTAAGTAATATCACTATTAGCTAAAACATTGTCAGCTGAATTAAAAAAAAAACACTGTGCCTATCATCCTCAGTCCGCCAGACTGGTTGAGAGACACAATGGAATCTTGAAAAATAAGTTGAGAAAAACCATGCAGGAAATAAGGAAAAAAATAGGTACTAAACACATATTTCACACCAACATCTGTAGGACTGACAGCCTTTGAAATCATATACGGGAGATCTTTCTGTTACCTCAGCTAAAACCCTTTAGAAGGATAGATGAGGAATTTGATTGTACATTAGCAGAATATATGGCTAAAGGGTACTTCACACACAGCGAGATCGTTAGCGAGATAGCTGAAACGTCACAGGTTTTGTGACGCAACAGCGACCTCACCAGCGATCACGCTATGTGTGACACATAGCGGCGACCGGCCCCCCGCTGTGATATTGCTGATTGTGCTTGAATGTCCTAGGCCATTTTTTGATCGCTGGTGTCCCGCTGGCCAGCATGCATCGCTGTGTTTGATGCCATAACAACGATGAGCGACCTCAGAACTCAGGGACGCAGGCGTGATTTTGCTTTGTCTTTTCAACGCCCCCTCAGCTCCAATTGGTGGTCTCAAATTAGGATCTTTGTAGCTTTCCTTTTATAGGTCAGCTATCAATTATATGCAATCATAAGATTTAACATGTACAGTTATAATAATCGCGTGTCCTCGTGTCAGTGATTGTGGATCCACGAATAAATAGTGCACTAGCGACTCAGACAGGGATGCTGAAGCAAACCGCGTAGTGACAGCGCAGTAGTGGCCAATGGCCACCAATCGGAGCAGAGGGACATGGAAAATGCCTCATAAAGCACTCCTATCGAGGTCTGAGTCGTCAGAATAGGTGCTGTGTGACAAGGTCCCAACGACCGCCGAGGTCGTTATACGGATCGCAGTATCGTTGCTGCGTCGATAAGTACATCTGCCTGTTTCACAGCTTACTAGCGACCATGTAGCGACGTACCAGCGATCCTTACCAGGTCGTATCATTGTCGGGATCGCTGGAGCGTCGTATGTGTAACGGGACCGTAAGATATTAACTCACAAAGAAGTTATTACTCCTAGTTTCTACCCTGCAGACTGGGTCCTTGTGAAGGTGATAAAGAAGAAACACCGGCATCATCCTAAGTGGGAAGGTCCTTACCAAGTCCTGTTGAATTCTCCTACTGCAGTGAAGGTTCCTGGATCCATCTCTCACACTGTAAACTTGTCAGACAGGTAGGGACAGAGTAGGATCTGACTTGATTGTCAAAGTCCAGCTACAAAGGGAGGTTTTCCACAAGGAAAAGCTTGTCTCAAACTGCTGAAGAATCCCATTCATCCCCCTAACCGGCAGGACGGTCAGATCTAGGACGAGTACATCAAGGTTAGTCACATGTATAGTCTTCATGACCATTGTGATGGGAGATTGGAAAGTAATTGACTCAGCAGGAGAAAAAAGTCCAGGGTGGTAGAATGGTTTCAGATTTAAAACCTTGAATCTTAGGGCCCCGTACACACAACGATATTGTGAACGATATCGTTGCAACGTCACCAGTTTGGCGACGTTGCAGTGATGTCGAAATGACATCGTTTCGTGTGAAATATAGCACTCATCAGTTGGCTGATTGTTAATCGTTGCTTGATGATCTGGGCCATAATTCTATCTAGCCGCGCGGCTCTTAGTTACCCGCTGTTTACCGTGGATACCAGCTTGCTCGCTGGTCCTGATCGCTGGTGAGTCTGTCTATGTGACAGCTCACCAGCGATCAGCCTAACTATGTCCCAGTGATCCCGTCCACGTCGGATCATTGGTGAGATCGCTGGGACATTGAAGCGTGTAACGGGGCCTGTTATGAATGGGTCACCGAGGAGAAAAAAAACAAATCAAGCTAAACCACAGAAAATCCAATCTTAAATCCAATCTGAGAATCCTGAGATCCAATCGTCATCCTCATTCTCAGGTGGCAGATCTCCACCGATCAAACTAGCCACACCACCTCCCGTCACCACCAGAGGAAGTCCAGAAGGGGAACTCACAACTGGTGAACCAGAGAATGAACTCACAACAGTACCCCACCTTGAGGAGGGGTCACCAAACCCTAATCCACACCACCAGGCCGATCAGGATGGGCCCGGTGAAAAGCACGAACCAGTCTATTGGCATGAATATCGGAGGCAGAGACCTAAGAATAATCCTCCTGACCATAACCCTTCCATTTGACCAAATACTGGAGTCTCCGTCTAACCAAACGAGAATCCAATATTTTCTCTACCTCATATTCCACATTGCCTTCGACCAACACAGGGTCAGGAGGTGCTGCCATAGGAACCACTGGCTCAACAAACCTCTTCAACAGAGATTTGTGAAATACGTTATGGATCTTGAACATAACTGGAAGAGCCAATCGAAACTAAACAGGATTAAGAATTTCCAAAATCTTATAAGGACCAATAAATCTTGGCTTAAATTTAGGAGATGCAACCTTCATAGGAATATTCTTAGACGACAACCAAACCATATCACCCACTTTAAACCGGGGACCAATGGTCCTATGCCGGTTGGAAAATCACTGGGTCTTTTCCTGAGAGAGTCACAGCTTATCCACCACTTAGTCCCATATCTGCTGTATTCTCTTAACCACAGTGTCCACACCTGGGCAGGACGAAGATTCCACTTGCCCTGAAGAGAATCGAGGATGAATCCCAAAATTACAGAAAAAGGGTGACATCAAAGTGCAGAACTAGCTCTATTGTTCAGTGCGAATTCAGCCAAGGGCAAAAATGAGACCCAATCATCCTGATCAGCAGATATAAAACATCTCAAATAAGACTCCAAGGTCTGGTTTGTTCTCTCAGTCTGTCCATTGGTCTGGGGATGAAACGTGGAGGAGAAGAATAACTGAATTCCCAGATTGGAACAAAAGGCTTTCCAGAATCTGGAAACAAACTGGACTCCTCTGTCGGACACAATGTTCTCAGGAATCCCATGTAACCGAACCACCTGTTGTAAAAACAAGGGCACCAACTCAGCAGAAGATGGCAACTTTGGGAGTGGTACAAGATGGACCATCTTCGAAAATCTATCACAAATCACCCAGATAACAGTCATTCTCTGAGAGACAGGAAGATCAGAAATAAAATCCATTGAGATATGAGTCCATGGCCTATTGGGCACCGGCAAGGGCATCAGCAACTCACTAGAACGAGAACAGGGTTTAGACCGAGAACAAGTCCCACAGGATTGTACAAAATTACTGACGTCACGAGATAAGGCAGGCCACCAAAAGGACCGACTCACCAAATCTCTGGTACCAAAAATACCTGGATGACCAGCCAATGCGGAGCAATGAATTTCAGACATCACTCTCTTTCTCCACTGGTCAGGAACATACAATTTTCCCATAGAGCAACGCTCAGGTTTATCCTCCTGAAATTCCTCCAGGGCACGTCTCAAATCGGGCGAAATGGCAGAAAGAACTACCCCCTCACCTAGGATGGTAGTAGGCTCGGTCACACTAAGAGAATCGGCAAAGAAACTCCTAGAAAGAGCGTCTGCCTTAACATTCTTAGTGCCCGGAAGAAAAGAGACCACAAAATTAAAACGCGTGAAAAACAAGGCCCATCTAGCCTGTCTAGGATTCAAGCGTTTGGCCGACTCCAGATAAATCAAATTCTTGTGATCAGTGAGGACCACAATTTGATGTCTAGCTCCCTCCAACCAATGTCTCCACTCCTCAAATGCCCACTTCATGGCCAACAATTCCCGATTCCCCATGTCATAGTTGCGTTCAGATGGGGAGAACTTTCGAGAAAAGAAGGCACAGGGATTCATCTTAGAAGTCACAGGGTCTTTTTGGGACAAAACAGCTCCTGCACCAATCTCAGAAGCATCTACCTCCACCTGAAATGGAAGTGAGACATCAGGTTGCCGTAAAACTGGAGCTGAAGTAAATCTCTGCTTAAGCTCCTGAAATGCTGAGATAGCCTCAGGAGACCAATTCAGCACATCAGCGCCCTTCTTGGTCAGATCAGTCAGTGGTTTGACAATACCAGAAAAATTACCTATAAATTTACGATAGAAATTAGCAAAACCCAATAACTTCTGGAGGGCCTTCAAAGAAGTAGGCTGAACCCAATCATAAATGGCCTGTACCTTGGCCGGGTCCATTTCAATAGTCGATGGAGATAAGATAAATCCTAAAAATGAAATCCTCTGTACACCAAAGAGGCATTTCGATCCCTTAACAAACAGGGAATTCTCTCTCAAAATCCTGAACACAATCCGGACGTGTTCCACATGAGAATCCCAATCACTAGAAAAGATCAAAATATCATCCAGATAGATGATCAAAAACTTATCCACAAAGTCACGGAAAATATCATTCATAAAGGACTGGAAGACAGAAGGGGCATTAGAGAGCCCAAAAGGCATCACCAGGTACTCAAAATGTCCCTCCGGAGTATTAAACGCCGTCTTCCATTCATCCCCGTGCTTGATGCGAATAAGATTATACGCCCCCCTGAGGTCTAGTTTAGTAAACCAGCAGGCACTGTTAACTCTGGAGAATAAATCAGACATCAGAGGTAACGGGTACTGATATTTAACCGTCATCTTGTTAAGGGAACGATAATCAATACACGGTCTTAATGAACCATCTTTCTTGGCCACAAAAAAAACCACAGTAACTAAAGGTGAGGAGGATGGTCTAATATGACCCTTCTCCAATGACTCCATAATATAGGATCGCATAGCATGATGTTCGGGTACTGATAAGTTGAAAAGCCGACCCTTTGGAAATTTACACCCAGACATCAACTCAATTGCACAGTCATAACTCCTATGAGGAGGCAAAGACGCAGACTTGCTCTCACTAAATACATCAGAAAAATCGGCTAGGTAATCAGGAATATCATGAGACTGAGAAGAGGTGGAGAAAACAGGAGCATCTCTAAGAACACACTGACAACCCCAACTCACCACAGACCCAGATTTCCAATCCAAAACTGGATTATGAGTTTGCAACCAAGGAAAACCCAGAACAATAGTATCATGCAAATTATGCAGCACCAAAAATTTACAATTTTCTTGGTGGTCTGGGGCAACCCGCCTCGTCACCTGGTTCCAAAACTGAGGTTTATTCTCCGCCAAAGGAGTAGCATCAATACCCCTCAAAGGAATAGGCGTCCGCAGAGGCGTCATGGAAAATCCACAATGTTTAGCAAAGTCCAAATCCATCAGAGTCAACGCTGCTCCTGAATCCACAAAAGCCTTCGTGGAAAATGTGAATAAGGAGCAGATCAGTGTAATTGCCAAAAGAAACTTAGGTTGTATACTGCCCAAAGCAAATGTGTGTGCAAAACGTTTCTCTCGTTTTGGGCGGACAGAAATAATATGAGAGACGTCTCCACAGAAAAAACACAGCTTATTACGCCTTCTGAACCCTTGCGAAAAGGGCTGAACCCTTCCGAAACTCCTGACGTTGCGCCCTAGACAAAACTCTATCACACTGCATAGGTTCAGACATTTGTCCAAAAGGTGGCAACTCCTCTCGTGTAGTTTTGCGTTCACGTAAACGCCGATCAATTTGAATGGCTAATGACATAGAATCGTCAAGACAAGAGGGAACAGGAAATCGCACCATAGTATCTTTTACGGTTTCTGACAAACCCTTCCGAAAGAGAGCTGCCAAGCCGCCATCATTCCAGGTAGTAAGGACTTTCGGAATTTTTGACAGTATAACTCTGCAGAATCCTGACCCTGGTTCAATGCCAATAGGGCTTTCTCAGCTTGATCAATAGCATTAGGTTCTTCATACAACAACTTCAAGGCGTGAAAAAATGCATCCACATTAGTCAGAATAGGATCTTCAGGTGTCAAAGAAAACGCCCAATCCTGGGGATCGCCGCGCAGCAAAGAGATGACAATTTTAACCTGTTGCGCATTGCTCCCCAATGAATTAGGCTTCAAGGCAAGAAATAATTTACAATTATTCTTAAAATTCAAAAATTTAGACCGATCCCCAAAAAACACATCAGGAGTAGGGATCCTTGGTTCAGCAGCATGTGAATGAGCGAGATAGGCGGAAATTCCCTGCACTTCAGCAGTGAGCTGCTCCACACGATCAGACAATTGCTTAATCTCCATTTAAAAAAAAAAAATCCTCCTACGGCCCCAGAGAAAAAGAGGAAAAAATATACATATAAAAAAAAATTAATTCTGACAATTTTTTTTTTTTTACAATTCTTTCCTGCTTTTGAGTACCCTAGAATCTGCGGTATGGCTGGTGATTCTGTTATGAATGGCTCACCGAGGAGAAAAAAAACAAAACAAGTCTCTCGCATGGAAACCTGGCACTGCCGCCGGCACTGGGACTGAAGCATGCGGTTACATGTACTTCTATGCAGCCGCCCCCTCCGGTCCGAGTGCCGGTGGCAGTGCCAGGTTTCCATGCGAGAGACTCACACGAGAATCACGCGAGTCTCTCGCAAGTGAGTATGAGCCCTAAGGGTAGGGTAAGTAATATAACGTGATTTTAGGCAAAACCTGTGGAGAGATCAGGTCCGGCTCCAATCATTATATAGGGTTAAGCTGGTTTCACACTTGCATATTTTGGATGCACACGGATCCGTTTTCATCTCCATTGACTTTCAGTGGTGACGGATGGGACTTGCGTGTGCATCCAATTGTCACCGTTTTCCCACAGAGCCGTGTGTCTGCATATTTTATCAGATGCACAAAGACGCAACTTGTTGCAGTTTTGTGTCATCTGAAAAACACACAGGCACAGGGAGACGCACGGATCCACGGCTACACTTCTGGAATTAAAATGGAGCTCTATGGAGCACGGATCCAGGACAACATGGATCCATGTGATTCCGTGTGCTGAAATCTGTTTTGCGGCACTGAGCATGCTCGGAAGCGAGGGATGTGCTGTATGGGACCAGTATGCAGACATAATATAGAATATGTCCACATGCTGCTCTGTCATACAGTGATCTTTCCTGCCTCACTAGAAGGGCTTATGCCCTGTGTTATAGTGTGGTAATGATTATAAAATGTATTGGGAGCATGTATATAACATGGGGGCACCTGGTTAGGGGCTGCACAAGTGGGGCTGTGTTCACACTAGCGTTGTGGTACGGTGCGTTGTGATGCGTAGCAATCCTGATGCATCCTGATCCAGATTACATCACTATACTTAACATAGGGACGCACGGACCTGCGTTTGCATCAGGATCAGGATGCATCATGGGGTATAACGAAGCCTCACTGTACATGAGAAACCGGAGCGAGGATTAGGGGCCTGATCACAAGAGCTGACAATCTGAGGAAACAGCAATGCTGAATAACAGTCTACACTGCGTCACTAGATCCTTATACAGGGGTATAACGAGGCCTCACTGCACAGGAGAGCATGGAGCGAGGAGCAGAGGCCTGATCACAAGAGCTGACAATCTCAGGAAACAGCAATGCTGAATAACAGTCTACACTGCGTCACTAGATCCTTATACAGGTGTATAATGAGGCCTCACTGTACAGGAGAAACCGGAGCCGAGGAGCCGGGGCCTGATCACAAGAGCTGACAATCTGAGGAGACAGCAATGCTGAATAAAAGTCTACACTGCATCACTAGATCCTTATGCAGGTGGAGAATGAGGCCCTCACTTTACAGGCAAAGACCTAGAACGATGACTGTGGAAAACGGATTTCTATTTAAAAAAAGAGCCGTTTAAAGAGCCAAAAGAGCCGGCTCTTTATGGTGAGCGGAGCCGAATGAGCCGGATCACTAAAAAGAGCCGAACTTCCCATCACTAGCTGCCACACTTGTTAGAAGGCCACGCCCCCCCAATTTTTCTACTTTTAAGTAGGGTGTTAATCAAGTCTGCGGAGAAACCTTTATATTTTAGCAGTGACCGTTCAAAATCCACGCCGTCAGATGTAGGCCAGCCACCTGAGGATGGTAAATCTGGCCCTGGGATAGGAGATCTGGGATGTCCGGAAGAACCCACGGATCGGACACAGACATGGTCCTGAGGCATGAGAACCACGCCCTCCTGGGCCAAAAAGGAGAGATCACTATAATCCTCGCCCTGTCTTTTCTGATTTTCCTCATCACCAGGGGTAGTTGAGACAGGGGAGGGAAGGCATAAGCTAGCCTGAAGTCTCACTTTATCAGAAAAGTGTCTACCGCCAGAGGGTCCTCTCTGGGATTCAGTAAGAAGAATTGCCTCACTTTCCTGTTCTCCCTGGTGGCGAAAGAGATCCACCTCTGGTTGCCCCCATTTTTGTACAATCAGGTCGAAGATGGAGGTTTTTAGGGACCATTCCTCTTGTTTTAGCAGATTGCGGCTTAAGAAATCTGCCATGGTGTTTTCTCTTCCTTTTATATGTAGAGCTGTTAAAGATAGAAAATGCTGCTCTGCTAGTTGGAACAAACGCACTGCTATATTCATCAGGGGTCTGGAACGAGTCCCACCTTGGTGATTGATATAAGCCACGGTGACCTGATTGTCGGAGAACACTCGTATGTGATGACCCTGCAGATACATAAGGAGCTTTTTAGCTGCCTGCTCCACCGCTGTCTATTCTTTCAGGTTAGATTGCATTTCTACCTGAAGATGCTCCCATAGGCCCTGGACCAAAATCTCACCCATATGAGCCTCCCAACCGGAAGGGCTTGCGTCTGTGGTGACTATGCGGGATATGTTATACTCCCAGGGCACCCCTCTGGATAAGTTATTCCTTTCTAACCACCACTCTAGGGACTCCCTCGTGTTTCGGGATAAAGTTAGCTGGCCCTCCAGGTAACCCCCAAGGACTCTTTGATGTAATAAAACCTCACCTTGTAGTTTCCTTGTATGAAACGGCCCACTGGACCGCGGGGATACAGGACAAGAGAGAGCCCAGAAGGGACATACCGTATATACTCGTGTATAAGCCGAGATTTTCAGGCCATTTTTTTGGGCTGAAAGTCCCCCTCTCGGCTTATACACGAGTTATATACGGGGGTCGGCGGGGGAGTGGGGGATGTCAGAGACCATACTCCCCCCTCCTGGCACGGTCTCTGCAGCCCCCCTGCTTCCCCCATGATCTCAGTGTCCCAGCTGTTCCTGCATTCAG
This sequence comes from Dendrobates tinctorius, assembly GCF_039654945.1. Classification (NCBI taxonomy): domain Eukaryota; kingdom Metazoa; phylum Chordata; class Amphibia; order Anura; family Dendrobatidae; genus Dendrobates; species Dendrobates tinctorius. Next base: position 58,156,857 of record NW_027361683.1, on the reverse strand, counting down.
CGGTCACGTGGTACTGCTCATTAAACTCATGAATATGCGCATATTTAATTAATGGTACCATGTGACCGCTGAATGCAGAAACAGCCTGGGACGCCGACATCATGCTGGAAGCAGCAGGGGCTCAAGACTAGAGACCGGGCGCCAGGAGGGGGCTGGTGAGTTTGACGGGGGAGCAGAGCAATACTTACCGCTCCCCATTCCATCGCTGTCTCCGGGTCCTCTGGCTGTGACTTAGCGGAGGGTGCGGTGACGTAGTTAGTGCGCGCCCTCTGCTAACGTCACTGCACAGGACCCGGGAAACAACGATGGAACCGGGAACGGTAAATATAGCCAGTGCAGGGGGGCCTGAGCCAGCGGCTACACCGGCACCTGGCCCCCAGCGACGGAGAGGTGAATGTCTTTTTTTTTTTATAGCAGCACCAGCGGCAGCAGCAGCTTATGGGGGGTATTTTGTGTATGGAGCATCTTGGGCCACCATTAAACCCTGTGCATCATATGGGGGGTATTTTCTGTATGGAGCATCTTGGGCCACCATTAACCCCTGTGCATCATATGGGGGGTATTTTATGTATGGAGCATCTTGAGCCACCATTAACCCCTGTGCATCATATGGGGGGTATTTTATGTATGGAGCATCTTGAGCCACCATTAACCCCTGTGCATCATATGGGGGGTATTTTATGTATGGAGCATCTTGGGCCACCATTAACCCCTGTGCATCATATGGGGGGTATTTTATGTATGGAGCATCTTGGGCCACCATTAACCCCTGTGCATAATAATAATAATCTTTATTTTTATATAGCGCTAACATATTCCGCAGCGCTTTACAGTTTGCACACATTTTCATCGCTGTCCCCGATGGGGCTCACAATCTAAATTCCCTGTCAGTATGTCTTTGGAGTGCATTATATGGGGGGTATTTATGTATGGAGTATCTTAGACCACCATTAACCCCTGTGCAGCATATGGGGGGTATTTTATGTATGGAGCATCTTGGGCCACCATTAACCCCTGTGCATCATAAGGGGGTTATTTTATGTATGGAGCATCTTGGGCCACCATTAAACCCTGTGCATCATATGGGGGGTATTTTATGTATGGAGCATCTTGGGCCACCATTAACCCCTGTGCATCATATGGGGGGTATTTTATGTATGGAGCATCTTGGGCCACCATTAACCCTTGTGCAGCAATATATGGGGGGATTTATCCTTGGAGCATCTTGTTGGGCCACCATTAACCCTTTTGCAGCATTTTATGGGGGTATTTATCTATGGAGCATCTTTTTGGACCACCATTAACCCTTGTGCAGCACCACCCTCGGCTTATACATGAGTCAATACATTTTCCCAATTTTTTATAGCAAAATTAGGGGGGGTCGGCTTATACGCGGGTCGGATTATACACAAGTATATACGGTAGCTTTCCTGAGGGATATGGTGGGGTTATTAGAAGCGTTCAGGACCTGATAGTGTAGGTGAACTAACTTCTCAGGAGGCAGACAGCATTCCTGCTTCTCGGAATCTAAAGCCCCCGTCACACACAGCGATCTCGCTAGCGAGATCGCTGCTGAGTCACAAGTTTTGTGATGCAACAGCGATCTCACCAGTGAGATCACTGTGTGTCACACCTATCAGCGACCGGCCCCCTGCCGGGTATCGCTGATCGTTGTGGAAAGCCCGGGACATTTTTTTGATCGTTGGTCTCCCGCTGGCCAGCATGCATCACTGCGTGCGGCAGGCGGGAGACCAGCAATCAGCGAACTGGAACTGGTAACCAAGGTAAACAGCGGGTTTCTAAGTGCCGCACGGCACTTAGAAACCCTCTGTGTACCTTAGTTACCAGCGCGCTGATGCAGGGAGCTGGTAACCATGGTAAACAGCGGGTTTCTAATTGCCGCGTGGTGCTTAGAAACCCGATGTTTACCTTGGTTACCAGCTCCCTGCACCAGCGGGCTGGTATCTAAGGTACACAGCGACGCGCGCGCTCGTCGTCACTGGTGCTGATCGCTGGTGAAACTGCCTGTTTGGCAGCTCACCAGCGATCATGTAGCGACACACCAGCGATCCTGACAAGTTCATATCGTTGTCGGGATCGCTGGTGAGTCGTTGGTGAGGCCTAAGAATTGCTGAACTTTCATTGGCTGCAACCGAGATTTTTTGATATTTAGCAGCCATCCTAACCACTCTAGAGCAGACATTGCTCTTTGTTACAGCTCCAAACAATGTTCCACTGTTTTGCCTATAATAAGGAAGTCATCCAGGTAAGGGACCACCAGAATGTCTGATTCACTCAGATTGGCCATAACCTCGGCTATAACTTTAGTAAATACCCGGAGAGCGACTGCCACACCAAAGAGGAGGGCCACATATTGGAAATGTTGAACTGACCCATCTAACTGAACGAAATGCTGATGAGCTGCATGATTGGATATATGGTAGTAGGCGTCTTTTAAATCTAACACTACCATAATGCAATTTTTAAACAGCAATTTTATTGTGGAATTGTTTCCATTTTGAACGGACGTATGATCAGAAACTCTTTGAGGGCTTTAAGATTAATTATAGTCCTGAAGGAGCCGTCTGGCTTACGGACTAGGAACAGAGGGAAGTAGAAACCTCTTCCCCTTTCCGCCTCTGGCACCTCTGTCAGGACCTTTTTGCGGCGTAGATCATGAATCTCGGCCTCCAGGGCAGCCTGTTCTGATGGGGAAGATCTGAGTGGGGTAACCTTAAATCTGTTTGGGGGATACAGGAAAATTCAAGCCGTAGTCCCGAGGCTATCAACCCCAGGATTCAGTTGCTACTGGAAATTAGTGACCAGGCTGGGTAGAAGGCAGCTAGCCTCCCTCCTACCAGAGCAGCTAGTCATTGGGGTGGCTTTTTAGATTCACGCGCTGATCCTTCCTGGCGCCCCCCTCCTCCAAACATAACTCCTGTACCTTTCCTTCTTTTTTTCATCCCATCTGCTTTGATCTCTGGATGACCTTCTATGGAAAAATCCTTTCCTGGTGAAGGGACGTCTATAAGAAGGGTTCGGCAGACTGGGAAATTTCTTTTTATCTTCCCCGGCTTTTTCTAAAAGTTCGTCCAGCACTGGACCAAATAGATATTCTCCCTCACACGGAACGGAACAGAGTCGGGATCCCCCTGCCAACACTTCAACCAGAGAGCCCTTCAAGCTGCATTCAATAATCCTGCGGTCCTGGCCGTCATCCTTGCCGAAGCCGCCAAAGCATTGGCTAAAAAGGCAGCAGCGTTTTGAATGATCGGCAGGGTCTTCCGGATGGATGCTCTCGAGGCTCCGTCTTTAACTGAGAATCAAGCTGATCCAGCCAGACCATCATGGATCTGGCTACAAGTAGCAGCTACAGCTGGTCTTAGAGCGCCAGCTGACATCTTCCATGTTCCTTTTAGAAATGAATCCACTTTTTTGTCCAACGGATCTTTTAAGGAGGCCATGTCATCAAAAGGTATGGAGGATTTTTTGGAGGCTTTGGCTACTGCCGCGTGAAGCTTAGGGGCCTTGTCCCATCTGCTTACCAATGGGTCATAGAAGGGGTACTGCCGCTTGAAGGCCGGTTGTAAGGTGCCCCATTTTTCAGTCGTCTTCCATTCTCTATCAGGCTCTGGACTTTGTTATTTAGCGAGAAGGCCCTGCGCTTCCTTGGATCTAGGCCGCCGAACATCAGATCCTGCGCTGAGTTCTGGTTTTGTGTCCGCTACCCCCATGGTGGACCTTACTGCTTTGACTAGCCTGTCCATTTGGTCTAAGGGGAAGCAGAAGCGGCTAGAGTCTTCCTCCGAAGAAGATGAAGAAGAGGCAGATGGCTCTGAGGAATCTTCATCCTTCCTAGGGGCGGCCGAGGAGTCTGAACCCGAAAAACTAGCTTCTCTTTTCCTAGAAGATTCCCCTTGTGATAGGGACTTTAGGGAGCCTTTCATCTCTGTCCTGATTATTTCCCTCAGGCTTGCGGGGAAGTCAGGAGTTTCTTCCGCCACCTGTATAAACAGGGGAGAGTGTAAGGGTCTGCCAGTCTAGCCATGGACTATCGTTCCCTTTGAACCCTACCGTCTGTCGCACGCACGGCTGACACAACTTTTTAAGATGGGCATAAGACAAGGGGCAACTACAGAGGGCATATTCCCTATGTTTCTGTTTACCAAAGCTTTTCTTCCCCTGTGAAAAAAACATAAGGGAACACTGCATCAGGGTACTTTCACGGAGATCTCTTACTCAAGCAGTAGAAGCAGGTACCGGATAACGTAGGGAGGCAGCAGAATATTTCAGCCTGGAGGAACTTCTGCGGATTTGCCCGCTCGTTCGTCCTTGTTTCTTCAGCTGGGAGCTTGTATGAGGCTTCACTGAGGCCTGTCTCTGCGGGAGTGGGTGCTCCTGCACCTCGTCCTGCTGGTCATGGGGGCTTCTGTCGTATTCATTGCTGCAATGAGCCTTCAGAAGCACCCCAGCAGCGTCCCAGCTTGTCTTATATTGCCTCCTCCCAGACATCCGGATCAGCAGGGTTCTGGCCAAGGGCACCTCCCACCTGGAACCTTCCCCGTGACCTGCCCGCCCTGCGCACCGACCGCTGCACGCGACCAAGGACAGCCGCGCTCCTGCGGTGCATATGAAAAAGCCGGCCGGCACCCGACTTCCGGTTTCGGCGTTCCCAGCCCCGCCCCCTCTGCCGCGTCTCTTCCGCTGCTCAAATGAGCCCGTGGGAACGCGCGATAGGGAACTGGCACGGTGCCCCCGGCCCGGAATGCTTCCAGTCCCCCCTGCGCCGCCATGCACCGCTGAATGGGCCCTAAATTCAGGACCGGGGCCACAACGAACACCGTGGGGGATGCACCAGGAAGGGCCTGGGGAATACTTACCTCCGGTGCTGGCACTCTGGAGATGGCTGTCCTCCGGACCCTTGCTCCATCTGCTCTGCACACTGCCGTGGAGACCTGCCCGGCCCCACCGTGGCGCTTCCAGGGACCCCGCACTGACCGAGGTAGGAAACCCCCCCGCTACCTGGGTCAGTCAGCCAGCCTGGGAATTTCCTGACGATCCATGACAGACGATTTGTAGGGAACCCTGTCCTCCAGGAACAGGAAACCAACTGATGCGTGGGAGAGGTGCCGCCCTTTTGTGTCTGTAGGTTTCCTGCTCCTGAAGGGCGGATCCCCTCTCTCAGGTGGTGCTGTCATGGACGATTGAATAAATCCAGAGTTTGTCAAAAAAAAAAATCATCATTTTCTGAGACTTTTAGTCTCCATTTTTTTGAACACGGCGATACCAAATGTGTATTTTTTTATTCTACTTTGAATGGGGCAAAAGGGGGGTGATTTTATTCAAACTTTTAATATTTTTTTTTAATATTTTTAAAAGCATTTTAACATTTCAGCACTGCTATATGTAGCAGAAATGCTCATCTGCTATGAACGCCGGCCACGGGCGGCGCTCATAGCAGCTAGGCAATGACAACCACAGAGCATAGCTAAGATTTTGGTTCGGGGGGGCAAAACTTCTGAGTGGGCCTCTAACCAGTGTGATGTGACGGGTGGTCGCGAGGTTAATGGGAGGTATATATCACATGGATGGATGCTCCCTGTGATGCAACCCGGAGTATTTTGTTGTTAGTGTACATGAGCACTAATATGGCGTTTAGTGCACTGGGTTCAAGTTGCAGGTAGCTATGAGAGATGGGAGGGTCTGGCTACCCATATTGCCTCACCTTTGGGTGAGGATGCGGACTGTGCCCCGTTTTGCCTGAAGATATGTGTATGTTCAGGACCTGTGATGAGGTCCTGACCATGTGACCAGCTCATGTGATCCATACCTCACCGATGGGTATGGTTACAGGGCTATGTAATTGAGGTGTTTAGCACGTGAGAGAGTGTGAGGGAGTCTGTCAGAGTGTGGACAGACTTCCATGTGTCCAGGTGGGACACTACAGAGTGGTCTGCGTTCTAAAGAAGGAGAAGCCTTCCTGTGTCTGCGGCTGCAATAGAACTCTGCTATGGACATTGCCCTGTCCTGTGTGTGTACAGGACCTGAGGGAAGCAAACCCAGCTAAGGACTGTTTTTGTGCTGCTGTAAGGCTATGTGCCCACGCTAGCATTTTTAAACGCTCAGGAATCGCATCCCCTTTCCCAGAAAACGTGTCTTTTTCCGCGCGATTCTTGCGCGGTTTTTGCCAAAAAGCTGCACTTTTTTGACACGCATTTTCTGGGAACATTGGGGGAATGCTAAAAACGCTCAGCTATGCGGAAATTAATTATAAGCATGCTGCGTTTTTAGCCGCTAAGCGATTCCTGAGCGGTTAAAAACGCATGCATTGCCACAAAAAGCCAAAAATGCATGCAAATTAATTGGAAGCATCTTGTAAGCGTTTCTGCAGCGTCTGATCCGGCACAAACGCTTACAAAAACGCAACATGGGCACACAGCCTAAGACTGTTTGCCTTTTGTTCATGCTTCAATGGTTTATGGAAAAAATAAACCAAATGCACTCGTTTTAACCCTGCGTGTGCCAGGGTTTACCTCCAAGATCTGCAAAGTGAGTAACCCCCATCCACAGACAGTGTGGAATGTTACAATTGGTGCTAGACTGCGGGCAACGGTTCAAGAAGCACATGTGACAGTGCTGGCGACTGAGTCAGGGAGAGCTATTTTTGGGATACCTCTGCGAATAAGAGGGATCCACAAATCTGCGTGGCTAACAGGTAACGGAACAGAGTCCGTGTTATGCTGACCGGAGTCAGAAAGACTGTGTATTGATATTTGTGGGATTCTCTGAGGAGAAGAGGCATCCGGGAACCTGTGTGGCTGTCACCAACAGGTAACAGGAGTCTGTGGTATGCTGACCGGCTATAGGGTGCCTCTGTGGATAAGAGGTACCCGAGAACCTGTGTGGCCGACACCAGCAGGTAACAGACAGGAGTTCGTGTTGTATTGACCGGGGTCAGTGAGAGACTGTGTGTGTGTGTGTGTGTGTGTGTGTGTGTGTTTTTTTTCTTTCTATAAATCTGAAGGTGATTGCTGTAGCTTGGCGGGGCCACGAAGCTGACAAACGTCTGGCTGTAACTCGGCGGGGTTACGGAGCTTGTGGTGGATTGGCGGGTCCACGAAGTCTGTGGTAGCAGGAGCTGCAGTTGCAAGTTGCAGCAAGAGGTTCTGCAGCAGCAGGAGCTGCAGTTTCAGCAGCAGCGGCTTGTGAGCGGCATCCGGAGGTGCCAGGGGTTTGTGACTGCAACAGGAGCGGTGGCCGTGCCAGTAGGAGCTAGTGACGTATCATAGGAAGACAGTGTGAACCAGGTTACACAAACTCTCAAAGGGCCAGTACAAGCCCAGAAAGTCCTAAGTGTACTGTGGTACTGTTGGGGCAGATAGACTGCTGTGTACAGGCCTCTAGAGGGGACATGGGAAAATCCCAAAAAGGGGTGGAGTCCCAGAGGGAGGCGGAGTCCCAAAAGGGGATAGTGGCCCAAAAAGAGGCGGAGATTTCAAAAGGGGTGGCACTGGTTACCTCAGTGGACATGTCTGGGGAACAGCAGTGTTTGTATCTGACTTTTTCTGAGTGCGGCACATCCTTTCCGGATGACGACGGGCCTCAGGTGTGTATCGTCATGCTACACTGTGAAGGAGTCTCTGGACGGCTGGACTCAGAGTCAGGTGACTCTGACAGGTACTCCTCTCGTTTTCTATCTGACCGAGAAAAAGGTCAAGGTTCGCTGCCACCATGGGGTCACTGTGGACTATACTGTGGACAGAGTAATGATTGAGGGGTCCAAAAGGGTTGAGTGCCAAGGAGGCAGTATACCACCAAACTTAGTGTATTTCTTTGAGAGGGGCCAGGACTTTGTCTTGTTTGAAGATGCATGGGAAGTTGAAGAAAGGTGGGGTGGCTCAAAGGAAGAGGTAGCACCACCTAAGGTCGATAGTCCAGAGCTCTGGGTGACCAAGAGAAAGTGTGGGTCTGACCAACTCAGGGATTTGGCTGGGGTGACCAAATGTGTGACCGTGGGAAACGGGGTACCTCCAGGAAAGGGGTCCGACACCTGTGTGAGTGGAGACTTGCTGTCCCAGGATGACAGGATGAGTGGTGACTCCAATTCAGGTGGTGACTCGAACACAAGGGAAAGAGTGTGTAGTAAGGAGGTCACTTTATCTCGGACAAACCCCAGCACAGAGGGAGTTAGCGATGGGCTGGAATTAAAACAGACCTGTAGTAGACCCGCTGAGACCATAGAGGCGGATGCAGGAACAGGTGGAGCTCTGAAGAGGCAGAGTGTAGGTGGGCAAGAGAGCCCATATGAAAGTCTAATTAAAGAGCTGATGGTGCGACACGTGCTGGCCAAAAGAGAGCAGGACCGTGAGGTAGAGCTGCTTAAAGAGACAGTCGAGCGAGAAAGGGTCCTGAGGCAAGCGACTGAGCACAGAGTGGATGAGCTGGAGAAGGAAGTCTCTGAGCTCAGAGGTCACCTGTAAGCATGTAAAACCATGAACAAGGCCCTGTTGGAAGACATAGAAGTGCTCAGAGAGGCCCAAGAGAAGCATCAACAGGAGATTCTCCAGAGAAAGGATGAGCGTCGCAGCTTGGCAGAGGAGCGAGATGGAGTTCTCCTAGAGCTCAAGATAAAGGAGACAATGCCCAGCTCCAGAAATCCACGGATGACCGGGAAATCAAACTGTTGCGCTCTCCCGAGCTGATCACAATGAAGGAGAGTGAGCTGGAGAGGCTGACCAAAACAGGGGCCTCCACGGAGGAAGAAATCCAGCAGGGGAAGTGCCACGCAGATGGTCATACAAGGGACGTCAATGTCTTAGAAAACTGCTCTGACGCTCATGATGAGGAGGTCCAACTGTATGTCCAAGAAGGGGAGACTTCGCTTTTCAAGAGTATAATAGAGGTAGCCGAAGACATGCGAGAAGCGTGTGCCATTTGAGGATGTGCATGAAGCCTTTAAAAAGGCAATAGAAGCATGTAGTGTGAACTGGGCACCAGAGACGAAGCAGTTGGTCCTACTGTCAGCTAAGGAAGTCACAGTGAAGTGGGTGGCTATCCTGAGGGATATGCATGTACAATGCCTCCGCACAAAGCAGATGATCCTGTTGAGGAATAAGGAAGCCGCTCAACGTCTAGAGCGTGCGAGGAAAATTCACAGTCAGCGGGGCATTGCAGAAGACATCATTCAAGTGCCCAGAGGTCTGGTGAGGAAGGTCATCGGAAGATTTGGGAAAGTGATGCAGGAGATGGTAGATAGGTCCGGTGTGATGAGTGAGGATTCCGGCTGATGACAAAGCCCAAGACATGGGTGAAGATGGGATGGTTCCATTCCTTGTTGTCGGATCCATGGAGAGCCTTGGGAATATCCGGATGCTCCTGGAGTATTGTATGGCCTACCTGAAAGAAGTAGAGCAGCTAAGACTTGAGAGGGAGCAGATCAACAAAGAGCTGCAGGAAATGGAAAAAAGATGGCCGCCACCTTCAACTCGCGGTATAGAGAGACAAAGAGGTTCGCTTAAGACTGGAAGTCCTCAAGCTGGAGATAACAGAGGACATAGAGATAAATGAAAGGGCTGCTCTCAGGACCATATAGACCATAGGAGAAATGGCCAGAAGAAAGATGACCGTAGGTGGCCTGACGGAAGAGGTAGAAGTAGAGACGGCTCAGTTAACTCTGGACTGAGTGACTAAAGCGGAAGACTCTGTAGTGGGCGTGGTGACAAAGAGTCAGACCAGACAGATGGTATGGGTGCAAGAGAATTGCGACCCCGGATTGACCGCAGGGGGTGTGGGTGGTCTGACAAGGGGTCCTCTCTATTAAAAGACATAATGGATCGAGGGCGTGGCCTAGGCACGAGCAGGAGAAGACGTGCAGAGACTGAGCTCCTGGCCCTAGGCCATAAATGTGCCAAAACCAAACGAAATAAACTTCCAGCTGATCCAGGATAATACCATCATACCGTCTGCTGGAGCCTCTTTATACAAGGAAAACGCCGGAGAGGTGAAGTCCTCTGGAAGGTGGCAGAGGTCTGAAGCTTAAAGAAGGCAGAAGAGCCAGCGCTATTCGGCTAAGCGGAGACCAGCTGGTGGACACGGGGAAGGCGGGAGTCGCCGTGATAAGTTTTGTCAATCCGCAGGAGGGCCGCGGTGAGTCCGGGGTGCCACGATCCCCACACCTACCTTGGAAGAGCTGCCGTGACTGTCGGCGTCCTCCAGCAAGTGAGTACCCAGGAGGGAGAAGGCTCACAGACCAGAGGCTGGTTGGGCTCGCGGCTGGCTGCGTCGCTGGGCATGGACTCGGAGGGGTAGCTGGTTTGGGAGCTGGTGATCCGGGGGCCGCCCGGGGTTAACTCCTCTCCCACGGGCGCGAGACGCCACGGACCGCTGGAAGAAGACATCGGGCACCGTTCTCCCTCCTCTGTCCCTGGGAGAACTTGAATTGGGGAGCGCACCTGGAAGGTGGGTGACTGGAGTCTCGTACTCTCAGTGTCCCTGCGGGATTGTTTCCTGGGGGGCAGCTGAATACTCCTCATCTGTCCCAGGCCCTATTGAACACCTCCCCACAACAAATTTAATAAAATACCCGAGGTACCGAGCGGACGCTTATCGGGACTGTTTTGGCACCAAATCTCCCACTGACTAAAGAGGGGGAGACGCCATTTTCCCTCCCTCTGCCTCACAGAGGGGAAGTGTAACGGAAGGGAAGAACTGTAGAATCAACGTGCTCTCCCTTTTCAGCACTTTCCCCACTTTTCCAACAGCTTTAACCCCTTTCTGCCATCTGACGTACTATACCGTCCTAGGACCCGGGCCCCTATGCCCATGGACGGGATAGTGTCACGTCCGCCATGTCTGTTTTGCCTCATGAACCCCTGGAGCGGTGTGCACGCGCACCTTGTGTCTGCTATCCTGCTCGTTCCCTAGAGCAGTGTGCACACTCACCTCATGTCTGCTGAGCTGCAAGATGCCTGCGTTTCTGCTTTGCTTTCTGTGATCTTCTCGTCATGTCTAGAATCCCTGATCATGTGACGTTTCCTAGGATCCTGCACTGTCTGGTTCTGCAATCATCTCGTCATGTCTGAAACCTTGATCATGTGACGTTTCCTAAGATCCTGCACTGTCTGGTTCTGCAATCATCTCGTCATGTCTGAAACCTTGATCATGTGACCTTTCCTAGGATCCTGCACTGTCTGGTTCTGCAATCATCTCGTCATGTTTAGAATCCCTGATCATGTGTCCTTCCTAGGATCCTGCACTGTCTGGTTCGGTGATCATCTCGTCATGTCTGAAACCCTGATCATGTGACTGCGCTCTGTGATCCTGGAGCATCTGAACTAGGAAGTTCTCCCCTGGTCCTGGTCCTGACCCGGAAGAGGAGGTGCTGTGCCCTATATCAGACCACCCCTTCCTTTGCTCAGGGCTTGATTATTGTGTTGCTTCCCTGCATGGCTCTTGGTCTGTGGGGTTGCTCCCTCTATTCTGTGCCCTTGCACTTTGCTCTGTAGTGCGTCTCTGCACACGCTCCGTGCTCGTATTCCGTCTCTTGTCTTGTGCCATGTCTTGTGTTGTCTTTCGTGCCATGTTTGTCTTTGCCTTGTAGTCCTTCGGCTGTTCTCTGCTTTAGTCTGTTTTGCTATGTCTCGCCTTAGCTATTCTTTGACTTGTAGTCCTTCCTCTGTTCTCTGCCTTGCCTGTTTCGCCATGTCTGGTCTTTGCTATCCTGAGCCTTGTAGTACTTCTCATGTTCTTGTCTCAGCCTGGTTTTCCACACTCTGTCCTCTGGTGCTCTCTTGCACATTTCCAAGTCTAGTCCCAAGGTTCTCCCTTGGCCCGGCTCTGGGTTTCGGCCTACGCTCCGCTGCTAGACTCTGTCCTCGCTCTGACCTGGCTCTGTTTCTGCCTATGTTCCGCTCCATGTTCCATACCTTGTTTCTTGCCTAGTCTTGCCTTGTTCCTTGCCTTGTCCTTGCCTTGAACTCCGGCGTGGGTTCCCCTTGGCCGTCTCCTGTGCCGTGGTAAGTGCCTCGTGTTTGTGTACAGCCGTGTGCACTGGCCAGTGTGGCGTGCCTCCTAGCACGCAGCCCTGCCTTGAACCCTGGAGTGGCTCCTAGCACGCACCCTGCCTTGAACCCTGGCGTGGCTCCTAGCACGCACCCTGCCTTGAACCTGGTGTGGCTCCTAGCACGAAGGTTCCTTTGCCCGCCTCCTGTGCCTTAGTCGTAACTCATGCTGGCGTTACAGCCGTGTGCATTGGCCAGTGAGGTGTGCGTCCCGCGTGGCTCCTAGCACGCGTCCTGCCCTGAACTCTGGCGTGGCTCCTAGCACGCACCTTGCCTTGAACCCTGACCCTGGTGTGTCTCTTTGCATGCGCAGGACTCTGTCTTGTATCTTGTGCTTTGGCGTGTCTCTACACACGCACTCTGTCTTGTACCTTGTGCTTTGGCGTGTCTCTACACACGCACTCTGTCTTGTACGTTGTGCTTTGGCGTGTCTCTACACATGCACCCGGTCTCTTTTTGTGAACCCTGGTGTGTCCCCTACACACGCACCTAGCTTTGAACCCTGGCGTGTCCCCTACACACGCACCTAGCCTTGAACCCTGGTGTGTCCCCTACACAGGCACCTAGCCTTGGACCTTGGTGTGTTCCCTAACACGCAGCATGCCTGGATATCTGTCGTGCCTCCTTGCCTGAACCCTGGTTTGCCTGCCGGATGCCCGGAACCTGCCGATCGCTGCCAGAGATCGTAAGCTGGATGACTGCGGCCTGATGTCCGGAGCTGATGTCCGCAGCCTGATGCCTAGATCATGTCGATCGTCGCCAGCGGTCCGGAGTCTAATGTGATCCTGAAGATCTTAATGAAGATACCTTGCACTTACCTCTTGTCTTGTTTCCTGCTTGTTTCTGGTTATCAGACACTCCCATAGTGTCCCCCTGAGTCGGCTGTCTGGTCCCAGCAGTCGTGGTGGCTCACCCCCTTGGTCTTGCCCCTGACACTCCCTGTATAGGGGGTGGATTCTCACAAGGTCAGCTCGCCCTCGGTGGGTGGGTGACACGACCCAGAGGGTCCGCCCAAAAAAATGGGCTCAGCAGGAGCTGAGTCCGTCACAGATAGTACGTCTAGCGCGATCAGCGGCGCTCCAGGGGTGAGTGCCGCTGATCGCGGCCAGGTGTCAGCTGATTATCACAGCTAACACCCGGCACTATGTGTCAGGGGCGGTCACGGACCGCTCCCGACACGTTAACCCCTGGCACACTGCAATCAAACACGATCGCAGTGTACCGGGGGTTTAGGGAAGCATTGGCAAGGAGGGGGCTCCCTCCGAGCTTCCCTGAGATAACCGGAACCGGAGCAGCGCGATGTGCTGCGCTGCCCCGACGGTCTCCTTGTCTGTGCAGGCCCCCGGATCCAATATGGCGGCGGGGTCCTGTGCAGGCATGAGGAAGCCTTCTGCAGTTAAAAAAAAGTGTAAAAATAATTTATAAAAAAATCGCTAAATAAATTAAAAAAAAATATTCCGTAATAAATTCATTTATGGAAATAAAAAAAAACAATAAAAGTACACATATTTAGTGTCGCCGCGTCCGTAACGACCCGCTCTATAAAACTGTCCCATTAGTTAACCCCTTTAGCAAACCCCTTAAAAATAAAAATAAAAAAACAAAGCAAAAAATAATGCTTTATTATCATAACGCCAAACAAAAAGTGCAATAACGCGCGATCAAAAAGAGGGTTATAAATAACCATGGTACCGCTGAAAATGTCATCTTGTCCCGCAAAAAAGAGCCACCACACAGTGTCATCAGCGAAAAAATAAAAAATGTATAGCTCGCAGAATAAAGTGATGCAAAAATAATAATTTTTTATATAAAATTGTTTTCATTGCATAAAGGCGCCAAAACATAACAAAAGGCATAAATGACGTATCGCTGTAATCATACTGACCCAAAGAATAAAACCGCTTTATCAGTTTTACCGCACGCGGAACGGTGTAAACGCACCCCCCAAAAGAAATTCTTGAAATGCTGGTTTTTGTTCATTCTCCGTCCCAAAAATCGGAATAAAAAGCAATAAGAAAAGTCACGTGCCCGAAAATGGTACCAATAAAAACGTCAACTCGTCCCGCAAAGAATAAGACCTCACATGACTCGGTGGGTCAAAATATGGAAAAAATTATAGGTCTCACAATGTGGTGATGCAAAAACTATTTTTACAATAAAAAGCGTCTTTTAGCGTATGACAGCTGTCAAGCATAAAAACCCGCTATAACTAGTAAATCAAACACCCCTTTATCACCCCCTTAGTTAGGGAAAAAATATAAAATTAAAAAAATGTATTTATTTCCATTTTCCCATTAGGGCTAGGGTAAGGGCTGAGATTAGGGTTAGGGGTGTGTTGGGGTTAGGGTTGGAGTTAGAATTTGGGGGTTTCCACTGTTTGGGCACATCAGGTGCTCTCCTGTTACCCTTGGAAAAATAAAAATTGAGGGTGAAAAGATCATTTTTGTGGAAAAAATATGATTTTTTAATTGTACGGCTGTACGTTATAAACTTCTGTGAAGCCCTTGGGGGTTCAAAGTTGTCACCACACATCTAGATAAGTTCCTTGGGGGGTCTAGTTTCCAAAATTGTGTCATTTGTGGGGGTTTCCACTGTTTTGGCACATCACGGGCTTTCCAAACGCGACATGGTGTCCGATCTCAATTCCAGCCAAAAAAGTCAAATGTTGCTGTTTCCCTTCCGAGCTCTGCCATATGCCAAAATAGTAATTTACACCCACATATGGGGTATCAGCGTACTCAGGACAAATTGCACAATAACTTTTAGGATCTTGTTACCCTTGGGAAAATAAAAATTTGGGGTGAAAAGATATTTTTTTGGGAAAAAATATGATTTTTTAATTGTCCGGCTGTACGTTATAAACTTCTATGAAGCCCTTGTGGGTTCAATGTTCTCACCACATATCTAGATAAGTTCCTTAGGGGGTCTAGTTTCCAAAATGGGGTCACTTGTGGGGGTTTCCACTGTTTAGGTACATCAGGGGCTCTCCAAACGTGACATGGCGTCCGATCTGAATTCCAGCCAATTTTGCATTGAAAAAGTCAAACGGCGCTCCTTCCCTTCTGAGCTCTGCCATGCGCTGAAACAGTGGTTCCCCCCCCGCATATCAGGTAACAGCGTACTCAGGACAAACTGCACAATAACTTTTGCAGTCCAATTTCTCCTGTTACCCTTGGTAAAATAAAAAAAATTGAACCTGAAGTATTTTGTTTTGTGAAAAAAAGTTAAATGTTCATTTTTTTTTAAATATTCAAAAAAATTCCTGTGAAGCACCTGAAGGGTTAACAAACTTCTTGAATATGGTTTTGAGCACCTTGAGGGGTGCAGTTTTTAGAATGGTGTCACTTTTGGGTATTTTCTATCATATAGACCCCTCAAAGTGACTTCAAATGTGATGTCCGTAAAAATAAAATGGTGTTGCAAAAATGAGAAATTGCTGGTCAATTTTTAACCCTTATAAGGCTAGTTTCACACTTGCTTTTTATTGCAGCGCGTTTTTCCCGCAAAAAAACGCATTGAAAAAACGCATACAAAAGCATACAACTGCTGCGATTTTTTCAAGCATTTTTATGAGCATGCATGAAAAAAACGCAGCGTTTTTAAGCGTTTGTATGCGTTCTTAGTGCGTTTTTACCGCGTTTGCGTTTTTTTCCAACATTTTTAGGTGGCCCCTCACACTACCCAAACCATGACTTTACTAACCCTAACCCTGACCCTAACCCTAACCCTGACCCTAACCCTAACCCTGACCCTAACCCTTAACCAAATCATACTTAACCCTAACCCAAACCCTAAACCCTAACTAACCCTAACCCTAACCCTAACCCTGACCCTAACCCTAACCCTAACCCTGACCCTAACCCTAACCCTGACCCTAACCCTTAACAAAACCATACTTAACCCTAACCCTGACCCTAACCCTAACCCTAACCCTGACCCTAACCCTTAACCAAACCATACTTAACCCTAATCCTGACCCTAACCCTGACCCTAACACTAACCCTAACCCTAACCCTGACCCTAACCCTTAACAAAACCATACTTAACCCTAATCCTGACCCTAACCCTGACCCTAACCCTTAACAAAACCATACTTAACCCTAACCCTGACCCTAACCCTGACCCTAACCCTAACCCTGACCCTAACCCTTAACAAAACCATACTTAACCCTAATCCTGACCCTAACCCTGACCCTAACCCTTAACAAAACCATACTTAACCCTAACCCTGACCCTAACCCTAACCCTGACCCTAACCCTAACCCTGACCCTAACCCTAACCCTAACCCTAACCCTGACCCTAACCCTTAACAAAACCATACTTAACCCTAATCCTGACCCTAACCCTGACCCTAATCCTTAACAAAACCATACTTAACCCTAACCCTGACCCTAACCCTAACCCTGACCCTAACCCTAACCCTAACCCTGACCCTAACCCTAACCCTAACCCTAACCCTGACCCTAACCCTTAACAAAACCATACTTAACCCTAATCCTGACCCTAACCCTGACCCTAACCCTTAACCAAACCATACTTAACCCTAACCCTGACCCAAAACCCAACCCTAACCCTGACCCTGACCCTAACCCTAACCCTAAACCCCCTTAACTAACCCTAAATCTAACCCAAACCCCTAAATTCCATGGTTAAAAAAAAAAAACGCATATGCAAAAAAACGCTTACATGAGCATGCCAGTGCGCACATATGCGCATCCATAGGCTATAATGGCCATTTTTAGCGCAAAACGTGCGCATATGTGCGCATGCGCTTTTTTGCAGGGCCAAAAAATGCAACATGATGCGTCTGGAAAATCCAATCGCACACCCCAAAAAAACGTAGCGCATGAAAATCGCATACATGCGCTTACAAGCGCGCAGGTATGCGCACCCATGTTAAATATAGGGGAAAAAACGCATGCGCAGGTTAGCGTTTTTTTCCAGCGCTAAAAAACGCAAATGTGAAACCAGCCTAACTTCCTAACAAAAAAATATTTTGGTTCCAAAATTGTGCTGATGTAAAGTAAACATGTGGGAAATGTTATTTATTAAGTTTTTTTGTGTGCCATATCTCTGTGATTTAAGGGCATAAAAATTCAAAGTTGGAAAATTGCAAAATTTTCAAAATTTTCGCCAAATTTCCATTTTTTTCACAAATAAACGCAAGTTATTTGAATGAAATTTTACCAATAACATGAAGTACAATATGTCACGAGAAAGCAATGTCAGAATCAGTGGGATCCATGGAAGCATTTCAGAGTTATTACCTCATAAAGGGACAGTGGTCAGAATTGTAAAAATTGGCCCGGTCATGAACGTGCAAACCACTCTTGGGGGTAAAGGGGTTAAAATAAGAATCTTCCTCAAGTTTGTGGACAAATTCATTACCCTAAGACTGGGAGGTATTTTTTCTCTTACGTACACTCTTTGGAGGTGATAGTTTATTTTTCTGTGCAGGTTCTGTGCAGGGTGCTTGGGCTAACATAAAGAACCTGCGCTACGTGCTGACGGTTCATTGTTACTGCACTTGTTTTTCTTCACCTTCATCACTTCCTTTCTCAAGCTGTATTCACAAATCTCCTATCAAGCAGCAAGCATACTAAATTTGATAATGAATCATTAAACTAACTGATGTTTCAGTGGTGATCTTATGAAGACACGTTCATAATCAGATATGGTAAAAACAAATAAGGAGCGTGTTAAAGTGCTTCCAAACAGTATCAAAGCTCGAAAAGAAGGGGAACTTGATAAATATCTAAAGAAAAAAACATCCACTCAACAACCTCCACTGAAAAAAACGTCAAACCAAACGATGGAAAACCATGTTCTGACACTTCGGACTCAGATGACGACAGCTCAAATTGCGAATCCCGGCCTTCAGATAGCGCCCCCATCTCTAGATCATTCTTAAAAAAATCATTGACCCAGGCAATGAAGCCTCTACTTCAGAAGATGGCAGGAATCAGATCTAAAACACATAGGTAGAGTGGAGTCACTTGAATCTGCCCAAACTGAGTTGACCGCACACTCAGAAGCGCTACGAGAACAAGTCTCCTACCACCAAAAACAACTAAACACTACCCTCCTGGCAATTGAGGACCAGGAAAATAGAAGCAGGAGAAAAAATGTAAGAATAAAAGGAATTCCTGAAACCTTTGCTATTGAAGCTCTTGAAAAAGTTACAAGGGACATTTTCTCATCCCTAGTGGGCCAAGACAGAGCGGACAAAATAGTCATAGAAAGAGTACACAGAGCACTAAAACCTAAACCAAAACCTCCAGACCCTCCAAGAGATATTATTTGCGGTCTTCTCAGCTTTGTAGAAACA
This sequence comes from Dendrobates tinctorius, assembly GCF_039654945.1. Taxonomy (NCBI): domain Eukaryota; kingdom Metazoa; phylum Chordata; class Amphibia; order Anura; family Dendrobatidae; genus Dendrobates; species Dendrobates tinctorius. The sequence continues at coordinate 58,138,469 of NW_027361683.1, read as the reverse complement.
AATGCTATTCTTACTAAAGCTAGAAAAATGGACCCACTCACGTATGACAACTCTCCTTTACAAATATTTCAAGACATAGCTCCTTCAACCCTGGCCATGAGAAGGCTGATGAAACCCTTACTGGATACTCTGAGAACTCATAAACTCCCCTACAGATGGCTATTTCCATTCGGTGTCGCAATTATTAAAGATGGAAGACTGTTAGCAGCGGATTAATCAGCGAAACATCCAGAGTCAGCAACACAGAATATAGATTTATTCATATCCAGGTTGAACAGCTTACAGCATGAAATGTGATCAGTCTGGTATCTGCTGTGACTTGCAGCATGGGAGCATTACAACAACAAAAAGGGAAGAGAAGGAGGGGGCATCCTGTCTGTTTTTTTTTTGTCACTGAACTTTGTTAACAATCTCACAATATGCACAATATATAAAACAGTACAGTAGTAGTTGTTGCAATACATACAGATCAATATGCATTATTCCAACACCCCCACTCAACAACTACTTATCCTCTTAGTCCCAGTGTGGTCCTCAATTCTTGGAACCTGGCTCGTGGCAATGGCTTTGTCATAATGTCAGCTGCCATCTTATCAGTTTCACAATAGACGAACTGAATTATGCCACAATCTATCAAATCACATAAATGATGATGTCTGACGTCAATGTGCTTGGTTCTAGCACTGATCTTTTCACTGCATGCAAGTTTAATGCATCCTTGGTTTAGAAGAAAACTTCCATCTTCCTCTCTCTGGATTTGGATTCCTAGATGATATGTCACATTTCCAAGGTCTTTCGTTTCAAAATGCTGGTTCAGAATTTCAGCCATTTTTCCAATTTCTGCGTCTTCCTGATGAACTACAATCACATCGTCCACATATAAGAGAATGTACATCCACTTTCCATCTGTATATTTTGTGTATAAGCATGGATCCACTTGACCTCTTTTAAAACCTTCTTCCAACAAGACCTTATTCATCTTGGTATTCCATGCTCTTGTTGATTGCTTAAGACCATAAAGGGATTTTTGTAGTTTGCAAACAAGATTCTCTTCACCCCCTTTTACATAACCTTCAGGTTGAGTCATGTATAAGTCCTCCTCAATGTTACCATTTAAAAAGGCAGTTTTTATATCCAAATGTCTGACATTCATCTTTTGTACAGCAGCTAAAGCTAACAAAGCTCTGAACGTGGTCTGTTTAGCGACTGGAGCAAACGTAGCATCGTAATCTTCGCCATACTTTTGACAATATCCTTTTGCCACCAACCTTGCTTTAAATCTGTGGACTTTACCTTCAGAGTCATATTTGGTTTTGAAGACCCACTTGCACTTGATTGCCTTTTTGCACTGTAGCAGCTTGGTGAGTTTCCAAGTTTGAAGTTGATGAAGCGATTTGATTTCCTCATTAGCAGCATTGATCCACTTTGTTCTTTCATGGACAGGTAGTTCTTGCATTTCATCCCATGACGGCGGCTCTGATTCAGGTAGTGTCTTGACTATGTAGGATAGACATAAATCACAATGTCAAACCCTGAGAACATAGGAAAAACGGGCTGTAGACCAAATGGTATAATTAAAATACATTTTTATTTATCAAAAAAATTAAAAATAAATCTATGGCAAGAGAGATGTACATATCAATAAAAGGGATATCGATTGCCCATGAGGTTTCTCACAACTATCAAACCACAAAAACAAGGATTTTCACATCACCAAACAAGTTGATAATAAATACCGCTTCAAAACCGTGTCTTAAAAAACACCTACATGAATAAATGAATAAATGAATAAATGAAGGCATCACCCTATCGACTAGCGGTATATCAGTAATAAGGGAGCAATAGTGGATATATTCATGTGGAATGAAGCAACCATACCAAGTGTCTGATGCGGAGTCCCCCGGGAGTCCCTCCGCCCCGACGCGCGTTTCGCTTTTGCTTCAACGGGAGGCGTCTCGCTAGTCGATAGGGTGATGCCTTCAGTATGATATTGTGTGCACATGCCGTTATAGTTGGGCATTCATCTGTAGAGCGGTATTTATATATCGCCAGCAATAGTATGTAGCTGTCACTTCAACAGCAATTATATATGCCTTGCGATAGATTAGGCACCTATGTGTATAGCGGTTTCAGTATGGTATTACAGGATATAAATTGGGGAGTCATTAGTTTATATTTCAGTCTATTGTAACTTCTTTTAGAAAACTGCATTACAGAAAGTACTTTATATTTATTCATGTAAGTGTTTTTTAAGACACGGTTTTGAAGCGGTATTTATTATCAACTTGTTTGGTGATGTGAAAATCCTTGTTTTTGTGGTTTGATAGTTGTGAGAAACCTCATGGGCAATCGATATCCCTTTTATTGATATGTACATCTCTCTTGCCATAGATTTATTTTTAATTTTTTTGATAAATAAAATGTATTTTAATTATACCATTTGGTCTACAGCCCGTTTTTCCTATGTTCTCAGGGATTGACATTGTGATTTATGAATTGTTTTCATGGTATTCAAATGTATTGTGATAGAGGCATTGTTCTGGTGAATTTATGTAGGATAGACGTTTAGCTGGTACGCCTCTGTTTGTTCTAGAAGATCTCCTGATTTCAGATTCACCTGATTTTTCTGTTTTTCCGTCAGTGGTTGAAGAATCCAGCCAGACCTCTACATCCTCCTTGTTATTGTCTTGTAATTGTGACTTCAGCTGGACTACTGGCGTGATGTCACAAAACTTGGGGGACGCACAGTTCTCATCAATCACTACATCTCTACTTATTGTGACCTTGTTTGTTTCTGGGTGTAGAATCCTATAACTTTTCTGGGTTTCACTGTGGCCTACCAGGATCCCTTCCTTAGCGTGAGATTCCCACTTAGTTCGCCATTCTTTGGGAACATGTACAAGCGCTTTACTTCCGAATCATAGAATCGTAGAGTTGGAAGGGACCTCCTGGGCCATCTGGTCCAACCCCCTGCTCAAAGCAGGATTCGCTAAATCATCCCAGTCAGATGTCTGTCCAGCCTCTGTTTGAAGACTTCCATTGAAGGAGAACTCACCACTTCTCGTGGCAGCCTGTTCCACTCATTGATCACTCTAACTGTCAAAAAGTTTTTTCTAATATCTAATCTGTGTCTCCTCCCATCGAATATTCTTATATGATGTAGTTTTGGCTTTCTGCTGTTCCATTGCTCAAACGGAGTTTTCTCTGTAGCTTTACCTGGTAGTCTGTTCTGAAGATAGCAAGCTGTCATGATTGCTTCACCCCAATATGCTGTGGGCAGATTTGCATCAAACAACATACTTCTTCCACTTTCACAGAGTGTTCGGTTCCTTCTTTCCGTGACACCATTTTGCTCAGGATTGTACGGTACAGTGGTCTGAAATTGGATTCTATTTTTCTTTAAAATGCTCTGTGTCTCATTACTTGGGTATTCAGTCCCATTATCTGCACGTAGAATCTTTGGCATTCTCCCAAATTTATTATATACCTCAGCTAGATATACTTCAAGTTTCTCTGGAACTTCTTTCTTGCTGTGAAGCAGATGGACAACTGTATATCTTGAATGATCATCAATAAATGTGAGAAAATATCTCTTCTTCCCAGGAGTCTGAGTGCTCATTGGACCACAGACATCTGTATGTATTAAATCTAGTGTCTGTTCTGTTCTTGTAGTACTTCTCTTAGGAAAAGCTTTTCAAGACATTTTCCCTTTGATGCAGCTAGTACATTTCATTATCTGGTTACATAGATCAATTGCAATGTCCTCAGCTAGTTGCTTTTGAACTAACTTCCTTATTGCTTCTGGGTCTCTGTGTGCTAGGCGCCTATGCCATACATGAATGCAGTTATTGTGCCTTTCTTCCTGAGCAGTATACACACACGCTTTGCATTTAAGCTGGTAAAGTTCATTTGTGATTTTTCCTTCTGCTAGTGTGTGGCCCTCTTTTGAGATGATGCAGCTATCATGCTTAAATGTAACTTCATTTCCTTGCTTTGTGAGTTTCTTCACAGATAGTAAATTACTCTCAAGACTAGGCACATAGAGCACATCTTTTACTGGGATCTTCTTGCTTTGTGTTGGTGAGATTTGACAATCAATATAACCATCTCCTATACCTTGTGAAGTCATGTACTGACCATTAGCCATAATCACTTTCTCTGACTTACTTTGGTTAAGCTTAGAAAAGAAGTCCCTGTTATTAGTCATGTGACTAGTTGCTCCAGAGTCTATACACCATGCATGCTTTGATGTATTTACACTGACAGTAAATGCAGTTTCAGTATTCACAGAATCATTTTCTGCAGATACAGCACTTTTAACCCTTTGAAGACTGATTTGCTTTTTCAGCTGATTCATTCTAGCTTTCCAGACTCTGCAGTCGGCTTTCAAATGTCCTGATTTCTTGTAAACAAAACATTCACGTGTTTCTTTTAGGTGCTTTCTGTTATCATTTAGATTTTGTGTCTGTAAAGCAGATTCTGCATCGCATGTCCTGCTGTTTACACCTTCCGCTTTCCGCTTATATTCATCTATGAGCTTCCCTCTGACATACTCCAATGTAAGCTCATCATCTGGGCGCGCATCTAGTGCGGTTACAAGCGTGTCATAGTTTTCTGAAAGACCACTAAACAGTAATGCGGCTACATGAAAGTCCTTCAAATCTTCCCCAATGCCTCTCAGGCATTCTACAATCTCTAGAATTCTTGTTATGTAGTCCTGCAAATCCTGGCCATTCTGTAGTTTAGACTGGTACAATTTTCTCATGAGATAAAGTTTATTGCTTAAATTTATCCTCTCATGCACCTTTTGCAGCTGCTCCCACATTTCTCTTGCAGTTTCACTTTTACACACATGCACAATCTGATCATCATCTATACTAAGTGATATGGTACTTTGTGCTTTCTGATCCATCTCTATCCACTCCTGTGATACTGGGTCAGGTTTAAGCTCCTGTGTGTATTTCCACGTACCTTCTCTTATCAGCAGCATTTTCACTTTGAATTTCCAGGATTGATAATTCTGGTTAGTGAGACTTTGTACTGTAAACTTCATGGAGTTGCTGCTGCTGATGGCCATCTTTGCTGTCTTCCTTTCTTTTCTTTTCTCTGTGCTCTGGGGATCTGGGACTCTAGGACTCTGGGCCCATAACCTGTTAGCAGCGGATTAATCAGCGTAACATCCAGAGTCAGCAACACAGAATGTAGATTTATTCATATCCAGGTTGAACAGCTTACAGCATGAAATGTGATCAGTCTGGTATCTGCTGTGGCTTGCAGCATGGGAGCAATACAATAGCAAGAAGGGAATAGGAGGGGGCATCCTGTCTGTTTTTTTTGTCACTGAACTTTGTTAACAATCTCACAATATGCACAATATATAAAACAGTACAGTAGTAGTTGTTGCAATACATACAGATCAATATGCATTATTCCAACAAAGACAAGTCCCTATCCGCTCCCCTGAGGACTTGCATAAAGCTTGGGATATACTGCAAATCCCGCCGGTGGAGGTACCTTCTTGGATGCCACTAGAGTCAACCTACAACTACCCACAACTACAGAGGTCCGAAGATTGGTCCCTCCAGAAAAACATGGGCTCTCCCAAACTCAAGAAACAAAATCAGAGACGCCCTCCTACTTGACTTTCCAACGCTCCACTCTCTTTGGAGCCGTCGACCCGTGGAACGGTGGGAAAGAGATGGGGGGAAGATATGACACTCCAAATACTTCGTTATCGGTTTGTCACCCCGCCCTCCCACTGATGAACGAGTTCTGTTCTAATGCTGTTGTCTTCTCTTTGTCTTTGCTTTTCTTTATTACATTACAGTTAAGTATATTTTGTCCCTAACCTACTTTTATTCCCAATCTCTCAAGAAATATAGGAGATCACCACTGGACGTTCACCACTGGGTCCCCCCTCCGCCGCAGATAAGATTTAACTTGTTTATAATTGTTTTTATGTTGTTTACATTGTTATATGATGTTATCTCATTGGTACAACTCGAGTCATCTGTATTGACCACATACACACATCCTCGCTATGACCAGTCAACATACACTTGATAGCTTAACAATAGCCTCTTTTAATGTGAAGGGCATAAACTCCCCAGCCAAGCGGAGCCAAATTATGCTCCTACTAAAGAAAAATAAAACTAAAATTACTTTTTTACAGGAAACCCATTTTAGAAAAGGTCGCTCCCCTGACACCTCTCGTTCCCCATTCCCGATCTGGTTTAACAGCAACAGATCTTCTGCTTCCAAAGGGGTCAGTATTGCTTTATTTAAGAATCTTCCTTTTCAATGGAAGGACACGCTCTCGGATCCAGAGGGCCGATACATTTTGGTAAAGGGCTATCTGGCTAACACAATGGTGACTCTGTGCAACCTCTACGCCCCTAATAAGCACCAAGACCTGTGGCTGTCTAAAACCTTAAGCATCTTGGAATTGTTTAAGGAAGGTTTACTTGTAATGGGGGGGACGTGAGTGTTACTTTAAATTCCTCAGTGGACTCGTCTTCAGGAACGAAAAACGTCTCGCAAAAAGCGATTAGGAAAATTCACATCTCCCTGAACTCCTTGAATTTAATCGACCCATGGAGAACAAGTAACCCAGAGACAAAAAACTATACTTTCTTCTCTCCCCCGCACAATTCATACCAAAGACCAGATTACTTTTTGTTTTCAAAACCACGCTCTTCCTCTAGTACAGAAAACTCACATAGGACCTATTACATTATCAGACCATGCTATACAATAAGAAAGAGAAGAGCTACTGACCAAAAAACTGGGATCACCACATAAATCACACAAATATATTTTATTAAATTTCAAACAGACCAAACACCATTTAAAAACATTAAAAAGTCACTCCATGACAATAGCAATAAACCCATGAGGTTAATAATATAACCCTCTGAGACTCCCCTATCGCATTGTTAAGTATAAATACAGGCAAAACAATGGTCATAAGAGGGTTAAATGACAAAATCACTTTATGTCAAGAATACCATGAATATGGATTAGAATAAACCTAAACAGGTGGGACAATCAGGACCAAGATGTTAATAATGCCATATAGTAGAGAGATGCACACATTACCCAGTTTCCCTAATAATCAGAGAAATGATATAATGGAAAAGTAAAAAAGGAAGAACTGAAAAAATGCATCTGGACTTGGATTGAACACGTGCAACCAAGGTAACTCTCGTCCAAGAAAGCACATCCCATAAGCGCTGGGTGCATAACTCTCATACAATACCAAGGATAGGGGGAGCCTGTGGAGATGCCTGATGCGTGTCGCTACTGCGAGGTAGCTTCGTCAGGGGCTAGAGGTTAGGTCTGAAAGACATCATATATATATGCTAGATAAGGTATGCAATAAGTAGCAGCTGAGATCAATACCTGAGAAGACGCAAGTGAAGAGAGGCGTGACCGAACGCTCCATCTATGCCCAAGGGCGTGCTCAGACATCACTTCCTGCGGAAGAAAGTCTTTCCAGAGACAGTGTCCAGAGTCAGCTAGTGCGCCTGCGCAAGGAGATTATCATTATCCATTCACAGTCATCACTTTCAGCGGAAGAAGGTCATCTCACACACTGAGATTATGGCGGTGCTACACTATTGCGCATGCGTCATGACATATAGACATTGTAATGCTATCTTCAGTGCATAGGTTTCCCAAGACAAGCACCTCCCAAAAAGGAGTGACAGCCGAGACTCACACAGAGGCGCATATAATGCAGATGCAGCGTACATATCACCGCCATACATTTATTCAAAAATAGGTATTAAACCACATTCAAATATATAACATACCGCTTGAACAGTAAAAGTGCATTTGAAAAGCCGTTTTACGGCAAACAAATATAAGGTGGTTATGAAAATATGTAATCTATGCTAATTATCACAGGCTGCAGATAAGGCACATAAGAAGAAGTTGAACGATGACTATAAAGATGTAATCAACGCCGATTATCAAGGGCTGCAGCTACAGCACCTATGCAATGGTTAAAAAAATATATATAATCTACGCCAAAAAAGGGCTGCAGATACGACACATGAGAAAAAGTTTATACGATAGTTATAAGAATGTAATCTACGCCGATTATCAAAAGCTGCAGCTGATACATGTATAATACAAACACATTTAACCTTATTATATTCATTACAAACTAATATGAGGCGGTTATAAACATATATGATCTACGCCAGTTGTCAAAAAGCTGTGTCTAAAGTGCACATATTGTGAATAAGATTGATATATCATATTAAATAAACTCACAGAAGAAAAACAGGACCAAAATAGAGGTCAAAATGTGCATAGAGTCATACTTGGACACATAGGTAGATCTAGTCTAAAAAAGTAGAAAAATGCCATAAAACGGCGCAAGTTATCGTAGTGCTCTTGCGCTGCTACAATTACATATATGAGATGGTTATGAAAATACAATCTACGCAGATTTTTAAAAAGCTACGGTTAGGGTGCACAGACACAAAAAATTTGTCATGTTGAACAGACTCAAAGAAGAAAAAACCTATATAAAGATCAAGATGTAAATAAAGTCCTACTCAAACAGATAAATAGGTCCAGTCAATATTGGTAAAAATATGACAAAAGAACGGCGCTGGTTATTATAATGCGCTTGTGCTATTATAATTGGTCGAACAAATGTAACCATGTTGTTATTTAAAGAAATCAAACAAAGTTACATCAAAAATTGGTATAAGCATAACCACTATAATGGACAAACAATAATTTAATCCATACATAATGGCTCTACCGACGCAGCATATTTTAAAAATCAAATGTTAACACGAAAATGTGTTACTTAGCGCCATCACAATATCCCCATATAGGGCATAGGTCAATGTCAGTCCTGTTTAGAAAAGCCTCAGAAGGGCTGATGTTGTTGTTAATTAACCCTTGACACACACTACAAGAGTAAATGTAATCTAGAGAGGCATAGAAAAAGGGCCTTATAAATAATTCAAGTGGTGAAAATCAGTCGTGAGTGGATAGATATCAGATATGATGTAAACTGAAAAGTAAGAATCTATCAGATGTTTGACATTACGTAGAAACAATAATGGATCCACCCCTTCCTATACCACTCACATAGGTAATAGATTTATACCCTCTCAGAGCATATAGGGCTGAGAGGGTATAAATCTATTACCTATGTGAGTGGTATAGGAAGGGGTGGGTCCATTACACTGGTCTACAAAAAAAAAATTTTTTTTCTGGCATGGACTTTAGGAACAGTTTTAGACTAATTTGAGGGTGCTGAATTCAAATCTCATCTTATAATTTCTCTATCACATCACGTTTTTGCGCTATAGGTATATAGCCCATTTTCATGAATTCCATGAAAAATTTAAGTAGTGTATGAAAAGTGCCGGTTTATATGGTTCACTAAGGCATCTGGCGATAAGAATGTCATCCACGATCCTCTAGTGGATAGGAAGAACATTGTGTTTCCTCCCTTGCACATAAAACTTGGATTGATGAAGCAGTTCGTCAAAGCTCTCAATCACAGTGGAGAATGCTTTAACTATATACAAGGGGCGATCCAAAAGTAATGATAGATTACATTCTTATAACTATCGTATAAACTTTTTCTCATGTGTCGAATCTGCAGCCCTTTTTTGGCGTAGATTATATATTTTTTTAACCATTGCATAGGAGCTGTAGCTGCAGCCCTTGATAATCGGCGTTGATTATATCTTTATAGTCATCGTACAACTTCTTCCTATGTGCCTTATCTGCAGCCTGTGATAATTGGCATAGATTACATATTTTCATAACCACCTTATATTTGTTTGCCGTAAAACGGCTTTTCAAATGCACTTTTACTGTTCAAGCGGTATGTTATAAATTTGAATGTGGTTTAATACCTATTTTTGAATAAATGAATGGCGGTGATATGTACGCTGCATCTGCATTATATGCGCCTCTGTGTGAGTCTCGGCTGTCACTCCTTTTTGGGAGGTGCTTAACTTGGGAAACCTATGCACTGAAGATAGCATTACAATGACTATATGTCGTAACTAGAGTTGAGCGAAAGGGGTCGAAAAATTTCAAAAGTCGCCAACTTTTGGTAAAGTCGGGTTTCATGAAACGAAACCCGACCCTAGGGTGAGGTCGGCCACGAGCTCGGCGACTTTAGCGCCAAAGTCGCGCTTCAAAAGTTTGTTTGGGCAACGTGATGACATAGGCAGGGGTCACCACCATCTTTGAGAAGGGCATGCAAGTGATTGGCTTGCTTTGGGGGGCGTCACAGGGGGTATAAAAGGGCGTGCACGCCGACCGCCATGTTACTCATGCTGATCTCAGAATAGGGAGAGCTGCTGCTGCTGATTCTGTAGGGAGAGCTTTAGGCAGGGAAGAAGACACCAAAAACTGCATCTGCTGCTAGCGATTTTGCCTGTACAACACACCAGTCACTGTGTGTGCAGTGCAAGTGGAGGCTATATTTTGCTGGATCAGCTGTGTTGGTTGTTAGGCTGCCTTATAAGGCTTCCTGATAGCTGCATTGCTGTTTTCCCACTGCTCTGCAAACTGCTTTTTTAAAAGCAATCCAAATTTTTTTTTTTGTCCTGGTGAGGTACTGAGCGTGCATTTTTTCACACCATACAGCGGTGTATGCTCCTCACACAGTACCGTGTAACGGTTGTTATCACGGCCACAGTGAAGCTCTCTGTGTGTGACTCTGTAAGGATAAGTAGAGGACATGTTCCGTTCTTACAGACCTCCACCTTCTAGTTTTGTCTGGTTTTCAAACAGTTAAGTATATTTGCTGTTTGATCACATTCAAAACTATAGAGATGCAGCGTGTGTCAGTCCGTATACTTAAAACACGGAGCTTGACAATTTTACGGACACCGGACAGCGGTGTACGTGCATGCTCCTCTCTCAGTACCGTGTAACGGCTGTTATCACGGCCACAGTGAAGCTATCTGTGTGTGACTCTGTAAGGATAAGTCGAGGACTTGTTCCGTTCTTACAGACCTACACTCTAGGGAGATTCCTATTCTGCCCAATTCTATATACACCTTGTAGTTTGTCATACACTAGCCAATTTCTGCCTGTGACATAGCGGTGTGATATTCACTGGGCCTCACACAATCCAACAGTGTCCACAAGTGTGTTCAGAAATTCTACATCTCCCCTGTCCTATAGTGACATTTTTCACACCTACGACATTGAGCCTGTGACATAGCGGTGTGATATTCACTGGGCCTCACACAATCCAACAGTGTCCACAAGTGTGTTCAGAAATTCTACATCTCCCCTGTCCTATAGTGACATTTTTCACACCTACGACATTGAGCCTGTGACATAGCGGTGTGATATTCACTGGGCCTCACACAATCCAACAGTGTCCACAAGTGTGTTCAGAAATTCTACATCTCCCCTGTCCTATAGTGACATTTTTCACACCTACGACATTGAGCCTGTGACATAGCGGTGTGATATTCACTGGGCCTCACACAATCCAACAGTGTCAACAAGTGTGTTCAGAAATTCTACATCTCCCCTGTCCTATAGTGACATTTTTCACACCTGCGACATTGAGCCTGTGACATAGCGGTGTGATATTCACTGGGCCTCACACAATCCAACAGTGTCCACAAGTGTGTTCAGAAATTCTACATCTCCCCTGTCCTATAGTGACATTTTTCACACCTACGACATTGAGCCTGTGACATAGCGGTGTGATATTCACTGGGCCTCACACAATCCAACAGTGTCCACAAGTGTGTTCAGAAATTCTACATCTCCCCTGTCCTATAGTGACATTTTTCACACCTGTGACATTGAGCCTGTGACATAGCGGTGTGATATTCACTGGGCCTCACACAATCCAACAGTGTCCACAAGTGTGTTCAAAAATTCTACATCTCCCCTGTCCTATAGTGACATTTTTCACACCTACGACATTGAGCCTGTGACATAGCGGTGTGATATTCACTGGGCCTCACACAATCCAACAGTGTCCACAAGTGTGTTCAGAAATTCTACATCTCCCCTGTCCTATAGTGACATTTTTCACACCTGCGACATTGAGCCTGTGACATAGTGGTGTGATATTCACTGGGCCTCACACAATCCAACAGTGTCCACAAGTGTGTTCAGAAATTCTACATCTCCTCTGTCCTATAGTGACATTTTTCACAACTGCGACATTGAGACTGACATAGCGGTGTAATATTCACTGGGTCTCACACAATCCAACAGTGTCCACAAGTGTGTTCAGAAATTCTACATCTCCCCTGTCCTATAGTGACATTTTTCACACCTGCGACATTGAGACTGACATAGCGGTGTGATATTCACTGGGCCTCACACAATCCAACAGTGTCCACAAGTGTGTTCAGAAATTCTACATCTCCCCTGTCCTATAGTGACATTTTTAGATGCACCTTGTACCTTGTTTTACATTACTATATAGTTGTGGGATTTTGTGTACATTTTTACCAAAAATGAGGAAGGCTGGTGGAAGAGGCCGTGGAATTGGGCGGGGGTTGCCAGCTGGTAATGATGGTGATGGTGGTGGATCTGATGGTAGTGGCAAAAGCAAAATAGGACCGAATGCAGGAGGTGTTGAGCCTGCGTCATCGTCTGGCTCCACAAGGCCTCGTTAGTTTTCTAGGAGTTGGAAAACCGCTTTTAAAGCCAGAGCTTCAGGAAAAAGTTTTGGCTTACATTGCTGACTCAGCCTCCAGCTCTATCGCCTCCTCTTCTGAAGTTGTAAAAAATAAAAGCACTGAGTCGTCATTGGAGGCTCATGTTCATGAACCACACCTTTCCTTGTGTCCTTCACCCCAACCAAGATTGAAGGATGACGCAGGCCATACAACTGATTACTCCATGGAGCTGTTTTCACATACCATGCCTGGGTTATCAAGTGAAATGGTGAATTATCCAGGCCAAGATGAATCTGACATGGAGTGCACTGATGCACAGCCACTGATAGATGATTCTGCTGGTACATTCACTCAGAGCACTACATTGTCCCCGCAGTGTAATGAGCCAGATTCTGACCCTGATGAGACTCAGGTGCCCCTTCCCGCATACTATACCACCATACACGGTGACACAGAGGAAGGTGCACATGACATTGAAGAGGGGGTGATGGATGACCCAGTTGTTGACCCAGATTGGCATCCATTGGGGGAAGAGCGTGCTGCTTCCAATAGCTCAGATGAGGAGGAGGAGCATCCACAGCAGACATCGACATCGCAACAGCTGTTATCTGGCAGGCCCGGAGCACTCCAAAGACAGGTTCCAAAAATCAAAAGATTTGCTGGACAGCTTGTCCAGACGGTCAAAATAGCACAGCGTGCTAGGCCGCAAAATGTCTTCCAAAGTAGGAAGAGTGCAATGTGGCACTTTTTTGAACAAAATCCTCATGATCAGGCCAAGGTTATCTGTAAGAAGTGCGCAAAGACCTTTAGCCGAGGGAAAAATCTGAAAAATTTGAATACCAGTTGCATGTTTAGACATTTAACCAGCATGCATTTGCAAGCGTGGACACAACACCAAACCTCAAGTACCACATGTGCAACTGATCACAAAGAAGGTAGTCAGCAACGCTACATTGTTTCCCCCACTGTAAGCCCACCGGTTAGCACAGCAGCAAATGTTGAGGTGTCGTTGCAAGGCGAAAGCAGTCAGGGAAGCCCACTGTTATATCAACGAAAGACTGAATCTAGGCCATCAGAAAGAACACCAACTCCATCACCATCAACCCTCTCTCAGTCCGCCCTGTCCACCGCTAGTTCCACCATATGCAGCTCTCAAGTACAGCTCACCCTCCCAGAGACTATGAGTAGGTCAAGAAAGTACTCAGTCTCTCAGCCGCGTACACTGGGTTTGAACGCCCACATTGCCAAACTAATCTCGTTAGAGATGATGCCCTATCGGTTGGTGGAAAGCGCAGCTTTCCGCGAACTCATGGCCTATGCAGTACCACGCTATGACCTACCCAGTCACCACTTCTTCTCTCGCAAAGCCATCCCAGCCCTCCACCATCATGTGAAAGACCACATTGTCCATGCACTCAAGCAGTCAGTGAGTGGAAAGGTGCACCTCACAACAGATGCATGGTCCAGTTGGCATGGCCAGGGCCGTTACGTGTCCATCACTGCGCACTGGGTTAATGTGGTGGATGCAGGGTCCACAGGGGACAGCGGTGGTGGGACAGTGCTGCCTAGCCCACGGTATAGGAAACAGTTGGCTGTAGGCGTTCGACCCTCCTCCTCCTCCTCCAGAAGCGAAAGCTCGTCCACAAAGCGCTGTCGTACGAGCACTCCATCTGCAGCTGCCACTGTTGCACACGAGGTGTCCCCCTATCGAGCAGCTAGTGGAAAGCGTCAGCAGGCTGTGTTGCAGATGATGTGTTTGGGCGACAGACACACCGCGGAGGTGCTGGATGAGTACTTTCAGCGACAAACTGAGTCATGGCTGGGCAGTATACATCTTGAGGCAGGCAAGGTAGTTAGTGATAACGGCCGTAATTTTGTGGCAGCCATAGCCCTTTCAAAACTCAGCCACATACCTTGCTTGGCTCACACTTTGAACCTGGTGGTGCAGTGCTTTCTCAACAATTATCCGGAGTTAACAGCCCTGCTCCAGAAGGTGCGAAGACTGTGCGCGCACATCCGCCGGTTGCCTGTACACTCCATTCGTATGCAGAAGCTGCAGCGATTGCTCCACCTTCCCAACCTCCGCCTCATTATCGACATTGCAACAAGGTGGAACTCCACCCTGCACGTGGTTGAGCGGCTGTGCGAACAGAGGCAAGCCATAATGCATTTGTGGGAGGATACACGGCCAGGCACTTTGAGAGCAGACATGGAGTTGACAGGTGTGCAGTGGTCGAAGATGAAAGACCTCTGTAAAGTCCTTCAGTGTTTTGAGGAATGCACACGGCTGGTAAGCGCAGACGACGCCATCCTAAGCATGAGCATCCCACTTATGCGTCTGCTCATGCAAACTTTGACGCACCTTAAGGAGCAGGCGTCTGCAGCCAATGTTGACGAGGAGGAAGAGGAGGAGGGAATCCTTGATGACATTCAGCCATTGTCTGCTCAGGGACCTCTCCTGGACGAGGTGGAGGAAGAAGAGGAGGAGGAGGATGATGATGGGGATGATTACTTAGGGGAGGAGGATGCATCTCGTGGGGCAAGTGAAAATGTTGGTGTGGCAAGGTCTGGTACAGGGTTTGTGCATGACGGGAGGGATGTGGATTTGCCAGAAAGTGCTCCTCCAACCAGCACTC
The DNA here is from genome assembly GCF_039654945.1 of Dendrobates tinctorius. Taxonomy (NCBI): domain Eukaryota; kingdom Metazoa; phylum Chordata; class Amphibia; order Anura; family Dendrobatidae; genus Dendrobates; species Dendrobates tinctorius. Next base: position 58,123,186 of record NW_027361683.1, on the reverse strand, counting down.
GCAGTGCATCATTGACACCGGGAACATTAGCCCACATGTCAGATTATGCCTTGCAGATCCTAAAAAGGGACCCCCGCATTGCCAAAATGATGAACGATGACGACTACTGGTTGGCCAGCATCCTGGATCCACGCTATAAAGGCAAATTACAAAACATCATGCCACAGGAGAACCTTGACCTAATATTGGCTAATAAACAAGCAACTCTGGTAAACCGGTTGGTTGAGGTATTCCCAGCACACAGCAGCGGTGATGGTTCTCACACGAGCCGTACGGGGCCGGGGGCAGCTTGGCAGAGGTGTTCGTGGTGCACACAGCAGAAGTGGCGTTGGAGACAGGGGTTTCATGACAATGTTGTGGACTGATTTTTCAAGTACCGCTCACACAACTGGTAATACTGCATCGATGGAAAGTGACAGGAGACAGCAGTTGTCAACTATGGTTACAAACTACTTTTCCTCCCATATCGATGTTCTCCTGCACAGGTCATTCCCCTTTGACTATTGGGCCGCTAAACTGGACACCTGGCCTGAATTGGCACAATATACCTTACAGGAGCTCGCTTGCCCAGCTGCAAGTGTGCTATCGGAAAGAGTCTTCAGTGCAGCTGGATCAATCCTGACAGAAAAAAGACCTGTCTGTCAACCCAAAATGTGGATGATCTAACCTTCATTAAAATGAACCATGCATGGGTTTCCAAGGATTTTGTCCCACCTTCCCTTGATGACACATAGGTTGCCAGAAAAATGGCTTGCTTTGGTCCTCCTCCTATTCCGCGAACTTGACCTATTTCGCCTTTTGCAGCAGCTGAGTGTCCCACATCAACATATGCCACTTTGTAAACCGCCCTAACTGGGCTGCCCCCCCCCATTGCCGGGGTCACCACCTAGCGCACGAAACTGTGCGAGTGCCGTTGCCCTGGACAGGTGGGTAGGCCGACTCTTGGGCACGGGCACTAGCACAGGGTCCCTCAGAGTGCAATCAAGTGTCTCTGACGGTGGTGGTGCACACCCGCCGTCTGACACACCGCCGTACTATGAGGGGCCCAGTGCTAGTACCGACGCCCACGAGTGTGACCCCCTTGCTTGGGCAGGGCCCCAGCATTTGCAATGTTTACCTCTCCCTGCTACTCCGCTGTGTAGTCTGGGCTGTCAAATCCTTCACTGGGAGTGCCACTACAAATTGATTGAACTGAAAGATGATGGTTAAGATGTAGCTATGCCCTGTCCTGCTGGCCGGGCTCTAGCTCCAGATGATCAATGGCTTCCATTTCTTATGGACGTCGACTCACAATGACATGCAGTGGTGGTTTATCATCAGCTTTCACAGTTTTCCTACTCACAAACGTGTGACATTCCGGCGCACATTTTAAAATGTGCCCTCTCATGCCAATCAAATAGAATCACATACGGCCTGTGGCTTCTGTCTTTTGCACTCCAAAGTTACATGACAAATTATGATAGCCAGTGAGCACCATGTTTACATCGCTCCCTGTGATAAAAATTTGATTGAGATGAGTAACAGTGATGGAATCAATGGAAGTGCGATAAAGCAAGACTTTATTCACAAAAAAATGTTTTCACTGTCTCAACACACAAATTAATTGAGGGTCAGCATCGCCTATGAGAATTGTGACGGAAGTTTTTCCCATGAATAGTAATTCCTAGATTTCTGCAATCACTAGCCTTTATGTCAGTAATTGTATGCATCTCATTTCCTATTGCGGAGAGGCTGGACTGTATTACTGAGACAGAAATATATATGAAGATTTAAAAATAACACCAAAAGTATATAGTTGTGTACGCCTCAAATGCATTTCCTTTTTTACACTTTTTAGATTGCTGTGTAATCCATACTGCGAACACGGAGATTTTACATGTTTAAACTATGCTATATATACCTGCTATCCAGTGATAAAGTACCCTTTCTCAACTTTGTACAATCTGGTCAAATCCATACTGGGCCTGAGAACATCTGAGTCTGCCTCCTGATCTATAGACATATATTTTTAATGTGTAAACTAGGCTACATATATCCATGTTATCCGGTGAAATTGTACCCTTTATCAACTTTCTACAATGTTGTTGAATCCATACTGGGCCTGAGAACGGCTGCCGAGCTGTTAAGCAAGCTACAGCACCTGTGGTTTGGACACGTAATTTTTTCAGGAATGACGGTTAGGCCTAACTCCGGAATTGTGGTTGACCTGAACTTACTGGGAAATCATCGTTCGCGGGGAATAATCTGAATCCCAGATCCCCATCACTAACAGAGTTCAGCAGGTTATCTGCACCTGTAAGCGACAAAAGCTGGTCCTTTCAGTGTAGCGTGCATGCAGCCCTGGACATGTACGGGAATGCTAGACCTGTTATTGCTCGATCTCATGTGCCAGAGCCTCACTTATCCCTCTAGTAAGCTTGACGCGTACTGCGGGGGCATGCCGGAGTCTCGGTTGTTAACGGAATAAAGCTGAGAAATCACTAGCACAACAACAAACACACATACCACACCACACACAGAATCGACAAAGCTTTCAAAGTGTGCATCTTTTCTTTAGGTGGCATGGTTGTGGTTTTCCGGGTGGAGTCCAATTAAGCCACAGGCTCCACTCCTGGTGGTGCCCTTTTGGACATTCCTTTAAGGTTCAGCTTTGCAATCATACTGCCCCCGGAAACCAAAAACTTTGCCTTCATGGACGCTGTTTGGAGGTTCGTGGGAATAACGCCGCCCAATCAGCAGTCGGCATATGGGTCGCCCTCCCAGGGCTGTGGGGTACTCGGTACCGGGCCGGTGTCAGTGGGATGTGTCACAGCAGCGGTGACACGGACGGTGGCCCTGGGCGCCCATGTAAATGGCGTGGTATAATGGTAAAGAGTTTATATAGATAGTTTGACGCCACCTGAGGCGTTCGGCAACATAGATGTTAGGCCGACGCTGCATGCAGATCCTTTGGGACTGATGATGTTGTGCAGCAAAGATCTGTCTAACAGATGTTCCTCAGACTTTACTTGTATGGCAGACAGCTGTAGCCTTTTCCTTCTGGCTCCCACACGTCGATTCTGGGGCCTCCGAGCCTTAGTTGGGTACAGAGCATTTATAGATGCTACTTCCCCCGGTTTCTGCTGCAGGAACGTCAGTGTCCCTACAAACTCGGAGACCGGAATCGGGACCATGCGCTCCAGCTAGGAGTGAGCCTTAACTCTGCTCATCCTCCAGCTCCCCTTCTCACGTCCACACACTTCCCCTTCCCTACACAGAATGGCCTTAACTTACCTCCTCCCGACCACAGAGAGCAGCTCCTCAGCAGTCAGGTTCAGAGATCTCCCTGCTAGCCTGGAGTGGGAAATGTGTTGTGTGTTGGTTTCACTGCTAGAGAGATCCTTCGTTGCTCCCAAGCTTGACAACACTCTCCCTAGGAGGAAGGTAATGCCACAGTGGCGACCGTACTCTTGGGGACGCCACAAGTGCACTGAGGCCCAGCCACTGCTGGATGATGCTGCTGGTACATTGACCCAGACCACTACATTCCCCTCGCACTCTACACTGCCAGAATCTGACCCAGAGAAAACACAGGTTCCCCTTCCCACATACTATACCCCTTCACTAGCACCGTATATTCATCCTACCAGTCGAGTGCTAGCCATCTTCTATATCTACTATACCACCTTACACGGTGACAAAGAGGAAGGTGCAGATGAAAGTGCAGGTTCCTTGAGCAGGTGGGGGGGCATACTCATGGGCGATGGCACTGGCACAGGGCACCGCATAGTACGCAAAAGTGTCTCTGCCGGTGGGAGGGCCTAAACAGCCAAGTGCAGTGAGATGGACTGTGGGCTGGCTGCAGTACTGAGGGTGGAGTATGGTGAACCGGACAAACTGCTGGACTGTGAGTGTGGTGCAGGCGGTGATGTTATGGTGGATTGATAAAGTTGTGGTGTGCTCGTCCTCGGAGATCGGTCTAAAAGAGCAGGCATATCCTCTTCAGCTGAAGGCAGGCTTTCACTCAGCATGACTGGAGTGGGTAAAGAATCAGAGGTTCTGCGGTCAGAGACCTGTGTGAAATACTTTGCCCGGTAACAGTGGAGGAGGAAGTAGCAGATGCGGTTGATGGGGCGGCTTATAGTTGTTGAGGTCGGCATTTTATCTCAGTGGGATTGCCAGAGTAAAGCATGTTGATTGCACATACGAAGGTTCCTGCATGTAGTAGTCAAATTATTGCACTTTTTACCTCTACTCAGTTTTTTTTGCAATGTTGGCAGATAACGTGAGGTTGGCTCATATTTTCCGGTGTCAAAAAAGGCCCAGGCTAGGCAACCATTTCTGCCACTCTGAGCTGCAGAGCTGTGTACACTGCTGGCCACAGCCACTGTTTTGGATGCGGATGCAGTACTCGTCATGGTTGTATCATTCCGTGTCTGCGCCATACAGTGCAACGCAACCTCATCTCCCTCCTCCTCAGATGACCTACTCAGCTGCGCGCCTCTGTGTTCATGCCAAGTGGGATCTACAACCTCATCATCCTCCTGTGTGTTATCATATACCTCGCCCTGAGAGTCACCCTCCTCCTCTTTCTGCCCTGACAGCACAGTACAATCCGCGTGAGCCTCAGATATCTGAGTCTCATCAGAATCACCTCCCCGGGGGGTTAACATCTGGAGATGAGGGTCAGGATTTTGATCGGACCCTACTTCGTCCTGCTCCGGATCCAAGATAAAAAAATTTGGGCATCGTTGCAGATGATTTCCTCCTCTTGACTCTGTAAATCTTTGGAGTATGCTTAGGATGCCCATGGCATAGAACGTGTGAACAGCTCTGCAGACTTACCCGTCTGTGGTTCCCTACAGTCAGTTGGGAGGTTGGAAAGTTATGGTGTGGGGGGTCACCTCTGTGGACTGTACTGGACATGCTCTTTCTGGGCCTCATCAACAAGGCGTACCACTGTGCGGCTGCCAAAGAAAGGTAGTGGAATAACCCGTTCAGTAACATAAGTTGTCAGTTGTGTTTGTATAGGATGTGACGTTGTTGGTTCACTAGTGCTTCACTAACCTTACCACCTATCCCATGTACACCTTGAACATCAAACCTAATTCCCCTTCCACCATGACCTTGCTTTTTCCCAGTCATGTTGCTCAGGTAGTGCGGTAGGAGCACAGTAATGGTGACAAAAAATAAGATTTTTTTTACTCTGAACCAGTTCTGCACACAATTGAATTTCAGCGCCACTAAATGACTAGGTGAAGTATGACATGTTGAATCACATCAGTCACAGAAAGAATTGTTTCAATGTGGATGAGGCCTGTATGACAAAGATATGCTCCATACAATTTCAAACTGAGATCTCCACCTACTGTATCACGTTAGTCATGGAAGAATTGTTTCTGTGTAGATGAGGCCTGTATAACAAAAAAGATATGCTCCAGTTATAAAAATGAGATCTCCCCTACTGTATGATGTTTGTAATAGAAGAAAGTATTTTTTGTGTGTATATGCTCCAAATAATTTAAAACTCTTATCTAGCCTGCTCTATCACGTTTGTCACAGAATATTTTATTTTCACTGTACAACAGCTCTGTACACAGAACAATTTCACCGCCACTAAATCACGAGGTGTGATGTGGCGTGCTGTATCACTTTTAGCAGCAGAAAAAAAAAGGTTTTTTTACTAAGCAACAGCTGTGCAGAAAGATTAATTTCACTGCCACTAAATGGCAAGATAAGATATGGCATGCTGAATCACTTTAGCAACTGCCAAAAATATATTCTTTTACTGAGCAACAGCTCGAATCACAGAACAATTTCACCGCCACTAAATGACATGGTGAAGAGATGGACAATTAATTTTCCCAAGGGGCCACATGAGAGACTGTGTCTGTAGGGGAAGGCCGAACCAATAGGCCAAAATTAGTTCTGCTCAATATTAATATTGATATATTATAATTATTATATTATTGATAATTTTATTAATATTAATTGTATCACTTAATATTGAGCAGAATTAAGTATGCTAACATCTCCTTATATATCGTGTGAACCCAAGCACAGCCCCTTCTGTATATCGTATGAGCCCCCAACAGCCCCTTTTATGTGGCATGAGAACCACACAGCCTCTGCCATATGCGGCATGAGCCCCACATAGCCTCCCCCATATGCGGCATGAGCCCTACAAAGCCTCCCCCCCATATGCAGCATGAGCCGCACACAGCCTCTCTATAAACACTGCCTGAGGCCTACACAGCCTCAGTATATACACTGTATGTCGCCCCATAGCCTCTCCATATGCAGCATGTCACCCCCATAGCCTCCCTATGTGCATGTCACCCCCATAGCCTCCCCATGTGAAGCATGTTGCCCCATATGCAGCACCACGTGAAGTATGTCACCCCCATATGCAGCACTATGTGCAGCATGTCACCCCCATATGCAGCACCATGTGCAGCATGTCACCCCATATGCACATCACCCCAATGTGCACCACCCTGTCACCCCTATAGCCTCCCCATGCCCACCCAAACACATGAGAAGAAAAAAGAAAAACCACAAACTCACCTCGGTCCCATTTCCCAGGGCTTTGCTTCTCTCCCTGCCTCCTGTGGTAGAATAGAGTTGAGCGACTTTTGGTTTTTTAGGGTCGAGTTTCGTTTCATGAAACCCGACTTTTCCAAAAGTCGGGTCGAGCAAAATCTGCCGACTATAGGGAAAAGTCGGGGGTCCGACTGAAACACGAAACCCAATGTAAGTCAATGGGGAATTAAAGTCGGCAGTGAGAGGAGGACAGGAAACACACCTACAGTGCCCATTTGAATGCCAAAAGCATCAATTCTTATTACTTAAGCTTGTCAACCTTAATTTACTTCATAATACTAGTTACGCACTGAAAAATGGGGGTTATTTGGCTACAGTTGTGGGGGGGTAGGGCTGGCTCCAGGTTTTCGTGGGCCCAGGGCCAAAGAGCACCCCTTTAACACATACCACAACTCATGATGCTCCGATACGGCAGAGAAATAGCAGTATAGTACAATGAAAAATACTTCACTTCTTACATCTCATGACTGATATCCATTTTAAATTCTCCAATACCTCCAAAAACGGACAGTATATAACTCCATACAGTATTATGGCCAGCGCTTAGTGCGCTATACAGAGTAATGAGGCCCATATATTTCTCCATATGGAATCATTGATCTCATATAATGTTTCAAACTGTATATGATGAGCTCCACATAATGCTATATATATTGGTCCCAATGGATGAAGCTCCACTGTCTTATGGGCCCAAATAATGCTCCATATATAATGGGCCCCATTTCTACTGCTCTAGTGTATAATGGGCCCTGTAAATGCTGCTCCAGTGTCTGATGTCCACCTTTGGAATGCTCCAGTGTATGGTGGGCCCCATATATCATTCACCAGAGTATAGTGCTCCCCAAAAATTGCTGTCCCAACATTGAAAACAATTACATAAGTCTCCTTGCTAGGGAATCCCTGCACTACTCTGAACTCCTTGTCGTCCCCATCTTCCATCTCACTGCACTTGGCTGTTTAGGCCCTCCCACCGGCAGAGACACTTTTGCGTACTATGCGGTGCCCTGTGCCAGTGCCATCGCCCATGAGTATGGCCCCCCACCTGCTCAAGGAACCTGCACTTTCATCTGCACCTTCCTCTTTGTCACCGTGTAAGGTGGTATAGTATGCAGGAAGGGGAACCTGAGTTTCCTCTTGGTCAGATTCTGGCAGTGTAGAGTGCGAGGGGAATGTAGTGGTCTGGGTCAATGTACCAGCAGCATCATCCAGCAGTGGCTGGGCCTCAGTGCACTTGTGGCATCCCCAAGAGTACGGTCGCCACTGTGGCATTACCTTCCTCCTAGGGAGAGTGTTGTCAAGCTTGGGAGCAACGAAGGATCTCTCTAGCAGTGAAACCAACACACAACACATTTCCCACTCCAGGCTAGCAGGGAGACCTCTGAACCTGACTGCTGAGGAGCTGCTCTCTGTGGTCGGGAGGAGGTAAGTTAAGGCCATTCTGTGCAGGGAAGGGGAAGTGTGTGGACGTGAGAAGGGGAGCTGGAGGATGAGCAGAGTTAAGGCTCACTCCTAGCTGGAGCGCATGGTCCCGATTCCAGTCTTCGAGTTTGTAGGGACACTGACGTTCCTGCAGCAGAATCCGGGGGAAGTAGCAGCTATAAATGCTCTGTACCCAACTAAGGTTCGGAGGCCCCAGCATCGACGTGTGGGAGCCAGAAGGAAAAGGCTACAGCTGTCTGCCATACAAGTAAAGTCTGAGGAACATCTGTTAGACAGGAGGCGCTTCAGTGAACCACGGTCCTGTGAGTGCTTCCCCCACAAGCGCTAGAAAGGAGACGTTCAGGAAGGTACATGTTGGCGGAGTGTTGGAAGGGAGCTTTCCATTTTGGTCCCGGAGGTTGGCTGAGGTCCTGACCAGGAGGACACAGCACGGAGGCAGGCATCTGTGTAACCTGCAGACTGTGAGTAAAGCTTTGGAATTGCACGCTCTGGTGTCCTACAGTTATTCCAGCACCGCTACATCTGGGTACCAGCACCTACACCGCCTGTGCCTTTCCCCCATCACTACATCTACACTTCCCTGGGACTCCATCTCCACCTGTGGGGAGCTTCACCATCTTTGCTGCACAACACCATAAGTCCCAGAGGATCTGCATGCAGCGTCGGCCTAACATCTATGTTGCCGAACACCACAGGTGGCGTCAAACTATCTATATAAACTCTTTACCATTATACCACGCCATTTACATGGGAGCCCAGGGCCACCGTCCGGGTCACCGCTGCTGTGACACATCCCACTGACACCGGCCCGGTACCGAGTACCCCACAGCCCTGGGAGGGCGACCCATATGCCGACTGCTGATTGGGCGGCGTTATTCCCACGAACCTCCAAACAGCGTCCATGAAGGCAAAGTTTTTGGTTTCCGGGGGCAGTATGATTGCAAAGCTGAACCTTAAAGGAATGTCCAAAAGGGCACCACCAGGAGTGGAGCCTGTGGCTTAATTGGACTCCACCCGGGAAACCACAACCATGCCACCTAAAGAAAAGATGCACACTTTGAAAGCTTTGTCGATTCTGTGTGTGGTGTGGTATATGTGTTTGTAGTTGTGCTAGCGATTTCTCAGCTTTATTCCGTTAACAACCGAGACTCCGGCATGCCCCCGCAGTACGCGTCAAGCTTACTAGAGGGATAAGTGAGGCTCTGGCAAGTGAGATCGAGCAATAACAGGTCTAGCATTCCCGTACATGTCCAGGGCTGCATGCACGCTACACTGAAAGGACCAGCTTTTGTCGCTTACAGTTGCAGATAACTTGCTGAACTCCGTTAGTGATGGGGATCTGGGATTTAGATTATTCCTCGCGAACGATGATTTCCCAGTAAGTTCAGGTCAACCGCAATTCCGGAGTTAGGCCTAACCGTCATTCCTGAAAAAATTACGTGTCCAAACCACAGGTGCTGTAGCTTGCTTAACAGCTCGGCAGCCGTTCTCAGGCCCAGTATGGATTCAACAACATTGTAGAAAGTTGATAAAGGGTACAGTTTCACCGGATAACACGGATATATGTAGCCTAGTTTACACATTAAAAATATATGTCTATAGATTAGGAGGCAGACTCAGATGTTCTCAGGCCCAGTATGGATTTGACCAGATTGTACAAAGTTGAGAAAGGGTACTTTATCACTGGATAGCAGGTATATATAGCATAGTTTAAACATGTAAAATCTCCGTGTTCTCAGTATGGATTACACAGCAATCTAAAAAGTGGAAAAAAGGAAATGCATTTGAGGCGTACACAACTATATACTTTTGGTGTTATTTTTAAATCTTCATATATATTTCTGTCTCAGTAATACAGTCCAGCCTCTCCGCAATAGGAAATGAGATGCATACAATTACTGACATAAAGGCTAGTGATTGCAGAAATCTAGGAATTACTATTCACGGGAAAAACTTCCGTCACAATTCTCATAGGCGATGCTGACCCTCAATTAATTTGTGTGTTGAGACAGTGAAAACATTTTTTTGTGAATAAAGTCTTGCTGTATCGCACTTCCGTTGATTCCATCACTATTACTCATCTCAATCAAATTTTTATCACAGGGAGCGATGTAAACATGGTGCTCACTGGCTATCATGATCTGTCACGTAACTTTGGAGTACAAAAGACAGAAGCCACAGGCCGTAGGCGATTCTATTTGATTGGCATGAGAGGGCACATTATAAAATGTGCGCCGGAATGCCACACGTTTGTGAGTAGGAAAACTGTGAAAGCTGATGATAAACCACCACTGCATGTCATTGTGAGTCGACGTCCATAAGAAATGGAAGCCATTGATCATCTGGAGCTAGAGCCCGGCCAGCACGACAGGGCATAGCTACATCTTAACCATCATCTTTCAGTTCAATCAATTTGTAGTGGCACTCCCAGTGAAGGATTTGACAGCCCAGACTACACAGCGGAGGAGCAGGGAGAGGTAAACATTGCAAATGCTGGGGCCCTGCCCAAGCAAGGGGGGCACACTCGTGGGCGTCGGTACTGGCACTGGGCCCCTCATAGTACGGCAGTGTGTCTGACGGCGGGTGTGCACCACCACAGTCAGAGACACTTGATTGCACTATGAGGGACCCTGTGCCAGTGCCCGCGCCCAAGAGTCGGCCAACCCACCTGTCCAGGGCAACGGCACTCGCACGGTTTCGTGCGCTAGGTGGTGACCCCGGCCATGGGGGGGGCAGCCCAGTTAGGGTGGTTTACAAAGTGGCATATGTTGATGTGGGACATTCAGCTGCTGCAAAAGGCGAAATAGGTCAAGTTCGCGGAATAGGAGGAGGACCAAAGCAAGCCATTTTTCTGGCAACCTATGTGTCATCAAGGGAAGGTGGGACAAAATCCTTGGAAACCCATGCATGGTTCATTTTAATGAAGGTTAGATCATCCACATTTTGGGTTGACAGACGGGTCCTTTTTTCTGCGGCTTCTGCATACAAATGGAGTGTACAGGCGACCGGCGGATGTGCGCGCACAGTCTTCGCACCTTCTGGAGCAGGGCTGTTAACTTCGGATAATTGTTGAGGAAGCACTTCACCACCAGGTTCAAAGTGTGAGCCAAGCAAGGTATGTGGCTGAGTTTTGAAAGGGCTATGGCTGCCACAAAATTACGGCCGTTATCACTAACTACCTTGCCTGCCTCAAGATGTATACTGCTCAGCCATGACTCAGTTTGTCGCTGAAAGTACTCGGCCAGCACCTCCGCGGTGTGTCTGTCGCCCAAACACATCATCTGCAACACAGCCTGCTGACGCTTTCCACTAGCTGCTCGATAGGGGGACACCTCGTGTGCAACAGTGGCAGCTGCAGATGGAGTGCTCGTACGTGCTCGTACGTGGAGGAGGAGGAGGGTCGAACGCCTACAGCCAACTGTTTCCTATACCGTGGGCTAGGCAGCACTGTCCCACCACCGCTGTCCCCTGTGGACCCTGCATCCACCACATTAACCCAGTGCGCAGTGATGGACATGTAACGGCCCTGGCCATGCCGACTGGACCATGCATCTGTTGTGAGGTGCACCTTTCCACTCACTGCCTGCTTGAGTGCATGGACAATGTGGTCTTTCACATGATGGTGGAGGGCTGGGATGGCTTTGCGAGAGAAGAAGTGGCGACTGGGTAGGTCATAGCGTAGTACTGCATAGGCCATGAGTTCGCGGAAAGCTGCGCTTTCCACCAACCGATAGGGCATCATCTCTAACGAGATTAGTTTGGCAATGTGGGCGTTCAAACCCAGTGTACGCGGATGAGAGACTGAGTACTTTCTTGACCTACTCATAGTCTCTGGGAGGGTGAGCTGTACTTGAGAGCTGCATATGGTGGAACTAGCGGTGGACAGGGCGGACTGAGAGAGGGTTGATGGTGATGGAGTTGGTGTTCTTTCTGATGGCCTAGATTCAGTCTTTCGTTGATATAACAGTGGGATTCCCTGACTGCTTTGGCCTTGCAACGACACCTCAACATTTGCTGCTGTGCTAACCGGTGGGCTTACAGTGGGGGAAACAATGTAGCGTTGCTGACTACCTTCTTTGTGATCAGTTGCACATGTGGTACTTGAGGTTTGGTGTTGTGTCCACGCTTGCAAGTGCATGCTGATTAAATGTCTAAGCATGCAACTGGTATTCAAATTTTTCAGATTTTTCCCTCGGCTAAGGTCTTTGCGCACTTCTTACAGATAACCTTGGCCTGATCATGAGGATTTTGTTCAAAAAAGTGCCACACTGCACTCTTCCTACTTTGGAAGAAATTTTGCGGCCTAGCACGCTGTGCTATTTTGACCGTCTGGACAAGCTGTCCAGCAAATCTTTTGATTTTTGGAACCTGTCTTTGGAGTGCTCCGGGCCTGCCAGATAACAGCTGTTGCGATGTCGATGTCTGCTGTGGATGCTCCTCCTCCTCATCTGAGCTATTGGAAGCAGCACCCTCTTCCCCCAATGGATGCCAATCTGGGTCAACAACTGGGTCATCCATCACCTCCTCTTCAATGTCATGTGCACCTTCCTCTGTGTCACCGTGTATGGTGGTATAGAATGCGGGAAGGGGCACCTGAGTCTCAACAGGGTCAGAATCTGGCTCATTACACTGCGAGGACAATGTAGTGCTCTGAGTGAATGTACCAGCAGAATCATCTATCAGTGGCTGTGCATCAGTGCACTCCATGTCAGATTCATCTTGGCCTGGGTAATTCACCATTTCACTTGATAATCCAGGCATGGTATGTGAAAACAGCTCCATGGAGTAATCAGTTGTATGGCCTGCGTCATCCTTCAATCTTGGTTGGGGTGAAGGACACAAGGAAAGGTGTGGTTCATGAACATGAGCCTCCAATGATGACTCAGTGCTTTTATTTTTTACAACTTCAGAAGAGGAGGCGATAGAGCTGGAGGCTGAGTCAGCAATGTAAGCCAAAACTTTTTCCTGAAGCTCTGGCTTTAAAAGCGGTTTGCCAACTCCTAGAAAACTAAGCCTTTGAGGCCTTGTGGAGCCAGACGATGACGCAGGCTCAACACCTCCTGCATTCGGTCCTATTTTGCTTTTGCCACTACCATCAGAACCACCACCAACACCATCATTACCAGCTTGCAACCCCCGCCCAATTCCACGGCCTCTTCCACCAGCCTTCCTCATTTTTGGTAAAAATGTACACAAAATCCCACAAACTATATAGTAATGTAAAACAAGGTACAAGGTGTATATAGGACAGAGGAGATGTAGAATTTCTGAACACACTTGTGGACACTGTTGGATTGTGTGAGGCCCAGTGAATATCACACCGCTTTTTCACAGGCTCAATGTCGCAGGTGTGAAAAATGTCACTATAGGACAGGGGAGATGTAGAATTTCTGAACACACTTGTGGACACTGTTGGATCGTGTGAGGCCCAGTGAATATCACACCGCTATGTCACAGGCTCAATGTCGCAGGTGTGAAAAATGTCACTATGGGACAGGGGAGATGTAGAATTTCTGAACACACTTGTGGACACTGTTGGATTGTGTGAGGCCCCGTGAATATCACACCGCTATGTCACAGGCTCAATGTCGTAGGTGTGAAAAATGTCACTATAGGACAGGGGAGATGTAGAATTTCTGAACACACTTGTGGACACTGTTGGATTGTGTGAGGCCCAGTGAATATCACACCGCTATGTCACAGGCTCAATGTCGCAGGTGTGAAAAATGTCACTATAGGACAGGGGAGATGTAGAATTTCTGAACACACTTGTGGACACTGTTGGATTGTGTGAGGCCCAGTGAATATCACACTGCTATGTCACAGTCTCAATGTCGCAGGTGTGAAAAATGTCACTATAGGACAGGGGAGATGTAGAATTTCTGAACACACTTGTGGACACTGTTGGATTGTGTGAGGCCCAGTGAATATCACACCGCTATGTCACAGGCTCAATGTCGTAGGTGTGAAAAATGTCACTATAGGACAGGGGAGATGTAGAATTTCTGAACACACTTGTGGACACTGTTGGATTGTGTGAGGCCCAGTGAATATCACACCGCTATGTCACAGTCTCAATGTCGCAGGTGTGAAAAATGTCACTATAGGACAGGCTCAATGTCGCAGGTGTTAGGCGTCAGATTCCTGGCACTGCACAGCGGGAATCCAGAGCCAGACATCCTGCGGTCTCTCATTCTCCTCCGACCACTCAGACTCCTGCTCAGCAATCACGGCGAGCCAGGCATTCCCCTCAGACTCGTTCTGTGAGCCTGGATGTTGCTGCCACCTCTGGTGCAGCAATGGTAGCGCAACCTGCTTTGCAGGGAACTGCTCCAGAGGCTAAGTCCTCGTGCCGTGCTACTGGACATGCCCGCAACTTGCCCTCTCAGTGGAGAGCAGGGGTCACATGTGCAGGTCCTATGTCGGATCTGATTGGTCCTTCCCAAAGTACTGGAAGGTCCCGGAAGCGCATGGCTATAAAAAGCCCGCATGGCGGCTCGGCCATGCGCTAGTGTAGCATATTATTCTGTGTGTGTATGGTGATGGATGTATGGACTGGTGTCTGACTCATTATGAAACCCCTGCCCTCTGATAATACGAGTGGTGATCGAGTGTTAATAGTCAGCTCCAGGGTTGTGGCAAGCTACACGCCACTTGCTCCACACCTACACTAGCGTCCGTCGGCGCCCGGTCCTCGGCGCCGACGCTTGTGGCATTTCTCTGCCGCTGCGCTGTAGTAACAGCAACTATTGGTGTTCGCGGCTGCGATGCCACCCGCAGGCCTCTGTGACGCTAACAGGGCCTGTGCCTTTGCTTTAGTGTTCTCCAAGCGACTCTGTGTTTGTACGGAGTCGCCCTTAGAGTTCGGGTGACGTTAACCCGAGCGCAGTCCCGCACCTACTAGGTGCATCTGCCATTGTTCAGCAGCGGTCTTGTCACCTACCGCACGGTGGACCCTGGGCGGCGAACGTTCCTACTATTATTTATATTTGGTGCGTTCCGCCGACCCTAACATTACACTAGCGCCAGGGTCTGGCTGGCAATGGCAGACGTGCAGCAGCTGCATCGCTACATTCGGCAGCTGGAGAGCAGGTTGGCGGCTATTGAGAGCACCAACTCAGCTGCGAATGCTGCACTAGCTGCTGCTCAGACAGTTGCTGAGGCTGTCTCACGTGCGCCCACACTTTTGCCCTTGCCGACAATGTCTCACCTCCCGCTCCCCGATAAGTTTTCGGGTGATAGTGCCTCCTGTAGGGGATTCGTTAGTCAGTGCTCCATTCAGCTGGAGTTGCTGGCTGCACGGTTTCCTACAGAGCGGGCTAAGGTAGGATTTATTGTCTCCCTGTTGTCTGGCCGGGCATTACAGTGTGCCACGCCATTGTGGGAACGTGATGATCCCGTGGTACAGGGAGCTGCTCAGTTCCTCGCGGCTCTGAAGCAAGTCTTCTTGGGACCACGGGTCACACACGATACGGCTCTCCAACTGTTATCCTTAACACAAGGGTCACTTTCGGTTAGCCATCATGCTGTCCAGTTTCGGACACTGGCTTCCGAGTTAGAGTGGCCAGACAAAGTGTTGGTCCCGGTGTTTTGGAGAGGCCTGGCTGAGCACGTAAAAGATGCTCTAGCTACTAGGGAAATTCCCACAAGTCTGGAGGAGTTGATCGCCGTTTCCACCCACATTGATCTCCGCTTCACAGAGCGCGGGTTGGAACGAGCGCAATCCAGACGTAGGGTTAATTTGGCTCCCACCTTTACCGAGCCGCTGATATATCCCGCACAGGAGCTCCCTTCCTCTGAGCCTATGGAGGTGTCTCGCACCGGCACTAAGTCGCGTCCGATGCGAAGCTCTGTGCGTTGTTATCAGTGCCGACAGTTTGGCCACTCGGCTGGCACATGCCCTCAGCGGCCGAAAAGACGACCACATTCAGTGGCCGTAGGTGGGGGTCAATCCAAGGTGGGACCCTTTTCACCCAAACCGGTGTTCCGGGGTACGTTAGATAGTGGGTCCTCCACCTGGGAGGCAGAGGTCACCCTGGATTCCGGGGCTGAGGGGAACTTTATGTCCTCGACTTTTGCCCAGAGACACACTATCCCTCTGGTGTTACTCTCCCAACCTCTGACCATTAGGGTGGTAAATGGGGCACCGTTACCATCTCAGGTGACCCATCAGACAGCCCCACTCGGACTCTCTATTTCACCCTCACATCAGGAGACTCTGTCCCTGCTTATTATGCCCAATGGCATCGATCAGGTGCTCATCGGAGTTCCCTGGCTTCGTTGCCACTCCCCTCATATTGACTGGGCTTCGGGGAGGATACTGGACTGGGGCAAGGACTGTGAGGGAAGGTGCCTGAGGGGCAGCGTTCAGGTGGCTTCCACTGAAGTGCCTGCAGATCTCTCCGCGCTCCCCAAACCCTACCACCAGCACGCGGACGTCTTCTCTAAGAAGTCTGAGGAGACGCTCCCGCCGCACCGTTCCTATGATTGCCCGATTGATCTCCTGCCAGGCATAGAGCCTCCCCGAGGCTGTGTTTACCCCTTATCACTCCCTGAGACGGAGGCTATGTCCCAATATATCCGGGAGAACCTGGCTAGGGGTTTCATCAGATAATCTGTGTCACCGGCTGGTGCAGGGTTCTTCTTCGTACAGAAGAACGGAGAGTTACGCCCCTGCATTGACTACCGAGGTCTCAATGCTATCACGGTTAAAAACAAATACCCCCTACCGTTGATCTCGGAGTTATTTGACAGGTTGCGGGGGACCCGGATCTTTACTAAATTAGATCTGCGGGGTGCATACAACCTGATCCGCATTCGCGAAGGAGACGAATGGAATACAGCTTTTAATACGATCTTTTAATAAGATCTTGCGTCCGGCCCAGCCACCCTTCCTTTTCCAGAGTCCACTGGACGGTCGGATTCCCAGCCATTACGAATACCTGGTTATGCCCTTTGGCCTTTGTAATGCGCCAGCTGTCTTCCAAGATTTTGTCAACGACGTCTTCCGCGATATGCTCTCTACCTCGGTGGTGGTCTATCTGGATGACATACTCATCTTTTCGCCAGATTTGACCGCCCACCGGAGAGACGTCTGCAGGGTCTTCGACCGTCTGCGGGCGAACTCGCTATTTGCCAAGCTGGAGAAGTGCCAGTTTGAGCAGGAGTCCTTGCCGTTCCTGGGCTATATCATCTCGGCCCAGGGGCTGGCCATGGACCCTGCCAAACTACAAGCGGTAATGGACTGGCAGGAACCCCATTCCCTCAAAGCGGTGCAGCGCTTTTTGGGGTTCGTGAATTACTACCGCCAGTTCATACCACACTTTTCCACACTGGTGGCTCCTTTGGTTGCTCTCACCAAGAAGGGAGCTAACCCCAATGCTTGGTCAGAACATGTCTCCAAGGCCTTCTCGGCTATAAAATCACATTTTGCTGGCGCTCCCATATTACATCGTCCCGATGTGGATAAGCCGTTTATCCTTGAGGTTTATACCTTGAGGTATCCGTCGGTGCAGGAGCAGTCCTTTATCAAAAGGATGCTCAAGGTCGGAAGCATCCCTGCTTCTTCTATTCCAAGACCTTCTCACCGGCGGAGAAAAATTACTCCATCGGCGACAGGGAGCTGCTAGCCATGAAGTTGGCTTTTTCTGAGTGGAGACATCTCCTGGAGGGAGCCCGGTTTCCCTTTCAGGTATATACGGACCATAAAAACCTGGTCTATCTACAGACGGCCCAACGCCTGAATTCCCGTCAGGCCAGGTGGTCGCTCTTCTTTTCCCGATTCCGCTTCACCCTCCACTACCTCTCTGGAGAGAACGTCCGTGCGGATGCTCTCTCACGTTCAGTGGTCTCAGCGGAAGAAGGAGAAGCTGAGCCTCGGTTAATTCTCCCGCCGGAGAGTTTTACGACCGTGGCTCCAGTTGCTCTCGAGTCGGTACCACTGGGCAAGACCTTGGTGCCTCCTCAGCTACAGCCGGAGGTCCTCGCCTGGGCACATGCCTCCAGGGTGGGTGGCCATTTTGGTAATAAACGGACCGCCGAACTCCTGGCAAGGTCATATTGGTGGCCACATATGGCTCGAGATGTCAAGGAATACGTGCAAGCATGTGTTTCGTGTGCTCGGAACAGACCCTCTAGACAGAGGCCGGCGGGGCTGTTGTTTCCCCTGCCAGTGGCGGATAGACCTTGGGAGATGGTTGGCATGGATTTCATAGTTGGCCTGCCCAAGTCTGGTGGCAGTACGGTCATCTGGGTGGTCACCGACCATTTTTCCAAAATGGTGCATCTGGTGCCACTCGCACGCCTGCCTTCCGCTCGAGGTCTGGCCACCTTGTTCATTAAGCACGTATTCCGTTTACATGGCATGCCGGACAAAATCGTGAGTGACCGCGGTCCCCAGTTTGCGTCTCGGTTTTGGAGGGAGCTCTGCAGTTTACTCAGCATCGAGCTAAATCTATCCTCCGCTTACCTTCTCGAGACGAATGGCTTGGTCGAGAGAGCCAATCAGACCTTGGT
The DNA here is from genome assembly GCF_039654945.1 of Dendrobates tinctorius. NCBI lineage: Eukaryota > Metazoa > Chordata > Amphibia > Anura > Dendrobatidae > Dendrobates > Dendrobates tinctorius. The sequence goes on along the minus strand of NW_027361683.1, from coordinate 58,104,649 downwards.
CACCTATTTATGGCATTTTGTCTCTGCCAGGCAGGATGACTGGGCATCCTTGCTACCTTGGGCTGAATTTGCCCTAAACAATGCGGTGGCTGATTCCACTGGTCAGACGCCCTTTCTCCTAAACTATGGTCAACATCCACGCGTCCCTGTCCCGATGCCAGTGTCCTCCACCGACTCCAGGGTGGCAGACTGGGCAGTGGAGGCCCGGGACATTTGGGATCACACTCAGGATGCTATCCGGGCATCTAAAGAAAGGATGAGGGCGTCCGCCGACACGCATCGGCGGCCCGCGCCAAGCTTCTCCCCTAGCGACATGGTATGGCTCTCCACCCGAAACATTAAACTGCGGGTCGAGTCTCCCAAGTTCGCACCGCGATACATTGGACCATTCAAGGTCCTCGAGCGACTTAGCTCGGTGGTCTACCGCCTGGCTCTTCCTCCACATTTGGCCATTTCGGACGTGTTCCATGTGTCCCTCCTCAAACCAGTTCACATGGTCCGGTTTTCTGAGTCATCTGCCGGGTCATCAGACTTATCGTCTGATGAGTTTGAGGTTAACGCCATCGTGGGGCGCAGGTTTGTCCGTGGCAAAAAATTTTATTTGGTGGACTGGAGGGGTCATGGGCCCGAGGCTCGGACCTGGTGGAAAACATTCATGCACCGCTCCTGATCGCGGCCTTTGAGCGCAGTGAGGCTCAGAGGGGGAGGGCCCTGGGGGGGGGTAATGTTAGGCGTCGGATTCCTGGCACTGCACAGTGGGAATCCAGAGCCAGACATCCTGCGGTCTCTCATTCTCCTCCGACCACTCAGACTCCTGCTCAGCAATCACGGCGAGCCAGGCATTCCCCTCAGACTCGTTCTGTGAGCCTGGATGTTGCTGCCACCTCTGGTGCAGCAATGGTAGCGCAACCTGCTTTGCAGGGAACTGCTTCAGAGGCTAAGTCCTTGTGCCGTGCTACTGGACATGCCCGCAACTTGTCCTCTCAGTGGAGAGCAGGGGTCACATGTGCAGGTCCTATGTCGGATCTGATTCGTCCTTCCCAAAGTACTGGAAGGTCCCGGAAGCGCATGGCTATAAAAAGCCCGCATGGCGGCTCGGCCATGCGCTAGTGTAGTATATTATTCTGTGTGTGTATGGTGATGGATGTATGGACTGGTGTCTGACTCATTATGAAACCCCTACCCTCTGATATTACGAGTGGTGATCGAGTGTGAATAGTCAGCTCCAGGGTTGTGGCAAGCTACACGCCACTTGCTCCACACCTACACTAGCGTCCGTCGGCGCCCGGTCCTCGGCGCCGACGCTTGCGGCTTTTCTCTGCCGCTGCGCTGTAGTAACAGCAACTATTGGAGTTGGCGGCTGCGACGCCAACCGCAGGCCTCTGTGACGCTAACAGGGCCTGTGCCTTTGCTTTAGTGTTCTCCAAGCGACTCTGTGTTTGTACGGAGTCGCCCTTAGCGTTCGGGTGACGTTAACCCGAGCGCAGTCCCGCACCTACTAGGTGCATCTGCCATTGTTCAGCAGCGGTCTTGTCACCTACCGCACGGTGGACCCCGGGTGGCGAACGTACCTACTATTATTTATATTTGGTGCGTTCCGCCGACCCTAACATTACACTAGCGCCAGGGTCTGGCTGGCAATGGCAGACGTGCAGCAGCTGCATCGCTACATTCGGCAGCTGGAGAGCAGGTTGGCGGCTATTGAGAGCACCAACTCAGCTGCGAATGCTGCGCTAGCTGCTGCTCAGACAGTCGCTGAGGCTGTCTCACGTGCACCCACACTTTTGCCCTTGCCGACAATGTCTCACCTCCCGCTCCCCGATAAGTTTTCGGGTGATAGTGCCTCCTGTAGGGGATTCGTTAGTCAGTGCTCCATTCAGCTGGAGTTGCTGGCTGCACGGTTTCCTACAGAGCGGGCTAAGGTAGGATTTATTGTCTCCCTGTTGTCTGGCCGGGCATTACAGTGTGCCACGCCATTGTGGGAACGTGATGATCCCGTGGTACAGGGAGCTGCTCAGTTCCTCGCGGCTCTGAAGCAAGTCTTCTTGGGACCACGGGTCACACACGATACGGCTCTCCAACTGTTATCCTTAACACAAGGGTCACTTTCGGTTAGCCATCATGCTGTCCAGTTTCGGACACTGGCTTCCGAGTTAGAGTGGCCGGACAAAGTGTTGGTCCCGGTGTTTTGGAGAGGCCTGGCTGAGCACGTAAAAGATGCTCTAGCTACTAGGTAAATTCCCACAAGTCTGGAGGAGTTGATCGCCGTTTCCACCCGCATTGATCTCCGCTTCACGGAGCGTGGGTTGGAACGAGCGCAATCCAGACGTAGGGTTAATTTGGCTCCCACCTTTACCGAGCCGCTGATATATCCCGCACAGGAGCTCCCTTCCTCTGAGCCTATGGAGGTGTCTCGCACCGGCACTAAGTCGCGTCCGATGCGAAGCTCTGTGCGCTGTTATCAGTGCCGACAGTTTGGCCACTCGGCTGGCACATGCCCTCAGCGGCCGAAAAGACGACCACATTCAGTGGCCGTAGGTGGTGGTCAATCCAAGGTGGGACCCTTTTCACCCAAACCGGTGTTCTGGGGTACGTTAGATAGTGGGTCCTCCACCTGGGAGGCAGAGGTCACCCTGGAATCCGGGGCTGAGGGGAACTTTATGTCCTCGACTTTTGCCCAGAGACACGCTATCCCTCTGGTGTTACTCTCCCAACCTCTGACCATTAGGGTGGTAAATGGGGCACCGTTACCGTCTCAGGTGACCCATCAGACAGCCCCACTCGGACTCTCTATTTCACCCTCACATCAGGAGACTCTGTCCCTGCTTATTATGCCCAATGGCATCGATCAGGTGCTCATCGGAGTTCCCTGGCTTCGTTGCCACTCCCCTCATATTGACTGGGCTTCGGGGAGGATACTGGGCTGGGGCAAGGACTGTGAGGGAAGGTGCCTGAGGGGCAGCGTTCAGGTGGCTTCCACTGAAGTGCCTGCAGATCTCTCCGCGCTCCCCAAACCCTACCACCAGTACGCGGACGTCTTCTCTAAGAAGTCTGCGGAGACGCTCCCGCCGCACCGTTCCTATGATTACCCGATTGATCTCCTGCCAGGCATAGAGCCTCCCCGAGGCTGTGTTTACCCCTTATCACTCCCTGAGATGGAGGCTATGTCCCAATATATCCGGGAGAACCTGGCTAGGGGTTTCATCAGAAAATCTGTGTCACCGGCTGGTGCAGGGTTCTTCTTCGTACAGAAGAACGGAGAGTTACGCCCCTGCATTGACTACCGAGGTCTCAATGCTATCACGGTTAAAAACAAATACCCCCTACCGTTGATCTCGGAGTTATTTGACAGGTTGCGGGGGACCCGGATCTTTACTAAATTAGATCTGCGGGGTGCATGCAACCTTATCCGCATTCGCGAAGGAGACGAATGGAATACAGCTTTTAATACCAGGGATGGCCATTACGAATACCTGGTTATGCCCTTTGGCCTTTGTAATGCGCCAGCTGTCTTCCAAGATTTTGTCAACGACGTCTTCCGCGACATGCTCTCTACCTCGGTGGTGGTCTATCTGGATGACATACTCATCTTTTCGCCAGATTTGACCGCCCACCGGAGAGACGTCTGCAGGGTCTTCGACCGTCTGCGGGTGAACTCGCTATTTGCCAAGCTGGAGAAGTGCCAGTTTGAGCAGGAGTCCTTGCCGTTCCTGGGCTATATCATCTCGGCCCAGGGGCTGGCCATGGACCCTGCCAAACTACAAGCGGTAATGGACTGGCAGGAACCCCATTCCCTCAAAGCGGTGCAGCGCTTTTTGGGGTTCGTGAATTACTACCGCCAGTTCATACCACACTTTTCCACACTGGTGGCTCCTTTGGTTGCTCTCACCAAGAAGGGAGCTAACCCCAATGCTTGGTCAGAACATGTCTCCAAGGCCTTCTCGGCTATAAAATCACATTTTGCTGGCGATCCCATATTACATCGTCCCGATGTGGATAAGCCATTTATCCTTGAGGTAGACGCTTCATCCGTCGGTGCAGGAGCAGTCCTTTATCAAAAGGATGCTCAAGGTCGGAAGCATCCCTGCTTCTTCTATTCCAAGACCTTCTCACCGGCGGAGAAAAATTACTCCATTGGCGACAGGGAGCTGCTAGCCATGAAGTTGGCTTTTTCTGAGTGGAGACATCTCCTGGAGGGAGCCCGGTTTCCCTTTCAGGTATATACAGACTATAATAACCTGGTCTATCTACAGACGGCCCAACGCCTGAATTCCCGTCTGGGCAGGTGGTCGCTCTTCTTTTCCCGATTCCGCTTCACCCTCCACTACCTCTCTGGAGAGAACGTCCGTGTGGATGCTCTCTCACGTTCAGTGGTCTCAGCGGAAGGAGAAGCTGAGCCTCGGTTAATTCTCCCACCGGAGAGTTTTACGACCGTGGCTCCAGTTGCTCTCGAGTCGGTACCACCGGGCAAGACCTTGGTGCCTCCTCAGCTACGGCCGGAGGTCCTCGCCTGGGCACATGCCTCCAGGGTGGGTGGCCATTTTGGTAATAAATGGACCGCCGAACTCCTGGCAAGGTCATATTGGTGGCCACATATGGCTCGAGATGTCAAGGAATACGTGCAAGCATGTGTTTCGTGTGCTCGGAACAGACCCTCTAGACAGAGGCCGGCGGGGCTGTTGTTTCCCCTGCCAGTGGCGGATAGACCTTGGGAGATGGTTGGCATGGATTTCATAGTTGGCCTGCCCAAGTCTGGTGGCAGTACGGTCATCTGGGTGGTCACCGACCATTTTTCCAAAATGGTGCATCTGGTGCCACTCGCACGCCTGCCTTCCGCTCGAGGTCTGGCCACCTTGTTCATTAAGCTCGTATTCCGTTTACATGGCATGCCGGACAAAATCGTGAGTGACCGCGGTCCCCAGTTTGCGTCTCGGTTTTGGAGGGAGCTCTGCAGTTTACTCAGCATCGAGCTAAATCTATCCTCCGCTTACCATCCCGAGACGAATGGCTTGGTCGAGAGAGCCAATCAGACCTTGGTCACCTATTTACGGCATTTTGTCTCTGCCAGGCAGGATGACTGGGCATCCTTGCTACCTTGGGCTGAATTTGCCCTAAACAATGCGGTGGCTTATTCCACTGGTCAGACGCCCTTTCTCCTAAACTATGGTCAACATCCACGCGTCCCTGTCCCGATGCCAGTGTCCTCCACCGACTCCAGGGTGGCAGACTGGGCAGTGGAGGCCCGGGACATTTGGGATCACACTCAGGATGCTATCCGGGCATCTAAAGAAAGGATGAGGGCGTCCGCCGACATGCATCGGCGGCCCGCGCCAAGCTTCTCCCCTAGCGACATGGTATGGCTCTCCACCCGAAACATTAAACTGCGGGTCGAGTCTCCCAAGTTCGCACCGCGATACATTGGACCATTCAAGGTCCTCGAGCGACTTAGCTCGGTGGTCTACCGCCTGGCTCTTCCTCCACATTTGGCCATTTCGGACGTGTTCCATGTGTCCCTCCTCAAACCAGTTCACATGGTCCGGTTTTCTGAGTCATCTGCCGGGTCATCAGACTTATCGTCTGATGAGTTTGAGGTTAACGCCATCGTGGGGCGCAGGTTTGTCCGTGGCAAAAATTTTTATTTGGTGGACTGGAAGGGTCATGGGCCCGAGGCTCGGACCTGGTGGAAAACATTCATGCACCGCTCCTGATCGCGGCCTTTGAGCGCAGTGAGGCTCAGAGGGGGGCCCTAGGAGGGGGGTAATGTTAGGCGTCGGATTCCTGGCACTGCACAGCAGGAATCCAGAGACAGACATCCTTCGGTCTCTCATTCTCCTCCGACCGCTCAGACTCCTGCTCAGCAATCACGGCGAGCCAGGCATTCCCCTCAGACTCGTTCTGTGAGCCTGGATGTTGCTGCCACCTCTGGTGCAGCAATGGTAGCGCAACCTGCTTTGCAGGGAACTGCTCCAGAGGCTAAGTCCTCGTGCCGTGCTACTGGACATGCCCGCAACTTGTCCTCTCAGTGGAGAGCAGGGGTCACATGTGCAGGTCCTATGTCGGATCTGATTGGTCCTTCCCAAAGTACTGGAAGGTCCCGGAAGTGCATGGCTATAAAAACCCTGCATGGCGGCTCGGCCGTGCGCTAGTGTAGCATATTATTCTGTGTGTGTATGGTGATGGATGTATGGACTGGTGTCTGACTCATTATGAAACCCCTACCCTCTGATATTACGAGTGGTGATCGAGTGTGAATAGTCAGCTCCAGGGTTGTGGCAAGCTACACGCCACTTGCTCCACACCTACACTAGCGTCCGTCGGCGCCCGGTCCTCAGCGCCGACGCTTGCGGCTTTTCTCTGCCGCTGCGCTGTAGTAACAGCAACTATTGGTGTTGGCGGCTGCGACGCCACCCGCAGGCCTCTGTGACGCTAACAGGGCCTGTGCCTTTGCTTTAGTGTTCTCCAAACGACGCTGTGTTTGTACGGAGTCGCCCTTAGCGTTCGGGTGACGTTAACCCGAGCACAGTCCCGCACCTACTAGGTGCATCTGCCATTGTTCAGCAGCGGTCTTGTCACCTACCGCACGGTGGACCCCGGGCGGCGAACACACCTACTATTATTTATATTTGGTGCGTTCCGCCGACCCTAACAGCAGGTGTGAAAAATGTCACTATAGGACAGGGGAGATGTAGAATTTCTGAACACACTTGTGGACACTGTTGGATTGTGTGAGGCCCAGTGAATATCACACCGCTATGTCACAGGCTCAATTTTGCAGGTGTGAAAAATGTCACTATAGGACAGGGGAGATGTAGAATTTCTGAACACACTTGTGGACACTGTTGGATTGTGTGAGGCCCAGTGAATATCACACCGCTATGTCACAGGCAGAAATTGGCTAGTGTATGACAAACTACAAGGTATATATAGAATTGGGCAGAATAGGAATCTCCCTAGAGTGTAGGTCTGTAAGAACGGAACAAGTCCTCGACTTATCCTTAGAGTCACACACAGATAGCTTCACTGTGGCCGTGATAACAGCCGTTACACGGTACTGAGAGAGGAGCGTGCACGTACACCGCTGTCCGGTGTCCGTAAAATTGTCAAGCTCCGTGTTTTTTAAGTATACGGACTGACACACGCTGTCTCTCCATAGTTTTGAATGTGATCAAACAGCAAATATACTTAACTGTTTGAAAACCAGACAAAACTAGAAGGTGGAGGTCTGTAAGAACGGAACATGTCCTCGACTTATCCTTACAGAGTCACACACAGATAGCTTCACTGTGGCCGTGATAACAGCCGTTACACGGTACTGAGAGAGGAGCGTGCACGTACACCGCTGTCCGGTGTCCGTAAAATTGTCAAGCTCCGTGTTTTTTAAGTGTACGGACTGACACGCTGTCTCTCTATAGTTTTGAATGTGATCAAACAGCAAATATACTTAACTGTTTGAAAACCAGACAAAACTAGAAGGTGGAGGTCTGTAAGAATGGAACATGTCCTCGACTTATACTTACAGAGTCACACACAGATAGCTTCACTGTGGCCGTGATAACAGCCGTTACACGGTACTGAGAGAGGAGCGTGCACGTACACCGCTGTCCGGTGTCCGTAAAATTGTCAAGCTCCGTGTTTTTTAAGCATACGGACTGACACACGCTGTCTCTCTATAGTTTTGAATGTGATCAAACAGCAAATATACTTAACTGTTTGAAAACCAGACAAAACTAGAAGGTGGAGGTCTGTAAGAACGGAACATGTCCTCGACTTATTCTTACAGAGTCACACACAGATAGCTTCACTGTGGCCGTGATAACAGCTGTTACACGGTACTGTGTGAGGAGCGTACACCGCTGTATGGTGTGAAAAAATGCACGCTCAGTACCTCACCAGGACAAAAAGAAAAAATTTGGATTGCTTTCAAAAAAGCAGTTTGCAGAGCAGTGGGAAAACAGCAATGCAGCTATCAGGAACCCTTATAAGGCAGCCTAACAACCAACACAGCTGATCCAGCAAAATATAGCCTCCACTTGCACTGCACACACAGTGACTGGTGTGTTGCACAGGCAAAATCGCTAGCAGCAGAAGCAATTTTTGGTATCTTCTTCCCTGCCTAACGCTCTCCCTACAGAATCAGCAGCAGCAGCAGCTCTCCCTATTCTGAGATCAGCATGAGTAACATGGCGGTCGGCGTGCACGCCCTTTTATACCCTGTGACGCCCCCCAAAGCAAGCCAATCACTTGCATGCCCTTCTCAAAGATGGTGGTGACCCCTGCCTAAGTCATCACGTTGCCCACAGTGTCCGTGGATCCTGATTGGCTGAAAAAGGGCGGAAAACAAACTTTTGAAAAGCAACTTTGGCGCTAAAGTCGCCGAGCTTGTGGCCGACCTCACCCTAGGGTCGGGTTTCGTTTCATGAAACCCGACTTTACCAAAAGTCGGCGACTTTTGAAATTTTTCGACCCGTTTCGCTCAACTCTAGTCGTGACGCATGCGCAATAGTGTAGCACCGCCATTATCTCAGTGTGTGAGATGACCATCTTCCGCTGAAAGTGATGACTGTGAATGGATAATGGTAATCTCCTTGCGCAGGCGCACTAGCTGACTCTGGACACTGTCTCTGGAAAGACTTTCTTCCGCAGGAAGTGATGTCTGAGCACGCCCTTGGGCATAGACGGAGCGTTCGGTCACGCCTCTCTTCACATGTATCTTCTCAGGTATTGATCTCAGCTGCTACTTATTGCTTACCTTATCTAGCATATATATATGACGTCTTTCAGACCTAACCTCTAGCCCCTGACGAAGCTACCTCGCGGTAGCGACACACATCGGGCATCTCCACAGGCTCCCCCTATCCTTGGTATTGTATGAGAGTTATGCACCCAGCGCTTATGGGATGCGCTTTCTTGGATGAGAGTTACCTTGGTTGCACGTGTCCAATCCAAGTCTAGATGCATTTTTCAGATCTTCCTTTTTTACTTTTCCATTATGTCATTTCTCTGATTATTAGGGAAACTGGGTAATGTGTGCATCTCTCTACTATATGGCTTTATTTACATCTTGGTCCTGATTATTCCACCTATTTAGGTTTATTCTATTCCATTTTCATGGTATTCTTGACATAAAGTGATTTTGTCATTTAACCCTTTTATGACCATTGTTTTGCCTGTATTTATACTTAACAATGCGATAGGGGAGTCTCAGAGGGTTATATTATTAACCTCATGGGTTTATTGTTATTGTCATGGAGTGACTTTTTAATGTTTTTAAATGGTGTTTGGACTGTTTGAAATTTAATAAAATATATTTGTGTGATTTATGTGGTGATCCCAGTTTTTTGGTCAGTAGATCTTCTCTTTCTTATTGTATTACATATTTGTACCGACTACTGGTGTACCCCCGTTTGTATTTTGGTGGTGCCCTCCCTATCTTTATTATTATCAGACCATGCTCCCATATACTTAGAAATCATCATCACCTCTCTTCCCAGGCCAATGGGAGCGTAGAGACTAAATGAAATCCTCCTTGATAACGATATAAAACTTTAGAAAAAATAACAAATACAATAAATCTGTTTCTTAAAGAAAGCATGCATCCAGACATCTCCCTCCCTATGGTGTGGGAAGCCCATAAGGCGATGATTAGAGGAAAACTCATTGTCTTGGGCTCTTTCACAAAGAAAACTAGAGATAAAGAGATCTCATCTATTATACATCAAATTAATACCCTGGAAACTGTACACAAAAAATCTTTAGCTGCCCAAACGCAAGATTCCCTGAAAAACCTACGGAATAAATTAAAAGACATATTAAATGTGCGCTCAACCAAAACCTATCTAAGAAGCAAGCAGAAATTCTATATGCATGGCAATAGGGGAAGTAAGCTCACTTCCTCGCTCTTAAAAAACAAACAAACAGGAAAATTAAGAATGAACAAACAGTTACAAACACAGCCGACATAGTGCAAGCGTTCATGAGATTCTATGAGAACCTTTACAACCTTCCCAGACCCCCCTCAATGCTTCACCCCATGGTGGCAGAGAACAAAATTCTAGCTTTTCTTTTCACTATTCAATTACCAAAACTTGACTCCATAGACAAGGACATGTTGCTGAAGCCAATCATTATACAAGAAATTTTGGAGACCCTAAAATCAATACCTAAAGGAAAATCACCAGGCCCTGACGGTTTCCCGATAGAGTACTACAAAAGGTTTGCTGATATTCTGGCTCCACACCTGTCTAATCTATTTAATGAGCTCCTAAAAGGCTCCTCCCTGCCCAAACAAGTGTTAGAAGCTTTTATAACCATTATACCTAAGGAGGGGAGGAATCCTGAGCTGTGCGGTAGCTACCGCTCCATTTTCTTGCTAAATACAGATGTCAAGCTATGGGCAAAAATTTTAGCTACCAGGCTAAGCAATCTCCTGCCGAAGCTGGTCCATTCTGACCAGACAGGATTTGTAAAGGGAAGAGAGGGAAAAGACAACACAGCTAGGATACTTCACTCTATTAATCATGTTCTCAAAACAAAATCCCCCCTAACCCCCTTATCAACTGACGCCGAAAAGGCATTTGACCGTGTTAATTGGCACTTTATGGAAAAAACACTTGAAAAATTTGAATTTCCCAGCAACTTTGTCAAAGCTATATTCTCTTTATACTCAGCCCCGTCCGCAAAGGTAAAACTCAATGGAATATTTTCTCAACCCTTTGATATCCGAAACGGTACACGACAGGGATGAATCCCTATCACCCTCCCTTTTTATACTGGTAATTGAAACACTAATACAAGCAATATGTCAAAACCCAGAGATTAAAGGACTAAAAGTTAAACACACTGAGCAGAAATGTGCAGCCTTCGCTGACAACCTACTCATCCTTATAACCAACCCCAGAGTGGCAACAAATAGTATAGTGTACCTTTTTCAAAGATTTAGTGAATTATCAGACTTCAAAATTAACTGGGACAAGTCAGAAGCATTGAATATTTCCACCTCAGAGGAAGACGTCTCCTTCCTGAAAGGTACGGCTTCATTCAAATGGCCTTCAAGCCACATGAAATATCTGGGGATTACTCTTACCAAAAACCCTCTGGATCTCTACAATGAAAACTATGTCAAATTACTTAGAACAATTGAGGGACAATTAAAGTCTTATGATCACCCATATCTCTCATGGTTGGGAAGAACAAACATAATTAAAACCTATATCTCACCTAAAATACTATATACAATGTCTATGGTGCCGAGCTCTCTCCCCAAAACTTTATTTACTACTATCATGAGAATTAACTCACAATATATTTGGAAGTTTAAAAAACCAAGTCTCTCTCATAGATTTCTTACCCTTCCAAAATTATCAGGGGGCTTGAACTTTCCAGATTTCATTTCCTATCATAAAGCAATTCACATCAGTCAAAGGTTAAAACTCGCACTAGCACATCAATCCTCGCATCACAATTATCTAGAACTTCTTCTTGAGAAAAACATGTATCATTACATTTGGAATGATTTGATGCCCCCTTCCCATCTGAAACTAGACCCAATCACCATGACTACTTTAAAAATCAAAAAAGAATTATTTAAATCTCTACCTACAACAGAAAAGCTCTCTGCACTTACCCCCACTAGTGTAATTCCATATCTCCTTAACCCCAACTATATTGACACATTTAATTTATGGCACCGACTGCCGTATCGGGCTATCTCCCAAATGGATTTAGGCAACATTTCTTTTTCAGATATCTGGCCCAAAGACTCTTGTACACACCTGGAGAACTTTATACAAAAAACTCATGCCTTGGAGATTCTAAGACAATTTAATGCCAAATTCACTGAGACCTGAAAATGGTCCTGGGTCGAACTGTTGCTGAAAATTCCCATGCCTATTCCTAGACTACTCTCTAGAATATATAAAAACATTATCTCTCCCTCCAATGCATCAAAGCCATTTTGCCTTCTCTCATGGGAAAAAGAGCTAGGCATTTCGCTAACTGACTCAGAAGTACATAAAATCCTGGCCAACTCAAAAGGTTTTTCCAGGTGTATGTTGCTACAAGAAAACGCTTATAAAATTTTTACGAGAGATGGTACAGAATGCCTGAGTTTTTACATAATCTAGGATTAACTGGCTCAAAAATGTGCTGGAGGTGTGGTTTGGGAGTAGTCAATATGTCCCTTATAAACTGGACTTGTCCTCTTCTTAGGGAATTTTGGTCAGGGGTTAACAAAACCTTAAGCTAATAACCAGGATTCTTACACCTAAGGAGGTGTTGCTCTCCTGACCCACACCTGATTGTAGGCTAAAGAAACATGTGCCCCTAGCCCTGTTGTTGAGCGCAGCTAAACATTTAATCTCATCCCACTGGAGGAATCCATCTCCACCACCCTTATGCGAATGGATTGATAAAGTTATATAGTTATATAGTTAACTTATATATAGAATGGAGGAACTCTCCAATTGGGAGTCTCACTCACACCCCTTTTTTCTAAAAGCTTGGTCTACATGGAGACTAAAATATGCCCAACCCAGTCCTCCAAGTGTTCCTTGCCTTTAATATGCTGGTCCTCATACTGATTGTTACCCTGGAGCCCCCCTTCCACTGGTAGATATATGTGTTAAAGGTAATTACGTTTACTACCCCGGTTCATACCTTAAACAAAATCTCTAAGGTTAATAACTTTAGTAAATATACTACAGATGACTTATTCATTCTTTATTTGCTTCTTAATCTGCACCAATGCAATGTGTTTATTGTTATTGTTGTTGTACTGTTAGGTTTGACTCTGTTAGTCAAACCCTCAAAACCCAGTGAATTGATTAGAGTCTGCTATTGTATATGAAAAGAATTTAATGGCTGTATTATGGCTCCTTTTCTCTTCAATAAAAAAAATCTAATATATAAAGCTCAATGTGGGTGTGTATGTATGTATGTATGTGTGTGTGTGTGTGTGTGTGTGTGTGTGTGTGTGTGTGTGTATGTCCAGGATAGGCATCCGCACCGTCGCAGCTACAGCCACAAAATTTGGCACAGTCACAAGTCTGGACCCCGAGAGTGTACTAGGCTATGTTGTGAGGCGAAATTTTAACCCTGCACGTTCTAATTCACCAAACAATTTTGCCCCTATCTACATAATGGGGAAAAAGTGTGTGTATCAAGCCCCGCCCCTCATTATGATGTCATAATGGTTGCCATGGCGACGCTGATGTCATCATAGGTTGCAAGCCCCACCGCTCATTATGATATCATAATGGTTGACTATGGGATGGAGGATGTGTGATGGGTATATGGGCACTGGACTATGGGATGGAGGATATGTACGATGGGTATATGGGCACGCGACTATGGGATGGAGGATGTGTGATGGGTATATGGGCACTGGACTATGGGATGGAGGATATGTATGACGGGTATATGGGCACGGGACTATGGGATGGCGGATATGTATGATGGGTATATGGGCACTGGACTATGGGATGGAGGATATGTATGATGGGTATATGGGCACGGGACTATGAGATGAAGGATGTGTGATGGGTATGTGGGCACTCGACTATGGGATGGCGAATATGTATTATGGGTATATGGGCATGGGACTATGCGATGGAGGATGTGTGATGGGTATATGGGCATGGGACTTTGGGATGGAGGATGTGTGATGGGTATATTGGCACTCGACTATGGGATGGAGGATATGTATGATGGGTATATGGGCACGGGACTATGGGATGGAGGATAATTATAATTTGTTATAACTAACCACAGTTAGTTACTATGCCCGGGCAGCGCCGGGCTCTTCAGCTAGATATTAATATAAAGCTCAAGTGTGTGTGTATGTATGTATGTATGTGTGTGTGTATGTCTGGGATTGGCATCTGCACCGTCGCAGCTACAGCCACAAAATTTGGCAGTCACACGTCTGGACCCCGAGCGTGTCCTAGGCTATGTTGTGAGGTGAAATTTTAACCCCTCGCGTTCCAATTCACCAAACAATTTTGCCCCTATCTACATAATGGGGAAAAAGTGTATGTGTATCAAGCCCCGCCCCTCATTATGATGTCATAATGGTTGCCATGGCGACCCTGATGTCATCATAGGTTGCAAGCCCCGCCGCACATTATGAAGTCATAATGGTTGACTATGGGATGGAGGATGTGTGATGGGCATATGGGCACTGGACGATGGGATGGAGGATATGTATGGCGGGTATATGGGCACGGGACTATGGGATGGCGGATATGTATGATGGGTATATGGGCACGGGACTATGGGATGGAGGATATGTATGATGGGTATATGGGCATGGGACTATGAGATGAAGGATGTGTGATGGGTATATGGACACTCGACTATGGGATGGCGAATATATATGATGGGTATATGGGCATGGGACAATGGGATGGAGGATGTGTGATGGGTGTATGGGCATGAGACTATGGGATGGAGGATGTGTGAGGGGTATATGGGCACTCGACTATGGGATGGAGGATATGTATGATGGGTATATGGGCATGTGACTATGAGATGAAGGATGTGTGATGGGTATATGGACACTCGACTATGGGATGGCGAATATGTATGATGGGTATATGGGCATGGGACTATGGGATGGAGAGTATGTATGATGGGTATATGGGCATGGGACTATGGGATGGAGGATGTGTGATGGGTATATGGGTACTTGACTATGGGATGGAGGATAGGTATGTTGGGTATATGGGCACGGGACTATGGGATGGAGGATAATTATAATTTGTTATAACTATCCACAGTTACTATGCCCGGGCAGAGCCGGGCTCTTCAGCTAGTATAGTATAAAAAAAAAGACGCAATGGATGATGAATATCTACAAAAGGGTTCAGTAGCAGGGCCCGACTTTGACAGATGGTTTGACTGGCACAGACGACCGAGAAGGATCTCTGGTCGAGTAATAGAAAGTGCCAAGGCTTTAGGCAGAGGGGGGGGGAATATGTGATGTGACAGGTGGTCGCGTGTTTAATGTGAGGTATATGTCACATGGATGGATGCTCCCTGCGAAGCAACCCGGAGTATTTTGTTGTTAGTGAACATGAGCACTAATATGGCGTTTAGTGCACTGGGTTCGGATTGCGGGTAGCTATGAGAGATGGGAGGGTCTGGCTACCCATATTGCCTCACCTTTGGGTGAGGATGCGGACTGTACCCCGTTTTGCCTGAAGATATGTGTATGTTCAGGACCTGTGGTGAGGTCCTGACCATGTGACCAGCTCATGTGATAGATACCTCACCGATGGGTGTGGTTACAGGGCTATGTAATTGAGGTGTTTAGCAAGTGAGAGAGTGTGAGGGAGTCTGTCAGAGTGTGGACAGACTTCCATGTGTCCAGGTGGGACACTACAGAGTGGTCTGTGTTCTAAAGAAGCAGAAGCCTTCCTGTGTCTGCGGCTGCAATAGAACTCTGCTATGGACATTGCCCTGGCCTGTGTGTGCACAGGACCAGAGGGAAGCAAGCCCAGCTAAGGACTGTTTTTGTGCTGCTGTAAGACTGTTTGCCTTTTGCTCATGCTTCAATGGTTTATGGAGAAAATAAACCGAATGGACTCGTTTTAACCCTGCGTGTGCCAGTGTTTACCTCCAAGACCTGCAAAGTGAGTAACCCCCGTCCACAGACAGTGTGGAACGTTACACCAGGTAACCTTGATTACAACTGGGTGACACACCCTAATAGCACCTCAGCAGATGAATGCGCTGTTACTGAAAATAATCTCTATATAAAGACCAACACTGATACTACCACCATATGGTCAGTGGTAATTACCGGTCCTACGGAACATCTAAGTGGTTACAATGTAAGGGTATGAAAAAAATGTTATGGTAGTGCTACACCTACTGGTGTATTACCTTAGAAGTTAAATCTATAATGTGTATATATGTTCTGCTATGTCTTTATGTATACGGTCTTATATCTTGTTGCTGCTATGTACATAGGTTGTGCTCTGTGGTTTATAGGGAGAGCGTAGTACCTTCATTTGGCCACAAGATGGGGAGCATTTTAGTACACACTGTTCCCAGTATAGTGTAGAGAGTAAGTAAATGGTTAAGCACATAGGGGTGTCTTCCTTTAGAGTAGAAGAGACGTTCAGACGGGGCCAGGGTGCCTGAAGTGTCCACATGGACTATAGGCCCTGGACGGCTCGGCAGCCACGTAATGTTAAGCAGCGACAGCCCACTGTTGTGAATTCTCGCTCAGGCTTTCCTCTGGTGATTACTGAAGATAGTGGAGCTGGTCAGATTGAGAGTTCTCTTTCTGGGCTCCCTCTGGTGGTTACTGGAGGTAGTGGAGCTGATCTGATTGACAGAGGTTTGCCACCTGATAATGAGGAAGACGATTGGAGATCTGGGGTTTCTGATTGGGATTTAAGACAGCTGACTCCCTCTATCCCTGCTGGTGATTTTCTTCCTGTGACTCATGAGGTCTGATGTCTCCTGCTCTTTCCCTGCATGTTCAGCTAAGTGGTTCATTTGCTATTCTGTTTGCATTTGATCTGGTTTTGTTTATCTCTGTTTTGTGTGGGTCAGCTAGCTCCGGCTGGGGCGGTGCTGAATCACCGCCCATATGTTACTGCTTGTGCCAGTTTTCTTGTCCCCTTTATATTGGTCTCTTTTTGCTTTGCTTTCAGAATATACCAGAGTGCTGATATAGTGGGGGGCGAAGTCGTGCGACTTCAGTGTTTTTGTGCATCAGACGTGTTGTACTTTTTGCAGGGTTTTTTGCGTGATTGCAGACAGTGTCTTTCCTTTCCTGTCCTGTCTAGTCAGTGTGGGCCCCATTGTTTGCTCAGTCTATTTTTCTGCCTGCGATTGTGTTTTCATCTTGTCTCACCGACAATATATGTTTGGAGGCTATCTATTCCTTTGGGGTCTGCTCTGGGGCAGTTTAGATTTCCCCTTTCTTGCTTTAGGCTTAGTTAGCTCTCCGGCTGTGCCGAGGCGTCTAGGATCATCGTAGGTACGCTGCACGGCTACTGCTAGTTGTGTGGACAGGATCAGGGGTTTGCATCCGCTTAATTACCAACCTCTCTGGTTTTCTGTGGCTTAGCCTGGGCCTGCTGCCCTCCTCGGTGACCCATTCATAACAGCCCACGTTATCCACGGCCACTGGGCATCATTGCAGTGGGCCAGTACAGCAGAAGAAAGATGTGGCGACTCATAGCCTGGGCGGATGCCTTTAGGGTGAGAATCAGTTGGAGTGAGGAACAGAAGAAAGTTGAAGGTTTGCAGGGAATGGTACAGACAGGCCGGATGCTCTTCCAGAGGCAACTAAACCCGCTAGCGAATGATTTTAAGTCTGAGGAGAAACAGGCAGAAGGAATTGTCATCATGGCAAGGTTAGGCCAGGAAGAAACTGGGAAGCAGTCTAAGATGGTCCTGTTCGGATGTGTGCCATATGGAAGCGTCAACACAGTAGGGAGAGCGGAGAAAACAAGTGAAGTTGAATGTGTATCCCATTATGTCCCAACTGTGGATATAATGTGTGAAGTCATAAGTAAAGAAAACGTTCAAGTTATTCTGGACTATGTCTCCATTACGATTTAGATGAAGGAATTGAGGGTAAACTGATTAAATTTGCTGATGACACAAAGCTAGGAGGGATAGCTAATACTAGAGAAGGGAGAGAGAGGATGCAAAAAGATTTAAATAAACTGGAGAAGTGGGCAGCATCTAACAGAATGGTTTTTAACAGGGAGAAATGCAAAGTACTACATCTGGGCAATAAAAATGAAAAAAGCATATACAGAATGGGAGGAATAGGGCTAAGTGACAGCACATGTGAAAAAGACTTGGGTATACTAATAGATCACAGACTGAATATGAGTCAACAGTGTGATGCAGCAGCAAAAAAGGCAAATGCAATTCTAGGATGTATTAACAGAAGCATACAGTCTAGATCATGTGAAGTCATTATTTCCATCTACTCCTCTTTGGTCAGACCTCATCTGGAATATTGTGTCCAGTTTTGGGCGCCACATTATAAAAAAGACATCAACAAACTGGAGCAAGTTCAGAAAAGAGCGACCAGAATGGTGACCGGTCTGCAAACCCTGTCTTATGAGGAAAGGTTGCAGGATTTGGGAATGTTTAGTTTGCAAAAGAGAAGACTGAGAGGAGACTTAATAGCTGTCTACAAATATCTAAAGGGCTGTCACATTGTAGAAGGATCAACTTTATTCTCATTTGCACAAGGAAAGACTAGAAGCAATGGGATGAAACTGAATGGGAGGAGACACAGATTAGATATTAGAAAAAACTTTTTGACAGTTAGAGTGATCAATGAGTAGAACAAGCTGCCACAAGATGTGGTGAGTTCTCATTCAATGGAAGTCTTCAAACAGAGGCTGGACAGACATCTGACTGGGATGATTTAGCGAATCCTGCTTTGAGCAGGGGGTTGGACCAGATGGCCCAGGAGGTCCCTTCCAACTCTACGATTCTATGATTCTATGATTCTATCCCAGAAACAAAAATTGTAGCCCTGCCCCAGGCTGGGAAGACTGAATCGGCAATAGGCAAGCAGCTTGGTGTGATGAAATCAACCAAGGGAGCAATAATAAGAAAATGGAAAACATACTGTCATGATCCATGCTGGATCAGGACACATAAAAAGCACAGGTTAACCTTTTTTTTCCTAAGCCGTGCTTGGGGTTGGTTTTTGCCCCTGGTGGCCATTAGGATTATTGCACTGTGGTGTTGTTTGTTCTAAGTTTGCCCCCGGTGATGGTGAGCGTCATTGCACTCTAGTTTCTTTAGTTAAGTGCACATGTTTAATATGCAGGTGTGATTGCTGGCTCTGCTATAAAAGAGTCACAGGTGTTGCAATCAGTGTTGGTGATAGTGTTCATTTCAACCATCCTTGGTGGAGGAAGGAGCTGGAGAGATGTTATGAATGAGTCACCGGGGAGGAAAAAACAAAAAGCAAGCTAAACCCAGAAAACCGGAGAGGTTGGTAACTAGCGGATTGCAGACCCCTGATCCTATCCACAACAACTAGCAGTAGCCGTGGAGCGTGCCTACGGTGGTCCTAGACGCCTCGTCAAGGCCAGAGAACTAAATAAGCCTAAAGAAAGAAAGGGAAAATCTAAACTGTCCCAGAGCAGACCCCAAAGCAATAGACAGCCCCCAACATGTATTGTCGGTGAAACAAGATGAAAACACAGACACAGATAGAAAGATAGGCTGAGCAAACGATGGGGCCCTCACTAACTAGAAAGGACAGGAAAGAAAAGCTACTGTCTGCAATCACGCAAAAAACCCTGCCAAAAAAAATGTCGAACACGTCTGATAGAAAAAGGCCCTGAAGTCGCTAGACTTCAAATCACTATATCAGCACTCAGGTATATTCTGAAGACAGAGCAAAAGAGATCAACTGATCAGAGACAAAATGGGGATTCAGCCCAGTCCCAGCAGGGCTGGCTGAACACAAAAACTTAGTAAACAAGACAAAACTCATATGAACAATAGCAGAGAAAACTTAGCTTTAGGAAGGCAGGAACCAAACTGGAAACCAGAAGCCACAGTCAGGAAAAATCACCAGCAAGAAACTAGGGAGTCGGCTGCCTTAAATCCAATCAGAAACTCCTGATGTCCAATCGCAGTCCGCATCCTCAGGTGGCCGGTCTCTGCCATTTAGATCAGCTTCATTACCTCCCTTCACCAACAGAGGGAGTCCAGATAGAGAACTCACTACTCCTCTGTCAGCACAGCCAGTTCCATAACCCTCACCAGAAGCCAGAGGCAAACCCAAAAATGAGCTCACAACAGAGAGCGTTCCTTGCAGCACTATCTTAGCCTGGTGTGAAGGGAGTCATATGGGATTTCCTTGTAGCTCTGACAGAGCTTGGTGGCAGCGTTTCAGGAGGAGAGCTGCATGCTGGTGTGGACTCTGTTGCCAGGAGCAAGTGCAACAGAGTAAAGCTAAGTGGTGTCTCCCTATTTTGTCCTTTTCCTTAGTGTGTATTAGTGCAGCGGTGGGGCCAGTGCCTGTGCCACCCAGTTCCCTAGCAAGGGATAGGTGTAGGGTGTGCTAGGGCGACAGGTTCCTGATCGGCACCCGGTGCGGAACCGGCATAGGGAACGTTAGGAGCGATAGGGACACTGACTCGGGTGTGTAGGTCTCCACGTCCCTTTTCCCTATTGCAGGGCCCACCATTGTAACCATTTCCCTTCCCTTTGTCTTGTTTTTTTAGTTACCGGCCTGCGAGCCGTGTCACACAGGACAGTATCACGTGCCGCGTCCTGTTGTTCTAGTTACCGGCCTGCTGGTCTCGTCACACAGGACGGGTCCACATGACATTATCACCAACCATAACGTTTTTTTTCTGCTGAGCCATGGACCCAGTTCAGACCTTTGTCCAAATGCTGCAGACCCTTACTGATGAGATTAGGGGGCTGCACGGTGAATTGGTGCAGCAACTGCAGCAGTTGGTGAGCTTTGGGGGCTTGGTTCAGAGACAGGCTGAGCCAGAACCCAAGATATCCCTCCCTGACAGATTTTCTGGAGGGAGAGATCAATTCTTGGTGTTTCAACAGGCCTGTAAGTTGTATTTCAGGCTGTGCCATCGTTCATCAGGGAGTGAAGAGCAACGGGTGGGAAAAATCATTATGTCCCTTCTTAAAGGGGATCCCCAATCCTGGGTCTTCTCCCTACCGGACAATTCTCCATCATTAAAGTCCGTGGACGAGTTTTTTGCGGCTTTGGCGCTAGTGTATGTGACGGACTCAGCTTCTGCTGAGCCCATCTTCCTTCTAAGAGTGGACCCTCTGGGCCGTGGCACCCACCCACCTAGGGCGAGCTGACCTAGTGAGAACCCACCCCCTGTACAGGGAGTGTCAGGGGCAAGACCAAGGGGGTGAGCCACCACGACTGCTGGGACCAGACGGCTGGCTCAGAGGGACACTACGGGAGTGTCTGACGACCAGGGACAGGCAGGAAACAAGACAAGACAAGAGGTAAGTGCAAGGTATCTTCATTAAGATCTTCAGGATCACATTCAGTGCGAACATGAAAACAAGCAAAACGTGCAAGGTGCGCGCGTGGGCACGCCAAGGTCCATAGCATAGTACGTGCCAGGTGGCACACCTAGGTACAGTTAAAGGCACAATGGCATCGTACTCCGGACCACTGGCAACGATCGACATGATCAAGGCATCAGGA
This sequence comes from Dendrobates tinctorius, assembly GCF_039654945.1. Taxonomy (NCBI): domain Eukaryota; kingdom Metazoa; phylum Chordata; class Amphibia; order Anura; family Dendrobatidae; genus Dendrobates; species Dendrobates tinctorius. Next base: position 58,083,456 of record NW_027361683.1, on the reverse strand, counting down.
TGCGGACATCAGCTCCGGACATCAGGCCGCAGTCATCCATCTTACGATCTCTGGCAGCGATTGGCAGGTTCCGGGCATCCGGCAGGCAAACCAGGGTTCAGGCAAGGAGGCACGTCAGATATCCAGGCATGGTGCATGTTAGGGAACACGCCAAGGTCCAAGGCTAGGTGCGTGTGTAGGGGACACGCCAGGGTTCAAGGCTAGGTGCAAGGCAAGGTGCATGAGTAGGGGACACGCTAGGGTTCACAAAACGAGACAGGGTGCGTGTGTAGAGACACGCCAAAGCACAAGGTAAGACAGAGTGCGTGTGAAGAGACACACCAAGGCACAAGGTACTAGACAGAGTCCTGCGTGTGCAAAGGGACACGCCAGGGTCAGGCGAGGCAGAGTCCTGCGTGTGCAGAGAGGCACGCCAGGGTCAGGTGAGGCAGAGTCCTGCGCGTGCAGAGAGGCACGCCAGGGTCAGGCGAGGCAGAGTCATGCGCGTGCAGAGAGGCACGCCAGGGTCAGGGTTCCAGGACAGGGTTAGGGCCTGTGCGTGCAAGAGGGCACGCCAGGGGACATGGCAAGGCCTGCGCGTACTTTTACAGAAGCACGGGGAGGTATGCCATGGGCAGGCGAGGGCCTGCGCATGCTTAGAGAGCACGCAGAGCACAGTGCGGAAACAGCGTGAAGTGCAAGGGAGCACAGAGGGCACGGCTGGGGCACTGGCTAGCTGATCGGGCTGTGGCACTGACAGCTGGGCAAGACTCCAGCGAACCCGGCTGAGGCTTTCGCTGGCTACACAGCTGTCACTGACCGACGAGCACGGCTGAGGCACAAGCAGGCGGGCACGACTAGGGCGGGCACGGCTGAGGCACAAACAGGAGGCTAGGAAGGCCAGGTGCATGCAAAGAGCATACGAAGCAGCAAAGGAAGACAAGACGAGAAACAAGACAGAGCTTAGTCAGTGTACGGAACCAGGAACGGAAGCATAGGCAGAAACACGGAATCAGGTCAGAGCAAGAACAGAGCTAGCAGCGGAGCGTAGGCCGAAGCCCAGAGCCGAGCCAAGGGAGAACCTTGGGACTAGCCTAGAAACATGCAAGAGAGCATAATAGGAAAGAGTCTAGCAGCGGAGCGTAGGCCGAAGCCCAGAGCCTTGGGACTAGACATGGAAAAGAGCACAAAAGGAAAGAAAGGAGGGATGGTGCGTGTGCCAGGGAGCACTACAGAGCACCATATGAGAGAGCGAGGCAGAGCAAGCAAAGACTGAGACAATAGGGAGGAACAAGGCAGAGCAAGGCAAGGTACGAAACAAGGCATAGCTAAAACAGGCAAGGCAGAGAATAACAGAAGGACTACAAGTCCAAGCAGGACAAAGACGAACATGGCACGACGGACAAACATAAGACAAGGCACGGGACAAGAGATGAAATACGAGCACGGAGCGTGTGCAGAGACGCACGACAGAGCAGAGTGCAAGGGCACAGAATAGAGGGAGCGCCCCACAGGTCTGATATAGGGCATAGCACCTCCTCTTCCGGGTCAGGACCAGGGGAGAACATCCTAGTTCAGATGCTCCAGGATCACAGAGCGCAGTCACATGATCAGGGTTTCAGACATGACGAGATGATCACAGAACCAGACAGTGCAGGATCTTAGGAAACGTCACATAATCAAGGTTTCAGACATGATGAGATGATCACAGAACCAGACAGTGCAGGATCTTAGGAAACGTCACATGATCAAGGTTTCAGACATGACGAGATGATTGCAGAACCAGACAGTGCAGGATCCTAGGAAAGGTCACATGATCAGAGATTCAGACATGACGAGATGATTGCAGAACCAGACAGTGCAGGATCCTAGGAAAGACACATGATCAGGGATTCTAGACATGACGAGAAGATCACAGAAGGCAAAGCAGAAACGCAGGCATCTTGCAGCTCAGCAGACATGAGGTGAGTGTGCACACTGCTCTAGGGAACAAGCAGGATAGCAGACATGAGATGCGCGTGCACACCGCTCCAGGGTCATGAGGCAAAACAGACATGGCGAGCATGACAGTGTAAGGGGATCCAGACGGCGTCGCCCTGGCGGAATCCCGACTCCGTAGGTGTAAACAGGGAGCCCGGGTTGCTGAGGAGTACTGCTCAGAGTTTAGGAGGTGGGCCACTGACACTCAGTGGAATGACCCTGCACTTAGGAGTCAATTTGTGCAGGGTCTGTCTCCAAAGTTGCAGGATACTCTGGTGCAGTACGCCGCCCCCAGGTCGCTGGAGGCCGCCATGTCCCTTGCCATCCGGGTGGATAGACGCCTTAGGGAGAGACATATACAAAAGGTTCCCCCTGATGTCCTCGCTAGGGAGGAGGACCCACCAGTGCAGACGGAGGAACCCAGACAGCCCGGTGTTGTTGATACAAAAAAGGGGGTGTCTGCAGCTCGTTGTGGTGGTGGGGGTATGCTTTTCCTGTGAGAAGCCGAGCCATTTTATGAGAGTCTGCCCAGTTCATGCCAAGTCTCCAGGCGAACCTATGCAAGTAGGAGGAGCTAGTTTGTGTACGGAGCTGCCTACGGTTCGGGGAGTGGTGTTGGCATGTTTGGCTGTGGGCAGACTGGTCATGTCCTGAAGGCTTGCCCATTGCTTGCCAAATTATATGTGCCATCCGAGAAGCCGCATTCCCCTGGTCGCTCGGAGGGAGGCGACCAGGGAGTATACATTTCCTCCATTTTGCCCTCCCAAAGTACCATATCAGCAGAGGTTTTGGCTGGCGGGGTACCGGAGGTGATACCGAATGTTTGTGGACAGCGGAGCAGGAGTCAGTCTGGTGGATGCTCGCTTTGTCCAGACTCGTGGTCTGAGGTGTAGGACGCTAGCTCAGCCTATAAGCATCCGGGCCATAAACTCTGTTCCACTGAGCCAGGGGAGCTTGACCAAGGTCATAGAGAATATCCATCTGAATATACAGTTGTGGCCAAAAGTATTAACACCCCTGCGATTCTGTCAGATAATACTCAGTTTCTTCTTGAAAATGATTGCAAACACAAATTCTTTGGTATTATTATCTTCATTTAATTTGTCTTAAATGAAAAAACACAAAAGAGAATGAAGCAAAAAGCAAAACATTGATCATTTCACACAAAACTCCAAAAATGGGCCAGACAAAAGTATTGGCACCCTCAGCCTAATACTTGGTTGCACAACCTTTAGCCAAAATAACTGCGACCAACCGCTTCCGGTAACCATCAATGAGTTTCTTACAATGCTCTGCTGGAATTTTAGACCATTCTTCTTTGGCAAACTGCTCCAGGTCCCTGATATTTGAAGGGTGCCTTCTCCAAACTGCCATTTTTAGATCTCTCCACAGGTGTTCTATGGGATTCAGGTCTGGACTCATTGCTGGCCACCTTAGAAGTCTCCAGTACTTTCTCTCAAACCATTTTCTAGTGCTTTTTGAAGTGTGTTTTGGGTCATTGTCCTGCTGGAAGACCCATGACCTCTGAGGGAGACCCAGCTTTCTCACACTGGGCCCTACATTATGCTGCAAAATTTGTTGGTAGTCTTCAGACTTCATATACCATGCACACGGTCAAGCAGTCCAGTGCCAGAGGCAGCAAAGCAACCCCAAAACATCAGGGAACCTCCGCCATGTTTGACTGTAGGGATCGTGTTCATTTCTTTGAATGCCTCTTTTTTTCTCCTGTAAACTCTATGTTGATGCCTTTGCCCAAAAAGCTCTACTTTTGTCTCATCTGACCAGAGAACATTCTTCCAAAACATTTTAGGCTTTTTCAGGTAAGTTTTGGCAAACTCCAGCCTGGCTTTTTTATGTCTCGGGGTAAGAAGTGGGGTCTTCCTGGGTCTCCTACCATACAGTCCCTTTTCATTCAGATGCCGACGGATAGTACGGGTTGACACTGTTGTATCCTCGGACTGCAGTGCAGCTTGAACTTGTTTGGATGTTAGTCGAGGTTCTTTATCCAACATCCGCACAATCTTGCGTTGAAATGTCTTGTCAATTTTTCTTTTCCGTCCACATCTAGGGAGGTTAGCCACAGTGCCATGGGCTTTAAACTTCTTGATGACACTGCGCACGGTAGACACAGGAACATTCAGGTCTTTGGAGATGGACTTGTAGCCTTGAGATTGCTCATGCTTCCTCACAATTTGGTTTCTCAAGTCCTCAGACAGTTCTTTGGTCTTCTTTCTTTTCTCCATGCTCAATGTGGTACACACAGGGACACAGGACAGAGGTTGAGTCAACTTTAATGCATGTCAGCTGGCTGCAAGTGTGATTTAGTTATTGCCAACACCTGTTAGGTGCCACAGGTAAGTTACAGGTGCTGTTAATTACACAAATCAGAGAAGCATCACATGATTTTTCGAACAGTGCCAATACTTTTGTCCACCCTCTTTTTTATGTTTGGTGTGGAATTATATCCAATTTGGCTTTAGGACAATTATTTTTGTGTTTTTTCATTTAAGACAAATTAAATGAAGATAATAATACCAAAGAATTTGTGTTTGCAATCATTTTCAGGAAGAAACTGAGTATTATCTGACAGAATTGCAGGGGTGTTAATACTTTTGGCCACAACTGTATTATATGTGGAGGCCAAAAAATCAACGATTATAGTGGCCATAAAATGATGCTCAATAATATATATTGTATACCATGATCCACATAATTAAAACAGGACAATGCAGGAAAACTGCACATTTACTAGAAATTACTCAAAAAGAACCAGCAGTCAAAAAATCCATAAAATTACAATATTTATTAAGTAATACTGATAAATATGGACATACGGTACATGGATAGGGAGGAACAACAGATGGATAGGCACAGTGGTCATAGGGCCAACCACACTGCAAGCACAACGCCAGGAAAAAATGATATGCAAAAATGATTGCAAAAACTAGTAATAAGTCAGGGACACATAAATATAAATGATAAATAATGTAGCAGGAAGTGTTTTAAAACATCATCATGTAGCAAGTTCTACTAACCTTAATTAAGCTGAAAAAATTCCCTGACAAATGAGGACACAAGGTCATTGCTAAACTGATGCTCAAAGAGCATCGCAACAATGATTGCTGATGGCTGCAATAGTGTACCTGGAAGCAGTGGAGGCAGTGAGGTCGGTCCTGTCCCCGACGTGCGTTTCGGAGCCAAGAGGCTCCTTCCTCAGGGGGCGTGAGGAAGTGTATTGTGGAGTCTTACCAACTCATACCAAACATACATAACCTGTTCCCCAGGTCGGAGCTTTGGAGATGTGTGTTGCCTCCAGAACATATGTTGCCAATACCAGCGGGCTCGATTCTCATCAACCTGACATGCAAGTAGTTGTGGGGGTGAACTCTGGGTCTGGGCGTCCCCGCTGTAGGTGGTTCCCGGATGGGGAGCAGTTTTGAGGGTCCAGAGGCCCCTCATTAAGGGGAGGGTACTGTCATGATCCATGCTGGATCAGGACATATAAAAAGCACAGGTTAACCTTTTTTTTCCTAAGCTGTGCTTTGGGTTGGTTTTTGCCCCTGGTGGCCATTAGGATTATTGCACTGTGGTGTTGTTTGTTCTAAGTTTGCCCCCAGTGGTGGTGAGCATCATTGCACTCTAGTTTCTTTAGTTAAGTGCACATGTTTATTATGCAGGTGTGATTGCTGTCTCTGCTATAAAAGAGTCACAGGTGTTGCAATCAGTGTTGGTGATAGTGTTCATTTCAACCATCCTTGGTGGAGGAAGGAGCTGGAGAGCGTTACTTGCAGCACTGTCTTAGCCTGGTGTAAAAGGAGTCATATGGGATTTCCTTGTAGCTCTGACAGAGCTTGGTGGCAGCGTTTCAGGAGGAGAGCTTGCATGCTGGTGTGGACTCTGTTGCCAGGAGCAAGTGCAACAGAGTAAAGCTAAGTGGTGTCTCCCTGTTTTGTCCTTTTCCTTAGTGTGTATTAGTGCAGCGGTGGGGCCAGTTCATGTGCCACTCAGTACCCTAGCAAGGGATAGGTGTAGGGTATGCTAGGGCGACAGGTTCCTGATCGGCGCCCGGTGCGGAATCGGCATAGGGAACGTTAGGAGCGTTAGGGACACTGACTCAGGGGAGTACAGGAGGTCTCCACGTCGCCTTTCCCTATCGCAGGGCCAACCGTTATAACCATTTCCCTTCCCTTTGTCTTGTTGTTTTAGTTACCGGCCTGTGAGCCGTGTCACACAGGACTGTATCACGTGCCGCGTCGTGTTGTTCTAGTTACCGGTCTGCTGGTTGCGTCACACAGGACGGGTCCACGTGACACATACACTGATAATCTCCTTCAATCTGGGGCTCCACGCAAGATCTCACCCTGTGGGGTTAAACTGATCACAAGAATGGCTAGCAAAAATCCCAGAACCACACGGGGGGACCTAGTGAATGACCTGCATAGAGCTGGGACCACCGTAACAAAGGCTACCATCAGTAACCCACTATGCCGCCAGGGACTCAGATCCTGCAGTGCCAGACGTGTCCACCTGCTTAAGCCAGTACAAGTCTGGGCCCGTCTGAAGTTTGCTAGAGAACATTTGGATTATCCAGAAGAGTATTGGGAGAATGTCATATGGTCTGATGAAACCAAAGTAGAACTGTTTGGTAAAAACAAAACTCGTCGTGTTTGGAGGAGACAGAATACTGAGTTGTTTCCAAAGAACACAATACCTGTGAAGCAAGGGGGGGCAACATCATGCTTTTGGTGCTGTTTCTTTGCAAAGGGACCAGGACAACTGATCCGTGTACATGAAAAAATGAATGGGGCCATGTATCGTGAGATTTTGAGTGCAAACCTTCCATCAGCATGGGTCTTTCAGCATGATAAGAATCCCAAACACACCACCAGGGCAATGAAGGAGTGGCTTTGTAAGAAGCATAGGAAGGTCCTGGAGTGGCCTAGCCAGTCTTCAGATCTCCACCCCATAGAAAACCTTTGGAGGGAGTTGAAAGTCCATGTTGCACAGCGACAGACCCAAAACATCACTGCTCTGGAGGAATGGGCCAACCTTGTGAAGACTTACAGAAAACGTTTGACCTTTGTCATTGCCAACAAAAGATATGTTAGGCATCGGGTTCCTGCAGCGGCTCAACAGGAATCCAGAGCCTCACATTCTGCGGTCTCCCATTATCTTTCGACCGCAGAGGAGATTGCTCAGCAGTCCCGGCGTCCCAAACGCTCTGCCCAGACCTGCGCAGGAAGTCGCAGAGGCTGTCTCGCGTGTGTCCACACCTACGCCGACAGTATCCCGCCTCCCGTTGCCAGATAGATTTTCTGGTTACAGCGCCTCCTGCAGGGGTTTCGTGAGCCAGTGCTCTATCCAGCTTGAGTTACTGGTGGCGCGATTCCCTACAGAGCGGGCTAAGGTGGGGTTTATCGTTTCCCTTCTGTCGAGCAGGGCGCTGGAGTGGGCCACGCCACTATGGGAGCATGGTGACCCTGTGGTTCGGACCGCTGCTCAGTGTTAGGGACGGCGGAACGCACTAAATATTAAATAACGGAAAGTGTGTTTGCCGCCCGGGGTCCACCGTGCAGGAGGTGTTAATCTGCTGCTAAGTAATGGCAGACGTGCTATATGGTGGTATATCGCACACGGGTTGAACGTCACCCGGTGTGCACTGGGCGTACTCTGTTCGCTTCACAGAGGCACCTAAGGCATTAACATAAATGCTGAGCCTGTTGGAGCCACAGGTCTCAGAGAAGTGCACGCACGGTATATGGTCACAGGAGCTGTGCCCTAGGCAGAGGGTCAGAGTCCGTCTAGACCTACCGTGCATGCGGCGTCGCAACTGCGGACGCCAAGAGGAGCTGAAGACTGCAGCACGGCAAGGGACACAGCTGCTATTCGACAATGTCCAATGCTAGCAATGTGGAGGATGCTTATTGTGGCTGTAGCTTGCCACTGGCTGGCGCTGACTCTAAACCTAAGTCCCTATACACACTCGTAATATCAGAGGGAGGGGATCTTAATGAGTCATTCGCAGGTTCATGCATCCATCATCATTCACACAGTAGCAACTAGAAACTATACTAGCGCATGGCCGAGCGGCCATGCAAATCTTATATAGCCAGGACCTTCCGGAAGCTTCCAGATCCCTGAGATGGACCAATCAGATCTGGAGAAGGACCTGGACATGTGACTCCCTATCTCCAATGGGAGATCGTCTCGAGCATGCTCAGTGGAGCGACAGAAGGACTTAGCCTCTGGAGCAATTTGCTGCTGAACAGCATGCATTGCTATTGCTGACCCAAAGGTGGCAGCAACAGCCAGACCCACAGAGCAGGTTTGGGCAGAGCGTCTGGGATGCCGGGACTGCTGAGCAAACTCCTCTGCGGTCAAAAAATAATGGGAGAATGTGAGGCTCTGGATTCCTGTTGAGCCACTGCAGGAACCTGACGCCTAACACTAACATCTCTAAAGCAGGTCTTTTTGGGGCCATGGATCACTCACGAAACCTCTCTCCAGCTACTAGAGTTAACACAGGGATCCCTCTCGGTCAGCCAGTACGCCGTCCGTTTCCGGACACTGGCTTCCGAGCTGGAATGGCCTGATAAAACCCTCATCCCTGTGTTCTGGAGAGGTTTGGCGGAGCATGTTAAGGATGCTCTATCTACCAGGGAGGTTCCCGTAAGTCTGGAAGAGCTGATTGCCATTTCCACCCGCATCGATCTCCATTTTTCGGAGCGCGGGCTGGAGCGTGCGCAATCCAGATGGAAGGTTAGCTTGGCTCCCAACCTCTTTGAACCTCTAGAACCACCCGAGCTGGAGAGTTTACCTCCAGAGCCCATGGAGGTGTCCCGCGCCGGTCTCAAGACGCGTCCGGTACAAAGCTCCACACGCTGTTACCAGTGTCGACAGTCTGGTCACCTGGCGTTGGGTTCCTGCTGTGGCTCAACAGGAATCCAGAGCCTCACATTCTGCAGTCTCCCATTATCTTTCGACCGCAGAGGAGATTGCTCAGCAGTCCTGGCATCCCAGACGCTCTGCGGGTCTGACTGTTGCTGCCACCTTTGGGTCAGCAATAGCAATGCAGGCTGCTCAGCAGCAAATCGCTCCAGAGGCTAAGTCCGTCCGTCGCTCTACTGGGCATGCTCACGAGACGATCTCCCATTGGAGATCGGGAGTCACATGCCCAGGTCCTTCTCGTGATCTGATTGGTCCATCTCAGGGATCTGGAAGCTTTCGGAAGATCCCGGTTATAAAAAGTTCGCATGGCCGCTCGGCCATGCGCTAGTATAGACTCTAGTGGCTAACTGTGTGAATGATGATGGATGCATGTACCTGTAAATGACTCAGTAAAATCCCTCTGATATTATGAGTGTGTATAGGGACTTTGGTTTAGAGTCAGCGCCAGCCAGTGGCAAACTACAAGCCACAATAGCATCCTCCACAGTGCTAGCGTCCGACAGTGCGCCTGCTACCGGGCATTGTCAATTAGCGGCAGTGTCTGTTGCTGTGCTGCAGTCTGCAGCTCCTCTTGGTGTCCGCAGTAGCGACACCGCACGCACGGTAGGTCTAGACGGACGCTGACCCTCTGCCTAGGGCCCAGCTCCTGTGACCATATACTGTGCGTGCACTTCTCTGAGACCTGTGATGTTCACAAGCTCAGCCTTTTGTGTTTAGCACTTAGGCGTCTCTGTGAATAAACAGAGATCGCTCAGCGCACCCGCGTGCGTTATACCACCATATTGTACCTCCGCCATTATTTAGCAGCATTGTTAACACCTTCTGCACGGTGGACCCCGGGCGGCAAACGCACTTTACGCTATTTAATATTTAGTCGTTCCGCCGTCCCTAACAGGATATACATCAAAATATTGAGATAAACTTTTGTTAATGACCAAATACTTATTGTCCACCATAATTTGCAAATAAAATTTTGCCAAATCAGATGGTCATTTTCTGGATTTGTTTTCTCAATTTTGACTCTCATAGTTGTGGTCTACCTGTGATGTCAATTACAGGCCTCTCTCATCTCTCTCAAGTGGGAGAACTTGCAGAATTGGTGGCTGACTAAATACTTTTTTTCCCCACTGTATACTGACCTCTTACTATCCCCCAAACTGTTGGATGGCTCCTACGCTGTAATCTCCGCACTGGCTCCCTAAATAGACTCCATATAGTATAATGCACCAGACAGTCCTCAATATAGCTCTCAATGTAGTATAATGCACTCCCCATAGGCCTCCATATAGTATAATGCACTTCCCATAGGCAGACTCTATATAGTATAATGCACTCTGTCATGAATCGGGGTTGTCTGGTTGCCCCCAGTTCGTCAGGGCTTTATTATATCCCACTTCCCAGTTACGGTGTGGAACTTGCAGCTCTCTGGTGCCCCCTTACCCTCAGGTCAGTCCCAGAACTACATCTAGGATAAGTAGTTGCCAGAAGGGCTGCCTGGTCGTGTACTGGTTATTGGGCACTCTGCAGGGAGGGTGGTATGTAAGTTTCCCATTTCAGGCAGGAAATACGCACATAAAAACTCTGTTCCGTCACTAGCAGAGTCTCCCCATAACACTCACTGCCACCAGCTCCTAGTTGTATATTAACATCAATATCGGGTCAGGAGCCAACCCACTAGGTAGCGTAAATTTAGCACAGAGACGTGGAGATAAGTTTGTAGAGCAAGGAAAACGGAACTAGTAAATGTTATAGATTTTATTCCAAAAAAGAATAAATAGGCAGTGTTTACAAAAGATGTTACAAAGAGAGACATATACAGTTTATACAGGCAATTACAAAATAAAGTGGATTAAGATATGAAACTCACAGTTACCAGTCAATGACACGGCATGTGGAGGTGGGGGGAGGGGGAATGTCTCAAATCATCAGGTCAAAATTCACAGCTGATTCCCCGGACAAGAAGACAACTTCCTAATTGGGCTTCATAGCCTTCTACTCTCTTGTCTCATGACCTCACTGGGTGGGCAGAGTTGGGGAATGCACTCCCCTTTTGGAAGTTTCTAGAACATTTATAAGCACCAGAACTCTGGCTGCGAGGCTTGTAGAGTGGCGGCAGGGCTATCATCTTTCTTACTATGAAATTAGCTTTCTATTGCTACCAAACACTAACTATCTGCCGACTAGGGGAAGGCAGGAACCCTTTTCTCAGCTCCTGATACGTGCATAAGTCAGAAAACGCCACTGTGGATAGCTTTCAGGATGCATATTCCAAAAATATATTTGCCCTGCTTCCCTGCCTAATCTGCGTAATTAAATTTGATCTGAAATGAACAAAGAGTCATCAGATTGCCATGTGCTTGAGACAGACCCGATTTATCTGGTTAGGGCAATAAACGTGCCTAGCTGCTGGTCTCACACTACACCTTCACATTACACAAAGCTGTAGCAGCCTGAGGGAGGGGAGAAGAGGAGGGGGGCTGCAGCTTCATGAGAGGGAATGTCTGTGAGCTGTACCTGCTTGTCATTCCCAAACCAAAGAAATGCAGCAGAGCTCTGTATCTGTGACTAGAACAATAAACAAAATGCATCATATTTCGGGGCAGACTCTACTGTATAGTATAATGCACTCCCCATAGGCAGACTCTATAATGCTCCACCATAGTCAGACACCATATAGTATAATGCACCCACATAGGCATACTGTATAGTATAATGCAGCCCCTAATATAATGCACTCCACATAGGCAGACTCCATAGTATAATGCAGCCTCTAATATAGTGCACACCCATAAGCAGACTCTATAGTATAATGCAGCCCCTAATATAATGCACCCCAATAGGCAAACTCTATAGTATAGTGACCGCCCTAATATAATGCACCCCCATAGGCAGACTCTATAGTGTAATGCACCCCCTAATATAATGCACCCCCATGGGCAGACTCTATAGTATAATTCACCTCATAAAAAATAAATACTCCCCTCTCCTCCTCTGCTCTGCGCGCCCCCACATCTCCGGACAGCACACACAGAGTAGTGACGGCATCGCGACCCCGTCAGTGTTGGTGTCAGTGACGTCAGAAGCTGAGAGGGGGATGATGGGTGAGGGAGCATAACGCTCCCACTCTCATTAATGCAGTCAACTGTATCAGCATGCAGTTGACTGTATCGGACCCACTGTATCGGACCCACTGCTGATACTGGGCCCCCTGCCTGCTCAGGGGCCCCATAGCGGCCGGGTGACCGTTCAGAGAAATCGATTCATTCTCCCTGCTCGGCCACAGAATGTAACTGTATCGGTGTACTGTGCAGTTACAGTAGCGTAGTTCCGGGTGGGCCCCCTCAGAGCTACACTACTGGGTCTCCTGCAGGCCCCGGTTTGCCATGCCAACCCATCGGTGCCCCACGATCACGTGACGGGGCGCCGATGTGCTGGTCTTATGACGTGCTTTCACCGCAGCCATGTTAAATGCTGCTGTTGAAGATTGACAACAGCATTTAACATGTTCAGCCGTAGCTGGATCGCAATTCCACCCGCGGCTGTTAGGGCACATGTCAGCTGATCACCGGAGCACACAGCAAGCAGGGAGAGGCAGCCTAAGACGTATACATACGTCATAGGTAGTGAAGGGGTTAAAAATAATCCCAATATGCATACTGTATATTGTGTAATAGGCACGCTTAATTTTGGGGCTTCATCACTATAAATAGTCATGTTTTTAAAGGGAACCTTTCAGGGGATCCATGCTGCCCAAACTGCAGATAGCATGACTCAGTTTAGCTGTACGATTGCATAAATTGACATTTAGTAAAATATGACTAGTGATGAGAATAACCATTATCTTAGCTCTGTAACTATCAGATATGACGTGTGTGTATGTGTTGTAAGGTAGCACTCACTGAGTGCGTTGGGGAACACTCACTTTACTGCGATATTGATGCATACAGGAACACTTTCCACTTAAACAGTCTAGTGCAGTTTATGATGCCTTCATAAAACGCTGAGGAACATGTTACACATCGCATGCTTACACATAGTCCATCACAATCCTTGGTACACGGCTATAACATGCTTTCACTAAACACGCTGGACCTCTTTGTCCAGTTACCGTGGATGACCGGACACCGAATAGTTCATTAGTGTCCATAGAACATCACGGGCACCAAGTTATATCCCCATGTCCGGGGTTACCTCGCAGCAGCTCCTGCTCCAGATGCCGACTCTTTGGTAGTCCTCTCTCCCAGGGAAGCTGCCTAACTGGGATCACCGTCCCGGACAACGCCTTGCTCACCAGGCCAGCCTGACAGTCCTGATCCACAGACGGACAGTAGCTACCCCAATGCAGTGCCGTCACTGACTCTGCAAACACATGTGGCCTGTCTGTGTGCTATTCAGGACGTCCATCCCCACTTTTGAACCGTCCAACACACAGGCCTCACTGGGTGCTATTCAGGGATCCTTGCAGCGCTGGGGTCCTGGGTTCAAATCCCACCAAGGACATCTGCAAGGAGTTTGTATGTTCTCCCCATGTTTGCGTGGGTTTCCTCCGGGTACTCCGGTTTCCTCCCACATTCCAAAGACATACTGTTAAGGAATTTAGATTGTGAGCCCCACTGGGGACAGTGATTCTAATGTGTGCAAACTGTAAAGAGCTGCGGAATTTGTTAGCGCTATATAAAAAATAAAGATTATTATTAAAGATTATTATCCGACCCTCCTCCCAGGGTCTCCCAACACATCGGTCACCAGGGCCTCAGCGGGTGCTATTCAGGATGTCTGTTCCCTCCTAAGACCATCCAACACTCACGCCTCACCAGGTCCAAGGTCGCAGCACGTGCTCCAGGGATCCGATCCTCCTCTCAGGATCTCCCAACAATGAACCTCCAGGACCATGCACCCTGAACCATTCAGGTACACATTCTCTCCCATGTGACCAGACCTCAGGCACATTATATGGTCTGTAGCCACACCCATAGGTGAGGTATGGATCACATGGCTCATGACCTCATTGCAGGTCCTTTCAACACACCCAGCCATACACACACAGGCTTTACATTGGGCGTTCAGACACACGCCCCTGGGTGGGTTTGTAGGTGACTGGTCCCACCAATCTCACCAAGTCACCTGGAAGCTTCCCTATTACACAGTAAAAAACCCTCAGCAGTATATCTCTGCTGATCAATACATATTCCAGCTTCCATCACAAGGCCACCCACCCTGTGATACATACAGTATCGGCCATTTACAATCCTGCAGTTCATCATTTCCCCATCAAAATAAAGGAAATACCTGCATGCATCTCCTGGGCAGCCCATACAGTGCCCCCTAGCTGTCACAGGGGTCACTGCATCACAGTGTGTGTATATATGGCAAAAATTAAGAGACCACTTCACAATTTTCAGTTTGTCTGATTTTTCTCTTTAATAGATATATTTTTGAGTAAAACGTAAATTGCTCTTTTATTCTATAAACTACTGACATGTCATCGAATTTCCAAGCACTAAATTTTGTATTTATTTTCAGAAAATGAGAAATGGTCAAAAGAACAAAAAAAATGCAGTGCTTTCAGACCTCAAATAATGCTAAGAAAACAAGTTCATAATCATTTAGAAACAACAACACTAATGTTTTAAATCAGGAAGAGTGGAAGAGTTCAGAAATGAATATTTTGTGGAATAACCATGATTTTTAATCACAGCTTTCATGCGTCTTGGCATGCTTTCCACCAGTCTTTCACACTGCTTTTGGGTGACCTTATGTCACTCCTGGTACAAAAATTTAAGCAGTTCTTATTTGTTTGATGGCTTGTGACCATCCATCTTCCTCTTGATTACATTCCAGAGGTTTTCAATGGGGTTCAGGTCTGGAGATTGGGATGGATATGACAGGGATTTGATGTGGTGGTCCTTCATTCACACATTGATTGACGAAGCTGTGTGGCATGGCACCTTGTCCTGCTGTAAAAACCAGTCCTCAGAGTTGTGGAACATTGCCTGAGCAGAAGGAATCAACTGTATTTCCACGATAACCTTGTATGCGGCCTGATTCATACGCCCTTCGCAAAGATTAATCTGACCAATTCCAGCCTTGTGGGTGCAAGACACTGTGACTTGTAATCCTCTCCAGGTCTCCATCTAACCACGACCAAGTGTTGGACAAAGCTGAAAATTATACTCAGAGAAGATTACTTATTCCAGTTCTCTATGGTCCAATCATTATGGTCTTTGGCAAACTTCAGCCTGGCTCTCCTTTGCTTCTCATTGATGAAAGTGAAAGGCTTTTTTCTAGCTTTACATGACTTCATCCCTGCCTCTAGGAGCCTGTTTCATACTGTTCTTGCTGTGCACTTCACCCCAGCTGGCATTTGACATTCCTTTTGCAGGTAACTTGATGTCATCCTGCAGTTGCTGAGTAACATTCGAATAAGATGACGGTCATCCCGGTCAGTGGAGAGTTGTTTTCACCCTCTGCCTGTCTGTACATTTGTTGTGTCCAATGTCTGCTGCTTGACCTTGTTGTAATGGACTGCTGTCTTAGAAATTTTAAGGATGGAGGCAACATGATGCTCACTGTATCCCTCTGCTAGTAAAGCCAGAATGTAGCCCTTCTTTTCCTCACTCAAGACTTTTCTTTTCAGCTCCTTCGGCATGGTTAAAAGTTGTTTTTTCATTCCTATTACTTTTGGGATATTACTAGCACTTGTTTTGCCATCCAGCTTGTCCTATTGCAAGAGGATTGTGAACACGACAGCAGGGTTTTTTATACTTTCCTTCGTTAAATAAGATTTGGTTCAGGTGATCACCTAATCAGAAGCACATTAAGTAGAATGAGGTGTACTCTGGTTGGAATTCAACTGACACTGGAATGGAATGGCTGTCAGACATGTAGAGAAGCTGATTTTTATAAAACTGTCCAGTGGTCTCTTACTTTTTGCCAGACTTGTATATACAGCAGTGGAAAGTGTCAGGAACACCGCACTGTACTTACTCACTGAGCCAGTGCGCGTGTCCTGAGTGTCAGGATCCTGTCAGCGCCGGCGTGCAGCCTCCGCTGAGCAGGGACTCACCCGCACTGTAGGGGTACCGGGGTCAGGTACAGCCAGAAAGTACCGATGCACAGGACCTGTGGATGCTGAAGTTTAGCAAGCAGACACGGGACCTACGGTCATGTGACTGCAACGGGGCGAGGCTTAGCGTCCTGCTTAGTGTGATGGAAAGACACTATACAGAATTACTCAGAGTCAGGCAAAACGGGGTTCATACACAGAGATAGCCGTAACGTACCAAGGATGAGACAAAGCGGATAGTCAGGGCCAAGCAGCAGTCAAAACCAAACAGACATAGAAGGTACCAAGCAGAATCCAAAGCAATATCCAGAGAACAGACCGAGTGATACACAGATTATCAAGCAACCAGAACACAGCAAAAACACACTCAGGGGTCACCACACTATGCCAAGGGCAAGAGTATAACTGACAGGGATGAGAGCGTCCTGAGGCTATAAGAAGCCTCTCCCAGAACCAGGGAGAGGCCACAATCACAGCCCCAGGTGTGCAGGTAAGCCTGCACCGGGATCACAACCTTTAACCCCAGAAATGCCAGTCATCAGCACTGGTTCCAGATATTAACCCCACGTGTGCGAGTCAAACCCGCACTGAGATCATGACAGTACCCCCTCTCAACGGGGGGCCTCTGGACCCCCAGGCTTGCCCGGGTACTTAGCATGGAAAACCCACACCAGGTGATCAGCATGCATCAAGCGGGCCGGTACCCAGGACCTGTCTTCTGGTCCATACCCCTTTCAATGAACCAGGTACTGTACCGACCGCCGTACCAACCTGGAATCTACGATATGACCAACCTCGTACTCCACCTGCCCCTCGACCAAAACAGGAGAAGCAGCAGACTCGGAGTCTCCCCGGACTGCTTCAAAAGGTTTCAGTAGAGATTTGTGGAAAACGTTAGGGATCTTGAAAGAGGGTGGAAGGCACAGCCTATACGCCACTGAATTGATTTTTTCCACAATCTTGTATGGGCCAATGAATTTGGGCCCCAACTTGGCTGAAGGAACCTTCAACTTAATGTTTCGAGTGGAGAGCCAAACCTTGTCTCCAACCTGAAACGTGCGCCCTAGTGTTCGTTTCCTGTCCGCGAAAAACTTATACCTGCCCTGAGACCTAGATATACTCCGCTGAACTTCTGCCCACGTATTCTGTAATCGCTGAACAGAGCCCTCAGCCCCGGGACACCCCGAGTCCAGACGAGAAAACTCACCAAAATGAGGACTGAACCCATAATTGATCAAAAAAGGAGTCATACCCGTGGATTGACTCACCCGACTATTGAA
This sequence comes from Dendrobates tinctorius, assembly GCF_039654945.1. Classification (NCBI taxonomy): domain Eukaryota; kingdom Metazoa; phylum Chordata; class Amphibia; order Anura; family Dendrobatidae; genus Dendrobates; species Dendrobates tinctorius. The sequence goes on along the minus strand of NW_027361683.1, from coordinate 58,066,203 downwards.
GGCAAATTCAGCCAACGGCAGTGCATCGCACCAGTCATTCTGTATAGCAGAGGTTAGACACCTGAGGATCTGTTCCAGGGACTGGTTAGTGCGCTCCTTCTGACCATTGCTCTCAGGATGGTATGCAGACGAAAAGGACAGAGACATCCCTAATTTTTTGCAGAAAGCACGCCAAAGCTTAGCCACAAACTGCACACCACGATCAGACACCACATTCAGGGGTACCCCATCCAACCGGATCACATGCTGCACAAACAACCTGGACAACGTCTCAGCTGACGGTAGTGCGGACAGGGGTACAAAATGAGCCTACTTAGAAAACCTGTCCACCACTACCCATACCACTGTATTACCCTTAGATTGAGGGAGATTGGTAACAAAATCCATGGATAAGTGAGTCCATGGTCTTTCGGGCACTGCCAAGGGCATCAGCTCTGCTGCCGGCTGGCTATGCAAGCTTTTAGAACGAGCGCAGATCCCACAACCAGCAATGAATTTTTTTTATGTCCGAACCAAGGGTAGGCCACCAAAAGATCCTAGCCACCGCCAGACGTGTGGCTGAAATGCCAGGGTGAGCACTCAGCTTGGATTCATGGAACTCCTGCAAGAGTTTCAGGCGAAGTTGCTCTGGCACAAACAACTTCCCCTCTGGCTTGGCCGCCGGGGCCCGCAACTGGGCCCCCTGAATCTCCCATTCCAATTCAGATGAGACCTCTGCTATCACAACCCCAGGGTGAAGAATGGAGGACGGTGGCTCAGGGGGCGACACCGGCTGAAAACTGCGTGATAAGGCGTCAGCCTTGACATTCTTAGACCATGGACGAAATGTAATCGTAAACTGAAAACGGGAAAAAAAAAAAAGTGACCAACGGGCCTGTCTGGGCGTTAGTCTTTTAGCAGACTCAATGTATGACAAATTTTTGTGATCCGTGATCACCGTAACCGGGTGACTGGCCCCCTCCAAAAAGTGCCTCCATTCTTCAAACGCCAATTTGACCGCAAGAAGCTCTCTATTGCCTACGTTGTAATTTCTTTCCGCAGCAGAGAACTTCTTGGAAAAGAAAGCACATGGCCTGAGGTTGGTTAGAGTGGCAGGCCCTTGGGACAACACCGCTCTCACCCCCACCTCAGAGGCGTCTACTTGCACGACGAATGGTTTGGACGGATCTGGCTGTACTAACACAGGAGCAGACACAAAGCTTCTTTTCAGGGTCGCAAAGGCCTCTTTTGCGAGCGAGGACCAGTTTCTCACATCCGCACCTTTACAAGTAAGATCTGTGAGTGGTTTGACCACCTGTGAATACCCCCAAATAAATTTGTGGTAATAATTGGCGAACCCCAAGAAGCGCTGAAGACCCTTAAGATCTTGGGGTTGCACCCAATCCGCAATCGTCTGCACCTTCTTGGGGTCCATGCGAAAACCCTCACAGGACACAATTAATCCCAAAAAAGACAATTCTTGAACAAAAAACACATTTCTCCAATTTGGCATACAGATGATTTTCCCTCAGTCTTTGGAGAACGGTTCGTACATGATTCAGATAAGATTGACTGTCGTGTGAGTATATCAGAATATCGTCTAAGTAAATGACAACAAAACGACCAATGAGATCCGAGAATACCACGTTGATGAAATTCTGAAATATGGCTGGGGCATTGTAAGACCAAATGGCATGACTAAATTTTCAAACAGTCCCTCGGTCGTGAAGAACGCGGTTTTCCATTCATCCCCCTCCCGGACCCTTATCAAATTATATGCCCCCCGAAGATCCAGTTTGGAGAACCATTTTGCCCCTGAAAGTTGGTTACACAACTCGGGAATCAACGGAAGGGGGTACGTATTTCGTACAGTAATCTTGTTCAGCTCACGAAAATCGAGGCAGGGACGTAAACCACCATCTTTTTTCTTAACGAAAGTGCATCAGCACTAAATAGTCTAAGTAGGTCAAGTGAAGTGAGAAAAATATAGGCATAAATTAAATTTATGGGATCAAATAACGAAAAATTGGCATGTGCATATGTATTCACCCCTTTTGTTATGATGTCCCTAAACATTTCTGGTGCAAGCAATTACCTTTGTGAAAGGAAGTCCATCTGTGTGCAATCTACAGTGGGTACAGAAAGTATTTATACCCTTTACATTTTTCATTCTTTGTTTCATTGCAGTCATTTGGTAAATTCAAAAGTTATTTTTTTTCTCATTAATATATATTCTGCACCCCATCTTGACTGAAAAAAACAGAAATGTAGACATTTTTGCAAATTTATTAAAAAAGAAAAACTGAAATACCACATAGTCATAAGTATTCAGACCCTTTGCTCAGTATTGAGTAGAAACACCCTTTTGAGCTAATGTAGCCATGAGTCTTCTTGGGAATGATACAAGTTTTTCACACCTGGATTTGGGGATCCTCTGTCATTCTTCCTTGTAGATCCTCTCCAGTTCCGTCAAGTTGGATGGTGAATGTTGGTGGACAGTCATTTTCAGGTCTCTCCAGAGATGCTCAATTGGGTTTAGGTCAGGGCTCTGGCTGGGCCAGTCAAGAATGGTCACTGAGTTATTCTGAAGCCACTCCTTTGTTAGGCTGGGTTCACATTGCGTTGTGGGCAATGCGCTGACGGCATCCGTTACATAGCGACACTAACGCTATGTAACGGATGTGTTAACGCACCCATTGCCCGCAATAATAGTAACGCATCCTAACGCATGCCAAAATCGGCATGCGTTAGTAATTATGCGTTACTTCGTGACGCACCCTCGAATGTGGTCTGCAGCGTCCGAGGGTGCGTGTATGGGCTAACGCATGGTAACGAAATGCTACCATACGTTAGCACGTACGTTAGTGCTAGGTTGCAAAAAATGTCAAAAATGACATCTGTGTTAGTGCATCCGTTTAACGGATACATTAAAAGGATGCCCCTAACGCAATATGAACCTAGCCTTATTTTAGCTATGTGATTAGGGTCATTGTCTTGTTGTAAGGTGAACCTTCGGCCATGTCTGAGGTCCAGAGCACTCTGGAAGAGGATTTTATCCAGGATATCTCTGTACTTGGCTGCATTCATGTTTCCTTCAATTGCAACCAGTTGTCCTGTCCTTGCAGCTGAAAAACACCCCCATAGCATGATGCTGCCACCATGTTTCACTGTTGGGATTGTATTGGGCAGGTGATGAGCAGTGCCTGGTTTTCTCCACACATACAACTTAGAATTATCACCAAAAAGTTCTATCTCTGTCTGATCAGACCAGAAAATCTTATTTCTCATAGTCTAGAAGTCCTTCAATTGTTTTTTAGCAAACTCTATGCGGGCTTTCATATGTCTTGCACTGAGGAAAGTGAAAAATGAGGATGAATGAACTCATGGAGATCAACATCCAACACTGCGGAGACACCATCACATGTTTCTCAACGCAGTGATTCTAGAGCAATGCCCCCATCCCTTAAGGGAAATATGTAAAAACATGCAAAACACAAGCCGCGGAGACACCATCACATGTTTCTCAACGCAAGCAATGACTAGCCAGGTCTTTCCCCGGGAAGGAGCAACCACGGGAAGGGCAGTCTCCAATGAAGGAAACCACCTATGCCAAAACATGGTATCCATCCACAGACAGCTGTTTCGGGGTATTGCCCCTCATCAGTGTGGAGTAGGAAACTGGCCAGTAGGAGCAATGCCTAGTAGAAGACTGTGAAAAATAAGGATGAATGAACTCATGGAGATCAACATCCAACACTGCGGAGACACCATCACATGTTTCTCAACGCAGTGATTCTAGAGCAATGCCCCATCCCTTAAGAGAAATATGTAAAAACATGCAAAACACAAGCCGCAGAGACACCATCACATGTTTCTCAACGCAAGCAATGACTAGCCAGGTCTTTCCCCGGGAAGGAGCAACCACGGGAAGGGCAGTCTCCAATGAAGGAAACCACCTATGCCAAAACATGGTATCCATCCACAGACAGCTGTTTTGGGGTATTGCCCCTCATCAGTGTGGAGTAGGAAACTGGCCAGTAGGAGCAATGCCTAGTAGAAGACTGTGAAAAATGTCGATGAATGAACTCATGGAGATCAACATCCAACACTGTGGAGACACCATCACATGTTTCTCAACGCAGTGATTCTAGAGCAATGTGGAAGTGTGTAGGTGGGTTGTGTAAGGAGTTAGCAGGTGTGAGTTTTATTGACTGGCGTGTTACGATGTTTGGAATTGGTGCATGTGGTCGTGTGAAAAATAGAATCCTATGGTTAATTATGACTTGTGTGATGCAGAGTTTGTGGGATGTGAGGAATTTAGGAATTTTCAAAGAGAAGCTTGTATCTGTGAATAAGTGTGTCGGGTTGATCCTTTCTAGATTATACTTGATTTATAAATTAGACAGCGAAGGCGGTGGTGGTTCTGATGCAGAGGGTGTCTGGAAATTTAAAAAATGGCAGCACCTGATCAAATATCAGTGAATTTCAGTGATGTTTATTGATGTTCAGGATGTCTTTTGTGTATATCCTTGGTTTGTTATACTAAAATAAATATGAACCATGATGATGAGAGTTGAAACAACGACATTTAAGTTGATGAGCTTATATTGAGTTGTTTATAACTAATCTGAATTTTTTTTTTTTTTTTTTTAAAAACCAAAGAAACAGCTGTCTGTGGATGGATACCATGGTTTGGCATAGGTGGTTTCCTTCATTGGAGACTGCCCTTCCCGTGGTTACTCCTTCCCGGGGAAAGACCTGGCTAGTCATTGCTTGCATTAAGAAACATGTGATGGTGTCTCCGCGGCTTGTGCTTTGCATGTTTTTACATATTTCCCTTAAGGGATGGGGGTATTGCTCTAGAATCACTGCGTTGAAAAACGTGATGGTGTCTCCGCAGTGTTGGAGGTTGATCTCCATGAGTTCATTCATCCTCATTTTTCACAGTCTTCTACTAGGCATTGCTCCTACTGGCCAGTTTGCTACTCCACACTGATGAGGGGCAATACCCCGAAACAGCTGTCTGTGGATGGATACCTGTTATGAATGAGTCACCGGAGGAGGAAAAAACAAAAAGGCAAGCTAAGTCCAGAAAACCGGAGAGGTTGGTAACTAGCGGATTGCAGACCCCTGATCCTATTCACAACAACTAACAGTAGCCGTGGAGCGTTCCTACGATGATCCTAGATGCCTCGTCACAGCTGGAGAGCTAAATAAGCCTAAAGAAAGACAGGGGAAATCTAAACTGCCCCAGAGCAGACCCCAAAGCAATAGACAGCCCCCAACATGTATTGTCGGTGAGAAAAGATGAAAACACAAACACAGACAGAAAGACAGGCAGAGCAAACGATGGGGCCCAACTAACTAGATAGGACAGGACAGCAAAGATGCTGGCTGCAATCCGCAAAAACTCTACCAAAAATGTCCCAACACGTCTGATAGGAAAAACGGCCCTGAAGTCACTAGACTTCAAAATCCCTATATCAGCACTCCGATATATTCTGAGGACAGAGCAAAAGAGATTAAACCGATCAGGGACAAAAATGGAAATTCAGCACAGCCCCAGCCGGGGCTGGCTGAACACAAAACTAAGTAAATCAGACAAAATCTCATGGAACAATAGCAGAGCAAAACTTAGCTTTAGAAGACAGGAACTGAACTGGAGGCCAGACCTCAGGGCAGGAGAAAATCGCCAGCAACCCTACAGGGCGTCGGCTGCCTTATATCCACTCAGAGATTCCTGATGTCCAATCGCAATCCACCTGTTCAGGTGGCAGGTCTCTCCCATCCAAATCAGCTTCACCACCTCCTTTCACCAGCAGAGGGAGTTCATCAGACACCAAAGGTGAACCAGAAAATGAGCTCACAACAGTACCTCCCCCTTGAGGAGGGGTCACCGAACCCTCATCCACGCCACCAGGCCGATCTGGATGGGCCCGATGAAGAGCACAAACCAATCTCTCTGCATAAATATCAGATGCAGAGACCCAAGAATTATCCTCCTGGCCATAACCCTTCCACTTAACCAAATACTGGAGTCTCCGTCTAGACAGATGAGAATCCAGTATCTTCTCTACCTCATATTCCACATTACCTTTAACCAATACAGGGTCAGGAGGTGCCACCATAGGAACTACTGGCTCAACAAACCTCTTCAACAGACTTATGAAACACGTTATGGATCTTAAATGTAACAGGAAGAGCCAATCGAAAAGAGACCGGATTAAGAATCTCCAAAATCTTGTAAGGTCCAATAAATCTAGGTTTAAACTTTGGAGAAGCCACCTTCATAGAGATATTCTTTGATGACAACCAAACCATATCACCCACCTTAAACCGGGGACCAATGGTCCTATGCCGGTTGGAAAACCGCTGGGCCTTTTCCTGGGAGAGAGACAACTTATCCACCACTTGGTCCCAAATCTGCTGCATTCTCTCCACCACAGTGTCAACACCTGGGCAGGCAGAAGACTCCACCTGCCCTGAAGAGAATTGAGGATGAAACCCAAAGTTACAGAAAAAGGGTGACATCAAAGTGGCAGAACTAGCTCTATTATTTAAGACAAACTCGGCCAAGGGCAAAAATGAGACCCAATCATCCTGATCAGAAGATATAAAACATCTCAACTAAGACTCCATAGTCTGGTTTTCTTCTCTCCGTCTGCCCATTGGTCTGAGGGTGAAATGCAGAGGAGAAGGACAACTGAATTCCCAGCTTGGAACAAAAAGTCCTCCAGAATCTAGAGCCAAACTGAACTCCTCTGTCCGATACAATGTTCTCAGGAATCCCATGCAAGCGAACCACCTGTTTCAAAAACAAGGGCACCAACTCTGAGGAAGATGGCAACTTAGGGAGTGGTATAAGATGGACCATCTTAGAGAATCTATCACAAATCACCCAGATAATAGTCATTCTCTGAGAGACAGGCAGATCAGAAATAAAATCCATTGAAATATGGGTCCATGGCCTCCTGGGCACCGGCAAAGGCATCAACAACCCACTAGGGCGAGAACAAGGCTTAGACCGGGAGCAAGTCCCACAGGACTGCACAAAATTCCTGACATCACGAGATAAGGCGGGCCACCAAAAAGACCGACTCATCAAATCTCTAGTACCAAAAATACCTGGATGACCAGCCAATGCGGAGCAATGAACTTCAGACATCACTCTCTTCCTCCACTGGTCAGGAACATACAATTTTCCAATGGGACAACGCTCAGGTTTGTCCTCCTGAAACTCTTCCAGAGTACGTCTCAAATCGGGCGAGATGGCAGAAAGAACTACCCCCTCACCTAAGACGGTAGCAGGCTTGGTCACAATAGGAGAATCAGCAAAGAAACTCCTAGAGAGGGCATCTGCCTTAACATTCTTAGTGCCTGGAAGAAAAGAGACCACAAAATCAAAACGTGTGAAAAGCAAGGCCCACCGAGCCTGTCTAGGATTCAAGCGTTTGGCTGACTCAAGGTAAATCAAATTCTTGTGGTCAGTGAGGACCACGACTTGATGTCTAGCTCCCTCCAACCAATGTCTCCACTCCTCAAATGCCCATTTCATGGCTAACAGTTCCCAATTCCCCACATCATAGTTGCGTTCAGATGGGGAGAACTTTCGGGAAAAGAAGGCACAGGGATTCATTTTAGATGTTACCAGATCTTTTTGGGACAAAACAGCTCCTGCACCAATCTCTGAAGCGTCCACCTCTACCTGAAACGGAAGTGAGACATCAGGTTGCCGCAAAATTGGAGCAGAAGTGAACCTCCGCTTCAGCTCCTGAAAAGAAGAAACAGCCTCTGGAGACCAATTCAGCGCATCAGCACCCTTCTTAGTCAAATCAGTCAATGGTTTGGCAATACCAGAAAAATTAGCTATAAATTTACGATAAAAATTAGCAAAACCCAAAAACTTCTGGAGAGCCTTCAAAGAAGTGGGCTGAACCCAATCATAAATGGCCTGTACCTTGGCCGGGTCCATTTCAATAGTTGACAGAGACAAAGTAAATTCCAAAAATGAAATCCTCTGTACGCCAAAGAGGCATTTCGATCCCTTAACATACAGGGAATTCTCCCTCAACATCCAGAACACAGTCCGAACATGTTCCACATGAGAGTCCCAATCCCTGGAAAAGATCAAAATATTATCCAGATAGATGATCAAAAACTTATCCACAAAGTCCTGGAAAATATCATTCATGAAGCACTGGAAGACAGAAGGGGCATTAGTGAGCCCAAAAGGCATCACCAGGTACTCAAAATGTCCCTCTGGAGTATTAAACGCCGTCTTCCATTCATCCCCATGCTTAATGTGAATAAGATTATACGCCCCCCTGAGGTCAAGCTTGGTAAACCAGCAAGCACCTTTAACTCTGGAGAATAGATCAGAAATCAGGGATAACGGATACTGATATTTAACAGTAATTTTGTTGAGGGAACAATAGTCAATACAAGGCCTTAATGAACCATCTTTCTTGACCACGAAAAAAAACCCAGCACACAAGGGTGAAGAGGATGGTCTAATATGACCCTTCTCCAACGACTCCTTAATATAAGATCGCATAGCCTCATGTTCGGGTACAGATAAATTGAAAAGTCGACCCTTGGGAAATTTACACCCAGGACTCAGCTCAATTGCACAGTCATAACGCCTATGAGGAGGCAAAGACGCAGACTTATTCTCACTAAATACATCATAAAAATCAGCCAAATAGTCAGGAACATCATGTGACTGGGGAGAAGTGGAGAAAACAGGAGCGTCACTAAGAGCACACCGACAACCCCAACTCACCATAGACACAGATTTCCAATCCAAAACTGGATTATGGATTTGCAACCAGGGAAACCCCAGAACAATGGTATCATGCAAATTATGCAACACCAAAAATCTGCAATTTTCTTGATGGTCTGGGGCGACCCGCATTACTACCTGGGTCCAAAACTGAGGTTTATTCTTAGCCAAAGGAGTAGCATCAATACCCCTCAAAGGAATAGGCGTCCGCAGAGGTGTCATAGGAAAACCACAACGTTTAGCAAAATCCAAGTCCATCAGGTTCAGAGCCGCTCCTGAATCCACAAAAGCCTTAACGGAAAATGTGGACAGGGAGCAGATCAGAGAAATTGCCAGAAGAAACTTAGGTTGTACACCACCTACAGCAAATGTGTGTGCAAAACGTTTCTCTCGTTTAGGGCAGACAGAAATAATATGAGAGGCATCTCCACAGAAAAAACACAGCTTATTACGCCTTCTAAACTTCTGACGTTGTGCCCTAGACAAAACTCTATCACATTGCATAGGTTCAGACATTTGTTCAACAGGTGGCAGCATTTCTCGTGTAATTTTAAGTTCACGTAAACGCCGATCAGCCTGAATGGCTAATGACATAGAATCGTCAAGACCAGAGGGAACAGGAAATCCCACCATAGTATCTTTTACGGTTTCTGACAAACCCTTCCAAAAGAGAGCTGCCAAGGCACCATCATTCCAAGTAGTAAGGACCGCCCACTTTCAGAATTTTTGACAGTACAACTCTGCAGAATCCTGACCCTGGCTCAATGCCAACAGGGCTTTTTCAGCTTGATCAATAGCATTAGGTTCATCATACAACAACCCCAAGGCTTGAAAAAATCCGTCCACATTAGTTAGAATAAGATCATCAGGTGTCAAAGAAAACGCCCAATCCTGGGGATCACCGTGCAGCAAAGAGATGACAATTTTAACCTGCTGCGCAGAGCTCCCCGATGAGTTAGGCTTCAAGGCAAGAAATAATTTACAATTATTCTTAAAATTCAAAAATTTAGACCGATCCCCAAAAAACACATCAGGAGTAGGGATCTTTGGTTCAGAAGCATGTGAATGAGCAAGATAGGCGGAAATTCCCCACACTTCAGCAGTGAGCTGCTCCACACGATCAGACAATTGCTTAATCTCCATTAAGAAAAAATTCCTCCTACGGCCCCAGAGAAAAAGAGGAAAAAATACACATACAAAAAAAAAAATTCTGACACTTTTTTTTTTTTTTAACAATCGCAATCCACCTGTTCAGGTGGCAGGTCTCTCCCATCCAAATCAGCTTCACCACCTCCTTTCACCAGCAGAGGGAGTTCATCGGACACCAAAGGTGAACCAGAAAATGAGCTCACAACAGATACCATATTTTGGCATAGGTGGTTTCCTTCATTGGAGACTGCCCTTCCCGTAGTTGCTCCTTCCCGGGGAAAGACCTGGCTAGTCATTGCTTGCGTTGAGAAACATGTGATGGTGTCTCCGTGGCTTGTGTTTTGCATGTTTTTACATATTTCCCTTAAGGGATGGGGGCATTGCTCTAGAATCACTGCATTGAGAAACATGTGATGGTGTCTCTGCAGTGTTGGATGTTGATCTCCATTTCATTCATCCTCATTTTTCACAGTCTTCTACTAGGCATTGCCCCTACTGGCCAGTTTCCTACTCCACACTGATGAGGTGCGGAGTTTCCTGAATACCTTGAGTGCTGTCTCTTGGCCTTCCGGCATCGCCACTTCGGTGGCTTAAGCCGGTCGCTGCTTTTGGGAGATAGCCAGGAGGTTTCGGGCAGGAGACCCTTGGAGTTGTGGACGATGGGAGTCCGACTTCAATTCTCTGGGACCGGTGATAGCCGGGTCAAAAATGGATTCAGGATTGACAACGCTGAAGATAAAAAGTTGCATTTTTCCCTGGGATATTTGGTCAACATGGTGTTTTATGACATCCTGAAGATTCGGAAGTCCGATATAATATGCCTGCAGGAGTTTAGGAGAGAAAGTCCGGTATGTACTGGTGCTATCTTCTATGGCGGCTTGCCTAGAATTGGGAAAAATACTGTTTTTTTGTTCTTTCCAGATGCCCCGATGTATTGCAGGAGGTGTAAAAATTTCGGGCATACCCAGGATAGTTGCAAGGAGATGCCAACTTGCAGGAATTGCAATGCTTCTGGCCATATGGCAAAAGACTGCACAAACCCTGTTATGTGTAATGCTTGTGGTGAGGAGGGCCATAAGTATCAGGACTGTAAGGCCAGGATCAGTCCTAGGTCTTACGCTGAGGTCTCAGGTGGGGCAGCTGCACCCCCTGCTGCTGTTGTTGACATTCCACAGGTTTCAGACTCGGAACTTATTGAGGAACCTGAAATCATGGATGCACATGAGGAGGCCCTGCCCCAAACGGAGTCTCCCAGCCCAGAGGTGGCAGTTTTGGAAGGTACTGATGTTGAATGTGAGCTCCCTCATCAGTCTGATGTCTGTGGGGAGGGGGAGTTGGAGAGAACTCTTGGCAATACCCCCAGTGTATCTTGGTTTGCTACTGAGGAGTTTGCCAGTTGTGATCACGGTGACTTCACTCTTGCGAGGTCCTCTGAGGATAAGGAGCCTGGAAATTCCTGTAAGAAGCCCAGAACGGATTGGGCAGACCCTGGTGAAGTTGGTATAAGTCCGGTGAGTGAACGTAGTTACCCTCAGAATGTCTTCTCTCCTGACACCAATGCTTTTTTAGGCATTCCCGCAGACGTAAACAGATTCAAGGAGTTGCAGTTCCAGATGGAAGACGAAAACGGCTGAAGAGGAAGTGGCGTGTTTGTCGTCATGTAAATAACACAGTCATGTTATGGCTCCCCAAGCTGGTTGGGGCATTGCGTCCCTGAATGTCAGGCAAATTAGATCCAAATTCAGGAGGGCAATCATTCTAGATTATATTAAACAGATGAATGCTCACATCTTTTGTCTTCAGGAATGTGGGATTGTGGACGCTCCAAGCGATAAGGACTGGCCTTACGGACAGCATGTATGGTCTGGCTCATGTGTTAATAGGAATGATGGTGTAGGGATATTAATGGGTAACAGGGAGATTAGTTTAGATAGCTACACGGTGGTAGAGGTGGGTAGATGTATAATTGCACATGTTAGCTATAGGGGGTGGCGGGCTAGAATTATTAATGTGTACTGTCCATCAGGACACAACAGGAAAAAGGAGCGTCTGGCTCTTTTGGAAAAATTAAGTTTGTTTCTTCCAGGCAAAATGCCTACAGTTTTAGTTGGAGACTTTAATTGCACCACTGAAGGGAATTGTGACATAACTGGTAAAAAGTTATCCAATCTTATTTCTGATTTTTCCCTTCTAGATGCTGCTGCTCTGAAATTTGGCATACCACCACCGCTAACGTACCATACTGATAGGGGTGGTATTGCATCCAGGATAGAAAAAAATGTTGTTTTCCAAAAATATGTTGTGTATGAATTTTGAACAAAATGCTGTACCTTTTTCTGATCATGAGTGTTTGAGAGGTGTGTTTAGTGCGATTGATGACCGTGTGTATGGGGGTGGGGTTTGGAAGCTGAATGTAAGATTGTTAGAAGATGAGGATGTGATGAATGAATTAAAAATAAAGTATAAAGAGTGGAGAGTATGTAAGAGGGATTTTGCGTGTGTACTGGAATGGTGGGACTGGGTTAAGGTGTGTTGCAAAAATTCTTCAAAAAGTGGGGCTATAAAAAAGCTGCTATTTATTGGAGTAGATTTAATGATTTAAACAGACGCTTAGACTGGTTAAGGAAGTGTGGAGAAAGTGGCATGGATGTGTCTGATCTGCTGGCTGAGACAAAGAGTGAATTAAAGAGTGTTATGGATGAAAAAGGAAAATAAATCATCTATCGTACCAAAATAGAACATCTTGAGAAAGATGAAAAGTGCATGAGGTTCTTTTTTAAGAAAATGAATGGGAGAAAGGTTGATATGGATAAAATCCTGGATAGGAATGGTTTGTGTGTGTCAGGTGAGAATGTGATAAAGGAGGTGAATAGGTTCTATAGCAAGTTATATGATAAAAAATGGATTGATTCTGGTCTTGCTTCAGAAGTGCTGAATGGGTTAGAGAACAAGTTGGATAGTGGAGAATGTGATATTTTGAATGAGGACGCAATTATGGAAGAAGTAGAAAATGTGATGAAGAGTGCTAAAAAGAATAAAACACCAGGTAAAGACAGATTGCCGGTAGAATTCTATGTGAAGGCGTGGGATTTTCTGGGTGCTGATTTGACTGAGATATGTAAGTATATGTGGGAGAGTGGTAAATTGTGTGAATCAATGAAAGAGGGGGTGGTTGTGCTTGTGCATAAGAAAGGTGAGAGAAAGTGTTTAGAGAATTGGAGACCTATAACATTGTTGAACGCAGATTACAAAATCTATAGCAAATTGTTGGCGAATTGTATGCGTGAGGTGATTGGTAGTATTGTGGATGAGGATCAAGTGTGTGCTGTGCCTGGAAGAAGTATGAGTGATAACTTATTGTTATTAAGGGATTTGATTTGAGACTGCATGGGAAGGAAACGGAAGTGTATGGTTCTGTCAATTGATTTTGAGAAAGCGTTTGATAGGGTCTCGCATGTGTTTTTGTTTAAAGTTCTAGATAGAATGGGATTTCCTCAAAAATTTGTGAATGGGATAATGTCTTTGTATGATTGTGTGTCAAGTCAGTTTCTTGTTAATGGGTGGTTGAGTGAGAAAGTGAATATTAAGTCTGGTGTAAGGCAGGGGTGTCCCATGTCCCCTGTCTTGTTTGTATGTGTGAATGAACCTCTGTTGTGCTTGGTGAGACATGATAAAATGATGCGAGGTTTGTTGGTACCCTGGGAGTGGTGGGAAGCATGTGAAAGTTCTTGGTTATATGGATGATGTTGTGGCTGTGAGTGAAAGTGTTGCGTCTATGAGTAGGGTTAAGTTGCTTCTGGAGTTTTTCTGTGGTGCATCTGGCTTTAGAGTGAATTGGAATAAATGTAGATTTAAATGTTTTGGGGATGACAGGGTTAGAATGGAGGAGGTAAAGTGTGAGGAGGGTGCTATCAAAGTGCTGGGAGTATTATTTAAAAAGGACTTGGAAGGTAAGGAGAGCTGGGAGCAGTGTGGATTGCACATAGAGCGTAAGTTAAATTTTTGGCGACTGAGAGACTTGACCTTGAGTGGTAAGATTTTGGTCATAAAAGCAGTGATTCTTCCGATTTTGCTTTTTATTGCAACAGTTTTTCCACCATCATGTAGGAAAATAAAAAGAGTGGAAAAGTTAGTTTTTACTTTTTTCTGGAGCAGTAAAATAGAGAAACTTAAGAGAGAGAGTCTTTTCAATGCATGTCACCATGATGGTGGCATGGCCTTTCCAAACATTGAGATTTTTCTGGGGCTTCAGTATATCAAAACTGTTGTTATTTTGCTGAATAAAGGAAATAAGGGAGCGTATATGGCAAGTTATTCTGCTGGTTGGATGTTATATGGCTTATGTTGGAGAAAGAGGGATTCTAGAGTGCCTGTTGCTTTCAAGTGTCCGGTCTGGTATGAGGTGATTGAGAAGTTTGTGAGGAAGCATGATTTGCTGAGTGTACCGATGAATGATTTTAGAATGGCTAAGAATGTGATGAAAATAATACGTAAGAATGACGTGGAATGTAATATTGTGGGGTTGAGAGGGAATGAATTTTCGGTTGCATGGAAGAGTTTGGGAACGCACGGGATGTCTAATAGACAAAGGGATATTGTATGGATGTCCTTGCACAATATTTTGCCTGTGCGACAGGTTCAGAAGAGAGGAGGTCTGACCAGAACTGATGTGTGCCCAAGGGAAGGATGTGGTGGATGTGAGACTGTGTGGCATACTATGTGGGACTGTGATTACGCGTGCAGTGTGTGGAAGTGTGTAGGTGGGTTGTGTAAGGAGTTAGCAGGTGTGAGTTTTATTGACTGGCGTGTTGCGATGTTTGGAATTGGTGCATGTGGTTGTGTGAAAAATAGAATCCTATGGTTAATTATGACTTGTGTGATGCAGAGTTTGTGGGATGTGAGGAATTTAGGAATTTTCAAAGAGAAGCATGTATCTGTGAATAAGTGTGTCAGGCTGATCCTTTCTAGATTATACTTCATTTATAAATTAGGCAGCGAAGGCGGCGGTGGTTCTGATGCCGAGGGTGTCTGGAAATTTAAAAAATGGCAGCACCTGATCAAATATCAGTGAATTTTAGTGATGTTTATTGATGTTCAGGATGTCTTTTGTGTATACCCTTGGTTTGTTATACTAAAATAAATATGAACCATGATGATGAGAGTTGAAACAACGACATTTAAGTTGATGAACTTATATTGAGTTGTTTATAACTAACCTGAATGTTTAAAAAAAAAAAAAAAAAGAAACAGCTGTCTGTGGATGGATACCATGTTTTGGCATAGGTGGTTTCCTTCATTGGAGACTGCCCTTCCCGTGGTTGCTCCTTCCCGGGGAAAGACCTGGCTAGTCATTGCTTGCGTTGAGAAACATGTGATGGAGTCTCCACGGCTTGTGTTTTGCATGTTTTTGCACTGAGGAAAGGCTTCTGTCGGGCCACTCTACCGCAAAGGCTCGACTGGTGGAGGGCTGCAGTGATAGTTGATTTTGTGGAACTTTCTCCCAACTCCCTCCTGCATCTGTGGAGCTCAGCCACAGTGATCTTGGGGTTCTTCTTTACCTCTCTCACCAAGGCTCTTTTCCCACGATTGCTCAGTTTGGCTGGACGGTCAGGTCTAGGAAGAGTTCTGGTATTCCCAAACTTCTTCCATTTAAGGATTATGGAGGCCACTCTGCTCTTTGGAACCTTGAGTACTGCAGAAATTATTTTGTAACCTTGGCAAGATCTGTGTCTTGCCACAATTCTATCTCTGAGCTCCTTGGCCAGTTCCTTTGACCTCACTATTCTCATTTGGTCTGACATGAACTGTGAGCTGTGAGGTCTTATATGGGCAGGTGTGTGCCTTTACAAATCAAGTCCTATCAGTGAAAATAAACACAGCTGGACTCCATCTCAAGGAGGATCACAAGGAAATGGACAGCATGTGACATAAATATGGGTGTCTGAACAAAGGGTCTGAATACTTATGATCATGTGATATTTCAGAATTTCTTTTTTTATCCCCTTTCTGACATTTGACGTACTAACCAGTCCATGTGTCCTGGGACTTAATGCCTATGGACGGGATAGTACATCATGTGCGATCAGCCATGCTCACAGGGGGAACGTGGCTGATCGCGGCCGGGTGTCAGCTGATTCTCACAGCGGACACCCATCACTAAGTGCCTGGACGGTCACGAACCACTCCAGGCTCTTTAACCCAGAATCGCAGTGTTCCGGAGCTGGCAGAGGGGCTGACTTTTTTAATTTTTTAATTTTTTAATTGTACGGCTGTACATTATAAACTTCTGTGAAGCCTTTGGGGGATTGAAAGTTCTCACCGCATATCTAGATAAGTTCCTTAAGGGGTCTAGGTTCCAAAAAGGGGTCACTTGTGGGGGGTTTCCACTGTTTAGGCACATCAGGGGCTCTCCAAACGTGACATGGCGTCCAATCTCAATTCCAGGCAATTTTGCATTGAAAAAGTCAAACTGCGCTCCTTCCCTTCTGAGCTCTACCATGTGCCGAAACAATGGTTTCCCCCACATATCAGGTATCGGCGTACTCAGGACAAATTGCACAATAACCTTTGCAGTCCAATTTTTCCTGTTACACTTGGTAAAATAAAAAAAATTGGATCTGAAGTAATTTTTTTGTGAAAAAAGTTAAATGTTCATTTTTTTTAAACATTCAAAACATTCCTGTGAAGTACCTGAAGGGTTAATAAACTTCTTGAATGTGGTTTTGAGTACCGTCAGGGGTGCAGTTTTTAGAATGGTATCACTTTTGGGTATTTTCTATCATATAGACCCCTCAAAGTGACTTCAAATGTGATGTGGTCCCTAAAAACAAAATGGTGTTGTAAAAATGAGAAATCGCTGGTCAACTTTTAACCCTTATAACTTCCTAACAAAAAAAAATTTTGGTTCCAAAATTGTGCCAATGTAAAGTAAACATTTGGGAAATGTTACTTATTAAGTTTTTTGTGTGCCATATCTCTGTGATTTAAGGGCATAAAAATTCAAAGTTTGGAAATTTTCAAAATTTTCGCCAAATTTCTTTTTTTTGACAAACGCAAGTTATATCAATGAAATTTTACCACATGAAGTACAATATGTCACAAGAAAATAGTGGCAGAATCACCGGGATCCATGGAAGCATTCCAGAGTTATTGCCTCATAAAGGAACAGTGGTCAGAATTGTAAAAATTGGCCTGGTCATTAACGTGCAAACCACCCTTGGGGGTAAAGGGGTTAAATAAGGGCAACCTGATTCACAACTGTTTGTTTACAGAATGATTGACCTCACTAATTGAACTCCACACTATTATTTTGAACAAACTCCCTTTCAATTAATTGTTCTAATACACAGACTCAGAAACATGCAGATCGTGAATGCCGAGTCTGTTGGTTTTCTCAGAATCTTTTGACCAACTGGTAAATTGTTAATTTTTTTTATAAATTATATTATCACATGTCAGTCGTTAATCTGGTTAGTCATGTTGAGCTTCTATTATTTTGAAATACTGTAGTACTAAGAGGCTTGTTTTCTGCATCTGGGCCAGGTTTACAGGCAGCCTGAGGGATAAGCGAGTCTGACTGGACACATACCTCTCCTCTAGTGTTGGGTCACATGATAAAATGGAGTTTTGGAGTCTGTTTGTTTTGACCCATGGCCTGTGTTTGGAGATAAGAAACCCTCCTGTGTGAGGGCTCCAGACTGAGCCTGTATGCTGGATGCTGTCCATCCTGTGTGTCCTGGACTGTCTCTAAACTGACTTTGTTGGAACTGTTTTCTTTGTTTTGCCTGAACTGAAAGGCTATTTATTTTCCTTTGCTTGTGGCATAGTTTCTGAAGCACCAATAAACCCACCTGCACATTAAAAAGGAAACTTTGTGTGTTTCCTCACCACGTCACAATATTTTATTACCATATTTTGTGGACTGTTAGACGCTCTGGACCATAAGACAAATCCCAAATTTTGGGGAGGAAAATAGGAAAAATATTTTTTTTTTAAATTAAATGGCGTGTCTGTCAGTGGAGTTTTAGTCTTCCAATTAGAAATCGTTCAGACCTGAATAAGTAATATGATTTGTTCTTTATTGATCATGCCGGCATGGAGAGAGAATGACTCCCGCACCAGATGTGAGCAGTCACTCCAATACAGATTCTTTGAGTTTAAATAGAACAACAGAAGGGCGTTCAAAATACAAAGTTTGCAAAATAGTACATATGTTGGAATATGTTTGCCTGTCAGCTTCCCTTATCTACGTTACCAGAGAAGAAAAAGGGTTGACACTTTATTTGTACGTAAGCCAATAAAGCAGACTAAGTGTTCATAAAAATTACATCCATGTCTTCACAATACGTCAGCTGAGAAGAGTTTCTAAGTCTAGGTACAGAAATGTCATACATGCAAATATATATATATATATATATATATATATATATATATATTTTGTGAGGTAGCGCTGTCATTCAGGTTGGGGGACACTCGCTTGGCAGCGAATAAATCAGATCCGGTACGGGTTTCCATAAGATCATAATAGTCCTTGCGGTTTATTAAGCATCATAAACCATGACCAGCAACATAAAGTTCATATAAACAGCATAGCGTCCATGACAGAGCTTCACTCTGTTAGCAATGTCCAATATGCAGGCTTTTCAGCCACAGTTATATCCCTGTTAGGGTTTTACCTCATGGCTGCTTCTGCATGCTGCAGACATTCATTCCCTCTCCCTGGGAACACTCAGGCACTTGCAGCCATTAAACACAGCGTCCACACGTGCTAGGAAGACAGACATCTCTTTGCAGGAGACCTTCCATATGGTCCAATCGGGTCCCTGCATTCACTACATGTGACCTACCCTGGCCACCTTATATGGTCCGTAGCCACGCCCACATGGCTATGACCTCATCACAATATATATATAACTAGCTGAAGAGCCCGGCACTGCCCGGGCATAGTAACTAACTGTGGTTAGTTATAACAAACTATAATTATCCTCCATCCCATAGTCCCGTGCCCATATACCCATCATACATATCCGCGATCCCTTAGGCCCGTGCCCATACACCCATCCTACAAATCCTCCATCCCATAGTCGAGTGCCCATATATACCCATCACACATCCTCCATCCCATAGTCGAGTGCCCATATACCCATCACACATCCTCCATCCCATAGTCCCATGCCCATATACCCATCACACATCCTCCATCCCATAGTACAATGCCCATATACCCATCACACATCCTCCATCCCATAGTCCCATGCCCATATACCCATCATACATATTCGCCATCCCATAGTCGAGTACCCATATACCCATCACACATCCTTCATCTCATTTTCCCATGCCCATATACCCATCATACATATCCTCCATCCCATAGTCCCGTGCCCATATACCCATATATTGAAAAAATGACTAAGTATGGAATGGACAAGGCAACTGTTAGGTGGATTCAAAACTGGCTTAGTGATCGGACCCAAAGAGTGGTCGTAAATGGCTGCACATCCAGTTGGAAGAATGTCTCAAGTGGGGTACCACAGGGCTCTGTCCTGGGCCCTGTATTGTTCAACATCTTTATCAATGATTTAGATGAAGGAATTGAGGGTAAACTGATTAAATTTGCTGATGACACAAAGCTAGGAGGAATAGCTAATACTAGAGAAGAGAGAGAGGATTCAAAAAGATATAAATAAACTGGAGAAGTGGGCAGCAACTAACAGAATGGTTTTTAACAGGGAAAAATGCAAAGTACTACATCTGGGCAATAAAAATGAAGAAAGCATATACAGAATGGGAGGAATAGGGCTAAGCAACAGCACATGTGAAAAAGACTTGGGTATACTAATAGATCACAGACTGAATATGAGTCAACAGTGTGATGCAGCAGCAAAAAAGGCAAATGCAATTCTAGGATGTATTAACAGAAGCATACAGTCTAGATCATGTGAAGTCATTATTTCCCTCTACTCCTCTTTGGTCAGACTTCATCTGGAATATTGTGTCGAGTTTTGGGCACCACATTTTAAAAAAGACATCAACAAACTGGAGCAAGTTCAGAAAAGAGCGACCAGAATGGTGACCGGTCTGCAAACCCTGTCTTATGAGGAAAGGTTGCAGGATTTGGGAATGTTTAGTTTGCAAAAGAGAAGACTGAGAGGAGACTTAATAGCTGTCTACAAATATCTAAAGGGCTGTCACATTGTAGAGGGATCAACTTTATTCTCATTTGCACAAGGAAAGACTAGAAGCAATGGGATGAAACTGAATGGGAGGAGACACAGATTAGATATTAGAAAAAACTTTTTGACAGTTAGAGTGATCAATGAGTAGAACAAGCTGCCACAAGATGTCGTGAGTTCTCCTTCAATGGAAGTCTTCAAACAGAGGCTGGACAGACATCTGACTGGGATGATTTAGCGAATCCTGCTTTGAGCAGGGGGTTGGACCAGATGGCCCAGGAGGTCCCTTCCAACTCTACGACTCTATGATTCTATCATACATATCCGCCATCCCATAGTCCCATGCCCATATACCGATCATACATATCCTCCATCCCATCGTCCATTGCCCATATACCAATCACACATCCTCCTTCCCATAGTCCCGTGCCCATATACCCGTCATACATATCCTCCATCCCATAGTCCAGTGCCCATATACCCATCACACATCCTCCATCCCATAGTCAACCATTATGACATCATAATGAGCAGCGGGGCTTGCACAGACCACCCTCCTCCACAGACTGCAGGGGGAGCCCAGTATCACACAGGATAGGATTAGATACACGGCTCAGCAGACAGTATCACATAGGATAGGATTAGATACACAGCTCAGCACACAGTATCACACAGAATAGTATTAGATACACAGCTCAGCAGTCAGTATCACACAGGATAGGATTAGATACACAGCTCAGCAGTCAGTATCACACAGGAGAGGATTAGATACACTGTTCAGCAGTCAGTATAATACAGGTGAGGATTAGACACATGGCTCAGCAGTCAGTATCACACAGGATAGGATTAGATACACAGCTCAGCAGAAAGTATCACACAGGAGAGGATTAGGTACACAGCTCAGCAGACATTATCACACAGGACAGAGTTAGATACACAGCTCAGAAACAGGATGTGCCAAAGGAGAGGACATTTTCATTCCAAGAATTCCACTCATTCCATCTGATTTGTTTTTTTGATTTTAAACGCCTCCAGTTTCCAGTTCAACTGCTATTTGCAGTGTCCATTAACAATGCTCAGGGACAGTCCTTGAAAGTAGTAGGGATCGATTTGCAATCTCCATGCTTCTCTCATGGTCAACTTTACGTGGTCTGTTCAAGAGTTGGAACTGCCAAAAATCTGTTCATCTTTGCACCGAAATGAAAAACCAAAAATCTTGAATGAGTTGAAAATAAAATACTATCAATACTTGGGTAATCGTTTAGTTAATTTGTGTTGCAAATCTGTAGTGTTGAATATATGATGTGAAATATTTTTATGTGCAATATAATCATTATAATTTGTTATAACTAACCACAGTTGGTTACTATGCCCAGGCAACGCCGGGCTCTTCAGCTAGTATATATATATATATATATATATATATATATATATATATATGTGTATGTATATATATATATATATATATATATATATATGTATATATATATATATATATGTATATATATATATATATATATATATACACACACAAAAGAAAGAACTTTATCACAATTATTATAACATTCCCTCATCTTGTAAATAAATCATTTATCTGTACACATTGGGAACAGATTTCTTTTTGACAGATTTCACAGAAGATCTTCATATAATCTAGAGGGAGAGTTTTACGCTTAGTATAGTTAATAAGTCCCAAAATTTTCATTCTTTCATTGGATTCCATAGTCTCCATTCCTTGATACATAGCTTTTGTTTTGGCAGAGTCAGTCTTTGAACATTGCTCTAATGCCTAGAATAGCACAGCATCCACAGACGATTAGCACACTGGCCATGATGGTAAGAGATATCAATGCAGAAGTGAATAATCTGGACCATTTCCCAAACTATCCCTCAATCCAGGAACTAAATCATATCCAGAATTCTCAGCTAATTCATTAGACAGGGCAGTCAGTCCATCAAGAGCTTTGGAGATACTTCAGTCAGGATCTGTATTAGGGATAAAGGTGCAACAAAATCCTCCAAACATTTTATATACACCTCCCTTTTCGGCTATTAGAAAAACAAATCTGCTATTTATAGTAATTTGTCCAATCTATATTCTTTTTTATAGTTACCCACCAAATTATGGGTTCCCACCCAGCTGCTACCTGGTTCCTAGCCTTGTATTCGTTGGGCACTCCAATGTCATCTGTGTAGCAACAAGAATGGAAGGATTGTTGCGGAGTTTCACGCTTCTTTCTCTTCCCACTTCGTACCTTTGGCCATATCCCTGTTGACAACAGGTGGAATGGCATGATTAGCTGGACCACCGCACAATCCCCTCAGGAACCATGTGGTAGTCTGGCTCTAATCCTTTTATCACCACATAACCACCATATATCAGCTCTCAGGGTAGTCTGGTTTGACCATATGGCTGAGTACTTGTCCCTGGGGGAGACAATGATCCGTTCTCTACAAGAGTCGCCTTGGAGCTCTCCAAAGTCGTACCCATGCTCAGGAAGACTAATACAAGTATAGTTATTATTATTTACATAGCGCCATTAATTCCATGCTGCTGTACATGAGAAGGGGGGTTAAATACAAAGTTATAGATATCATTAACAGTAAACAAATTTACAATGACAGACTGGTACAGAGAGGAGAGGACCTTGTCCTTGCTGACTTACATTCTATGGGATAGTGGGGAAGAGACAGAAGGTCGGGGGTGCAGCAGCTCTGATGGTTTTGAGGCGGTGGCTCGGGCGGTGGTGAGGCGGCAGAATGGTTATTGCAGGCTGTAAGCTTTCCTGAAAAGATGGGTTTTCAGGTTCTGTTTGAAGGATCCGAGGATGGTGGATAATCGGATGTGTTGAGGCATGGAATTCCAGAGGATAGGGGATATTCGGGAGAAATCTTGGAGGCGGTTGTGTGAGGAACGAATAAGTGCGGAGGAGAGTAGGAGGTCTTGGGAGGATCGAAGATTACGTGAGGGAAGATATTGGGAGATTAGTTTAGAGATATAGGGAGGGGATAGGTTGTGGATGGCTTTGTAGGTCAGTGTTAATAGTTTGAACTGGATGTGTTGGTGAATTGGGAGCCAGTGGAGGGATTTGCAGAGGGGAGAGACAGAGGAGTAGCGAGGAGAGAGGTGGATTAGTCGGGCAGCAGAGATGAGGACAGACTGGAGTGGTGCAAGAGAGTTAGCAGGGAGGCCACAGAGGAGAGTGTTGTAGTAGTCAAGGCGGGAGATAATGAGGGCATGTACAAGAGTTTTAGTAGATTGAGGGCTGAGGAGGACAGATTCTGGAAATATTTTTGAGTTGGAAGCGACAGGTGGTGGTAAGAGTTTGGACGTGTGGTTTGAAGGACAGAGCAGATTCGAGAGTTACTCCGAGACAGTGGATTTCCGGTGCGGGAGAGAGCGTGATGCCGTTTACCATAATAGATAGATCGGGTAGGGAAGATACGTGAGATGGAGGAAACATAATGAGTTCAGTTTTGTCTACATTGAGTTTTAGGAAGCGAGAGGTGAAAAAGGAGGCTGATATGGCTGATAGACACTCCGGGATTCTGGACAGCAGAGAGGTGACATCTGGGCCAGAGAGGTAGATCTGAGTGTCATCTGCATACAGCTGGTGCTGGAAGCCATGGGACTTTGAGTTGTCCTAGGCCAAGAGTATAGTTGGAAAAAAGTAGGGGCCCCCCAGGACAGAGCCTTGGGGGACTCCAACAGATAGAGGGTGGGATGAGGAGGTAGTGTGGGAGTGGGAAACGCTGAATATGCGGTCAGAAAGGTATGAGGCAATCCAGGACAGGGCAAGTTGCCAGGAAAAACAATCACATGGGGTGGGATGTCCAGTTTCTCAAGTGGGGATAATAAAAATGATAACAGTTTACATTTTCCCTCCCTTTCTGAGGGAACATAAGTTTTACTATATAACTTATTTTTTTTTAAGCTTTTTGCAGTATATGTAAGCCATTCTAACCATTCATACTTCTCCTCACAGCCTGTCTCTACAGTTAGTTTATCTTCATAAGTTAGGATAGACAATCTAACTATGGACTCTGTTATGGTTCTTTTCTGGCATATCTTCCTTGGGTCTTGGTTTGGTATTATTCTGAACTTCTATGTTGAAATGTCGTATTGGGTCTGTTTCTGTTATATAATAATCTTTATTTTTGTATAGCGCTAACATATTCCACAGCGCTTTACAGTTTTGCACACACATTGTCATCTCTGCCCCCATGTGGGAGGAAACCGGAGTACCCGGAGGAAACCCACACAAACACGGGGAGAACATACAAACTCCTTGCAGTTGTTGTCCTTGGTGGGATTTGAACCCAGGACTACAGTGCTGCAAGGCTGCAGTGCTATCCACTGAACCACCGTGCTGCCCATCTCTTATAACTTTTGGCCCCTCATCTTAGAGTTTATTAAAGTTATCAGTAGCTGATTACAATTATTCTTATTTGTGTAAGGGTAGGTCTACTCTCTCCTAATGGAAAATCTGGCTTTTAAATCTCTGTAGCCATAAGGCTTATACCTATAGTCTCGGGCCGCAGTTGTCCATGCTGCTTTACACCAGTCAACACACATTCAGTCCCCCCTGCTATTACAGCTTAAAACACAAACATACTTATCAGACTCTGCTAGTTTGATAGCTTGCTCCCTATTTCTGCATCCTTCATACAGCAGACAGAAATCCACTAACATGGTAGCCTCCTGCCCGATTTCAAAAGTAAGGGCCCCTGTTGTGAGTTCATTCTCTGGTTCACCAGTTGTGAGTTCCCCTTCTGGACTTCCTCTGGTGGTGATGGGAGGTGGTGCGGCTGGTTTGATCGGTGGAGATCTGCCACCTGAGAATGAGGATGACGATTGGATCTCAGGATTCTCAGATTGGATTTAAGACAGCCGACGCCCTATTCAGTTGATGGTGATTCCTTCTGGCTTGTCAGCTCTTGGTTTTCAGCTCTGTTCCAGTCATCTAAAGCTAAGTTTTTCTGCTAATGTTCACACTTGATTTTGTTGGTCTATTCAGTTTTTTGTGTGCTTTGACAGCCCCGGCTGGGGGCTGAGCTGAATTTCCACTCTTATTTAGCAGTATTTTGCCAATTGGCTTTTTGTCCCTTACTAGTTTGGTCTCTTTTTGCTCTGTCTCAGAATATTTCAGAGTGCTGATATAGTGGGAGAAGTCCAGTGACTTCAGGGTTAATTTTGCTATCAGAAGTGTTGGACTTTATTTTTGTAGGGTTTTTTGCAGGTTGCAGATAGTGTCTTCCCTTTCCTTTCCTGTCTAGTTAGTTTGGGCCCCATCATTTGCTCAGCCTATTTTCCTGCCTGTGTTTGTGCCTTCATCTTGTTTCACCGTCAATACATGTGTGGGGGCTATCTATTCCTTTGGGGTCTGCTCTGGGGCAGTTAGTTTTCCCTTTTCTTGCTTTAGGCTTATGTAGTCCTCCAGCCGTGACGAGACGTCTAGGTTCATCGTAGGCACGCTCCACGGCTACTGCTAGTTGTGTGGTAAGATCAGGGATCTGCAATCTGCATAGTTACCAACCACTCTGGTTTTCTGTGGCTTAGCTCAGACGAGAATCACGCGAGTCTCTCGCAAGTGAGTATGAGCCCTTAGCAGCAACAATTGATGTCGTCTATCCTCCTCCCTGTAGTGTTGTCCTGAATCCTCCTGGCCCTGCGTTCCACGGGATCCGTTACATAACAGCACTAACACTATGTAGCAGATGCGTTAACGCACCCTATGGCCGCAATGATACTAAGGCATCCAAAATCGGCATGATGTGTTACTTCATGACGTACCCTTGAACGCGGTCTGCAGCAGTCGGGGGTGCGTCGTGAAGTAACGCATCATGCTGATTTTGGCATCCGTTTGGATGCGTTAGTAGCATTACGGCCAATGGGTGCGTTAACGCGTCCGTTACATAGCCGCTTGCTATGTAATGATCCCGTTGAACACAAGGCCATTAACGCAATGTGAACCTGGCCTAACACTATGAGAAGATGATATACCAAACAATGTGCTGAGTCTCTCCTCCTACACATACTATATACTGTATGTATATGCCATGGATGAGGGGCCAGTAAAGTAGATCTTTATTCGGGACTAAAGGTAACGCACAGATCATTGCAGATGATGATGATGACATGTGCTGAGTCCCTCCATGCCATATATGCCATGGAGGAACTGGCAGTGTATATTTGGGACTGAAGAGTTAACTCCCCTGCATTTATTCACAGTCCTCTCCTGACTGCTCCTCCCTCAGATGAGTCACAGTCAGGCTTCAGTAAGCTGGGTCTGATAAGCTGCTGAGGCGCCAGGAAAAAAAAAACGGCTCGTTCACACTGTAGAGCCGGCTCATTTCGTTCACAGCAGGGAGCCGGCTCTTTGAATCGGATCGTTCATGAACGACACATCACTAGTGGCAGCTGCATAGTTACAGAGCTCCTGCAGCCCAGGACTTTTAGCAGCTCATCCCGGCTCAACTCAGCACCCAGCTTCCTCCAACTACTCGCCTGCAGCTACTGCAAACACCCAGGCACATGATGACACGCGGCAGATCACAGAAGAAGGGATCCCCACCGAGATTGCCCAACTTCTTTGCAAGGGAGAAGTCCACCAAAGCAACAGGTAAAATGGTGCCTGCATCCCCTTCAGGCTCCCCATGCTCCTCTGGGGGCCCTGGAAGGGGTGCAGGCAGAGAGGAGATTCATCAACAACACTCTGCTCCGCTCACTAGGAAGGATATGCAAGAGGACATGCATGATATGCTTAGAGAGCTGAAAGGAGAACTCTCAGCTCTGGGAGAGCGCACCTCTCATTTAGAGATTAAAATGGCTGAATATGCCACTTCTTTCAATGCACTAGTCGATGAAAATGAAGCCTTAAAGGAAGAATTGGCTCATGTCAGTGATAAAACATACGACTTGGAGGATAGATCATGCAAGAATAATGTTCGGGTGAGAGGGATCCCTGAGGAGGTCTTGGATAAGGATTTGCCTGCTTTCCTGCATAACTTTTTAAAGGCTGTTCTCCCTGAAATGTCCATTAAAGACTTAATGGTTGATAGGGTCCATAGAACCCCCAAACCAAAACACGTAGATCAAGATCTGCCTAGAGACACACTGGCAAGAATACACTTTTTTACCACCAAGGATGTATTCATGCAAAGAATGAGGTAAAATTCAACTCTGCCCCAGGAGATGCAATCACTACAAGTTTTCCAGGACTTATCTGCAGTGACTCTGGCCAAGAGGTGTGAATACGCACATGTATGTAAAGCTCTGCGAGATGTGGGCACCAAATATAGATGGGGCTTTAACCCAGTGAAACTGCTGATTATGCATGAGGGGAGAATAATTGCTTGTCATACCACTAAACAAGCTGAAGACAGACTTAAGGATTGGAATATTCCTTTTGCACAGCAACAAGCGCCTAGGGGGGAAAACTCAGAATGGTCTCAAATATAAGGTGGAAGCCTGGAAAGGTCCGTCTGCTGGAGCTGGTGGAAGATTGCTCGGGCTTTTATTCTGTCCTCACTGTTCCTAGCAACCTGTGACTGTGGGCAACTCTGTTGAGGATCTCTGTAGAGTTAGAAGAGCTCACCAACCCCATTGCAGTCATGTTTCTGCATTCTTTGGATGGTACTTGAGGATGTGCATTTTTTTGTGCATCCAATTGTTTGGATTATGTTTTGAGTACTGCTGTTTTTTCTATTCTTTCCTTTTTTATGACTCTTCTTTTTTTTTTTTACTATTGTGCATTCCAATGTGATAATTGACACTTGCATCTCTGTTCATTTCATAAGGATATATAACTTATGGTTTTATATTTATGCTGGGGACCTAATTAGCTGTTATGGTGGAGGGGCTTGGTGTGCTGGGGCCTGCTGCATCAATAGGAAGTTTGTTATTTAGACATGAGTATAGAGAGTTTATGGCCTTGAATGTTCGAGGCCTCAATTCACCTATGAAACGTTCCATGTTATGGAGGGAAGTTAAAAAATCACGTGCTGACGTCATATGTTTGCAAGAAACGCATTTATTGGAAGCTGATAATAGTAGACTCCACCATCATACATTTTTCGCTAATAATGCAAGTAAAAAGGCAGGAGTCTGCATATTGATTAAAAACACTGTGGCATCAGTTAGCGAGTCACAGTTGAACCAGTCAAATAAAGGTTGGGGGAGGGCCCTGGGTGGGAGAGGGTTAAGACCAGAGCTCTTTGTTTATACTGCAATGGTTGCATAATAACACATTTATGTTACTTTGACCTGTGTTGTACATTTCTGATAATGTTGTATTACAGTATTTTCAATAAAAACGAATTAAAAAAAACAAAACATTGTGGCATTTAGAAATATAGAGATGTATGCGGATCCTATGGGCAGATTTTTAATCCTAGTCTGCTCCCTCAATGGTGAACTACATACGCTGGTGGTGTATGCCCCTAATGAAGCCCAATGCACGTTTGCTCACAATATGTTTCAGAAAATGACTGAATTGGCTATAGGAGAAAAGATTATATGTGGAGGCTTCAATGCCCCTATAGATAGAGAGATGGACAGCTCTAGTAAATTAACCCATTCTAGGAGGGACCTGAAAGTAGTAGTGTAGGAATATCGTCACCATGATTATTGGAGATATTCCCATGCTTCGGAGAGTGACTATACATTCTACTCCTCCCGTCACCGGACATATAGTAGAATAGATTATTTCTTGGTTGACAATACGACTCTAAATAGATGCAGGTCAGCGGATATTGGATTGATTATGTGGTCGGACCACGCCCCAATATTCCTGAGACTAACTCTACGTCATCAGTCTAATCCTTCTGCTAGGTGGCAGTTAAATACATCCTTATTGTTACAAAGCAAGGTGGCAGAGAGCTCCAACATTACTTCCAGTCGAACGACAATGGAGAAGTCACAGACGAGTCCTTGTGGTTGGCTCATAAAGCCGTAATTAGAGGCATCTTTCTGCAACAAGCTTCCTATCTGAAGCGTAAAAGGGAATCCAGCAGGGTAACTTTGTTAGCCCGGCTTCAACAATTAGAGTCTTTAAACAAAACAGCGATCACACCGGCTCTGTCTGATGAAATCTATAATATCCGATTCAAACTACGAGAAAACCTGTTGTCGCTATATGAATATAATCTTAAGAAACTTAAAAGTAATTATTATGCAACAGGAGATAGAGCTGGGGCGCTGTTAACCCGTAGAGTTAAAAAAAAGAGGGACGAGCTAGAATTGACCATTTGGTAGATCAACAAGGGAAATGTATCAGAAATCCATTAGAAATAGTAAAGGTTTTTGCTAATTACTATAAACATCTCTATAATCTAGTGACTGATCCCACAACTCCGCAGCCCTCCCAAGCTAATATTGATAGATATCTACAATCTATAAACTTACCCCAAATATCACAGGAACAACTGAACATACTAAATACCCCATTTACAGAGGAGGAAATTCGGAACAACATCAAACTTACAAAATATCATAAAGCCCCTGGCCCAGATGGGTTAGCAAATGAGTACTATTGCCAATTTCATCAATATTTGACTCCCTACCTCCTTCGTATATTTAATTCATGGCAGAATTCAGAATCTGTATCTGTCACAAATCTAGAGACCACTATTACTACTCTGCCTAAACCGGAGAAACCTCCAATATGTCCTAGTAATTTTAGGCCCATTGCACTCTTAAACTGCGATGTTAAAATTTTTTCTAAAATGCTTGCAATTAGATTACATCATGTGATCCCCTCCTTGGTTTCATCTGATCAAGTAGGATTTGTAGCAGGTCAGGAAGCGAAGGACGGAACACGCAGGATGATAAATTTAATCGGGATAGCGGAATTGAGTGGGGTCTACAGTGCATTCCTGTCCCTAGATGCTGAAAATGCTTTTGACAGGGTGCACTGGGGGTATCTCAAAAGTGTTCTACGAAAATTTGGTCTGACAGGCCCCATTTACTCGGCGATATGTGCTATGTGCTCAAATCCCTCTGCCTAAGTTTTATCATCAGGGTTCCTTTCAGAGTCGTTTTGTATATCGAATGGTACATGTCAAGGCTGCCCATTGTCTCCTATTATTTTTGCCTTGTGCATGGAACCTTTGGCAGAAAAAATGAG
Source organism: Dendrobates tinctorius (assembly GCF_039654945.1). Classification (NCBI taxonomy): domain Eukaryota; kingdom Metazoa; phylum Chordata; class Amphibia; order Anura; family Dendrobatidae; genus Dendrobates; species Dendrobates tinctorius. The sequence continues at coordinate 58,035,991 of NW_027361683.1, read as the reverse complement.
TGCCCAGGATATAGCAGGTATTAGAGGTGTCTCACAAAATTGGACTATACGCAGATGATGTGATTATCTCTTGTACTAATGTAGAGTCCTCCTTCCATGCTATTATCCTTGCTTTGGAGGAGTTTGCTAATGTCTCATATTATAAACTAAATGCTGCTAAGTCTTTGGTCTTTCCTGTATTGGTTCCACCCACAATTCAGGAATGTTTGGAGCGGGAGTATCCCTTTAAGTGGGTGAGTGATGAACTCCCATATTTAGGCATAGTCCTCACTAATTCTACACAATTGGTGGAAAGGAATTTCTCAAAATTGATACAAGAATCTAGGAGGAGTCTGGACGAATTATGTACAGCTACTATGTCATGAATAGCAAGGATTAACATTTATAAGATGTTGGTACTTCCCAAGGTTTTATATTATTTTCATTGCATCCCTGTCCAGATTCCTCTTAGGATAATTAAATTCCTTCAAAAAATAGCTAATGATTTCATTTGGGCATATAAAAAACCAAGAGTGGCTGGTAGGTTACTATATTATCCTTATGAATTTGGGGGGATGGGTGCCCCTAACTTACATGCTTATCATAAAGCGGCGGTATTAACGGGTATTAGAGACTAGTGGTTATTGGATAAGACACATAATTGGCTTCAGATTGAGTCATTTTATTCTAAATTGAACTCAACGCGGCTTACGTTGGAAATGGAAGCTATTAAATTTAATAACTACACCCCGTGTCTACCTACCGCATCAACAGCAATATGTTATTGGAGGAAATTTGCTTCAAGCCTTCTAAATATTCCTTTAACAAATATTTCTTTAAAAACTTTGGAAACGCATATCCCCTTTATTAACTTAGAACGCTGGTCCACTGCAGGAGTTGAATCCCTCCAGGACCTGATAGATGGCTCTTTTGTCATCCCATTCGATCAACTCTGTTCCAAATTCCCTAGTATTAGGCATCTTTTTTACCTATACCTACAGATCAAGTAATTATATAATTCACCGCACACTCTTGTGGATTATGATGCCAAATAGTTTAAATTTTATTAACACACAATCTGGGAGCGTAACAGAATAATGCAATGGAAGCGATATATAGAACGTTTCGGCTCCACCGGAGCCTTTATCACACAATCGCTTAATCCAGTGCCATACAAGAGAAGGGTATAGAGAAGAGGGATGAAAATCCCTGTGGTGTCACAGAGACTAGTCATATGCTAAAATCCTTATAAAGGTGCCGGATCACCATCAATGGCTAGTGGGGACCTGCAGGGGTTGCTGTCTAAAGTGGCTTTAGACAGCCGCTTTAGACAGCAACCCCTGCAGGTCCCCACTAGCCATTGATGGTGATCCGGCACTTTTATAAGGATTTTAGCATATGACTAGTCTCTGTGACACCACAGGGATTTTCATCCCTCTTCTCTATACCCTTCTCTTGTATGCCACTGGATTAAGCGATTGTGTGATAAAGGCTCCGGTGGAGCCGAAACGTTCTATATATCGCTTCCATTGCATTATTCTGTTACGCTCCCAGATTGTGTGTTAATAAAATTTAAAATATTTGGCATGATAATCCACAAGAGTGTGCGGTGAATTATATAATTACTCTATATTGGGACCACCAGGTCCGTTACACCAGCACCTCGTTCATAATAAGACCGAGTGCACGCTAAACCTATTCCTATACCTACAGATCAGACATCTGCTCCAAACTATGCCAGACTCCCTCTTCCTTAAACCCCCTGTGAATCACAAAGCCATGGGATTCCTCCTAGGACCTGAATCGGGCCCCAGAGGTGTTTTAATCCTCTATAGAGTATTAAATGATCCAGAGGTGGATGCTAAATTATCATATATGCTAAAATGGGAGGAGGAATTGGGAACAACGTGGGATCCACAGGAATAGAGGGATAGTTTAAGAGAAATATGTAGAGTGTCATCTTGTATTGGTCACCTAGAACAGTTAAAGAAGATTCATCTTGGGTGGTATAGGTGTGCAAGAGAACTGGTACATTATGGGCCAAACCAGACTTCAGCTTGCTGGAGAGGTTGCGGTGGTTTGGGATCGTTGAGCCACATGTGGTGGTCCTGTCTGGTGGCGATCAGTTTTTGGAATACTATAAATATGTTATTAAGGGAGGTGATTGGGATTCAGGTTAACTTGACACCATCAATGGGACTGTTGCATATAGGGACAACTGATTTTCCTTTAAATATCAGGGGTATAGTCTCACCTTTGCTGCTAAATGGAAGGGCATCTCTCTTCCCACCATGAGAGAAGTGGTGGACAAAATTAATATGCATTGTCAATATGAACAAACTCTGGCGCACTCGTCAGTTACCAAGAAAAAGGTTGAGCGAATACGGGAACCGTGGTTACTTAGTCAGAGGTCTGCCCCTTTGCAATGAAGATATATATCTTTTCATGATTTTTTTTATGCAAGTGTAGATATGTTTTCTGTTTTATACATTATGTCAATCTATGAGTATGCGCATTTATGCTTATGTTTCTCTTGTTTAAACCCCTACGTTGGGGGTGTTGTTACTTATGTTTTCTTCTTTGAAAATATGCAATAAAAATTTATTGAAGTAAAAAAAAAAAGTAGAAAAATCATTACAACCAAAATTTACATTAGAATCTGGAAAAGATTCCTTCAAAACTCAGAGGCAGTTGCTGGACACCAATAGTTTAAATCCTACAAAAAGGTCTGGACATGGGGCTTTCCACCAGTACCCTTAAAGTACAAGTATCAGCCTTGGAGGCCCTTTTTAGCTGCAAGATGGCTGGTAATTACTGGGTCAGTAGGCACATTAAGGCGGCAAGTAGATCCAGACCAGTAGTAAAGGATAGGTTCATGAAGTGGGACTTGAACCTAGTCCTCACGGCTATGACAGAGGCTCCATTTGAACCTATCTCATCAGCCTCCATAAAAAACCTGTCCCTCAAAGTAGCCTTCCTGGTAGCACTAACGTCAGCTCGTACAGTAAGTGACATCCAGGCGTTATCCAGGCTTCCTCCTTACATACAATTCAGAGACGATAGGGTAATACTTAGGCCCGATCCAGCATACTTACCTAAGGTGGTTTCTAGTTTTCATAGGATGCAGGAAATAGTCCTTCCATCCTTCCTCCCTAATCCAGTTAATGAGAAGGTAAAGAAACTACACACCCTAGATGTTAGGAGAGGTCTCCTAAAATACCTGGCAGTTACTGATCCCTGGAAGAAGGATAAAACCTTGTTTGTCTCCCATCAAGGTGCTAGGAAGGGTCTTAGAGTATCAAAAAGCACACTAGCCAGGTGGATTAGAGAGGCTATTTCACTAGCATACACCTCAAAAGGCAGATCGGCAGCTGGGAAGCTGAAGGCGCATTCCACCAGAGCCATGGCGACCTCGTGGACCGAAAGATAGGAAGTCTCCATTGACCAAATATGTAAGGCGGCTACTTGGTCCTCTCCGAGCACCTTTTATAGTCATTATAGGCTAGACCTGGGTGCTTCCACAGACCTCTTCTTTGGAGTAAGGGTGCTGCAGGCTGTAGTCCCTCTCTAAGTAGTTATTACTCTCTGTAATTCTCTCAGTTGGTGCTGTCATGGACGATTGAATAAAGTCTGGTTACTTACCGGTTAACGGTATTTTTCAGAGTCCATGACAGCACCCTTAAATTCCCGCCTTTTTTCGTTAAGTTTGGGTGTGCACTTCTTCCTCTTATACGTCCACTGGTAATGAATAGTTAAGTAGTAATAGTATTGTACATAAATCATGCCATTAACCTTTGAGGTCCTCTTGTGCTCTGTAATCCAACTGATGCGTGGGAGAGGTGCCACCCTTTTGTGTCTGTAGGTTTCCTGTTCCTGAAGGGCGGATCCCCTCTCTCAGGTGGTGCTGTCATGGACTGCGAAAAATACCGTTAACCGGTAAGTAACTAGGCTTTTTTTTACCACTTAAATAAAAAAGAACCTAGACATGTTTGGTATCTACAAACTCGCAATGACCTGGAGAATCATAATGGCAGGTCAGTTTTAGCATTTAGTGAATATTTAGTGAACATGGCAAAAAAAACACTCCAAAAAAAACAAATTGTGGAACTGCACTTTTTTTTACAATTTCACCGCACTTGGTATTTTTTCCAGTACACGATATGGTAAAATCAATGGTGTCGTTCAAAAAAACTTGTCCAGGAAAAAACAAGCCCTCACCTGGCCATATTGATGAAAAAATAAAAAAGGCATGGCTCTGGGAAGAAGAGGAGCAAAAAACGAAAACACAAAAAAGGAAAATTCCAAGGTGGTGAATGGGTTGATTATATAATAAAAAAACATTGGAATGTTCTCCAACACCATAAGTGAATAGACAAATTATTGTTATGATAAAGAAAATAATGAATATAGCTATTATAGAAGCGTGGTTTGCAGGGGAAGGGAGCAGATGTGCTTCTTAGGAGCTCCTGCAACTTCCCCTAAATAAGAGGCCAAAAGCATACTGAAGTGGACTTTTTTGGACTAAAAGCTAAAACAATATGCCTGGAATGGAAAATAAGAAGATTGCTGCAGATTACACAAGGTCAGGATGCTGGGACACAGCTGATGCCGATGGAAAGAGGCGGTGAGGACCCTTTGACAGCAGCTTCAGCGATTCATGGGCCATCTGTGGAGGTGAGACCGGCGCCTGCCGTGGCTCCTGTAACAGCGTCCAAAACTCTGAAGAAGTGTGAAGGAGCAGTGGCGGGACCGGTTGCTAAGAGAGGGCAGATGCGGCTGGAGATACCCGGTGAGGACCTGGCAGCAGTAGGGAGGTGAAGCCGGCTCCTGTCACGGCCCCGGTGCCAAATACCAGCGTTGTGAGGAGGCGTCAGGAGGCTGAGGCAGGAATGGATGATGAGACGCAGAAGAGGAGATCTGGTGGTGATTTAGTCATATCGGCAACATGTCTGCCTGCTGAGACCTCTACATCCACAAGGCAGAGAGCTGCAGGAAGGGTTCTGTGTTCTGAGGCACCAGAGTTTATATCAGGTCAGTCTGTAGTGGAGGGGACCGGGTTCAAAAGCAGCAACTGAAGCTTAAATGGAGCGATGAGCAGTGAGTTATCCCTATATCTGCAGTTTTGCAGGGTCATATCCCTGCACCCACAGACCTACAATTCCCTCTTGATGCTGGGGAACATGCTACTGGACTCAGGCTGAATAATGGGAGTAAAGAGTTATATGAACATAATATTCATACAGGGGTTACTAATGGATGCTTGTTTCCCAGTCCCTCTACTCTTATCCCTAAATTTAAAGGGGAAGTGCACCAGAACAACGTAGAGGGATCATGGATGAAAGGTGCTAATCATCTGTATAATGATGGTGGTCTGCAGTCTTTTGGGTCATCCTATAATGATAAAGATAACAAAGGAGATCGAATGGGACACTCAGATAAAAATGGCTTGTCAAACGATTTTGACAGTTTTTGTTCGGAGGGATTTATTGTGGAGGATGATTTATATGATGAACTTGGGAGCGATTCTCTCAGTGATCAGGCATCGGATGAACCTCTATCATCAAGCTCTTCTTCAGAGGGGGGAACTAAAAGTAAGACAAATACATTATTACTAGATGCCATACCCGCCTCGGAAGACTACCCTACTGAAGTTTTTATGGTCAGTTTGTGCAAAGCTTTTTTGGACTCGCTGAATGCCTCTATGGGGACTCCTACCCTTCAGGGAAATCCGTTTAAGGTACAAAATAAGTCTAAAGCATCTGAAGTTTTTGTGAAAGACCTCTGCAAAGATACCCTGATGTGTTTAACTGACGACTCCTACCCGAATTCTACAAAGGATTACGGTAACGCCACAAAAGACCAAAAAATACCCGAATCTCTTAGCAATCACAAGATTTTAGACGCAAGTCAGCCGCAGATCCTTCCTGCCTTTTCAGATTCCCTGGATAAATTACAAAAAGACATTACTTCTCTCAAAATTAATATGGCCAATTTTGAAGACTTTAGAAGAAAAAATAATGTGAAGATCAGAGAGATTCCTGAGTCAATACAGGCTCCCCAACTGAAGGGCTACATATTGTCAATGGTCTCTCTTTTGTTCCCTGACATCAATGGGAAGTCTCTGATTGAAAAGGTTTTTAGGATTCACAGGCCGTCCGCTCTCCCTCATGATTTAGCAAGAGACACTATAGTATCTTTTTACCCCAATTGGCTGAGAAACACTTTGCTGAGTATCTCCAAAGATCCAAGATTCCTGTCTTCAAAATATAGACATCTGATTTTCCTCAAGGATCTTTCAAAGGACACTATACAGAAAAGGAAAGCATTTTCGCATACTACTGGTGAACCTTGACGCGCAGAGATTCCTTACACCTGGACTCAATCCTCCACTCTTCAGGTGAAATATGCATCGAGATTGGTTCCTATCTCTACCCCAGATGAGGGGAATGACTTTCTTGAATGCATTGGAATAATGTCCTCCAAGGCTTCTCCTGGACCTTCTTCCACTTTGAAATCAGATTTTCGTCTCGGCTGAAGGAACTATTTAACTGTTGTTAGTTACTCTTTTTTATATCAAATGGCTTAAAAGAAATTTTTTCCATCCTTTTAGATTTTTTTTTTTTTTTTTGTAAGGAACCGAATTTCAATTCTGATTCATTTGTCGTTTAGTAATCTAGATTATATATAAAACGGTCTGAAGAAATATTTCCACTTCACAGTTTTTGATTAAACCAATTTTTTTGGCCTCCATTCAGTCTTAGGGACATCACAGTATGTTCCGGACAGGACAGGCTTTCATATTTTTTATAACTTACTTGGGTACTTCATTTTTTTTTTTTGAAGTATTAGGAGCATAATAAGTGCATTGATCTTTTGTTTTTGTTTTTTTAAGCTATCACAATTGTGCAAACTTTATAGCACAATATGTGTACTGATTTTTCTTACAGCTATTATATAAGTATAATGATCTTTGCATTTGTCATTGTCTTTTAACCTTTTTCTTCCTACAGGTTTGTATTTAAGCAACAATTGATTTGTGTATTATTGATATTAGATAATATTTTGCTTTGGAACTACTGCATTTATGTATAGTTTGTATGTTTGCCTGTCTATTTCCCCATTTTGTGGGGATATCCCTGTCTTTACAGGGATTTGTTCTCCCTACCCTAATCCCCTTGCTCTTGTTCTGTACCCTATATACTCCTTCATAAAAATTTTAAAATTAATAAAAAATATTGGAACAGAATATAGCTATTATAATGCATAATTTATTGATAGGTCATATTACTTGTGATATTTCAAGTATGCAACAGCTTTATAAAATCATGTTTTGCTTCAGCTAAATGAAACCAAGACTGACTAATTGTTATGTTTCCACTTGAATTGTTGAAGTATTCGAGTATTCGGTCTGAGCATGTGTGGAAACTTCATGGCTGTGAACCATACTTCTGTATTAAATACTGCAACCTTTTTCAACATGTCAGAAAGATATCTCATATCCATAGCTGTCCCATATAAGCAATTTATGTCTTAGGGTAGGTGATGCTGTGTATTTATGCAGCATCAAATCCGCAGCGGCCAGATGCTACAGCCTAATGGATGGGATTTCTAGAAATCTCATGTCCACTATGCGTGCATAGTCACCTGCAGATCACCCACAAAGACAGACATGTGGCTCATCCTTCAGGACCGCAGCATGACAATTTCTGAAATTACATAATTAAAAATGTATTGAATACGGCAAATCCGCATGATTCAGTGAACACGTGTGGATTCACCTGCGTTCAATAGAAGGCAGAGCTTTGGAAGCAGCAAAAAACGCTGCTATTTCCGGATCATGGGAACGTAGCCTTACATTATCTATCTCTGTTCATTGTAACTTTTAATTCTAAACAAATTTTCCTTTTATTCAAATCATCTGTGAAGTACATTTTAATTAATAGATCTTGGAATAATAATTTCCACAATTGGATGTGTTTAATATAATGTTCCTGTGCTGAGATGTTACAGCATAGTGGATGGGATTTCAAGAAATCTCATGTCCACTATATGTGCAGAGACTCCCGCGGTATCCCTGCGTAAATGGACATGTGACGAGTCTTTCCAGACCGCAGCATGTCCATTTATGTTGCGGAGATGCTCAGTCTCCGCAGCGTAATTTCCCATAGGATTTAATTAGATTCGGTAAAACCACATTATTTTTATAGTCACATGCGTATTAAGTGCGGGAATGCAGCCTACTATGCATGTGAACTAATTTAAATAAAGGTGTACCTTGTGCCACAGCCGGAAGTTCACGTCCACTTCAGTTCTTGCAATGAGCTAAGCTGACCGCGAGAACTGCCGTGCATGTGACCATCAGGGTCGGAGTCTCTCTGGTCACTTGCCAAGTTCTATCAGCTGATTGTGAGAACTGCAGCGCACGTGACCGCCGGGGACCACGTTATCTCCACAATTAATCATCAGCTTCCAGCTCCGCTGTGTCTGGATGTCAGGCTGAGTGGTGGCATAATGCCACTGTTTAGCCAAAGGAATCCAGATGTAGCAAAGCTGGACTCGTCGTGGGACAGTATGTATATCTTCTCAGCGGATAGTTAAGGATATTGTTGCTTTTTTATTTCAATTCTCTTACAGGAGATCGAGAGAATCAGTAACATAGTAATTAAGGTTGAAGGAAGACTAAGTCCATCTAGTTCAACCCATATCCTAACCTGCCCTAACATGTTGATCCAGAGGAAGGCAAAAAAAACACATGTGGCAATCAGTAAGCTTCACATTGTGGAAAAAAATTCCTTCCCGACTCCACATACGGCAATCAGACTAGCTCCCTGGATCAACGCAATATCAAGGAAACTAGTGTATATAACCTGTAATATTATACTTTTCAAGAAAGGTATCCAGTCCCTTCTTACATTTTAGTAGGGAATCACTCATTACAACATCATACGGCAGAGCATTCCACAGTCTCACTGCTCTTACAGCAAAGAATCTGCGTCTGTGATTATACTTAAACCATCTTTCCTCCAGACGTAGAGGATGCCCCTTGTATCGGTTATAGGTCTACACCGTGTTCCAAATTATTATGTGATATTTTTCTCCGATTTTCCTAAATAGTCGGTACAAATGACAGTCAGTCTAATAAAAGTCATCACCGGTTAGAGTATACAACAAATTTTATTGAAGAAACCTGCCAATGATAACAGTATAATCTCCAAAATGAATAAAAACTCAAATTGCACTGTTCCAAATTATCAGGCACAGTAGAATTTCTAAACATTTGATATGTTTTAAAGAACTGAAAATGCTCATTTCTGGAATTTGCAGCATTAGGAGGTCACATTCACTGAACAAAAAAGCTATTTAACTCCAAAACATCCTAACAGGCCAAGTTACATGTTAACATAGGAACCCTTCTTTGATATCACCTTCATAATTCTTGCATCCATTGAAATTGTGAGTTTTTGGAGAGTTTCTGCTTGTATTTCTTTGCATAAAGTCAGAATAGCCTCCCAGAGCTGCTGATGTGAACTGCCTCCCACCCTTATAGATCTTTTGCTTGATGATACTCCAAAGGTTCTCTATAGGGTTGAGGTCAGGGGAAGATGGTGGCCACACCATGAGTTTATCTCCTTTTATGCCCATAGCAGTCAATGACTCATAGGTATTCTTTGCAGCATGAGATGGTGCGTTGTCATGCATGAAGATGACTTTGCTCCTGAAGGCACGTTTCTGCTTTTTATACCATGGAACAAAGTTCTCAGTCAGAAACTCTATATACTTTGCAGAGGTCATTTTCACACCTTCAAGGACCTTAAAGAGCCCTACCAGCTGTTTCCCCATGATTCCAGCCCAAAACATGACTCCTCCACCTCCTTGCTGACGTTACAGCCTTGTTGGGACATAGTGGCCATCCACCAACCATCCACTACTCCATCCATCTGGACCATCCAGGGTTGCTCGACACTCATCAGTAAACAAGACTGTTTGAAAATTAGTTTTCATGTATGTCTGGGCCCACTGCAACCATTTCTGCTTGTGAACACTGTTTAGGGGTGGCCGAATAGTAGATTTATGCACCACAGCAAGCCTTTGAAGGATCCTACACCTTGAGGTTCGAGGGACTCCAGAGGCACCAGCAGCTTTAAATATCTGTTTGCTGGTTTGTAATGGCTTTTTAGCAGCCACTCTCTTAATCCGATGAACTTGCCTGGCCGAAACCTTCCTCATTCTGCCTTTATCAGCACAAACATGTCTGTGCTCAGAATCAACCACAAATCTCTTAACAGTACGATGATCAAGACAGTGATGATAATGTGTGCAAAACTGTAAAGCGCTGCGGAATATGTTAGCGCTATATAAAAATAAAGATTATTATATTATTATTATTAAGTTTTTGGGAAATATCTAATGTTTTTATCCCTTGACCAAGGCATTGCACTATTTGATGCTTTTCAGCAGCAGAGAGATCCTTTTTCTTTCCTAAATTCCTTGAAACCTGTGCCCTGCTTAATAATATGGAACATCTTTCTTAAGTAGTTTTCCTTTAATTGAGCTCACCTGGTAAACTAATTATCACAGGCGTTTGAGATTGATTTCAGTGATCCAAAGAGCCCTGATACACAATACCATCTATGAGTGTATTTGAAAAACAAAAAATTACATCTTTATGACACTTAAATCCAATTTGCATAATAATTTAGAATGCAGTGTAAGAGTAAAAAGATCATTAGAAAGGTCTTTGTACTGTCCCCTCATATATTTATACATTGTAATAAAATCAATGCTAAGCCTTCGTTTTTCCAAGCTAAATAACCCCAAGTGTAATAACGTGTCTTGGAATTGCAGATCCCCCAGTTATCTAAAAACCTTGGTCGCTCTTCTCTGCGGGTGTTACAGTTCAGCTATGTCTTTCTTATACACCGGAGACCAGAACTGTACACAGTATCCTAAGTGTGGTCGCACTATTGACTTGTATAGAGGTAAAATTATGTTCTCCTCATGAGCATTTATGCCTCTTTTAATGCATCCCATTATTTTTTTTGCCTATGCAGCAGCTGCCTGACACTGGCCACAAAATGTGAGTTTGTCGACCACCAATATACCCAGGTCTTTTTCAGTGACGGTTTTGCCCAGTGTTTGACAATTAAGCCCATAATTATACATCTTAATTCTTCTGCCCAAGTGCATGACCTTACATTTATCCCCATTAAAGCTCATTTGCCATTTATCAGCCCAAGATTCTGTTTGTTTAATTACCATATAACTATAGGATTAGTAATAGATAGGTGTCTTACAGACGATTCTCCATTAAGCCGTGGGCTTGATGTCACCTGACAATACAAAGGTGACATCAACCCCACAAATATGAACCCCACTTGCCACCTCTACAGGGCAAGTGGGAAGAGACGGGTAAAGTGCCACAATTGGTATATCTTTTGATGAGCCAATTGTGGGGCAGCTGCGGGCTGCTATTTTTAGGCTAGTGAGGGCCAAAATCCATGGGCCTCACCAGCCTGAGAATACCAGGCCGCAGCTGTCTGCTTTTTTCTTGGCTGGTTAACAAAAATAGGGGGACTCCACGCTATTTTTTTGGAGGGGATCCCACTATTTTGGCTAACCATCCAAGGTAAGCAGACTGCTGCGGCCTGGTATTATCAGACTGGTAAGGTTCATGGATATTGTCTCCTTACCAACCTGAAATACCAGCCCCAGTAGTCTGCTTTATAGTGGCTGGTTAACAATTATAGGAAGACCCCCCATGCTATTTTTTTTTTGGAGGGGATCCCACTATTTTTGCTAGCCATCCAGGGTAATCAGACTGCTGCAGCCTGGTATTATCAGGTTGGTAAGGTTCATGGATATTGGATCCTTACCATCCTGAAATACCAGCCCCAGTAGTCTGCTTCACTCTGGCTGGTTAACATATATAAGGGGACCCCACGCCATTTTTTAATCCCTTTCCTACATTGGACGTACTATTCCGTCCATGTGACCTGGGACCTAAGTCCCAAGGATGGAATAGTACATCTAATGCGATCAGCGGCGCTCACGGGGGGAGCGCCGCTGATCGCGGCCGGGTGTCAGCTGATTATCACAGCTGACACCCGGCACAATGTGTCAGGGGCAGTCACGGACCGCCTCCGACACGTTAACCCCTGGCACACCGCGATCAAACAGGATCGCGGTGTACCGGGGATTAAAGGAAGCATCGGCACGGAGGGGGCTCCCTCCGTGCTTCTCTGCGACCCCCACAGCAGCGCGATGTGCAGCGCCGCTGCGGGGGTCGCCTTCTCTGCAGGTCCCTGGATCCAATATGGCGATGGGGACCTTTGAGGGCCTGCAGGGAGCTGGCTTCCTCACTGCCCGCAGAGCGCAGGCATGAGGAAGCCTGCAGCAGTGCCGTCACAGATCGCTGATCTGTCACAGCGATCTGTGATGTGATAGATCAGCGATCTGTCACAGGACAGTGATGTCCCCATGGGACATTATAATAAAGTTAAAAAAAAAAAGTGTAAAAATAATTAAAAAAATAAAACTGTCCCATTAGTTAACCCCTTTAGCAAGCCCCTTAAAAAATAAATGCGAAGCAAAAAATAATGATTTATTATCATACCGCCGAACAAAAAGTGCAATAACGCACGATCAAAAAGACGCATATAAATATCCATGGCACCGCTGAAAACGTCATCTTGTCCCGCAAAAAAGAGCCACAACACAGTGTCATCAGTAAAAAAATAAAAAAGTTATAGCTCGCAGAAAAAAGCGATGCAAAAAGAATTTTTTATATAGAAATTGTTTTCATTGCATAAAACCGCCACAACATAGAAAAATGACATAAATGAGGTATCGCTGTAACCGTACTGACCCGAAGAATAAAACCGCTTTATCAATTTTACCGCACGCAGAACGGTGTAAATGCACCCCCCAAAAGAAATTCATGAAGCGCTGGTTTTTGTTCATTCTGCGTCCCAAAAATCGGAATAAAAAGCGATCAAAAAATGTCACGTGCCCGAAAATTGTACCAATAAAAACGTCAACTTGTCCAGCAAAAAATAAGACCTCACATGACTCGGTGGGTCAAAATATGGAAAAATTATAGCTCTCAAAATGTGGTGATGCATAAACTATTTTTACAATAAAAAGTGTCTTTTAGCGTATGACTGCTGCCAAAAATAAAAACCCGCCATAAATAGTAAATCAAATCCCCCGTTATCACCCCCTTAGTTAGGGAAAAATAATAAAATAAACATTTTTTCATTTATTTCCATTTTCTCATTAGGGCTAGGGTTAGGGTCAGGGCTAGGGTTAGGGCTAGGGTTAGGTTTGGAGTTAGAATTGGGGGATTTCCACTGTTTTGGCACATCAGGGGCTTTCCAAACGCGACATGGCGTCCTATCTCAATTCCAGCCAAAAAAGTTAAATGGCGCTGCTTCCCTTCCGAGCTCTGCCATGTGCCCAAATAGCGGTTTACCCCCATATATGGGGTATCAGCGTACTCAGGACAAATTGCACAATAACTTTTGGGGGCCTTTTACTCTTGGGAAATTAAAAATTGGGGGTGAAAAGATCATTTTTGTGGAAAAAATATTTTTTTAATTGTACGGCTGTACGTTATAAACTTCTGTGAAGCCCTTGGGGGTTCAAAGTGCCCACCACATATCTAGATAAGTTCCTTGGGAGGTCTAGTTTCCAAAATGGGGTCACTTCTGGGGGGTTTCCACTGTTTAGGCACATCAGGGGTTCTCCAAACGTGGCATGGCATCCAATCTGAATTCCAGTCAATTTTGCAGTGAAAAAGTCAAACGGCGCACCTTCCCTTCCGAGCTCTGCCATGCGCCCAAACAGTGGTTCCCCCAACATATCAAGTATCAGCGTACTCAGGACAAATTGCACAATAACTTTTGAAGTCCAATTTCTCCTGTTACCTTTGGTAAAATAAAAAAATTGAACCTGAAGTAATTTTTTTTGTGAAAAAAGTTAAATGTTCATTTTTTTTTAACATTCAAAAAATTCCTGTGAAGCACCTGAAGGGTTAATAAACTTCTTGAATGTGGTTTGGAGCACCTTGAGGGGTGCAGTTTTTAGAATGGTGTCACTTTTGGGTATTTTCTATCAAATAGACCCCTCAAAGTGGCTTCAAATGTGATGTGGTCACTAAAAATAAAATGGTGTTGTAAAAATGAGAAATCGCTGGTCAAATTTTAACCCTTATAACTTCCTAACAAAAAAAATTTTGGTTCCCAAATTGTGCTGATGTAAAGTAAACATGTGGAAAATGTTATCTATTAAAGTTTTTTGAGTGCCATATCTCTGTGATTTAAGAGCATAAAAATTCAAAGTTGGAAAATTGCGAAATTTTCAAAATTTTCCCCAAATTTCCATTTTTTTCACAAATAAACGCAAGTTATATGAATGAAATTTCCATTTTTTTCACAAATAAACGCAAGTTATATGAATGAAATTTTACCATTAACATGAAGTACAATATGTCACGAGAAAACATTGTCAGAATTACCGGGATCCATGGAAGCGTTCCAGAGTTATTACCTCATAAAGGGACAGTGGTCAGAATGGTAAAAATTGGCCCGGGAGTTAAAGTGCAAACCACCCTTGGTAGTGAAGGGGTTAAAATTATTTATTTATTAAAAAGGAGGGGACCTCTCTCTGTGCTTTCCTCCACTTCCTGTGTCATGTTCTTCTGGCTGTGTAAAAAGATTCACCATTATGTAAATAAGTACACATGCATAGTAAGCTGCGTTCCCACACTTTATACGCATGTGATTAGGAAGATAATGCTATTTTACCGCATCTAATGAAAGAGTATGGGTAATTTACGCAGCGGTGACGGAGCGTCTCCACTACATAAGTTGACATGCTGCGGTCTGGAAAGACGTGCCACATGTCCGTCTCTGCGGATGAGCTGCGGGCATCGGTACACGCATAGTAACATAATTTGTAAGGCCGAAAAAAGACATTCGTCCATACAGTTCAGCCTATATTCCGTCAGAATAAATCCCCAGATATAAGTCCTTCTAAAGAACCTAATAACTGTAAGATACAATATTGTTACACTCCAGGAAGACATCCAGGCCTATCTTGAACCCCTCGACTGAGTTCACCATCATCACCTCCTCAGGCAAGGAATTACAGATTCTTACTGCCCTAACTGTAAAGTATCCTCTTCTAAGTTGGTGAAAAAACGTTTTCTCCTCCAGATGCAGAGAATGCCTCCTTGTGACCGTCACCTTCCTTGGTATAAACAGATCCTCAGAGAGATATTTGTATTGTCCACTTATATACTTATACATGGTTAATATTTCGCCCCTCAGTCTTGAAATCCCATCCACTATGCTGTAACAGCCGGATGCCGCAGGATGGACATTGCGGATATACGCAGCATCCAACCCGCAGCGTTTACTGAACGTGGGAACATAACCCATGATATCTGCAAACAGGAAATCATTTTTTTCACCTTCCCAGAAGCCAACTTTCAATTAGCTTTATTTCAAGTGACAAAAAAAAAACAAGCAAAACACATAAAAAACGCATTAAAACGCATTAAAAACACAGGTAACCTGCCAGTGACCTCAGATGCAGATTTGGTGCAGATTTCAACTGCGTCAAATCCTGAGCCATTCCTGATCGTGTGCACATACCCTAAATGTGCCCCTGCTGTGTACTTTGTAATGGCCGTGCCTAAGCCTGACTGTGCAGGGACATGGTCTGATCATAGCATGATATGTGGGAAAAGGTTGAAAAGTTCCAGGGGGCCGAATACTTTCGCAAGGTACTGTATGTCACAAAAAAATACTAATAATAACATTTTCCACATGTCTGCTTTACATTAGCACAATTTTGAAACCAAAATTTTTTTTTTCTTAGGAAGTTATAAGGGTTAAAAGTTGACCAGTGATTTCTCATTTTTCCAACAAAATTTACAAAACAATTTTTTTTTATGGACCACCTCACATTTGAAATGAGTTTGGGAGGGGTCAATATAACAGAAAATACCCAAAAGTGACACCATTCTAAAAACTGCACCCCTCATGGTGTTCAAAACCACATTCAAGAAGTTTATTAACCCTTTAGGTACTTCACGAGAATTGAAGCAATGTGGGAGGAAAAAATGAACATTTAACTTTTTTCCCCCCAAATTTTTCTTCGGACACAATTTTTTTAATTTTGTCAAGGGTTTCACAATATTTGTTGTGCAATTTCTCCTGAGTACACAGATACCCCATGTGTGGAGAAAGACCAATCTTTAGGCGCACGGCAGTGCTCAGAAGGGAAGGAGCATCATTTGAGATTTTGAATGTCAAATTGGCTGGAATGGAGATCGGACGCCATCAGGGCTGTGGAGTCGGTAAGCCAGAGTTGCGACTCCGACTCCTGGATTTTATCAGGCTCCGACTCCGGCTCCTTCATAAATGGCCAATTCATAACAACAAATTTACTGTTGTAAAATATTAAACATCGTGCTTATTCAGTTTCTCACCATCATATAAGTAATCAGACCACTTAGAGCAAAAACTACATTTATTAGAATACAATTAGAATATAGCAAATAACTTTTATAAACTTTTCTAAACTGTAAGTAAATATGCAATAAACACTTTTATGCAGTTAATAAGAAGAAATCTATAAATTTGTCCTCAGAAAAAGTATTGCCTCTGTCAGATCCTCCTTCATGGATGCCCTCAAATCTGATCTAATTATTTTGAGAGCAGAGAACAACCTCTCTACACTAACTTGTGTTGGTGGCAAAGCAGTAACCACTCGGGCAACATCTCTGACAATGTCAGGATACAGAGGAATCGCTTGTTGCACTGTTATTTTTGATGAACGGTCAAATTTCTCAATTTCTTTTAGTGCACATGAAAAATTCTGCTGAAATGTACTGGCTGTGTTCCTTGATGGGGATGACTCTTCTTCTATGCGGGAACGCTTTGCACGGTCCTTGTGATCCAAATATTTTTCGAAATTAAATTCTTCATCAGTTGATGATGAGGGTGAAGATTTGGCAGGACGACCAAATTCTTCTTGTTCCTCCTGACTGTTCTGCAACCCTTTCATCCTTACTGCTATTTCAAACAGAGCTTCTTTTCCTTTACTTAGCTGTTGATCATCTAGAAGAATCCGATGCATTGGGTCTACATAAACAGCTGCAAAAAGAATGTTATTTTGTAATAGTAGCTCCTCTCTCCGTTTCATTGATGTAGCAATGCCACTTGCAATTAACCCTCCTCTTTGGGACAGGCGAAACATCAGGTTCTTCCACTCCTTTAAGAAAATACCTGGAGTTAAGTCCTCTGCTTGTAATTTTTTAGTCACTGTAAATGGGTGCTCTAGCAATTTTTCCAGCTCAGTCACCTGATTCCACTGACTTTCATTTAGCGTCAGTTGAGGGTTAGCCATGTCTACAAGAAAGGTTTTCAGTTCAACCAAGCGCTGAATCATTAAGTAAGTACTGCCCCATCGTGTGGCTTGATCAATAATTGCCCCTTTTCCAGCACGTCTCTTCAAAATTGAGTCAACTTTAGGGGTTCTGGCAACAGTAGCCAATTTTCTCACCTTGCCAATCAGTGCAGCAGCATGTCCTTCTTGCAGACTGTCTCTTATAGCCAGCTGTAGCGTATGCACAACACAGTGCATGTGATGAATGAAAGAACATATTGACACAGTTTCAACAAGATCATCTAAACTATCATGTTGCTGTTCATCTGAAGCAACTTCAGTTTGCTCCTCAGTTACAATACTGTGTTCCTCTATTTCAAACATTTCTGTGTCTGTGGACCCAGAATGTTCTAGCTGCTGGTCACCATCATTACTCTCATTCATTAGCTTAATAGTACTTATCATATTTGAAGCATTGTCAGTTACGACAGAAAGAACTTGCTCTTTTTTAAGTTCATAGTCTTGCAGAACCTTTTCCACCAAGACCTGGAGAAACTCACTGGTGTGATGAGCTTTGGTGTCTTTTACTGCCAATGTCTTGGTAACTATTTCATTTTTGTCACAAACAAATCGGACATTGATGGCAAAATAGTTCACTCTGTGACGTGTGCAGGCATCCATTTTAAGAAACAGAAAGTGTCCCTTGAGAGTTTTTTTAAGTTCTTCCTTTTGTTTAAAAGCTTCTTCGATTGCTAATTTTGTAATACTCTCTCTCTCCAGAGAAACACCAAGCTTGCGGGCCATTTCCCCATTCAGACACATAAAAGCTGGTCGTGAAAATAATGAAATAGGCACACTATCCTTTACAACAAGCTCTATGATCTGTTTTTTAAATGTATCTACTGTCATTGTCACAGTAACTTTGTCACTGACAAAATATCTTGCAACTGATGGCTGCAAAGTTCTCTGCTCCTTTGTTTGGCTGGAAGAGCTGGGCACTGGTTCATTGGTTTGGATGCAGTCTTTCTCATCCACTGCTTTCAGTACTTCTGGATGAAAGCGCTGTAAATGTCTCTTTAGATTAGAAGCTCTGGTAGGAGAATTTTTACCTTTGCCTGAATATGCACTCATCTTGGCTTCACAGCATTTGTTTTCGTCTGGATCATTTGTCATACACTGACAGACATAATGTTTTCTATCTTGAGTGATGGTGAAATGTTCAAATACAGCTGATTTAATGTGATGCTTCTTTGACATTCTCAGGTTTTTAATTCTGCATTCACAATCCAAATGACAACTGTTTTTCCTAAAAACAATTGTACAAAATTATTGCCAGGTCGTACAACTGATATAGTGGTCAGTAATACTGTTATTATTCCTCATGTACGCACAGTTAACTGATGCAAAGTTTGTTGAAAGGATAATACTTCTTACAGTCTTCCTCTTCTGAGTAGCAGGCAGCTGTGAGATTCTTGGAAGACGCACACCTAGTATGATCTAGTCTAGAGGAGGAGCTTTACTACTAAGAATTTGCAACACATTTTCACTTTCAGTTTCATACATTGTAAGTAGGGGGGTTGGGGCAGCATGAGGTTAACCAAGTATAAGATTAGATAAGGGCAGTGGAGAACAGTGACACACAAGAAGTAAGAAATGTCTCTATCTCCAGCAGAACTGCTTATCACTGTTGTTCATAGTTTGATAGAACATATATATTTGAGTAACATTTATAAAATTCATATGAAAGTTCAATTATGAAATATTAATACATTTTTTTTAAAGCTGGAGTCGGAGTCGGTACATTTCTACCGACTCCGACTCCAACCAAAACTAACTCCGACTCCACGACTCCGACTCCACAGCCCTGGACGCCATGTCGCGTTTGGAGAGCCCCTGATGTGCCTAAACAGTGGAAACCCCCCACAAGTGACCCCATTTTGGAATCTAGGCCCCCAAGTGCTTCACAGAAGTTTATAACGTAGAGCCATGAAAATAAAAAAAATCATATTTTTTTCCACAAAAATTATCTTTTTGCCCCCAAATTTTTATTTTCACAGGGGTAACAGGAGAAATAGGACCCCAAAAGTTGTTGTGCATTTTGTCCTTGTGCGGTATTAGTGATTTGGCGACTTTATTCCTCTGGTCGGTGCGATTGCATCTATACCAGATTTATAGCCTTTTTTCATTTTAGCTTCTATCACACACTAAGACGCTTTTTTTTGTAAGAAGTTTTTGCATCCCCGTATTTTGAGAGCTATGATTTTTCTTTATTTTGGCTGACAGTCATGTGCGGGCTTGTTTTTGTGGGACGAGCTGACCTGATGTTTTTATTGGTACCATTTTCAGGCACATAACGTTTTTTGATCGCTTTCTATTCCGATTTTTGTGGAGGCAGAATGAACAAAATCCAGCAATTCATGAATTGATGATACCGCTTGGAAAAAGTATAATTTGCTACTTTTTTTACGGCGTTCACTGAAGGGGTTAACTAGAGTGACACATTTATAGATGGTATTTTTAAGGACGCGGCGATACCAAACATGTATATTTTTTTGTTTAGATTTTTTTTAACATAAAAATGTGTATTTTTTAGGGGATTTGTTTTATTATTTTTTAATTTTTTTAAAAATGTTTTTTTTATACCTTGTCCCTTTATGGGACTTTCACTTTTTTACATTGATTTGCAGGTATAGTACATTGCAATGCTCCAGGATTGCAATGTATTATGCCTATGGAGAAAGCTTCTGAGACCATGCTGTTACCATGGTTTCAGAGGCTTTCCATCTCGGGGATGCCGATCTGAGGCAGAGGGAGCCCCCAACTCCCTGCCTCCCCACCTCGAACGCTGCGATTGCGCTCGATTACAGCAATCAGGGGGTTAGCCAGGGGTGGCACGGACGCCGCTCCTGGCTGCAAGTTCAGGAAGCTCAGCCACCTGCAGCCCTGAGCTCCTGCACTGATCGGGTAGGAGCTGCTGAAAATTCAGCATCTCCTGCTCGCTCATGCTGTGATCAGTCAGTCAGATTGACTAACCAATCACAGCGCTCTGGGTGCGGGGACCGACGGCATGGGTCCCAGCACCTCTTGCCGTGCTTGTCAGCTGTCTATGACAGCTGTCGGCACTGAACTGTCACTGCGTGTTTATGTAAGAGGGGGAAGAAAAAAAAAGAGCCCAAAGGAGGTTAGCTCCCCTGCTCCATGTCCGGAAACACCTAGTTGAACAGCAGGGTTGCCGGGGGGGGAAGACTTTCTGGCCTGGACGGAGTGCACAATGTGACTGTGGGGCAGTGAGGGAAGAGAAGGGGCGGTGGACCGGAAGCTGTGCAGGCTGAGGGCACGAAAGCAGCATGCGCCAGAGTCAGAGCAGAGTGCGCCAGACAGAGAGCAGGCTGCAGCACCGCGCTCCCAGAGAGAGAGAACTCACGGTCACAGGACTGGGACTATGGGACAAAGCACAGCGAACGCTGTATGTGAGTACGTGGACTTGGTAGCCTCCGTGACAAGAGGAGACCTTCCCCCTTGATATTGCAGAGACAGTGACCAGAACGAGCAGTCCCAGTGACCTCGGTGACAGGCAGGAGCCCCTGAGCATGGGCGGTTCAGCCGCTGCAATGCACCGGGGCCCAGAGGTGGAAGGGGGCCCCTGAGCATACTGCCCATAGCGGCAGATTATGCAGCCTGCATTCCCTGTGTGAACACTGCCACATGCGGATCATTTTTTCTGCACTGGTGTACCACACGGCCAATCCCTGATTGTAGGCTGGCTGATTCATTTGGTATTTATGCACCTGTGCAGTTGCCATTTTACTAGGGTCCGCTGCACCCTGGATTAGTGCAGATGCATTTGGGCCTGTCTGGTTTGTAACTGAATTTTTTGGAGGATTTTTTTTCCTCTTTTTGAGGTTTTCATGTCAGAGTAGGGACTGACAAGTGTAAGGAACTTTGACGCAGTTTGTCAGCTTCCGTATTAAGGCCTTACTATTAACCAATACCTTACATATATTAATATGTTTTTTGCGCACTTTTTATATTTTTTCCAGGGTGCAGTTGGGCCCAAATGGTTCTGCAAACTTGTGGCCTCTGTTCACACGGGATGCATTCTAGTTGGCACTGGGCAGCCCCCGTATATGGTGTTCCTAAGAGGTTGTGAGCCACAAGCCCTGCATTCCCTGTGTGAACACTGCCACATGCGGTTTATTTTTTCTGCACTGGTGTACCACAAGGCCAATCCCTGATTGTAGGCTGGCTGTTTCATTTGGTATTTATGCACCTGTGCAGTTACCATTTTACTTGGGTCCGCTGCACCCTGGATTAGTGCAGATGCATTTGGGCCTGTCTGGTTTGTAAATGAAGTTTTTGGAGGATTTTTTTTTCCTCTTTTTGAGGTTTTCACGTTAGAGTAGGGACTGACAAGTGTAAGGAACTTTGACGCAGTTTGTCAGCTTCCGTATTAAGGCCTTAATATAAACCAATACCTTACATATATTGATATTTTTTTGTGCACTTTTTATACTTTTTCCAGGGTGCAGTTGGGCCCAAATGGTTCTGCAAACTTGTGGCCTCTGTTCACACGGGATGCATTCTAGTTGGCACTGGGCAGCCCCCCTATATGGTGTTACTAAGAGGTTGTGAGCCAGAAGCCCTGCATTCCCTGTGTAAACACTGCCACATGCGGATTATTTTTTCTGCACTGGTGTACCACACGGCCAATCCCTGATTGTAGGCTGGCTGTTTCATTTGGTATTTATGCACCTGTGCAGTTGCCATTTTACTTGGATCCGCTGCACCCTGGATTAGTGCAGATGCATTTGGGCCTGTCTGGTTTGTAACTGAATTTTTTTGGAGGATTTTTTTCCTCTTTTTGAGGTTTTCACAGTTACCAACCTCTATGGTTTTCTGTGACTTAGCTTGTTTTGCTTTTTTCTCCTCGGTGACCCATTCATAACAGAATCACCAGCCATACCGCAGATTCTACGGTACTCAAAAGCAGGAAAAAGTTGTTTAAAAAAAAAAAAGTGTCAGAATTTTTTTTTAATATTTTTTCCTCTTTTTCTCTGGGGCCGTAGGAGAATTGTATTTTTCCTCTTTTCCTAATGGAGATTAAGCAATTGTCTGATCGTGTGGAGCAGCTTGCTGCTGAAGTGCAGGGAATTTCCACCTACCTCATTCAGTCACATGCTGCTGAACCTAAGATCCCTACTCCTGATGTGTTTTCTGGGGATCGGTCTAAATTTCTGAATTTTAAGAATAATTGTAAATTATTTGTGGCGTTGAAGCCTAACTCATCGGGGAGCTCTGTGCAGCAGGTTAAAATTGTCTTCTCCTTGCTGCGCGGCGATCCCCAGGATCCTATTCTGACTAATGTGGATGCATTTTTTCAAGCCTTGGGGTTGTTGTATGATGAACCTAATGCTGTTGATCAAGCTGAGAGAACCCTGTTGGCATTAAACCAGGGTCAGGATTCTGCAGAGTTATACTGTCAAAAATTCCGAAAGTGGGCGGTCCTTACTACATGGAATGATAGTGCATTGGCAGCTCTCTTTCGGAAGGGTTTATCAGAGACCGTAAAAAATGTTATGGTGGGATTTCCTATTCCCTCTGGTCTGGATGATACTATGTCATTAGCCATTCAAGTTGATCGGCGTTTACGTGAACGTAAAACTACACGGGAGGTGCTGCCACCTTTTGAACAAACGTCTGAACCTATGCAATGTGATGGGGTTTTGTCTAGGGTGCAACGTCAGGAGTTTAGAAGGCGTAATAAGCGGTGTTTTTTCTGTGGAGACATCTCTCATATTATTTCTGTCTGCCCTAAACGACAGAGACATTTTGCACACACATTTGCTGTGGGCAGTGTACAACCTAAGTTTCTTTTAGCAATTACTCTGATCTGCTCCTTATCCACGTTTTCAACGAAGGCTTTTGTGGATTCAGGAGCAGCGTTGAATCTGATGGATTTGGACTTTGCTAAACATTGTGGTTTTTCCATGAGGCCTCTGCGGACACCTATTCCTTTGAGGGGTATTGATGCTACTCCTTTGGCGGAGAATAAACCTCAGTTTTGGACCCAGGTGACAATGCGAGTTGCCCAGACCACCAAGAAAATTGTAAATTTTTGGTGCTGCATAATTTGCATGATACTATGGCTCTGGGTTTTCCTTGGTTGCAAACTCAATCCAGTTTTGGATTGGAAATCTGGGTCTATGCTGAGTTGGGGTTGTCAGTGTGTTCTTAGGGACGCTCCTGTTTTCTCCACCTCTCCTCAGTCTCATGATATTCCTGATTATCTAGCCGATTTTTCTGATGTATTTAGTGAGAGTAAGTCTGCATCTTTGCCTCCTCATAGGAGTTATGACTGTGCAATTGAGTTGATGCCTGGGTGTAAATTTCCCAAGGGTCGGCTTTTCAACTTATCAGCTCCCGAACATGATGCTATGCAATCCTATATTAAGGAGTCATTGGAGAAGGGTCATATTAGACCATCCTCGTCACCTTTAGGTGCTGGGTTTTTTTTGTGGCCAAAAAAGATGGTTCATTAAGACCGTGTATTGATTATCCTTCCCTTAACAAGATGACGGTTAAATATCAGTACCCGTTACCTCTGATGTCTGATTTATTCTCCAGAGTTAAGAGTGCCTGCTGGTTTACTAAGCTTGACCTCAGGGGGGCGTATAATCTTATTAGCATCAAGCATGGGGATGAATGGAAGACGGCGTTTAATACTCCGGAGGGACATTTTGAGTACCTGGTGATGCCTTTTGGGCTCACTAATGCCCCTTCTGTCTTCCAGTCCTTTATGAATGATATTTTCCATGACTTTGTGGATAAGTTTTTGATCATCTATCTGGATGATATTTTGATCTTTTCTAGTGATTGGGATTCTCATGTGGAACACGTCCGGACTGTGTTCCGGTTTTGAGGGAGAATTCCCTGTTTGTTAAGGGATCGAAATGCCTTTTTGGTGTACAGAGGATTTCATTTTTGGGATTTATCTTATCTCCATCGACTATTGAAATGGACCCAGCCAAGGTACAGGCCATTTATGATTGGGTTCAGCCTACTTCTTTGAAGGCCCTCCAGAAGTTTTTGGGTTTTACTAATTTTATCGTAAATTTATAGGTAATTTTTCTGGTATTGTCAAACCACTGACTGATCTGACCAAGAAGGGCACTGATGTGCTGAATTGGTCTCCTGAGGCTATCTCAGCATTTCAGGAGCTTAAGCAGAGATTTACTTCAGCTCCAGTTTTACGGCAACCTGATGTCTCACTTCCATTTCAGGTGGAGGTAGATGCTTCTGAGATTGGTGCTGGAGCTGTTTTGTCCCAAAAAGACCCTGTGACTTCTAAGATGAATCCCTGTGCCTTCTTTTCTCGAAAGTTCTCCCCATCTGAACGCAAGTATGACGTGGGGAATCAGGAATTGTTGGCCATGAAGTGGGCATTTGAGGAGTGGAGACATTGGTTGGAGAGAGCTAGACATCAAGTTGTGGTCCTCACCGATCACAAGAATTTGCTTTATCTGGAGTCGGCCAAACGCTTGAATCCTAGACAGGCTAGATGGGCATTGTTTTTCATGCGTTTTAATTTTGTGGTCTCTTTTCTTCCGGGCACTAAGAATGTTAAGGCAGACGCCCTTTCTAGGAGTTTCTTTGCCGATTCTCTTAGTGTGACCGAGCCTACCACCATCCTAGGTGAAGGGGTAGTTCTTTCTGCCATTTCGCCCAATTTGAGACTCGCCCTGGAGGAATTTCAGGAGGATAAACCTGAGCATTGCCCTATGGGAAAATTGTATGTTCCTAACCAGTGGAGAAAGAGAGTGATGTCTGAAATTCATTGCTCGGCATTGGCTGGTCATCCAGGTATTTTTGGTACCAGAGATTTGGTGAGTCGGTCCTTTTGGTGGCCTGTCTTATCTCTTGACGTCAGGAATTTTGTTCAGTCCTGTGGGACTTGTTCTCATTCTAAACCCTGTTCTCGTTCTAGTGGGTTGCTGATGCCCTTGCCGGTGCCCAAGAGGCCATGGACCCATATCTCAATGGATTTTATTTCTGATCTTCCTGTCTCTCAGAGAATGACTTATCTGGGTGATTTGTGATAGACCATCTTCGAAAATCTATCTTGTACCACTCCCAAAGTTGCCATCTTCCGCTGAGTTGGTGCCCTTGTTTTTACAACAGGTGGTTCGGTTACATGGGATTCCTGAGAACATTGTGTCCGACAGATGAGTCCAGTTTGTTTCCAGATTCTGGAAAGCCTTTTGTTCCAATCTGGGAATTCAGTTATCCTTCTCCTCCGCGTTTCATCCCCAGACCAATGGACAGACTGAGAGAACAAACCAGACCTTGGAGTCTTATTTGAGATGTTTTATATCTGCTGATCAGGATGATTGGGTCTCATTTTTGCCCTTGGCTGAATTCGCACTGAACAATAGAGCTAGTTCTGCCACTTTGATGTCACCCTTTTTCTGTAATTTTGGGTTTCATCCTCGATTCTCTTCAGGGCAAGTGAAATCTTCGTCCTGCCCAGGTGTGGACACTGTGGTTAAGAGAATGCAGCAGATATGGGACCAAGTGGTGGATAAGTTGTCACTCTCTCAGGAAAAGGCCCAGCGATTTTCCAACCGGCATAGGACCATTGGTCCCTGGTTTAAGGTGGGTGATATGGTTTGGTTGTCGTCTAAGAATATTCCCATGAAGGTTGCATCTCCTAAATTTAAGCCAAGATTTATTGGTCCTTATAAGATTTTGGAAATTCTTAATCCTGTTTCGTTTCAATTGGCTCTTCCAGTTACGTTCAAGATCCATAACGTATTTCACAAATCTCTGTTGAAGAGGTTTGTTGAGCCAGTGGTTCCTATGGCAG
Organism: Dendrobates tinctorius; assembly: GCF_039654945.1. Taxonomy (NCBI): domain Eukaryota; kingdom Metazoa; phylum Chordata; class Amphibia; order Anura; family Dendrobatidae; genus Dendrobates; species Dendrobates tinctorius. The sequence goes on along the minus strand of NW_027361683.1, from coordinate 58,009,755 downwards.
CACCTCCTGACCCTGTGTTGGTTGAAGGCAATGTGGAATATGAGGTAGAGAAAATATTGGATTCTCGTTTGGTTAGACGGATACTCCATTATTTGGTCAAATGGAAGGGTTATGGTCAGGAGGATAATTCTTGGGTCTCTGCCTCTGATATTCATGCCAATAGATTGGTTTGTGCTTTTCACTGGGCCCATTCTGATCGGCCTGGTGGCGTGGATGAGGCTTCGGTGACCCCTCCTCAAGGGGGGGGTACTGTTGTGAGTTCATTCTCTGGTTCACCAGTTGTGAGTTCTCCTTCCAAACTCCCTCTGGTGGTAACAGGAGGTAGTGAGGCTGATTTGATCTCAGGTGGAGACCTGCCACCTGAGAATGAGGATGACGATTGGACCTCAGGAGTCTCAGATTGGATTTAAGACAGCCGACGCCCTATTCAGTTGCTGGTGATTCCTTCTGGCTTGTCAGCTCTGTTCCAGTCATCTAAAGCTAAGTTTTTCTGCTAATGTTCACACTTGATTTTGTTGGTCTATTCAGTTTTTTGTGTGGTCAGCCAGCCCCGGCTGGGGGCTGTGCTGAATTTCCACTTTTATTTATCAGTATTTTGCCAATTTGCTTTTTGTCCCTTACTAGTTTGGCCTCTTTTTGCTCTGTCTCAGAATATTTCAGAGTGCTGATATAGTGGGAGAAGTCTAGTGACTTCAGGGTTAATTTTGCTATCAGAAGTGTTGGACATTATTTTTGTAGGGTTTTTTGCAGGTTGCAGACAGTGTCATTCCTTTCCTTTCCTGTCTAGTTAGTTTGGGCCCCATCGTTTGCTCAGCCTATTTTCCTGCCTGTGTTTGTGCTTTCATCTTGATTCACCGTTAATACATGTGTGGGGGCTATCTATTCCTTTGGGGTCTGCTCTGGGGCAGTTAGTTTTCCCCTTTTCATGCTTGAGGTTTATTTAGTCCTCCGGCTGTGACGAAGCGTCTAGGAACAACATAGGTACGCTCCACGGCTGCTGCTAGTTGTGTGGTAGGATCAGGGATCTGCATAGTTACCAACCTCTCTGGTTTTCTGTGACTTAGCTTGTTTTGCTTTTTTCTCCTCGGTGACCCATTCATAACAGATGTCCCAGAAGAGTGGATGAATGGCGAAATACGGAATGACCATTATTTATCTCAAGGTGGGTGGCCTTGAGATGGAGATTTATGTGTGTGTTAATCAGCAGTGATACTGCTGAGGTGCTGGTTCAATGTGTCAGGAACTAGTTATCTCCAAACCCACACAGGGGGTGTGTTTATTAACGCTATTGTAAAGTGTATATGTGAGTGGCTGAAGGACCTGTGATGAGGTCATAGTCATGTGACCCGGTGGGCGTGGCTATGGACCATATAATGCAGAAAGGGTAGGTCTCATGGGTAGAAGGCAGGGACCTGGTTCGTCCAGTGTGGAAGGTCCCGCTAGGAGAAGCATCTCCTGGCTAACAGCCTGTGGAGTGGCTGTGTGTAATGGATGCCAGTGTCTGAGAGTCCCAGAGGAGAGAGTGGATGTCTGCAGCGTGGAGCAACAGCCCTGACGTGGGTGAGATAATGATGAGGCTGAAGAGCATGAGTATGGACATTGAGTAACCTGTGTGATATAAGGCTTAACGAGAGTGAAGCTATAATGGATGCTATGCTGTAATGCTGTTTATGTTGCTTCTATGGGTTTATGAAGGAGGAATAAACCGCATGGACTGTTATGCTTTATGAAAACCTGTGCTGGATCTAGTTTTTGTGGCTGCAAGCACGTATCCCCTACTTGAATGACAGCGCTACCTCACAATTGGTGGAGAATGCAGGCATTATTGTTGCCTTGCTGCTGGGAGCAACGGAAGAGGACTGCAAAGTCGGTTGCTAAGGGCAACACTGAGCCAGGAGGGCTGACGGTTGGGGAAGCCACTGCCCGGTTGTGGTTCTGGAACCGTGGGGCGGCCTAGTGAGCAAGGCACTGTCCAGTTCGGTGAGCCCAGTGAGGCCGCTTCCCCATGAGAAAGAGACTTATAGGATACCTCTGCGGTAGAGGGGTCCGAGAACCTGCGCGGCCAGCAGGTGACGGTCGTGAAAACTGTGTTGTACAGACCAGGGTCAGTGAGAAAGAGACTGGTGATTGATAGGGTGCCTCTGTGGAGAAGAGGTATCCGAGGACCTGTGTGGCCAACACAGGTAACGGACAGGTGTGCTTGTTGTACTGACCTGGGTCAGTGGGAAAGACTGTGTTCCTGGAGGGTTCAGTGTGTAAGGTCCTGGAGGGTCAGTGTTGGGAGGTTCTAGGAGAAGAATCGGATCCCTGGAGCACGTGGTATGACCTTGGACCTGGTGAGGCGTGAGTGTTGGGCAGTCTCAGGAGGAGATGGATGTCCTGAAGAGCATCCGCTAAGCCCCTGGACCTGGTGAGGCCGGTGTGTTGGGAAACCCAGGGAGGAGGGTCGGCTCCCTGAATAGCACCCGGTGCACCCTGTGTGTTGGACGGTCTCAGGCGGAGATGGTACGTTCTGAATAGCACACAGACAGGACACGTGAGTTTTTTTCGTGTGGTGTTTTTTTTTCCTTCTTTTCTCAACTCAGCCTGCAGTGGCTCAGTGGGAGTCAAGAAGGTGACAAGCGGCTTCCTGTAACTCGGCGCGGTTACGAAGGGGACAAGCGGCTTCCTGTAACTCGGCGGGGTTACGAAGAGGACACCAGCCGCTGTGTGTGAACAGCAGCCGGTGGTGTCGGTGATCGGTGACAGCAGGAGCTGTGGTGGTGCCAACAAGGACTTGTGTGGTATCGTAAAAGAGACAAACTGTGTTGTGTGAACTGTGGTCTGAGAAGACCGGTATAACGGACATGGGGAAATCCCGAAAGGGGGCGGTGGCCCAAATCGGGGTGGTAGCCCAAAAGGGGGTGGAGTCCCGGAAGGGGGCGGTGACCCAAATTGGAGTGGTAACCCAAAAAGAAGTGGAGTCTCAGAGGGGGGCGGTGACCCAAATTGGGGTGGTAACCCAAAAAGGGTTAAAAGGGGTGGAGTCCCGGGAGGGGGCGGTGACCCAAATTGGGATGGTTCAGGAAATGGCAGCACTGGTTGCCTCAGTGGGTATGTCTGGGGAACCGCAGTGTGTGTGTGTATGTCTTTTGAGGAGTGCGGCATGTATTTTCCGGATAATGATGGGCCACAGGTGTGTACCGTAATGCTGCACCGGGAAGGAGTCTCTGGTAGGCTGGACTCAAAGAGTCATGTGACCCGGTGGGCGTGGCTATGGACCATATAATGTGGCCAGGGTAGGTCACATGGGGTGAATGCAGGGACCTGGTTAGTCCAGTGTGGAAGGTCCTGCTAGGAGAACCATCTCCTGGCTAACAGCCTGTGGAGTGGCTGTGTGTAATGGATGCCAGTGTCTGAGAGTCCCAGAGGAGAGAGTGGATGTCTGCAGCGTGGAGCAACAGCCATGAGGAAACCCTGACGTGGGTTAGATAATGATGAGGCTGAAGAGCCTGAGTATGGACATGGAGTAACCTGTGTGATACAAGGCTTAATCAGAGTGAAGCTATAATGGACGCTATGCTGTAATGCTGTTTATGTTGCTTCTATGGATTTATGAAGGAGGAATAAACTGCATGGACTGTGTTATGCTTTATGAAAACCTGTGCCGGATCTGGTTTTTGTGGCTGCAAGCGAGTATCCCCAACTTGAATGACAGCGCTACCTCACAGTATGTACAGTATATGTGTGTCCGCATATGCACGGTATACTGTATGTGTTGTAAGGCAGCGCTGTCATTCAGGGTTGGGGACACTCGCTTGGCAGCCAAATAATCACGTCCGACATGGGTTTTCCATAAAACAACAATCCATGCGGTTTATTCAGGCATCATAAACCCACAGCAGCAACATAAAGTTCATATAATCAGCATAGAGTTCATGACAGAGCTTCCCTCTTGTTAAACCTTTGGTCACACAGGTTATGCAATGTCCAGTATTCAGGCTCTTCAGCCTCACAGATATCTCACCCCGTCAGGGTTTACCTCATGGCTGCTTCAGCTCACTGCAGACGTTCATTCCCTCCAGGGAACTATCAGACGCCTGCAGCCATCACTCACAGCATTCACGTGCTGTCAGGCAGGAAGCCCCATCTCCCAGCGGGACCTTCCGCAACGGACCAACCGGGTCCCTGCATTCACTCATGTGACCTACCCTGGCCACCTTATATGGTCCGTAGCCACGCTCACCGGGTCACATGGCTATGACCTCATCACAGGTCCTACAAGCATTCATACATTCTTTAGTATGGCGTTCTAGACACAACCCTGGGTGGATTTGTAGATGATTGATCCTGCCCGTCTCATCAATCATCTGAAGGCTTCTCCCTGACACATTGGAACGAAAGATCAGCTCTGTTGATCAGCACACAATCAAGCCTCCATCCCAAGGCCACCCACCTTGAGATACATAACGATCCTCCAGCACCTTGCTCCTGTTACCACTCTGGACAAGGCTATCCGTCCATCCTGGGACACCCACACAGCGCCCCTTAGCCGACACAGTGGTCACTACACCACATACCTCCCCCCTCTGTTCAAACTTGTGGGTTTGAACACACGACATCACCCAGGGACCTCGAGACCGGGCACCCATGTCACCTTGCCCCACAGGTCGAGAGAACCGTCTCCATCTGTTTTGTCTGTCATATGGCCTTATCCCTACATTAGGCCTCCCCCGTCCCCAGCGGTCAGAATATTGGCCTTGATCTTTGGCCGTCCAGTCACAGTCTGTCTGCGCCATCAGACCCTGTTTAGTCACCATCCTTTCTCTATCTATGTGTCTTGTAACAAATGGTACCTCACCACGTTTAAGTTTGTTTTTCAGTGCATTAACCTCACGATTCATTGCATCTGTTGTCTCTGTAGCATCCTCCAGTTCACGCTGTAATCTACGGTACAACGTATTGGCACGTTGAGCCTCTGTCTCTGCTTCTTCCACCTGGCACTTTAGCTGTTTCAGCCGAACATTATTTTTCTCCGCCAGGCCTTTGTACTGCTCAGAATTACGCCTTTCATCATTCATTTGCATTAGTACATCCTTCATTTTTTTTCTCCGCACGACATACTTGTTTGCTTGCAGATTGTCGCTCTTTAATTTCAGCCTCCAGCTGTTCCTCCAGTTGTGCAACCTTTGCCTTTAACTCCTTATTCTGGCAATCTAATTGCTGACGGGCATTCTCGTTCTTCTGAGCATTACTACGTTCTGCATTCAAATCAGTATTCATCTGGTCAACCTGAAGTGTGGCCTTTCTCAGCCTGTCATTGGCTAATTCAATGTTGCCTTGTTCTTCCTCCACTTCTTCTTCAAGCTAAGCAATGCGAGACTCTAAGCGCCTCTTTTCTAACATCTCTTCCCTAAGGGTCTTGTTCACACTTTGCCAGGTGGACAGGTGACCTTTGAGCTCAGAGACTTCCTTCTCTAGCTCTTCTATTCTGTGCTCCCTTTCTCTCTCAGAGGCACAGTCACCCCCAGATTCTGAGTTACCCCGACCTGCCGAGTCATCCTTCCAGTTACCCATTAACCGTGTGAATACTTCAGCCGTCTTATCAATCAGGTCACCATCAGTCCTGTCACGAAACGTCAGATCCGTCCGTTGGGCAGACGTACCCCTTCTTTCGGTCACATCAACCTCTGACCTGTCCAGGTCAGGAGCCTTCACCGCCTCAATATCTGTTAGCCCAACAGTAGAAACGTCTCCAACCTCCTGCCATACATCATCAAACACAATAAAATCCCGGCCCCTCTCTAAGGCATACACTAAGGTCAGGTGGTATCCCGCCCCCTTGGCACTCACCACCTTTGGTCTTCTCAAACATTACTCTGTCTACTGCATAGTCCACTGTGACCCCATGTTTACAGCGAATCCTGACGTTTTTCTCGGTCAGAGAGAAAACGAGAGGCGTTCCTGTCAGAGTCACCTGACTCTTTTGAGTCCAAATGTCCAGAGACTCCTCCTCGGTGCAACATCACGGTACACACCTGCGGCCAGTCATTATCCAGAAAGACTGTCCCCGATTCTTCAAAAGTCATACACACACACTGCGGTTCCCCAGACATACCCACTGAGGCAACCAGTGCTGCCATTTCCTGAACCACCCCGATTTGGGTCGCCCCCCTGGGACTCCACCCCTTTATGGGTTACCACCCCATTTGGGTCACCGCCCCCTCTGGGACTCCACCCCCTTTTTGGGTTACCACCCCGATTTGGGTCACCTCCCCCCTCTGGGACTCCACCCCGATTTGGGCCACCGCCCCCTTTCGGGATTTTCCCATGTCCGTTCTACAGGTCTTCTTAGACCACAGTTCACACAACACAATTTATGTCTCTTAGGCCCGTACTGGCCCTTTAAGTACGATACCACACAAGTTCTTGCTGGCACCACCACAGCTTCTGCTGTCACCGATCTCCGACACCTCCGGCTGCTGTTCACACACTGCTGCTGGTGTCCCCTTCGTAACCCCGCCAAGTTACAGGAAGCCGCTTGTCCCCTTCGTAACCACGCCGAGTTACAGCAAGCTGCTTGCCACCTTCGTAACCCCGCCGAGTTACAGCAAGCCGCTTGTCACCATCTTGACTCTCCTGAGCCACAGCAAGCTAACTTTAGAGAGAGAAAAAAAAACACACATGCAACCACAAACTCACGTGTCCTGTCTGTGTGCTATTCAGGACGCCCGTCTCCTTCTGAGACCGTCCAACACACAGGGCGCACCGGGTGCTATTCAGGGAGCCGACCCTCCTCCCAGGGTCTCCCAACACACCGGCCTCACCAGGTCCAGGGGCTCAGCGGGTGCTCTTCAGGACATCCGTCTCCACCTGAGACTGCCCAACACTCACGCCTCACCAGGTCCAAGGTCATAACACGTGCTTCAGGGATCCGACTCTTCTCCTAGAACCTCCCTACACTGACCCTCCAGGTACACAGTCTCTCTCACTGACCCAGGTCAGTACAACACGAACACCTGTCCGTTACCTGTGTCGGCCACACAGGTCCTCGGATACCTCTTCTCCACAGAGGCACCCTATAGCAATCCACAGTCTCTTTCTCTGACCCCGGTCAGCACATCACACGGTTTTCACGACCGTCAGCCCTCCTGGCTCAGCGTTGCCAGCACTGCACCATGTGCCTTTGGAAACCGTTGCCCTTAGCAACCGAATTTTGCAGTCCTCTTCCGTTGCCCCTCGCAACAAGGCTACAACATTGCCCATAGCATTCTCCACCAATTGTAAGGTAGCGCTGTCATTCAGGGTTGGGAACACTCGCTTGTCAGCCAAATAATCATGTCCGGCACAGGTTTTCCATAAAACAATAACAATCCATGCGGTTTATCCAGGCATCATAAACCCATAGCAGCAACATAAAGTTCATATAATCAGCATAGCGTTCATGACAGAGCTTCCCTCTGTTAACAGAGGGAAGCTCTGTCATGAACGCTATGCTGATTATATGAACTTTATGTTGCCTGTGGTCACACAGGTTACGCAATGTCCAGTACTCAGGCTCTTCAGCCTCACAGATATCTCACCCCGGATATAGAGAAAAAACAAACGACCAAAAATCTCACAGAAGAATATAATAATACAAAATATAATTTATTGAACAATCAATACGACCAGAGCATGTGAAAAACACAGTGACATGGGAAATCCAAGTCTGCTTGTGCATGCAGAAAACACCAAAGGACACACATGTAACGGGAGGGGGAAAAGAAAAGTATAAAGCACATATGTAGTGCCTGTCAGCAAAGATAAATATAATTATACTTGCTCGTAGCAAAATTGCACATACCCCAATAAGCCTCATAGAGTCCACATCACCAGACATGTATCCATAATGGATAGCAAAATATGATGAGAATGTAAAGTGTTAAAGTCATACCTGGTAAGGATAAGAGGCAACCCGCCTGGTGTGTGTCCCCCCCGATGCGCGTTTCGGCATGAAATGCCTTTCTCAAGGGGTGGTGGGAAAGGGGAAGTGAAGAGATTAAAAACGCTATGTCCACCAATCACAGGCAAGTATGCCAATCATGTGACTCATATGACCAATCAGAGCCGCACAATAACGGCTATGTGATTAGGAATCCCGGTTACCATAGAGATGCACATATGCCTCAGTGTATCCACGTCATGGCCAGGCCGCCTCAGATGATGCATATGCCACCGTGGCAACCGAGGACGCCAGGCGACGTTGGCATCAGCTGACCAGCGACATCACAGAAGGCGTGACTAATCGCCAGATCAACAAAGACGCCGAGAGCCGCCGGGCGCCGCGGAAGTAACAGGGCGCATGCGTGCTGGCGGTCGGCATGAGATGGCATGATGGATAATGCTGGCTCAAAAACGGGGAAACAGTTATTAGCAATGGATACTGAGTACATTGTCCGTTAGATGTATATATGCAAATGCCACTTAGTTTGTATAGACTGACAAAATAGCCATATATCAAAAGATAAGGATACGTGATCAGTGATATTAACAATAAATCATGCAAGATGATAATATACATGCGGCACTCGCAGCAAAATGATCATAATGCTATTCAAGATGATAATATTAATTTCAATAGAATAAGATGGGATAAACACAGTTATAACTAAATGTACATGTATGCACAAAATTAATGATGAATCATCAATTATGTCTACGGTGGCAAATAATGGCATCTATTATTGAAGTAATTGTATTTTTCTTTACATATATTCCTTAATAATTGTGTATATATTATTCCATGATTCATCATTAATTTTGTGCATACATGTACATTTAGTTATAACTGTGTTTATCCCATCTTATTCTATTGAAATTAATATTATCATCTTGAATAGCATTATGATCATTTTGCTGCGAGTGCCGCATGTGTATTATCATCTTGCATGATGTATTGTTAATATCACTGATCACGTATTCTTATCTTTTGATATATGGCTATTTTGTCAGTCTATACAAACTAAGTGGCATTTGCATATATACATCTAACGGACAATGTACTCAGTATCCATTGCTAATAACTGTTTCCCCGTTTTTGAGCCAGCATTATCCATCACGCCATCTCATGCCGACCGCCGGCACGCATGCGCCCTGTTGCTTCCGCAGCGCCCGGCGGCGTCTTTGTTGATCTGGCGATTAGTCACGCCTTCTGTGACGTCGCTGGTCAGCTGACGCCGACGCCGCCTGGCGTCCTCGGTTGCCACGGTGGCATATGCGTCATCTGAGGCGGCCTGGCCATGACGTGGATACACTGAGGCATATGTGCATCTCTATGGTAACCGGGATCCCTAATCACATAGCCGTTATTGTGCGGCTCTGATTGGTCATATGAGTCACATGATTGGTGGACATAGCGTTTTTAATCTCTTCACTTCCCCTTTCCCACCACCCCTTGAGAAAGACATTTCACGCCGAAACGTGCGTCGGGGGGGGACACACACCAGGCGGGTTGCCTCTTATCCTTACCAGGTATGACTTTAACCCTTTACATTCTCATCATATTTTGCTATCCATTATGGATACATGTCTGGTGATGTGGACTCTATGAGGCTTAGTGGGGTATGTGCAATTTTGCTACGAGCAAGTATAATTATATTTATCTTTGCTGACAGGCACTACATATGTGCTTTATACTTTTCCCCCTCCCGTTACATGTGTGTCCTTTGGTGTTTTCTGCATGCACAAGCAGACTTGGATTTCCCATGTCACTGTGTTTTTCACATGCTCTGGTCGTATTGATTGTTCAATAAATTATATTTTGTATTATTATATTCTTCTGTGAGATTTTTGGTCGTTTGTTTTTTCTCTATATCCAGTTTCTAGTGCGACTTTCTCAATATTGTCCTATTTTACATATATCTCTTTGCTCCAGCCTTACAATGCTACTAAGTGATTGTATTTTGATTCTAGCTGCACATATCTGAGCAAGTGATTTTATCCATGAAGTGTATAAGATATCTCACCCAGTCAGGGTTTACTTCATGGCTGCTTCAGCTCACTGCAGACGTTCATTCCCTCCAGGGAACTATCAGACGCTTGCAGCCATCACTCACAGCATTCACGTGCTGTCAGGCAGGAAGCCCCATCTCCCAGTGGGACCTTCCGCAACGGACCAACCGGGTCCCTATCAATTGTGACCTACCCTGGCCACCTTATATGGGCCGTAGCCACGCCTACCGGGTCACATGGCCATGACTTCATCACAGGTCCTACAAGCATTCATACATTCTTTAGTATGGCGTTCTAGACACAACCCTGGGTGGATTTGTAGATGTTTGATCCCGCCCGTCTCATCAATCATCTGAAGGCTTCTCCATGACACATTGGAATGAAAGATCAGCTCTGCTGATCAGCACACAATAAGGCCTCCATCCCAAGGCCACCCACCTTTAGATACATAACGATCCTCCAGCACCCTGCTCCTGTTACCACTCTGGACAAGGCTATCCGTCCATCCTGGGACACCCACACAGCGCCCCCTAGCGGACGCAGTGGTCACTACACCACAGTGTGTATATATATATAGTGTATGTCTATGTCTATGTGCATGTATGTAAGTGTGTGTGATGGAAATATATATATGTAATCCATATAGATCTCACTTGCATGCTATATACTCATGTACTCATATGCAGTTATAGATATATATTCATAGCTATCTTGAACTTTATATTCAGTTGTTGAAAGATGACCTAACCAACCCCATGAGCCAGTCTGGAGAACTAACATTCATTGTCTTGTGATATATCTTCCAGACATGGGAAAGAGGAAGTTGGACCAGATGCACCAGCCGATATCAGAGTTTTGCTGACATTGCAGAACAATGGGTGCCGTACATTATATTGCTAAATCACCCTCATGTCGGACACTGCCATATATGTTCATTAACTCAAATAGCCAATAAGATAAGAAGTTCAGCCTTATGTTAATTGAGTAATCACTCCTTTCTGTACAAAATGATAAAACCATGTATGTGCAATAAAATTGGCAGAGTCCTGCTGGAATGAGTTGCCGCTAACAAGGTGGTTAGCGTCTTCTTTTCCGTTGAGCGCTCAATGACACTCTGTTCTAATTAGGACAGGCCGCAGCACACACAGAGATATATATATCAATCAAATTTCCACAACATGTGTATGTATGGTATATGTGTAGATATATGTATACTATATGTGTTTAGAAGTGTGTGCATGCATATGTGTATGTATGTGTATATAAGTGTGTGTGTATGTGCGGTATAGGTATGTACAGTATATGTGTGTGTATCTGTGTATGTACGGTATATGTGTGTATCTATATATGGTGTATGTCTATATGCATGTATGTATAGTATATGTGTATGTATATGTAGATAATATATCTTTAATAATAAATGCGCTAAGCAGCTTCCGTCCGGTTGTAATGCAGCTTCTGTCCGGTTGTAACTTGGTGACGTCACATCCAGACAGAAGCTGCCTTTGGCGGTAGCACTGTGCCTCTTCTGCCCCCCCGCACACTCCCCGACACCATATACCTTCCTAACACACACCTTCCTCACCATGCCAGCCGTCACCACACACCTCTTGCCATGTTAACCCTCAACACACACTCCTCCTCAATACACACACCTCCTCAACACACACTCTTCTCACCTTTCACCATCTCCACTCACGTCCCCCCCTCTTTCACTCCAAATACGACCCTTTCTCTCACTTCGTCTCTCATACTCACACCGTCATCGCCGCTGCTCCACGATCGCCGTCGGCATCGACACGATCCCCGACATCTTCTTCCGCCGGCGCCATCCTGGATCCAGAAGTTGTCCACGCCAGCGACATGTTCTTGCGGCGACGCCATCTTGGATCGGCGAAATCCCGCGATACTCAAGATGGCGTCGGTGAAATCTCACGAGATTTTGCTGACGCCATCTTGGATCCCGCGGAAGTTCGTCATTTACCTCACGCCGACTTGCTGTGCAGATGTGTTGCCTTGCTCCTCTGCCTGTTCACTGCCGGTGTCTAATTACAGGGTCAATTTGCCTCTACCACTTCATAACTACTGCTGGGCAATTACAGGGCCAATTTGCCTCTACCACTTCATAACTACTGCTGGGCAATTACAGGGCCAATTTTGCCTCGACTAGGAGGACACCAGTTTCTTCAAATGTTAAGCATAACTACAGGCGGACCCCAGTATAAGTCTTCTGCATAATTACACCAGTTAATAAGTCATTTATCTCACGCCATTTATATGCCCTGTTTTGCTGTACCCCACTTCTATGAGAAGACTATAAGTACTATAAGTATCTGTTTACACTACAATACTCCAGGGTGCCTTCTTCACTGCCAGATAACTGCCAAATAGACTCCTTTACCTGTGCCAACATGAGTCATACCAAAAAGCATGCCAATGCCAGTGAAAGGAAAGCAGCTTTAGCACTACGTCAAAAACAACGCTGTGCTAATGAGATTCCTGAGGAAAAACAGCATCGCCTTGACAAGATTAAGGCTTATAAACTCCATCGTCTCACACACGAATCCCCTAACTCTAAATCCATTAGATTGGCTGAAGAAGCCTCTGCACGCCGTCACCGCCGACAATAGACGGCTTCTTCCTCATCATTATTAGTAGACTCACAACAGGATGCTTCCACATCAGCATGTGGAACAAGTTACTACCACACTTCATCCTATACGCCGTTCACTGACATAACTAATCAGCAATCTGTTTCTGCCCTATCAATACCACCATTAGTCAATACCGACGCACAGTATGGCAATGCCAGTGAAAGGAAAGCCGCTTTAGCACTACGTCAAAAACAACGCCATACTAATGAGACTCCTGAGGAAAAACGGCATCGCCTTGACAAGATTAAGGCTTATAAACGCCGTTGTCTCACACACGAATCCCCTAACTCTAAATCCATTAGATTGGCTGAAGAAGCCTCTGCACGCCGTCAACGCCGACAACAGATGGCTTCTTCCTCATCATTATTAGTAGACTCACAACAGGATGCTTCCACATCAGCATGTGGAACAAGTTACTACCACACTTCATCCTATATGCCGTTCACTGACATAACTAATCAGCAATCGCCCTATCAATACCACCATTAGTCAATACCGACGCACAGTTTCTTCATTTACAAGCTGCAGCAGTTAGCCCGCAGAAAGTGCAACCAAGACAAATATACGTTGGTCTCAAAACTAGGCGCAACCCCCCGTTTGGACATGCAGTTCTACTACAACCTCACATTTTCACGAATGATGAAAATAGTATTACTGAACACAGCTGTGGTGACATGACCCATGTATGTGAGCATTGCCAAGTTTTGCATTTTGTAGCAGAGATACCTTCTGATAACAACTTTACACTCTGCTGTCAGAAGGGTAAAGTCCATGTACCCATACTACAATATCCTGATGTCTTTACACGTTTGCTGAAAGGGCAAAGTGAATTTAGCAAAAATTTCATGGATAATATTCGAAGTATTAACAGTTCCTTTGCTTTTGCCTCCATGGGTGCAAATATTTCACCACCTCCTGGATATGGCCCATACTATTTCCGCATACATGGCCAGATCTATCATAGAACTGGAACACTACATCCCTCAGATTACAAACAACACGTCTTTGCCCAACTTTACATTCTTGATACTGCTACCGCAAACGAACAGCGCTTACAATGTAAAGAAAATCAAAAATGTCATCCTACATTGATGAACATTATTGCCCTTCAAATCCAAACTATTAATCCTTTTGTGGCAGCTTATCAAATGTTACGTGATGTGGAAGAACAAGAAAAAATTAAATCTCTACAAAACGGAACTGTCATGCCAAACATCACTATGGCTATTAAGATCGTACTCAAGACCCTCGACGCTACAATAATCCCACTGTCAGTGAAGTAGCAGTCGTGTTTCAAAATGACAATGGTGAGCCACCTTTCAATAGAGACATATTAATTCATTTAAAACCTGATCCCCACAACCCTTTAGCTCCAAAAACACAACAAATTAGCAATCTCCATAGCAATTTGGATGCCCTCCTCTATCCAATATTTTTCCCTTATGGAGACCAAGGATGGCATGATGGACTCAAACAACAAGGCAAAAGTCCGCGGAGGATCACACAACTCCAATACTATTGCTATATGTTATCTGTCAGAAATTACTTTAATCCACTCCTCAATGGTGGTAAGCTAACACAGGAATATTTAGTAGATGCTTTTGTCAAAATCGAAGCTAATCGCCTACATTACATCCGCAACCACCAAAAAGATTTAAAAGTGGAGGATTACTGCCTCCTTCAAGAACATCTACTCAAAAAATCGATTCAAAAGGGCATCCCTATTGGAAAAACTGTCATTTTACCATCTTCTTTTGAAGGCAGTCCAAGAGACATGCAGCAGCGCTACCATGATGCTATGGCTATTGTTACGAAGTATGGTCGACCAGATCTATTTATCACCATGACATGTAATCCTAAGTGGTGTGAGATTACTACACATTTAGAACCGTGGCAGCGTGTTGAACACAGACCAGACTTGGTTGCACGCGTCTTTAAAATTAAATTGGAATCCCTCTTAAAAGACATTAGCAGTGGATTATTTGGAAACGTCACCGCAATGGTCCATGTCATTAAATTTCAGAAGCGTGGTCTCCCACACGCTCATTTTAATTATTCTTGACAGTCTGTCTAAATTACGGACTGAGGCGGACACAGACAATATAGTCTGGGCTGAAATACCTGATGAAACAATGTACCCTCAGCTCCATAACATTGTTCTTTAACACATGATTCATGGTCCCTGTGGAGAACACAATCCTAATTCTCCCTGTATGGATCTTGGAAAGTGTAGCAAAGGTTTCCCTAAACAATACCAACCATATACCATCAAAGAAAAGGACGGCTATCCCACTTACCGCAGACCCATTGGTAAAACATATGAACACCATTCTAAGACAATTGACAATTCATGGGTAGTTCCATATAACCCATTTTTACTCACCAAATACAAGTGCCATATTAATGTAGAAATATGTGCTTCCATTCAAAGTGTAAAATATTTATTTAAATACGTTTACAAAGGACATAACAAAGCCAACCTTGAAATTTCCCAAAATAACATCCAACATGATCAAACACACCAATTTACGGATACCAGATATGTTAGTGCACCTGAGGCTGCGTGGCGGATATTTGCTTTTCCTATGCATAAACAATCTCATGCCATCATTCGCCTAGCCGTACATCTGCCTAATTCTCAACCACTCTATTTTCATGAGAATGACTCTGCAGACAACATCCATCAAAAGCTCAATTCCAATTCTACACTTATGCGTATTTCAACCTTAATAAGATCGACCACAATGCACATAACTATTTCTACCGTGAAATTCCAGAACACTACGTTTGGAAATAAGGCACATGGGAACAAAGAAAACGAGGGTGTCTCACAGTTATTGGAAGAATGTATACAGTTAGTGTGAAAGACCAAGAACGCTATTATTTACGTTTGTTGTTACTGCATGTAAAAGCTGCTACCAGTTTTGACAGCATTAAAACAGTCAATGGAGTTATGCATGAAGCCTTTAAGGATGCTGCGTTAGCACTCGGATTATTATTCGATGATAGCATCTGGAGACATACTTTAAGAGATGCTTGCATTCTTAACATGCATTCCCAACTTAGAGACATGTTTGCTTATATCTGTATTTTTGGCCCACCCCAGTACTCCACTTGAATTGTGGAATGAATTTAAGGACCATTTTTTACAAGACTACTGTCATACATACCACAGCGACACTGAAGAGTGTATCGATTGTGAAGGACATGCTATGAAAGATATCCAAGATGTCCTCATAGTCCATGGAAAAACTTTTGCTGATTTCAATTTACCACGCCCAGCAAAAAATATTAAACACCTCCTTAAACAATATGATAAGGATTATGAGTTAAAAAAGCTGCAGAGATGAAAGAAACTCTTAATCAGGAGCAACTTTTTGCCTATGATGTCATTACTGAAGCTTTACAAAATAGCAGTTTAACACCAAAGTGCTTTTTTCTTGATGGACCTGGTGGCAGTGGAAAGACCTACCTATACCATCTACTTACACATCATTTAAGAGGTCAAGGAGAAACTGTCTCACCTGCAGCGACTAAAGAAATAGCATCTAACTTTATACATGGAGGCAGAACAATCCACTCTCTATATGGCATACCTATTCCGATCAACGAAACATCCGTTTCCAGGTTTAAAAACTATACAAATGCAGGAAAACATTTACAGAGTACAAAACTTTTTATTAATGATGAGTGCACTATGGTCCAAAAACATGCACTGAATGTGATAGATAGACTTCTACGTGACATCATGACAACAAATGTTGCTGAAAAAAATAAAACACCGTTTGGAGGTAAAGTTATTGTTCTTGGAGGAGACTTCAGACAATGTCTTCCAGTCATCGCTCATGGAACAAGAGGAGACTTCAGACAATGTCTTCCAGTCATCGCTCATGGAACAAGAACAGACATTGTAGATTCCTTCAATTAAATATTCACGACATTGGCAACATTTTACCAGACTACCGCTAATCAACAACATGCGCTCCACCGATCCTGAATACAGCTGTCACGGTCACGTGTGTCTGGATGCAGCGAGTACCGCAAGGCGAACCCATGTGACGCACGTGACCCCGGATACACCGCCTCCAGTGGGGCGAATTTAAATATTAAACACGTGCAGCTGGATACACCACCTCCAACTGGCGAATTTAGACATTACATGTATATACAAGTCTGGAAACCCCGCCTCCAGTAAGACGAATTTAAACAATAAGGGAAACCTGGGAAACATTAACAATGGTGGGCCCTGCGATAGGGAATAGGGAAGTGGAGATCTCCTTAGCTCCCCCAAGCCAGTGTCCCTGCACTCCTAACGTTCCCTATGCCGGTTCCGCACCGGGCGCGCAACAGGAACCTAAAAACCCTAGCTCGTCCTGACCTAAACTCTCACTAGGGAATTGTTCGATGCGGAAACTAATCCCACCACTGCACTAAAACACACATGAGGAAAGAAGACAAAACAGGGGAAACACCACTTAGCTTTGCTCTGTTGCGTACGCTCCTAGCAACAGAGCCCACCACCTGTATGCATCTTCTCCTCTACCCGGATCCATCACCATAACTGGATCCTTCACCATAGTGCAGCCTTGGAGCAGAGTCCACCACCAGTTGCAGCTGTCCAGTAACAGAGTCCCAAAGATGAGTTCAGCTCCTGCCCAAGAAGTCCAGCATGCTTGAGTCCAGCTCTCAGCAACCAAGTCCCGCATGCTGAGTGCAACTCTCTCCATAGTCGTCACTCCACCAAGCCATGCAAGCACTTCCTGCCAACACCATAAACTGTGACTCCACCACGCCATGCCAGCCCTTCTTGCAGAACACCTAGGTGCCACTCGTCCCCTCTGGCTGGGCTGCGCAGGACTCATGTTCAGCTCCTTCATTCACCCAGGCTTCCTTGTGAATGACTAACACACAATATCACCAACAGTGATTGAACCCACCTGGCTCCCTTTTAGAGCCTAACACCTGATTTGCAATTGCGTGCACAGTAACCCTAAAACTAAGGTGCGATACCACTCACCACCACCGGGCAACTTAGAATGAACGACACCACGTGTAATAATTCTAATGGCCACCGGGGGCAATCAACCCACTTTGGCACCAAGTCAAAGGAAAAAAAAGTTCACTTTGTGCATTTAAACTGTCAGATACACCTTGGATCATGACAGTACCCTCTCCTTAATGAGGGGCTTCTGGACCCTCAAGACCACACCTCATTAGGGAAACACCTACAGCGGTGACGCCCAGATCCTGAGTTCACCCCACCAGTACCTGACACTTCAGGTTAATGACAAACGCACCGCTGGTATTGGCAATACATGTTCGTTTTGGAGGCACCACTTATCTCCACAGCGAAGACCTGGGAAATGAGTTTATGTATGTGTATGTTTGCTAGGAGCTGATCAGACTCCACAACACACTTCCACAAGATGTTTTTTGGTGGCCACCCATACATGCTTGTTCACCCACAGGTCCGGACCTGAACGTTTATTGCTACACATTCGTTTGTCATATTTTGGTGAACTCATTCTGGACTCGACAACAGAGGCGTCCCCCTGCTGTCACACTCACACCCCCGCTATTTACCAAGGGACACCACCCTCCAACCCTATCACCATGAGGTCTGCGCCTCCCAGGGTTGGTTAATGGCGAGGGTTGAGATTTGTCCCCACTCCCCCGCAGCACACCTGCTGCTCACACCTGGAGGAGAAGGGACCGGAATATGGAGGAAATATACATTCGCTGGTCGCCTCCACACGACCAGGAGGGGCGGATTCGGTGGTATTTGAATATTTGGCGTAAGCCCCACGGACTGTAACACCAGTCTGCTCACTACAGTGACGTACCCCTTCACCTCTGGGAACCCCAGACAGCACCATGGGGATCACCAACTCCACCCACCTGTCTGGTTACGTCCGCCTGTATGAACAAGTCCTGCTCCCCAGCAGCGACTCCAGGGGGCTTTTACCAAAGCCGCAGGAACATGGAGGAAAAATACACTCGCTGGTCGCCTTCCTCCACACGACCAGGAGGGGGCGGCTTCTTCGGTGATACTGAAGATTAGGCGTGGGCCCCGCGGACTATCACCAGTCTGCTCACTACAGGGACGTACCCCTTCACCTCGGGGAACCCCAGACAGCACCATGGGGATCACCGACTCCACCCACCTGTCTGGTTACGTCCACCTGTATGAACAAGTCCCGCTCCCCAGCAGCGACTCAAGGGGCTTTTGCCAGACCCGCAATTTGCCAAAGCCGCCATTTTGATTTCCTGGTTGCCTGAGCAGAGGCCCCAGACCCTGATAACTGCTGCTGCAGCGGCTCTAAAACACCTTGCCACTCCCCACTCACCTCAGTGAGGCCCGGCAGAAATTACTCAGCGGTCTCCACATGGCCAAAGATCACCAGAAAAAAAAATGTAAGGTTGGTGATAATGTCACGGTCATGCGTGTCTGGACGCAGCGAGTACCGCAAGGCGAACCCATGTGACGCACGTGACCCTGGATACACCGCCTCCAGTGGGGTGAATTTAAATAATAAACACGTGCAGCTGGATACACCGCCTCCAACTGGCGAATTTAGACATTACACGTATATACAAGTCTGGAAACCCCGCCTCCAGTAAGGCGAATTTAAACAATAAGGAAAACCTGGGAAACATTAACAATGGTGGGTCACTGAGAAGAAAAAAAGCAACACATGCTAAGTCTCAGAAAACCAGAGAGGTTGGTAACTATGCAGATTGTAGATCCCTGATCTTAACACACAACTAGCAGCAGTCGTGGAGCGTGCCTACGATGGTCCTGGACGCCTCGTCACAACCGGAGAGCTAAATAAGCCTAAAGTAAGAAAAGAGGAAAACTAACTCCCCCAGAGCAGACCCCAAAGGAAAGACAGCCCCCCACATGTATTGACGGTGAAGCAAGATGAAAACACAAACAAAGGCAGAAATATAGGCTGAGCAAACGATGGGGCCAAACTAACTTGAAAGGACAGGAAAGGAAAGATACTGTCTGCAATCTGCCAAAAAACCCTACCCAAAATAATGTCCAACTCTTCTGATAACAAAATTAACCCTGAAGTCACTAGACTTCTCCCACTATATCAGCACTCTGAAAAATTCTGAGACAGAGCAAAAAAGAGGCCAATCTAATAAAGGACAAAAAGGCAAATTGGCAAATACAGATAAATAAGAGTAGAAGTTCAGCACAGCACAGCCGGGCTGGCTGACCACAAAAAAACTGAGTTGACCAACAAGAGCAAGTGTGAACATTAGCAAAAACAAACTTAACTTGAGAAGACTGGAGCAGAGCTGAAGTCCAAGACCTGAGAAGCAGACTGAATCACCAGCAACTGGATAGGGCGTCAGCTGTCTTATATCCAGTCTGATACTCCAGAGATCCAATCATTATCCTCCTCGTCAGGTGGCAGACCATTGCCAATTAAACCAACATCACTACCTCCTGTCACCACCAGAGGGAGAATGGAAGGAGAACTCCCAGCTGGTGGAGCAGAAAATGAGCTCATAACAGTGGGCCCTGCGATAGGGAATAGGGAAGTGGAAACCTCCTGAGCTCCCCTGAGCCAGTGTCCCTGCACTCCTAACATTCCCTATGCCGATTCCGCACCGGGCGCGCAACAGGAACCTAAAAACCCTAGCTCATCCTGACCTAAACCCTCACTAGGGAATTGGTCAGTGCGGAAACTAATCCCACCACTGCACTAAAACACACATGAGGAAAGATGACAAAACAGGGGAAACACCACTTAGCTTTGCTCTGTTGCGTACGCTCCTAGCAACAGAGCCCACCACCTGTATGCATCTTCTCCTCCACCCGGATCCATCACCATAACTGGATCCTTCACCATAGTGCAGCCTTGGAGCAGAGTCCACCACCAGTTGCAGCTGTCCAGTAACAAATTCCCAAAGATGAGTTCAGCTCCTGCCCAAGAAGTCCAGCTCTCAGCAACCAAGTCCTGCATGCTGAGTGCAACTCTCTCCATAGTCGTCACTCAACCAAGCCATGCACGCACTTCCTGCCAACACCATAAACTGTGACTCCACCACGCCATGCCAGCTCTTCTTGCAAAGCACCTAGCTGCCACTCGTCCCCTCTGGCTGGGCTGCGTAGGACTCATGTTCAGCTCCTTCATTCACCCAGGCTTCCTTGTGAATGACTAACACACAATATCACCAACAGTGACTGAATCCACCTAGCCCCATTTATAGAGCCTAACACCTGATTTGTAATTGCGTGTGTGACGCTCAGGAGCAAACTACGTCCGAGAGTGGACCCTCTGGGTCGCGGATCCGGAGCCCCTGGGCCGAGCACGCCAGGTGATGACCAACCCCTATACCGGGATTGTTAGGGGCAAGACCACAGGGGTCAGAACCAAGACAGCCGGTATCAAGAGGGACAGCTCAAGGAGAAGCCAGGCACGAGGCAGGACAAGGAACTTCGGACTAAGACAAGAGTACCTAGGTGGGAGTATCAGAGGAGGGAGGAACCCAGCAGAAAAGCCCGTGGGTGACGGGGCGAGGAACAGCGGGGAGACGGACAGACGAGGAAACCTTAGGGGAAGTTAAGCAAGAGTGTCCGGACTGGAGTAGACAGGGAGAGCAGGAGGACAGGGAAGAGACCGGGGAAAGAATACCAGCAGGCAGGGACAGACAGGGAGGACAGAACGGACCAGGGGAAACGAGGCTAGGAAGAGGGACGGACACAACACAGAATAGATGCTGGGACGAGCACCAAGAAGAAGCACAAGGAAATAGGAGTGCAGCCAGAACGGTGCGGGAGATCCACACAATCACCAGGCGCCCTCCTCCTAGGGAGGACGCCTGAAGTACCTTAGCACCCGGAAGAGCTCCTCAAGCCCGGCCCCTCAGCGCCGCCCACGGCCAGACGCCGAGGACGGACGGGCGCGCACCTGCAACCTAAGGCCGGTGCGTGCAGCAGGAGGGAAGGCAGGACAGGCGCACACGGACGGTGGCGCGCAGGTGAGGAGAGACTGCAGCGGCTGCCGCCGCTGATGAAGCATCGGCGGGCATGACCACCGATGTCACAGTATCCCCTTCCTTACACCCTCCCCTTCTGAGATTGGCCAGAAATTTTTTCAGAATAAGAGGAGCATTGACATTCTCTCGAGGCTCCCAGGACCTCTCCTCGGGACCAAAACCCCTCCAAATCGATAAGAAAAAAAGTTTTTCCCATGACTTTTTTCATGGCCAAAATGTCCTTTACTTCAAAAACGTCATCCGAACCCCTTGGCGAAGGAGGGGAAATGGAAGCTGGTTGGAACTGATTGAGAACCACAGGTTTCAGGAGCGAGACATGGAAGGCGTTAGGGACCCGGAGCGAAGCAGGCAACCTCAGTTTATAAGCCACCTCATTAATGCATCTAAGCACTTCAAAAGGTCCGATGTATCGGGGACTTAACTTGTAAGACGGAACTTTCAGGCGGATATGCTTAGTCGAAAGCCAGACTTTGCCGCCAGGATGCTATGGGGGAAGATCCTTCAGTCTCTTGTCCGCATGTTTCTTAATTCGGTTACTGGCCTTCTCGAGCGCCTCCCTGGCTCCCTCCAGATTTGCGAAAACTCCTTGGCACAAGTATCTGCTTCAGGAACTCCTGACGAAGTGGAATAGGGCAGCGGAATACCAGGATTTTGTCCTGTTACCACAAGGAACGGCGACTTGGTGGTAGATTAGCTGGAATGACTATTATGCGCGAATTCTGCTCAAGGTAGAAGAGAGACCCAATTGTCCTGATGGGCGTTGGAAAAGTGACGTAAGAAGGCTGTCAAAACTTGATTAATCCACTCCACCTGCTCGTTGGTCTGAGGATGATACGCCGAGGAGAAGTCGAGAGACGTGCCCATAAGCCGACAGAGAGCCCTCCAGAATCGAGAGGTAAACTGGACCCCCCCGGTCAGACACGATCCGCTGAGGAAGGCCATGCAGCCTGAAGATCTGGTGGATGAAGATCTCGGCCAACCTCGGGGCGGACGGCAGTCCAGGCAAAGGAATGAAATGAGCCATCTTAGAGAAGCGATCTGCCACGACTAAGATGGTAGTACATCCAGCTGAGCGGGGCAAATCAGTCACGAAATCCATGGCGATTTGCTGCCAAGGAGCTTCCGGAACAGGTAACGGAAGAAGTAGACCGGAAGGCAGGGTCCTAGCAACCTTGTTCTGAGCACAGGTCGTGCAAGAGGCTACATAGTCCATCACGTCTTGGCGAAGGGAGGGCCAACAGTAGTAACGGGATAGAAGTAAAAGAGTCTTCTTAGTCCCAACATGCCCTGTGACCTTGGAGGAATGCCCCCAGTGTAGCACCTCCGAACGCTTGTTCTGGGGAACGAAGGTTTTGCCTGGCGGCGGCGAAGAGAAACTCACCGGAGCCACGGTGATAACTTTAGCAGGCTCGATAATATACGAGGGGTCCTCATCTCCCTCCGGTGACTGCAAAGACATGGAAAGTGCATCCGCTTTGATGTTCTTATTGCCAGGCCGGAAGTGGAGCTTAAAATCAAAACGAGAAAAATACAGAGCCCATCTGGCCTGTCTGGAATTGAGTCTTTGAGCGGACTGCAGATAGGCCAAATTCTTATGGTCCGTTAAGATAGTAAAGGGATGTACTGCCCCTTCAAGCAGGTATCACCACTCCAACAGGGCCATCTTAATGGCTAGCAATTCTCGGTCTCCAATGGAGTAATTGCACTCGGCAGGTGAAAAGGACTTAGAAAAATACCCGCAGGGAACCAGACGTCCGGATGGAGCCTGCTGGGAAAGAACAGCCCCGGTTCCGGTGGAGGAGGCATCCACCTCTAGGACAAAGGGCCTACTGGCTACTGGGCGATGTAAGATTGGGGCTGTTGCAAAAGAGCGTTTCAGAGCAAGGAAGGCATCCTCAGCTTCGGGAGACCAGCTGTTTGCCCTAGTCCCTTTCGGGTCAGGGCCGTGATGGGCTTGGTTACTGTAGAAAAATGAGGCACAAATTGTCGGTAATAGTTAGCGAATCCAAGGAAACGCTGGATGGCCTTTACGCCCACGGGCCGAGGCCATTTGAGTACTGCAGAGAGTTTCTCTGGATCCAGTGATGATATAACCCAAGAAGGGTAACGACGTTTGCTCAAAGAGACACTTTTCAATTTTGGCGTACAGATGATTCTCTCGAAGGCGATGTAGGACCATGCGTACGCTTCTCCGATGGGAGGAGAGATCGTGCGAGAAGATGAGAATAAATACACCACCACGCAGGAATAGAGTAGATCTCTGAACACCTCGTTAACAAATTCCTGAAATACTGCCGGAGCATTGCAGAGACCGAACGGCATGACTAGATACTCATAATGCCCATCACGGGTATTGAAGGCCGTCTTCCACTCATCCCCGGCGCGGATCCGGATCAGATTGTAGGCTCCCCGCAGATCCAACTTTGTGAAGATCCGAGCCCCTCTCAACCGGTCGAAGAGTTCTGGAATCAGCGGGAGCGGATACCGATTCTTGACGGTGATGTTGTTCAGACCCCGGTAGTCAATGCATGGTCATAGTGAACCGTCTTTCTTCCGGACAAAGAAAAAACCTGCGCCTGCAGGGGATGAGGATTTCAGGATGAACCCCTTGGTCAGGTTTTCCTGTATGTATTCTGTCATAGCCGTGGTCTCTGCTGGGGACAGAGGATATGTTCTCCCTCTGGGAGGGGAGGCTCCGGGGATCAGGTCGTAGGACCGGTGCGGCGACAAGGAATCCGCTTCCTTCTTGCTGAAAACATCTACGATGCGTGGTAGAGTGCGGGAAGGCCCGGAAGATCGACAGGCCTAGACAGGGAGCTGGGGCGAACTAGGGCCTGCAAACAGCGTTCTTGACAGGAGTAACCCCAACGCAAAATCTCTCCTGAACGCCACTTGACATCTGGCTCGTGCCGTCTGAGCCAGGGCAATCCTAGGAGAACAGCATGGGACAATCGAGGCAGGACGTAAAAGGCTATTTTCTTGCGGTGGAGTGCCCCAATTTGAAGAACTACTTCGGCGGTGACAGTGGTGACGAGCTCGGGTAGAGGTTTGCCATCGACGGAGGTAATCGCACACGGGTCTCTTAGGGTGACCACCGGGATCTGGAGTTCATCAACCTCTTCTTGACGAATGAAATTACCGGCTGCGCCCGAGTCCACATACGCCTCCTCAGATCTACGCCCCCGACCTGCAATAATCAAAGCTGAAAGGGTAAAGGGCAGATAGGAATTATGATCACCTAGGAGGTCCTCTCTTACCTGACCTAGGTGGAGGCGTTTCCCGGTTTCTCAGGACAGGTATGCACGAAGTGGTTGGCTCCACCGCAGTACAGACAGAGACAATTAGTCATCCTCTCCCTGCGTCGCTGCTCTGACAGCCTGATACGATCTATCTGCATGGGCTTGGGAGTGGTGCTAATAGGGGATGCAGAGGAACGCGGAATAGGAGCCTGATACAGCCTGAAGGGTCTTTTCTCCATAGCCGACTCTCGAGCGCGTTCCAAAAACCGCAGATCTACACTCACTGGCCACTTTATTAGGTACACCATGCTAGTAACGGGTTGGACCCCCTTTTGCCTTCAGAACTGCCTCAATTCTTCGTGGCAGAGATTCAACAAGGTGCTGGAAGCATTCCTCAGAGATTTTGGACCATATTGACATGATGGCATCACACAGTTGGCGCAGATTTGTCGGCTGCACATCCCTGATGCGAATCTCCCGTTCCACCACATCCCAAAGATGCTCTATTGGATTGAGATCTGGTGACTGAGGAGGCCATTTGAGTACAGTGAACTCATTGTCATGTTCAAGAAACCAATCTGAGATGATTCGAGCTTTATGACATGGCGCATTATCCTGCTGAAAGTAGCCATCAGATGTTGGGTACATTGTGGTCATAAAGGGATGGACATGGTCAGCAACAATACTCAGGTAGGCTGTGGCGTTGCAACGATGCTCAATTGGTACCAAGGGGCCCAAAGAGTGCCAAGAAAAAATTCCCCACACCATGACACCACCACCACCAGCCTGAACCGTTGATACAAGGTAGGATGGATCCATGCTTTCATGTTGTTTACGCCAAATTCTGACCCTACCATCCGAATGTCGCAGCAGAAATCGAGACTCATCAGACCAGGCAACGTTTTTCCAATCTTCTACTGTCCAATTTCGATGAGCTTGTGCAAATTGTAGCCTCAGTTTCCTGTTCTTAGCTGAGAGGAGTGGTACCCGGTGTGGTCTTCTGCTGCTGTAGCCCATCTGCCTCAAAGTTCGACGCACTGTGCATTCAGAGATGCTCTTCTGCCTACCTTGGTTGTAACGGGTGGCAATTTGAGTCACTGTTGCCTTTCTATCAGCTCGAACCAGTCTGCCCATTCTCCTCTGACCTCTGGCATCAACAAGGCATTTCCGGCCACAGAACTGCCGCTCACTGGATTTTTTTTCTTTTTTGGACCATTCTCTGTAAACCCTAGAGATGGTTGTGCGTGAAAATCCCAGTAGATCAGCAGTTTCTGAAATACTCAGACCAGCCCTTCTGGCACCAACAATCATGCCACGTTCAAAGGCACTCAAATCACCTTTCTTCCCCATACTGATGCTCGGTTTGAACTGCAGGAGATTGTCTTGACCATGTCTACATGCCTAAATGCACTGAGTTGCCGCCATGTGATTGGCAGATTAGAAATTAAGTCTTAACACACAGTTGGACAGGTGTACCTAATAAAGTGGCCAGTGAGTGTATATGGGTGGCTGTTATGAATGAGTCACCGTAGGAGGCAGACACAAAAATAGAAGCTACGTCCAGAAAACCAGAGAAGTTGGCAACTATCAGATTGCAGACCCCTGAACCTATCAACACAACTAGCAGTAGCCGTGGGGAGTTCCTACGGTGCCCTAGACCCCTCGATCACAGCCGGAGAGCTAAATAGCCTAAAGACAGAAAAGGAAATCTAAACTGC
Organism: Dendrobates tinctorius; assembly: GCF_039654945.1. Lineage (NCBI taxonomy): Eukaryota > Metazoa > Chordata > Amphibia > Anura > Dendrobatidae > Dendrobates > Dendrobates tinctorius. Next base: position 57,983,157 of record NW_027361683.1, on the reverse strand, counting down.
CCCAGAGCAGACCCCAAAGTAAAAGGCAGCCCCCAACATATAATGACGGTGAAGCAAGATGAAAAAACACTCACACAGATAGAAAGATAGGCTGAGCAAACGATGGGGCCCAAGCTAAACTAAACAGGACAGGAAAGGACGGTTGCTGTCTGCAATCTGCCAAAAACCCTATCAAAGACATAAGCCAACAGGTGATATGGAAAAAGACACTGAAGCAGCTAGGCTTCAAAAACTATATCAGCACTCCGGTATTTTCAGAAGACAGAGCTAAAGGAATTCAGCTCACCCCAGCAGGGAATGGCAGAAATCCAGAAAAACAAAGCAAACAAGGTCAAAGCACAAATGCAAAAAGGAACGCAGAAAAACTTATCTTTAGAAGAGCAGGAATTCAGACTGGTCTCCAAGGATCCCACAGAGAAATCACCCGCAGGGCAGGAGGGCGTCGGCAGCCTTATATCCAGTCCGTAACTCCACTCAGCCAGTCATCATCATTAGGCTCAGGTGCCTGATAATCAGGCTCACTACCTTTCCTTACCAGAAGAGGGAGTTCATCGGGCCTCAGTAGTGAAGGGGAAAATGAACTCACAACAGTACCTCCCCCCTTGAGGAGGGGTCACCGAACCCTCAACCACGCCACCAGGGAGATCAGGGTGAGCCCGATGGAAGGCACGCACCAATCTTTTGGCATGAATATCAGAGGCAGAGACCCAGGAATTATCCTCCTGACTATAACCCTTCCACTTAACCAAATACTGGAGTCTCCGTCTCGCCAGACGAGAATCCAGTACTTTCTCTACCTCATATTCCATGTTACCTTCAACCAATACAGGGTCTGGAGGTACCACCCCCGGAACAACAGGTTCAACAAACCTCTTCAACAAGGACTTATGAAACACATTATGGATTTTAAATGTGACAGGAAGAGCCAAACGAAAAGAGACCGGATTAATAATCTCCAAAATCTTGTAAGGTCCAATAAATCTAGGCTTAAACTTAGGAGAAGCCACCTTCATAGCAATATTTTTTGATGTTAACCACACCATATCACCAACTTTAAACTGAGGACCAATGGTCCTATGTCAGTTGGAAAACCGCTGGGCCTTTTCCTGGGAGAGAGATAACTTATCTACCGCTTGGTCCCAGATCCGGTGCATTCTCTCCACCACAGTGTCAACACCTGGGCAGGCAGAGGGCTCCACCTGCCCTGAAGAGAATCGAGGATGAAACCCAAAGATACAAAAAAAAGGTGACATCAAAGTGGCAGAACTAGCTCTATTATTTAAAGCAAATTCGGCCAAGGGCAAAAATGAAACCCAATCATCCTGATCAGTGGAAATAAAGCATCTCAAATATGACTCCAAGGTCTGGTTTGTTCTCTCTGTCTGCCCATTGGTCTGAGGGTGAAAAGCAGAGGAGAAGGACAACTGAATTCCCAGCTTGGAACAGAAAGTTCTCCAAAATCTAGACACAAACTGAACTCCTCTGTCAGATACAATGTTCTCAGGAATCCCGTGCAAGCGAACCACCTGTTGAAAAAACAGGGGCACCAACTCAGAGGAAGACGCAACTTAGGGAGTGGTACAAGATGAACCATCTTAGAGAACCTATCACAAATCACCCAAATAACAATCATCCTTTGAGAGACAGGCATATCAGAGATGAAATCCATTGAAATATGGGTCCATGGCCTCTTGGGGACAGGCAAAGGCATCAACAACCCACTAGAGCGAGAACACGATTTAGACCGGGAGCACGTCCCACAGGACTGCACAAAATTCCTGACATCACGAGACAAGGAGGGCCACCAAAAGGACCGACTCATAAGATCTCTAGTACCAAAAATACCTGGATGACCAGCCAAAGCAGAGCAATGAACTTCAGACATCACTCTCTTCTTCCACTGGTCAGGAACATACAACTTTCCACTGGGGCAACGCTCAGGTTTGTCCTCCTGGAACTCTTCCAGAGCACGTCTCAAATCGGGCGAGATGCCAGAAAGAACTACCCCTTCGCCTAAGATGGTAGCAGGCTTGGTCACCACAGGAGAATCAGCAAAGAAGCTCCTAGAGAGGACATCAGCCTTGACATTCTTAGTTCCAGGAAGAAAAGAAACCACAAAATCAAAACGTGTAAAAAACAAGGCCCACCTAGCCTGTCTAGGGTTCAAGCGCTTAGCCGACTCTAGGTAAATCAAATTCTTGTGGTCAGTGAGGACCACGACTTGATGCTTAGCTCCCTCCAACCAATGTCTCCACTCCTCAAATGCCCATTTCATGGCTAACAGTTCCCGATTCCCCACATCATAGTTACGTTCAGATGGAGAGAACTTTCGGGAAAAGAAAGCACAGGGATTCATTTTAGATGTTACAGGATCCTTTTGGGACAAAACAGCTCCTGCACCAATCTCAGAAGCATCCACCTCTACCTGGAACGGAAGTGAGACATCAGGTTGCCGCAAAACCGGGGCGGAGGTAAATCTTCGCTTCAGCTCCTGAAAGGAAGAAACAGCCTCCGGAGACCAATTTAACACATCAGCACCCTTCTTAGTCAAATCAGTCAATGGCTTGGCAATACTAGAACATTTTGCTATAAATTTCCGATAAAAATTAGCAAAACCCAAAAACTTCTGGAGAGTCTTCAAAGAAGTGGGCTGAACCCAATCGTAAATGGCCTGTACCTTGGCCGGGTCCATTTCAATAGTTGACGGAGACAAAATAAATCCCAAACACAAAATCCTCTGTACTCCAAAAAGGCATTTAGATCCTTTGACATACAGGGAATTCTCCCTCAAGATCCGGAACACAGTCCGTATATGTTCCACATGAGAATCCCAATCCTTGGAGAATATCAAAATATCATCCAGATAGATAATCAAAAATTTATCAACAAAATCTCGGAAAATATCGTTCATGAAGCACTGGAAGACAGAAGGGGCATTAGTGAGCCCAAAAGGCATCACCAGGTACTCAAAATGTCCCTTCGGAGTATTAAACGCCGTCTTCCATTCATCCCCCTGCTTAATGCGAATAAGATTATACGCCCCCCTGAGGTCAAGCTTGGTAAACCAGCAAGCACCTTTAACTCTAGAGAATAGATCCGAAATCAGGGGTAACGGATACTGATATTTAACAGTAATTTTGTTGAGGGCACGATAATCAATACAAGGTCTTAATGATCCATCCTTTTTGGCTACAAAAAAAAAAACGGCACCTAAGGGTGACGAGGATGGTCTAATATGACCCTTCTCCAACGCCTCCTTAATATAGGATCGCATAGCCTCGTGCTCGGGTACAGATAAATTGAAGAGCCGACCCTTGGGAAATTTACACCCCGGGCTCAGTTCAATTGCACAGTCATAACTCCTATGAGGAGGCAGAGACGCAGACTCATTCTCACTAAATACATCATAAAAGTCCGCCAAATAATCAGGAACATCATGCGACTGAGGAGAGGTGAAAAACACCGGAGCCTCACTAAAGGCACACCGACAACCCCAACTCACCACAGACACAGATTTCCAATCCAAAACTGGATTATGAATTTGTAACCAGGGAAACCCCAGTACAATGGTATCATGCAGATTATGCAACACCAAAAATCTGCAATTTTCTTGATGGTCTGGGGCGCATTACCACCTGGGTCCAAAACTGAGGTTTATTTTTAGCCAAAGGAGTAGCATCAATCCCCCTCAAAGGGATAGGCGTCTGCAGAGGTGTCATCGGAAATCCACAACGTTTAGCAAAATCCAAGTCCATTAGGTTTAGGGCTGCTCCCGAATCCACAAAAGCCTTGGCGGAAAATGTGGACAGGGAGCAGATCAGAGTAATAGCCAAAAGAAACTTAGGTTGAACACCACCAACAGAAAACGTGTGTGCAAAGCGTTTCTCTCGTTTAGGACAGACAGAAATAATATGCGAGGCATCTCCACAGAAAAAACACAACTTATTATGCCTTCTGAACTCCTGACGCTGCTCTCTGGACAAAACTCTATCACATTGCATAGGTTCAGACATTTGTTCAACAGGTGGCAACACCTCTCGTGCAGTTTTGCGTTCGCGCAAACGCCGATCAACCTGAATGGCTAATGACATAGAATCGTCAAGACCAGAGGGAACAGGAAATCCCACCATAGTATCTTTTACGGCTTCTGCAACCCCAAGGCTTGAAAAAATGCGTTCACATTAGTCAGAATAGGATCATCTGGTTTCAAAGAAAACGCCCAATCCTGGGGATCGCCACGCAGCAAAGAGATGACAATTTTAACCTGCTGCGCGGAGCTCCCTGACGAGTTAGGTTTCAAGGCAAAAAATAATTTACAATTATTTTTGAAATTCAAAAATTTAGACCGATCCCCAAAAAATACATCAGGTGTAGGAATCTTTGGTTCAGCAGCATGTGAATGAGCAAGGTAGGCGGAAATTCCCCGCACTTCCGCAGCGAGCTGCTCCACACGATCAGACAATTGCTTTATCTCCATTGAGAGAAAAAAAAATTCCCCCTACGGCCTCAGAGATATAGAGGAAAAAATATACACACTTTTTTTTTTACAATTCTTTCCTGCTATTGAGTACCCTAGGATCTGCGGTATGGCGGGTGATTCTGTTATGAATGAGTCACCGTAGGAGGCAGACACAAAAATAGAAGCTACGTCCAGAAAACCAGAGAAGTTGGCAACTATCAGATTACAGACCCCTGAACCTATCAACACAACTAGCAGTAGCCGTGGGGGGTTCCTACGGTGCCCTAGACCCCTCGATCACAGTCGGAGAGCTAAATAGCCTAAAGACAGAAAAGGAAATCTAAACTGCCCCAGAGCAGACCCCAAAGTAAAAGGCAGCCCCCAACATATAATGACGGTGAAGCAAGATGAAAAAACACTCACACAGATAGAAAGATAGGCTGAGCAAACGATGGGGCCCAAGCTAAACTAAACAGGACAGGAAAGGACGGTTGCTGTCTGCAATCTGCCAAAAACCCTATCAAAGACATAAGCCAACAGCTATGGAAAAAGACACTGAAGCAGCTAGGCTTCAAAAACTATATCAGCACTCCGGTATTTTCAGAAGACAGAGCTAAAGCAATTCAGCTCACCCCAGCAGGGAATGGCAGAAATCCAGAAAAACAAAGCAAACAAGGTCAAAGCACAAATGCAAAAAGCAGCGCAGAAAAACTTATCTTTAGAAGAGCAGGAATTCAGACTGGTCTCCAAGGATCCCACAGAGAAATCACCCGCAGGGCAGGAGGGCGTCGGCAGCCTTATATCCAGTCCGTAACTCCACTCAGCCAGTCATCATTAGGCTCAGGTGCCTGATAATCAGGCTCACTACCTTTCCTTACCAGAAGAGGGAGTTCATCGGGCCTCAGTAGTGAAGGGGAAAATGAACTCACAACAGGTGGCCAGGGAAATGAAATCTTCCAGGTTTGTGGGAGTGTCTCGCCCGGCCAGCTCGTCCTTGATCTTACTTGAGAGACCCCTCCAAAAGGCACCCACAAGAGCCTCGTTATTCCAGCCCAGCTCCGAAGACAGGGTCCGAAAGCGGATGGCGTATTGTTCTACAGTAAGGGAGCCCTGGCAGAGATTTAAAAGAGCCTCAGTAGTGGACACCAAGCGACCAGGCTCATCAAACACCTTGCGGAATACTTCCAGAAACTTCTGGATACTGGAAACTACCGGGTCATCCCTCTCCCACAAAGGATTTACCCAAGCCAGAGCCTCGCCCTCAAGATGGGACACTATGAACGCCACCTTGGCGCGGTCAGTGGGATACTGCTGCGGCACCAGCTCAAAGTGCAACCTGCACTGATTTAGAAAACCCCGACATAGCTTAGGATCCCCGCTATACCTGGGAGGCTTTCCCAGGCGGGGAGGCGGAGATGAAACTGCGTCCCGAGGAAGGGCTGAAGCGGCCGCAGAGGACTGCAGAGCAAGCAGTCGATCATCAACGGAGGCCATGTACCCCAGGATGTGGGACTGAGCATCGCGCTGCTGCGCGAGCTCCTGCTGGAGACTGGCTAAGAGGGGAGCATGCCCTGGGTCAGAGGTCTGTAGGGCGGAGAGCCGGGTGTCCATCGATTTTATGAAGGACATTATCCGGGTCTGGTTCTCACGTAAAAAAAGCAGTTCCTTCTGCGTAGCGGCCGCGGCACCGGCGGGGTCCATGGCCTGGTGATACTGTGACGCTCAGGAGCAAACTACGTCCGAGAGTGGACCCTCTGGGTCACGGATCCGGAGCCCCTGGGCCGAGCACGCCAGGTGATGACCAATCCCTATACAGGGATCGTTAGGGGCAAGACCACAGGGGTCAGAACCGAGACAGCCGGTACCAAGAGGGACGGCTCAGGGAGAAGCCAGGCTCGAGGCAGGACAAGGAACTACGGACTAAGACAAGAGTACCTAGGTGGGAGTATCAGAGGAGGGAGGAACCCAGCAGAAAAGCCCGTGGGGAGACGGACAGACGAGGAAACCTTAGGGGAATTAAGCAACAGTGTCAGGACTGGAGTAGTCAGGGAGAGCAGAAGGACAGGGAACAGACCGGGGAAAGAATACCAGCAGGCAGGGACAGACAGGGAGGACAGAACGGACCAGGGGAAACGAGGCTAGGAAGAGGGACGGACACAACACAGAATAGATGCTGCGACGAGCACCAAGAAGTATCACAAGGAAATAGGAGTGAGGCCAGAACGGTGCGGGAGATCCACACAATCACCAGGCGCCCTCCTCCTAGGGAGGACGCCTGAAGTACCTTAGCGCCCAGAAGAGCTCCTCAAGCCCGGTCCCTCAGCGCCGCCCACGGCCAGACGCCGAGGACGGACGGGCGCGCGCCCGCAACCTAAGGCCGGTAAGTGCAGCAGGAGGGAAGGCAGGACAGGCGCGCGCACGGACGGTGGCGCGCAGGTGAGGAGAGGCTGTGGCAGCTGCCGCCGCTGATGGGGCATCGGCGGGCACGACCGCCGATGTCACAGCGTGCACATTAACCCTAAAACTAAGGTGCGATACCACTCACCACCACCGGGCAACTTAGAATGAAGGACACCACGTGTAATAATTCTAATGGCCACCGGGGGGCAATCAACCCACTTTGGCACAAAGCCAAAGGAAAAAAAGTTCACTTTGTGCATTTAAACTGTCAGATCCACCTTGGATCATGACAACAGCACTTGGTTGCTTAAACTTGGAAATGGTGAGCTGTCTAATGAACATAACCTTGGAGAGGATGTCATTGAAATTCCTCCAGACATGCTTTGCACTGGCTCTATAGTAACCGAGATCTTTGGAGACCATATTTGCATTGATGTTAATGACAAACAAAGCCACAACACTGCTGAATCACATGCTATACTATGTCCAAAAAATGATGACGTAGATTTTCTGAACTGTAAAGTAATGGATCGCATCAGTGGTGATTATACTGTATATATAAGAGATGATTCTGTCGATGCTGATGAGGCAGAGGAATGTGAAAACTACCCAGTTGAATTTTTAAACTCTCTGACACCATCAGGAATGCCATCACATCTCTTAAAACTTAAAATTGGCACCATTGTGATGCTATTAAGAAACCTAAACACCAAGAAAGGTCTCTGCAATGGCACTCGCCTCATTGTCACTGCCTTACTCTGCAACATCATACAGGCTAAAGTGATTACTGGCTCAGCTGAAGGAGACATTGTATTTATTCCACGCATCGATTTGTGTCCTTCAGAAACTGGGTTACCTTTTAAATTAAAACATCGACAGTTTCCTCTAAAACCTGCTTTTGCTATGACCATTAACAAATCCCAAGGACAGACCTTCAATCGAGTTGGCATTTTTTTGCCCGAACCTGTATTTGCCCATGGACAATTGTATGTTGCATTCTCCTGAGTAAAGCAACGCAGCAACGTTAGGGTCAAAGTGGTGGATACACCACTTCAAGGACAATTGCTACCTAATAGCCCAAAAATCTTCACTAGAAATGTCATTTACAAAAATGTCTTACTTTAAACTATTTAAGTTGGTCCTGGAATGGATATATAGATATATAAATGATAGTTACATTCTAAATAGATATAGATAATAGACTTCTAAGACTTCTATACATAGCTTGATATATGTTATATATATATAGATATTCTAAGCAGATAGATATCATACACTAATTATCTCTTTCACATATATGTCATAGACACATTTAAAACCATAGAAACATACATACGTATAGGTATATATAGATTAAAAAAAATAAAAATACAAAAACAAAAAAAATTTAAGGCACACATACGTAGATTTCAACTACATAGCTAACACATACCTACATAACTTGGGTAATAATAATTAAATTTTTAGTTATTTATAGAGTACTATTATTTCAATAGCACTTTACATACAGTTGTGGCCAAAAGCATTGACACCCCTGCAATTCTGTCAGATAATACTCAGTTTCTTCCTGAAAATGATTGCAAACACAAATTCTTTGGTATTATTATCTTCATTTAATTTGTCTTAAATGAAAAAACACAAAAAGAATTGTCCTAAAGCCAAATTGGATATAATTCCACACCAAACATAAAAAAGAGGGTAGACAAAAGTATTGGCACTGTTCGAAAAATCATGTGATGCTTCTCTAATTTGTGTAATTAACAGCACCTGTAACTTACCTGTGGCACCTAACAGGTGTTGGCAATAACTAAATCACACTTGCAGCCAGCTGACATGCATTAAAGTTGACTCAACCTCTGTCCTGTGTCCTTGTGTGTACCACATTAAGCATGGAGAAAAGAAAGAAGACCAAAGAACTGTCTGAGGACTTGAGAAACCAAATTGTGAGGAAGCATGAGCAATCTCAAGGCTACAAGTCCATCTCCAAAGACCTGAATGTTCCTGTGTCTACCATGCGCAGTGTCATCAAGAAGTTTAAAGCCCATGGCACTGTGGCTAACCTCCCTAGATGTGGACGGAAAAGAAAAATTGACAAGAGATTTCAACGCAAGATTGTGCGGATGTTGGATAAAGAACCTCGACTAACATGCAAACAAGTTCAAGCTGCCCTGCAGTCCAAGGGTACAACAGTGTCAACCCGTACTATCCGTCAGCGTCTGAATTAAAAGGGACTGTATGGTAGGAGACCCAGGAAGACCACACTTCTTACCCCGAGACATAAAAAAGCCAGGCTGGAGTTTGCCAAAACTTACCTGAAAAAGCCTAAAACGTTTTGGAAGAATGTTCTCTGGTCAGATGAGACAAAAGTAGAGCTTTTGGGGCAAAGGCATCAACATAGAGTTTACAGGAGAAAAAAAGAGGCATTCAAAGAAAAGAACACAGTCCCTACAGTCAAACATGGCGGAGGTTCCCTGATGTTTTGGGGTTGCTTTGCTGCCTCTGGCACTGGACTGCTTGACCGTGTGCATGGTATATGAAGTCTGAAGACTACCAACAAATTTTGCAGCATAATGTAGGGCTCAGTGTGAGAAAGCTGGGTCTCCCTCAGAGGTCATGGGTCTTCCAGCAGGACAATGACCCAAAACACACTTCAAAAAGCACTAGAAAATGGTTTGAGAGAAAGCACTGGAGACTTCTAAGGTGGCCAGCAATGAGTCCAGACCTGAATCCCATATAACACCTGTGGAGAGATCTAAAAATGGCAGTTTGGAGAAGGCACCCTTCAAATATCAGGGACCTGGAGCAGTTTGCCAAAGAAGAATGGTCTAAAATTCCAGCAGAGCATTGTAAGAAACTCATTGATGGTTACAGGAAGCGGTTGGTCGCAGTTATTTTGGCTAAAGGTTGTGCAACCAAGTATTAGGCTGAGGGTGTCAATACTTTTGTCTGGCCCATTTTTGGAGTTTTGTGTGAAATGATCAATGTTTTGCTTTTTGCTTCATTCTCTTTTGTGTTTTTTCATTTAAGACAAATTAAATGAAGATAATAATACCAAAGAATTTGTGTTTGCAATCATTTTCAGGAAGAAACTGAGTATTATCTGACAGAATTGCAGGGGTGTCAATACTTTTGGCCACAACTGTACATCAGTAATACTGTCCCTCTTGAGGCTCACTATGTAAATATCCTATCCACATAAAAACATAGGTGTGATACAGTAATATTGAGAATTATGTGTAAATGTAACAAACATTAAGTATAAGAGGGGAGATGTGTATCATCAAAATTCTTTCATTTGGTGATATGAACCCGGATGTCAAGGTCCAGCATCATATTTTCTGCTGAGATATGTAATTTCCTCTTTTAACAGGACTGGGTTTTTGTGAACAGCTAAAGAGATAGGCGGGATGGCTGTTCACCACATCTCCTTCTCAAGGTGTGCTGCTCACAGTGCCGCACAACACATGGACAACGCTACATCACTATCCTCCCGATGCGATAGCATCGGGCCTTAATCTAGTGTTTGTATAAGTGTCTGTGTACGTACGTTACATGTGTATGTATGTGTATACTATGTGTATATAAAGTGTGTGTGTGTATATACGGTATAGTTATGTACAGTGTATGTATCTATGGTATGTATATGTGTGTATGTATGATATATCTGTGTATATGTATGTGTGGTATATGTATTGTATGTGTATGTATGTACTGTATATATGTGTTTGTGTGTATGTATGGTGTATGTATGTTATGTGTATGTCTGTGTAAGCATATACGGTATATGTATGTGTATCTGTGTGTATGTATGGTGTGTGTATGTATCTATAGTATATGTGTGTATGTACGATATATCTCTGTGTATGCATGTACTGTATATAAGTGTTTATCTGTGGGTATGTATGGTGTATGTATGTTATGTGTATGTTTGTGTATGCATGTACTGTATATGTGTGTATATATGGTGTGTATATATGTATGCAAGTACGGTATGTGTGTGTGTGTGTATGTACGGTATATGTATGCATGATGTATGTGTGATCCAGCAGATCATGGATAACTTGCTGATTACTGGGGATTCAACTACTGGGCCCCCAGCTCTATTCATTATCTATAGAGCTGCTGAGCACTGTGCTCGGCTATTTCCATCAGTTCCATAGACAATGAATAGAGCAGAAACCAGATGATACAGGAACCAGGCATAAAATGTAATATATACATTGTTGGGCTCTCCCACGAGGAGTCACTCTGCACACTTTCTGTCATGTGCCAACTAAAGTGTCAACCATGTCTGCAGTGTTCTAGTCACTGACATAGCGGACACTAGTTGTCACCTGACTGCAAGACTGACTGCGCTGGAGCCAGCAGAACTGCATGATAACGGATATATATATTTATGTATTACACACACACAGTATATATATATATATATATCCATCCCAGTGAAAAAATATAAATAAATAAATTTTTTAGATGTGTGGGGGCCCAAATATAACTTTTGCTATTGGGCCTTGTGATTGCAATGTACGCCCCTGCTTGTAGGGCAGTAATAATGAGGGCAATCTGCCTTGTTTCTCGGAGCCTGAGGCTCCAGGGGTCTCATTGCCAGATTGCTCTCCTCATAAGAAACGTAGCGGGCAGGGAGGGGGGCCCAGACACATTTCTTGCACAGGGGCCCCAAGCTGTCAGTGTCCGCCCCTGCCTCTGAGTGAGGCAGAAAGATTTCCCAGTGAGCACCATATCGTTCTTGTGGAAAGACAGCCGGGATATCATATAGAGAATCAGAGCAGGGGAGACTCAGTACCGCAGAATCTCCCTGCTCCTTGCTTTAACTCCTGAGGTTTCAGCTTCATCCAGAGGAGAGACTACAGAGACTGCAAGTGCTGCTGTTGTTGGTGCCAACGTGGGAGAAAGAGACACTTCAATCAAGCTTTCCCCGGACTGATAAGTTACAATAATCCCAGTTTAACTGTTTCAACGCTTCATAACTGTTTAATAGCTTTCTTTAGTCTATGTTGCTGTTTTACTGTTTATTCTGTCACATACAACCCCCCACTGCTTCTCCCTGCATGGAGAGTAAAGTCCCTCAAAATGATCTTTAACTCTTGGTCTGTCTCGGATCCATGGCGACATCCTCAGTACCTGCATTTTATTACATTTACACGCAGTGACAGTTTAAATGCATAACTGGCATAGTCTGTAATGATGCGGGAACTGACATCCTGCCATGACGGACGATGCCCGTCACTGGAAGTTAAGGAGTTAAGGTAATACATTATGTAATGGAGGATATACATTGAGTCATCAATGACCATGTAAATTATTGCACTAAAGGAGTCACTTATTGTATAAAAACTCCATGTAAAAAGCAATATGTGGACAGAAGAAAACGTGACTTAAGAGTAAAGGTCTATTTACACTGATGAATAATCTGTCAGATCCTAATCCTATTGATCAATCCATTCACAATAACTGTGTAGTGTGAAAGGATTGAACGACTGAAAGGTGTCCAAAAACACTGCTTATTCAACCTTTATTCTGCACAATTTTCAAAAGGAAATATGAGAAACATCCACTGTCTAGACATTATAGAGAATAAAACATACAGTGGGGGAAATAATTATTTGATCCCTTGCAGATTTTGTAAGTTTGCCCACTGACAAAGACATGAACAGTCTATAATTTTAAGGGTAGGCTAATTTTAACATTGAGAAATATAATATAAAAAAAAAACATAAAATCACATTATATAAATTATATAAATTTAGTTGAATTTTGCAGTGAGAAATAAGTGTTTGATCCCTCTGGCAAACAAGATTTAAGCTCTGTGGGAAATGCGTTCCTGCAAACAGCAGTACTAGTACGGCACACTGATCGCGCGGCCTCACGCGCGATCAGCACCGATCATGGGAACTTAACCCCTCTGATGCCGCTGTCAGTAGTAACAGCAGCACAGAGAAGCATCGCGCAAGGAGGGGGCTACCTGCGTGCTTCCGTCAGGACAACACGATACGATCGCTTTGTCCTGATGGTCTTCAAGGAGAACCACCGTCTCAAAGATGGCCGCAGGGTCCTCCGGGGTCCTGGAAGGGGGATTGTGAACGCTTGCTGAGAGCAGGTGCTGGCATGCCTCCTTACCTGCCTGTCAGATCGCTGATCTAATGCTCTGCAGTGCAGAGTATCAGATCAGCGATCTGATGCTATATAGTAATGTCCCATACTGGGACAATGTAAAAAAGTATAAAAAAAAATTAAAAAAAATAGTGTAAAATTATTTTTTTAAAAATTCCTAAATAAAGAAAAAAAATATTTTTCCAATACGTTTATTTATGTAAATAAAAAAACAAGCAATAAAAGTATACATATTTGGTATTGCAGCGTCTGTAACGGCCCGCTGTCCCACTAGTTAACCCCTTCAGTGAACACCGTAAAAAAATAAATAAAAAACAAGGCAAAAAACAATGCTTTATCATCATGCCGCTGAACAAAAAGTGCAATGAAACGTGATTAAAAAGACGGATGTAAATAAATATGGTACCGCTGAAAACGTCATCCTGTCTCGCAAAAAACAAGCGTCCACACAGCCCCAACAGCAGAAAAATAAAAAAGTTACAGCTCTCAGAAAAAAGCGATGCAAAAATTATTTTTTCTATAAAATAGTTTTTATTATGTAAAAGCGCCAAAACACACAAAAATATAAATAAATGAGGTATAACTGTAATCATACTGACCTGAAGAATAAAGCTGCCTTACCAATTTTACCACACACGGAACGGTATAAAGGAAAAAAAAGCAATTCCTGAATTGCTGATTTTTGTTCATTTCGTCTCCCAAAATCAGAATGGAAAGCGATCAAAAAATGTCATGTGCCCGAAAATTGTACCAACAGAAACAACAGCTAATCCAGCAAAAAACAAGCCCTCACATGACTCTGTTGGCGGAAATATGGAAAAATTATAGCTCTCAAAATATGGTGACACAAAACCTAGTTTTCGCAATAAAAAGCGTCTTTTAGTGTGACAGCAGCCAAACATAAAAACCCGATTTAAATCTGGTATCACTATAATCGCACCGACCTGAAGAATAAAGTCGCCTTATCACTTATACCACACGAGAAACAGCGTAAAAATGAATAAAACCAATTCTTCACATGCTGTTGATTTTCTTATTCTGCCTCCTGTGAGAATCATGTGGGAATAGTGGATGAGGGCAGGTATATCTCGCCCAGATACCTTTCCTATGTGGCCTAGTCTGGTCAGTATCTCACCTGGTTACTAATGAATTATGGGAGGCGGATATAAAAGGATGCCAAGTGGTTGTATGAGTGTCTCAGCCTGGGGACACAGAGAGCCTGTCTGTGTGAGAGACACACGTGAATGAAAGCAGTGCCCATGGTAACTGTGGTTTAGCTGAACGGGAGAAGCCAGCCAGTTGGTAGTTAGGTTGTACCTTGTTTAGTTAGTGCCGGACAGGCAAGGATTTGTTTTATGTTTTTTTTCCTTTATGCATTGCTTTCCCCTTTAATAAACCTGACCCAGTGTCAGTTATACCCGGAACATGGCTGTGCGCCTGAGTTTCATGCTGAACGCACGTGACCTTTGACCCCAGCAAAGGCCATCCCGGAGTGTTTTATCACACTCCCAAAGACTGCAGTAAGGTTTGGCACACATTTATCCTGCGCTCTGCGCTGAGTGCCTACACCAGGGTTTTCTTGTAAGGCTGTGTGTCCATGTTGCGTTTTTTAAGCATTTCCGCCACTGCAGAAACGCTTAAAAAGTGCTTTAAAAATGCATTCCCATGCAATCCTATGGGATTCCGCAGTTGCTGTGCCTATGCAATTGATTTTTCCGCTGCGGAATCGCATAGCGGTAAAATCCACAGCATGTCCATTATTTCTGCGGAATCACGGCGATTTACGCATGTGGCTATGCCCACCATGCGTGAAGTGAGCGCTTCATGTGCAGATGGTACCCTAGGTCTGGAGGAGAGGATACTCTCCTCCATGCCTGGGTACCATAATCCTCTAAAAAATAGAATTAAAATAAAAAATACCTGTCGGCTCCCGGAATCCTCCCGCCTCTCAGCCACGCTGACAGCATCTTCCGTTCCCAGGGATGCATTGCGCGAATCACCTGAGATGATGTAGCGGTCATGTGACCATGATGTCACAAAAGTCCTTTGCGCAAAGCATCCCTGGGAACGGAAAGTACTGGGAGCACCGCTGAGGACATCGGGGGCCGTCAGAATACCAAATTTTTTATTTTTTTTAATTATTTTTAACATTCTCTCTTTTACTATTGATGCTGCCTATGCAGCATCAATAGTAAAAAGTTAGTCACACTTGTCAAACACTATGCTTGACAAGTGTGACCAACTTGTCAATCACGTTTCCAAGCGATGCTTCAAATCGCTTGGAAAAGCGCAAGCATTCTGCAAGCTAAAAATGCCTGCAAAACGCTTGTGTTTTGTAGGAAAACGCATGCGAATTCCGCATGCATTTTACTCGCAGCAGGGAGTTGAGGAAATGCGGCGGACATTTCCACAGCATTTCTGCAATGTGGGCACATAGCCTAAAACTCTGAAATATGTGATTCAAACAGAACCCCTGGCAGAAAATTCCCTATAATGAGGCAGATGGAGGCACTGTGGAGATGTTTTTCTATTTGGAGTTTTATTGGCCAGATTTTGGCTGTTTTCAATCATTTAACATGAAGGATTTTTGGCCATTTGCTATACAGACTGAGTGTGTGTCATCTGAATCTGATAGGAAGTTCTATTGATTTATATATTGGTCATTGCAATCTGTAAAGATATCCAACTGTTTGTGTCATAAGTTGCACGATTGGGTGCAGCAATTTGTATATATACTGTGTGGCTTGTAGCATTTTATGTAATCTATGCACTGGGGTTTTTGGATTTTAAGTAATTGTATATGGACATGCTGGTCTGTGGTATACTGCTCTGCTTTTTTACCTGTGTATCTTGGCTGTATTAATTTTGGGTATGGCTATATTGATAATTGATTCCTTGATAATTTGAGGTATTACATATATGCTTTTTATTATCTATTAAGCTCCTTATAACAAAAGGGAATTTTTTATATACTAGTTCCACAGGAGTTAATTAGATCAGTTTAGTGACTAGAGTTTAGTATATATCTCCTTGAAGAAAATGGCCATTCAGCTATAATACAGGCCATCTGAAGAAGAAAGAACTTTGACCATCTACAATTCAAGTCAAGAATCAGAATTTAGAATCATAGAATCGTAGAGTTGGAAGGGACCTCCTGGGCCATCTGGTCCAACCCCCTGCTCAAAGCAGGATTCGCTAAATCATCCCAGTCAGATGTCTGTCCAGCCTCTGTTTGAAGAATTCCATTGAAGGAGAACTCACCACTTCTCATGGCAGCTTGTTCCACTCATTGATCACTCTGTCAAAAAGTTTTTTCTATTATCTAATCTGTGTCTCCTCCCATTCAGTTTCATCCCATTGCTTCTAGTCTTTCCTTGTGCAAATGAGAATAAAGTTGATCCTTCTACAATGTGACAGCCCTTTAGATATTTGTAGACAGCTATTAAGTCTCCTCTCAGTCTTCTCTTTTGCAAACTAAACATTCCCAAATCCTGCAACCTTTCCTCATAAGACAGGGTTTGCAGACCGGTCACCATTCTGGTCGCTCTTTTCTGAACTTGCTCCAGTTTGTTGATGTCTTTTTTAAAATGTAATCCCAAAACTGGACACAATATTCCAGATGAGGTCTGACCAAAGAGGAGTAGAGGGAAATAATGACTTCACGTGATCTAGACTGTATGCTTCTGTTAATACATCCTAGAATTGCATTTGCCTTTTATGCTGCTGCATCACACTGTTGACTCATATTCAGTCTGTGATCTATTAGTATACCCAAGTCTTTTTCACATGTGCTGTTGCTTAGCCCTATTCCTCCCATTCTGTATATGCTTTTTTCATTTTTATTGCCCAGATGTAGTACTTTGCATTTTTCCCTGTTAAAAACCATTCTGTTAGTTGCTGCCCACTTCTCCAGTTTATTTATATCTTTTTGAATCCTCTCTCTCTCTTCTCTAGTATTAGCTATCCTTCCTAGCTTTGTGTCATCAGCAAATTTAATCAGTTTACCCTCAATTCCTTCATCTAAATCGTTGATAAAGATGATGAACAATACAGGGCCCAGGACAGAGCCCTGTGGTACCCCACTTGAGACATTCTTCCAACTGGATGTGCAGCCATTTACGACCACTCTTTGGGTCCGATCACTAAGCCAGTTATGAATCCACCTAACAGTTGCCTTGTCCATTCCATACTTAGTCATTTTTTCAATAAGAATGGTATGAGATACTTTGTCAAATGCTTTGCTGAAGTCAAGATATACTATATCTACAGCATTTCCTTGATCGAGCCAATCAGTGATTCCGTCATAGAAGGAAATTAAGTTAGTCTGACATGACTTATTAGTTACAAACCCATGCTGACTCTGTTTAATCACTTCATTCTTATCCAGGTACTGACATACATGTTGTTTAATTATTTGTTCAAAGATCTTTCCTGGTATAGAAGTCAGACTCACCGGCCTATAGTTGCCTGGGTCCACCTTCTTCCCCTTTTTGAAGATAGGAACAACATTTGCTCTTCTCCAGTCTTCTGGGACTTCTCCTGTTCTCCAAGAATTTTCAAAGATTATGGAGAGGGATTCAAAAATTTCTTCTGCTATCTCCTTCAGTACTCTGGGGTGTAATTCATCTGGACCTGGAGACTTGAATTCATTTAGGTTAGCTAAGTGTTTCCTCACTATATTTCTGTTTATAGATATCCTGGATTCTTCTATTCCCTTAATAGGACAGTGAAGAACAGTTGATGTTACATTTCCTTTCTGAGAGAAAACAGATGCAAAATAGGAATTTAAAAGTTCGGCCTTCTCAACATCCTGTCTTACCATTTCATCATTTTCATCCTGTAAAAATCCTATAGCATCTTTGACTTTTCTTTTACTTTTGACATATCCCCAAAATCCTTTATTATTGCTTTTGACATCTCTTGCAAGCCTCAATTCATTGTCAGCTTTAGTAATCTGATTTGTGCCCTGCAGGTTCTGCAGACAGCATTATATTCTTCTTTAGATATGCCTCCCGCTTTCCATTTTATAAACATTTTTTTCTTCCTATTTAGCATGTGCTTAAGTTCTGTGTTCATCCATCCTGGCTTCCTTAAATGCTTCCTATTCTTCCCTCTTTTCGGAATTGTTAACAATTGTGCTTTGAGAATTTCATTTTTCAAGATTTCCCATCCTTCCTGGACATTTTTGTCTTTAAGGATATCCAGCCATTGGATCCCTCCAATTCCCTTTCTGAATCCCTTAAAATCTGCCTTTCTGAAATCTAACCTTGACATCTGAGTCTTCACAGGTCTTCCTCCTCTAGTTATCCAAAATTCTAAAATAGCATGGTCGCTACCTCCTAGGGTCTCAGCCACTTTTACCTCCTCAACCATTTCCTCCCTGTTTATAAGGATTAGATCCAAGGTAGCAGTTCCCCTTGTTTTCTCCCCTACCTTTTGGAAGATAAAGTTGTCAGCAAGAGAGGATAAGAATTTCCTTGACCTGTTAGTTTTGCCTGAGAGAGATTCCCAACAAATGTCTGGATAGTTGAAATCACCCATGAAAACTATGTCATATTTTTTGGAGAACTTGGCCATTTGATGCATAAAGAGTTCATCCATATCTTCAGCTTGCACAGGCGGCCTGTAGTAAATGCCTACAATGGTGTCCTTTCCATTGTTCTGCCCTTGTATTCTTACGCAAAGTTTCCACAGAACTCCCAGTCTCTGAAGCTTCAATCTCTGTGCAGATATACGCGTTTCTAACATACAATGCGACACCTTCTCCTCGTTTATCAAGTCTGTTTCTTGCAAATAAGTTGTATCCTTCTAGTCTTGTATTCCAATCATGTGTATTGTCCCACCAAGTTTCAGTGATTCCAATGACATCATATTTCTTTTCCTGTGTTAGTAGTTCCAATTCTCCTTGTTTGTTGCCCATGCTTTGTGCATTAGTATAGAAACATTTGTTTGTTATTGGTTTCTCTTTCTCCAATATTTTTATTAATTACCGTATTTTTCGGACTATAAGACGCACCGGACCATAAGACGTACCCTTATTTTCAGAAGGAAAATAGGGAAAAAAATAATAATGTGTCAAATGGGGGTCCGTCTTACAGTCCGAATTCAGCTTACCTGGGAAGGGATCCGGCACAGGTGGAGAAGTAGTCACAGGGATCATTCAGTGGTCCAGGCTCGTGCGGTGGCGGCGGCTCTGTGCTGTGGCAGCTGCGCTGGGGCGGGTGGGCTGTGCTGGGGCAGCTGTGCTGGGGTAGGGGCAGCTGTGCTGGGGCATGGGCAGCTGTGGCAGGGGCAGCTGTGCTGGGGCAGGGGCAGCTGTGGCAGGGGCAGCTGTGCAGGGGCAGCTGTGCTGGGGCAGGGGCAGCTGTGGCAGGGGCAGCTGGGCTGGGGCAGGGGCAGCTGTGCTGGGGCAGGGGCAGCTGTGGCAGGGGCAGCTGTGCTGGGGCAGCTGTGGCAGGGGCTGCTGGGGCAGGGGCAGCTGTGGCAGGGGCAGCTGTGCAGGGGCAGCTGTGCTGGGGCAGGGGCAGCTGTGGCAGGGGCAGCAGAGGCAGGGGCAGCTGTGCTGGGGCAGGGGCAGCTGTGGCAGGGGCAGCTGTGCAGGGGCAGCTGTGGCAGGGGGGCTCTGCGGTGGTGGCAGCGGGCGGTGCGGTGCGGTGGTGGCAGCGGGCTGTGCTCCGGTGCAGGGGCGGCGGCTCCGCCGGCGTTTCTTCGCAGCCCGGAGGCCCCCGCACACCCCTTGCTGGGCGCCGCCATGTTGCAGTGGCCTCCGGGAGCATGGACGCCGGCAAGATGGCCGCAGGTCCGGGGACGGCGCATGCGCAGCTTCAGATCTCGTGCCAAACTTTTCGGATTTTGGCGCGCACGGCGCACCGTCAAAAGTGCGCAGCGCAGGTCAAAGCGCAACTAGCGCATGGCCTGCGCACGATCGGCGCACCCTATGCTAAAGATAAGGTGCGCCGATCGCAGGCGCCGCCGTCCGCTAGGAGGCGGCGCTACAAGGAAGGGGCGGGCACGCCGGGCAGAGAGCCGGATCGGGGGCGGAGCTACCCCCGGCCGTGCGTGCGCATAAAATGCGCTAATGTGAAACCGGCCTTATGTGACACAAAGTGGTTACTAAATAACATTTCCCACATGTGTACCTTATATCAGCACAATTTTGGAAACAAAACTTTTTTTTGTTAGGAAGTTATAAGGGTTAAAAGTTGACCAGTCATTGCTCATTTTTACAACCAAATTTACAAAACCATTTTTTTTAGGGACCACCTCACATTTGAAGTCACTTTGAGGGGTCTATATGGCAGAAAATACCCCAAAGTGATGCCATTCTAAAAGCTGCACCCCTCAAGCTACTCAAAACTACATTCAAGAAGATTATTAACCATTCAGGTGCTTCACAGGCACTAAAGCAACGTGGAAAGAAAAAATGGACATTTTAATTTTTCCAACAAAAATTTTCTTTTAGCATCAATTTTTTCATTTTCACATGGGCAACAGGATAAAATGGATCCTAAAATTTGTTGGGCAATTTCTCCTGAGTACACAGATACCTCATATGTGGTCATAAACCACTGTTTGGGTGCATGGCAGGGCTCAGAAGGGACGCCATTTGACTTTTTGAATGGAAAACCTGCTGGAATATTTAGCGGTTGCCATGTCGCGTTTGGAGAGCCCCTGTGTGCCTAAACATTGGAGCTCCCCCACAAGTGACCCCATTTTGGAAATTAAACCCCCCAAGGAACTTATCTACATGCATAGTGATCACTTTGAACCCCCAGGTGCTTCACAAACTGATCCGTAAAAAAAAACTTTTTTTTTTTACAAAAATTTTCTTTTAGCCTCAGTTTTTTCATTTTCACATGGGCAACAGGATAAAATGGATGCTAAAATTTCTCCTGAGTGCACAGAGATACCTCATATGTGGTCATAAAGCACTGCTTGGGTGCACGGCAGGGTCCGGAAGGGAAGGAGCACTATTTGACTTTTCGAATGGAAAATTAGCTCCAATCGCTATCGGACAGCATGTCGTGTTTGGAGAGCCCGTGTGCCTAAACATTGGAGCACCCCCACAAATGACCCCATTTTGGAAACTAGACCCCCTAAGGAACTTATCTAGATGCATAGTGAGCACTTTGAACCCCCAAGTGCTTCACAAAAGTTTATAACGCAGTGCCATGACAATAAAAACTATTTTTTTCCTCAAAAAATTATTTTTTAGTGCACAATTTTTTATTTTCACAAGGGTACCAGGAGAAACTGGACCCCAAAAGTTGTTGTCCAGTTTGTCCTGAGTACGCTGGTACCCCATATGTGGGGGGGGACCACTGTTTGGGCACACGTCGGGGCTCGGAAGGGAAGTAGTGACAATATGAAATGCTGACTTTGATGGAATGGTCTGCAGGCGTCATGTTACATTTGCAGAGCCCCTGGTGTACCTAAACTATGGAACCTCCCCACAAGTGACCCCATTTTGGAAACTAGACACCCCAAGGAACTTATCTAGATGTGTAGTGAGCACTTTGAACCCCCAAGTGCTTCACAGAAGTTTATAACGCAAAGCTGTGAAAATAAAAAATCATTTTTTTCCCTCAAAAAATGATTTTTTAGCTCGCAAATTTTTATTTTCACAAGGGTAACAGGAGAAATTTGACCCCAAAAGTTGTTGTCCAGTTTGTCCTGAGTACGCTGGTACCCCATATATGAGGGGAGAACCATTGTTTGGGCACACGTAAGGGCTCAGAATGGAAGTAGTGACGTTTTGAAATGCAGACTATGATGGAAAGGTCTGCGGTCGTCGTTACGTTTGCAGAGCCCCTGATGTGCCTAAACAGTAGAAACCCCCACAAGTGACCCCATTTTGGAAACAAGACCTTCCAAGGAACTTATCTAGATGTCTGGTGAGCACTTTGAACCCACTAGAGCTTCACAGAAGTTTATAACGCAGAGACGTGAAAATAAAAAAATCATTTTTTTCCCACAAAAATAATTTTTTAGCCCCCAATTTTTTATTTTCCCAAGGGTAACAGGAGAAATTAGACCACCAATGTTGTTGTGCAATTTTTCCTGAGTACGCTGATACCCCATATGTTGGGGTAAACCACTGTTTGGGCACACGTCGGGGCTTGGCAGGGAGGGAGCACCGTTTGACTTTTCGAACGCAAAATTGGCTGGAATCAATGGTTGCACCATGTCACGTTTGGAGACCCCCTGATGTGCTTAAACAGTGAAAACCCCGCAATTCTAACTCCAACCCTAACCCCAAAACACTCCTAACGACAGCGCTAACCTCAACACATCCCTAATCCCAACCTTAACCATAACCTAACCCCAACACACCCCTAACCCTATCCCTAACCTTAACTCCAACCCTAATTCCAACCCTAACCCTAATTCCAAACCTAAACCTAGTTTTAATGCTAACCCTAATTCTAACCCTGACCCTAATTCCACTCTAACCCTAATTCCACCCTAAGCCTAACTCCAACCCTAACCCTAGCCCTATTTCCAACCTTAACCCTAACGGAAAAATAAAAATAATTTCTTTTTTTTATTACTTGATCCTGCCTATGGGGGTGAAAAGGGGGGGTTTATTTACTTTTCATTCTATTTTGATCACTGTGAGAGTTTATCACATTGATCAAAATGAATGAATGAATCTGCAGCCGGCGGGCACACTGCGCATGCGCCCGCCATTTTCCAAGATGGCGGTGCCCATGGTCCGGGACCGTGGGACACCGGGAGCCACAGCGGCACTCGGTAAGTACCGGGGGGTGGGAGGGGGGTAATTGGAAGGTGGGGGGAGCGGAGGGATGGCGGGGGGAGCAGATAATGACAGCGGCGGCACATCGCCGCTGTCATTCAGTGGCGGGAGCAGATCTCCCCCGTTAACCGGTGGGGGGGTCGGATCACGATCTCCAGCCATGTCCGATGCTACTGCAGCATCGGCCATGGCTAGATTGTAATATTTCATCAATTTTCATTGATGAAATATTACTATCGCTCTGATTGGCTGTTTCACTTTTAACAGCCAATCAGAGCGATCGTAGCCACGTGGGGGCGAAGCCACACCCCCTGTGGTGAAGAACAAAGCCCCCTGTATCTGCGGGTCGGGTGACCTTTTAGTGACCCCGGTCACCCGACCCGCATGGGGGGCTTTAAAGTCATGATGCCACATAGGCGTCACTGGTCAGATTGGCACCGACTTTCATGACGCCTATGTGGCGTCATTGGTCGTGAAGGGGTTAATTGATAAAATAGGGTCACTTATGGGGGGGTTCTGGCACCTCAAAGGCTCTGTTAATGTAACATGGCACCCTTAAACAAGTGCAGCAAAATCTGCACTGTAATATGGTGCTACTTCCCTTCTGAGCTTTGTACTGTGACTCAAAAGTAGTTTTCAATCACATATGAGGTATCTGTGAATGCAGGATTAATTGCACAACAAAGTTTGGGGTCCATTTTCTCCTTTTGCCCTTGTGAACATACAAAGTTTTTAGTTAAAATGATTTTTTTTGGTAAAAAATTTTTTTTTTAATTTTCACAGCTTAACTTTATAAACTTCTGTGAAGCACCTGGGGGTTCAAGGTGCTCAAAACACATCTAAATAAGGTCCCAAATGGGTCTAGATCCAAAATTTGTTGGGGGTTTCCACTGTTTAGGCACATCAGGGGCTCTTCAAACGTGACCTAGTGTCCGCTAATTATTCCATCAAATTTTGCATTCAAAAAGTCAAATGGCGTTCCTTCCCTTCCAAGCTCAGCCGTGCGCCCAAACAGTAGTATTCCCCCACATATGGGGTATCGACGTACTCAGGAAAAATCGCTCAACAAATTATAAAGAGCAATTTCTGGTGTTACTCTACGCTATAAACTTCTGTGACGCACCTGTGGGTTCAAGGTGCTCAAGTTCCAGAAAGGGTCTACATCCAAAATGGTGTCATTTGTTGGGGGGTTTCCACTGTTTAGGCATATCAGGGGCTCTTCAAACGCCACATGGCATCCGCTAATTATTTCAACAAATTTTGCATTTAAAAAAGTCAAATGGCGCTCCTTCCATTCCAAGCCCTACTGTGTGCCCAAACAGTAGATTTCCCCAACATATGGGGTTATCAGCTTGCTCAGGAGAAATTGCACAACAAAATGTATGGTCCATTTTCTCCTGTTACCTTTGCGAAAGTAAAAGAAATTAGGTCTAAAGGAAAATTTTTGTGAAAGAAAAGTAAATGTTTATTTTTTCCTTCCACATTCCAAAAAATCCTGTGAAGCACTTGAAGGGTTAATAAACTTCTTGAATTTAGTTTTGAGTACCTTGAGGAGTGCAGTTTTTAGAATGGTGTAATTTTTGGGTATTTTCTGTCATATAAGCCCCTCAAAATCACTTCAAGTGTGAGGTGGTCCCTGAAAAAATGGTTTTGCAAATTTTGTTGTAAAATTGAGAAATCTCTGTCCAACTTTTAACTCTCATAACTTCCTAATAAAAAAAATTATGTTTCCAAAATTGTGCTGATGTAAAGTAGACATGTGGGAAATGTTATTTATTATCTATTTTCTGTGATAGGACTCTCTGATTTAAGGGCATAAAAATTTCGCCAAATTTTCATTTTTTTCACAAATAAACACAAGTCACATCAATTAAATTTTACCACTATCATAAAGTACAATGTGTCACAAGAAAACAGTCTCAGAATCACAGGGATCCGTTGAGGAGTTCCAGAGTTATGACCTCAGTGACAGTGATCAGAATTGCAAAAAACTGGCCTGGTCAGGAAGGTGAAAACAGGCTTCTGGGTGAAGGGGTTAATACTTGGTGGCAAAACCCTTTTTGGCAAGCAGAGCAGTCAGACATTTTTTTGTAGTTGATGATGAGGTTTGTGCACATGTCAGGAGGAATTGTGATCCACTCCTCTTTGCAGATCATCTCTAAATCATTAAGATATTGAGGGTGTTGCTTGGCAACTCAGAGTTTCAACTTCCTCCCAGGGCTGTGGAGTCGGAGTCGTGGAGTCGGAGTTAGTTTTGGTTGGAGTCGGAGTCGGTACATTTCCAGCTTTAAAAAAAATGTATTAATATTTCATAATTGAACTTTCATATGAATTTTATAAATGTTACTCAAATATATATGTTCTATCAAACTATGAACAACAGTGATAAGCAGTTCTGCTGGAGATAGAGACATTTCTTACTTCTTGTGTGTCACTGTTCTCCACTGCCCTTATCTAATCTTATACTTGGTTAACCTCATGCTGCCCCAACCCCCCTACTTACAATGTATGAAACTGAAAGTGAAAATGTGTTGCAAATTCTTAGTAGTAAAGCTCCTCCTCTAGACTAGATCATACTAGGTGTGCGTCTTCCAAGCATCTCACAGCTGCCTGCTACTCAGAAGAGGAAGACTGTAAGAAGTATTATCCTTTCAACAAACTTTGCATCAGTTAACTGTGAGTACATGAGGAATAATAACAGTATTACTGACCACTATATCAGTTGTACGACCTGGCAATAATTTTGTACAATTGTTTTTAGGAAAAACAATTGTCATTTGGATTGTGAATGCAGAATTAAAAACCTGAGAATGTCAAAGAAGCATCACATTAAATCAGCTGTATCTGAACATTTCACCATCACTCAAGATAGAAAACATTATGTCTGTCAGTGTATGACAAATGATCCAGACGAAAACAAATGCTGTGAAGCCAAGATGAGTGCATATTCAGGCAAAGATAAAAATGCTCCTACCAGAGCTTCTAATCTAAAGAGACATTTACAGCGCTTTCATCCAGAAGTACTGAAAGTAGTGGATGAGAAAGACTGCATCCAAACCAATGAACCAGTGCCCAGCTCTTCCAGCCAAACAAAGGAGCAGAGAACTTTGCAGCCATCAGTTGCAAGATATTTTGTCAGTGACAAAGTTACTGTGACAATGACAGTAGATACATTTAAAAAACAGATCATAGAGCTTGTTGTAAAGGATAGTGTGCCTATTTCATTATTTTCACGACCAGCTTTTATGTGTCTGAATGGGGAAATGGCCCGCAAGCTTGGTGTTTCTCTGGAGAGAGAGAGTATTAGAAAATTAGTAATCGAAGAAGCTTTTAAACAAAAGGAAGAACTTAAAAAAACTCTCAAGGGACGCTTTCTGTTTCTTAAAATGGATGCCTGCACACATCACAGAGTGAACTATTTTGCCATCAATGTCCGATTTGTTTGTGACAAAAATGAAATAGTTACCAAGACATTGGCAGTAAAAGACACCAAAGCTCATCACACCAGTGAGTTTCTCCAGGTCTTGGTGGAAAAGGTTCTGCAAGACTATGAACTTAAAAAAGAGCAAGTTCTTTCTGTCGTAACTGACAATGCTTCAAATATGATAAGTACTATTAAGCTAATGAATGAGAGTAATGATGGTGACCAGCAGCTAGAAGAACATTCTGGGTCCACAGACACAGAAATGTTTGAAATAGAGGAACACAGTATTGTAACTGAGGAGCAAACTGAAGTTGCTTCAGATGAACAGCAACATGATAGTTTAGATGATCTTGTTGAAACTGTGTCAATATGTTCTTTCATTCATCACATGCGCTGTGTTGTGCATACGCTACAGCTGGCTATAAGAGACAGTCTGCAAGAAGGACATGCTGCTGCACTGATTGGCAAAGTGAGAAAATTGGCTACTGTTGCCAGAACCCCTAAAGTTGACTCAATTTTGAAGAGACATGCTGGAAAAGGGGCAATTATTGATCAAGCCACACGATGGGGCAGTACTTACTTAATGATTCAGCGCTTGGTTGAACTGAAAACCTTTCTTGTAGACATGGCTAACCCTCAACTGACGCTAAATGAAAGTCAGTGGAATCAGGTGACTGAGCTGGAAAAATTGCTAGAGCACCCATTTACAGTGACTAAAAAATTACAAGCAGAGGACTTAACTCCAGGTATTTTCTTAAAGGAGTGGAAGAACCTGATGTTTCGCCTGTCCCAAAGAGGAGGGTTAATTGCAAGTGGCATTGCTACATCAATGAAACGGAGAGAAGCTACTATTACAAAATAACATTCTTTTGGCAGCTGTTTATGTAGACCCAATGCATCGGATTCTTCTAGATGATCAACAGCTAAGTAAAGGAAAAGAAGCTCTGTTTGAAATAGCAGTAAGGATGAAAGGGTTGCAGAACAGTCAAGAGGAACAAGAAGAATTTGGTCGTCCTGCCACATCTTCACCCTCATCATCAACTGATGAAGAATTTAATTTCGAAAAATATTTGGATCACAAGGACCGTGCAAAGCGTTCCCGCATAGAAGAAGAGTCATCCCCATCAAGGAACACAGCCAGTACATTTCAGCAGAATTTTTCATGTGCACTAAAAGAAATTGAGAAATTTGACCGTTCATCAAAAATAACAGTGCAACAAGCGATTCCTCTGTATCCTGACATTGTCAGAGATGTTGCCCGAGTGGTTACTGCTTTGCCACCAACACAAGTTAGTGTAGAGAGGTTGTTCTCTGCTCTCAAAATAATTAGATCAGATTTGAGGGCATCCATGAAGGAGGATCTGACAGAGGCAATACTTTTTCTGAGGACAAATTTATAGATTTCTTCTTATTACCTGCATAAAAGTGTTTATTGCATATTTACTTACAGTTTAGAAAAGTTTATAAAAGTTATTTGCTATATTCTAATTGTATTCTAATAAATGTAGTTTTTGCTCTAAGTGGTCTGATTACTTATATGATGGTGAGAAACTGAATAAGCACGATGTTTAATATTTTACAACAGTAAATTTGTTGTTATGAATTGGCCATTTATGAAGGAGTCGGAGTCGGAGCCGGAGTCGGAGTCTGATAAAATCCAGGAGTCGGAGTCGCAACTGTGGCTTACCGACTCCACAGCCCTGCTTCCTCCTCCTCCATAAGTTTTCTATGGGATTAAGGTCTGGAGACTGGCTAGGCCACTCCATGACCTTAATGTGCTTCTTTTTGAGCTACTCCTTTGTTGCCTTGGCTGTATGTTTTGGGTCATTGTCTTGCTGGAAGACCCAGCCACGACCCATTTTTAATGTCCTGGCGGAGGGAAGGCGGTTTCACTCAGGATTTTATGGTACATGGCTTCATCCATTCTCTCATTGATGTGGTGAAGTAGTCCTGTGCCCTTAGCAGAGAAACATCCCCAAAACATAATTTTTGACAGTGGGGGACGGTGTTTTTTGGGTCATAGGCAGCATTTCTCTTCCTCCAAATACGACAAGTTGAGTTTATGCCAAAGACGTCAATTTTTGTCTCATATGACCATAGCACCTTCTCCCAATCCCTCACAGAATCATCCAGGTGTTCATTGGCAAACTTCAGACAGGCCTGCACATGTGCCCTCTTGAGCAGGTGGACCTTGCGGGCACTGCAGTATTTTAAACCTTTACGGTGTAATGTGTTACCAATGGTTTTCTTGGTGACTGTGGACCCAGCTGCCTTGAGATCATTAACAAGTTTCCCCCGTGTAGTTTTAGACTGATCTCTCACCTTCCTCATGATCAAGGATACCGCACGAGGTTAGATTTTGCATGGTGCAGACAGATCAATGTCAAATGACAGTCATTTTGTATTTCTTCCATTTTCTTACTATTGCAACAAAGGTTGTCTCCTCATCCAGCATCTTACTTATGGTTTTGTAGCCCATTCCAGCTTTGTGCAGGTCTACGATGTTGTCCCTGACATCCTTATGAAGCCCTTTGGTCTTGCCCATGTTGTAGAGGCTAGAGTCTGACTGATTAATTGAGTCTGTGGACAGGAGCCTTTTATAAAGGTGACTATACAAGACAGCTGTCTTTAATGCAGGTAACAAGTTGATTAGGAAAATATAACTGGTCTGTAGGAGCCCGAACTCTTAATGGCTGGTAGGGGATCAAATACCTAATAGGGCAGCACGGTTGCTCAGTGGTTAGCACTGCAACCTTGCAGCACTGGGGTCCTGGGTTCAAATCCCACTAAAGACAACATCTGCAAGGAGTTTGTATGTTCTCCCCGTGTTTGCGTGGGTTTCTTCCGGGTACTCCGGTTTCCTCCCACATTCCAATACTGAGAGGGAATTTAGATTGTGAGCCCCATTGGGGACAGCAATGCAAAAGTGTGCAAACTGTAAAGCGCTGTGGAATATGTTAGCACTATATAAAAACAAAGATTATTATTAATTCTCACTGCAAAATGGAAATAAATTTACAGTACATACCGTATATACTCGTGTATAAGCCGAAATTTTCAGCCCATTTTTTTGAGTATATGCGACATTCACCTGTCCCCGGTCCACCGCTACCGTTATGCCCTCCGTGTCCTCTGGCTGTGATGTTCAGGTCAGAGGGTGTGGTGATGTAGTCTGCGTGCCGCGCCCTCTGCCTGAACAGTCACTGACAGAGGGACCTGGAAGACAGAGCGGCCACAGCGGTGGACCAGGGACAGGTGAATATCACCAGTGTCGGGGGCCTGAGCCAGCGGTGACACCGGCACCTGTCCCCCATAGCGCGCCAGTGTCCTCGCCTGCTCAGGTCACCGGCACTTGGCCCCCAGCGATGAGATGTGAGTATGTCATTTTTTTTTGCAGCAGCAGCATATGGGGGCATAATCTATGGAGCATCTTATGGGGCAGCCTATGGGGGCATAATGTATGGAGTATCTTATGGGGGCATAATGCATGGAGCATCTAATGGGGCATAACTTATGGAGCATCTTATGGGGCATAATCTATGGAGCATTTTATGGGGCATATTATTCTATGGAGTATCTTATGGGGCCATAACCTTTGTGGAGCAGCATATGAGGCATATTATTCTATGGAGCATCTTATGGGGCCATTATTAACCTTTGTGCAGCATTATATGGGACCTATAATGGAGCATCTTATGTGGCCATCATGAACTGTATAGAGCATTATATGGGGCTCCTGATTCAATATGGATATTCAAAAACATTTAACCTACTGATGTCTCAATTAATTTTACTTTTATTCGTATCTATTTTTATTTTTGAAATTTACCAATAGCTGCTGCATTTTCCACCCTAGGCTTATACGCGAGTCAATAAGTTTTCCCAGTTTTTTGTGGCAAAATTAGGTGGGTTGGCTTATACTCGGGTCGGCTTATATACGAGTATATATGGTAATTTATATGTGATTTTCTGGATTTTATTTTTGATGTTCTATCTCTCAATGTTAAAACTAACCTACCCTTAAAATTATAGACTGGTCATGTCTGTCAGCGGGCAAACTTAAAAAATCATCAAGGGATCAAATAATTATTTCCCCCCTCTGTATGTAGCGTTGGCGTCCCTGCACACACCTCTCCGACCCAGGCAGGGATGCCAAGATGCTGACCGCAGCGGCACCTGTCCTGTGCTTCATCCTTCCCTGGCTGCTGCCGGTCCCCTGGCACTGTCCTCAGGGTGCACATGGGTTCCCTCATTCTTAAAGGGACCATGTTCACCATCCTAAAGTGTCCCCAGCCAGTGGCTGAGACATTTATTATTTAAGGCACCTCAACCCGAATGTGTAGTTACGTCTCCTGCACGCTTGCTAGTTGTCAGCTCCCCAGTATCTGCCAGACAGTCTACCAGTCCAGTACCTGTCTGCCTGTACTTGCCTTTTGCTTCTGTATTTCAGCCTTGCCCACCTGCCTGTATATCAGTCATGTCCGCATACCAGCCTGCACACACCAGTGGCCATCTATATACAAGTGTGCACTGGCCGAGACCATCCATATAACAGCGTGTACTTGCCTTTGCCTTTCTGTAATCCAGCCATACCAGCCTATACCTATCTGCAAACTAGCCATAGCCATACACAACAGCATCTGTGATTTCTGTGTTCCCACTCTGCCTGCCAGTACCAGCTGTACTCTCCTACTGGGCTGGCCAGCTACAGGTTCCTTGGGGGGCATGTCCAACGTCTGTCTTGGAGTGGCACTTGCTGTCCATCGAGAGACAAGCCTTACCCCACCATCATGGGCTCCAGTGAAGAATCAGGTGCTCAACTAGTCACGTACTATTGACCACTCCCTTTACAACATATACAGTGCCTTGCGAAAGTATTCGGCCCCCTGGAACTTTTCAACCGTTTCCTACGTATCATACTCCAAACATAAAGATACCAAATGTAAATTTTTGGTGAAGAATCAACAACAAGTGGGACACAATTGTGAAGTTGAACGATATTTATTGGTTACTACTAGCTGAAGAGCCCGGCATTGCCTGGGCATAATAACCAACTGTGGTTAGTTATAATAAATTATAATGATTATATTGCACATAAAAGTATTTGACATCATATATTCAACACTACAGATTTGCAACACAAATTAACTAAATGATTACCTAAATATTGATAGTATTTTATTTTCTACTCATTCAAGATTTTTGGTTTTTCCCTTTGGTGCAAAGATGAACAGATATTTGGCAATTCCAAATCTTGAACAGACCACGTAAAGTTGACCATGAGAAAAGCATGGAGATTGCAAATCGATTCCTACTACTTTCAAGGACTGTCTCTGAGCATTGTTAATGGACATTGCAAATAGCAGTTGAACTGTTAACTGGAGGCGTTTAAAATCAAAATACAAATCAGATTGAATGAGTGGAATTCTTGGCATGAAAATGTCCTCTCCTTTGGCACATCCTGTTTCTGAGCTGTGTATCTAACCCTATCCTGTGTGATAATGTCTGCTGAGCTGTGTACCTAATCCTCTCCTGTGTGATACTTTCTGCTGAGCTGTGTATCTAATCCTATCGTGTGTTACTGACTGCTCAGACATGTATCTAATCCTATCCTGTGTGATACTGACTGCTGAGCAGTGTACCTAAACCTATCCTGTGTGATACCGTCTGCTGAACCATGTATCTAACCCTATCCTGTGTGATACTGACTGCTGAGCCGTGTACCTAATTTTATCACGTATGTTACTGACTGCTCAGCCGTGTATCTAATCCTATCCAATGTGATACTGACTGCAGAGACGTGTATCTAATCCTATTCTGTGTGATACTGTCTTCTGAGCCGTGTATCTAATACTATTATGTGTGATACTGTGTGCTGAGCCGTATATCTATTCCCATCCTGTGTGATACTGACTGCTGAGCCATGTGTCTAATCCTCTCCTGTGTAATGCTGACTGTTGAGCCGTGTATCTAATCCTATCCTGTGTGATACTGACTGCTGAACAGTATATCTAATCCTAGCCTGTGTGATACTGTCTGCTGAGCCGTGTATCTAACCCTATCCTGTGTGATACTGACTGCTGAGCCATGTACCTAACCCTATCCTGTGTGTTACTGACTGCTGAGTCATGTACCTAATCCTATCATGTGTTACTGACTGCTCAGCCATGTATCTAATCCTATCCTATGTGATACTGACTGCTGAGCCGTGTATCTAGTCCTATACTGCGTGATACTGACTGCTGAGCAGTGTATCTAATCCTATTCTGTGTGATACTGTCTGCTAAGCCTTGTATCTAATACTATTCTATGTGATACTCTGCGCAGAGCTGTGTATCTAATCCTATCCTGTGTGATACTGTCTGCTGAGCCGTGTATCTATTCCTATCCTGTCTCATACTGACTGCTGAGCTGTGTATCTAATCCTATCCTGTGTGATACTGACTGCTGAGCCGTGTATCTAATCCTATCCTGTGTGATACTGGGCTCCCCCTGCAGTCTGTGTCAGAGGGTGGTCTGTGTTGGCACGGTAATAAATTGTGTTATTTCCAGCTTTACAGAAGGATAACACCATAGAAATTATAAGAATACTAGGCCAAATTGTTTGGTGAATTGGAATGCGCAGGGTTAAAATTTCACCTCACAACATAGCCTATGACGCTCTCGGGGTCCAGACATGTGACTGTGCAAAATTTTGTGGCTGTAGCTGCGACGGTGCAGATGCCAATCCCGGACATACACACATACATACGCTTTTTCCCCATTATGTACCTAGGGGCAAAATTGTTTGGTGAATTGGAATGCGCGGGGTTAAAATTTCACCTCACAACATAGCCTATGACGCTCTCGGGGTCCAGACGTGTGACTGTGCAAAAGTTTGTGGCGGTAGCTGCGACGGTGCAGATGCCAATCCCGGACATACACACATACATACATACTGTGAGGTAGCGCTGTCATTTAGTTACGGGATTCTCGCTAGGCAGCGAACAAATCACATCCAGCACAGGTTTTCCAACAAAACATAGCAGTCCATGCGGTTTATTATGCAGCATAAACCATCACAGCAACAGACAGTTCATTTCACCAGAATAGCGTCCATTACAGAGTTTCCCTCTGTTAGCAATGTCCAGCATACACATGTTCTTCAGCCTCATCATTCTCACCCACGTCAGGGTTTCCTCATGGCTGTTGCTCCACGCTGCAGACATCCACTCTATCCCCTGGGACTCTCAGATGCTGGCAGCCATTACACACAGCCACTCCACAGGCTGTTAGTCAGGAGACAACTCTCCTCACGGGACCTTCCGCTCTGGACCAACCAGGTGTGACGTTCAGGGAATGGACAATGTCCGAGAGTGGACCCTCTGGGTCACGGATCTGGAGCCCCTGGGTCCAGCGCGCCAGGTGATGACCGACCCCTATACAGGTATCGTTAGGGGCAAAACTGCAGAGGACAGAACCGCGACAGCCGGTACCAAGAGGGACGGCTCAAGGACAAGGAGGAGCAGAGGAGGGCCAGGGACACTGGACAGAGATCGGTGTACCTGAGCCGGGTAATAGGATGAGGAGGAAACCAGGCAGCAGCAACTAGAAGGGGCAGCAGGAGTAGCCACAGGAGCAAAGGGAATGCAGACGTGGAGCACCCAGGAGATGATATGGGAACAGATGGGCAGGAGGGAAGTGCACCAGGGAACCAGGAGAGCGAGGAGAGGGAAGAGGCAGGACAAGACGGAGGCTGACAGGGAGAAAACGAGGGAAACACAAACGGAGAAACTATAGCTACACTATAGCGGCCAGAACAACACGTGGATAAGCACACAATCATCAGGCGTCCTCTCTACAGAGCGGACGCCTGAAATACCCTAGGGTCAGGAAGTGGGAAAGAGAGCACCGCCCTCAGCGACGCCCACCGCCGGCAGAAGAGGAAGTGCTGGCGCGTGCCCGCGGCCTAAGAAAGGAGCGCAGGGAAGCTGCAGAGCTGGAGGCTGGGTGAGAGTGCGCGCTGCGGAGGGAATGCCGGTAAGGAGAGGCAGCCGGTTCCGCCGCAGAAGACGCAGGGGCGGGCACGGCCACTGATGTTACAGTACCCCCCTCCTTACATCCCCCCTTTGTGAGATTGGCCAGAAATTTTTTCAGTATTAGGGGGGCATTAACATTTTCTCGAGGCTCCCAGGACCTCTCTTCAGGGCCAAATCCCTTCCAATCAATAAGAAAGAGAGTCCTCCCCCTGACTCTTCATGGCCAAAATGTCCTTTATTTCAAAGATGTCATCCGACCCAATAGGTGAAGGAGGGGCAATGGAGACAGGTTGGAACCGATTCAGAACTACAGGTTTCAGGCGCGAGACATGAAAGGCGTTAGGGACCCGGAGTGAAGCCGGCAATCTCCGTTTATAAACCACCTCATTGATTCGTCTCAGCACTTCGAAGGGACCGAGGTACCGGGGACTTAACTTATAGGAAGGAACTTTCAAGCGGATGTGCTTGGTCGAAAGCCAGACCTTGTCGCCAGGATGGTATGGAGGAAGGTCCCTCCGTCTCTTGTCTGCATGTTTTTTAATTCGGGCACTGGCATTCACGAGGGCCACTCTAGTCTCCTTCCAAATCTCTGAAAATTCTATGGCGAGAGCATCAGCAGCGGGAACTCCTGATGATGCGATAAAGGGCAGCGGAACACCCGGATTCTGACCTGAGACCACAAAGAACGGTGATTTGGTGGTTGATTCGCAGGGATGGTTATTATGGGCGAATTCTGTCCAAGGTAGAAGTGAGACCCAATTGTCCTGATGGGCGTTGGAAAAGTGACGCAGGTAGGTTGTCAGAACCTGATTAATCCGCTCCACTTGCCCGTTGGTCTGTGGATGATAAGCGGAGGAGAAGTCGAGGGATGTGCCCATAAGCCGACAGAGGGCCCTCCAAAAGCGAGAAGTAAATTGGACTCCACGATCAGACACAATCCGTAGAGGGAGGCTATGTAGCCTGAAGATCTGGTGGATGAAGATCTCGGCCAACTTCGGAGCTGACGGCAGTCCGGGCAAGGGGATGAAATGAGCCATCTTTGAGAAGCGATCCGCTATGACTAAGATGGTAGTGCAACCAGCTGGGCGGGGTAAGTCGGTTATGAAATTCATCGCAATTTGCTGCCAAGGAGCCTCCGGAACAGGTAACGGGTGGAGAAGGCCGGAGGGCAGGGTCCTTGGGACCTTGTTCTGAGCACAGGTGGTGCAAGAGGCAACATAATCCACTACGTCTTGGCGAAGGGTGGCCCACCAATAATAACGGGAGAGAAGTGAAAGGGTCTTCTTGGTTCCAACGTGCCCAGCAACCTTGGAGGAATGCCCCCAGCGCAACACCTCCGGACGTTTATTCTGAGGAACGAAGGTCTTGCCTGGTGGAGGAGTAGAAAAATTCACAGGAGCCACGGTGATCACTTTGGCAGGCTCGATAATATATGATGGATCCTCATCCTCTACAGGCGACTGTAAAGACCTGGAGAGTGCATCCGCTTTGATGTTCTTATTGCCGGGGCGGAAGTGAAGCTTGAAATCAAACCGAGAAAAATACAAGGCCCATCTGGCCTGTCTGGAATTGAATCTCTCAGCGGACTGCAGATAGGCCAAATTCTTGTGATCCGTGAAGATAGTAAAGGGGTGCACAGCCCCTTCGAGCAAGTACCGCCATTCCTCTAGAGCCATCTTAATGGCCAGTAACTCTCGGTCTCCAATGGAGTAATTGCACTCCGCTGGCGAAAAGGATTTGGAAAAGAACCCGCAAGGAACCAGTCGTCCTGATTAAACCTGCTGGGAAAGGACCGCCCCCGCTCCAGTGGAGGAAGCGTCCACTTCTAGAACAAAAGGCCTACTGACCACCGGCCGCTGTAAGACCGGTGCAGATGCAAAGGAGCGTTTCAGGGCCAGGAAAGCGTCTTCAGTCTCGGGAGACCAGCTGTTTGACTTAGTTCCCTTACGGGTCAGGACCGTGATGGGCTTGGTCACAGTGGAAAAATGCGGCACAAACTGTCGGTAGTAATTCGCGAATCCGAGGAAACGCTGGATGGCTTTTATACCGACAGGACGGGGCCACTTGAGTACCGCAGAGAGTTTCTCAGGATCCATCTTCAGACCGGAATCTGTGATTATATACCCCAAGAAGGGTAGCGAGGTCTGCTCAAAGAGACACTTTTCAGTTTTGGCGTAGAGGTGATTCTCCCGAAGACGATGCAGGACCATGCGCACGCTTCTCCGATGAGAGGTTAGGTCTGGTGAAAAGCTGAGAATATCATCTAAGTACACTACTACGCATGAGTACAGAAGATCCCGAAACACCTCGTTAACGAATTCCTGGAATACAGCTGGAGCATTGCAGAGACCAAACGGCATGACTAAATACTCATAATGACCATCACGGGTATTGAAGGCCGTCTTCCACTCGTCCCCAGCGCGGATCCGGATCAAGTTATAGGCTCCCCGCAGATCCAGCTTCGTGAAGATCCGAGCCCCTCTCAGCCGGTCGAAGAGTTCCAGGATAAGCGGAAGCAGGTATCGATTCTTAACCGTGATTATTCAGGCCCTGGTAGTTGATACATGGTCGAAGTGATCCGTCTTTCTTCCGAACAAAGAAAAAGCCTGCGTCTGCTGGGGACGAGGACTTCCGAATGAAACCCTTGGCCAAGTTCTCCTGTATGTATTCAGTCATAGCCGTGGTCTCTGCTGGGGACAGAGGTTACGTTCTCCCTCTGGGAGGGGTGGCTCCGGAATCAGGTTGATAGGACAGTCATAGGTCCGATGCGGAGGCAGAGAATCCGCTTCTTTTTTGCTAAAAATGTCGGCGTACGCGAAGTACGGTGCGGGAAGGCCCGGAAGATTGGCTGGCATAGGCAGGGAATGAGGATGGAGGATGGACCGCAGACAACGTGCATGACAGGAATGACCCCAAAGCAGGATCTCCCCTGAGCGCCAGTCGATAACTGGCTCGTGCAGCCTAAGCCAGGGTAATCCGAGGAGAACAGCGTGGGACAATTTAGGCAGGACGTAGAAGGCTATTCTCTCAAGATGAAGCGCTCCAATCTGTAAGTCTACTTCGGCCGTAACCATGGTGACGAGCTCGGGAAGAGGTTTTCCATCAACGGAGGCGATTGCACGCGGGTCTTTTAAGATGACCACCGGGATCTGGAGTTTATCCACCTCTTCTTGCCGGATGAAATTACCAGCTGCACCCGAGTCCACATACGCCTCCACAGATCTGCGCTCCCGACCTGCAATAATTAAAGCTGAAAGGGTAAGGGAAAGAGAGGAATTATGATCACCTAGGGAGACCTCTCTTACCTGACCTAGGTGGAGGCGTTTCCCGGTCTCTCAGGACAGGTGCGCACAAAGTGATTAGCTCCACCGCAGTACAGGCAGGGCCCGTTCGTCATCCTCTCCCTGCGTCGCTGCTCGGACAGCCTGATCCGATCTTCCTGCATGGGTTCGGGAGCGACACTAGTAGAGGAAGCAGAGGAGCGCGGAATGGGCGCTTGATACAGTCTAAAGGGCCTGCGCTCCCTGACCGACTCTCGAGCGCGCTCCAAGAACCGCAGGTCTATACGAGTAGTCAGGGAAATGAGATCCTCCAGAGTGGTTGGGGTATCTCGTCCGGCAAGCTCGTCCTTGATTTTCCCTGAGAGGCCTCTCCAGAAGGCACCTACAAGTGCCTCATTATTCCATCCAAGTTCCGACGACAATGTCCGAAAGCGGATGGCGTACTGACCCACAGTAAGGGACCCCTGGCGGAGATTAAAGAGAACCTCTGTGGTAGACGCTAAGCGTCCGGGTTCGTCGAACACTTTGCAAAACGTCTCCAGAAAGTTCTGGATACTAGACACGATAGGGTCATCCCTCTCCCATAAAGGATTAACCCAGGCCAGAGCTTCCCACTATAGATGGGACACAATGAACGCCACCTTGGCGCGATCAGTGGGGTATTGTTGAGGCAAAAGCTCAAAGTGCAGTCTGCACTGATTTAAGAAACCCCGACATAGCTTAGGATCTCCGATATACCGAGGAGGCTTTCCCAGGCGGGGTGGCGGAGACGAAACTGCGTCCCTGGGTGCGGTAGAGGCGGCCGCCGAGGACTGCAAGGCAAGCAGTCGATCATCAACGGACGCCATATAACCCAAAATGTGAGACTGTGCGTCGCGCTACTGCGTGAGCTCCTGCTGAAGACTGACTAGGAGGGGAGCATGCCCTGGGTCAGAGGTCTGCAGAGCGCATAACCGGGTGTCCATGGACTTCATGAAGGACATTATCTGGGTCTGATTTTCACGCAAGAAAAGCAGTTCCTTCTGCGTGGCAGCCGCGGTACCGGCAGGGTCCATGGCCTGATGATACTGTGACGTTCAGGGAATGGACAACGTCCGAGAGCGGACCCTCTGGGTCGCGGATCTGGAGCCCCTGGGTCGAGCGCGCCAGGTGATGACCGACTCCTATACCTAACCCCTTATATTCACAAGGGGTTAATTATATTCACAAGGGGTTAATTAAGGGTGGGAGTTCATACAGTAATTAAGGGTTTATAAGGGGCAGCTGGTTGGGGCTCAACTCCTTTTGGAAGTGCATTGAGCAGCAAGGTGGTGTGCTGTTGAAAGGGGAAAAAAAAAAAAAAAAAAAAAATCTTTTAAATCTTCTTCCTGAGCGAGTGTGAACGAGCTGAGTGTGACCTGAGTGTAAGTGCGAACTGTGGTAAGTGTGTGACTTGAAATTCAGTGACTTTAGATTCAGAGAGTTTCCAAGGGAGGTCTTACTGAATTGCTGTTATAGTAATACTTTTTTTTTTTTTTATTTATTTTTGCTTATCTTATTGTCTGGTGCAATCCCCATTAGGATGTGCTCCACTATTGCCAATGCCATCCAGTGCACGTCTTGCCGCATGTATGCAGTCCATGAACAGCCGGTCGAGGGTGCATACTGCTGTGCAAGATGTGAGCACGTTGTGCATTTGGAAGCCCAGATACTGGATCTAAATGTGCAGCTGGCAACACTGAGATCCATAGACAATATGGAAAGGAGTCTTCTGCTCACTGAGCAGACGCTCAATGGGATAGATGAGGGGGGGGATGCTAGGTTGGAGCTGCAGGACAATGAAGCAGCTAGCTGGGTGACAGTTAGAAGGCGGGGTAGAGGGAAGAGCACCAGGGAGGCTAGTCCTGATCTGGCACACCCCAATAAGTTTGCAAAGTTGGCAGATGAGGGGTGTGTTAGTGCAGGAGTAGCACTGCTGCAGCAAGGCATGTCCTCTGAAAGCCGGAGGAGTGTCTTCTCCAGTAAGGGGGGAAATAGGAGAGCAGGGCAGGCCAGACAGGTTCTGGTAGTGGGAGACTCAATTATTAGGGGAACAGATAGGGCAATCTGTCACAAAGACAGGGATCGTCGAACGGTGTGCTGCCTACCTGGCGCTCGAGTCCGACACATCGCTGATCGGGTTGACAGATTACTGGGAGGGGCTGGTGAGGATCCAGCGGTCATGGTGCACATTGGCACAAATGACAAAGTTAGAGGTAGGTGGAAGGTCCTTAAAGATGATTTCAGGGAATTAGGCTGTAAGCTTAAAGCAAGGACCTCCAAGGTGGTATTTTCGGAAATACTTCCTGTACCACGTGCCACGCCAGAGAGGCAACGGGAGAATAGGGAGGTTAATAAGTGGCTCAGGAATTGGT
The DNA here is from genome assembly GCF_039654945.1 of Dendrobates tinctorius. Classification (NCBI taxonomy): domain Eukaryota; kingdom Metazoa; phylum Chordata; class Amphibia; order Anura; family Dendrobatidae; genus Dendrobates; species Dendrobates tinctorius. The sequence continues at coordinate 57,943,293 of NW_027361683.1, read as the reverse complement.
GTAGGAAGGAGGGGTTTGGGTTCCTGCAGAACTGGGCCGACTTCTCAGTTGGCTACAGGTTCTACGCTAGGGACGGGCTGCACCTCAATGGGGAGGGTGCAGCTGTGCTGGGGGAGAAAATGGCTAGAAGGTTGGAGGAGTGTTTAAACTAGGGACGGGGGGGAGGGTATTCCTTTTATAGGAGGGGAAGACAGTGCAGATAGAGACCTGGTCACAAATAATGACATTGGGGGTGGGGGTGGCATGGGGGGTGGGGTTAGAACAGTTAATAATTTAAGAAAGAATAGAGGTACAGAGAGATACATAAAGTGCATGTATACTAATGCCAGAAGTCTCGCCAACAAAATGGAGGAATTGGAGTTAATGTTGTTGGAACATAATTATGACATGGTGGGGATATCTGAGACATGGCTGGATGAGAGCCATGACTGGGCAGTTAATTTACAGGGCTATAGTCTGTTCAGAAATGACCGTACAAATAAGCGAGGGGGAGGCGTATGTTTATATGTAAAATCATCCTTAAAACCCATCCTTCGTGATAATATATATGAATCTAATGAAAATGTAGAGTCCCTGTGGGTAGAGATAAGGGGAGGGGGGAAAAATAATAAATTACTGATAGGGGTTTGTTATAAATCTCCAAACATAATGGAAGCTACAGAGAATATCCTCATAAAGCAAATAGATGAAGCAGCGACTCAAGGAGAAGTCATTATTATGGGGGACTTCAACTACCCTGAAATACATTGGGGAACCGAAACCTGCAGTTCCAGCAAAGGTAATAGGTTTTTGACTACTATGAGAGACCATTACCTTTCACAACTGGTTCAGGACCCAACAAGAGGGGGGGCACTGCTAGACCTAATATTATCCAACAGGCCAGACCGCATATCAAATGTAAGGGTTGGGGGTCACTTGGGTAATAGTGATCACAAATTAATAAGTTTTCATGTATCCTTTAATAAGATGTGTAGTAGAGGGGTTACAAGGACACTAAACTTCAGGAAGGCAAATTTCCAACGGATGAGAGATGATCTTGGTGCAATTAACTGGGACGATATCCTGAGACATAAAAATACACAAAGAAAATGGGAGACGTTTATTAGCATCCTGAATAGGATCTGTGCACAATATATACCGTATGGGAATAAACATGCGAGAAATAGGAGGAAACCACTATGGCTAAATAGAGCTGTAAGGGGCGCAATAAGAGATAAAAATAAAGCATTTAGAGAATTAAAGCAAGTAGGTAGTGATGAGGCATTAAATAAATACAGAAGATTAAATAAATTCTGTAAAAAGCAAATCAAGACAGCAAAGATTGAGACAGAGAGACTCATTGCCAGAGAAAGTAAAAATAATCCCAAAATATTCTTTAACTACATAAATAGTAAGAAGCTAAAAAATGATAGTGTTGGTCCCCTTAAAAATAGTCTGGGTGAAATGGTGGATGAGGATGAGGAAAAAGCCAATATGCTAAATGACTTTTTTTCAACAGTATTTACACAAGAAAATCCCATGATGGATAACATGATCAGGGATAAAAATTCTCCATTAAATGTCACCTGCTTAACCCAGCAGGAAGTACGGCGGCGTCTACAAATCACTAAAATTGACAAATCCCCGGGCCCGGATGGGATACACCCCCGAGTACTGCAGGAATTAAGCACAGTCATTGATAGACCACTATTTTTAATCTTTAAAGATTCCATAATAACAGGGTCTGTGCCACAGGACTGGCGTATAGCAAATGTGGTGCCAATATTCAAAAAGGGGACAAAAACTGAACTTGGAAATTATAGGCCTGTAAGTTTAACCTCAACTGTGGGTAAAATCCTGGAGGGTTTTCTAAGAGATACTATACTGGAGTATCTGGAGAAGAATAACCTTATGACCCAATATCAACATGGGTTTACAAGAGACCGTTCCTGTCAGACTAATCTGATAAGCTTTTATGAAGAGGTAAGTTCCGGACTGGACCAAGGGAATGCAGTGGACGTGGTGTACATGGACTTTTCAAAAGCTTTTGATACGGTGCCACACAAAAGGTTGATACATAAAATGAGAACAATGGGGATAGGGGAAAATATGTGTAGGTGGGTTAAGAGCTGGCTCAGGGATAGGAAACAAAGGGTGGTTATTAATGGAGCACACTCGGACTGGGTCACGGTTAGCAGTGGGGTACCACAGGGGTCAGTTTTGGGCCCGCTTCTTTTTAACATATTTATTAATGACCTTGTAGGGGGCATAGAGAGTAGAATTTCAATATTTGCAGATGACACTAAACTCTGCAGGGTAATTAATACAGAGGAGGACAATTTTATATTACAGGAGGATTTATGTAAACTAGAAGCTTGGGCTGATAAATGGCAAATGAGCTTTAATGGGGATAAATGTAAGGTCATGCACTTGGGTAGAACGAACAAGTTGTATAATTATGTGCTTAATTGTAAAACACTGGGCAAAACAGTCACTGAAAAAGACCTGGGTGTATGGGTGGACGACAAACTCACATTTAGTGGCCAGAGTCAAGCAGCTGCTGCAAAGGCAAATAAAATAATGGGATGCATTAAAAGAGGCATAGATGCTCATGAGGAGAACATAATTTTACCTCTATATAAGTCACTAGTGCGACCACACTTAGAATACTGTGTACAGTTCTGGTCTCCGGTGTATAAGAAAGACATAGCTGAACTGGAGCGGGTGCAGAGAAGAGCGACCAAGGTTATTAGGGAACTAGGGGGTCTGCAATACCAAGACAGGTTATTACACTTGGGGTTATTTAGTTTGGAGAATCGAAGGCTAAGGGGTGATCTTATTACAATGTATAAATATATGTGGGGACAATACAAAGACCTTTCTAATGATCTTTTTACTCTTAGACCTGTGACGGGGACAAGGGGGCATCCTCTACGTCTGGAGGAAAGAAGGTTTAAGCATACTCACAGACGCGGATTCTTTACTGTAAGAGCAGTGAGACTATGGAACTCTCTGCCATGTGATGTTGTAATGAGTGATTCACTACTAAAATTTAAGAAGGGACTGGATGCCTTTCTTGAAAAGTATAATATTACAGGGTATATACACTAGTCTCCTTAATATTGCGTTGATCCAGGGAGCTAGTCTGATTGCCGTATGTGGAGTCGGGAAGGAATTTTTTTCCCCAATGTGAAGCTTACTGTTGCCACATGGGTTTTTTTTGCCTTCCTCTGGATCAACATGTTAGGGCAAGTTAGGATAGGATATGGGTTGAACTAGATGGACTTAAGTCTCCCTTCAACCTTAATTACTATGTTACTATGTTACTATGTTACTATACAGGGATCGTTAGGGGCAAAACCGCAGAGGACATAACCTCGACAGCCGGTACAAAGAGGGACGGCTCAAGGAGAAGGAGGAGCAGAGGAGGGCCAGGGACACTGGACAGAGATCGGCGTACCTGAGCCGGGTTATAGGATGAGGAGGAAACCAGGCAGCAGCAACTAGAAGTGGCAGCAGGATTTGCCACAGGAGCAAAGGGAATGCAGACGTGGAGCACTCAGGAGAAGATATGGGAACGGATGGGCAGGAGGGAAGTGCACCAGGGAACCAGGAGAGCGAGGAGAGAGAAGAGGCAGGACAAGACGGAGGCTGACAGGGAGAAAACGAGAGAAACACAAACGGAGAAACTATAGCTACACTATAGCGGCCAGAACAACACGTGGATTAGCACACAATCATCAGGCGTCCTCTCTACAGAGCGGACGCCTGAAATACCCTAGGGTCAGGAAGTGGGTAAGCGAGCACCGCCCTCAGCGTCGCCCACCGCCGGCAGAAGAAGCGCTGGCGCGCGCCCGCCTGCAGCCTAAGGAAGGAGCGCAGGGACGCCGCAGAGCTGGAGGCTGGGTGAGAGTGCGCTCTGCGGAGGGAATGTCGGTAAGGAGAGGAAGCCGGTGCCGCCGCAGAAGACGCAGGGGCGGGCACGGCCGCTGATGTTACACAGGTCCCTGCATTCACCCCTTGTGACTCACCCCGGCAACATTATATCGTTCATAGCCACGCCCACTGGGTCACATGACTCTGACCTCATCACAGGTCCTCCAGGCATTTTCACACTCTTTACAACCGTGTTTTAAACACACCCCCTGGGTGGGTTTGTAGGCAACCAGGCCCCCCCAACTCTCTAGTTACCTGGAGACTTCTCCCTCACATATTAACGCAGCACCTCAGCAATGTCCTTGCTGATCACACATACATAAGTCTCCATCTCAAAGCCACCCACTTTGAGATACATAACGGCCACTCAACACTCTGCCATTCATCCCTTCTCCTGGGACCTCCACACAGCGCCCCCTAGCAGACACAGTGGTTACTACACCACATACCTCCCCCCTCTGTTCAAACTTGTGGGGTTGAACACACAACATTACATCAGGTTCTCGAGACCGGGCACTCATTACACCTTGCCCCACAGGTCGAGAGAACCTTTTCCATCTGTCATACGGTCTCCTCTCTACGTTTGGCCCCCCCTGCCCCAGCGGTCAGAATATCAGTCCTGATCTTTGACCCTCCAGCTACAGTCTGTCTGCGTCATCAGACACTGTCTAGTCACCACCTTCGTCTCTCTATTTGTTCCGTTCCCCGACCAGCTCCCCCGGTTGGTACGGTCATCCGTCTTACTTGAGTCTACTGTCTGGCCTGAGTCTGACCCACTCAGCGTCTCAAAGGAACTAACGTCTCTCAGCCTCGTACGGCCAGTCGAACTGCCACTCACTGACATTCTTCGGCCACCTGCCCTGTCACTTCCTGGTGGAACCCTTCGGGTCCTTACATCTTGTTGGGTTGGAGGCGGCCGCCACCTGGTATTCCGTACTTCTTTATTAATTCGCCGGCGGTCCAGCCTCAACTGCTCAGTCTCTTGCAGGTACCCCATTCGATACTCCATGAACATTCGAAAGTCTCTCAGGCTCTCCACGGAACCAACCACCATGATGGGAATCCTACCCACTTCACTGTATATCTGGTCTTCATCATCAGGAGGGATCCTCACCCTCACCACACCGGAGATATTCACAAGGTCTTGCATTACCTTCCCGGATCTTCCAATGATTCTTCCAATCAGAGCTTTGGGTACCGGAACCACACCCTGCCGATCCATAGCCTCCTTTGCTAACTCTAGGCGTCGAGCAGCTTTCACATTACTTTGCCTGACCAACTGTTTGGCGTGGAGACACTGCAAATGCATCTCTTTCAAGACAGCAACTTGGTTTGATGTATCTTCTCAGGCTGATACTATCACCAACTGCCGAGGCTCAGGTGCCCAGTGCACCTTACATGCTTTGACCGCCTCTTTGAAAGCCTCATGCACACCTTCCTCAGCACAGGCTTCTTGCATGTCTTCTGGTATGTCAATCACCAACTTGAAGGTCGTGGCCTTGCTCTCTTCCTGGCCAGGAGGCTCTGGCTTTACCACGGACACTTCCCTCACTACAGTTGACCCGACCGGGTGACTGTCTTCTTCAGTTCTTTGTTCACCAACTTCAGGAGATCTCATCTCTTCACTACCCTCTGTTAAGCTGGGTACCGGCAGTTCCATCTTGTTGTCACTCAGACCCGGCTGCTCTACATCTCCGTCCAAGCTCTTCTCCCGCAGAAGACCTTTTACTACTCCTGAGTTCTTCCATCTCTTCCCTAAGGGTCTTGTTCACATTTTTCCACATTGACAGGTGACCTCTGAGCTCCAAGACTTCTTTCTCAAGCCCTTCCACATCCTCTTTTAAGGTGTTGTTCCCGCTGTGCCACGTTGACAGGTGACCTCTGAGCTTCAGGACTTGTTTCTCAAGCGCCTCCACTCTGTGCTCGGCCGTTTGTCTCATCACTCTTTCTCGTTCGAGATGTTCCTTCACTGCCTCTTTTATTAACTGTATGTCCTGCTCTTGTTCTCTTTTGGCCAGCATGTGTTGCACCATTATTTCTTTAATTATATTGTCAAAGGGTACCCCATGGTTAGTCACGTCAGTCGAGCCCCCGTTACCCTCTGACCGTGTTTCTACTTCCGTTATCTTCTCGATCAGGTTACCATCAGTCCTGTCACGAGTTTCAGTCAGCACAACACTAGATTCTGTCCTAGTGGTGGCTACTGGCAACAATACGTCACAGTCACACCACACCGTACGGTGAACTCCCAAGGCACTCTCTATCCGTGTGTCAGCTCTGCTCTTTTTGTTTACCACACCCTTCTCATTCATACTGTGCTACCCTTCACATGACATCAGGTCAGTAAATTCGTCCGGCGCCATTCTTTCTCCGGTTGCCCCTACGTCTGGCCTGTTCATGTTAGGGGGCGTCAGCGTCTCGGTGTCTGCTAACCCCACAGTAGAAACGTCTCTACCCTCCTGCCCCACATCATCAAATATGACAAAGTCCCGGCGCCTCTCAAAGGTATGCACTAAGCGTGGTGGCATACTACCACCTTGGCACTCCCCCTTTGTCATCTCAATCAGGACTCTGTCCACCTTATAATTCACAATGACCCCGTGGACGCAGCGAACTCTGACGTTTTTCTCGGTCAGAGATAAAACGAGCGGAGTTCCTGTCAGAGTCACCTGACTCTTTGAGTCCAGCTTACCAGGTACTCCTTCCTGGTACAGCATCACGGAACAGACCTGCGGTCCATCATTACTATCCGGAAAGGATATCCCACATTCTGACCAAGACATACACACACTGCGGTACTCTAGATATACCCACTGAGTCACCCAGTGCTGTCACTCCTTCAAACTTGGCCCCTTTATGGACCACCACCCCACTTTGGGTTGCCGCCCCCTCCCGGGACTCCACCCCTTTTTGGGTTACCACCCTGATTTGGGTCACCTCCCCCTTCTGGAACTCAACCCCCTTTCGGGATCTCCCCATGTCCGTTATACCGGTCTTCTCAGACCACAGTTCACACAACACAGTTTATGTCTTAACGATACCACACAAGTCCTTGTTGGCACCACCATAGCTCCTGCTGTCACCCATCACCAACACCACCGGCTGCTGTTCACACACACACACAGCGGCTGGTGTCCCTGGAGCACCTGCTGCGCCGTCTTCGAGGACCCGCCGATCCACCGGAAGCCGCTTGTCACCTTCATAACCCTGCAGAGTTACCGGAAGCCGCATGTCACCTTCTTGACTCACACTGAGCCACCGCAGGCTGAGTTGAGAAAAGAAGAAAAAAAAAAAACACCACACAAAAACTCACGTGTCCTGTCTGTGTGCTATTCAGGACGTACCGTCTCCGCCTGAGACCATCCAACACACAGGGCGCACCGGGTGCTATTCAGGGAGCCGACCCTCCTCCCAGGGTTTCCCAACACACCTGCCTCACCAGGTTCAGGGGCTCAGCGGGTGCTCTTCAGGACATCCGTCTCCACCTGAGACTGCCCAACACTCACGCCTCACCAGGTCCAAGGTCATACCATGTGCTCCAGGGATCCTCCCAACACTGACCCTCCAGGACCTTGCTCACTGAACCCTCCAGGAACACAGCCTTTCCCACTGACCCAGGTCAGTACCACATGAACACCAGTCCGTTACCTGTGTCGGCCACACAGGTCCTCGTTTACCTTTTATCCGCAGAGGCACCCTACAGCAATCCACAGTCTCTTTCTCACTGACCCCGGTCAGTACAACACGGTTTTCACGACCGTCACCTGCAGGCCGCGCAGGTTCTCGGACCCCTCTACCGCAGAGGTATCCTAGCAAACACCAGTCTCTTTCTCCTGGGGAAACGGCCGCACTGGGCTCACCGATCCAGACAGTGCCTTACTCACTAGGCTGCCCCACGGTTCCAGAACCACAGCCGGGCAGTGGCTTCCCCAACCGTCAGCCTTCCTGGCTCAGCGTTGCAGCACTGCAACATACGCCTTTGGAAACCGTTGCCCTTAGCAACCGACTTTGCAGTCCTCTTCTGTCGCTCCCAGCAACAAGGCTACAACAATGCCCGCATTCTCCACCAAATGTGAGGTAGCGCTGTCATTTAGTTAGGGGATTCTCGCTAGGCAGCGAACAAATCACATCCGGCACAGGTTTTCCAACAAAACATAGCAGTCCATGCAGTTTATTATGCAGCATAAACCATCACAGCAACAGACAGTTCATTTCACCAGCATAGCGTCCATTACAGAGTTTCCCTGTTAGCAATGTCCAGCATACACAGGCTCTTCAGCCTCATCATTATCTCACCCACGTCAGGGTTTCCTCATGGCTGTTGCTCCACGCTACAGACATCCACTCTCTCCTCTGGGACTCTCAGACGCTGGCAGCCATTACACACAGCCACTCAACAGGCTATTAACCAGGAGACAACTCTCCTCAAGGGACATTCCACTCTGGACCAACCAGGTCCCTGCATTCACCCCTTGTGACTCACCCCGGCCACATTATATCGTTCATAGCCACACCCACTGGGTCACATGACTCTGACCTCATCACGAGTCCTCCAGGCATTCTCACAGTCTTTACAACCGTGCTTTAAACACACCCCCTGGGTGGGTTTGTAGGCAACCAGGCCCCCCCAACTCTCTAGTTACCTGGAGACTTCTCCCTCACATATTAATGCAGCACCTCAGCAATGTCCTTGCTGATCACACATACATAAGTCTCCATCTCAAAGCCACCCACTTTGAGATACATAACGGCCACTCAACACTCTGCCATTCATCCCTTCTCCTGGGACCTCCACACAGCGCCCCCTAGCGGACACAGTGGTTATTACACCACAATACACACACACACATTGAGCTTTATATATTAGATTTTACATTTTCATGGAAATTCAAAAACTGAAAAGTGGGAAGTGCGATATTATTCGGCCCCTTTAACTTAATATTTTGTTTCAGCACCTTTTGCTGCGATTACAGCTGCAAGTCGCTTGGGGTATGTCTCTATCAGTTTTGTACATCGAGAGACTGAAATTCTTGCCCATTCTTCCTTGGCAAACAGCTCGAGCTCAGTGAGGTTTGATGGAGATTGTTTGTGAACAGCAGTTTTCAGCTCTTTCCACAGATTCTCGACTGGATTCAGGTGTGGACATTGACTTGGCCATTCTAACACCTGGATACATTTATTTTTTAACCATTCCATTGTAGATTTTGCTTTATGTTTGGGATCATTTTCTTATTGGAAGACAAAAGTCTTTTGCAGACTCCAACAGGTTTTCTTCAAGAATGGTCCTGTATTTGGCTCCATCCATCTTCCCATCAATTTTAACTAACAGTCCCTGTCCCTGCTGAAGAAAAGCAGGCCCAAACCATGATGCTGCCACCACCATGTTTGACAGTGGGGATGGTGTGTTCAAGGTGATGAGCTGTGTTGCCTTTACGCCAAACATATCATTTGGCATTGTTGCCAAAAAGTTCAATTTTGGTTTCACCTGACCAGAGCACCTTCTTCCACATGTTTGGTGTCTCCCCCAGGTGGCTTGCTGCAGACTTTAAACTAAACTTTTTATGGCTATCTTTGAGAAATGGCTTTCTTCTTGCCACTCTTCCATAAAGGCCAGATTTGTGTAGTGTATGACTGATTGTTGTCCTATAGACAGACTGTCCCACCTCAGCTGTAGATCTCTGCAGTTCATCCAGAGTGATCATGGGCCTCCTAGCTGCATCTCTGATCAGTCTTCTCCTTGTTTGAGATGAAAGTTTAGAGAGACGGCCGGGTCTTGTTAGATTTGCAGTGGTATGATACTCCTTCCATTTCAATATGATCGCTTGCACAGTGCTCCTTGGGATGTTTAAAGTTTTGGAAATCATTTTGTATCGAAATCCGGCTTTAAACTTCTCCACAACAGTATCATGGACCTGCCTGTTGTGTTCCTTGATCTTCATGATGCTCTCTGTGCATCAAACAGAACCCTGAGACTATCACAGAGCAGGTGCATTTATACGGAGACTTGATTACACACATGTGGATTATATTTATCATCATTAGTCATTTAGGACAACATTGGATCATTCAGAGATCCACAATGAACTTCTGGAGTGAGTTTTCTGCACTGAAAGTAAAGGGGCCAAATAATATTGCACGCCCCACTTTTCAGTTTTTGAATTTCCACAAAAATTTAAAATAACCAATACATTTCATTCAACTTCACAATTGTGTCCCACATGCTGATTCTTCACCAAAAATTTACATTTGGTATCTTTATGTTTGAAGCATGATATTGGGAAAGGGTTGAAAAGTTTCAGGTGGCCGAATACTTTCTCAAGGCACTATATATATAGCAAACGCCAATGGCAAAACAGGTGGGCTATTTAATCTAAATTCCTTGATACTGTTGGGACATGATCGTGAGATTGAACTTTTCACATTTAATTCCTTAAAAGAAATAAAGATATTGTGGAGTAAGAGCATTGTAAGATGGCACACTACATTGCGCACCATAGCAATACTTAAACAGCTGTGGGCATATGGAATAAGTTGGATATACAATAATGTACAACAGTTTTAGTCAGGTGTGAAAAAAATGCCACAACATAAAAATACTTTCCAAAATAGAATTGTTAATAGTTTTGTTTATTAATTAACAAAATGCTAAGTGAATGAATAAAAGAGAAATCTAAACCTAATTCATATTTGAAGTGACCATTCTTTGCACTCTTTGCTTTCAAAGTTGCATTAATATTTCTAGGTAAACTTATACACAATTTTTTAAGGAACTCGGCAGGGAGGTTGCTTCAAACATCTTGGAGAGCTAATCACCGATCTCTGTGGATGTAGGTTTGTACTGATCCTTCTGTATTCTTCATATAATCTCACACAGACTAGATTATGTTGAGATTAGGGCTCTGTTGGGATCATATCATCGCTTTCAGGACTTCTGTTTTTTTAACACTGAAGGAAGTTCTCAAAGGGAGTCTGTCATCCCAAATTGATAGTTTAAGCTAATCACATAGCTTTATGGGGATATAATTCCTACAGGCATGACCGAAAGTGATGGCAAACTACAAATTGTTCCAGAAAATGAAGTATTTCTCGCAGAAAATTATTGTCATTACATATGTTTTGTTATACACGTTTATTTCCTTTTTTTGCATTGGAACAACACAAAGAAACAGAGAAAAAAAAGCAAACTGGACATAATTTCACACAAAACCCCCATATGGGCTGGACAAAATTGTTGGCACCTTTCCAAAATTGCAGATAAACAACTTTGTTTCAAGCATGTGATGCTCATTCAAACTCACCTGTGGCAAGTAACAGGTGTGGGCAATATGAAAATCACACCTGAAACCAGATAAAAAGGGGAGAAGTTGACTCAATCTTTGCATTATGTGTTTGTATGTGGAAAACAGATACAGGAGAAAAAAACTGTCTGAGGACTTGAAAACCAAAATTGTTGAATAATATCAACAATCTCAAGGTTACAAGTCCATCTCCAGAGATCTTGATGTTCTTTTGTCCATGGTGCGCAACATAATCAAGAGGTTTACAACCTATGCCATTGTAGCTAATCTCCCTGGACGTGGATGGCAGAGAAAAATTGATGAAACGTTGCAACGCAGGATAGTACTGATGGTGAATAAGCTGCCCCAATTAAGATCCAAAGAAAGGCTCAGGGTGCATCAGTGTCAGTGCAAACTATTGGTCTATCTGTGAATGAAATGAAACTCTACAGCAGGAGACACAGGAGGACCCCACTGCTAACACAGAGACATAGAAAAGCTAGACTGCAGTTTGCCAAAATGGAAAATAGTTTTGTGGACAGATGAGACCAAGATAGAGCTTTTTGGTAGATTGCAAAGGGAAAACGGAATGAGGCCTGGAAAGAAAAGAACACAGTATCTAACAGTCAAATATGGTGAAGGTTCAATGATGTTTTGGGGATGTTTTGCTGCCTATATCACTTGGTGCCTTCACTGTATGCAAGGCATTATGCAATCTGAAGATTACCAAAGGATTTTGGGTTGCCATGTAGTCCCAGTGTCAGAAAGTAGGGTTTGCGTTCTAGGTCATGGGTGGAGAGTTCTGAAGTAGCCAGCAATAAGTCTGGATCTAAACCCATTGAACGCTTATGGAGAGATCTTAAATTGCTGTTGGGAGAAGGCACCTTCAAATATGAGAGACCTGGAGCAGTTTGCAAAAAAACAGTGGTCTTCAAATTTCCAAGAAGAGATTAATTGCAATTATTTATTCCAAATGGTGTGCAACCAAATATTAAGTTGAGGGTGCCAATAATTTTGTCCAACCCATTTTTGGGTTTTGTGTGAAATTATGTCCCAATTTGCCTTTTTTCTGCTTTTTTTTTTTTTTTTTTTTTGAGTTGTTCAAACACTTTTGGCCATGACTGTATAAAAATGAAGGTCTATGAGAGCAGCTACTTCAAGTACAGTTAAATGCACATGTGATAATCCTGTAGTGTAAATAACACATTGCTGGAATCAGGTTCTTTGTCCCTACATCATGCTGCTGTCAGAATACATAGGAAAAAACTGCTGACAGATTCCCTTTAATATTAAAAACACATAAGCATAAAAGAAAAAAAAGAAAAAAAGACAGAACAATTGTGCATCAGCTGCTCAATATAGTTCAAAATGGAAATAACCAGAAAATGTCCACTTTAGGCTCCAGTGTATTTTTACTTGTATTCTTAACCATAGGTAGACAAAATAAATGTACCACCTTCTACCATTACCATGTACAAACCAAGAAAGGGAGAATAAACAAAGAATTACCGGTAACAAATGAATAAAGAGATATTAGTAGAAAAGAAAAAAAGAGGGGGGGGGGGGGGAGTATAAAGTAATAAGTAAAAATAAATAATTGGATACCACCATGGTTACTTACCGGTAGCCGGTTTTTCCGGAACCCATGACAGCACCACCTGAGAGAGGGATCCGCCCCGCCAGGACAGGAACCTACTGAGACATAAGGGGCGGCACCTCTCCCCCGCTTCAGTTGGGTTACAGAGCATTGAGAGGACTTCCCAGTTAGTTACATGTTTAATCCAACACCACAATCACTCAAAACACCCTACTAATTGTGCACACCCATACAGTGAAAAAGGGGGGGAATGTACGGGTGCTGTCATGGGTTCCGGAAAAACCGGCTACCGGTAAGTAACCATGGTGGTTTTCCCTTCACCCATGACAGCACCACCTGAGAGATTTTTGGAGACTTCGAAACACCTTAGGGAGGGACCACCGCTTGCAGCACCCTTCTACCAAAGGTTAAGTCAGCAGAGGAGGATAGATTTAATCTATAGTGCTTAAAGAAGGTTGAAGGTGAGGCCCAGGTAGCGGCCTTACAAATCTGTTCGATTGATACCTCTGCCTTTTCAGCCCAGGAGGTCGCCACGGCTCTGGTGGAATGAGTCTTGATGCCGTCAGGAATCGGGATACCACTAGCTGAATAGGCTACACTAATGGCTTCCCTAATCCATCTAGCAATAGTCCCTTTTGAAACCCCATAGCCTTTCCTGGCACCCTGAAAAGCTACAAATAGGGACTGTGACCTCCTCCACTGGCTAGTGGCAGATATATATTCTACGAGAGCTCTTTTAACATCCAGACTATGGAATTTTTCCTCCCCCAGATTTTTTGGATTTTCGCAAAAGGATGGAAGGACAATTTCCTGACCCCGATGGAAATCTGATACTACCTTGGGCAGATAACTGGGGTCTGTTCTTAACACTACCCTATCCTGAAAGACTTGCGTATAAGGAGGATTTACTGAGAGAGCCTGTAAGTCGCTTATCCTGCGGGCTGATGTGAGGGCTACTAACAGGATCGTTTTTAGGGTCAAAAACTTTAGGGGTAGCTGATGTAATGGCTCATACGGATCTTTTGTAAGGGCTTCTAACACCAGGTTTAAATCCCAGGGGGCTATTCTGGGTATTGGAATAGGCCTAGCTCTATGGCAGGATTTAATAAATCTGGCTATCCACCTATCTGATGCCAGTTTGCAATTGTAGAGCGCCCCTAGTGCCGACACCTGAACCTTAAGTGTGTTTACTGCTAACCCCATCTGCGAAACCCAGATTGTAAGAACTCTAGGATGGTACTAATCGGGGGTTCTTTTCCTAACGGCTTACCCAAGAACTGTAGGAACTTATCCCATGTTCTGCCGTAGATGTTAGTAGTCACCGGTTTCCTGCTTTTTAGCAGGCCACCGGCCCAGGGGAGAACCCCCTATCCATTAAAAGCGACCTTTCAAATTCCACGCCGTCAGATGGAATCCTTTGACCTGAGTGTGCAATATTGGACCCTGAGCTAGTAGGTCCGGGATTTCTGGCAGAACCCATGGATCGGAGAGGGACATCTTCCGTAGCAGAGCGAACCAGGGCCTTTTTGGCCAAAATGGAGCTATTAGAATTACCCTGGCTTGATAGTTTCTGATTTTTCTTACCACAGTTGGGATCAGAGCTACTGGGGGGAACGCGTAAGCCAGTCTGAAGTTCCACTGGATGTGTAACGAGTCCACTGCCCATGGATTTTCCCTCGGGTTTAGAGAGCAGAACCTTTCTGTTTGCCTGTTGTGCTTGTTTGCAAAGAGGTCTATCACCGGTTCCCCCCAAAGCTGAATTATGTTTTGAAAGATGGACTGGTTTAGCGCCCATTCTCCTTGCCTCAGGGTATTGCGACTCAGGAAATCTGCCTCTATGTTTTCTGCCCCTTTTATGTGTAGGGCTGTCACGGAGTGTAGGTGTTCCTCTGCACTGCTCAGAATGTCTGTTGCTGCTTCCATTAAGGAGTGTGATCTTGTCCCTCCTTGGTGGTTGATTATGCCACTGCTAACTTGTTGTCTGACATGATGCGTACATCTTGACCCTGGAGTAGCGGAATGAAGTGGCTTAGGGCCTTGCCCACTGCCCACAGTTCTCTCAGGTTGGAGGATGCCTTCCTTTCTTGAGGTGTCCAGGAACCCTGACCTATGAGGCCCCTTAGGTGTGCCCCCCACCCCGAGGAGCTTGCATCTGCTAAAATTATATCTGTCGCCTGTCTGTCCCATGGTATTCCTAAGGTTAGATTTGTCTCGTTCAACCACCAGTTGAGAGAGTCTCTGGTTTTCAAGGAAAGCTCCAGCTTTCCTTCCAAACGCCCTCTTAGCGATCTTTGTGCTCTTAGTATCTCCCCCTGGAGTTGCCGGGTGTGAAACTGAGCCCACCTGACCGCCGGAATACAGGATGTTAGGGTACCTAGTAGGGACATTGCTTTTCTTAATGTCATACATGGTTGGTTCCGGCCCGCCAAGGCCAGATTTCGCACCTTCTCTATCTTGGACTCTGGGAGCAGACACTCTTGCCTTTCTGAGTCCAGTATAAATCCTAGGAAGGTCTGTTTCTTTAGGGGTTGTAATTTTGATTTTTTGAAAATGACTATCCACCCTAACTCTTGCAAGGTGTTGATCACCTGAGTCAACTGTGCTGTACAGTGGTCCTCTGAACTGCCCACTATAAGAAAATCGTCCAGGTATGGTATTATGACAGTATCGTGAATCCGGAGAAAAGCTGTCACTTCCGCTATGACCTTGGTGAAGACCCTCGTGGCTATGGATATGCCAAACGGAAGAGCCCTGAACTGAAAGTGCCTTAGTGTGCCTTGAATATAAAGCGCTACCCTCAGGTATTTCTGGTAATCTGGATGGATAGGGATGTGATAATACGCATCCTTTAAATCGACTACGGCCATGAAGCAATCTTGATGTAGCAGCTTCACTACCGTAGTTACTGATTCCATCTTGAAGGTCGGGTTCCTTATCCATAGATTGAGACGTCTGAGATTTATGATTGTCCTGAACGACTGATCCGGTTTTTTTATTAGAAAAAGGGGTGAATAAAACCCCTTTCCTTCCTGTAAGCGTGGCACCTCGGACAGTACCCGCTTGTCTATCAGGCTCAGGATTTCTGTTTCTAAGGCCAGTTGTTCTTCGGTCATCTTCCTGATAGGTGTGATGACGACCACGGGTTTTGGCTGACGAATAAAGGGGATTTTCAGGCCTTCTTTTAGGATGCTCAGAATCCAGGTATTGGAGGAGATCTTTTCCCAGGCCTGGAAAAAGAGTGCCAATCTCCCTCCTACTGGAATACCGGCGTCATTGTGGTGACTTTTTTGAGGTGGAGGTGCCTCCACCAAACATAAACCCTGATTCTTTCTTCCTTTTATCCTCCCATCTTCTTCTGTCAGCGGGAGGACGCCCTCTATTGAATCTCCCCCTCCGAAAGGGCTGTCTCCTCTGATCCATAGGGAATCTGGGGAAGCCTTTTTTCTTGTCGCCTGCTTTCTCCAGAATATCGTCCAAGTTCTTGCCGAACAGGAATCGACCATCGCAGGGGAGAGAGCACAATTTGGCCTTGGACTGAAGGTCACCCGGACAGCCCTTAAGCCATAACGCGCGTCTAGCAGCATTTGATAGTGACGCTGCTCTGGCTGTCAATCGCATAGAGTCAGCCGAGGTATCTGCCAAAAAAGCCGCTGCCCCGTGCAAGAGATACATGTCTGATAAGATCTTCTCTCTTGGGACCCTTGACGCCAGCTTCTCTTCTAACTGCTGCAGCCAGATCATGAGGGAGCGTGCCGTGCAGGTGCCCGCTATCGCCGGCTTTAGACCTCCTGCTGTCGCTTCCCATGCGTGCCTCAAATATGAGTCCGCTTTTTTGTCCAGCGGGTCTCTAAGAACCCCTGCGTCTTCCAAGGGCAGGGCCGACCTTTTGGAAGACCTGGACACCGCTGCATCTATTTTTGGGACTTGGTCCCATATCTCTGTATCCTTGTATTCAAAGGGGTATCGTCTCTTAGAGGCAGATGGAAGGGCCCCCGATTTTTCAGGCTTTTTCCACTCTTTCTCAATAAGCGCCTGGATTTTCGCGTTTACTGTAAAGGTTCGTTTTTTCCTCTCCTGAAGCCCCCCAAACATGACGTCCTCTAGGGTTTTAGCCGCCCTTTCTTCCTGTAGGCCCATTGTGGTTCTAATGGCCTTTAGGAGGGCATCTGTATCTTCTACAGGGAAACATGGCTTACCCCCTGTGTCACTATCTGAGGAGTCTGAGGAGGATGATTTTTCCGCCTGAGATGATACTGACGCGGAATCTGAGGGGGAACTAGGGAAATCCTTCCTGCTTTTTTTCCCTTTTTTCAGTAAGGACTTAATTGAGCCTTCCATTTCTGACCTGAGGGCAGATATTAGATTGGCTGCGAAACTAGGCGCTTCCTCTGCCATAGTCCGCTGAATGCACGAAGCACAGAGATCTTTTTGCCAGTCTCTTGCTAGGGGAGATTTACATATAGCACAATCCCTATTGTTCTTCTTGCTTCCCGCTTTTCTGGGCCTTTCCTACAGGGTGAAGCATACAATAGAAAACCCCTATTAATATACTGCTAACATTCACGAAGATCACTCACCACCCGTAATCAAGGGTACCGGACTTGGAGGCTGCGTCGGAGCACCTGACCCGCGCTGTTTGGACCTTGAGGAGTGCCCCGACCTGCGGCTGGGGCGACTGCTGCTTGAATGGCTTCCATGCTTTCTGCCAGAGGGCTGTGAGGGAGGCAGGGATGCTGAACGTTCCTGCTCGGACTCCATTTTGCACCGCCGATCTACAGCTGTCTTCCTCCTTTTAAATTGCATGCCTCCGCCTGGTGAGCGTCTTCCTCCCCTCCCCCCTGCGACCGCCGGCCCAGCGCTTCAGAAAGCCGGCCGGCGTCGCACTCGGCGCCATTACACCGTCGCCTTCTGCTGACGTCAGCCGGCGCACCCAGCATTCCAAGCGCCGCTGACGTCAGCGGCCGGAAGACGCCAGCGTCTCTCCCCTACCACGGGGATCGAGATGCGGCGTGCGCGAGGGGAGGGCGGTGCGGTGGGGGTTTCCCGGAGCCACCGGGATCCCATCCACGCCCGCACGAACCCAGAGCCCCAGGGACCCCGGGGACTGTGCTTCCAGGACCCGACGGCCGGCGCTACAGGTATGCTACCTGTTCTTCCCGCGCCGGGACGGGCCTGGGTCTTTATCTTTCTCTTCGCCCATGACAGGCACCGCCACAGTGCGATTCCTTCCAGGACAGGAACCCAACTGAAGCGGGGGAGAGGTGCCGCCCCTTATGTCTCAGTAGGTTCCTGTCCTGGCGGGGCGGATCCCTCTCTCAGGTGGTGCTGTCATGGGTGAAGGGAAAAAGGTAAATAACCATATATACTGGTGTATAAGCTGACCCCCCCTAATTTTGCCACAAAAAACTGGGAAAACTTATTGTCTCATGTATAAGCCGAGGATTAATGGTGGTCCAAGAAGATGCTCCATAGATGAAAACCCCCCATATGCTGCTGCACAAGGGTTAATGCTGGCCAAAGAAGATGCTCCATAAATACTCCCATATGCAGCTGCACAAGGGTTAATGCTGCCCCGTAAGATGCTTCATAAATTCCCCTCATAATATTCTGCTGCACAAGGATTAAAGCTGCCCCATAAGATGCTCCATAAATACCCCCATAATATGCTGCTGCACAAGGGTTAATGCTGCCCCATAAGATGCTCCACAAATACCCCCCATAATATGCTGCTGCACAAGGGTTAATGCTGCCCCATAAGATGCTCCATAAATACCCCTTATTTGCTGCTGCTGCAATTAGAAAACAAAATAAGTTACATACCTCTCCGTCGCTGGGGGCCAGGTACCGGTGTCCTGAGCCCCCAGCACGGGCGATATTTACTGGTCCCCGTTCCATCGCCGTCCACCGCTCCGACTCCCGAGTCTCTGCAGGGACGTTCAGCAGAGGGTGCGCACTGACTACGTCAGCGCGCCGTCTGCTGAACGTCACAGCAGGAGGACATGGAGACACAGCAGTGCACGGCAATGGAACGGGACACGTGAATATTGCTCTGCCCCGTCATACTCGCCCACCTCCTGGCGCATGGTCTTCTCTGCAACCCCTGCTTCTCCGTTGGTCGCCTTCTTCCTGCGTTCAGTGGTCACGTGGTACCGCTCATTAAACTCATGAATATGCGCATATTCATGAGTTTAATGAGCGGTACCACGTGACCACTGAACGCAGGAAGACGACAACCGAGGGAGAAGCAGGGGCTGCAGAGACGTGCCAGGAGGGGTGAGTATGGTCTCTGACACCCCCGTTCCCCCTCCCCCGCCCACCCCCAATATATGACTTGCGTATAAACCGAGAGGGGTACTTTCAGCCCAAAAAATGGGCTGAAAATCTTGGCTTATACGTAAGTATATACGGTATAAGAGTAGGTAAAGAAAGAAACTATACTGAAGGAGATCCTTCCATCCTCCCAGCTTGGTGCTGCACCTCCTTTTTTAAGTATTATTCCACAACTGCACCCTTTCCCCATGCTTACGTATGCCCACACACTTACTACTCCCCTAGTCCTTACTATCCTTTGCGACCCCCAAACCACAACAACCTACTAGCAAATAATTATTTCTCATTCCCTTATTCTCCTACCTAATCTATAAAGCTGCTCCTAAACCTTAGATCCCTTGTTCTAAAAAAACAAAAAACAAGCTATGCACTCTCCCACCTCTTCTCTCTCAATGCTTCTCATCACTGTGGTCCTCCATAGCTAATGTCTTCTATTATTTATACTGCCTATCAATCCCCAGCTACTAAAAATCCCATCAACCTCTCTAACCAAAAAATAATGTGTCACCCACATATTGAACACGGGAGCATGACTTCATTAGGAATTTTTAATTCTGGCCATGGAATGAATAGCTGACATTGTCTTCCTTCCATTTGCTTTAGGACCCCTCACTGTGATGTAGCCACATCTATGAAGTGGTCAGTATGAGTAGTAAACGGATTCATAATAAACACGTTTGTCTTTATCTGAAACACAATAGTTGTCTGAGCTTCAGCAATTATCAATTCCGGACACAACATATTTTTAGGTTATCCAGCATATGAGCTGAACATCTGATGGAGACATCCACAATAACAGATCAAGACAAACGTGTCTATCATGAATCTGCTCATGCTTTCAGTTAGTGACTGAAAAGCTTGTTATTGTGGGGGTATGAATAGTAAGCAGGCTGCTATGGTCACACCCACACAGAGCAATGGCTCAGACAGGATGGCAATATCAAAAGACTGAGCGGCACATCCAAACAGAAGCTTACTAAAAGTAGCAAACACCATATATAACCAATAAACCAAACCAAATAAAGTTGCACTCTGTAGTGCTATATAGCATGCAAACATTAAATATATGAAATTTGAATAGAAAATATGAAAAATTGAGAATGCTTAGCGCATAAATTGGGCAATTTATGTGTATCCAGCAGCCACGATAAGGCGATTCTCATTGCTGAGAACCTGCCTAATGTGAATCCTCTATTGGGCTAAGGCCTCTTTCACACTTCAGTCTTTTGTGTCAGTTAAAATCCGCCAAAAAGGCGGACAAGCGGATCCGTTCCTAACTGATGTGAACGGATGCCACAGGATCCGTTTTTTGACGGATCCGCAGAATGAGGAAATTTAAAGGAACCGCTGGCTGGGAAGGAAGGAAGGAAAAGAGATAGAGAGAGAGAGAGAGATATTTTTTTTTTCCACCGCCAGAAAGGATTTCAGGGTTAATTTTCTCCCTGACTTCCTTTCTCTGGGCATGCGCACTGGAAAATGCGGATCCAACCACAAAAAAAACGTTGTAGGGTCCGTCCAGGCATGCCGGCGGATGAAAAAAATGTGGCGGATCCTCACAAAAACGGATCCAACGGATGACCATCAGTCAAGATCCGCCAGTAATGCAACTCAATGGGGAAAAAAACGGATCCGCAAAAAAAAATTGCGGATCCGTTTTTTTCAAAACCTGGCGGATTTTGACTGATTGTCAAAAACGGAAGTGTGAAAGAGGCCTAAAGCCTACATTTATATGGGAAGGTAGGGTCCTGCTGTAAATAAAAACACCTGAGGCTGAGGGGTGTAGTGCTCATTCAGAGAGTAATCTATCTTTTCTGAGCCTCACAGAAACATGGCTGACATCCTCTAACACAGCCTCCCCTGCTGCCCTTCGTTATGGTGGCCTTTACTTCACCCACACTCCTCGTCCTGGCAATAATCACGGTTGATGAGTTGGCCTTCTCCTGTCGAATAACTGCATCTCCAACCCAATCCCACCTCTACCCTCCCTTGATTCGCTTCTTTTGAATTGCACTGTGTTCATGTCCACATGTCCTCTGTCCTACAAGTGGCTGTTATATACCAACCACTGGGCACTGCCTCTACCACTTCTCCACCTGGCTTCTACACTTTCTTTGTGCTGACATTCTCACTGTCATCATGAGCGATTTCAATATCCCCAATGACAACCACAAGTCAGCAGCATCCATCCTCGTCACTTTCTTCATCCTTCGGTCTTATACAGTTAGGTCCATATATATTTGGACAGAGACAACATTTTTCTAATTTTGATTCTAGACATTACCACAATGAATTTTAAACAAAACAATTCAGATGCAGTTGAAGTTCAGACTTTCAGCTTTTATTTGAGGGTATCCACATTAAAACTGGATGAAGGGTTTAGGCGTTTCAGCTCCTTAACATGTGCCACCCTGTTTTTAAAGGGACCAAAAGCAATTGAACAGATTAAATAATTGTAAATAAAATTTTCATTTCTAGTACTTGGTTGAAAACCCTTTGTTGACAATGACTGCCTGAAGTCTTGAACTCATGGACATCACCATACGCTGTGTTTCTTCCTTTTTGATGCTCTGCCAGGCCTTCACTGCGGTGGTTTTCAGTTGCTGTTTGTTTTTGGGCCTTTCTGTCTGAAGTTTAGTCTTTAACAAGTGAAATGCTCAATTGGGTTGAGATCAGGTGACTGACTTGGCCATTCAAGAATATTCCACTTTTTTGCTTTAATAAACTCCTGGGTTGCTTTGGCTTTATGTTTTGGGTCATTGTCCATCTGTAGTATGAAGTGACGCGACCAATCAGTTTGGCTGCATTTGGCTGGATCTGAGCAAACAGTATGGCTCTGAATACCTCAGAATTCATTCGGCTGCTTCTGTCCTGTGTCACATCATCAATAAACACTAGTGACCCAGTGCCACTGGCAGCCATGCATGCCCAAGCCATCACACTGCCTCCGCTGTGTTTTACAGATGACGTGATATGCTTTGGATCATGAGCTGTACCACGCCTTCGCCATACTTTTCTCTTTCCATCATTCTGGTAGAGGATGATCTTGGTTTCATCTGTCCAAAGAATGTTCTTCCAGAACTGTGCTGGCTTTTTAGATTTTTTTTTAGCAAAGTCAAGTCGAGCCTTTTTATTCTTGCTGCTTATGTGTGGCTTGCACCATGCAGTGAACCCTCTGTATTTACTTTCATGCAGTCTTCTCTTTATGGTAAATTTGTATATTGATACGCCTACCTCCTGGAGAGTGTTGTTCACTTGGTTGGCTGTTATGAAGGGGTTTCTCTTCACCATGGAGACTATTCTGCGATCATCCACCACTGTTGTCTTCCATGGGCGCCCAGGTCTTTTTGCATTGATGAGTTCACCAGTGCTTTCTTTCTTTCTCAGGATGTACCAAACTGTAGATTTTGCCACTCTTAATGTTGTAGCAATTTCTCGGATGGGTTTTTTCTGTTTTTGAAGCTTAAGGATGGCTTGTTTCACCTGCATGGAGAGCTCCTTTGACCACAGGTTTCCTTAACAACAAAACCTTCCAAATGCAAACACCACACCTCAAATCAACTCCAGGCCTTTTATCTGCTTAATTGAGAATGACATAATGAAGGGATTGCACACACCTGTCCATGAAATTGCCTTGGAGTCAATTGTCCAATTACTTTTGGTCCCTTTAAAAACAGGGTGGCACATGTTAAGGAGCTGAAACTCCTAAACCCTTCATCCAATTTTAATGTGGATACCCTCAAATGAAAGCTGAAAGTCAGAACTTCAACTGCATCTGAATTGTTTTGTTTAAAATTCATTGTGGTAATGTCTAGAACTAAAATTAAAAAAAATGTTGTCTCTGTCCAAATACATGGACCTAACTGTACAATTGTCCTCCACAACCACTCAAATACGCATACACTAAACGTCATCTTCACCCATCGCTGTTCCCTATCTAACCTCACTTCTCCCCATTTCTCAAAGGGAATAGAGTCAAGATGTCAAGATGATGAAAAATGGGAATCAGTATAAACTACTACTATTCTAAGAATACATCTATGTGTAAATAGCCAAATCAGACCAACGGTCAAGATACTGATATTGGTCTAAAATCTAAGGTCCAATTCATCAAGGCTGGCATTTTGTATGCTAGTGTTGATGATGTGGGCACTGGTGTAAAATGCAGAGTACTTTATATAGTATAGTTATGACCTACTCATTATTTGCAGCATATTTTTTCATATAGATTTTTTATTCACTATGGCACTAACAGTTTTATTTAGGTAGAAACCCAAAACATGACCAAACAGAGCAGCAAATACAGCCAACTGCAAACTATTCAACATGATCAGCCATTCATTATTGACAGAATTAGCAGTATCAGGGAGATTGAAAATCTATGTGCAAAAACCACTTATTGATCACTAGTATCTACAGGATGATCTGATGTTTGTCTGAGATATTTGGATTCCCTGTGCATTTGTAAATATTTAGTAACAAAAAACAAAGCTTTTCTCCTGTAGGGTCTCGCGTTGGTTCAAACATTTCCTAGCTTACCCCAAAATGCCCCCAGAAGAAGCTGGCGGCAAAATTCGTGTTGGGGTGAGGGGACACTAGAGGCAACCATTCCTACTCCTGGGGTATCATCTCGTCCAGTGTATAAAGATACCTTATTGCAATGATAGCACTCAATAAGAACACCAGAAAGAATGCTCTTTGGGTCTAGACATGGTGGAATTCTTAACTCTTTATATATTTGTTTATAACCACCTATCACCGGTTACCATACCTAACTTATAAATTACAGGGCCATTTGGGATAAGTTTATATTAGTCTGAGTTGATGGATGTTTTACCCAAAGTTCTGTCTACGGTATGTATTTCTAAATAGATACAGTATATACAGCATCTGCACAGGAAAGGTAAAAAGCATCTAAAATATACAAATTACACAACATTTCTGGCTGCACTACATCTGAAACACCACTATAGCTGTCTAAGGAGTAATTGGGATTTTGTTAATCAGATACACTCTCCATATTGCTATTATAGAGAATTTTGTTTATTATTGACAACACAATATACACCACTGGCATTAGAAATGGAACTCGGTAGAAAGCAAAGAATAGTAAATATTGCATATGTACAGTATAACACAATAGCTGTTGCAAGTAGTGAGCTGTATCTTGAACAAGATACGTCTGAAAAAATCTTGCTTTTGAACAATAATTTGCTTAAATTGATTGTTTTGAATTTTTAAGGCTAAGGACAGGAAATGTATAAAAAAAAAACTAAAACCTATTAGGAAGAATTCATATATCCAAAGAAGTCACACACTGGCTGCGGGACCAGCGTCCTGAACTTAATAGCCTCATAAGAATATATGAGGCTGTCAGGTGAGGAGACCTGCAGCCAGTCCATGCATGTTTCATGAAGATCTGAAATCTGCCTAGCTCACCTACTCAATTTCCTACCTCATCAATGGTCTTTGCTAATCCTGCAGCAATCACATCTATCATTTACGCTCCTGTTGCAACCAATTACTAGCCTCAGCGGTGATGTGCATATACAAGCAAAGGTCATTAATGAACCAGTGGCTGCAGTCATGTGAATGATAGACATGATGTAATTACTAAAGGACCCACAGAGACCAAAGCAGAGCATAGATTTCATACGCAAGTACTGTAATTTGTTATTTTAACATTTTTTCTCTCTATGAATATCTTTTAAAAAAAATCCTTCAACAACCTCTTTAAAATCTAAGGAAAAGGTAATTTTGGAAATAATTCACACTTATTTACCTGAAAAGTAACTCCATCAGGAAAGCGTGTTTGTAATTCTGAAGGAAAGTATCCATCCATGATATCTCTCAGACATTGCTGCAATATAAAAAATCATCAGCACTTGTTAGACAGGTGGTCTCTTTTTTGGGTTTTTATTTAACTTGCCTTGCATTCTTGTACCTGTGTTGATGGCTCTTGGTAGGAGCGAAATGGCCCTTGGAACATGATGATTCCATTTTTACATAAAGTGAGTGGTACAGGCTCAGGAAGCCTCAGACGTGCTGCCCCCTCTTTATACTCTATATGTGATACACCTTCTCCTCCCAGGAGATTCAAGTCTCGCAGATTCTCAAGGACCAGATCAAAATCTGGTTGTAACGTGTAGGAAGAAGGTCCTGTGCATTTACACAAAAAAATATTTTTAAATGTGAATATTTTATTTACCAACTTATTGTGTTCCAGAATTTGTAAGTTACAAGAGATCATTGACATTAGTCACCTGCACTGCTATCAAGGGTCTCCTGTTCAGAAGCTTTGGATGAACTATCGTCTCCGACCCAAATAAGTCCATAATCACTAAGAAATTGCTGAGTGTAAAAAGACAAAAAGATAAATCTTTAATTCAAAAGATTTTCCTGGGGCTAAAATGTATATATTGTGTAGTGCAGCGGTAGCACACTATGCAGTGATGAGGCAGTGACACAGCAAAGTTGTGGTAAGTGTGTGACTTGTGACTTTGGATTGAGGGATTTTCCAAAGGAGGTATTAGTGAATTGCTGTTATATTTTATTAATACTTTTTATTTTTACTTATCTTTCTGTCTGGTGCAATCCCCATTAGGAATGTGCTCCACTATTGGTAATGCCATCCAGTGTACATCTTGCCACATGTATGCAATCCTTGAACAGCTGGTCGAGGGTGCATACTGCTGTGCGAGATGTGAGCACGTTGTGCATTTGGAAGTCCAGATACTGGATCTAAATGTGCAGCTGGCAACACTGAGATCCATAGACAATATGGAAAGGAGTCTTCTGCTCACTGAGCAGACGCTCAATGGGATAGATGGGGAGGATGGCAGTATGGAGCTGCAGGACAGTGAGGCAGCTATATGGGTAACAGAAGGTGGGATAGAGAGAATGGCGCCAGGGAGGCTAGTCCTGATCTGGCACACCCCAATAAGTTTGCTAAATTGGCAGATGAGGGGAGTGTCAGTGCAGGAGTAGCACTGCTGCAGCAAGGCATGTCCTCTGACAGGCGGAGGAGTGTCTACTTCATTAAGGGGGGTTATAGGAGAGCAGGGCAGGCCAGACAGGTGCTGGTAGTGGGGGACTCAATTATTAGGGGAACAGGGCAATCTGTCACAAAGACAGGGATCGTCGAACAGTGTGCTGCCTACCTGGCGCTCGAGTCCGACACATCGCTGATCGGGTTGACAGATTACTGGGAGGGGCTGGTGAGGATCCAGCGGTCATGGTGCACATTGGCACAAATGACAAAGTTAGAGGTAGGTGGAAGGTCATTAAAGATGATTTCAGGGAATTAGGCAGCAAGCTTAAAGCAAGGACCTCCAAGGTGGTATTTTCTGAAATAATGCCTGTACCACGTGCCACGCCAGAGAGGCAACGGGAGATTAGGGAGGTTAATAAGTGGCTCAAGAACTGGTGTAGAAAGGAGGGGTTTGGGTTCCTGGAGAACTGGACCGACTTCTCAGTTGGCAACAGGTTCTACGCTAGGGACAGGCTGCACCTCTATGGGGAAGGTGCAGCTGTGCTGGGGGAGAAAATGGCTAGAAGGTTGGAGGAGTGTTTAAACTAGGGACTGGGGGGGAGGGTATTCATTTTATAGATAGAAGGGGAAGACAGTGCAGATAGAGACCTGGGCACAAATAATGAAATTGGGGGGTGGGGATAGAACAGTTAATAATGTCAGAAAGAATAGAGGTACAGAGAGATACATAAAGTGCATGTATACTAATGCCAGAAGCCTCCCCAACAAAATGGAGGAATTAGAATTAATTTTGTAGGAGCATAATTATGACATGGTGGGGATATCTGAGACATGGCTGGACGAGAGCCATGACTGGGCTGTTAATTTACAGGGCTATAGTCTGTTCAGAAATGACTGTACAAATAAGCGAGGGGGGGTGTGTTTATATGTAAAATCATCCTTAAAACCCATACTGTGTGATAATATATGTGAATCTAATGAAAACGTAGAGTTCCTGTGGGTGGAGATAAGGGGAGGGGGAAAAATAATAAATTACTGATAGGGGTTTGTTATAAGTCTCCAAAAATAATGGAAGCAACGGAGAATATCCTCATAAAGCAAATAGATGAAGCTGCGACTCAAGGAGAAGTCATTATTATGGGGGACTTCAACTACCCTGAAATACTTTGGGAAACCGAAACCTGAGGTTCCAGCAAAGGTAATAGGTTTTTGACAACTATGAGACAATTACCTTTCACAACTGGTTCAGGACCCAACAAGAGGGGGGGGGCTAGACCTAATATTAACCAACAGGCCAGGCCGTATATCGAATATATGGGTTGGCGGTCACTTGTGTAAGTGATCACAAAATAATAAGTTTTCATGTATCCCTTAATAAGGACACTAAACTTCAGGAAGGCAAAAGTCGAACAGATGAGAGATGATCTTAGTGCAATAAACTGGGACGATATCCTGAGACATAAAAATACACAAAGAAAATGGGAGACGTTTATTAGCATCCTGTATAGGACCTGTGCGCAATATATACCATATGGGAATAAACATGCTAGAAATAGGAGGAAACCCCTATGGTTAAATAGAGCTGTAAGGGGCGCAATAAGTGACAAAAAGAAAGCATATAGAGAATTAAAGCAAGTAGGTAGTGATGAGGAATTAAATAAATACAGAAGATTAAATGACTTCTGTAAAACGCAAATCAAGGCAGCAAAGATTGAGACAGAGAGACTCATTTCCAGAGAAAGTAAAAATAATCCCAAAATATTATTTAAATACATAAATAGTAAGAAACTAAAAAATGATAGTGTCGGTCCCCTTAAAAATAGTCTGGGGAAATGGTGGATGAGGGTGAGGAAAAAGCCAATATGCTAAATGACTTTTTTTCAACAGTATTTACACAAGAAAATCCCATGACGGATAACATGATCAGTGATATCAAAAATTCTCCATTAAAAGTCACCTGCTTAACCCAGCAGGAAGTACGGCGGCATCTAAAAATCACTAAAATTGACAAAACCCTGGGCCCAGATGGGATACATCCCGAGTACTGCAGGAATTAAGTACAGTCATAGATAGACCATTATTTTGAATCTTTAAAGATTCCATAATAACAGGGTCTGTACCACAGGACTGGTATATACCAAATTGTGGTGCCAATATTCAAAAAGGTGACAAAAACTGAACTTGGAAATTATAGGCCAGTGAGCTTAACCTCAACTGTGGGTAAAATCCTGGAGGGTTTTCTAACAGATACTATACTGGAGTATCTGAAGAAGAATAACCTCATGACCCAATATCAACATGGGTTTACGAGGGACCGTTCCTGTCAGATTAATCTGATGAGCTTTTATGAAGAGTTAAGTTCCGGACTGGACCAAGGAAATGCAGTGGACGTGGTGTACATGGACTTTTCAAAAGCTTTTGATACGGTGCCACACAAAAGGTTGATACATAAAATGAGAACAATGGGGATAGGGGAAAATATGTGTAAGTGGGTTAAGAGCTGGCTCAGGGATAGGAAGCAAAGGGTGGTTATTAATGGAGCAAACTTGGACTGGGTCACGGTTAGTAGTGGAGTACCACAGGGGTCAGTATTGGGCCCGCGTCTTTTTAACATATTTATTAATGACCTTGTAGGGGGCATTGAGAGTAGGAGCTCAATATTTTCAGATGACACTAAACTCTGCAGGGTAATCAATACACAGGACAATTAAATATTACAGGAAGATTTATGTAAACTAGAAGCTTGGGCTGATAAATAGCAAATGAACTTTAATGGGGATAAATGTAAGGTCATGCACTTGGGTAGAACAAACAAGATGTATAATTATGTGCTTAATTGTAAAACACTGGGCAAAACGGTCACTGAAAAAGACCTGGGTGTATGAGTGGACAACAAACTCATATTTAGTGGCCAATGTCAGGCCGCTGCTACAAAGGCAAATAAAATAATGGAATGCATTAAAAGAGGCATAGATGCTCATGAGGAGAACATAATTTTACCTCTATACAAGTCACTAGTTCGACCACACTTAGAATACTGTGTACAGTTCTGGTTTCCGATGTATAAGACATAGCTGAACTAGAGCAGGTGCAGAGAAGAGCGACAAAGGTTATTAGGGAACTTGTAGGGTCTGCAATACCAAGACAGGTTATTACACTTGGGATTATTTAGTTTGGAAAAACGAAGGCTAAGGGGTGATCTTATTTTAATGTATAAATATATAAGGGGACAGTACAAAGACCTTTCTCATGACCTTTTCACTCATAGACCCTCAGATCTATGAGTAAAGGGACAAGGCGGCATCCTCTACATCTGGAGGAAAGGGTTTTTGTTTTTTTTTATAATTCTTTATTTAACCCCTCCCTGACATCTGACGTGCTATCCTGTCCACGGGACTCGGGCCGCTATGACCGGGGACAGGATAGTACGTCATCGCGATCAGCGGCGCTCACGGGGGTGTGCCGCTGATCGCGGCCGGGTGTCAGCTGATTATCACAGCTGACACCCGGCACTATGTGTCAGGGGTGGTCACGGACCCCCGGCACGTTAAACCCTGGCACACTGCGATCAAACGCGATCGCAGGGTACCGGGGGGTTTAGGGAAGCATCGGCAGGGAGGGGGCTCCCTCCGTGCTTCCCTGCAACCCCCGAAACAGCGAGATGTGCAGCGCTGCTGCGGGGGCCTCCTTTCCTGCATGTCCCCGGATCCAATATGGCCACGGGGGCCTTCGGGGGACTGCAGGGAGGCAGCTTCCTCATGCCTGCAGAGCGCAGGCATGAGGAAGCCTGCTGCAGTGCCTGTGTCAGATCGCTGATCTGTCACAGCGCTGTGTGACGTGTCAGATCAGCGATCTGACACATGACAGTGATGTCCCCCCCGGGACAATGTAATAAAGTTAAAAAAAAAAAGTGTAAAAATAATTTAGAAAAAAAATTCCCTAATAAATTCATTTTTTGGAAATGAAAAAAAAAACAAAACAATAAAAGTACACATATTTAGTATCGCCGCGTCCGTAACGGCCCGCCTTATAAAACTGTCCCATTAGTTAACCCCTTTAGCGAACCTCTTAAAAAAATAAAAATAAAAAACAAAGCAAAAAATAATGCTTTATTATCATACCGCTGAACAAAAAGTGCAATAACGCGCGATCAAAAAGACGGCTATAAATAACCATGGTACCGCTGAAAACGTCATCTTGTCCCGCAAAAAATGAACCGCCATACAGCCTCATCAGCAAAAAAATAAAAACGTTATAGCTCACAGAATAAAGCGATGCAAAAATAATTATTTTTTTATAAAATGGTTTTCATTGCATAAAAGTGCCAAAACATTAAAAAATGACATAAATGAGGTATCGCTGTAATTGTACTGACCAAAAGAATAAAAGCGCTTTATCAATTTTACCGCATGCGGAACGGTGTAAATGCACCCCCCAAAAGAAATTCATGAAATGCTGGTTTTTGTTCATTCTGCGTCCCAAAAATCGCAATAAAAAGCGATCAAAAAATGTCACGTACCTGTAAATGGTACCAATAAAAACGTCAACTTGTCCCGCAAAAAATAAGACCTCACATGACTCGGTGGGTCAAAATATGGAAAAATTAAAGCTCTCAAAATGTTGGGACGCAAAAACTAATTTTACAATGAAAAGCATCTTTTAGCGTGCGACAGCTGCCAAACATAAAAACCCTCTATAAATGGTAAATCAAACATCCCTTTATCACCCCCTTAGTTAGGGAAAAATAAAAAAATTAAAAAAAATGTATTTATTTCCATTTTCCCATTAGGGTTAGGGTTACGGCTAGGGTTAGGGGTGTGTTGAGGTTAGGGTTGGAGTTAGAATTGGGGGGTGTCCACTGTTTGGGTACATCAGGTGCTTTCCAAACGCAACATGGCGTCTGATCTCAATTCCAGCCAATTCTGCGTTGAAAGAGTCAAATGGTGCTCCTTTCCTTCCAAGCTCTGCCATGCGCCTACTCAGCCTACTCAGAACAAATTGCAAAATAACTTTTGGGGTCCAATTTCTCCTGTTACCCTTAGGAAAATAAAAAAATGGGGGCAAAAATATCATTTTTGTGGAAAAAAAAATATGATTTTTTTATTTTCGCGCCCGGGTGTTATAAACTTCTGTGAAGCACTTGGGGGTTCAAAGTGTTCACAACACATCTAGATAAGTTCCGTGGGGGGTCTAGTTTCCAAAATGGGGTCACTTGTGGGGGGTTTCAACAGTTTAGGCACATCCAAGGCTTTCCAAACGTGACATGACACCGGCAGACCATTCCATCAAAGTCTGCATTCCAAAACATCACTACTTCGCTTCCGAGCCCCGACGTGTGCCCATACAGTAGTTTTCTCCCACATATGGGGTATCAGCATACTCAGGAAAAATTGGACAACTTTTGGGGTCCAATTTCTCCTGGTACCCTTGGGAAAATAAAAAATTGGGGACTAAAAGATCATGTTTGTGGAAAAATTATAATTTTTTTATTTTCACGCCCGGGTGTTATAAACTTCTGTGAAGCACTGGGGGGGTTCAAAGTGCTCACCACACATCTAGATAAGTTCCTTGGGGGGTCTAGTTTCCAAAATGGTGTAAATTGTGGGGGATTTCCACTGTTTAGGCACATCAGGGGCTTTCCAAACGCGGCATGGCGTCCGATCCCAATTCCAGCTAAAAAAGTCAAATGGCGCTGCTTCCCTTCCGAGCTCTGCCATGCGCCCAAACAGTGGTTTACCCCCACATGTTGGGTATCCGCGTACTCAGGACAAATTTCACAATAACTTTTGGGGTCCTGTTACCCTTGGGAAAATAAAAATTAGGGGTGAAAAGATTTTTGTGGAAAAAATTTGATTTTTTAATTTTACGACTGTACGTTATAAACTTCTGTGAAGCCCTGGGCGGTTCAAAGTTCTCACCACTATCTAGATAAGTTCCTTGGGGGGGTCTAGTTTCCAAAATGGGGTCACTTGTGGGGGGGTTCCACTGTTTAGGCACATCAGGGGCTCTCCAAACGTGACATGGCGTCCAATCTGAATTCCAGCCAATTTTGCATTGAAAAAGTCAAACGCCGCTCCTTCCCTTCTGAGCTCTGCCATGCACCGAAACAGTGGTTCCCCCCCACATATCAGGTATCAGCATACTCAGGACAAATTGCATAATAACTTTTGCAGTCCAATTTCTCCTGTTACCCTTGGTAAAATAAATAAAAATGGACCTGAAGTAATTTTTTTATGAAAAAAAGTTAAATGTTCATTTTTTTTAAACATTCAAAAAATTCCTGTGAAGCACCTGAAGGGTTAATAAACTTCTTGAATGTGGTTTTCAGCACCTTGAGAGGTGCAGTTTTTAGAATGGTGTCACTTTTGGGTATTTTCTATCATATAGACTCCTCAAAGTGACTTTAAATGTGATTTGGTCTG
This sequence comes from Dendrobates tinctorius, assembly GCF_039654945.1. Taxonomy (NCBI): domain Eukaryota; kingdom Metazoa; phylum Chordata; class Amphibia; order Anura; family Dendrobatidae; genus Dendrobates; species Dendrobates tinctorius. The sequence continues at coordinate 57,910,764 of NW_027361683.1, read as the reverse complement.
TAAAAATAAAATGGTGTTGCAAAAATGAGAAATCACTGGTTAACTTTTAACCCTTATAACTTCCTAACAAAAAAAATTTTGGTTCTAAAATTGTGCTGATGTAAAGTAAACATATGTGAAATGTTATTTATTAAGGTTTTGTGTGCCATATCTCTGTGATTTAAGGACATAAAAATTCAAAGTTGGAAAATTGCGAAATTTTCAACATTTTCGCCAAATTTCCGTTTTTTTCACAAATAAACGCAAGTTATATCAATGAAATTTTACTACTACCATGAAGTACAATATGTCACGAGAAAACATTGTCAGAATCACCGGAATCCATGGAAACGTTTCAGAGTCATTACCTCATAAAGGGACAGTGGTCAGAATTGTAAAAATTGGCCAGGTCATGAACGTGCAAACCACCCTTGGGTGTAAAGGGGTTAAAGACTCAATAGAATCCAGGTTAACATAATAATTGAAACCAGACAAGTAGACGAATACAAACAATACAACTTATCTCCCGACCAGGGCAATCGTCCACGAGTCCTTAACATCCGGGGACCCGGTAGTAGAGGTCAATGACCCGATTCGGAGGGTCTTCCATTTTTTAACTTTTAACAAACAGTATAGGAAATAAAAGACAGAACAGAGGAAGAAGAGGGAAAGCAGTTAAAGCAAAAAAAGAGAGTGGGGGGAAAGAAGTAACGGTGCCGAGAGGCAAAAAAAAAAAAAAGAGACGGTGAGGGAGGGAAGGAAAAAACGAGAAGGTAAGGAAAAGAGTACCCACCCGACCAAGTCCACCACTCAGCCTGATGTTTTCAGTTAACTTCAGAGGGGTTTGCCTCCAGCATTAGATTACAATACTCTCTAGAGCTTCGAAAATCCATCCATCCAAGCCAAGTGGCCCAAAACTTTGGATATGATTCATATATGGATGAGGTGAGGTCCTCCATATACATAATTTCATTGACTTTTGCGATCCACTGAGTTATGGTGGGAGAAGAGGACCTCTTCCATCTCTCCAGGATGCAAGCCCTCACTGCCATGATCAAAAATTTCAACAAAGAGGATTTATAGATCCGGAGAGGGATTTCATTATATTGGAGTAGTATCAGAGCCGGAGTCAATTTTTCGGAACAACCTGTAACCTGACAAATAATTTCCCACACCCCTGTCCAAAATGATTGCAATACGTTACATTACCAGAAAATATGAAAAATCGTGCCCTCTGCCCTTCCACAACTCCAGCAGCTGGTGTCAATTTCCGGAAATATGATGTGCAACCTCGAGGACACTCTGTACAATCTGGACAAAATCTTATAGCCAGCCTCATGGAACCAAGAGCTAATCGAGGCACAGTGTACAAGGGTAAAAATTCGAGTTCTCTGATCATCCATAAAAGAAATACCGTATATACTTGCGTATAAGCCAAGATATCCAGCCCATTTTTTGGGGCTGAAAGTCCCCCTCTCGGCTTATACGCGAGTCATATACCGGGGGTCGGCCGGGCGGGGGTGTAGGAGATCATACTCACCTCTCCTAGCATGTCTCTTACAGCCCCCTGTGCTTATTCCATCTTCTTGGCGCTGTTCTTCCTGCTTTCAGCGGTCACGTGGTGCAGCTCATTACATATGTGCATATGTAATGAGCGGTTCATTACATATGCGCATATGTAATGAGCTGCACCACGTGACAGCTGAAAGCAGGAAGAACAGCGCTGAGAAGATGGAATAAGCACGGGGCTGCAAGAGACATGCTAGGAGAGGTGAGTATAGCGGAGGGAGCCATATTCACATGTCCCTCATTTCACCGCTGCGCCGTCGTTCTGCTGTCTTGCTTCCTCTGGCAGTGACCTTCAGGTCAGAGGGCACCATGGCGTAGTTAGCAGGCGCCCTCTGCCTGAACAGTCACTGTGCAGAGCCGGCAATGCTGAGGAGCAGCAGCTGCAGCAGCAGGGACGAGGTAAGTATATAGGTTTTTTTTTTTTAATTAAGGCAGCGGCGGCAGCAGCATTATAAGGGGCCACCAATAACTGTGCATCATTGTAAGGGGCCGTTCATTGTGCAGCATTATAAGGGGCCACTAATAACTGTGCATCATTGTAAGGGGCTGCTCACTGTGCAGCATTATAAGGGGCCACTAATAACTGTGCATCATTGTAAGGGGCCGCTCGCTGTGCAGCATTATAAGGGCAGTAGCTTTGGCATTTTCCACCCTAGGCTTATACGCGAGTCAATAAGTTTTCCCAGTTTTTTGTGACAAAATTAGGGGGGTGGCTTATACACGGGTTGGCTTATACACGACTATATACGGTATTTAAATCTCTCTCCCAGTGCGCAAGGAAAGAAGGGTGCGGCTCGCTCCAGAGGTCCATCAACATAGAGTAGGTTTTAGCTAAGCTGTGTTTGATTGGGACCAGGCTATTACATAAAAGCTCAAATTGTGTTTTGGGTCATCTAAATGAACTTATGGGAAAGGCTGCTGAAAAAGTAGGTAAGTTGCAAACACCTCCAACTGCCCAGGGGTACTGGATCTGTTTTGGCGATAAGGTCACTCAGAGGAGGCCAGGAGGCTACCCTCTCCCCAGTTTTCTACTCTATCCATCCCCGAGTCTATCCACAGAGTTTGAGCGGCTAGGGACAAATTTAGGATGACAACACTGGAGTGAGAGAAGACTCTGGGAGTAAATGTAAACGGACCAGTGCTGTATTGCAGTATTTTAAAGTGGTTCCAATAGTTGGATGGGATTTGATTTGCTCTGGGGCCGAAAGTAAAACCCATGGGAAGGTCCTTAATGGGGTTGGGCAAACACTTTGTTCTATTTGAACCCAGGCCTTATTGTGACCATTTCTGCACCAGTCTATCATTCTAGCTAGGTGGCCTGCCAAATGATACATTTTTAGGTCCGGAAGTCCCACATCCCCCAACCTCTTAGCTCTGCAGAGAACCTCCCTCTTTAGTCTAGCAGATTTTGTTCTCCATATAAACGAGACTTGAATGGACCATAATTTTCTAAAAATGTTAGCAGGGATTTTGATGGGGAGAGCCTGTAGAATATACAGGACCCTCGGTAATATGTTCATCTTAAAAATTTGGCATCTGCCAAACCAGGTGAAGGATATCCATCACAGTCTGCTTGAAGAGATGTTAAAAGGCTAGGGAAGTTCCATCGATATAGAGAATTGATGTCTGAAGATAGTCTTACTCCTAAATGTTTCAGATGTCGGGTAGCCCATTTGAAACTGAAGGACTTCTGTAAAGATCTCACAAGTTGCGGGGAAGAATTAATGTTAAGCGCCTCGGATTTTGAAAAATTAATTTTGAAATTAGACAACTGGGCATATGTTCTGTAGGTTAGGCAGGGAGATCTTAGGTGAGGTAACGAAGAAAAGAAGGTCATCAGCGTAGGCTGCTACTTTATAAGTGTTTTGAAGTACATGAGGCTGGTTTCACACTTGCGTTTTTTGCGGAAAAAAATGCATGCTTTTTTTCCCTATATTTTACATGGGTGCGCATGCATATGCGTTTGTACGCGTTTGTATGCGCATGCGTTCTTTTGTAGTGTGCGCTCGGGCGCACAAAATGCATCTTGCTGCATTTTTTGTGCGTCCGACTTGTACCAAAAAAACGCATGCGCACGCAATGTGTTTTTTTTCACCCAAATACCCATTATAGTCTATGGGTGTGCATACGTGCGCATGGTAATGCGCACGTATGCGCAATAAAAGCATGCAGTTTTTTTAAAAAAACATGCCCAAAACCGCAAAAAAACGCAAACAAATGTTTGCACTGCGCACGGTGCGCAGCTCAAAAAACGCAAGTGTGAAAGTAGCCTAAGAAAGGGTTCAAGGGTGAGGATGAAAATGAGGGGGACAAAGGGCATCCCTGTCTTGTGCCATAATAAATATAAAACGGACCTGAAAGTGCATCGCTCACCCGGACCCTGGCGGAAGGGACTGAATATAGAGACAGGATCCACTGGAGCATCCTTGTTCCCAGACCCAGGAGAATGAGGGTCTTTTCCATGAAAACCAAATTGACCCTATCAAATGCCTTCTCGTCAGCGGTGGATAAAAGAATGGATGGGACATTCCGGGATTTAACATGATGAATTAAGTTAATAGACTTAATAGTATTATCTCTGGCGTCTCGGCCTGGCATAAATCTAGCTTGGTCCGGCTGAACGATTCCCGAGAAAAGGGGAGCAAGTCTAGATGCAAGGATCTTGGCAAAGAGTTTTACATCAACATTTAACAGGGAAATGGGGCGGAAGCTAGCACACTGGGTCAGGTCTTTCCCTTCTTTATGTATCACCGCAATATGGGCTCTCAGAGAATCTGGATGTGGGGGGTTATTTTTAAACACTGAACTAGATGTGTATTTCCTGAAGGAAGTACAGATAGTGCTTTGAAATGGTGCCTGGGCTGCCCCTTTAAGAGAGACTTGCCTGCTGCCCCTGCAAGACTTTCAATTCAGTATCCGTTTTAACTGCGGGTGCCTCTCAGCTGCCACTTTGGCCTGTGGGGCCCCTCAGGGTCTGATTTGGTGGGTGGGGCTCCTCAGGTTCTGATTCGGTGGCCTGGGCTCCTCAGGGCTTGAATTGGTGGACGGGATCCCTCAAGGTCCGATTTTGTGGCCGGGGCCCCTCAGGGTCCGATTTTGTGGGCGGAGCCCAACTGGGTCCAATTTGGTGGGGGGCCCCTCTGGGTCAGATTTGGTGGGCGAGGCCCCTCAGGGTCCGGTTTGGTGGGCGAGGCCCCTCATGGTCCGGTTTGGTGGGCAGGGCCCCTCAGTCCGATTTGGTGGGCGGGACCACTCTCGGTCCGATTTGGTGGGCGGGGCCCCTCAGGGTACGATTTGGTGGGCGGGCCCCTCAGAGTCCAATTTGGTGGGCGGGGTCACTCTGGGTCCAATTTGGTGGGCGGGGCCCCTCAGGGTCCAATTTGGTGGGCGGGGTCTCTCAGGGTCCGATTTGCTGAGCGGGGCCACTCTGGGTCACATTTGGTGGGCAGGGCCCCTCAGGGTCCGATTTAGTGGGCGGGGCCCCACATAGACCAATTTGGTGGGCAGGGCCACTCAGGGTCTTGCCTGCTGCCCCTGCAAGCCTTTCAATTCAGTATCCGTTTTAACTGCGGGTGCCTCTCAGCTGCCACTTTGGCCTGTGGGGCCCCTCAGGGTCTGATTTGGTGGGTGGGGCCCCTCAGGTTCTGATTCGGTGGCCTGGGCTCCTCTGGGCTTGAATTGGTGGACGGGATCCCTCAGGGTCCGATTTTGTGGCCGGGGCCCCTCAGGGTCCGATTTTGTGGGTGGGGCTCCACAGGGTCTGATTTTGTGGGCAGAGCCCCTCTGGGTCCGATTTTGTGGGTGGGGCTCCTTAGGGTCTGATTTTATGGGCGGAGCCCCTCTGGGTCCAATTTGGTGGGCGGGGCCCCTCAGGGTCCAATTTGGTGGGCGGGGCCCTTCAGGGTCCAATTTGGTGGGCGGGGCCTCTCAGGGTCCAATTTGGCGGGCGGGGCCCCTCAGGGTCCGATTTGGCGGGCGGGGCCCCTCAGGGTCCGATTTGGCGGGCGGGGCCCCTCAGGGTCTGATTTGGAGGCCTGGGTGGCTCAGCCTCCGATTTGTAGGCCAGGGTCGATCAGATTTGTGTTTTGGGTTTCACTTTAAGAGCTGACATTATCTGGCAGAAACTCCTGGAGGGGTCATGTAAAGTTCGTAGGCGTTGGCATAGTAACTGGGTGTGCCTGCGCATATCAATGAGCTTAACTGCCACCTCACGACTGCCCCATGTTTTCCCTATGGCAAAATTTTCCCATTGAAATGCATTGAGATAATGCATTCCAATGACAGGAAAATGTTTTTTCAAACGCAAATTGAGCAAAAACTACAAATCCGATCGTCACAAAAAATACTTAGCACACCACTCATGGACACTGGCTTCGAAACGACGCCTCAACGGAGTCTGTGCGTGTAGCGGTTCGGGATGCATTAATTGCGGAAATCAACTGAATAATAACTAGATGTGTATTTCCTAAAGGAAGTACAGATAGTGCTTTGAAATGGTGCCCGGGCTGCCCCTTTAAGAGAGACTTGCCTGCTGCGCCTGCAAGACTTCTCAACTCAGGATCCGTTTTAACTGTGGGTGCCTCTCAGGGGCCACTTTGGCCTGTGGGGCCCCTCAGGGTCCGATTTGGCGGTCGGGGCCACTCTGGGTCCGATTTGGCGGTCGGGGCCACTCTGGGTCCGATTTGGCGGTCGGGGCCACTCTGGGTCCGATTTGGCGGGCGGGGCCACTCTGGGTCCGATTTGGCGGGCGGGGCCACTCTGGGTCCGATTTGGCGGGCGGGGCCACTCTGGGTCCGATTTGGCGGGCGGGGCCACTCTGGGTCCGATTTGGCGGGCGGGGCCACTCTGGGTCCGATTTGGCGGGGCCACTCTGGGTCCGATTTGGTGGGCGGGGCCACTCTGGGTCCGATTTGGTGGGCGGGGTAGCTCAGCCTCCAATTTGGAGCCCGGGGTCACTCAGCTTTCGATTTGGCGCGCCGGCCCTTTAAGACTCATTTTGGTGCGCCGGCCCTTTAAGAATCACTTAGGCGCGTCGGCCGTTTAAGAGCCAGTTTGGCGCACTGGGCTTCTAAATCCACGTTGGCGCACATTCTCTCTCAGGGGCATGCATCATGTGATTTGCATTTGAGCTGATATTATCTGCCAGAAACTCTGTCCTGGAGGGGTCATGAAAATTTTGTAGGCGTTGGCATAGTAACTAGGTGTGCCTGCGCATATCAATGAGCTTAACTGCCATTTGAATCGCGTCAGGGCATGTTTTCCCTATGGCAACATTTTCCCATTGAAATGCATTGAGGAAAATGTTTATTCAAATGCAACGAAAAATACTTAGCACACCTCTTGTGGACGCTGGCTTCGAAACGACACCTCAACGGAGTCTGTGCGTGTAGCGGTTCGGGCCGCATTAATTGAGGAAATCAACTGAATAATAAGAAGAAGAATAAGTTAGCAGCGTTCGGATTACAATATAGTGGTTTTTTTAAACTACTATAACTAGATGTGTATTTCCTGAAGGAAGTACAGATAGTGCTTTGAAATGGAGCCCGGGCTGCCCCTTTAAGAGAGACTTGCCTGCTGCCCCTGCAAGACTTTCAACTCAGGATCCATTTTAACTGTGGGGGCCACTCGGGGGCCGATTTGGTGGGCGGGGCCAGAGAGAGAGAGAAAGGACAGAAAGAAAGAAAGGAAGAGAACAGAGAGAGAGAAAAAAAAGATTAGAGAGAAAGAAACAGAGAAAGAAAAATTCTATAAAGATGCCATAGCACCCCAGCTCCCACTGTAATGCCCACCTGAGCCTCCTGGTGCAGGACATATCATGATCCGCTCACATGGCCGACATCCCCGATTCCAAGGCGATCCCGCTGTCCGCTCTGTCAGAGGAGGACACAGTGATGGATCTGAAGCATTCCCTGAAGTGCCTCCATGGTTCCGTCACAGTCTCCTACTGAAATTACCTAATTTCCGGTCAGCTTCCAGCACGTCACTTCCGGTAGAACGTTACGTGCAAGTTTTAAATTGCTCCTTGGGGCTCCGCTGTGTACTCCTGTGTCCCGCGGGGAAAGTATGCTCCCGGCTGGGGCAGTCTCTCTCTCAAAATCAGGACTGTCTCACTGGATACGGGACGGTTGGGACTCGGGAGGTATGAATGCTCCCCACCATACACCTCGTACACGTACAGCTCCGCTTTGTATGCCTCGTACACACACGGCTTCACTCAGTACACCCCCGGCTCTGCTCCGCTCTATAAACACACGGCTCAGCTCCGTACACCTCGTACACTCAGGGCTCCGTTCCATACATCTCGTACACACACGGCTCAGCTCCGTACACCTCGTACACACACAGCTCTGCTTCGTACCCCGTGTAAACCCCTCCTGACCCCACCCAAGAACACACACGGCTCTGCTACATCCACCTTGTAAAACCCTTCCTGACCCCACACAAGTACACACACGGCTCTGCTACATCCACCTTGTAAACCCCTCCTGACCCCACCGAAGTACACACACGGTTCTACTACATCCACCTTGTAAAACCCCTCCTGACCCCACACAAGTACACACACAGCTCTGCTACATCCACCTTGTAAACCCCTCCTGACCCCACACAAGTACACACACTGCACTGCTACATCCACCTTGTAAACCCCTCCTGACCCCACATAAGTACACACACGGCTCTGCTGCATCCACCTTGTAAATCCCTCCTGACCCCACACAAGTACACACACGGCTCTGCTACATCCACCTTGTAAAACACCTCCTGACCCACACAAGTACACACATGGCTCTGCTACATCCACCTTGTAAAACACCTCCTGACCCACACAAGTACACACACGGCTCTGCTACATCCACCTTGTAAAACCCCTCCTGACCCCACACAAGTACACACACGGCGTTCCTACATCCACCTTGTAAAACACCTCCTGACCCACACAAGTACACACACGGCTCTGCTACATCCACCTTGTAAACCCCTCCCTGACCCCACACAAGTACACACACGGCTCTGCTACATCCACCTTGTAAAACCCCTCCTGACCCCACACAAGTACACACACGGCACTGCTACATCCACCATGTAAAACCCCTCCTGACCCCACACAAGTACACACACGGCTCTGCTACATCCACCTTGTAAAACCCCTCCTGACCCCACACAAGTACACACACGGCACTGCTACATTCACCTTGTAAAACCCCTCCTGACCCCACTGTCCCACACATAAACGTTACCTCATCCATCCAGACTAGCACCATAATGACAAGCGACCAGCACAGCAGAGTCCTGCAGCCACCCTGATCATGTGACCCCTGACTCCTCCCCTCCTGTGACCTCATCACAGGCCCTGTGCCGACACCGCACACAAAATTACAGCCGAAGGAAGCGATGATCATTGCTGGCAGTAAGGCTATGTGCACACGATGCAGATTTGCAGCGGATCCGCAGCGGATTTTACCGCGCAGAAACGTTGCATATCCGCTTTGTGATGTACAGTAGCCTTAAAATCAATGAAAAAAAAAACCGCTGTGCAGACGCTGCAGATTTTTCCGCGCGGCTTTCCTGCGGTACAAAATCCGCAGCATGTTACTTCTTTTGTGTGGTTTTCCATCTCCCCTGTCACCAAATCCGCAGGGGGGAAACCGCACTAAAACCGCAGGAAAAAAGGAAGAAATCCGCAGGTAAAATGCAGGTCATTTGACCTGCGGATTTCTTCCATTCTGTGCGGAAAAATCCGCAGGGCCAAAAAGTCGTCTGCACTCAGCCTAAGGGGCTGCGTCACTGCGTGGGTCCCTCGTGGAGGGCGCAGGATGGGGTCAGTACATGGGGGCGTGGCGGCGGCCAGTGGGTATCCCAGACAGCGTGAGTGGGCCCTCCCATCTCGCCAGGGCCCCAGCACTTGCCCGGGTGCTGACGCCGGACCTGGCCTACGCATATCAATGAGCATAACGGCCACCTCACGACTGCCCCATGTTTTCCCTATGGCAACATTTTCCCGTTTAAATGCATTGAGACAATGCATTCCAATGACAGGAAAATGTTTTTTCAAACGCAAATTGCGCAAAAACTACAAATTCGATTGACACGACAAATACTTAGCACACCTCTCGTGGACGCTGGCTTCGAAACGACACCTCAATAGAGTCTGTGCGTGTAGTGGTTCGGGTCGTATTAATTGCGGAAATCAGCTGAATAGTAATAATAATACTAGATGTGTATTTCCTGAAGGAAGTACAAATAGTGGTTTGAAATGGTACCCGGCTGCCCCTTTAAGAGAGACTTGCCTGCTGCCCCTGCAAGACTTTCAACTCAGGATCCGTTTTAACTGTGGGGGCCACTCGGGGGCCACTTTGGCCTCAGGGTCTGATTTGGTGGGTGGGGCTCCTCAGGATCTGATTCCTTGGCCTGGGCTCCTCAGGGCTTGAATTGTTGGCCGGGATCCCTCAGGCTTCTATTTTGTGGGTGTGGCCCCTCAGGGTCCGATTTTGTGGGTGTGGCCCCTCAGGGTCAGATATTGTGAGTGGCGCCCCTCAGGGTCCGATTTTGTGGGTGGGGCCCCTCAGGGTCCGTTTTTGTGGGTTGGGCCCCTCAGGGTCCGATTTTGTGGGTTGGGCCCCTCAGGGTCCGATTTTGTGGCCGGGGCCCCTCAGGGTCCGATTTTGTGGCCGGGGCCCCTCGGGGTCCGATTTGGTGGGTGGGGCCCCTCAGGGTCCGATTTTGTGGCCGGGGCCCCTCGGGGTCCGATTTGGTGGGTGGGGCCCCTCGGTCCGATTTGGTGGGTGGGACCTCTCAGGGTCTGATTTGGTGAGCAGGGCCCCTCAGGATCCGATTTGGTGAGCGGGGACCCTCAGGGTCTGATTTGGTGGGCGGGATCTATCAGAGTCCGATTTGGTGGGCGGGGCCCCTCAGGGTCCAATTTGGTTGGCCGGGACCCTCGGGGTCCGATTTGGTGGATGGGATCCCTCGGGGTCCGATTTGGTGGGCGGGGCCCCTCGGGGTCCGATTTGGTGGGTGGGGCCCATCGGGGTCCGATTTGGTGGTTGGGGCCTTTCAGAATCCGATTTAGTGGGTGGGGCCCCTCAGGGTCTGATTTGGTGGGCGGGATCTATCAGAGTCCGATTTGGTGGGCGGGGCCCCTCAGGGTCCAATTTGGTTGGCCGGGACCCTCGGGGTCCGATTTGGTGGGCGGGGCCCCTCAGGGTCCGATTTTGTGGTTGGGGCCCCTCAGGGTCCGATTTTGTGGTTGGGGCCTTTCAGAATCCGATTTAGTGGGTGGGGCCCCTCAGGGTCTGATTTGGTGGGCGGGGCCCCTCAGGGTCCGATTTGGTGGGCGGGGCCACTCTGGGTCCAATTTGGTGGACGGGGCCCTTCAGGGTCCAATTTGGTGGGCGGGGACACTGCGTCTGATTTTGTGGGTTGGGCCCCTCAGGTCCGATTTTGTGGCCGGGGCCCCTCAGGATCCGATTTTGTGTCCGGGCCCCTCAGGGTCCGATTTTGTTGCCGGTGCCTCTCAGGGTCCGATTTTGTGGCCAGAGCCTCTCAGGGTCCGATTTTGTGGTTGGGGCCCCTCAGGATCTGATTTTGTGGCCGGGGTCCCTCAGAGTCCGATTTTGTGGCCGGGGCCCCTCAGGGTCCGATTTTGTGGCCGGGGCCCCTCAGGGTCCGATTTTGTGGCCGGGGCCCCTCAGGGTCCGATTTTGTGGCCGGGGCCCCTCAGGGTCCGATTTTGTGGTTGGGGCCCCTCAGGGTCCGATTTTGTGAGTGTGGCCCCTCAGGGTCCGATGTTGTGGCCGAGGCCCCTCAGGGTCTGATTTTGTGGCCGGAGCCCCTCAGGGTCCGATTTTGTGGGTGGGGCCCCTCAGGGTCTGATTTTGTGGCCGGGGCCCCTCAGGGTCCGATTTTGTGGGTGGGGCCCCTTAGGGTCCGATTTTGTGGGTGGGGCCCCTCAGGGTCCAATTTGGTGGGTGGGGCCACTCTGGGTCTGATTTGGTGGGCGAGGCCACTCTGGGTCCGATTTGGTGGGCGGGGCCACTCTGGGTCCAATTTGGATGGCCGGGACCCTCGGATCCGATTTGGTGTGCGGGATCCCTCGGGGTCCAAATTGGTGGGCGGGGCCCCTCGGGGTCCGATTTGGTGGGTGGGGCCCCTCGAGGTCCTATTTGGTGAGCGGGGCCACTCTAGGTCTGATTTGGTGGGCGGGGCCACTCTGGGTCCGATTTGGTGGGCGGGGCCCCTCAGAGTTCAATTTGGTCAGCGGGGCCCCTCAGGGTCCGATTTGGTGGGTGGGGCCACTCGGGGCCCGATATTGTGGGTGGGGCCACTCGGGGCCCGATATGGTGGGCGGGGCCACTCGGGGCCCGATTTGGTGGGCGGGGCCACTCGGGTAGATTTGGTGGGCGGGGCCACTCGGGGGCCGATTTGGTGGGCGGGGGGCGATTTGGTGGGAGGGGCCACTCGGGGGCCGATTTGGTGGGCGGGGCCCCTCGGGGGCCGATTTGGTGGGCGAGGCTACTCTGGGTCCGATTTGCTGGGCGGGGCCACTCTGGGTCCGATTTCTTGAGCGGGGCCACGCTGGGTCCGATTTGGAGGCCAGGGTTGATCAGCCTCCAATTTGGAGGCCGGGTTGGCTAAGCCTCCGATTTGGAGCCTGGGGTCACTCAGTTTTCGATTTGGCGCGCTGGCCATTTAAGAATCACGTCGGCCCTTTAAGAGCTAGTTTGGCTCACTGGGCTTCTTCTAAATCCACTTTGGCGCACATTCTCTCTCAGGGGCATGCTTCATATGATGAGGCTAGATTTGCATTTGTGCTGTGGGTTTCGCTTTAAGAGCTGATATTATCTGCCAGAAACTGTGTCCTAGGGGAGTCATGTGATGTTCGTACGCGTTGGCATAGTAAATGGGTGTGCCTGCGCATATCAATGAGCTTTACTGCCATTTGAATTGCCTCAGGGCACGTTTTAAGTTGCCCATTGAAAAGCATTGAGACATGCATTCCAATGACGGGAAAAAAAAATTTCAAACGCAAATTGCGCAAAAACTACAAATCCGATCGACACGAAAAATACTTAGCACACCTCTCGTGGACGCTGGCTTCGAAACAACACCTCAACGGAGTCTGTGCGTGTAGCAGTTCGGGCCGCATTAATTGCGGAAATCAACTGAATAAAAAGAAAAAGTTAGCAGCGTTCGGATTACAACATTAATACTAGATGTGTATTTCCTGAAGGAAGTACAGATAGTGGTTTGAAATGGTGCCTGGGCTGCCCCTTTAAGAGAGACTTGCCTGCTGCCCCTTCAAGACTTTCAACTCAGGATACGATTTAACTGTGGGTGCCTCTCAGGGGCCACTTTGGCCTCATGGTCTGATTTTGTGGGTGGGGCCCCTCAGGGCCTGATTTTTTGGGTGGGGCCCCTCAGGGTCCGATTTTGTGGGTGGGGCCCCTCAGTGTCCGATTTTGTGGCCGGGGCCACTCGGTCCGATTTGGTGGCCGGGGCCCCTCAGGGTCCGATTTGGTGGCCGGGGCCCCTCAGGGTCTGATTTGGTGGGTGGGGCCCCTCAAGGTCCGATTTTGTGGCTGGGGCCCCTCAGGGTCCGATTTTGTGGCCGGGGCCAATCAGGATCCGATTTTTGTGGCCGGAACCCCTCAGGGTCCAATTTTGTGGGTGGGGCCCCTCAGATCCGATTTTGTGGCCGGGGCCCGTCAGGGTCCGATTTTGTGGGTGGGGCCTCTCAGGGTCCGATTTGGTGGGCGGGGCCCCGCAGGGTCCAATTTGGTGGGCGGGACCACTCTGGGTCCGATTTGGTGGGCGGGGCCTCTCAGGGTCCGATTTGGTGGGCGGGGCCCCTCAGGGTCCGATTTGGTGGGCGGGGCCACTCTGGGTAAGATTTGGAGGCTGGGGTCGCTCAGCCTCCAATTTGGAGGCCGGGGTCGTTGAGCTTCCGATTTGGAGGCCGAGGTCAAAGAGCCTCTGATTTGGAGGCCAGGGTCGATGAGCTTCCGATTTGGAGACCGGGGTCGATGAGCCTCCGATTTGGAGGCCGGGGTGGATCAGCCTCCGATTTTGAGGCCGGGGTGGATCAGCCTCCGATTTGGAGGCCGGGGTGGCTCAGCCTCCGATTTGGAGGCCAGGGTGGCTCAGCCTCCTATTTGGAGGCCAGGGTGGCTCAGCCTCCGATTTGGAGGCCAGGGTGGCTCAGCCTCCGATTTGGAGGCCAGGGTGGCTCAGCCTCCTATTTGGAGGCCAGGGTGGCTCAGCCTCCGATTTGGAGGCCGGGGTGGCTCAGCCTCCGATTTGGAGGCCGAGGTCGATCAGCCTCCGATTTGGAGGCCGGGGTGGCTCAGCCTCTGATTTGGAGGCCGGGGTGGCTCAGCCTCTGATTTGGAGGCCGGGTGGATCAGCCTCCGATTTGGAAGCCGGGGTGGGTCAGCCTCCGATTTGGAGGCCGGGGTGGATCAGCCTCCGATTTGGAGGCCGGGGTGGCTCAGCCTCCGATTTGGAGGCCGGGGTCGATCAGCCTCCGATTTGGAGGCCGTGGTGGCTCAGCCTCCGATTTGGAGGCCAGGGTGGCTCATCCTCCTATTTGGAGGCCGGGGTGGCTTAGCCTCCGATTTGGAGGCCGGGGTGGCTCAGCCTCTGATTTGGAGGCCTGGGTCGATCAGCCTCCGATTTGGAGGCCGGGGTGGATCAGGCTCCGATTTGGAGGCCGGGGTGGATCAGCCTCCGATTTGGAGGCCGGGGTGGCTCATTGTCCGATTTGGAGGCCGGGGTGGCTCATTGTCCGATTTGGAGGCCGGGGTGGCTCAGTCTCCGATTTGGTGTGTCGGCCCTTTAAGACTCATTTGGGTGCGCTGGCCCTTTAACAATCACTTTGGCGCGTTGGCCCTTTAAGAGCTAGTTTGGCTGACTGGGCTTCTTTTAAATCCACTTTGGCGCACACATTCTCTCTCAGGGGCATGTGTCATGTGATGAAGCTAGATTTGCATTTGTGCTGTGGGTTTCGCTTTAAGAGCTGATATTATGTGGCAGAGGCTCTGTGCTGGGGTTCAAGTGAAGTTCGTAGGCGTTGGCATAGTAACTTTGTCTGCCTGCGCATATCAATGAGCTCAACTGTCATTTCAATCGCCTCAGGGCACGTTTTGCCATTTCCTATTGAAAAGCATTGGAGACAGTGCATTCCAATGACGGGAAAAAAAATTTTCAAACGCAAATTGCGCAAAAACTACAAATCCGATCGACACGAAAAATACTTAGCACACCTCTCATGGACGCTGGCTTCGAAACGACACCTCAACAGAGTCTGTGCGTGTAGCGGTTCGGGCCGCATTAATTGCGGAAATCAACTTAATAATAATAAGAAGAAGAAGAATAAGTTAGCAGCGTTCGGATTACAATATAGTGGTTTTTTCAAACCACTATAACTAGATGTGTATTTCCTGAAGGAAGTACAGATAGTGGTTTGAAATGGTGCCCGGGCTGCCCCTTTAAGAGAGACTTTCCTGCTGCCCCTGCAAGACTTTCAACTCAGGATCCGTTTTAACTGTGGGTGCCTCTCAGGGGCCACTTTGGCCTCAGGGCCCGATTTTGTGGGTGGGTCCCCTCAGGGTCCGATTTTGTGGCCGGGGCACCTTAGGGTCCGATTTGGTGGGTGGGGTCCCTCAGGGTCCGATTTGGTGGGCGGGGCCCCTCAGTGGCTGATTTGGTGGTTGGGGACCCTCAGGGTCAGATTTTGTGGCTGGGGCCCCTCAGGGTACGATTTGGTGGTTGGGGACCCTCAGGGTCAGATTTTGTGGCTGGGGCCCCTCAGGGTCCGATTTTGTGGCCGGAACCCCTCAGGGTCCGATTTTGTGGGTGGGGCCCCTCAGGGTCCGATTTGGTGGGCTGGGCCACTCTGGGTTCGATTTTGTGGTTGGGGTCCCTCAGGGTCCGATTTTATGGGTTGGGCCCCTCAGGGTCCGATACTGTGTCCCGGGCCCCTCAGGGTCCGATTTTGTGGTTGGGGCCTTTCAGAATCCGATTTGGTGGGCGGGGCCGCTCAGGGTCAGATTTGGTGAGCCGGGCCCCTCAGAGTTCAATTTGGTGAGCAGGGCCCCTCAGGGTCCGATTTGGTGAGCGGGGCCCCTCAGGGTCTGATTTGGTGGGCATGATCTCTCAGAGTCTGATTTGGTGGGCGGGGCCCCTCAAGGTCCGATTTGGTGGGCGGGGCCCCTCAGGGTCCGATTTGGTGGGCGGGGCCCCTCAGGGTCCGATTTGGTGGGCGGGGCCCCTCAGGGTCCGATTTGGTGGGCGGGGGGCACACTTTGGCGCACATTCTCTCTCAGAGGCATGTGTCATGTGATGAAGCTAGATTTGCATTTGTGCTGTGGGTTTCGCTTTAAGAGCTGATATTATGTGGCAGAAGCTCTGTCCTGGGGGCGTCATGTGACGTTCGTAGGCGTTGGCTTAGTAACAGGGTGTGCCTGCGCATATCAATGAGCTTTACTGACATTTCAATCGCCTCAGGGCACGTTTTAAATTTCCCATTCAAATGCATTGAGACAGTGCATTCCAATGACAGGAAAAAAAAATTTCAAACGCAAATTGCGCAAAAACTACAAATCCGATCGACACGAAAAATACTTAGCACACCTCTCGTGGACGCTGGCTTTGAAACGACACCTCAACGGAGTCTGTGCGTGTAGCGGTTCGGGCCGCATTAATTGCGGAAATCAACTGAAAAATAAGAATAAGTTAGCAGCGTTCGGATTACAACATTAATACTAGATGTGTATTTCCTGAAGGAAGTACAGATAGTGGTTTGAAATGGTGCCCGGGCTGCCCCTTTAAGAGAGACTTGCCTGCTGCCCCTGCAAGACTTTCAACTCAGGATACGATTTAACTGTGGGTGCCTCTCAGGGGCCACTTTGGCTCCAGGGTCAGATTTTGTGGGTGGGGCCCCTCAGGGCCTGATTTTGTGGGTGGGGCCCCTCAGGGTCCGATTTTGTGGCCGGGGCCACTCAGGGTCCGATTTGGTGGCCGGGGCCCCTCAGGGTCCGATTTGGTGGCCGGGGCCCCTCAGGGTCTGATTTGGTGGGTGGGGCCCTTCAAGGTCCGATTTTGTGGCTGGGGCCCCTCAGGGTCTTATTTTGTGGCCGGGCCACTCAGGATCCGATTTTTGTGGCCGGAACCCCTCAGGGTCCAATTTTGTGGGTGGGGCCCCTCAGGGTCCGATTTTGTGGCCGGGGCCCGTCAGGGTCCGATTTTGTGGGTGGGGCCTCTCAGGGTCCGATTTGGTGGGCGGGGCCCCTCAGGGTCCAATTTGGTGGGCAGGGCCCCTCAGGGTCCGATTTTGTGGATTGGGCCCCTCAGGGTCCAATTTTGTGGCCGGGGCCCCTCAGGGTCCGATTTTGTGGCCGGGGCCCCTCAGGGTCCGATTTTGTGTCAGGGGCCCCTCAGGGTCCGATTTTGTGGTTGGGTCCCCTCAGGGTCCGATTTTGTGGTTGGGCCCCTCAGGGTCTGATTTGGTGGGCGGGGCCACTCAGAATCTGATTTGGTGGGCGGGGCCCCTCAGGGTCCGATTTGGTGAGAGGTGCCCCTCAGGGTCCGATTTGGTGGGTGGGGCCCCTCAGGGTCTGATTTTGTGGGTGGGGCCCCTCAGGGTCCGATTTTGTGGGTGGGGCCCCTCAGGGAACGATTTTGTGGGTGGGGCCCCTCAGGGTCCGATTTGGTGGGCTGGACCACTCTGGGTTCGATTTTGTTTGGGGCCCCTCAGGGTCCGATTTTGTGGGTGGGGCCCCTCAGGGTCCGATTTTGTGGGTGGGGCCTTTCAGAATCCGATTTGGTGGGCGGGGCCGCTCAGCATCCGATTTGGTGGGCGGGGTCGCACAGGGTCCAATTTGGTGGGCGGGGGCACACTTTGGCGTACATTCTCAGGGGCATGTGTCATGTGATGAAGCTAGATTTGCATTTGTGCTGTGGGTTTCGCTTTAAGAGCTGATATTATGTGGCAGAAGCTCTGTCCTGGGGGCGTCATGTGACGTTCGTAGGCGTTGGCTTAGTAACAGGGTGTGCCTGCGCATATCAATGAGCTTTACTGACATTTCAATCGCCTCAGGGCACGTTTTAAATTTCCCATTCAAATGCATTGAGACAGTGCATTCCAATGACAGGAAAAAAAAATTTCAAATGCAAATTGTGCAAAAACTACAAATCCGATCGACACGAAAAATACTTAGCACACCTCTCGTGGACGCTGGCTTTGAAACGACACCTCAACGGAGTCTGTGCGTGTAGCGGTTCGGGCCGCATTAATTGCGGAAATCAACTGAAAAATAAGAATAAGTTAGCAGCGTTCGGATTACAACATTAATACTAGATGTGTATTTCCTGAAGGAAGTACAGATAGTGGTTTGAAATGGTGCCCGAGCTGCCCCTGCAAGACTTTTAACTCAGGATCCGTTTTAACTGTATGTGCCTCTCAGGGGCCACTTTGGCCTCAGGGTCTGATTTGTTGTCCGGGATCCCTCAGGCTCCTATTTTGTGGGTGTGGCACCTCAGGGTCCGATTTTGTGGGTGTGGCCCCTCAGGGTCCGATTTTGTGGGTGTGGCCCCTCAGGGTCCGATTTTGTGGTTGTGGCCCCTCATGGTCTGATTTTGTGGGTGTGGCCCCTCTGGGTCCGATTTTGTGGGTGGGCCCCTAAGGGTCCGATTTTGTGAGTGGGGCCCCGCAGGGTCCGATTTTGTGGCCGGGGCCCCTCGGGGTCCAATTTTGTGGGTGGGGCCCTTCAGGGCCAGATTTTGTGGAAGGGCTCCTCAGGGTCCGATTTTGTGGTTGGGGCCCCTCAGGTTCCGATTTTGTGGGTGGGGACACTCTGGGTCTGATTTGGTAGGCGGGGCCCCTCAGGGTCTGATTTTCTGGCCGGGGCCCCTCAGGGTCCGATTTTGTGGGTGGGGCCCCTCAGGGTCCGATTTTGTGGTTGGAGCCCCTCATGGTCCGATTTTGTGGCCGGGGCCCCTCAGGGTCCGATTTTGTGACTGGGGCCCATCAGGGTCCGATTTTGTGGCCGAGGCCCCTCAGGGTCTGATTTTGTTGGGGCCCCTCAGGGTCTGATTTTGTGGTCGGGGCCCTTCAGGGTCCGATTTTGTGGGTGGGGCCCCTTAAGGTCTGATTTTGTGGGCGGAGCCCCTCTGGGTCCAATTTGGTGGGCGTGACCACTCTGGGTCCGTTTTGGTGGGTGGGACCACTCTGGGTCCAATTTGGTGGGCGGGGCCACTCGGGGCCGATTTGGTGGGCGGGCCACTCGGGGGGCTGATTTGGTGGGCGGGGCCACTTGGGGGTCAATTTGGTGGGCTGGGCCACTCGGGGGTTGATTTGGTGGGCGGGGCCACTCGGAAGCCGATTTGGTAGGTGGGGCCACTCGGGGCCCAATATGGTGGGTGGGGCCACTTGGGGTCCGGTATGGTGGGCGGGGCCACTCGGGGGCTGGTTTGGTGGGCGGGGCCACTCGGGGGCCGATTTGGTGGGCTGGGCCCCTCGGGGCCGATTTGGTGGGCGGGGCTACTCTGGGTCCGATTTGCTGGGCGGGGCCACTCAGGGTCTGATTTGGTGAGCGGAGCCCCTCTGGGTCCGATTTCTTGAGCGGGGCCACGCTGGGTTCGATTTGGAGGCCAGGGTCGATCAGCCTCCGATTTGGAGGCCGGGGTGGCTAAGCCTCCGATTTGGAGCCTGGGGTTACTCAGTTTTCGATTTGGCGCGCTGGCCCTTTAAGAATCACTTTGCCGCGTCGGCCGTTTTAGAGACAGGGTGGCTCACTGGGCTTCTAAATCCACTTTGGCGCACATTCTCTCTCAGGGGCATGCGTCATGTGATGAAGCTAGATTTGCACTTATGCTGTGGGTTTCGCTTTAAGAGCTGAAATTTTCTGCCAGAAACTCTGTCCTGGGGGCGTCATGTGATGTTCGTACGCGTTGGCATAGTAAATGGGTGTGCCTGCGCATATCAATGAGCTTTACTGCCATTTGAATTGCCTCAGGGCACTTTTTAAGTTGCCCATTGAAAAGCATTGAGACATGCATTCCAATGACGGGAAAAAAAATTTTAAAACGCAAATTGCGCAAAAACTACAAATCCGATCGACACGAAAAATACTTAGCACACCTCTTGTGGATGCTGGCTTCGAAACAACACCTCAACGGAGTCTGTGCGTGTAGCGGTTCGGGCCGCATTAATTGCGGAAATCAACTGAATAAAAAGAAAAAGTTAGCAGCGTTCGGATTACAACATTAATACTAGATGTGTATTTCCTGAAGGAAGTACAGATAGTGGTTTGAAATGGTGCCCGGACTGCCCTGTTAAGAGAGACTTGCCTGCTGCCCCTGCAAGACTTTCAACTCAGGATCCGTTTTAACTGTGAGTGCCTCTCAGGGGCCAGTTTGGCCTCAGGGTCCGATTTTGTGGGTGGGGCCCTCGGGGCCCGATTTTGTGGGTGGGGCCCCTCAGGGTCCGATTTGGTGGGTGGGGCCCCTCAGGGTCCAATCTTGTGGCCGGGGCCCCTCAGGGTCCAATTTTGTGGGTGGGGCCCCTCAGGGTCCAATTTTGTGGCTGGGGCCCCTCAGGGTCCGATTTTGTGGGTGGGGCCCCTCAGGGTCCGATTTGGTGAGCGGGGCCCCTCAGGGTCCGATTTAGTGAACGGGGCCCCTCAGGGTCTGATTTGGTGGGTGGGGCCCCTCAGAGTCCGATTTGGTAGGTGGGGCCCCTCTGGGTCCTATTTAGTGAGCGGGGCCACTCTAGGTCTGATTTGGTAGGCGGGCCACTCTGGGTCCGATTTGGTGGGCGGGGCCCCTCAGAGTTCAATTTGGTCAGCGGGGCCCCTCAGGGTCCGATTTTGTGGTTGGGGCATTTCAGAATCCGATTTAGTGGGCGGGGCCCCTCAGGGTCCGATTTGGTGGGCAGGGCCCCTCAGGGTCCGATTTTGTGGCCGGGTCCCCTCAGGGTCTGGATTTGTGGGTGGGGCCCCTCAGGGTCCGATTTTGTGGGTGGGGCCCCTCAGAGTCCAATTTTGTGGGTGGGGCCCCTCAGGGTCCGATTTTGTGGGTGGGGCCCCTCAGGATCCGATTTTGTGGTTGGGGCCCCTCAGGGTTCAATTTTGTAGGTGGGGTCCCTCAGGGTTCAATTTTGTAGGTGGGGTCCCTCAGGGTCCGATTTTGTGGCCGGGGCCCCTCAGGGTCCGATTTTGTGGCCGGGGCCCCTCAGGGTCCGATTTTGTGGCCGGGGCCCCTCAGGGTCCGATTTTGTGGTTGGGGCCCATCAGGGTCCGATTTTGTGGTTGGGGCCCCTCGGGGTCCGATTTTGTGGGTAGGGCCCCTCAGGGTCCGATTTTGTGAGTGGAGCCCCCTGGGTCCATTTTGGTGGGCGGGGCCACTCTGGGTCCGATTTAGTGGACGGTGCCCCTCATGGTCCGATTTGGTGGGCGGGGCCCCTCATGATCTGACTTGGTGGGCGGGGCCCCCTGGGTCTGATTTGGTGGGCGGGGCCCCTCAGGGTCCGATTTGGTGGGCGGGGACCCTCTGGGTCCGATTTGGTGGGCGGGGTCAATCTGGGTCCGATTTGGTGGGCGGGGCCCTTCAGGGTCCGATTTGGTGGGCGGGGTCAATCTGGGTCCAATTTGGTGGGCGGGGCTCCTCAGGTTACGATTTGGTGGGCGGGGCCCCTCAGGGTCCGATTTGATGGGCGGGGCCACTTTGGGTCCGATTTGATGGGCGGGGCCCTTCAGGGTCCGATTTGGTGGGCGGGGTCACTCTGGGTCCGATTTGGTGGGCGGGGCTTCTCAGGGTCTGATTTGGTGGGTGGGGCTCCTCAGGGTCCGATTTGGTGGACGGGGCCCCTCAGGGTCTGATTTGGTGGTTGGGGCCCCTCAGGGTCTGATTTTGTGGCTGGGCCCCCTCAGAGTCCGATTTTGTGGCTGGGGCCCCTCAGAGTCTGATTTTGTGGGTGGGGCCCCTCAGGGTCTAATTTGGTGGGCGGGGCCCCTCTGGGTCTGATTTTGTGGGTTGGGCCCCTCAGGGTCCGATTTTGTGGCCGGGGCCCCTTAGGGTCCGATTTTGTGTCCGGGGCCCCTCAGGGTCCGATTTTGTGGCCGGTGCCTCTCAGGGTCCGATTTTGTGGATGGGGCCCCTCAGGGTCCGATTTTGCAGCCGGAGCCTCTCAGGGTCCGATTTTGTGGTTGGGGCCCCTCAGGATCTGATTTTGTGGCCGGGGTCCCTCAGGGTCCGATTTTGTGGCCGGGGCCCCTGAGGGTCCGATTTTGTGGGTGGGGCCCCTCAGGATCCGATTTTGTGGTTGGGGCCCCTCAGGGCTCAATTTTGTAGGTGGGGTCCCTCAGGGTCCGATTTTGTGGCCGGGGCCCGTCATGGTCCGATTTTGCGGCCGGGGCCCGTCAGGGTCCGATTTTGTGGTTGGGGCCGCTCAGGGTCCGATTTTGTGGGTAGGGCCCCTCAGCGTCCGATTTTGTGGGTAGGGCCCCTCAGGGTCCGATTTTGTGAGTGGGGCCCCTCAGGGTCCGATGTTGTGGCCGGATCCTCTCAGGGTCCGATTTTGTGGGTGGGGACCCTCAGGGTCCAATTTTGTGGTCGGGGCCCCTCAGGGTCCAATTTTGTGGGTGGGGCCCCTTAGGGTCCGATTTTGTGGGTGGGGCCCCTCAGGGTACAATTTGGTGGGCGGGGCCACTCTGGGTCTGATTTGGTGGGTGGGGCCACTCTGGGTCCAATTTGGTGGGCGGGGCCACTCTGGGTCCAATTTGGTGGGCGGGGCCACTCTGGGTCCAATTTGGTGAGCTGGGCCCCTCAGGGTCTGATTTGGTGGGCGGGATCTATCAGAGTCTGATTTGGTGGGCGGGGCCCCTCAGGGTCCGATTTGGTTGGCGGGGACCCTCGGGGTCCGATTTGGTGGGCGGGATCCCTCGGGGTTCGATTTGGTGGGTGGGGCCCCTCAAAGTTCAATTTGGTCAGCGGGGACCCTCAGGGTCCGATTTTGTGGTTGGGGCCTTTCAGAATCCGATTTAGTGGGCGGGGCCCCTCAGGGTCCGATTTGGTGGGCGGGGCCCCTCAGGGTCCAATTTGGTGGGCGGGGCCCCTCAGGGTCCAATTTGGTGGGCGGGGCCCCTCAGGGTCCAATTTGGTGGGCGGGGCCCCTCAGGGTCCAATTTGGTGGGTGGGGCCCCTCAGGGTCCAATTTGGTGGGCGGGGCCCCTCAGGGTCCAATTTGGTGGGCGGGGCCACTCAGGGTCCAATTTGGCGGGCGGGGCCACTCTGGGTCTGATTTGGCGGGCGGGGCCACTCTGGGTCTGATTTGGCGGGCGGGGCCACTCTGGGTCTGATTTGGTGGGCGGTGCCACTTTGGGTCCGATTTGGTGGATGGGGCCCTTCAGGGTCCAATTTGGTGGGTGGGGACACTGAGTCTGATTTTGTGGGTTGGGCCCCTCAGGGTCCGATTTTGTGTCCGGGGCCCCTCAGGGTCCGATTTTTGGGGCCGGGGCCCCTCAGGGTCCGATTTTGCGGGTGGATCCCCTCAGGGTCCGATTTTGCGGTTGGGGCCCCTCAGGGTCCGATTTTGTGGCCGGGGCCCCTTAGGGTCCGATTTTGCGGGTGGGGACCCTTAGGGTCCGATTTTTGGCCGGGGCCCCTCAGGGACCGATTTTGAGGGTGGGGCCCCTCAGGGTCTAATTTGGTGGGCGGGGCCCCTCAGGGTCCGATTTTGTGGGTGGGGCCCCTCAGGGTCCGATTTTGCGGGTGGATCCCCTCAGGGTCCGATTTTGCGGGTGGGGCCCCTCAGGGTCCGATTTTGCGGGTGGGGCCCCTCAGGGTCCGATTTTGCGGGTGGGGCCCCTCAGGGTCCGATTTTGCGGATGGGGCCCCTCAGGGTCCGATTTTGTGGCCGGGGCCCCTTAGGGTCCGATTTTGCGGGTGGGGCCCCTCAGGGTCCGATTTTTGGCCGGGGCCCCTCAGGGACCGATTTTGAGGGTGGGGCCCCTCAGGGTCTAATTTGGTGGGCGGGGCCCCTCAGGGTCCGATTTTGTGGGTGGGGCCCCTCAGGGTCCGATTTTGTGGCTGGGGCCCCTCAGGGTCCGATTTTGTGGCTGGGGCCCCTCAGGGTCTGATTTTGTGGCTGGGGTCCCTCAGGGTCTGATTTTTTGGGTGGGGCCCCTCAGGGTCCGATTTTGTGACCGGGGCCCCTCTGGGTCTGATTTTGTGGTTGGGGCCCCTCAGGGTCCGATTTTGTGGCCGGGGTCTCTCAGGGTCCGATTTTGTGGCTGGGGCCCCTCAGGGTCTGGATTTGTGGGTGGGGCCCATCCGGGTCAGATTTTGTGGGTGGGGCCCCTCAGGGTCCGATTTTGTGGCTGGGGACCCTCATGGTCTGATTTTGTGGCTGTGGCCCCTCAGGGTCTGATTTTGAGGGTGGGGCCCCTCAGGGTCTAATTTGGTGGGCGGGGCCCCTCAGGGTCCGATTTTGTGGGTGGGGCCCCTCAGGGTCTGATTTTGTGGGTGGGGCCCCTCAGGGTCCGATTTTGTGGCTGGGGCCCCTCAGGGTCTGATTTTGTGGCTGGGGCCCATCAGGGTCCGATTTTGTGACTGGGGCCCCACAGGGTCTGATTTTGTGGGTGGGGCCCCTCAGGGTCCGATTTTGTGGCTGGGGTCCCTCAGGGTCTGATTTTGTGGTTGGGGCCCCTCAGGTTCTGATTTTGTGGCTGGGGTCCCTCAGGGTCTGATTTTGTGGGTGGGGCCCCTCAGGGTCCGATTTTGTGACTGGGGTCCCTCAGGGTCTGATTTTGTGGGTGGGGCCCCTCAGGGTCCGATTTTGTGACTGGGGCCCCTCAGGGTCTGATTTTGTGGGTGAGGCCCCTCAGGGTCCAATTTTGTGGCCGGGGCCCCTTAGGGTCTGATTTTGTGACTGAGGCCCCTCTGGGTTCGATTTTGTGGCCGGGGTCTCTCAGGGTCCGATTTTGTGGGTGGGGCCCCTCAGCGACCGATTTTGAGGGTGGGGCCCCTCAGGGTCTAATTTGGTGGGCGGGGCCCCTCAGGGTCAATTTTGTGGGTGGGGTCCCTCATGGTCTGATTTTGTGGGTGGGGCCCCTCAGGTTCTGATTTTGTGGTTGGGGCCCCTCAGGTTCTGATTTTGTGGCTGGGGTCCCTCAGGGTCTGATTTTGTGGTTGGGGCCCCTCAGGGTCCGATTTTGTGGCCGGGGTCTCTCAGGGTCCGATTTTGTGGCCGGGTCCCCTCAGGGTCCGATTTTGTGGCCGGGTCCCCTCAGGGTCTGGATTTGTGGGTGGGGCCCCTCAGGGTCCGATTTTGTGGGTGGGGCCCCTCAGAGTCCGATTTTGTGGCTGGGGCCCCTCAGGGTCTGATTTTGTGGCTGGGGCCCCTCAAGGTCTGATTTTAAGGGTGGGGCCCCTCAGGGTCTAATTTGGTGGGTGGGGCCCCTCAGGGTCTGATTTTGTGGGTGGAGCCCCTCAGGGTACGATTTCGTGACCTGGGCCCCTTAGGGTCTGATTTTGTGACTGGGGCCCCTCTAGGTTCGATTTTGTGGCCGGGGTCTCTCAGGGTCCGATTTTGTGGTTGGGGCCCCTCAGGGTCTGATTTTGTGGCCGGGCCCACTCAGGGTCCGATTTTGTGGGTGGGGCCCCTTAGGGTCTGATTTTGTGGGTTGAGCCCCCTGGGTCCATTTTGGTGGGCGGTGCCCCTCATGGTCCGATTTAGTGGGCGGTGCCCCTCATGGTCTGATTTGGTGGGCGGGGCCCCTCATGGTCCGATTTGGTGGGCGGGGCCCCCCCTGGGACAGATTTGGTGGGCGGGGCCCCTCTGGGTCCGATTTGGTGGGAGGGGCCCTTCAGGGTCCGATTTGGTGGGCGGGGCACCTCTGGGTCTGATTTGGTGGGCGGGGCCCTTCAGGGTCTGATTTGGTGGGCGGGGTCAATATGGGTCCGATTTGGTGGGCGGGGCTCCTCGGGGTCCGATTTGGTGGGCGGGGTCAATCTGGGTCCGATTTGGTGGGCGGGGCTCCTCAGGTTCCGATTTGGTGGGAGGGGCCCCTCAGGTTCCGATTTGGTGGGCGGGGCCCCTCAGGGTCCGATTTGATGGGCGGGGCCCCTCTGGGTCCGATTTGGTAGGCGGGGCCACTCTGGGTCCGATTTGATCGGCGGGGCCCTTCAGGGTTCGATTTGGTGGGCGGGGTCACTCTGGGTCCGATTTGGTGGGCGGGGCTTCTCAGGGTCTGATTTGGTGGGTGGGGCTCCTCAGGGTCCGATTTGGTGGGCGGGGCCACTCGGAGTCTGATTTGGTGGGCGGGGCCCCTCAGGATCCGATTTGGTGGGCTGTGCTACTCTGGGTCTGATTTTTTGAGCGGGGCCACACTGGGTCCGATTTGGAGGCCAGGGTGGCTCAACCTCCGATTTGGAGGCCGGGGTGGTTCAGCCTCCGATTTGGAGGCCGGGGTGGCTCAGCCTCCGATTTGGAGGCCGGGGTCACTCAGCTTTCGATTTGGCGCGCCGGCCCTTTAAGACTCATTTCGGTGCGCTGGCCCTTTAAGAATCACTGTGGCACGTCGGCCCTTTAAGAGCCAGGGTGGCTCACTGGGTTTCTAAATCCACTTTGTCGCACATTCTATCTCAGGGGCATGTGTCATGTGATGAAGCTAGATTTGCATTTGTGCTGTGGGTTTCACTTTAAGAGCTGATATTATGTGGCAGAATCTCTGTCCTTGGGATGTCATGTGACGTTCGTAGGCGTTGGCATAGTAACTGGGTCTGCCTGCGCATATCAATGAGCTCAACTGCCATTTCAATCGCCTCAGGGCACGTTTTGCCATTACCCATTGAAAAGCATTGGAGCCAGTGCATTCCAATGACGGGAAAAAAAATTTTCAAATGCAAATTGCGCAAAAACTACAAATCCGATCGACACGAAAAATACTTAGCACACCTCTCGTGGACGCTGGCTTCGAAACAACACCTCAACGGCGTCTGTGCGTGTAGCGGTTCGGGCTGTATTAATTGCGGAAATCAACTTAATAATAATAATAAGAAGAAGAATAAGTTAGCAGCGTTCGGATTACAATATAGTGGTTTTTTCAAACCACTATAACTAGATGTGTATTTCCTGAAGGAAGTACAGATAGTGGTTTGAAATGGTGCCCGGGCTGCCCCTTTAAGAGAGACTTGCCTGCTGCCCCTGAAAGACTTTCAACTCAGGATCTGT
Source organism: Dendrobates tinctorius (assembly GCF_039654945.1). NCBI lineage: Eukaryota > Metazoa > Chordata > Amphibia > Anura > Dendrobatidae > Dendrobates > Dendrobates tinctorius. Next base: position 57,883,985 of record NW_027361683.1, on the reverse strand, counting down.
TTTAACTGTGGGTGCCTCTCGGGCCACCTTGGCCTCAGGGTCCGACTTGGTGAGTGGGGCCCCTCAGGGTCCGATTTGATGGCCGGGGCCCCTCAGGGTCTGATTTGGTGGCCGGGGCCCCTCAGGGTCTGATTTGGTGGCCGGGGCCCCTCAGGGTCAAATTTTGTGGCCGGGGCCCCTCAGGGTTCGATTTGGTGGGTGGGGCCCCTCAGGGTCCGATTTGGTGGGTGGGGCCCCTCAGGGTCCGACTTTCTTTCCGGGGCCCCTCAGGGTCCAATTTGGTGGGCGGGGCCACTCAGGGTCCGATTTGGTGGGTGGGGCTCCTCAGGGTCTGACTTTGTGGTTGGGGCCCCTCAGGGTCTGATTTTGAGGGTGGGGCCCCTCAGGGTCCGATTTTGTGTCCGGGCCCCTCAGGGTCCGATTTTGTGGTTGGGGCCCTTCAGAATCCGATTTGGTGGGCGGGGCCCCTCAGGGTCCGATTTGGTTGGCGGGGCCTCTCAGGGTCCTATTTGGAGAGCAGGGCCCCTCAGAGTTCAATTTGGTCAGCGGGGCACCTCAGGGTCCGATTTGGTCAGTGGGGCCCCTCAGGGTCCGATTTGGTGGGTGGGGCCTCTCAGGGTCCTATTTGGTGAGTGGGGCCCCTCAGAGTTCAATTTGGTGAGCGGGGCACCTCAGGGTCCGATTTGGTCAGTGGGGCCCCTCAGGGTCTGATTTGGTGGGCGGGGCCCCTTAGGGTCCGATTTGGTGGGTGGGGTCCATTCTGGGTCTGATTTGGTGGGCGGGGCCCCTCAGGGTCCAATTTTGTAGGCGGGGCCCCTCAGGGTCCGATTTGGTGGGCGGGGTCCATTCTGGGTCTGATTTGGTGGGCGGGGTCCATTCTGGGTCTAATTTTGTGGGTGGGGCCCCTCAGAATCCGATTTGGTGGGTGGGGCCCCTCAGGGTCCAATTTGGTGGGCGGGGCCTCTCAGGGTCCTATTTGGTGAGCGGGGCCCCTCAGAGTTCAATTTGGTGAGCGGGGCACCTCAGGGTCCGATTTGGTCAGTAGGGCCCCTCAGGGTCCGATTTGGTGGGCGGGGCCTCTCAGGGTCTGATTTGGTGGCCGGGGCCCCTCAGGGTCCGATTTGGTGGCCGGGGCCCCTCAGGGTCTGATTTTGTGGCCGGGGACCCTCAGGGTCAAATTTTGTGGCCGGGGCCCCTCAGGGTCCGATTTGGTGGGTGGGGCCCCTCAGGGTCCGATTTGGTGGGTGGGGCCCCTCAGGGTCCGATTTTGTTGACGGGGCCCCTCAGGGTCCGATTTGGTGGGCGGGGCCCCTCAGGGTCCGATTTGGTGGGCGGGGCTCCTCAGGGTCTGACTTTGTGGTTGGGGCCCCTCAGGGTCTGATTTTGTGGGTGAGGCCCCTCAGGGTCCCGATTTTGTGTCCGGGGCCCCTCAGGGTCCGATTTTGTGGTTGGGGCCCTTCAGAATCCAATTTGGTGGGCGGGGCCCCTCAGGGTCCGATTTGGTGGACGGGGCCTCACAGGGTCCTCTTTGGTGAGCGGGGCCCCTCAGAGTTCAATTTGGACCTCAGGGTCCGATTTGGTCAGTGGGGCCCCTCAGGGTCCGATTTGGTGGGCGAGGCCTCTCAGGGTCCTATTTGGTGAGCGGGGCCCCTCAGAGTTCAATTTGGTGAGCGGGGCACCTCAGGGTACGATTTGGTCAGTGGGGCCCCTCAGGGTCTGATTTGGTGGGCGGGGTCCCTTAGGGTCCGATTTGGTGGGCGTGGTCCATTCTGGGTCTGATTTCGTGGGCGGGGCCACTCTGGGTTCGATTTTGTGGTTGGGGCCCCTCAGGGTCCGATTTGGTGAGCTAGGCCACTCTGGGTTCGATTTTGTCGGTGGGGCCCCTCAGGGTCCGATTTTGTGTCCGGGGCCCCTCAGGGTCCGATTTTTTGGTTGGGGCCTTTCAGAATCTGATTTGATGGGCGGGGCCGCTCAGGGTCCGATTTTGTGAGCGGGGCCCCTCAGAGTTCAATTTGGTGAGCAGGGCCCCTCAGGGTCCGATTTGCTGAGTGGGGCCCCTCAGGGTCCGATTTGGTGAGTGGGGCCCCTCAGGGTCCGATTTGGTGAGCGGGGCCCCTCAGGGTCTGATTTGGTGGGCGGGATCTCTCAGAGTCCAATTGGTGGGCGGGGTCCCTCAGGGTCCGATTTTGTGGTCGGTGCCCCTCAGGGTCTAATTTTGTGGGTGGGGCCCCTCAGGGTCTGATTTGGTGAGCTGGGCCACTCTGGGTTCGATTTTGTGGTTGGGGCCCCTCAGGGTCCGATTTGGTGAGCTAGGCCACTCTGAGTTCGATTTTGTCGGTGGGGCCCCTCAGGGTCCGATTTTGTGTCCGGGGCCCCTCAGGGTCCGATTTTGTGGTTGGGGCCTTTCAGAATCCGATTTGGTGGGCGGGGCCGCTCAGGGTCCTATTTGGTGAGCGGGGCCCCTCAGGGTCCGATTTGCTGAGCGGGGCCCCTCAGGGTCCGATTTGGTGAGCGGGGCCCCTCAGGGTCCGATTTGGTGAGCGGGGCCCCTCAGGGTCTGATTTGGTGGGCGGGATCTCTCAGAGTCCAATTGGTGGGCAGGGTCCCTCAGGGTCCGAATTGGTGGGTGGGGCCTCTCAGGGTCTGATTTGGTGAGCAGGGCCCATCAGGGTCCGATTTGGCGGGCGGGGCAAATCTGGGTCTGATTTGGTGGGCGGGGCCCCTCAGGGTCCGATTTGGTGGGTGGGGCCCCTCAGGGTCCGATTTTGTGGGTGTGGCCCCTCAGCATCTGATTTTGTGGGTGGGGCCCCTCAGGGTCCGATTTTGTGGTTGGGACCCCTCAGGGTCCGATTTTGTGGCCGGGGCCCCTTAGGGCCCGATTTGGTGGGCGGGGCCCCTCAGGGTCCGATTTGGTGGGCGGGTCCCCTCAGGGTCTGATTTAGTGGGCGGGGCCCCTCAGGATCCGATTTGGTGGGCGGGGCCACTCTGGGTCTAATTTGGTGGGCGGGGACTTTCAGGGTCCGATTTGGTGGGCAGGGCCATTCTGGATCTGATTTGGTGGGCGGGGCCCCTCAGGATCCGATTTGGTGGGCGGGGCCACTCTGGGTCCGATTTGGTGAGTGGGGCCACTCTGGGTCCGATTTGGAGGCCAGGGTGGCTCAGCCTCCGATTTGTAGGCCAGGGTGGATCAGCCTCCGATTTGGAGCCTGGGGTCACTCAGTTTTCGATTTGGCGCCCCGGCCTTTTAAGGCTCATTTTGGTGCGCCGGCCCTTTAAGAATCACTTAGGCGCGTCGGCCGTTTAAGAGCTAGTTTGGCGCACTGGGCTTCTAAATCCACTTTGGCGTACATTCTCTCTCAGGGGCATGTGTCATGTGATGAAGCTAGATTTGCATTTGTGCTGTGGGTTTCGCTTTAAGAGCTGATATTATCTGCCAGAAACTGTGTCCTGGGGGAGTCATGTAAAGTTCGCAGGCGTTGGCATAGTAACTGGGTCTGCCTGCACATATCAATCAGCTTAACTGCCATTTGAATCGCCTCAGGGCATGTTTTCTCTATGACAAAATTTCCCCATTGAAAAGCATTGAGACAATACTTTCCAATGACTGTAAAATACATTTTCTAACGCAAATTGCACAAAAACTACAAATCCGATCGAAACGAAAATTACTTAGCACACCTCTCGTGGACGCTGGCTTCGAAACGACACCTCAACGGAGTCTGTGCATATAGCGGTTCTGGCCGCATTAATTGCGGAAATCAACTGAATAAAAAGAATAAGTTAGCAACTTTCGGATTACAACATTAATACTAGATGTGTATTTCCTGAAGGAAGTACAGATAGTGGTTTGAAATGGTGCCCGGGCTGCAAGACTTTCAACTCAGGATCTGTTTTAAATGTGGGTGCCTCTCAGGGGCCACTTTGGCCTCAGGGTCTGATTTGGTGGGTGGGGCCCCTCAGGATCCGATTCGGTGGCCTGGGCTAATAAGGATTTGAATTAGTGGCCGGGATTCCTCAGGGTCCAATTTTGTGGGTGGGGCCCCTCAGGGTCCGATTTTGTGGGTGGGTCCCCTCAGGGTCCGATTTTGTGGGTGGGGCTCCTCAGGGTCCGATTTTGTGGGTGGGGCCCCTCATGGCTGATTTTGTGGGTGGGGCCCCTCAGGGTACGATTTTGTGGGTGGGGCCCCTCAGGGTCCGATTTTATGGCCGGGGCCCCTCAGGGTCTGATTTTATGGCAGGGGCCCCTCAGGGTCTGATTTTGTGGGTGGCACCCCTCAGGGTCCGATTTTGTGGCCGGGACCCCTCAGGGTCCGATTTTGTGGTCTGGGCCCCTCAGGGTCCGATTTTGTGGCCGGGGCCCCTCAGGGTCCGATTTTGTGGCCGGGGCCCCTCAGGGCCCGATTTTGTGGCTGGGGCCGCTCAGGGTCCGATTTTGTTGGTTGGGCCCCTCAGGGTCCGATTTTGAGGGTGGGGCCCCTCAGAGTCCGATTTGGTTGGCGGGGCCCCTCAGGGTCCGATTTGGTAGGCGGGGCCCCTCAGGGTCCGATTTTGAGGGCGGGGCACCTCAGGGTCCGATTTTGAGGGTGGGGCCCCTCAGGGTCCGATTTTGTGGGTGGGGCCCCTCAGAGTCCGATTTGGTTGGCGGGGCCCCTCAGGGTCCGATTTGGTAGGCGGGGCCCCTCAGGGTCCGATTTTGAGGGCGGGGCCCCTCAGGGTCCGATTTTGAGGGCGGGGCCCCTGAGGGTCCGATTTTGTGGGCGGGGCCCCTCTGGGTTCGATTTTGTGGCCGGGGTCTCTCAGGGTCCGATTTTGTGGCCGGGGCCTCTTAGGGTCCGATTTTGTGGTTGGGGGCCCTCAGGGTCCGATTTTGTGGGTGGGGCCCCTCCAAGTCCGATTTGGTTGGCGGGGCCCCTCAGGGTCCGATTTGGTGGGCGGGGCCTCTCAGGGTCCGATTTTGAGGGCGGGGCCCCTCAGGGTCCGATTTTGTGGGCGGGGCCCCTCAGGGTCCAATTTTGTGGGTGGGGCCCTTCTGGGTAAGATTTTGTGGCCGGGGTCTCTCAGGGTCCGATTTTGTGGTTGGGGCCCCTCAGGGTCCGATTTTGTGGTTGGGGCCCCTCAGGGTCCGATTTTTTGGCCGGGGCCCCTCAGGGTCCGATTTTGTGGCCGGGGCCCCTCAGGGACCGATTTTGAGGGTGGGGCCCCTCAGGGTCTAATTTGGTGGGCGGGGCCCCTCAGGGTCCGATTTTGTGGGTGGGGCCCCTCAGGGTCCGATTTTGTGGCTGGGGCCCCTCAGGGTCTGATTTTGTGGCTGGGGTCCCTCAGGGTCTGATTTTGTGGGTGGGGCCCCTCAGGGTTCGATTTTGTGGTTGGGGCCCCTCAGGGTCCGATTTTGTGGCTGGGGCCCCTCAGGGTCTGGATTTGTGGGTGGGGCCCCTTATGGTCCGATTTTGTGGGTGGGGCCCCTCAGGGTCCGATTTTGTGGCTGGGGACCCTCAGGGTCTGATTTTGTGGCTGTGGCCCCTCAGGGTCTGATTTTGAGGGTGGGGCCCCTCAGGGTCTAATTTGGTGGGCGGGGCCCCTCAGGGTCCGATTTTGTGGGTGGGGCCCCTCAGGGTCCGATTTTGTGAGTGGGGCCCCTCAGGGTCCGATGTTGTGGCCGGGGCCCCTCAGGGTCTGATTTTGTGGCCGGATCCCCTCAGGGTCCGATTTTGTGGGTGGGGCCCCTCAGGGTCCGATTTTGTGGCCGGGGCCCCTCAGGGTCCGATTTTGTGGGTGCGGCCCCTCAGGGTCCAATTTGGTGGGTGGGGCCACTCTGGGTCTGATTTGGTGGGCTGGGCCACTCTGGGTCCGATTTGGTGGGCGGGGCCACCCTGGGTCCAATTTGGATGCCAGGGTGGCTCAGCCTCCTTTTTGTAGGCCAGGGTCTATCAGCCTCCGATTTGGAGCCTTGGGTCACTCAGCTTTCGATTTGGCGCGCCGGCCCTTTAAGACTCATTTTAGTGCGCCGGCTCTTTAAGAATCACTTTGGCGCGTCGGCCTTTTAAGAGCCAGGGTGACTCACTGGGCTTCTAAATACACTTTGGCGCACATTCTCTCTCAGGGGCATACGTCATGTGATGAAGCTAGATTTGCATTTGTTCTGTGGGTTTTGCTTTAAGAGCTGATATTATATGGCAGAAGCTCTGTGTTGGAGAGGTCATGTGACGTTCGTAGGCGTTGGCATAGTAACTGGGTCTGCCTGCGCATATCAATGAGCTCAACTGCCATTTCAATCGCCTCAGGGCATGTTTTGTCTATAGCAACATTTCCCCATTCAAATGCATTGAGACAGTGCATTCCAATGACGGGAAAAAAAATTTTCAAACGCAAATTGCGCAAAAACTACAAATCCGATCGACACGAAAAATACTTAGCACACCTCTCATGGACGCTGGCTTCGAAACGACACCTCAACGGAGTCTGTGCGTGTAGCGGTTCGGGCTGTATTAATTGCGGAAATCAACTTAATAATAAGAAGAAGAAGAAGAAGAAGAATAAGTTAGCAGCGTTCGGATTACAATATAGTGGTTTTTTCAAACCACTATAACTAGATGTGTATTTCCTGAAGGAAGTACAGATAGTGGTTTGAAATGGTGCCCGGGCTGCCCCTTTAAGAGAGACTTGCCTGCTGCCCCTGCAAGACTTTCAACTCAGGATACGATTTAACTGTGGGTGCATCTCAGGGGCCACTTTGGCTTCAGGGTCTGATTTTGTGGGTGGGGCCCCTCAGGGCCTGATTTTGTGGGTGGGGCCCCTCAGGGTCCGATTTTGTGGCCGGGGCCCCTCAGGGTCCGATTTTGTGTCAGGGGCCCCTCAGGGTCCGATTTTGTGGTTGGGTCCCCTCAGGGTCCGATTTTGTGGTTGGTGCCCCTCAGGGTCCGATTTTGTGGCGCGGCCCCTCAGGGCCTGATTTTGTGGCCGCGGCCCCTCAGGGTCCGATTTTGTGGCAGGGGCCCCTCTGGGTCCGATTTTGTGGGTGGGGCCCCTCTGAGTCCAATTTGGTGGGCGGGACCACTCTGGGTCCAATTTGGTGGGCGGGACCTCTCAGGGTCCGATTTTGTGGTTGGGTCCCCTCAGGGTCCGATTTTGTGGTTGGGGCCCCTCAGGGTCCGATTTTGTGTGTGGGGGCTATCAGGGTCCAATTTTGTGGCCGCGGCCCCTCAGGGTCTGATTTTGTGGCAGGGGCCCCTCTGGGACTGATTTTGTGGGCGGAGCCCCTCTGGGTCCAATTTAGTGGGCGGGACCACTCTGGGTCCAATTTAGTGGGCGGGGCCACTCTGGGTCCAATTTGGTGGGCGGAACCACTCTGGGTCCAATTTGGTGGGCGGGGCCTCAGGGTCCGATTTGGTGAGCGGGGGCCCCACAGGGTCCGATTTGGTGGGTGGGGCCAAAGAGCCTCCGATTTGGAGGCCGAGGTCAAGAGCCTCCGATTTGGAGGCCGGGGTCGATGAGCTTCCGATTTGGAGGCCGGGTGGCTCAGCCTCCGATTTGGAGGCCGGGGTGGCTCAGCCTCCGATTTGGAGGCCGGGGTGGCTCAGCCTCCGATTTGGAGGCCGGGGTGGCTCAGCCAATTTGGAGGCCGGGGTCGTTGAGCTTCCGATTTGGAGGCCGAGGTCAAAGAGCCTCCGATTTGGAGGCCGAGGTCAAGAGCCTCCGATTTGGAGGCCGGGGTCGATGAGCTTCCGATTTGGAGGCCGGGTGGCTCAGCCTCCGATTTGGAGGCCGGGGTGGCTCAGCCTCCGATTTGGAGGCCGGGGTGGCTCAGCCTCCGACTTGGAGGCCGAGGTGGCTCAGCCTCCGATTTGGAGGCCGGGGTGGCTCAGCCTCCGATTTGGAGGCCGGGGTGGCTCAGGTTCCGATTTGGAGGCCGGGGTGGCTCAGGTTCCGATTTGGAGGCCGGGGTGGCTCAGCCTCCGATTTGGAGGCCGGGGTGGATCAGCCTCCGATTTGGAGGCCGGGGTGGCTCAGCGTCCGATTTGGAGGCAGGGGTGGCTCAGCCTCCGATTTGGAGGCCGGGGTGGCTCAGCCTCCGATTTGGAGGCCGGGGTGGCTCAGCCTCCGATTTGGAGGCCGGGGTGGCTCAGCCTCCGATTTGGAGGCCGGGGTGGCTCAGCCTCCGATTTGGAGGCCGGGGTGGCTCAGCCTCCGATTTGAAGGCCGGGGTGGCTCAGCCTCCGATTTGGAGGCCGGGGTGGCTCAGCCTCCGATTTGAAGGCCGGGGTGGCTCAGCCTCCGATTTGGAGGCCGGGGTGGCTCAGCCTCCGATTTGGAGGCCGGGGTGGCTCAGCCTCCGATTTGGAGGCCGGGGTGGCTCAGCCTCCGATTTGGAGGCCGGGGTGGCTCAGCCTCCTATTTGGAGGCCGGGGTGGCTCAGCCTCCTATTTGGAGGCCGGGGTGGCTCAGCCTCCTATTTGGAGGCCGGGGTGGCTCAGCCTCCGATTTGGAGGCCTTGGTCGATCAGCCTCCGATTTGGAGGCCTGGGTCGATCAGCCTCCGACTTGGAGGCCGGGGTGGATCAGCCTCCGACTTGGAGGCCGGGGTGGATCAGCCTCCGATTTGGAGGCCGGGGTGGATCAGCCTCCGATTTGGAGGCCGGGGTGGATCAGCCTCCGATTTGGAGGCCGGGGTGGCTCAGCCTCCGATTTGGAGGCCGAGGTGGCTCAGCCTCCGATTTGGAGGCCGGGGTGGCTCAGTCTCCGATTTGGAGGCCGAGGTGGCTCAGCCTCCGATTTGGAGGCCGGGGTGGCTCAGCCTCCGATTTGGAGGCCGGGGTGGCTCAACCTCCGATTTGGAGGCCGGGGTGGATCAGCCTCCGATTTGGAGGCCGGGGTGGATCAGCCTCCGATTTGGAGGCCGGGGTGGATCAGCCTCCGATTTGGAGGCCGGGGTGGATCAGCCTCCGATTTGGAGGCCGGGGTGGCTCAGCGTCCGATTTGGAGGCCGGGGTGGCTCAGCCTCCGATTTGGAGGCCGAGGTGGCTCAGCCTCCGATTTGGAGGCCGGGGTGGCTCAGCCTCCGATTTGGAGGCCGAGGTGGCTCAGCCTCCGATTTGGAGGCCGGGGTGGCTCAGCCTCCGATTTGGAGGCCGGGGTGGCTCAACCTCCGATTTGGAGGCCGGGGTGGATCAGCCTCCGATTTGGAGGCCGGGGTGGCTCAGGTTCCGATTTGGAGGCCGGGGTGGCTCAGCCTCCGATTTGGAGGCCGGGTTGGCTCAGCTTCCGATTTGGAGGCCGGGTTGGCTCAGCTTCCGATTTGGAGGCCGGGGTGGATCAGCCTCCGATTTGGAGGCCGGGGTGGCTCAGCCTCCGATTTGGAGGCCGGGGTGGCTCAGCCTCCGATTTGGAGGCCGGGGTGGCTCAGCCTCCGATTTGAAGGCCGGGGTGGCTCAGCCTCCGATCTGGAGGCCGGGGTGGCTCAGCCTCCGATCTGGAGGCCGGGGTGGCTCAGCCTCCGATCTGGAGGCCGGGGTGGCTCAGCCTCCGATTTGGAGGCCGGGGTGGCTCAGCCACCGATTTGGAGGCCGGGGTGGCTCAGCCTCCGATTTGGAGGCCGGGGTGGCTCAGCGTCCGATTTGGATGCCGGGGTGGCTCAGCCTCCGATTTGGAGGCCGAGGTGGCTCAGCCTCCGATTTGGAGGCCGGGGTGGCTCAGTCTCCGATTTGGAGGCCGAGGTGGCTCAGCCTCCGATTTGGAGGCCGGGGTGGCTCAGCCTCCGATTTGGAGGCTGGGGTGGCTCAGCCTCCGATTTGGAGGCCGGGGTGGCTCAACCTCCGATTTGGAGGCCGGGGTGGATCAGCCTCCGATTTGGAGGCCGGGGTGGATCAGCCTCCGATTTGGAGGCCGGGGTGGATCAGCCTCCGATTTGGAGGCCGGGGTGGCTCAGCGTCCGATTTGGAGGCCGGGGTGGCTCAGCGTCCGATTTGGAGGCCGGGGTGGCTCAGTCTCCGATTTGGAGGCCGCGGTGGCTCAGCCTCCGATTTGGAGGCCGGGGTGGCTCAGCCTCCGATTTGGAGGCCGGGGTGGCTCAACCTCCGATTTGGAGGCCGGGGTGGATCAGCCTCCGATTTGGAGGCCGGTGTGGCTCAGCCTCCGATTTGGAGGCCGGGGTGGCTCAGCCTCCGATTTGGAGGCCGGGGTGGCTCAGCCTCCGATTTGGAGGCCGGGGTGGCTCAGCCTCCGATTTGGAGGCCGGGGTCGCTCAGCCCCCGATTTGGAGGCCGGGGTGGCTCAGCCTCCGATTTGGAGGCCGGGGTGGCTCAGCCTCCGATTTGGAGGCCGGGGTGGCTCAGCCTCCGATTTGGAGGACGGGGTGGCTCAGCCTCCGATTTGGATGTCGGGGTCGATCAGCCTCCGATTTGGAGGCCGGGGTGGCTCAGCCTCCGATTTGGAGGTCGGGGTGGCTCAGCCTCCGATTTGGAGGCCGGGGTGGCTCAGCCTCCGATTTGGAGGCCGGGGTGGCTCAGCCTCCGATTTGGAGGCCGGGGTGGCTCAGCCTCCGATTTGGAGGCCGGGGTGGCTCAGCCTCCGATTTGGAGGCCGGGGTGGCTCAGCCTCCGATTTGGAGGCCGGGGTGGCTCAGTCTCCGATTTGGAGGCCGGGGTGGCTCAGCCTCCGATTTGGAGGCCGGGGTGGCTCAGCCTCCGATTTGGAGGCCGGGGTGGATCAGCCTGATTTGGAGGCCGGGGTGGATCAGCCTCCGATTTGGAGACCGGGGTGGATCAGCCTCCGATTTGGAGGCCGGGGTGGCTCAGCGTCCGATTTGGAGGCCGGGGTGGCTCAGCGTCCGATTTGGAGGCCGGGGTGGCTCAGTCTCCGATTTGGTGTGTCGGCCCTTTAAGACTCATTTGGGTGCGCTGGCCCTTTAACAATCACTTTGGCGCGTTGGCCCTTTAAGAGCTAGTTTGGCTCACTGGGCTTCTTTTAAATCCACTTTGGCGCACACATTCTCTCTCAGGGGCATGTGTCATGTGATGAAGCTAGATTTGCATTTGTGCTGTGAGTTTCGCTTTAAGAGCTGATATTATGTGGCAGAGGCTCTGTGCTGGGGTTCAGGTGAAGTTCGTAGGCGTTGGCATAGTAACTGGGTCTGCCTGCGCATATCAATGAGCTCAACTGCCATTTCAATCGCCTCAGGGCATGTTTTGCCATTTCCTATTGAAAAGCATTGGAGACAGTGCATTCCAATGACGGGAAAAAAAATTTTCAAACACAAATTGCGCAAAAACTACAAATCCGATCGACACGAAAAATACTTAGCACACCTCTCATGGACGCTGGCTTCGAAACGACACCTCAACGGAGTCTGTGCGTGTAGCGGTTCGGGCCGCATTAATTGCGGAAATCAACTTAATAATAATAATAAGAAGAATAAGTTAGCAGCGTTCGGATTACAATATAGTGGTTTTTTCAAACCACTATAACTAGATGTGTATTTCCTGAAGGAAGTACAGATAGTGGTTTGAAATGGTGCCCGAGCTGCCCCTGCAAGACTTTTAACTCAGGATCCGTTTTAACTGTATGTGCCTCTCAGGGGCCACTTTGGCCTCAGGGTCTGATTTGTTGTCCGGGATCCCTCAGGCTCCTATTTTGTGGGTGTGGCACCTCAGGGTCCGATTTTGTGGGTGTGGCCCCTCAGGGTCCGATTTTGTGGGTGTGGCCCCTCAGGGTCCGATTTTGTGGTTGTGGCCCCTCATGGTCTGATTTTGTGGGTGTGGCCCCTCTGGGTCCGATTTTGTGGGTGGGCCCCTAAGGGTCCGATTTTGTGAGTGGGGCCCCGCAGGGTCTGATTTTGTGGCCGGGGCCCCTCGGGGTCCAATTTTGTGGGTGGGGCCCTTCAGGGCCCGATTTTGTGGAAGGGCTCCTCAGGGTCCGATTTTGTGGTTGGGGCCCCTCAGAGTTCAATTTGGTCAGCGGGGCCCCTCAGGGTCCGATTTTGTGGGTGGGGCCACTCTGGGTCCGATTTGGTGGGCGGGGCCCCTCAGAGTTCAATTTGGTCAGCGGGGCCCCTCAGGGTCCGATTTTGTGGTTGGGGCATTTCAGAATCTGATTTAGTGGGCGGGGCCCCTCAGGGTCCGATTTGGTGGGCAGGGCCCCTCAGGGTCCGATTTTGTGGCCGGGTCCCCTCAGGGTCTGGATTTGTGGGTGGGGCCCCTCAGGGTCCGATTTTGTGGGTGGGGCCCCTCAGAGTCCAATTTTGTGGGTGGGGCCCCTCAGGGTCCGATTTTGTGGGTGGGGCCCCTCAGGGTCCGATTTTGTGGTTGGGGCCCCTCAGGGTTCAATTTTGTAGGTGGGGTCCCTCAGGGTTCAATTTTGTAGGTGGGGTCCCTCAGGGTCCGATTTTGTGGCCGGGGCCCCTCAGGGTCCGATTTTGTGGCCGGGGCCCCTCAGGGTCCGATTTTGTGGCCGGGGCCCCTCAGGGTCCGATTTTGTGGTTGGGGCCCATCAGGGTCCGATTTTGTGGTTGGGGCCCCTCGGGGTCCGATTTTGTGGGTAGGGCCCCTCAGGGTCCGATTTTGTGAGTGGAGCCCCCTGGGTCCATTTTGGTGGGCGGGGCCACTCTGGGTCCGATTTAGTGGACGGTGCCCCTCATGGTCCGATTTGGTGGGTGGGGCCCCTCATGATCTGACTTGGTGGGCGGGGCCCCCTGGGTCTGATTTGGTGGGCGGGGCCCCTCAGGGTCCGATTTGGTGGGCGGGGACCCTCTGGGTCCGATTTGGTGGGCGGGGTCAATCTGGGTCTGATTTGGTGGGCGGGGCCCTTCAGGGTCCGATTTGGTGGGCGGGGTCAATCTGGGTCCGATTTGGTGGGCGGGGCTCCTCAGGTTCCGATTTGGTGGGCGGGGCCCCTCAGGGTCCGATTTGATGGGCGGGGCCACTTTGGGTCCGATTTGATGGGCGGGGCCCTTCAGGGTCCGATTTGGTGGGCGGGGTCACTCTGGGTCCGATTTGGTGGGCGGGGCTTCTCAGGGTCTGATTTGGTGGGTGGGGCTCCTCAGGGTCCGATTTGGTGGACGGGGCCCCTCAGGGTCTGATTTGGTGGTTGGGGCCCCTCAGGCTCTGATTTTGTGGCTGGGGCCCCTCAGAGTCCGATTTTGTGGCTGGGGCCCCTCAGAGTCTGATTTTGTGGGTGGGGCCCCTCAGGGTCTAATTTGGTGGGCGGGGCCCCTCTGGGTCTGATTTTGTGGGTTGGGCCCCTCAGGGTCCGATTTTGTGGCCGGGGCCCCTTAGGGTCCGATTTTGTGTCCGGGGCCCCTCAGGGTCCGATTTTGTGGGTAGGGCCCCTCAGGGTCTAATTTGGTGGGCGGGGCCCCTCTGGGTCTGATTTTGTGGGTTGGGCCCCTCAGGGTCCGATGTTGTGGCCGGATCCCCTCAGGGTCCGATTTTGTGGGTTGGGCCCCTCAGGGTACAATTTGGTGGGCGGGGCCACTCTGGGTCTGATTTGGTGGGCGGGGCCACTCTGGGTCCAATTTGGTGGGCGGGGCCACTCTGGGTCCAATTTGGTGGGCGGGGCCACTCTGGGTCCGATTTGGTGAGCTGGGCCCCTCAGGGTCTGATTTGGTGGGCGGGATCTATCAGAGTCTGATTTGGTGGGCGGGGCCCCTCAGGGTCCGATTTGGTTGGCGGGGACCCTCGGGGTCCGATTTGGTGGGCGGGATCCCTCGGGGTTCGATTTGGTGGGCGGGGCCCCTCAAAGTTCAATTTGGTCAGCGGGGACCCTCAGGGTCCGATTTTGTGGTTGGGGCCTTTCAGAATCCGATTTAGTGGGCGGGGCCCCTCAGGGTCCGATTTGGTGGGCGGGGCCCCTCAGGGTCCAATTTGGTGGGCGGGGCCCCTCATGGTCCAATTTGGTGGGCGGGGCCCCTCAGGGTCCAATTTGGTGGGCGGGGCCCCTCAGGGTCCAATTTGGCGGGCGGGGCCACTCAGGGTCCAATTTGGCGGGCGGGGCCACTCTGGGTCTGATTTGGCGGGCGGGGCCACTCTGGGTCTGATTTGGTGGGCGGTGCCACTTTGGGTCCGATTTGGTGGATGGGGCCCTTCAGGGTCCAATTTGGTGGGTGGGGACACTGAGTCTGATTTTGTGGTTTGGGCCCCTCAGGGTCCGATTTTGTGTCCGGGGCCCCTCAGGGTCCAATTTTTGGGGCCGGGGCCCCTCAGGGTCCGATTTTGCGGGTGGATCCCCTCAGGGTCCGATTTTGCGGTTGGGGCCCCTCAGGGTCCGATTTTGTGGCCGGGGCCCCTCAGGGTCCGATTTTGCGGGTGGGGCCCCTTAGGGTCCGATTTTTGGCCGGGGCCCCTCAGGGACCGATTTTGAGGGTGGGGCCCCTCAGGGTCTAATTTGGTGGGCGGGGCCCCTCAGGGTCCGATTTTGTGGGTGGGGCCCCTCAGGGTCCGATTTTGTGGCTGGGGCCCCTCAGGGTCTGATTTTGTGGCTGGGGTCCCTCAGGGTCTGATTTTGTGGCTGGGGTCCCTCAGGGTCTGATTTTGTGGGTGGGGCCCCTCAGGGTCCGATTTTGTGACCGGGGCCCCTCTGGGTCCGATTTTGTGGGTTGGGCCCCTCAGGGTACAATTTGGTGGGCGGGGCCACTCTGGGTCTGATTTGGTGGGCGGGGCCACTCTGGGTCCAATTTGGTGGGCGGGGCCACTCTGGGTCCGATTTGGTGAGCTGGGCCCCTCAGGGTCTGATTTGGTGGGCGGGGCCCCTCAGAGTCTGATTTGGTGGGCGGGGCCCCTCAGAGTCTGATTTGGTGGGCGGGGCCCCTCAGGGTCCGATTTGGTTGGCGGGGACCCTCGGGGTCCGATTTGGTGGGCGGGATCCCTTGGGGTTCGATTTGGTGGGCGGGATCCCTCGGGGTTCGATTTGGTGGGCGGGGCCCCTCAAAGTTCAATTTGGTCAGCGGGGACCCTCAGGGTCCGATTTTGTGGTTGGGGCCTTTCAGAATCCGATTTAGTGGGCGGGGCCCCTCAGGGTCCGATTTGGTGGGCGGGGCCCCTCAGGGTCTAATTTGGTGGGCGGGGCCCCTCAGGGTCCAATTTGGTGGGCGGGTCCCCTCAGGGTCCAATTTGGCGGGCGGGGCCACTCTGGGTCTGATTTGGTGGGCGGTGCCACTTTGGGTCCGATTTGGTGGATGGGGCCCTTCAGGGTCCAATTTGGTGGGCGGGGACACTGTCTGATTTTGTGGGTTGGGCCCCATAGGGTCCGATTTTGTGGCCGGGGCCCCTCAGGGTCCGATTTTGTGTCCGGGGCCCCTCAGGGTCCGATTTTGTAGCCGGTGCCTCTCAGGGTCCGATTTTGCGGTTGGGGCCCCTGTGGGCCCGATTTTGTGGCCGGGGCCCCTCAGGGTCCGATTTGGTGGGCGGGGCCCCTCAGGGTCCGATTTTGTGGGTGGGGCCCCTCAGGGTCTGATTTTGTGGGTGGGGCCCCTCAGGGTCTGATTTTGTGAGTGGGGCCCCTCAGGGTCCGATGTTGTGGCCGGGGCCCCTCAGGGTCTGATTTTGTGACCGGATCCCCTCAGGGTCTGATTTTGTGGGTGGGGCCCCTCAGGGTCCGATTTTGTGGGTGGGGCCCCTTAGGGCCCAATTTGGTGGGCGGGGCCACTCTGGGTCCGATTTGGTGGGCGGGGCCACTCTGGGTCCGATTTGGTGGCTGGGGTGGTTCAGCCTCCGATTTGGAGGCCGGGGTCGCTCAGCCTCCGATTTGGAGGCCGGGGTCACTCAGCTTTCGATTTGGCGCGCCGGCCCTTTAAGACTCATTTCGGTGCGCCGGCCCTTTAACAATCACTTTGGCGCGTTGGCCCTTTAAGAGCTAGTTTGGCTGACTGGGCTTCTTCTAAATCATCTTTGGCGGACATTCTCTCTCAGGGGCATGTGTCATGTGATGAAGCTAGATTTGCATTTGTGCTGTGGGTTTCACTTTAAGAGCTGATATTATGTGGCAGAAGCTCTGTCCTTGGGATGTCATGTGACGTTCGTAGGCGTTGGCATAGTAACTGGGTCTGCCTGCGCATATCAATGAGCTCAACTGCCATTTCAATCGCCTCAGGGCACGTTTTGCCATTTCCCCATTCAAATGCATTGGAGACAGTGCATTCCAATGACGGGAAAAAAAATTTTCAAACGCAAATTGCGCAAAAACTACAAATCCGATCGACACAAAAAATACTTAGCACACCTCTCATGGACGCTGGCTTCGAAACGACACCTCAACGGAGTCTGTGCGTGTAGCGGTTCGGGCCGTATTAATTGCAGAAATCAACTTAATAATAATAAGAAGAAGAATAAGTTAGCAGCGTTCGGATTACAATATAGTGGTTTTTTCAAACCACTGTAACTAGATGTGTATTTCCTGAAGGAAGTACAGATAGTGGTTTGAAATGGTGCCCGGGCTGCCCCTTTAAGAGAGACTTGCCTGCTGTCCCTGCAAGACTTTCAACTCAGGATTCGTTTTAACTGTGAGTGCCTCTCAGGGACCACTTTGGCCTCAGGGTCTGATTTGGTGGGTGGGGCCCCTCAGGATCTGATTCCTTGGCCTGGGCTCCTCAGGGCTTGAATTGTTGGCCGGGATCCCTCAGGCTCCGATTTTGTGGGTGTGGCCCCTCAGGGTCCGATTTTGTGGGTGTGGCCCCTCAGGGTCCGATTTTGTGGGTGGGGCCCCTCTGGGTCTGATTTTGTGGGTTGGGCCCCTCAGGGTCCGATTTTGTGGCCGGGGCCCCTTAGGGTCCGATTTTGTGTCCGGGGCCCCTCAGGGTCCGATTTTGTGGGTAGGGCCCCTCAGGGTCCGATTTTGTGAGTGGGGCCCCTCAGGGTCCGATGTTGTGGCCGGATCCCCTCAGGGTCCGATTTTGTGGGTTGGGCCCCTCAGGGTACAATTTGGTGGGCGGGGCTTCTCAGGGTCTGATTTGGTGGGTGGGGCTCCTCAGGGTCCGATTTGGTGGACGGGGCCCCTCAGGGTCTGATTTGGTGGTTGGGGCCCCTCAGGGTCTGATTTTGTGGCTGGGGCCCCTCAGAGTCCGATTTTGTGGCTGGGGCCCCTCAGAGTCTGATTTTGTGGGTGGGGCCCCTCAGGGTCTAATTTGGTGGGCGGGGCCCCTCTGGGTCTGATTTTGTGGGTTGGGCCCCTCAGGGTCCGATTTTGTGGCCGGGGCCCCTTAGGGTCCGATTTTGTGTCCGGGGCCCCTCAGGGTCCGATTTTGTGGGTAGGGCCCCTCAGGGTCCGATTTTGTGAGTGGGGCCCCTCAGGGTCCGATGTTGTGGCCGGATCCCCTCAGGGTCCGATTTTGTGGGTTGGGCCCCTCAGGGTACAATTTGGTGGGCGGGGCCACTCTGGGTCTGATTTGGTGGGCGGGGCCACTCTGGGTCCAATTTGGTGGGCGGGGCCACTCTGGGTCCAATTTGGTGGGCGGGGCCACTCTGGGTCCGATTTGGTGAGCTGGGCCCCTCAGGGTCTGATTTGGTGGGCGGGATCTATCAGAGTCTGATTTGGTGGGCGGGGCCCCTCAGGGTCTGATTTGGTTGGCGGGGACCCTCGGGGTCCGATTTGGTGGGCGGGATCCCTCGGGGTTCGATTTGGTGGGCGGGGCCCCTCAAAGTTCAATTTGGTCAGCGGGGACCCTCAGGGTCCGATTTTGTGGTTGGGGCCTTTCAGAATCCGATTTAGTGGGCGGGGCCCCTCAGGGTCCGATTTGGTGGGCGGGGCCCCTCAGGGTCCAATTTGGTGGGCGGGGCCCCTCAGGGTCCGATTTGGTGGGCGGGGCCCCTCAGGGTCCAATTTGGTGGGCGGGGCCCCTCAGGGTCCAATTTGGCGGGCGGGGCCACTCAGGGTCCAATTTGGCGGGCGGGGCCACTCTGGGTCTGATTTGGCGGGCGGGGCCACTCTGGGTCTGATTTGGTGGGCGGTGCCACTTTGGGTCCGATTTGGTGGATGGGGCCCTTCAGGGTCCAATTTGGTGGGTGGGGACACTGAGTCTGATTTTGTGGTTTGGGCCCCTCAGGGTCCGATTTTGTGTCCGGGGCCCCTCAGGGTCCGATTTTGCGGGTGGATCCCCTCAGGGTCCGATTTTGCGGTTGGGGCCCCTCAGGGTCCGATTTTGTGGCCGGGGCCCCTCAGGGTCCGATTTTGCGGGTGGGGCCCCTTAGGGTCCGATTTTTGGCCGGGGCCCCTCAGGGACCGATTTTGAGGGTGGGGCCCCTCAGGGTCTAATTTGGTGGGCGGGGCCCCTCAGGGTCCGATTTTGTGGGTGGGGCCCCTCAGGGTCCGATTTTGTGGCTGGGGCCCCTCAGGGTCTTATTTTGTGGCTGGGGTCCCTCAGGGTCTGATTTTGTGGCTGGGGTCCCTCAGGGTCTGATTTTGTGGGTGGGGCCCCTCAGGGTCCGATTTTGTGACCGGGGCCCCTCTGGGTCCGATTTTGTGGGTTGGGCCCCTCAGGGTACAATTTGGTGGGCGGGGCCACTCTGGGTCTGATTTGGTGGGCGGGGCCACTCTGGGTCCAATTTGGTGGGCGGGGCCACTCTGGGTCCGATTTGGTGAGCTGGGCCCCTCAGGGTCTGATTTGGTGGGCGGGGCCCCTCAGAGTCTGATTTGGTGGGCGGGGCCCCTCAGAGTCTGATTTGGTGGGCGGGGCCCCTCAGGGTCCGATTTGGTTGGCGGGGACCCTCGGGGTCCGATTTGGTGGGCGGGATCCCTTGGGGTTCGATTTGGTGGGCGGGATCCCTCGGGGTTCGATTTGGTGGGCGGGGCCCCTCAAAGTTCAATTTGGTCAGCGGGGACCCTCAGGGTCCGATTTTGTGGTTGGGGCCTTTCAGAATCCGATTTAGTGGGCGGGGCCCCTCAGGGTCCGATTTGGTGGGCGGGGCCCCTCAGGGTCCAATTTGGTGGGCGGGGCCCCTCAGGGTCCAATTTGGTGGGCGGGTCCCCTCAGGGTCCAATTTGGCGGGCGGGGCCACTCTGGGTCTGATTTGGTGGGCGGTGCCACTTTGGGTCCGATTTGGTGGATGGGGCCCTTCAGGGTCCAATTTGGTGGGCGGGGACACTGTCTGATTTTGTGGGTTGGGCCCCATAGGGTCCGATTTTGTGGCCGGGGCCCCTCAGGGTCCGATTTTGTGTCCGGGGCCCCTCAGGGTCCGATTTTGTAGCCGGTGCCTCTCAGGGTCCGATTTTGCGGTTGGGGCCCCTGTGGGCCCGATTTTGTGGCCGGGGCCCCTCAGGGTCCGATTTGGTGGGCGGGGCCCCTCAGGGTCCGATTTTGTGGGTGGGGCCCCTCAGGGTCTGATTTTGTGGGTGGGGCCCCTCAGGGTCTGATTTTGTGAGTGGGGCCCCTCAGGGTCCGATGTTGTGGCCGGGGCCCCTCAGGGTCTGATTTTGTGACCGGATCCCCTCAGGGTCTGATTTTGTGGGTGGGGCCCCTCAGGGTCCGATTTTGTGGGTGGGGCCCCTTAGGGCCCAATTTGGTGGGCGGGGCCACTCTGGGTCCGATTTGGTGGGCGGGGCCACTCTGGGTCCGATTTGGTGGCTGGGGTGGTTCAGCCTCCGATTTGGAGGCCGGGGTCGCTCAGCCTCCGATTTGGAGGCCGGGGTCACTCAGCTTTCGATTTGGCGCGCCGGCCCTTTAAGACTCATTTCGGTGCGCCGGCCCTTTAACAATCACTTTGGCGCGTTGGCCCTTTAAGAGCTAGTTTGGCTGACTGGGCTTCTTCTAAATCATCTTTGGCGGACATTCTCTCTCAGGGGCATGTGTCATGTGATGAAGCTAGATTTGCATTTGTGCTGTGGGTTTCACTTTAAGAGCTGATATTATGTGGCAGAAGCTCTGTCCTTGGGATGTCATGTGACGTTCGTAGGCGTTGGCATAGTAACTGGGTCTGCCTGCGCATATCAATGAGCTCAACTGCCATTTCAATCGCCTCAGGGCACGTTTTGCCATTTCCCCATTCAAATGCATTGGAGACAGTGCATTCCAATGACGGGAAAAAAAATTTTCAAACGCAAATTGCGCAAAAACTACAAATCCGATCGACACAAAAAATACTTAGCACACCTCTCATGGACGCTGGCTTCGAAACGACACCTCAACGGAGTCTGTGCGTGTAGCGGTTCGGGCCGTATTAATTGCAGAAATCAACTTAATAATAATAAGAAGAAGAATAAGTTAGCAGCGTTCGGATTACAATATAGTGGTTTTTTCAAACCACTGTAACTAGATGTGTATTTCCTGAAGGAAGTACAGATAGTGGTTTGAAATGGTGCCCGGGCTGCCCCTTTAAGAGAGACTTGCCTGCTGTCCCTGCAAGACTTTCAACTCAGGATTCGTTTTAACTGTGAGTGCCTCTCAGGGACCACTTTGGCCTCAGGGTCTGATTTGGTGGGTGGGGCCCCTCAGGATCTGATTCCTTGGCCTGGGCTCCTCAGGGCTTGAATTGTTGGCCGGGATCCCTCAGGCTCCGATTTTGTGGGTGTGGCCCCTCAGGGTCCGATTTTGTGGGTGTGGCCCCTCAGGGTCCGATTTTGTGGGTGGGGCCCCTCAGGGTCCGATTTTGTGAGTGGGGCCCCTCAGGGTCCGATTTTGTGGCCGGGGCTCCTCAGGTTCCGATTTTGTGGTTAGGGCCCCTCAGGGTCCGATTTGGTGGGCGGGGCCCCACAGGGTCCGATTTGGTGGGCGGGGCCACTCTGGGTAAGATTTGGAGGCCGGGGTCGATCAGCCTCCGATTTGGAGGCCGGGGTGGCTCAGCCTCCGATTTGGAGGCCGGGGTCGATCAGCCTCCGATTTGGAGGCCGGGGTCGATCAGCCTCCGATTTGGAGGCCGGGGTCGATCAGCCTCCGATTTGGAGGCCGGGGTCGATCAGCCTCCGATTTGGAGGCCGGGGTCGATCAGCCTCCGATTTGGAGGCCGGGGTGGCTCAGCCTCCGATTTGGAGGCCGGGGTCGATGAGCCTCCGATTTGGAGGCCGGGGTCGATCAGCCTCCGATTTGGAGGCCGGGGTCGATCAGCCTCCGATTTGGAGCCTGGAGTCACTCAGCTTTCGATTTGGCGCGCTTTAAGACTCATTTTGGTGCGCCAGCCCTTTAAGAGCCAGGGTGGCTCATTGGGCTTCTAAATCCACTTTGGCGCACATTCTCTCTCAGGGGCATGCGTCATGTGAAGAAGCTAGATTTGCATTTGTGCTGTGGGTTTCGCTTTAACAGCTGATATTATGTGGCAGAATCTGTGTCCTGGGGGCGTCATGTGACATTCGTAGGCGTTGGCATAGTAACTGGGTCTGCCTGCGCATATCAATGAGCTTAACTGCCATTTCAATCGCCTCAGGGCACGTTTTAAGTTTCCCATTGAAAAGCATTGAGCCAATACATTCCTATGACGGGCAAAAAAATTTTCAAACGCAAATTGCGCAAAAACTACAAATCCGATCAACACGAAAAATACTTAGCACACCTCTCGTGGACGCTGGCTTCGAAACGACACCTCAACGGAGTCTGAGCGTGTAGCGGTTCGGGCCGCATTAATTGCGGAAATCAACTGAATAATAAGAACTAGATGTGTATTTCCTGAAGGAAGTACAGATAGTGGTTTGAAATGGTGCCTGGGCTGCCCCTTTAAGAGAGACTTGCCTGCTGCCCCTGCAAGACTTTCAACTCAGGATCCGTTTTAGCTGTGGGTGCCTCTCAGGGGCCACTTTGGCCTCAGGGTCCGATTTTGTGGGTGGGGCCCCCTCAGAGTTCCATTTAGTGAGCCCCTCAGGGTCTGATTTGGTGGGCGGGGCCCGACTGGGTCCAATTTGGTGGGCGGGGCCCCTCTGGGTCCAATTTGGTGGACGGGGCCCCTCTGGGTCCAATTTGGTGGACGGGGCCCCTCTGGGTCCGATTTGGTGGGCGGGGCCCCTCTGGGTCCGATTTGGTGGGCGGGGCCACTCTGGGTCCGATTTGGAGGCCAGGGTCGATCAGCCTCCGATTTGGAGGCCAGGGTGGCTCAGGCTCCGATTTGGAGGGTGGGGTCAATCAGCCTCCAATTTGGAGCCTTTGGTCACTCAGCTCTCGATTTGGCGCGCCGGCCCTTTAAGACTCATTTTGGTGCGCCGGCCCTTTAAGAGCCAGTTTGGCGCACTGGGCTTCTAAATCCACTTTGGCGCACATTCTCTCTCAGGGGCATGCGTCATGTGATGAAGCTAGATTTGCATTTGTGCTTTGGGTTTCGCTTTAAGAGCTGATATTCTCTGGCAGAAACTGTGTCCTGGCGGGGTCATGTAAAGTTCGTAGGCGTTGGCATAGTAACTGGGTGTGCCTGTGCATATCAATGAGCTTAACTGCCACCTCACGACTGCCCCATGTTTTCCCTATGGCAAAATTTTCCCATTGAAATGCTTTGAGACAATGCATTCCAATGACGGGAAAATGCTTTTTCAAACGCAAATTGCGCAAAAACTACAAATACGATCGATACGAAAAATACTTAGCACACCACTCGTGGACGCTGGCTTCGAAACGACACCCCAACGGAGTCTGTGCGTGTAGCGGTTCGGGCCGCATTAATTGCGGAAATCAACGGAATAATAATAAGAAGAAAAAGAATAAGTTAGCAACGTTCGAATTACAATATAGTGCTTTTTTCAAAGCACTATAATAAGTTAGCAGCGTTCGGATTACAATATAGTGCTTTCTTCAAAGCACTATAACTAAAGGAGGCTAACATTCCCGGGGTTAGTAAATTTCTGAATTTTTTGTAGTAACGGACCGGGAAGCAGTTGGGACCTGGTGCCTTACCCATTTTAGAGGCAGAAATAGACGAGCGCACTTCTTGTTCTGTTATGGGTTCCTCCAGCATCAAAATGTCACTGGGGATCAGCCTTGGTAAACCAGCCTTCGTAATATATTCCTTTACATGGCAATGAAAACGGAGCGAGGCGATGGCAGGACTTTTATTATCTGAATTGTAAAGGGACGCATAAAATGTCTGAAAGGCTTTTGCAATGTCATGGGAGGATTGGACACGTTTAGCATGGGCGGTGGAGAATATTTCTGGAATGTAAGATCTAGCTCTTTGCTGTCTTAATGCTTTTGCGAGGGACTTGCTACATTTGTTCCCATGTTCGTACTAGTGTCGCCTACAGCGGGCTAGAATTCCCTTGGCCTTTTTATTAACAAGGTTACGCAAATCGTCTCGCACCTTAATGAGTGCAATTTTTGCTGCTTCTTGTAGGGGAAGTTTTATGGCTTGTCTCCAGTATTTTTAATTGGGTCAGAAGGGAATCAAGATCGGCCTCCCTCTCCCTCTTTCGCCTCGCCCCATGATTTATCAATACTCCTCTGATCACGCATTTATGAGCCTCCCAGACAGTGTTTGAAGAAGTATCAGCAGGTTTGTTAAGTTCAAAAAATTCTCTCAAGGTCTGGAAAATCTCCTGAGCAATCACAGGATCATCAAGGAGAGAGGAGTTTAGTCTCCACTGTTATTGATGGGAGGCCGAGGAGGGCAGGGCAAGCACGAAAGAACAGAGCACATGGTCCAAGAAAGTAATGGAGTCTACGTCAGTCTCCTGCATCTTAGAGATATCTTTGTGGTGTATGAAGAAATAGTCTAGTCTAGAATAAGAGTCATGGACTGATGAATAAAAAGAGAAGTCCCTGTCCGAGGGGTGTAGTAGTCTCCAAGTGTCGATAAGTTTGTGATCATGTAATGTCCTTCTAAGTCTACGTAGTGCTGCTAGGGAATGAGACTAAGCTCCAGAAGATGTGTCTACAGATGGGTCAATTGCGATATTGAGGTTGCCCCCCTGGACCAGAGTACCCTCCGAGAACTCAGCAACAGAATCCAAGAGACCCGCCAGTGCAGAGACCAGTCTGACATTAGGTAGATATACAGAGGCAAGAGAAAAGATGTGGGAAGCTATTTTCCCCTTTACCAACATCATTCTACCCATGTTATCTGTGCGAAAATCCTTAAACTCCCATGGGAGAGTCCGGGAAGTCAGGATACTCGTCCCTCTAGATTTTGAGTCAGGAGAACAGCTCCTCCTCTGGGAACCAATGAGAAGATATCTTGACTGGCTTGGCTGGTCTGGTATGTGTTTCTCGCAAGGAAGCGATTTGGATATGGGAATTTCTCCAAAAAATCGTCAGAATGGCTCTTTTGCCTAAACTATGCAATCCCTTTACATTAAGTGAGCCACACTTTACCTCCATCAGGATGGCATGAGACATAGTGAAAGCAGGCTGTGGTTCCCCGTGTGTGTATGGGGGGAATGGGAAAGTGGGAGGAGGTGTGGAGGTAAGAAGGGAATAGATAGGGGAAAAAGAAAAATACAAAAATAGGGAAAGAAGGTAGTTAATGCGAGGTGCTAAAAAGAAGAATAGAGGAAAGTTCCTCCACCAGTAGTACTGGTGAGCTCTCCGCACCACGAGCAAGACGAGGTCAAAGCTGTCAGGAACACCGCACTGTACTTGCTCACTGAGCCAGTGCGTGTGTCCTGAGTGTCAGGATCCTGTCAGCGCCGGCGTGCAGCCTCCGCTGAGCAGGGACTCACCCGCACTGTAGGGGTACCAGGGTCAGGTACAGCCAGAAAGTACCGATGCACAGGACCTGTGGATGCTGAAGTTTAGCAAGCAGACATGGGACCTACGGTCATGTGACTGCAAGGGGGCGGAGCTTAGTGTCCTGCTTAGTGAGATGGAAAGACACTATACAGAATTACTCAGAGTCAGGCAAAACGGGGTTCATACACAGAGATAGCCGTAACGTACCAAGGATGAGACAGAGCGGATAGTCAGGGCCAAGCAGCAGTCAAAACCAAACAGACATAGAAGGTACCAAGCAGAATCCAAAGCAATATCCAGAGAACAGACCGAGTCATACAGAGATTATCAAGCAACCAGAACACAGCAAAAACACACTCAGGGATAACCACACTATGCCAAGGGCAAGAGTATAACTGACAGGGAAGGGAGCGTCCTGAGGCTATAAGAAGCCTCTCCCAGAACCAGGGAGAGGCCACAATCACAGCCCCAGGTGTGCAGGTAAGCCTGCACCGGGATCACAACCTTTAACCCCAGAAATGCCAGTCATCAGCACTGGTTCCAGATATTAACCCCATGTGTGCGAGTCAAACCCGCACTGAGATCATGACAGTACCCCCCTCTCAACGGGGGGCCTCTGGACCCCCAGGCTTGCCCGGGTACTTAGCATGGAAAGCCCGCACCAGGCGATCAGCATGCATTAACCGGGCCGGTACCCAGGACCTGTCTTCCGGTCCATACCCCTTCCAATGAACCAAGTACTGTACCGACCGCCATACCAACCTGGAATCTACGATATGACCAACCTCGCACTCCACCTGCCCCTCGACCAAAACAGGAGAAGCAGCAGACTCGGAGTCTCCCCGGACTGCTTCAAAAGGTTTCAGTAGAGATTTGTAGAAGACGTTAGGGATCTTGAAAGAGGGTGGAAGGCACAGCCTATACGCCACTGGATTTTTTCCACAATCTTGTATGGGCCAATGAATTTGGGCCCCAACTTGGCTGAAGGAACCTTCAACTTAATGTTTCGAGTGGAGAGCCAAACCTTGTCTCCAACCTGAAACGTGGGCCCTAGTGTTCGTTTCCTGTCCGCGAAAAACTTATACCTGCCCTGAGACCTAGATATACTCCGCTGAACTTCTGCCCACGTATTCTGTAATCGCTGAACAGAGCCCTCAGCCCCGGGACACCCTGAGTCCAGACGAGAAAACTCACCAAAATGAGGACTGAACCCATAATTGATCAAAAAAGGAGTCATACCCGTGGATTGACTCACCCGACTATTGAAGGCAAATTCAGCCAACGACAGTGCATCGCACCATTCTGTCTAGCAGAGGTTAGACACCTGAGGATCTGTTCCAGGGACTGGTTAGTGCGCTCCGTCTGACCATTGCTCTCAGGATGGTATGCAGACGAAAAGGACAGAGACATCCCTAATTTTTTGCAGAAAGCACGCCAAAACTTAGCCACAAACTGCACACCACGATCAGACACCACATTCAGGGGTACCCCATGCAACCGGATCACATGCTGCACAAACAACCTGGACAACGTCTCAGCTGACGGTAGTGCGGACAGGGGTACAAAATGAGCCTGCTTAGAAAACCTGTCCACCACTACCCATACCACTGTATTTCCCTTAGATGGAGGGAGATTGGTAACAAAATCCATGGATAAGCGAGTCCATGGTCTTTCGGGCACTGCCAAGGGCATCAGCTCCCCTGCCGGCCGGCTATGAGAGCTTTTAGAACGAGCGCAGACCCCACAGCCAGCAATGAATTTTTTTATGTCCGAACCAAGGGTAGGCCACCAAAAGATCCTAGCCACCGCCAGACGTGTGGCTGAAATACCAGGGTGAGCACTCAGCTTGGATTCATGGAACTCCTGCAAGAGTTTCAGGCGAAGTTGCTCTGGGACAAACAACTTCCCCTCCGGCTTGGCAGCCGGGGCCCGCGACTGGGCCCCCTGAATCTCCGGTTCCAATTCAGATGAGACCTCTGCTATCACAACCCCAGGGTGAAGAATGGAGGACGGTGGCTCAGGGGGCGACATCGGCTGAAAACTGCGCGATAAGGCGTCAGCCTTCACATTCTTAGACCCTGGACGAAATGTAATCGTAAACTAAAACGGGAAAAAAAAAGTGACCAACGGGCCTGTCTGGGCGTTAGTCTTTTAGCAGACTCAATGTATGACAAATTTTTGTGATCCGTGATCACCGTAACCGGGTGACTGGCCCCCTCCAAAAAGTGCCTCCATTCTTCAAACGCCAATTTGACCGCCAGAAGCTCTCTATTGCCAACGTCGTAATTTCTTTCCGCAGCAGAGAACTTCTTGGAAAAGAAAGCACATGGCCTGAGGTTGGTTAGAGTGGCAGGCCCTTGGGACAACACCGCCCCCACCCCCACCTCAGAGGCGTCCACTTCCACGATGAATGGTTTGGACGGATCTGGCTGTACTAACACAGGAGCAGACATAAAGCTTCTTTTCAGGGTCGCAAAGGCCTCTTTTGCGAGCGAGGACCAGTTTCTCACATCCGCACCTTTACAAGTAAGATCTGTGAGTGGTTTGACCACCTGTGAAAACCCCCGAATAAATTTGCGGTAATAATTGGCGAACCCCAAGAAGCGCTGAAGACCCTTAAGGTCTCGGGGTTGCACCCAATCCGCAATGGCCTGGACCTTCTTGGGGTCCATGCGAAAACCCTCACAGGACACAATCCCAAAAAAAGACAATTCTTGAACAAAAAACACACATTTCTCCAATTGGGCATACAGATGATTTTCCCTCAGTCTTTGGAGAACGGTTCGTACATGATTCAGATGAGATTGACTGTCGTGTGAGTATTTCGTCTAAGTAAATGACAACAAAACGACCAATGAGATCCGAGAATACCACGTTGATGAAATTCTGAAATATGGCTGGGGCATTGGTAAGACCAAACGGCATGACTAAATTTTCAAACAGTCCCTTGGTCGTGAGGAACGCGGTTTTCCATTCATCCCCCTCCCAGACGCTTATCAAATTATATGCCTCCCGAAGATCCAGTTTGGAGAACCATTTTGCCCCTGAAAGTTGGTTACACAAGTCGGGAATCAACGGAAGGGGGTACGTATTTCGTACAGTAATCTTGTTCAGCTCATGAAAATCGAGGCAGGGACGTAAACAACCATCTTTTTTCTTAACAAAAAAAACCCTGCTGCCACAGGTGAGACTGAGGGACGTATGTGTCCTTTGCGAAGACTCTCAGCAATGTAATCTTTTATGGCCAAGCGCTCAGGGCCAGATAAATTAAACAGACGGGCTTTAGGCAATTTAGCCCCCGGGACTAACTCGATAGCGCAGTGTTGTGAGTTCATTTTCCCCTTCACCATTGAGGTCTGATGAACTCCCTCTTCTGGTGAAGGAAGGTAGTGAGGCTGATTACCAAGCACCTGAGAAGAATGATGACTGGGTGACTGGATATAAGGCAGCCGACGCCCTTCTGCCTTGCGGGTGATTTCTCTGAAGGGATTCTAGGAGACCAGTCTGATTCCTGCTCCTCTAAAGCTAAGTTTTCTGCTCTGCTTTTTGCATTTGTGTTTTGGTTTTGTTTTGCCTTGTTTTTCTGGATTTCTGCCATTCCCTTCTGGGGTGAGCTGAATTCCTTTTTGTTCTGTCTTCAGAAAATACCTGAGTACTGATATAGTCTTTTTGAAGCCTAGCGTCTTCAGGGCTTTTTTCCCTATCAGTCTGTTGGCTCTTGTTTTGATAGGATTTTGGCGGATTGCAGACAGCAGCTTTTCTATCCTGTCCTATTTAGTTAGCTTGGGCCCCATCATTTGCTCAGCCTATCTTTCTATCTGTGTGTTTTTTCATCTTGCTTCACCGTCATTATATGTTGGGGGCTGCCTATTGCTTTGGGGTCTGCTCTGGGGCAGTTTAGATTTCCCTTTCTGTCTTTAGGCTATTTAGTTCTCCGGCTGTGATCGAGGGGTCTAGGGCACCGTAGGAACCCCCCACGGCTACTGCTAGTTTTTGTTAATAGGTTCAGAGGTCTGCAATCCGATAGCTGCCAACTTCTCTGGTTTTCTGGACTTTTTGGCAAAAAAATTGATCAATTCAATTGAGTCACCCCGATTGCACTTGATGTGGTCATGCTCTTAATGTATTTAGGAGGCCGTAATGGCACAGTATTTATTAAAAATGTAGAGTAGGACCCCCCACATGAGATTGCCTTGGCGAGGCGGGGTGGCTCAATTGAATTGATCAATTTTTTTTGCCAAATATCTCATTTTTGAATACAGCTAGATATTATGTGCATATGCACTCCAATTTATGCGTTCTAACCTTAAGCAGTGCTGGCTTCCCCCCCTATTTCTTATTTCTGTTTTTGCCTCCTACGGTGACTCATTCATAACAGCGCAGTCAAAGGGTCTATGTGGCGGCAACGTCTCGGCCTCGCTTTCAGAGAACACATCTTCGAATTCTTTCAGGTACTCCGGAATACCTTCCAGCTCGACAGATGACACAGATACAGATTTAACAGGTTCAACCAATAGTGCAGACTTATCACATAACATCGAATCATTAAACCCCCACTGAACAATCTCCCCCGTTTTCCAGTTAATGACTGGGTTATGGCGTTGTAACCAGGGCATGCCCAACACCAATCCTGCTGGTAGATTGTCCAGAACCAAACAACTTAATTTTTCCACATGGGTAGCGCCCACTTTGAGTGAAAACAAGTCAGACATAAAGAGAATTCCCTCTTAAGTGAGGGGGGAGGAGTCAATGGCCACCACTTTGATCGGAACCTTAAGTCTAACTGTCTTACAGCGTGTGACCAATTGGGAGTCAATGAGATTGATGGATGATCCGCAGTACACGAAAGCTGTAGAGGGAAAACAACAATCGTCCACTAACAGTTCCACATGAAGCAACACCTTAGAAAACAAGGAAAAGGGTACCTGAGGGTCTGAGTAGTCTCCCAGCTGACTACCCAGACCTAGTCGTTTCCCGTCGACCGGGTTGAGGATGGACAATCAGGACACTCCCTTTTCCAATGTCCCGTTTTACCACAGTAGAAGCATAACTGCTTTTCTCTCGGCGTTGTCTCTCCTTTTCCTTCAGGGAGAGAGCCCCTACGTCCATGGGTACAAAAACAGTCTCTTTTCCACTAGGGAACAATGGAGTCTCCACCTGCATCACCCCCCCGGCCCGCAGCCTGCGGTCCATCCGGACGGCCTGGGTCATGGGGTCCTCGAGAGAGTTAGGTGGGGGATGTAATGCCAAGGCATCCTGTAACCGCTCGGACAAGCCTCTGCGAAAGAGTCCTCGGAGTGCGGCGTCGTCCCAAGAGACCTCTGCGGCCCAGCGGCGGAATTCTGTGCAAAACCACTCAGCCGAGTGTTTCCCCTGACAGACACTCATCACCATGTCCTCTGCCAATCACACTCGGTCCGGCTCATCATATATGTGCCTGAGGGCCTCAAAAAACGCATTCACAGACACTCTCTCAGGGGCAGTGGGAGGAAGGGAGAAAGCCCAAGCTTGTGGGGACCCTCTTAACAGAGACATAATGACCCCTACCTTCCGACTTTCGTTCCCAGAGGAACGTGGCCTCAAACTAAAGAAGAGTTTGCACCCCTCCATGAAGACCCTGAACTCCTTTTTGTTCCCAGAAAAAAAATCAGGCAGTTTAACAGGTGGATCAGGGGACACCAAAACAACATCACTCGCCCCACCCCCCAGAGACCCAGCAGCTAAAGCCCCTCGCACTGTCTCAGAAACCTGCTGCTGAGAACGAGCCAGAGCTTGCTGCTCCAGAGATAAACCCTGAAACATATGACTCAGATTTTTCATTTGCTCAGCAAGAGATTGTATGGGATCCATATTTCTCAGCAGAGAAAAAAAAAAACCAAAAACTTAATGGTCAGTTATAATGTCAGGAACACCGCACTGTACTTGCTCACTGAGCCAGTACGTGTGTCCTGAGTGTCAAGATCCTGTCAGCGCCGGTGTGCAGCCTCCGCTGAGCAGGGACTCACCCGCACTGTAGGGGTACCGGGGTCAGGTACAGCCAGAAAGTACCGATGCACAGGACCTGTGGATGCTGAAGTTTAGCAAGCAGACACGGGACCTACGGTCATGTGACTGCAAGGGGGCGGGGCTTAGTGTCTTGCTTAGTGAGATGGAAAGACACTATACAGAATTACTCAGAGTCAGGCAAAACGGGGTTCATACACAGAGATAGCCGTAACGTACCAAGGATGAGACAGAGCGGATAGTCAGGGCCAAGCAGCAGTCAAAACCAAACAGACATAGAAGTTACCAAGCAGAATCCAAAGCAATATCCAGAGAACAGACCGAGTCATACACAGATTATCAAGCAACCAGAACACAGCAAAAACACACTCAGGGGTAACCACACTATGCCAAGGGCAAGAGTATAACTGACAGGGAAGGGAGCGTCCTGAGGCTATAAGAAGCCTCTCCCAGAACCAGGGAGAGGCCACAATCACAGCCCCAGGTGTGCAGGTAAGCCTGCACCGGGATCACAACCTTTAACCCCAGAAATGCCAGTCATCAGCACTGGTTCCAGACATTAACCCCACGTGTGCGAGTCAAACCCGCACTGAGATCATGACACTAGCAAATCCAAATTGGACTTGCAAGTACTTTGGGGACACAGAAAACCGTGAGGCAGTGCCCCGATGGACAAAGGACATTAGAACATACATTAACTGAGCAAAATAAGATACAATTCACCTACAAGAACCCAACCCCAACTCGGGAAATATAACCTCAGGTTTCTTCCAGATTACAGAGTATTCAATTCTATCAGTCAGAACAGGGGGGAGGAGGGAGGGGGGACAAAGATAAGTTTACACATGGATATATTAAACTCAGGCATTTTAGATGAACAAAAGCATATAAGCCGCAGCCCCATGGGACAGGGTCCCAATAATTCCCTCCAAGTCTACCTCATCAGACAGGAGGGAGGAAACCTCATAATAGCCATACAACATTTGCAGCAGAGTGTCAGATGGGAGCCTCAGAGGGAGTGGAACTCATCGCAAAATCAGCCTTCTCCTTTTCCTCCATATGGGAAGAACGTCTGCCCCTATTCTCCCTCTCAGGTAGCGGCTGAGGACGCTCAACTTGTAGCCAATTTGGTACAGGAAATGGTGATGTATCCAAAAATTTGAACAAATCCTTGAGCTCATCTGGGTGTTTAAGGGTGAAGACAGAGTCCTCTCTCCGTACAATTAGATGGAATGGGTGGCCCCACCAGTACGTGGCCCCAGATTCCTTGACCTTTTGCAGTAGTGTCCGAAGCAGACGTCTCATAAACAAGGTGCGAGCTGAAATATCCGGAAACAAACGGATCTCCACTCCCTCTAGGGAGACCGGCCCAGATGTCCAAACTTCACGTATGATACTCTCCTTCTCTGAGTAGTGCATTCTGCACAGAACATCGCTGGGGTTCGAGCTGGAAGGTGACCCCTGACGTGTGACTCTATGTATCCTGTCAAAGACAAAAGTAGTCTCTGGCGCTCTTTGCATAATTTGGTTAAAGATGGCCATGACTTTTTGAGATAAGGTATCCACGTTCTCAGGTATACCTTTGAGGCGCACGTTATTGCGTCGACCACGATTCTCCTGTTCATCCAGTAACAGCATCATGTCCTGCATATGAGCTTGTGATGATGAGAGCTCCTGTTCCAGAGAAGACAGCCTCTCAGATAGTGATGCCGCAGCCTCCTCCACTGAGGCCATGCGAGAGTATAGTGTGTCCATATCACTTCTAAGAGCTGAAACTGCCTTTTCCTGAGAAGCTTCTCTCCTTGCTATCAGGGAGTCTAGGTCTGCTTTAGTAGGAAGAGCTTTAATCAGCTCCTGCAGGCTGTGGAAGTCAGACTGGGAGACTGCATGGACAGGGCTGCAGTGTACTAGAATCATAGAATCATAGAATCGTAGAGTTGGAAGGGACCTCCTGGGCCATCTGGTCCAACCCCCTGCTCAAAGCAGGATTCGCTAAATCATCCCAGTCAGATGTCTGTCCAGCCTCTGTTTGAAGACTTCCATTGAAGGAGAACTCACCACTTCTCGTGGCAGCCTGTTCCACTCATTGATCACTCTAACTGTCAAAAAGTTTTTTCTAATATCTAATCTGTGTCTCTTCCCATTCAGTTTCATCCCATTGCTTCTAGTCTTTCCTTGTGCAAATGAGAATAAAGTTGATCCTTCTACAAAGTGACAGCCCTTTAGATATTTGTAGACAGCTATTAAGTCTCCTCTCAGTCTTCTCTTTTGCAAACTAAACATTCCCAAATCCTGCAACCTTTCCTCATAAGACAGGGTTTGCAGACCGGTCACCATTCTGGTCGCTCTTTTCTGAACTTGCTCCAGTTTGTTGATGTCTTTTTTAAAATGTGGTGCCCAAAACTGGACACAATATTCCAGATGAGGTCTGACCAAAGAGGAGTAGAGGGAAATAATGACTTCACGTGATCTAGACTGTATGCTTCTGTTAATACATCCTAGAATTGCATTTGCCTTTTTTGCTGCTGCATCACACTGTTGACTCATATTCAGTCTGTGATCTATTAGTATACCCAAGTCTTTTTCACATGTGCTGTCACTTAGCCCTATTCCTCCCATTCTATATATGCTTTTTTCATTTTTATTGCCCAGATGTAGTACTTTGCATTTCTCCCTGTTAAAAACCATTCTGTTAGTTGCTGCCCACTTCTCCAGTTCATTTAAATCTTTTTGAATCCTCTCTCTCTCTTCTCTAGTATTAGCTATCCCTCCTAGCTTTGTGTCATCAGCAAATTTAATCAGTTTACCCTCAATTCCTTCATCTAAATCGTTGATAAAGATGTTGAACAATACAGGGCCCAGGACAGAGCCCTGTGGTACCCCACTTGAGACATTCTTCCAACTGGATGTGCAGCCATTTACGACCACTCTTTGGGTCCGATCACTAAGCCAGTTATGAATCCACCTAACAGTTGCCTTGTCCATTCCATACTTAGTCATTTTTTCAATAAGGATTGTATGAGAGACTTTGTCAAATGCTTTGCTGAAGTCAAGATATACTATATCTACAGCATTTCCTTGATCCACCCAATCAGTGATACCGTCATAGAAGGAAATTAAGTTAGTCTGACATGACTTATTAGTTAGAAACCCATGCTGACTCTGTTTAATCACTTCATTCTTATCCAGGTATTGACATACATGTTGTTTAATAATTTGTTCAAAGATCTTTCCTGGTATAGAAGTCAGACTCACCGGCCTATAGTTGCCTGGGTCCACCTTCTTCCCCTTTTTGAAGATAGGAACAACATTTGCTCTTCTCCAGTCTTCTGGCACTTCTCCTGTTCTCCAAGAATTTTCAAAGATTATGGAGAGGGGTTCAAAAATTTCTTCTGCTATCTCCTTCAGTACTCTGGGGTGTAATTCATCTGGACCTGGAGACTTGAATTCATTTAGGTTAGCTAAGTGTTTCCTCACTATCTTTCTGTTTATAGATATCCTGGATTCTTCTATTCCCTTAATAGGACAGTGAATAACAGTTGATGTTGCATTTCCTTTCTGAGAGAAAACAGATGCAAAATAGGAATCTAAAAGTTCAGCCTTCTCAACATCCTGTCTTACCATTTCATCATTTTCATCCTGTAAAAATCCTATAGCATCTTTGACTTTTCTTTTACTTTTGACATATCCCCAAAATCCTTTATTATTGCTTTTGACATCTCTTGCAAGCCTCAGTTCATTTTCAGCTTTAGATAATCTGATTTGTGCCCTGCAGGTTCTGCAGACAGCATTATATTCTTCTTTAGATATGCCTCCCTCTTTCCATTTTATAAACATTTACTGTGGCATTGCCTTGTGCCTGAGTCTCTCCCTGGCAACCTCCACCAGCTTTATCTCCCTGGTCCGCTGCATTTCTGATGTGCACTGTATCTTTGCTTCGGTGGGGGGTGAGTCACCCTACCCCGATGAGACCCGAACACTCCTTCCCTGACTCCCCACCGGTGTCTCCTCCGGCATTCCTCGTGGTCTCAAAGTGCTGGACGCCATTGCTGTTGCGGTTGCTGGCTTCCCCTTCGGCATACCGCTCTGTATCCTGAGAGTCAGGGCTGTTTCTTTGTGGTGGGAAGGGACCAGAGTGCTGCTGGAACTGGTTCTCCTTCTTCTGGAAGCACACATGGATCCCATGGGTGAGTTAAAGTGAAGTATATTCTCCCTGTCCCCGGATCACTAGGAAGCAGCGTCTTCACTCCATCACGGCTAAGCCACGCCCCCCGGGAAAGTCATTCTTAAGGCAGCTTCCATCTCTGAGCTCTGTACAAAACACAAACCAACCGTACAACTGCCCGGAAGCACTCAGGAAAGAAGGTTTAATCATAATCACAGTCGCGGATTCTTTACTGTAAGAGCAGTGAGACTATGGAACTCTCTGCCATATGATATTGTAATGAATGATTCCCTACTAAAATTTAAGTGGAGACTGGATGCCTTTCTTGAAAAATATAATGTTACAGGGTATATATACTAGATTTCTTGATATTGGATGCCTTTCTTGAAAAATATAATGTTACAGGGTATATATACTAGATTTCTTGATATTGCTTTGATCCAGGGAACTAGTCTATTTGCCGTATGTGGAATCGGGAAGGAATTTTTTTCCCCAATGTGGAGCTCACTGTTTGCTACATGGGTTTTTTTTGTCTTCCTCCGGATCAACATATTAGGCTATGGGTTGAACAAGATGGACTTAACTTCTTCATTCAACCTTAATAACTATGTTACTATGTAGATGCCAACAACAGCCATTCATCAATTAGCAAATAAAAACTCATCGTACAAGAGAACACCATGAAAATCAGTAAAATATTAATACAAGCAAAATAATACCCACATTCCTTATCCCACCATCACAAAGACCTACACTCATTTTAGACTGCACTGCAACCACAGCTACGCCTGTGACTGCAATGCACTTTCATGGCCTCAATACGCCTCCGTGCGCATCCTGGGGGAACATACAGTGATCCTCACCTGTAACACCAGTCACTGCATCACAATTGTAAAAAAAAAAAAAAAAAACAATTTTAATGCAACTGGAAATGTGTATTTAAATTCATGCATTCAGAAATGTGTCTAACCTAAGTATTACTGGTCTCTGGCCACACATCATTTCTGGCAATATAGCGTTCCTTCCGTATAATCTCATGTTGTGAGATGGAAGGAAAAGAAGCAAACTGTTGTAAACTCCACACTAGAAAGAGCCAGCACAATCAGCACAGGTACAGAGAGAATATTAAAGAGTTTGTCCAGGACTTTAAATAATATGGGCTTAAATAGTTACAGGCAAGTAGTTGGTAAGGCTAGTTTCACACTAGTGTTCAGGAGGGCTGCGGATGGCAGCCTACTTTCTCCTTCCTTCTTCCGTAAAGCTCTGCCTACTGCCGCATGCCTTCCAGCATTTCCCTGCGTACCTATCTTTAACATTGGGTACGCAGGGACATGCGTTGTATGCGGCGATGCGGCGATTTGATGTGTGCAGCGACCTCACGGAAACGCAAAATTTTGCGTACCTAGTGTTAAAGATAGGTACGCAGGGAAACGCTGGACGCATGCGGCAGTAGGCGTACCGTGGGCAGAGCTTCACGGAATAAGGAAGCAGGAAGTAGGCTGCCATCCGCAGCCCTCCTGAACGCTAGTGAGAAACTAGCCTAAGTGACTGCCTGTTTTCGTTTAGAGTGGTCACCAACCGCTCCTTTTAGAGATTTAATTGCTCCATGTAATAATAATAATAATAATCTTTATTTATATAGCGCCAACATATTCCGCAGCGCTTTACAGTTTAACAGTTTCAAAACACAAGTCATAAGTAACAACGCTAACAATACAATAATTAAAGCAAAATAAGACGAAATAAGACGACCCTGCTCGTGAGAGCGTACAATCTACAATGAGGTGAGGGAGATACAGAGTACAGGTGTGTATTTACAATGGTGTATTTACAATGAAGGTCCAGCCATCTTGCAGGAGTGAAGGATGGATGGAGATAGTGAATGGGCTACGCACGCACACTTACACAGAGAATGACTTTGATTAGTGAATGTGATAGGCCGCTCTGAACAGGTGTGTTTTGAGGGAGCGCCTAAAACTATGCAAATTGTGGATAGTCCTGATTTCTTGGGGTAGAGCATTCCAGAGGATAGGAGCAGAACGGGAGAAGTCTTGGAGTCGGGAGTGGGAGGTACGGATTAGTGCAGAAGTTAGTCGAAAGTCGTTTGCAGAGCGCAGCGATCGGCTAGGCCGATAGACAGAAATGAGAGAAGAGATGTAAGGGGGTGCCGCACTGTGGAGAGCTTTGTGGGTGAGAACAAGTACTTTGAATTGGATCCTATAATGAATGGGCAGCCAATGTAAGGACTGGCGAAGAACGGACGCGTCCGAGTACCGATTACCCAGATGGACGATCCTGGCTGCTGCATTGAGTATGGACTGGAGAGGGGATAGTCGAGTGACGGGGAGGCCAATTAATAGAGCGTTGCAGTAATCCAGGCGAGAGTGGATCAATGCAACAGTGAGGGTTTTTGTTGTTTCCATAGTGAGAAAAGGGCGGATTCTAGAGATGTTCTTTAGGTGTAAGCGGCAGGAGCGGGCAAGGGATTGTATATGGGATGTAAAGGAGAGATTGGTGTCAAACATAACACCCAGACAGCGCACCTGCTGCCGGGGTGTTATTGTGGTACCACCCACGGAGAAGGAAATGTCAGATTTAGGGAGGTTAGTAGACGGCGGGAGCAGAAGAAGTTCAGTTTTGGAGAGGTTGAGTTTCAGATAGAGAGCGGACATGATATTGGAGACTGCGGACAGACAGTCACTGGCGTTCTGTAGTACAGCGGGGGTAAGGTCGGGGGAAGACATGTATAGTTGTGTGTCATCAGCATAAA
Organism: Dendrobates tinctorius; assembly: GCF_039654945.1. Lineage (NCBI taxonomy): Eukaryota > Metazoa > Chordata > Amphibia > Anura > Dendrobatidae > Dendrobates > Dendrobates tinctorius. Next base: position 57,846,492 of record NW_027361683.1, on the reverse strand, counting down.
GATTAATTGAAACTGCAAGGAAAAAAGCGCAATAGGGTCTTATCTGAGAAAACCAAGATTTCAAACAATAAAATATACTCACCGTATATAGGAGAGTAACAGGCATAAAGAACACGGTCAGCTTGCTGCACATCCAAATGACCACGCTGTGGCCATAAATCTTCTGATTCACTAGATGTCATGTCATCCCCTGAGGAAGAGGTTTTTATGACCTCGAAACGCGTTGGGAAATAAATTTATTAAGCACACAACTTGTGAGGAATGATGGTCTGGCAGCGCACGTTTTAATCCATAAAAAATCCTACTAGTGAATCATCAGCATAAAGATGGTACTGAAAGCCAAATCTGCTGATGGTCTGTCCAATTGGGGCCGTGTAGAGAGAGAAAAGAAGGGGGCCAAGGACTGAGCCCTGAGGTACCCCGACAGCAAGAGGAAGAGGAGATGACGTGGAGCCAGAGAACAAAACACTGAAGGAGCGGTCAGAGAGATAGGAAGAGAACCAGGAGAATGCAGTGTCCTTAATGCCTAGTGACTGGAGCCTAGAGAGTAGGAGATGGTGGTCAACAGTATCGAAAGCTGCAGATAGGCCAAGAAGAATGAGCAGAGAGTGGTCACCGTTACGTTTTGCTGTCAGAATGTCATTGGTCACTTTGATGAGTGCAGTTTCAGTCGAATGTAGGGGGCGGAAGCCGGACTGTGAAGGGTCTAGAAGGGAGTGAATGGAGAGGTAACGGGTAAGGCGGGAGTAAACTAGGCGTTCCAAAAGTTTAGAGATGAAGGGGAGATTGGAGACTGCTCTGTAGTTGTTTGTGCAGGATGGGTCGAGAGCAGGTTTCTTTAGTAATGGAGTAACGATGGCGTGTTTGAAGGAGGATGGGAAAACGCCCGAGGAGAGGGAGAGATTAAAGATTGTAGTTAGGTGGGTTGTGACGACTGGAGAGAGAGACTGAAGGAGATGTGAGGGAATGGGGTCGGTAGTGCATGTAGTCGGACGAGAAGAAGAGAGGAGTCTGGAGACTTCTTCTTCTGTGATGGGATCAAATGTGGAGAGTGAGCCAGGGGAGTTCATCTTGGCTGCTCTGTCTACAACAGCGTGCAACTGTCGATATCATGGTGATGGACAGCCTGCTTCCACACTTAGGCTGCCAGGAGACAGCTGTCAATCAGCATGACATTGGCAGTCATGCCTCATCAGCAGAGCAGAGCAGAAGAAAGGCCGCTGCTCTGGTAATGTTACTGAAGCCGCTGAATCGACTGGCAGGAGCGGTCAGTGATCATTTTATGCCAGCAGAGATCGACGCCTGACACAACAGGCAGGTAGGTAGCAATCACCTGTCTGTTAGTCTTGGATAACCCCTTTAAAGTGTATCTCCAGTTACACATAAAAACTATCATACAGGAGGCTGTATGCAAAACCATTTTAAAAATCACTTCAATTTTGCATTGTATAATACTGTCTTCTAGATTTTCATCGCTAGTGCTGTAAAATTGAATACAATTGTATGGTGGTAAAAATGAAGCCTACTGTGTAAGACTTCACTGACAATGGGTCGTTCTGCCATTACAAGCAATATTGCTAATGAAAATGGTTTAGAGATACGTTTTAAGTAAAGGATTCCAAACGATTTGACTGTGCTTAACGTACAGGCTCTTCCTGGTGTAGAACTCTGATAAATTAGCTACCTTCCACCTACAGCCCTCTCTCCCCTCTCATAGCACAAGTCTCACACACTCAGAGCAACAGAGACAGCAATAGATGGTCTTGTCAATTTACTGTATAACAATAGACAAATTATTTAGAGAGATTTTTGCATATTTACAGTGATGCTGACCAATCATAGGCAGCAACACTCAAAGGAAAGATCACAACCCCCATAGCTTAGAGCAATGAGGTGTAGCCGCCGACTTCTCCCCTTCCCTTGTTCTCCTGGTAAATCTCCAACCAGCTCCTCAGGGTGCTTTCACATTGCGTTTTGCCACTTGTTCGTTGATCCCGTCGGGGATTATGTCCGACCCCTTCACAAAACGGGATTCTGACTTGCATAAATTTGAGGCATACATGCCTACTGGAGGCAGACACGGGTGGCAAAACACATTGTGAAAGCACTCTTAGTCTGCACCGTCCTTCTGGGACAGGTACCACCTGAATACATAAAGCGCAGACTGCACTGATAACACTAGCACTGCATTGTCTATGAGGTCTCCATGGTAGAAGTGCAGAAGGACTTGTCATGATGTCCATAAGTCCTTCTGCCAGCCTGAGTGTGCGGTCTAAATAAGCCCTTCCTGTACATTACACAGAATTTGTGGAGCCATTAACTGGAGATGAAAAGATCAGAATTGTGACATTGGTGGATATTAAGCTCTTTCCGCAACAGGGCGTACAGTTACGTGTTATTGTGATTACCTGATTTTGATGTGGGCTCACAAGCTAAGCCATCCTCTGCCACTAACAGTGGCGCGTGGAGCAGAGCTCCACCCACAGCTGTTAACTGTTGCTGTCAATCTCTGATAGCGACATTTACAGTGAACCGGCAGGTGGGGGCAAATCATTCTATGTGCTATGTTCTATGGGTTGCCATGATGAGCAGGGGTCATGCTTGTCACAACGATTCTCCTGTGAATGCGAGCTTCTGATTGGTGTTCATAAGAGACTGCGATTTGTGCTATACACAGTGGTATATATAATACAACCGATCAGACGACAGTAGGTTCAAGTCCACTAAGAGTCAATACAATGAGAGGTGAAAATGAAATGTTTTTCAAAAAGTGAAAAAAAAACAAATAGAAGCTCAAATAATCAATCTTTTCCCCCATTAAAAAAAATTACGTGTGGCATTGTTAAGGTAGTAAAAGAATGTTCTATCAAAACATGAAATTAATTATTGTGATCTACAAAACTCTGTAATGACAAAAAAAAAAAATCAGATTTTAGAGGCAATCAAATCACTGTATGCACCACAAAATGGTATCAATAAGGACCGCAGCTAAGGGTGCAAAAAACAAGCTCTCACACAGCTTCATGGACAAAAAATGAAAAACGTTACAGACCTCAAAATATGGTGAAACAAGCAATTTAATTTTTTTTTTATTTTTGTATTTATTCACAACCTTTTTAAAAAAACAAACAAAAACAGTACATGTTTGGTATCCACATGATTGTACTAACCTGAAGAATCAGATTGCCAGGTCATTTTTATAATAAACCATGTAAATTAAACACTGAAACGGCAGTTTCTATTTCTGCACACTTGGATTTTTTTCACGCTTTCCAGTATATCATATACTAAAATGAAACGTGTAATTTAAAAGTACAACTTGTCCAGCAAAAAAAAGACCTAGTATGGTTATGTCAATAGCAAATAAAAAGGTTATGGGTCTTGGAAAAAGAGGAAAAACAAAAAAAGAAAAATAGCCATAACACAAAGGGGTTAAAGTCTATTCAGTGATTGGCATAAAAGTGATTGGTAGAAAGTAAGAGCAGCACAGCGTGCACTGATGGTAGGGGGTATATGAGCCAACATTCATTCAGTGACATCATTTTGTAGTAAACTCTTGGTTACAGGATATAATGAGGTTCTGCAGAATTTGAGGTGTATTATGAAGTGCTGCTGGTGAAGACTTATTTAGACTGAGAGAAGGACGGTAGTCATGTGACCCTGATGACATCATTGCAGTTTCTTCTGCACTTCTACCCATGGAGACTGCACAGATAATACAGTGCAAACACATGGGCCATGCACACAGTGAACAAGTCTGTAGGACAGTGTCAACACCCGCAAAAGACTGAAACATTAAAAAAAGTATTTTTATACGTTTGTTTTACTGTGCTTTTTTATGTTTCAGTCTTTTGGTGGTGTGAACACGGTCCTACAGACTTGTTCACTGTGTGCATGGCCCATGTGTTTGTATTTAATTGGTTTCTTGTTTTGCATGATTATGGAGGTTTTCCACCCCTCCCTTTTCGGCCATGCACATAAAGGTCGTCCTCTGCAGCGTGTCCACATTGGACATTACCTGTCTGAATCCTGCTCATATAGGTACTATACACATGACCAGGTTTTTAAATACATCAGTTAGAGACTGCTCTGATATGTGTTACCTTGACGTTTGGTAGAGAGCAGCTTAGTATACATTTTTTGCAAAAAACGTATCAACCAAATACCCTGTTTTTTATCATCTTTTTACTAGCACTTGCTGTTTACTATTGCTTCTTTATATTCTTTTTATACAGATAATACAGTGCTAGTATTCTCAGTGCAGTCTTTACTTTGTGTGCTCAGGTGGCCCCTGACCTACGAATGGGGAGCAGAAGCCCCTTCCCCTCTGGTGCAAACTAAGTGGCTGACTGGAGATTTACCAGGAGCACAGAGCAGAGGCATATCTAGGGTGAGCCGGCCCCTGGGCGCAGCCGGCAGGGGCGCACCGTAGAGCGCCTAATGCAGCGATCCGAGGCATCACCCCCGGTGTTTGCATTTTGCTGCCCTCAGACTGGGAGTCGGACGTTCTCTAGGCCAGCTGTCAAGCTGACACCTGGCTCAGAGACAGTGAGGTGCACCGGTTCCCATTGATCAATTGCACTCCAGTATAATTGACAATCTGACAACTGGGTCAGGGAGACGTCAGCAGCATGATCACGCTGCTGGCGTCAATCGATAGCGTGCAAAGCACATCGGTGGTAAATGCTCCAGCGGAGTTGAAGACACCAAAGATTCAGTGTAACGAGGGGAGATTTCATCTGTGGGGGAGAGATTTCCTATGTGGAGGTGGGAGATTTAGTCTGTGGGAGGGGAAATTTCCTCTGTGAGAGGGGAGATTTCCTCTGTGAGAGGGGAGATTTCCTCTGTGAGAGGGGAGATTTACTCTGTGAGAGGGGAGATTTACTCTGTGAGAGGGGAGATTTACTCTGTGGGCAGAGATTTACTCTGTGGGCAGAGATTTACTCTATGGGCAGAGATTTACTCTGTGGGCAGGCAAATTTACTCTGTGGGGAGTATGTTGAGTGGGGGGTAGGTCTGGACACAGTATGAGGAACGGAGGGAATATACGAGTGAAAGGTGGGTGTCTGAGGAAACACTATGGGGGGGATGAGTGAGGGCACAATATGTTGGGGGTGGTGGGGGTGCGGACACAGTATGAGGAACGAGGGGGGGGTACAAGTGAGAGGTGGTTCCCGGCACAGTATGGTGAATGTGGGGATTAATGTAGAAAGAATCGGGAGGATGGGTGCGAATGCAGCATGGAGAACAAAGGGGTAATGTATGCGGAGACAGCATGAAGAGAGAGTTTGGGGATGGGTGTGGACACAGTACGAGTAGAATGGGGAAAAATGTATGTGGACACAGTATGTGGAGCAATGGTAATAGTATGTGTGTGAACACAGTATGAGGAGTCATGGGGATGGGTGAGAATGCAGTATGGAGAGTGAGGGGATAAATATATGAGGAGACAACAGGGTGATAGGAGAGGAGACAGTATGACGAGGGAGGGGGAACTGTGTGACTAGACTATTGAGGGAAATAGTGTGAGGTGACAGTATTGGCGAGAAAAGTGTGAGTGGGCACAGAATAAAGACTGAGTAGTGTGGGGGAGTATAGCATAGGGGAACAATTTAAGGCCACAGTCAGAAGTGGGGAGTGTGACAACAGGGTACAGTATAGAAACTGAGCCCTATAGGGAGGGGGCACAGAGTGGGAGGACAGTGTGTTGAGGGGGCCCAGTATGGAAAGTTGAGGGTAGTGTTGAGGGCATATACCATAAGAGGGAAAGTGTGTGGGTCATATTTTGTGCACGGAATATAGTGAGGGGAAATCATTTATTAAGTGGCTCAGTGTAGGGCAAATATTTTTAATCAGGAGCATTATATTGACACTACTATTTTTAAGGGCATTGTGTAGGGATGTGCTGCTGAAGACCGGAGAAGATGGAAGTATGCAGAGACGAGCGGTGGATGAGAAAACTCATCATGGCGTCTAGACAAGATGAAGATAAAAAGAAAGAGAACGACTCCAAAGACAACATCATCTATAAGATACCTGGATGTAATTTTTCTTGTGATACTGACTAATTTTCATACTTTTTATTTATGTTAGGAGCAAAAAAAGTAGTTATCCACGAGTCTATAGTCATTCTATGTGACTGCAGACTTCTGAATTCTCACGGTGCGCACTTCACTCTGTCAGAATTCTCTCATGCCGGCAATTTGCATACATTTGGGCATGTGGCGACTAGACATGTGTGGCCTCACTCAATGAAAGGGAATTGAGGGAGGCCAATTATGCCTAGTTGGAATGTGGCCAGAAGTATACAAATCGCATACCTGTGCTGACTAGACCGTCCACTCAGGCCACTGGCAAGTGAGAATCCTAAAAGTGTGCATGCACTGCACACTTTTAGGATTCTCCCTTGCTGTGAAAATTCAGAATCCTGCAGACACAGAGCGACTGCAGACTTTCATCTCAAACCTGGACAAGTCATATAATTATAAAATAAAGCCCTGTAGCATTCCAATCCAAACAGCGTGTTATACACTCACTGTCAGAATTCAGCTCTGATTGCTGGTTCCAGCAGTCTACCTCCTTGCAACTTCACTCATATGTGATTTTCATACTTACGGTCACGTGACTAGCTTTTATTAATGCCTCGCTCACTTTTTCAAATTGCATATATGCTTGGGGGTGGGGTGGGGGTACCAAACTGAATTCTTTCCCCGGGTGTCAGAAAACCTAAATACACCTTTGGCACAGGGGAGGGGAGAAGCTGCTGCCACGTAGACCCCAATGGTCTAAGCTATGGTGGGGAAGTGTTTTTTCTCTAGTGTGTTGCTGCCTGCGTATGATTGGTCATCATCATAATGGGAAAAGAAGTACACACCTCAGTGAAAACTATATAATAACATCTACTTGCACTTAAAAGTAAACTGATTAGGTGCCAAGGACTTTGATTGCTAATATCTCCACAACAGAGAGGCAAAAGGTATGCAACTTAAAACATTTTTTTCCACTCTGCAGCGTAATGCTATTACATTGTCTGTCTAGCTCAACAGAAAAAAATTGGTGAAAGGTCCTTTATAAATATAATAAGTTGTTTTTCTTTGAACAATGTCTATTGGATTCTACACAAAAAAAAAACCCAATGCTTTAAAGCTAGAAGAGTCTTTCCCAAACCCTGTCTTCACGGCCCCCAACACATCATATGTTTTCAGGATTTCCTTAGCACTGCACAAAGGAGAGAAGTTGTGGCAGTTTCTGGTGCCTTACTAATAATTCCATCACCTGTGAAAACTAAGGAAATCCTGAAAACATGATCTGTTGCAGGCCTTGTGGACTGGAGTTTGGGAAACACTGGGCTAGAGGAACAGTGATAGACATACCTCCATCTCATCTACTTTCTTCTGCAGTTCCTGGCATTTTTTCTCAAGGTCTTGCACTTGATTTTTCCCTTCTGGATGGTCTATCATCAAAAGACTAGTCAATAACCTCATCAGTCACCCCTATTTATAGATATGAATAAACAAATATCTCACCTGTCCCCCGTGTTTGTAATTTCTTAATCTTCTGTTCCAAGGCCGAAATCGCTTGATCCTAAAATATGAGTCACTTCACATTAATGCAAGTTGTATCAAACTCCTATGTCCAGTGGTTTTACAAATCAGTTTGGCCAACACCTTCAAATTCATTAGGTAAGCAACGATGGTTACATCTACAGCAATCCCAAAACAAATGTGCTGATGAAGCTGTATCTTCCGAAGAATACTATATCCTGCCTCTATATCGGCCATATAGAGGTTGACTACACCCATGTGATCAACTTGGAATTGGTAAAGGTGTACAAACCTTCTGTACCATTTACAATCAATGTCGAAAATGGAAAACGGTTTGTCAACAGGTCACAGATATCTTCGTAAGTGCAAAAACCAAGCTATGTGTCCTTGAGTCACATATTCAGGAAAATAGGGCTCGATTCATTATTGTATTTGAGGTCATCAATATTCCTTAAATCAACCGATGTTAAATAGTAGAGGTGCACCCATTCAATAACAGCCACACAATCCCACTGACCCAGGTCATGGGTTTGGGGATAAGAACCCAGTGCAAATACCATGCTACTATTAATACTGGGTAAGAGACCCATATAAAATGTAGGTATCACTTACTAAAAAATGACAAGAAATAGTATAACCAATCAGTATAGAACTGTTAGGCGTTGGGTTCCTGCCACTGCACAGCAGGAATCCAGAGCCTTGCACCCAGTGGTCTCCCATTCTTCTTCGGCCGCAGTGGAGCCTGCTCAGCAGATTCGTCGGTCCCGGCGCTCTGGCCAGGCCAACTCCGTGGGTTTGCTTGCTGCTGCCACCTCTGGCACAGCTATGACAATGCATGCTGCTCAGCAGCAAGATTCTCCAGGGACTAAGTCCTCATGTCGGGCCACTGAGCATGCCCGTGGAGTGATCTCCCATTGGAGATCGAGGGTCATGTGCTCAGGTCCTGCTCGTGTTCGGTTTGGCCCATCCGAGAAGCCAGGAAGGTTCCGGACTCCCGTCGCTATAAAAGGTTCGCATGGCCGCTCGCCCATGCGCTAGTATAGACTGTATTTACAGATTATGTGGAGTGAGTGATGTATGCACGTATGAATGTCTCTGGTGAATGACTCATTAAGAAACCCTTACCCTTGGTTCGCATGTGTTGTGCAGCCTAGCCTGCTAGCGCCCAGGCTTAGGTGTAGGTAGGGCTAAGGTTGAGTCAGGCATCTGGCCTCACCAGGGACTCGGCACGCCTCAGTGCGCACGCTCCATAGCCAGCGTCTATACCGGCGCTCGCAGCAACGACACCACGAGTTCAGTGGGCATAGGACTCTAACCCCGTGTCCTTGGGGTAGAGTTCTGTGGCCGTACACTGTGCGCTGTTTTGACCGAGCTCTATGAGGTAACAGGCTCCGGCATCTACTTTCAGCGGTGGTGCGGCTCTGTGCAGTAACAGAGTTCGCCCTGTTCACATTGGGTGACGTAACCCATGTGTGACTGGTTTCACACCGCTTAATTCTTCCGCCATTACTTAGCAGCAGTGTACCGCCTCTGCACGGTGGACCCCAGGCTGCGAACGCACCTACTATTATTTTATAATTTGGTGCGTTCCGCCAGCCCTAACATTATACTAGCGCCAGGGTCTGGCTAGTAATGGCGGATGAACAGCGACTGCTGCAGTACATCCGGCAGCTGCAGGGCAGGTTGGAAGCTCTCGAGCGTTCAGTCTCAGCTGCGGATGTTACTGCGGTTGCTGTTCAGGCAGCCACAGAGGCTGTCTCCCGTGTGACCACAGCCATCCCTGCCCCACTTTGTCCCGCCTCCCGCTGCCCGAGAAGTTCTCGGGTGATAGTGCTTCTTGTAGGGGTTTCATAAGCCAGTGCTCTATACAGCTGGAGCTGCTGGCCGCACGATTCCCCTCTGAGCGGGCTAAAGTGGGATTTATTATTTCCCTCTTGTTGGGCAGGGCTTTGGAGTGGGCCACACCGCTGTGGGAGCGTGGTTATCATGTGGTCAGAGTGTCTCGCGGTTCTTGGACACTCTGAAGCAGGTCTTCCTGGGGCCACGAGTCACCCATGACACCGCGCTCCGGCTGCTGGCATTATCCCAGGGCTCGTCCATGGTCAGCCACTTTGCCATCCAGTTCCGGACGCTGGCCTCTGGGTTAGAGTGGCCAGATAAGGTCCTCATTCCGGCATTCTGGAGGTTTGGCTGGCCATGTGAAGGACGCTCTGGCCACCAGGGAGATTCCCGCTACACTGGAGGAGCTTATCACTGTCTCCACTCATATTGATCTTCGCTTCGCCGAGCGAAGGTTGGAGCGGGCCCAGTGTAGGCAGAGGTTTAGGTTGGCAACTAGCTTTGCTAAACCTCTGGAATCTTCCGATCGGGCGTCCGAGCTTCCCGTGAGGGATCCAGGCCCCGGTCCGCTCGAGCTCCTGTGAGCTGTCATGTTTGCCGGCAGTCCGGTCACCTTGCCAACCGGTGCCCACAGCAGCTGGGAGAACGCTCGCACCTAGTGGCCGTAGGAGGCGGCGCACTAGAATCAGCGGCGTTTTCCTCCAAGCTGTCTTTTAAGGGGACACTTGAGGTTGATTCTTCCACTCTGGCGGTGGAGGTTTGCGTGGATTCCGGGGCAGAGGGCAATTTTATGTCATCAGCCTTCGCTCAATGGCACGCTATACCTCTGGTTATGGTGTCTACACCAGTCACCGTCAGAGTGGAAAACGGCGCCACTCTACCCTCACAGATAACCCACCAGACCGCCCTCTTGTTACTCTCAGTGGCTCCATCTCATCAGGAGTCGATATCCCCTCCTCGTCATGCCCGAGGGTATTGACCAGGTAGTTCTAGGGGTCCCCTGGTTGCGGTACCACTCCCCCCATATAGAGTGGTCTTCAGGGAGGATTATTGGGTGGAGTAAATCATGTGAGGGTAGATGTCTGAGGGAGTGCGTTTAGGTTGCCTCCACCGAGGTTCCCGCAGATCTCTCCTCGCTCCCCAAACACTATCGACAATAAGCGGACGTGTTCTCCAAAAAGGCGGCGGAGACCCTTCCACCGCATCGCCCCTATGACTGTCCTATTGACCTCTTGCCTGGTGCTGAGCCTCCCCCGGGTCGATTCTATCCCCTATCTCTCCCGGAGACAGAGGCCATGTCTCAATACATCAGGGAGAATCTGGCAAGAGGATTCATTAGGAAGTCAGTGTCACCAGCGGGGGCGGGATTCTTCTTCGTCCAGAAGAAGAGTGGGGAACTACGTCCTTGCATTGATTAGAAGCAGCAAAAGGAAATCAGTGCATAGATGTCCAAGGTATGATAAAATCACAAATCTTTATTAGATAACACAGGTAGAAAAGCACAAACAATGACAACCAAAGGGTGACACAAGCAGAAGCAGAGCAAAGGGGTATACAGTGTCAAAAACCTCCCTCTGACCCTTATCGTGAGTAAACACCTGGTGGTAAAGATTTTTAAGTATCCAAGTATAAACCCCCAGTATATAACAGGCAGACCAGTGAAAAGCAGTAAGGGGTAAAGTCCCCAGCTGGACAGCCATATAATCAGGGGTGAGGTTACAAAGACACAAAAGCAAGGTAAACATACCAGGAGGGGAGAGGGGAGAGAGACTGAATCCCAAGCTCAGCTGTCCCCGACGTACGTTTCGGAAATGATCTTCCTTCCTCAGGGAGCGTGTCAATAGGTTGTTAATTGCGGTTTAAATAGGGGAAGTAAAAACAAGCACCAATCATGAGGGGTGACGCTGACCAATCCCCCCACATCCCCCATCGCTGCCTGGGCTGGCGCTGATCAGCACGGGGCCCCATGACGTCAGACACCAGACCACAGCAGACGGGGGCGGGACAGGAAGCGTGTCCACCCACACATGTACAGGAACAGGAAAGACGGCCGCGGCCATCTTGGATATGGGCAAAAGGCAGGAAAACTGCCAGAACTGTGAAGGGGAATAGTGAGCGTCCCTGAAAAGACCTTACAAGATAGAAGCGGGCTGAATAGCGCTACAACTAATGAAGTACCCTAATATAACAATGTAGTAATGCATCACCAATGGTATACAAATTAATTAATATATAGGGGAGCGCAAATAGGGCATTATCAAGAAATGGAAATGTAAACTAAGTGTATAAATTACACCTGGGCAGCAAGAATAATCGATGAGAGGCAGAGCACATAATATTACAGAGTTAATAACAATAACCAGTGTTCAGTGCCCATACCTATCATATATAATCAAATACATGATTTTAAATACATAAAGCCGCACAAAAGCTGTATACGTGTCGATATATACATCAGTATACACATCCATAATATTGAGCCATAAAATACACCTACATATTGATACAGCGACGTCATTAGTCCAGCATTCATAATAATGAGATGGAGAAAAGAAAAAAAAAAAAAAAACGCCAAATTCTCCATTCAGAGTGTGCCATAGAGTAAACTGGCACATAAATACAGAGGCATTATTAGTCCAGCATTCATAGCATTGCGATGAGGGAAAAATGAGGCCTTGAAACCGCCATATTCTCCATACAACAATGGAGGAGTAGATGTATCTTCATCTTCCCAAGTAGGATATCCATCCAACCCAACAAGGAAAGACACAAGAAAACCATCAGACAGGTGCCTGCAATTAAAACTGAAATAAAAACAAATGTTAAAACCAAAGACACAAAGAGTCACCCAACTGGCAGCAGCAAAAAAGGGGATAGAGAGGATAATCATAAAAATGGAGCAAATGACAGACTCTCATTAAGACCCCTCGGATGAACCGTTTGCAACTTCCAGATCCACCTGGTTTCCAATTGACCCAGCCTTTTAGATAGGCCCCCACCTCTGATATCTATTCTCAGAGCCTCGATGCCACGCACTTTAAATAAAGATGCGTCACATTTATGATGATCTTTGAAGTGCTTTGGAATAGTTCTCAGGGTGGAGTCATCCATGTGGTCCCGTGCCGCCTGGATCCCCAACACATGCTCCCGCACACGGACCTTTAGTTGGCGTGTTGTAAGGCCAACATAAATAAGATCACACGGACAGGTGGCGTAATAAATTACGTATCTTGTCGTGCATGTGATTCGTTGTTTAATGGTGAAAGTTTGATCACCATCCGAGTTGGTGAAATCATTGCATTGCAATATGTTGGGGCAGGCAACACAGTGACCACATGGAGAACAAACAGCCCTGAGAGTAAAGGAGTCCAGGAATGAGGGTCTAAGACCACCAGAATAGTGACTAGAGACCAAATGGTCTCTTAAATTTTTTGTCCGTCGAAATGCCAAAGATGGTTTTTCGGTGGTGAATTTGTTAATGACTGGGTCAATCCGGAGTATAGGCCAAGCCTTTTGTAAAGCCGTCCGAACGGCATTAGATTTGGAGTTGTAAGTCGTAACGAACCTCACAACCTGCCGATCCCTAGACTCAGTAGATGACCCCATTTTATACAGTAAATCTTGTCTAGAAGTATGTTTGGCACGATTAAAGGCTCGCTTCAGTGATCTACGGCTGTATCCACGATCTAAGAAGCGTTGACGGAGCTCATTGGCACGATGGAAGAAAGTTTCATCCGTCGAACAAATACGACGTAATCGTAAAAATTGTCCAACTGGGACAGATTTAATAATATGTTCTGGATGAGATGACGTGGCGTGAAGTAAGGAGTTGGTAGCCGTAGTCTTTCTGAAGATGTCCGTCTGTAAAAACCCGGCAGGGTCCCTCCTAACAGTAACATCTAGAAAATCCAAAGCCTCTGAACTATACGTAAATGTTAAATGGATGTTACGGTCCATTTAACATTTACTACGCGATCATACATTCCATCCGTATAGAAGAAACGTGATCCATCCCAAGCGTGACAATAAGGTGATTAACTTAAGTGAGCTAAGTCTCTCCGATGCCGATCTGTGTCTCCTCGGCAGGGGTCTCTCCTTCAGTCCAGCCTCTCACTTTGACCTTTTTGGGACTATTAAGGATGTACATCTTTTTGCTAGGTCGTTGCTGTTCAAAAGGTACTTTGATTCTAATGATGCTTCTACATTGTTTTCCACAGAGGAGGAACAGGAGACTTTGAGGATACTTGAGGAACTCTCCTTGGAAAATTGCCCTGATGGAGGTAAGATCCCTCCTTCAATTCGCCCACGATCAACTAAGTTTCCTGCGTTATCTTCGTGTGCCAATATTGATATGTTCGTCCGGGTGGTTATGGATGAACTGTACAAAATTCCCAGCTTTATTGCTGGAGATAACCTTAATAGGGAGGAAAGACAGCGTTTGGGATATTTACAAAAACTGCCAGGTGTTCTTATCAAACCGGCTGATAAGGGTGGTAATGTCGTCCTGTGGCCAACTGAGATGTACGAGAGGGAGGCATTTCGTCAGTTAAACAACAAATCCTGTTACAGGAAGTTGACGTATAACCCCCTCTCGGCCTATTCATCTCAGTTGGAAACTATATTAAAAAGATCTCTGCAGGACGGCATTATCACTAAGCCGCTATGTTCGGCATTATTGGTATCTGAACCTGCGATCCCTACGTTATACTTACTCCCTAAGATACATAAGAATGCCTCCGTACCACCCGGACGACCGATTGTATCTGGACGGGGCAATTTCCTGGAGAATGTTAATAAATGGATAGATTACCATCTGCAACCTCTTGTATCCAGCCTTCCTTCCTTCCTCCGTGACACTGGGAATCTTCTGCGCAGGGTCGACGGGCTTTGCCTTGAGAGTGATACTCTTTTAGTTTCAGCAGATGTAGAGTCCCTTTATACTAACATCAAACATACTGACGGATTGAGAGCCGTGAGATTTTTTCTGAATACATCTGGCCTATCATTAGGCCTAAGGGACCTTCTGCTGGAGCTATTAGAGTTCACTCTCACACACAATTTCTTTGTGTCCACGGGGTCCTTCTACCTGCTGCTCCAGGGTACCGCAATGGGAGCGGCCTTCGCGCCTTCCTATGCGGGCCTATTCCTGGGGCTGTGGGAGAGGGACCTCTTTCTGTCAGATGAGGTTTCGTCAATGGGCCGCATCCCCTTTTGGACGCGGTACATTGATGATGTCTTCTTCATCTGGCAGGGCACGCCCGTCGACCTTGAGCGGTTGATGACCACTTTGAACAGCAATGACCGTAACACCCATTTAACATTTAACATTTAAGTATAGTTCAGAGGCTTTGGATTTTCTAGATGTTACTGTTAGGAGGGACCCTGCCGGGTTTTTACAGACGGACATCTTCAGAAAGACTACGGCTACCAACTCCTTACTTCACGCCATGTCATCTCATCCAGAACATATTATTAAATCTGTCCCAGTTGGACAATTTTTACGATTACGTCGTATTTGTTCGACGGATGAAACTTTCTTCCATCGTGCCAATGAGCTCCGTCAACGCTTCTTAGATCGTGGATACAGCTGTAGATCACTGAAGCGAGCCTTTAATCGTGCCAAACATACTTCTAGACAAGATTTACTGTATAAAATGGGGTCATCTACTGAGTCTAGGGATCGGCAGGTTGTGAGGTTCATTACCACTTAAAACTCCAGATCTAATGCCGTTCGGACGGCTTTACAAAAGGCCTGGCCTATACTCCGGATTGACCCAGTCATTAACAAATTCACCACCGAAAAACCGTCTTTGGCATTTCGACGGGCAAAAAATTTAAGAGACCATTTGGTCTCTAGTCACTATTCTGGTGGTCTTAGACCCTCATTCCTGGACTCCTTTACTCTCAGGGCTGTTTGTTCTCTATGTGGTCACTGTGTTGCCTGCCCCAACATATTGCAATGCAATGATTTCACCAACTCGGATGGTGATCAAACTTTCACCATTAAACAACGAATCACATGCACGACAAGATACGTAATTTATTACGCCACCTGTCCGTGTGATCTTATTTATGTTGACCTTACAACACGCCAACTAAAGGTCTGTGTGCGGGAGCATGTGTTGGGGATCCAGGCGGCACGGGACCACATGGATGACTCCACCCTGAGAACTATTCCCAAGCACTTCAAAGATCATCATAAATGTGACGCATCTTTATTTAAAGTGCGTGGCATCGAGGCTCTGAGAATAGATATCAGAGGTGGGGGCCTATCTAAAAGGCTGGGTCAATTGGAAACCAGGTGGATCTGGAAGTTGCAAACGGTTCATCCGAGGGGTCTTAATGAGTGTCTGTCATTTGCTCCATTTTTATGATTATCCTCTCTATCCCCTTTTTTGCTGCTGCCAGTTGGGTGACTCTTTGTGTCTTTGGTTTTAACATTTGTTTTTATTTCAGTTTTAATTGCAGGCACCTGTCTGATGGTTTTCTTGTGTCTTTCCTTGTTGGGTTGGATGGATATCCTACTTGGGAAGATGAAGATACATCTACTCCTCCATTGTTGTATGGAGAATATGGCGGTTTCAAGGCCTTATTTTTCCCTCATCGCAATACTATGAATGCTGGACTAATAATGCCTCTGTATTTATGTGCCAGTTTACTCTATGGCACACTCTGAATGGAGAATTTGGCGTTTTTTCTTTTTTCTTTTTTCTCCATCTTAGGCTAGTTTCACACTTGCTTTTTTTTGCAGCGCGTTTTTCCCGCAAAAAAACGCATTAAAAAAACGCATACAAATGCATACAAACGCTGCGTTTTTTTCAAGCATTTTTATGCGCATGCAGGAAAAAAACGCATCGTTTTTGCGCGTTTGTATGCGTTTTTTGTGCGTTTGCGTTTTTTACAGATTTTGGAAAAACCCCACAAAAAAGAAAAAACAACCATTCAACAACACACAAGACCAATGGGACTTCATTGTGGGTGTGGTATGTTAATATATATAGACCCTGTCTACAGTATTCTTCACATTTGCTTGATTCTTCTCGTGACCATGGATCTGCGCTGGAAGAGTTTTCACTTCAACTTGGATTTGGACATCGCGATGGCTCAGGCGTATGCAGTTGCTTGCCATGAACAAAGGAAGAGAGAGAGGCAGCGAAGACGGCGGCGTATGTGGATACATCCGATTGTTGAACTCCGGGAGAGCCGTGGGGCATACCACACCCTCTACAGCGAGCTACAGGCAAACCCGGAGAAATTTACAGATTATATCAGGATGTCCCACGAAAGTTTCATGGATTTGCTTGCTCGTGTCCAACAATCCATCCGGAGACAGGACACACAGCTCCGTCGTGCGATTCCTCCTGAGGAACGGCTACTGGTGACATTACGGTATGTTTTAAAAACCAAGGGGTGCGGTCTGATGGTTTTTTTTTAAATTTAGTATTCAAAACCTTGGGTAATTAGTTTTCGTGAATGTACTAATATTTTATTTTATAGTTTTTTTAAATAATATACATAAATATTAATTTGACTTCTTTGTCTGTTCACAGATTCCTGGCAACTGGAGAAACCCTATCTTCACTACACTTCCAGTACCGTATTGGAATCTCTACCTTGTCTGGAATTGTTGCTGACACCTGCCGGGCTCTCTGGAATGTTCTTTGCCCAGAATTTATGCCCCTGCCCACCGCTGAAAAGTGGATGGAAATTGCTGACAAATTCTGGACAGTATGCAATTTTCCCAACTGTTTGGGAGCTGTTGATGGGAAACACATACGGATCATCAAACCCCAAAGAACGGGATCTGAGTACTATAATTACAAAAAGTACTTTTCAATAGTACTCATTGCGATTGCGGATGCCGGATGTATGTTTGTAGCAGTGGAGCATTTGGCCGTGGTAATGACTCACAGGCTTTTAAAAACTCAGACATGGGCCGGAGGTTGTATGGCAACCAATTTAATTTCCCTATGCCACAGCCTCTTCCTCACACCGAAGCTCCGCCACTGCCCTTTGTAATGGTTGGCGATGAGGCTTTTCAAATGTGCGGAAACTTACTGAAACCCTACTCCAGCCGGGACTTGGACCACACCAAAAAAATATTTAATTACAGGCTGACCAGGGCCAGAAGAACTGTCGAGTGTGCTTTTGGGATTCTTGTTTCCAGATGGCGAATTCTGGGCACGGCCATTAATCTTAAACTTGAAACAGTCGATGAGGTGGTGAAGGCCTGTGTGGTTCTACATAACTTTGTGATGGCTAAAGAGCACCCGACCTTTGAACTGGACGATGATGCTCCTAACCCATTGCCTGAATTCACTCAGCACACTCTCAGGTCATCCGTTGAAGTTGGCCAAATGAGGGACCAATTTGCGGCCTACTTTATTTCTGATGTAGGACGGGTGCACTGGCAAGATGAAATGGTGTAATGTTTTTGTTTGTTTATGGTAATAAAAAACCTTATTTGATACCATTACTGAGTGCACTATATTTTTTAAACTCCAATTAAATAAAAAACTTCCCATGTATAACTGAATTTTTTGATGTTCACACACCTGGGCAGGTAAATACACATATGAGTTAAAATGCAGCATTGCTAGTCTGCGTGAAATATATTGGAACGAGCAAAGCTGCAGGCCATGAATCAGGAAACCATTTTTTTTCAAGAGAAAATTGTGCAACTAGTTGAAAACAAAGTATGTGATTTTCTCAAAACACAACCCTCAAAACCCAACCCCAATGAAAGTCCATGGGGAATACAAGTCAGCATTGAGTGGATGAATGTAATCTGCTCCATTCCAACTTACAAGTTATTACACTAGGCCTTGGAATGACTATACTAGGCCGTGGTATTTCAAATATGAGTATAGTAGGCCTTGGGCCTACTAGTATAGTCATATGTGAAATACCACGGCCTAGTATAGTCATAACAAGGCCTACTCGATTTTTGCCAACTAGGATCTTGTTTCCCGAAAAACAAACGGGTGAAACTTGACAAGTTTCAACAGTTTGTTTTTCATGAAACCAGATTCTAGTTGGTAAAACTAGAGTTATTACACTAGGCCTTGGAATGACTATACTAGGCCGTGGTATTTCAAATATGAGTATAGTAGGCCTTGGGGCTAGTAGTATAGTAATATGTGAAATACCACGGCCTAGTATAGTCATACCAAGGCCTACTCGAATTTTACCAACTAGGATCTTGTTTCACGAAAAACAAACTGGTGAAACTTGACAAGTTTCAACAGTTTGTTTTTCATGAAACCAGATTCTAGTTGGTGAAACTAGAGTTATTACACTAGGCCTTGTAATGACTATACTAGGCCGTGGTATTTCAAATATGAGTATAGTAGGCCTTGGGGCTAGTAGTATAGTAATATGTGAAATACCACGGCCTAGTATAGTCATACCAAGGCCTACTGTAATAACTCGATTTTTAACAACTAGCATCTTGTTTCACAAAAAACAAACTGGTGAAACTAGAAAGAAACTTATTTTTAAGACACGTTTCAACAGTTTGTTTTTCATGAAACCAGATCCAAGTTGGTAAAACTCGAGTTATTACACTAGGCCTTGGTATGACTATACTAGTCCGTGTTATTTCACATATGACTATACTAGGCCTTGGGTTGGTTTTTAACATGTATTTACCCATCAGTGTGTGTGAGCGGCGCAAACAACATTAATGAAACTTAGTAATGGTGAACCACAAATGTAAATTTATTTTTTATCACAAAAATAAACCAAAAAATTATTTTTTCCGGCGTTTGGGGCCAGATGGTTTCAATTTGGGGGTGTGCAGGGAATATGCAACACTTGCAGTTGAAGACGGTGTTTGAGGGGAAGGGGCAACAAAACTTGTGGGGGAAGGTAGTCCAGTTAAGGGAATTAAACTAGGAACACTTGGAGGAGAGGAAATCTGTTCAGGTACATTAGTTGTAATGGCATGTCGCCGTAGGCTTGTGTGCCTGGACCGACTTTGGCCCAATGCCCGCCTTGATAGATTTCGCCTTGAACTAGGGGCAAATATTGAATGTAGGTCCCCCGTCTGCTGGTATGGCTGCTGCTGCTGCTGAGGTGGCGGCTGCTGCTGCTGAGGTGGCGGCTGCTGCTGAGGTGGCGGCTGCTGCTGCTGAGGTGGCGGCTGCTGCTGAGGTGGCGGCTGCTGCTGAGGTGGCTGCTGCTGAGGTGGTTGCTGCTGCTGAGATGGTTGCTGCTGCTGCTGAGGTGGCTGCTGCTGCTGCTGAGGTGGCTGCTGCTGCGGTGGCTGCTGCTGAGGTGGCTGCTGCTGCTGAGGTGGCTGCTGCTGCTGCTCTTCGTTGGCAGTGCTCGTCCTTGCAGGAGGACTGGTGGCGGCAGTGATGGTCCAGGTTTGCAGAGTGGTGGTGGCAGGGCTACTACATGTTGTTGTAGCGGCAGGGCTGTTCCATGTTTGCCTAGTGGTGGCTGAGCTCCACGCATGCATGGGAGTGGCGGTGGTGCTCCAGACAGGAGCAGCGCTTGCCATGGTGGTGTCGGTGAAGTGACCAGCTGCACTCAGACTTGTGGTGGTGTAACGGTGGGTGTCCTGGCTTTGAATAGAGGTGTCCGTGCAGTGGTATGCAGCACAAGTCGGTAGTGAGGTGAAGCGAGTCAATGGTGGCACAGGTGGAAAGGACACCACTGACTGCTGACCGTACCGATTATGCTGCATAGCCTGCAAGAAAGCATTGTTGCAGGCCTGCAGCACATTCAGCTGTTGCTCAGGACTAAGGTGTTCCGCCATGCCCTTTTCAATCTTACTAAAAAAATGGTGTGCTGGTCTGTTGAGGTCGGCCTCCAGACGGTCAAGGCGCTGTTCTACAGAATTGAAGCGGTGTTCAAAGTGGTTAAAACCACGTTCCATGAGTGCAAAACCGCTTTCAACTCTGTCGGACAGTGACTTGAGGCTGGAATTAAATGTCTCGCTCAAATGCATAAACTCGGGCAAGACATTCCTGTCCAAGGCCCTCTGCCGCTGGCGGGTAGTGCCCGCATAACCAGTGGCAGAGACCTGGGACAGGGGAACACCTGATGGCCCAGCTTCCTGGTCACCAGCTGTGTGTGTGGTTGACCTGCAAGGTGCTTCCTGGCTGTCGGATGGCTGGGACGGGTCAGAGGACGTCCGAGGAAGGACCGCTCCAGGGCCAGGTTGCAGGGTGCTGCTCCAGGTGCTGTGGAAGAAAGGAAAATCATTACTACCATGCCTTTACAAGAAGCATCAGCTGTGGATTAGAAAAACACAGATTAATAAAAATAAATACCCAAAATTTATAATACTTACGATCTCGTGGCAAGGACCGGTCTTAGGAACTGCAACGCGTGATAGTGACGGTATCTAGTTCTGGTCCTTGACGCAGATCCACTGCGAACCTGGCCCTCAGCACGAACATCACTGTTGAAGCGGTCCTTGATCGAACGCAAACGTGTTCGGACTTTGTCCACTGTTGATAAAAAAAAAACAGTGCCGTCAAGGACAACAGTCACTGCGGCACAATGTAGCAATACAATACTCAAAGCAGTCACTGTAGACCCCGATGACACTGTTGGGTTTCCTGCTAGAGTATGCCTAGCACGAAACCCAACAGTGCCGTCAAGGACAACAGTCACTGCGGCACAATGTAGCAATACAATACTCAAAGCAGTCACTGTAGACCCCGATGACACTGTTGGGTTTCCTGCTAGAATACACCTAGCACGAAACCCAACAGTGCCGTCAAGGACAACAGTCACTGCGGCACAATGTAGCAATACAATACTCAAAGCAGTCACTGTAGACCCCGATGACACTGTTGGGTTTCCTGCTAGAATACACCTAGCACGAAACCCAACAGTGCCGTCAAGGACAACAGTCACTGCGGCACAATGTAGCAATACAATACTCAAAGCAGTCACTGTAGACCCCGATGACACTGTTGGGTTTCCTGCTAGAATACGCCTAGCACGAAACCCAACAGTGACGTCAAGGACAACAGTCACTGCGGCACAATGTAGCAATACAATACTCAAAGCAGTCACTGTAGACCCCGATGACACTGTTGGGTTTCCTGCTAGAATACACCTAGCACGAAACCCAACAGTGACGTCAAGGACAACAGTCACTGCGGCACAATGTAGCAATACAATACTCAAAGCAGTCACTGTAGACCCCGATGACACTGTTGGGTTTCCTGCTAGAATATGCCTAGCACGAAACCCAACAGTGCCGTCAAGGACAACAGTCACTGCGGCACAATGTAGCAATACAATACTCAAAGCAGTCACTGTAGACCCCGATGACACTGTTGGGTTTCCTGCTAGAATACACCTAGCACGAAACCCAACAGTGACGTCAAGGACAACAGTCACTGCGGCACAATACAGAGCAGGGAAATACTCACTAAACGCCTTTTTGGAGGATGCTGTGGCGCTTTCCCAGCCATCCATCAACGCTGCGGCCACCTCATCCATAGCCGCCGGGTCACCACAATGTCCT
Source organism: Dendrobates tinctorius (assembly GCF_039654945.1). Taxonomy (NCBI): domain Eukaryota; kingdom Metazoa; phylum Chordata; class Amphibia; order Anura; family Dendrobatidae; genus Dendrobates; species Dendrobates tinctorius. The sequence goes on along the minus strand of NW_027361683.1, from coordinate 57,824,616 downwards.
TGTGCAGCCGGTTACGGCTGTCCCACAACGGCGAACGCTCCTGGACCAGGCTGATGAGCTGCTCATTATCCAGGTAGACGTCTTCATCCCGTTGTGGAACCTAGACAAAACACATTCATTAGAATAATCAAATTTAAATTGAATAAAAAGTTACAAAAAAAGAAACATAAGAAAGAGTAAAAATAGAAGATAAAAAATAAAGAACATTACAAATCATTTGATACTTACATTCCGTATCACCACCGGGACTTGGCTTCGCTGCTCCTGCTCTTCGCCCTCACTAGTCCCGTCCGCAGATGATGATGACGATGTCTTAAAAAAGTTGAAAAAACGTAAGAGATTTGGAGAAGCAGCAGATATACTTACCAGATGCACGAAAATAATCACCTCACGGTCTGCTTGCGCCAATTCCTGCCGCGATGGGGAATACTTGGATTCTGAAGACATACTGCATGTAAAAATAATAAAAATCATTAGTACATACATAATTTAAAAGGACAGGCATATAATGTAATATACTCACATTCTTCGCTGATATAATGGGTTCTTGGTTGACTGTCTGCTCTTCAATCTGTCAGTGTAGTAGTGGCAGAGTTTTGGCAGGCACCTCCTTTATATAGACTTTTTTTTTTTGACTTTAGAAGATTATAACTAGGACAACAAGTGGACACCACCAAAAAAACGCAGCGCTAAAAAAAAGCATACATGCGCATGCCAGTGTGCACGTATGCGCATCCATAGGCTATAATGGCCATTTTTAGCGCAAAACGTGCGCATACGTGCGCATGCGCTTTTTTCAGGGCCAAAAAATGCAACATGCTGCGTCTGGAAAATACCAACGCACACCCCAAAAAAACGCAGCGCATGAAAATCGCATACGTGCGCATGCCAGCGCGCAGGTATGCGCACCCATGTTAAATATAGGGGAAAAATCGCATGCGCACGTATGCGTTTTTTTCCAGCGCTAAAAAACGCAAATGTGAAACCAGCCTTATTATTATGAATGCTGGACTAATGACGTCGCTGTATCAATATGTAGGTGTATTTTATGGCTCAATATTATGGATGTGTATACTGATGTATATATCGACACGTATACAGCTTTTGTGCGGCTTTATGTATTTAAAATCATGTATTTGATTATATATGATAGGTATGGGCACTGAACACTGGTTATTGTTATTAACTCTGTAATATTATGTGCTCTGCCTCTCATCTTATCGATTATTCTTGCTGCCCAGGTGTAATTTATACACTTAGTTTACATTTCCATTTCTTGTTAATGCCCTATTTGCGCTCCCCTATATATTAATTAATTTGTATACCATTGGTGATGCATTACTACATTGTTATATTAGGGTACTTCATTAGTTGTAGCGCTATTCAGCCCGCTTCTATCTTGTAAGGTCCTTTCAGGGACGCTCACTATTCCCCTTCACAGTTCTGGCAGTTTTCCTGCCTTTTGCCCATATCCAAGATGGCCGCGGCCGTCTTTCCTGTTCCTGTACATGTGTGGGTGGACACGCTTCCTGTCCCGCCCCCGTCTGCCTGTGGTCTGGTGTCTGACGTCATGGGGCCCCGTGCTGATCAGCGCCAGCCCAGGTAGCGATGGGGGATGAGGGGGGATTGGTCAGCGTCACCCCTCATGATTGGTGCTTGTTTTTACTTCCCCTATTTAAACCGCAATTAACAACCTATTGACACGCTCCCTGAGGAAGGAAGATCATTTCCGAAACGTACGTCGGGGACAGCTGAGCTTGGGATTCAGTGTCTCTCCCCTCCTGGTATGTTTACCTTGCTTTTGTGTCTTTGTAACCTCACCCCTGATTATATGGCTGTCCAGCTGGGGACTTTACCCCTTACTGCTTTTCACTGGTCTGCCTGTTATATACTGGGGGTTTATACTTGGATACTTAAAAATCTTTACCACCAGGTATTTACTCACGATAAGGGTCAGAGGGAGGTTTTTGACACTGTATACCCCTTTGCTCTGCTTCTGCTTGTGTCACCCTTTGTTTGTCATTGTTTGTGCTTTTCTACCTGTGTTATCTAATAAAGATTTGTGATTTTATCATACCTTGGACATCTATGCACTGATTTCCTTTTGCTGCTTCTTATTGATTACAGTGTGTCCTACACTGATTTTCCATGGGCCGATTGTGTTGGTTTTCTTTTCATCTGCACCCACATGTAATATATGATGTTATACTGTTTCAGCCTTGTGGTCTGTCATTGATTACAGGGGTCTTAACGCCATCACCGTTAAGAATAAGTATCCTCTGCCCCTGATATCAGAGCTGTTTGATAGGCTACGGGGAGTGAGAGTGTTTACCAAACTTGATCTGCGGGGGACTTACAACCTGATTCGCATCCGTGATGGGGATGAATGGAAGACGGCATTTAACACCAGGGATGGGCACTATGAATACCTGGTGATGCCCTTCGGCCTCTGTAATGCCCCGGCCGTCTTCCAAGACTTTGTGAACAATATCTTCCGAGATATGCTTACCATCTCGGTTGTAGTCTATCTGGATGATATTCTCATCTACTCACCAGATATTGACTCCCACCGGAGAGATGTTTGCAAAGTTTTCGATCGCCTGCGGGCAAACTCCCTCTATGCCAAGTTGGAGAAGTGTGTGTTTGAGCAGGAGTCCTTGCCTTTCCTGGGCTATATCATCTCCGTCCGGGGGTTGGCCATGGATCCTGCCAAGCTACAGGCGGTGATATATTGGCAGGAACCTCATTCTCTCAAAGCGGTGCAGCGCTTTATGGGGTTCATAAATTACTATCGCCAATTCATCCCCCACTTCTCGACTTTGGTAGCACCCTTGGTAGCCCTCACCAAGAAGGGTGCAAACCCCAAGTTGTGGTCGGAACCGGTCTCCAAGGCCTTCTCCTCCATTAAGTCCCATTTCGCTAGCGCTCCCATTCTACATCTCCCCGATGTAGATAAGCCCTTCATTCTGGAAGTGGATGCCTTTTCCGTCGGTGCTGGAGCGGTCCTGTTTCAGAAGGACACGCAAGGTCGGAAGCACCCATGCTTCTTTTTCTCCAAGACCTTCACACCAGTGGAGAAGAATTATGCCATCGGGGACAGGGAGTTGCTAGTGATGAAGTTGGCCTTCTCGGAGTGCAGACACCTCCTGGAGGGGGCTCGCCATTCTTTCCAGGTGTTCACCGACCACAAAAACTTGGTGTATTTACAAACAACCCAGCGGCTAAATTCTCGCCAGGCCAGATGGTCTTTGTTCTTTTCCAGGTTCCACTTCACCCTCCATTTTCTCTCCGGGGAGAAGAACATCCGGGCCGATGCTCTCTCCCGCTCGGTGGTGTCATCGGAGGAAGAGGAGGAGGAGCCTCGGCTGATCGTCCCATCCGGGAGCCTGAGGACTGTGGCTCTGGTTGCCCTTGAATCAGTACCTCCGGGCAAGATATTTGTCCCTGCCCGTCTGCGACCGGAGGTCCTCTCTTGGGCTCATTCGTCCAGGGTGGGTGGACATTTCAGGATAAAACGTACCTCTGAGCTTCTGGCGAGGATGTACTGGTGGCCGCATATGGCCCGAGACGTCAGGGACTATATTCAGGTGTGTGTCTCTTGCGCCCAGAATAGGTCCTCTCGGCAGCGGCCCGCTGGGCTTCTTTTTCCTCTGCCAGTAGCGGACAGGCCCTGGGAGATGGTCGATATGGATTTTGTGGTGGGGCTACCCAAGTCCAGTGGCAGCACGGTCATTTGGGTTGTCACTGACCATTTCTCTAAGATGGTGCACCTGGTACCTCTCTCCCGGTTACCTTCCGCGCGGGGCCTGGCAGTGTTGTTCATTAAGCACGTTTTCCACCTGCATGGCATGCTGGACAAGATTGTCAGTGACCGGGGTCCTCAGTTTGCATCCCGGGTTTGGAGAGAGCTTTGCTCCCTGCTCAGCATTGAGCTGAATCTCTCCTCAGCCTATCATCCCGAGACGAACGGGTTGGTAGAGAGCCAACCAGACCCTGATCACATATCTGACATTTTGTCTCGGACAGGCAGGACGACTGGGCATCCTTGCTGCCGTGGGCAGAGTTCGCTTTGAACAATGCTGTGGCCGACTCCACCAGTCAGACCCCATTCCTCCTAAATTACGGCCAGCGTCCGCGCTTCCCTGTGCCCATGTCATCCACCGACTCCAGGGTGGCAGACTGGGCGGTGGAGGCACGCGACATTTGGGATCGCACCCAGGATGCTATCCGGGCTTCCAAGGAGAGAATGAGGACCTCCGCTGATGCACACCGGCGCCCTGCTCTGACTTTTGCCCCTGGCGACTTGGTGTGGCTCTCCGCCCGAAACATCAGGCTGCGGGTAGAGTCCGCTAAGTTCGCACCGCGCTACATTGGCCCCTTCAAGGTCCTTGAGCAGATCAGCTCTGTGGTCTACTGTCTGGCCCTTCCACCACACTTGGCTATCTCTAATACATTCCACGTGTCCCTCCTTAAGCCTGTTCACCTGTCCCGCTTCTCTGAGTCATCTGCCGGGACATCAGACTTGTCTTCGGACGAGTTTGAGGTCAATGCCATCGTGGGATGCAATGTGATGCAGGTCAAAAAGTTTTATTTGGTGGATTGGAAGGGTCATGGTCCAGAGGCTCGGACCTGAGAGCCAGTGGAGAACATCCACGCTCCGCTCCTCATTGCGGCGTTTGAGCGTAGTGAGGCTCAGAGGGGAGGGGGCCCTAGGAGGGGGGGGTAATGTTAGGCGTCGGGTTCCTGCCACTGCACAGCAGGAATCCAGAGCCTTGCACCCAGCGGTCTCCCATTCTTCGGCCGCAGTGGAGCCTGCTCAGCAGATTCGTCGGTCCCGGCGCTCTGCCCAGGCCAACTCCGTGGGTTTGCTTGCTGCTGCCACCTCTGGCACAGCTATGACAATGCATGCTGCTCAGCAGCAAGATTCTCCAGGGACTAAGTCCTCATGTCGGGCCACTGAGCATGCCCGTGGAGTGATCTCCCATTGGAGATCGAGGGTCACGTGCTCAGGTCCTGCTCGTGTTCAGATTGGCCCATCCAAGAAGCCAGGAAGGTCCGGGACACTCGTCACTATAAAAGGTTTGCATGGCCGCTCGCCCATGCGCTAGTATAGACTGTATTTACAGACTATGTGGAGTGAGTGATGTATGCACGTATGAATGTCTCTGGTGAATATCTCATTAAGAAACCCCTACCCTTGGTACGCATGTGTTGTGCAGCCTAGCCTGCTAGTGCCCAGGCTTAGGTGTAGGTAGGGCTGAATTGAGTCAGGCATCTGGCCTCACCAGGGACTCGGCACGCCTCAGTGCACGTGCTCCATAGCCAGCGTCTATAGCAGCGCTCGCGGCAGCGACTCCGCGCATTCAGTGGGCCTACAAGGACTCTAACCCCGTGTCCTTGGGGTAGAGTTCTGTGGCCGTACACTGTGCGCTGTTTTGGCCGAGCTCTGTGAGTTAACAGGCTCCAGCATCTACTTTCAGCGGTGGTGCGGCTCTGTGCAGTAACAGAGTTCGCCCTGTTCACATTGGGTGACGTAACCCATGTGTGACTGGTTTCACACCGCTTAATTCTTCCGCCATTACTTAGCAGCAGTGTACCACCTCTGCACGGTGGACCCCGGGCTGCGAATGCACCTACTATTATTTTATAATTTGGTGCGTTCCGCCAGCCCTAACAGAACATATGAAGGTGGTCACATAATGTGATTGGTTGGTTATACTATTTCTTGTCATTTTTTAGTAAGGAATACCTATATTTTTAGGCATTCTTGCTTTTTAATTATGTTTGTTTTTTAGAAATGTCTAAAGAAAATGTTGTTTTTAGTAAAAGTGGCATGGTATGTGCACTGGGTATTTGGTTTTTATCCCCAAGACCCGGGTCAGTGGGATTTGTGTGGTTATTATCATATTTGAGCTCTTCTTTGTCTAGTTTTCATGTTTTTCTAGTGCCTAATTATTCCTTCAATTTGCTTATTTATTCTTATGTTCACCATTGCTTACAGAATTTGGAGTTTCCAGATGTTTTCGGCTGATCCATCAATTGCAACTTTTCAAACACCAGTTAAACTGGTACTCTAGCCTTGAGAGATTTTATGTACATCAGTTATTTTGGTGCAATTTTACGAAAAACGTGACTTTTTTGGTGCTAAAAAGTCACACAAAAGATTAAAGCTAAAAATGATTGTGATTTTTGACTTTGTGCAAAATAGATGAATTTTCTGTGATAGTTTGAAGAATTTAATGCAAAAAACAAACCAACAATGAATACCACAAAACAAAAAAGAAAAGAGACTTTAAAGGGAACCTGTCAGCTGATTCATGCTGCCCAAACCATGGTGGTAGTATCCCAGCCATGCATACTTTTAGTAGCCGCCCTGGAGTGAGCCACACTGTGCACTAGTTGTACTGGCATGCCCGTCTGCTTCACTCTGCCTGCCGACAGTGGCTAACAAATCTCTGCCTGCATGTGTAAGTGAGCAGGCAGAGATTAACCTGTGACTGTCAGCATCTCTGTCCCTGGCAGCTATTAAAATTAAGCTCTTCTCTAAGACATACTAGCGTTTCAGAGACAAACATACATGGTTGTGATCATACAGCCAGTGGCTGATACACACTGCCGATGGTTTGGGCCGCATGCATCACCAGACAGGTTCCCTTTAAAAAAAATTTTAAAAAATTGTCCCGCTCCTCCTAATGACTCTGTTTTGGCAGGTAAGGTTATAGAAGACTGAGCACATCAAACCTTCAGTTGGATTTCCCGTACTTGTAGCTTCACTCTGTTCTCCAACTCACTCACTCTTCTCACAGTGCTACTTAGTAGATCAAAATCACTTAAACCTGCAACAAATTGCAACTCTTGTCAATAGATCAGCCACATAACCAAATCTTACAAAGCATAGAGATCTATAACTGTAGATATACCACCTTGTTCCTTCCCAAGGGCGTAGTGTGTCTTCTTTTGAGAAAAACTGTTGCCGGATGGAAGACTTGCAACTGACAAAAAGAAAATATGAAAGAATGTAATGTACATCTGAGTGTGTGTGTATATATATACAGTGGGGAAAAAAAGTATTTAGTCAGTCAGCAATAGTGCAAGTTCCACCACTTAAAAAGATGAGAGGCGTCTGTAATTTACATCATAGGTAGACCTCAACTATGGGAGACAAACTGAGAAAAAAAAATCCAGAAAATCACATTGTCTGTTTTTTTTTTCATTTTATTTGCATATTATGGTGGAAAATAAGTATTTGGTCAGAACAAAATTTCATCTCAATACTTTGTGATATATCCTTTGTTGGCAATGACAGAGGTCAAACGTTTTCTGTAAGTCTTCACAAGGTTGCCACACACTGTTGTTGGTATGTTGGCCCATTCCTCCATGCAGATCTCCTCTAGAGCAGTGATGTTTTTGGCTTTTCGCTTGGCAACACGGACTTTCAACTCCCTCCAAAGGTTTTCTATAGGGTTGAGATCTGCAGACTGGCTAGGCCACTTCAGGACCTTGAAATGCTTCTTACGAAGCCACTCCTTCGTTGCCCTGGCGGTGTGCTTTGGATCATTGTCATGTTGAAAGACCCAGCCACGTTTCATCTTCAATGCCCTTGCTGATGGAAGGAGGTTTGCACTCAAAATCTCACGATACATGGCCCCATTCATTCTTTCATGTACCCGGATCAGTCGTCCTGGCCCCTTTGCAGAGAAACAGCCCCAAAGCATGATGTTTCCACCACCATGCTTTACAGTAGGTATGGTGTTTGATGGATGCAACTCAGTATTCTTTTTCCTCCAAACACGACAAGTTGTGTTTCTACCAAACAGTTCCAGTTTGGTTTCATCAGACCATAGGACATTCTCCCAAAACTCCTCTGGATCATCCAAATGCTCTCTAGCAAACTTCAGACGGGCCCGGACATGTACAGGCTTAAGCAGTGGGACACGTCTGGCACTGCAGGATCTGAGTCCATGGTGGCGTAGTGTGTTACTTATGGTAGGCCTTGTTACATTGGTCCCAGCTCTCTGCAGTTCATTCACTAGGTCCCCCCGCGTGGTTCTGGGATTTTTGCTCACCGTTCTTGTGATCATTCTGACCCCACGGGGTGGGATTTTGCGTGGAGCACCAGATCGAGGGAGATTATCAGTGGTCTTGTATGTCTTCCATTTTCTAATTATTGCTCCCACAGTTGATTTCTTCACTCCAAGCTGGTTGGCTATTGCAGATTCAGTCTTCCCAGCCTGGTGCAGGGCTACAATTTTGTTTCTGGTGTCCTTTGACAGCTCTTTGGTCTTCACCATAGTGGGCAATAAAAATGAAAAAATGAAAAAATAAAAATGAAAAAATAAAAATGAAAAAAGCATATATAGAATGGGAGGAATAGGGCTAAGTGACAGCACATGTGAAAAAGACTTGGGTATACTAATAGATCACAGACTGAATATGAGTCAACAGTGTGATGCAGCAGCAAAAAAGGCAAATGCAATTCTAGGATGTATTAACAGAAGCATACAGTCTAGATCACGTGAAGTAATTATTTCCCTCTACTCCTCTTTGGTCAGACCTCATCTGGAATATTGTGTCCAATTTTGGGCACCACATTTTAAAAAAGACATCAACAAACTGGAGCAAGTTCAGAAAAGAGCGACCAGAATGGTGACCGGTCTGCAAACCCTGTCTTATGAGGAAAGGTTGCAGGATTTGGGAATGTTTAGTTTGCAAAAGAGAAGACTGAGAGGAGACTTAATAGCTGTCTACAAATATCTAAAGGGCTGTCACATTGTAGAAGGATCAACTTTATTCTCATTTGCACAAGGAAAGACTAGAAGCAATGGGATGAAGCTGAATGGGAGGAGACACAGATTAGATATTAGAAAAAACTTTTTGACAGTTAGAGTGATCAATGAGTGGAACAGGCTGCCACGAGAAGTGGTGAGTTCTCCTTCAATGGAAGTCTTCAAACAGAGGCTGGACAGACATCTAACTGGGATGATTTAGCGAATCCTGCTTTGAGCAGGGGGTTGGACCAGATGGCCCAGGAGGTCCCTTCCAACTCTACGATTCTATGATTCTATGATTCTATGAGTTTGGAGTCAGACTGTTTGAGGGTGTGCACAGGTGTCTTTTTATACTGATAACAAGTTTAAACAGGTGCCATTACTACAGGTAATGAGTGGAGGAAAGAGGAGACTCTTAAAGAAGAAGTTACAGGTCTGTGAGAGCCAGAAATCTTGATTGCTTGTTTCTGACCAAATACTTATTTTCCACCATAATATGCAAATAAAATGAAAAAAAACCAGACAATGTGATTTTCTGGATTTTTTTTTCTCAGTTTGTCTCCCATAGTTGAGGTCTACCTATGATGTAAATTACAGACGCCTCTCATCTTTTTAAGTGGTGGAACTTGCACTATTGCTGACTGACTAAATCCCTTTTTTCCCCACTGTATATATATATATATATATATATATATATATATATATATATATATATCTGGCAAAAATTAAGAGACCGCACATGAGAACCCTGTCATGGCAGCCCATTCTCCAGACGTGAACCCCATTGAAAACCTCTGGAATGTAATCAAGAGGATGATGGATAGTCACAAACCATTGAACAAAGAAGAACTGCTTACATATTTGTGCCAGAAGCAGTGTGAAAGACTGGTGGAAAGCATGCCAAGGACGCATGAAAGCTGTGATTAAAAATCATGGTCATTCCACAAAATATTGATTTCTGAACTGCTCATGAGTTAAAACATTAGTATTGTTGTTTCTAAATGATTATGAACTTGTTTTCTTTGTATTATTTGAGGTCTGAATGTACTGTTTTTTTTTATTTTGACCATTTTTCCTTTTCAGAAAAAAAATACAAAATTTATTGCTTGGAAATTCGGAGACATGTTGTCAGAAGTTTGTAGACTAAAAGAACTATTTACATTTTACTCAAAAATATAGCTATAAAGAGAAACATTAGACAAACTGAACATTTGAAAGTGGTCTCCATTTTATATACTGTATATACAGCTCTGGGAAAAATTAACAATCTGTGACAGCAAGCAGGATTAGGTACGGACAGGATCAGATACAGAGAACACAGGTACAGGGACCTTACAACTTGTAAGCAGGTAACACACTGAATACTGAAGTTGCTAATGTACCTCCCATTTGGAAAGGTGCCTTAACCCCTTCCTTGGCTGATTGGCACGAGTCGGGGGGTTGTGGCCCCACTGTGCCACACACCAGACTACCCTGGAAGGGGCGTGAGTACAACAGCTACCTTGGTCTTCGCTGGAGCCTCTGATGGTGAGGTCAGGCTTGTGCGGCAGGTAGTTACCGGGTGCCACTCCAGGGTGGGGTCTGGCTGTGGCTGTTGATCCCACTCGGGGACAAGGCACTTGGACAGGTGCGACTGACAGGCAGGCAGGTAGGCATGGCTGGTACCCAGGCAGGCACGGCTGAGATAGGGCAGGCACGGCTTGAGACACAGGGCAGGCTGGCACAGCTTGAGACAAAGGGCAGGCTGGCATGGCTTCGAGACACTGACAAGCGAACGCGGCTTGAGACACAGGGCAGGCTGGCACAGGAGAGACACAAGGCAGGCAGACAGAGGAGAGTGTTGTGAATTCTCTATCTGGCTTCCCTCTGGTGATTACTGAAGATAGTGGAGCTGGTCAGATTGAGAGTTCTCTTTCTGGGCTCCCTCTGGTGGTTACTGGAGGTAGTGGAGCTGATCTGATTGACAGAGGCTTGCCACCTGATAATGAGGAAGACGATTGGTGATCTGGGGTTTCTGATTGGGATTTAAGACAGTTGACTCCCTCTATCCCTGCTGGTGATTTTCTTCCTGTGCCTCCTGAGGTCTGATGTCTCCTGCTCTTTCCCTGCATGTTCAGCTAAGTGGTTCATTTGCTATTCTATTTGCATTTGATCTGGTTTTGTTTATCTCTGCTTTGTGCGGGTCAGCTAGCTCCGGCTGGGGCTGTGCTGAATCACCGCCCATATGTTACTGCACGTGCCAGTTTGTTTTGTCCCCTTTTATATCGGTCTCTTTTTGCTTTCAGAATAAACCAGAGTGCTGATATAGTGGGGGCGAAGTCGTGCGACTTCAGTGTTTTTGTGCATCAGACGTGTTGGACCTTTAGCAGGGTTTTTTGCGTGATTGCAGACAGTGTCTTTCCTTTCCTGTCCTGTCTAGTCAGTGTGGGCCCCATCGTTTGCTCAGTCTATTTTTCTGCCTGCGTTTGTATTTTCATCTTGTCTCACCGACAATATATGTTTGGGGGCTATCTATTCTTTTGGGGTCTGCTCCGGGGCAGTTTAGATTTCCCCTTTCTTGCTTTGGCTTAGTTAGCTCTCCGGCTGTGCCGAGGCGTCTAAGATCATCGTAGGTACGCTCCATGGCTACTGCTAGTTGTGTGGACAGGATCAGGGGTCTGCATCCGCTTAGTTACCAACCTCTCTTGTTTTCTGTGGCTTAGCCTGGCATGCTATCCTCCTCGGTGACACATTCATAACAGAATCACCAGCCTAACTGTAGACTCTAGGGTACTCTAAAGAAGGAAAAAATTAAAAAAAAAAAAAGTCAGAATTTTTTTTTTTCATATATTTTTTCCTCTTTTTCTAGGGCTGTAGGAGGGTATTTTTTGTCTAAATGGAGACTAAGCAATTGTCTGATCGTGTTGAGCAGCTCACTGCTGAAGTGCAGGGAGTTTCTGCCTATCTCGCTCAATCATCCCTACTCCTGATGTTTTCTGGGGATCGGTCTAAATTTTTGAATTTTAAGAATAATTGTAAATTATCTTTTGCTTTGAAACCTAACTCATCGGGGAGCTCTGTGCAGCAGGTTAAAATTGTCATCTCCCTGATACGTGGCGATCCCCAGGATTGGGCCTTTTCTTTGACACCCGGAGATCCTATTCTGGCTAATGTGGACGCGTTTTTCAAGCCTTGGGGCTGTTGTATGATGAACCTAATGCTATTGATCAAGCTGAGAAAACTTTATTGACATTGAACTAGGGTCAGGATTCTGCAGAGTTATATTGTCAAAAATTCCGAAAGTGGGTGGACCTTACTAAATGAAATGACGATGCCCTAGCAGCTCACTTTCGGAAGGGTTTGGCAGAAACCGTAAAAGATGTTATGGTGGGATTTCCTGTTCCCTCTGGTCTTGACGACTCTATGTCATTGGCCATTCAAATTGATCTGCGTTTACATGAACGTAAAACTACACAAGAGGCATTGCCGCCTTTCGAACGAACTTCTGAACCCATGCAATGTGATAGGGTTTTGTCTAGGGCGCAACGTCAGGAATTTAGAAGGTGTAATAAGTTGTGTTTTTTCTGCGGGGACGCCTCTCATACTATTGCTGTCTGCCCTAAATGAGAAAAGCGTTTTGCTCACACATTTGCGGTGGGCAGTGTACAGCCTAAGTTCCTTTTAGCGATTACCCTGATCTGCTCCTTGTCTACATTTTCCGCTAAGGCTTTTGTTGATTCAGGAGCAGCTTTGAATCTGATGGATTTGGACTTTGCTAAACGTTGTGGCTTTCCCATGATACCCCTGCGGACTCCTATCCCTTTGAGGGATATTGATGCTACCCCTTTGGCGGAGAATAAACCCCAGTTTTGGACCCAGGTGATAATGCGGGTCGCCACGGACCACCAAGAAAATTGTAAATTTTTGGTGTTGCACAATTTGCATGATACTATTGTTCTGGGTTTCCCTTGGCTGCAAACTCATAATCCTGTTTTAGATTGGAAATCTGTGTCTGTGGCGAGTTGGGGTTGTCAATGTGTTCTTAGCGACACTACTGTTTTCTCCACCTCTCCCCAGTCTCATGATATTCCTGACTATTTGGCTGATTTTTCTGATGTTTTCAGTGAGAGTAAGTCTGCGTCTTTGCCTCCTCATAGGAGTTATGACTGTGCAATTTAGTTAATGCCCGGGTGTAAATTTCCCAAGGGTCGGCTTTTCAACTTATCGGTACCCAAACATAATGCTGTGCGATCTTATATCAAGGAGTCGTTGAAGAAGGGTCCCATTAGACCATCCTCTTCACCTTTAGGTGCTGTTTTTTTTGTGGCCAAGAAAGATGGTTCATTAAGGCCATGTATTGACTATCATTCCCTTAACAAAATCACTGTTAAATATCAGTATCCGTTACCCCTGATTTCTGATTTATTTTCCAGAGTTAAAAGTGCCTCTTGCCATAGCTCAAGCAGTTAATACCATGTTTATTTTTGAAAAAATGCTAGCCCACAAAAATAACGCCTTACAGAAGTTCACCAGGGATTGGCAGGCTTGGGAAGCCACACAGTTAGCGAGTCACAGTTGAACCAGTCAAATAAAGGTTGGGGTGAGGGCCCTGAGTGGGAGAGGGTTAAGACCGGAGCTCTTTGTTTATACTGCAATGGTTACATAATTACACATTTATGTTACTTTGACCTGTGTTGTACATTTGTGATAATGTTGTATTATAGTATTTTCAATAAAAACGATTAAAAAAAAAGTGCCTCTTGGTTTACCAAGCTTGACCTCGGGGGGGGCGTAAATCTTATTCGCATCAAGCACGGGGATGAATGGAAGACTGTGTTTAATACTCCAGAGGGACATTTTGAGTACCTGCTGATGCCTTTTTGGCTCACCTATGCTCCTTCTGTCTTCCAGTCTTTTATGAACGATATTTTCCAGGACTTTGTGGATAAGTTTTTGATCATTTATCTGGATATTTTTTTTCTTTTAAATTCGTTTATATTGAAAATACTATAATACAACATTATCACAAATGTACAACACAGGTCAAAGTAACATAAATGTGTAATTATGCAACCATTGCAGTATAAACAAAGAGCTCCGATCTTAACCCTCTCCCACCCAGGGCCCTCCCCAACCTTTATTTGACTGGTTCAACTGTGACTCGCTAACTGTGTGGCTTCCCAAGCCTGCCAATCCCTGGTGAACTTCTGTAAGGCGTTATTTTTGTGGGCTAGCATTTTTTCAAAAATAAACGTGGTATTAACCGCTTGAGCTATGGCCTCTTTCTTAGGAATAACATCTTTTTTCCACGGTTTAGCTAATAGGAGTCTTGTCGTTAACACAATATGAGCCGTTACCACTCTAGAGCACGGGGGGAATGCATGTATGTTTAAGAGAAGGAGCGCCGACGATGTGTCCCACTACAAGTGAAATAAGTCTAAAGGCATGATCCGACAAAGAAGTTATAAGTGGACAATCCCAAAATATAGGATATAAGGACCCCACCTGATTACAGTTTCGCCAACATAGGTGAGAGGTGTTGGGAAACATGGAATGGAGCTTCACGGGAGTAAAATACCAGCAGAGTATCAGCTTCAAGTGTGATTCAAAGTGGGACGCACATCTAAACGTCCGTCCTGCCAATTTAATTGCTCTTAACCAGTCCTTGTCAGGTATGGCTTTACCGAGGTCTTTTTCCCAAGATATAAAGCGTATAGATTTTACAAATCTGCTCTTATGTCCCAATGAATCATAAAGGGGTCTCAAGCCCATATCTAGGGATGAGGAAGATGAGAGGGTCCTAATAATATCACTATTAACCCTATATGGGAAGTTTAGATATTTCTTTAAAATGTATTGTACCCAGAGATATGAGAAATTGTCTTTAAAGGTCAAGCCAAACCTGTTTTTCAACTGGGCAACTATATCGCTTAATACCGTGATCCTGCCTATCTTCCAATGGTACAGGTCAAGGTCCTCTGATAACACCTCCAGAAGTTCTAAAGGTGCCTCGAGATGCAATGCAGGGATGTGTGTCTAGGTGGAGGAGTGAACCTGAAGCCAATTAGACAGGGAGTGCTTAGTCAGTGAAAGGAGGACCCCCCAGGTTCCGTGGGTCAACCAGAGCTGCCCATAGCACCTCCCTGAGATCGTGTGAGGGTGCAAAATGTGCCTCTATTTGGGACCACCTACTTGGTGGGGGGGTTGCGATTCCACCAGTTCTTCAACCGGCTGAGTTGAGTTGCTATATAGTAATCGTTCACATTAGGGCGTCCCACCCCCCCCTCTGGCTTTGCACGTTGCAACAAATGTCTCGACAACCGAGGCTGCTTTCCTCCCCAGATGAAGGCGTTCAGAAGCTTATGAGAACGTTGAAAAAACACCTTCGGAGGTGATATCGGCACCATGCGAAATAAATATAACATTTGGGGCAGTAATAACATCTTAAACAGTGCAATACGACTCACCCAGGAGAGTTCAAATTTCTGGAGTCTGCTCATCTCATTCTCAATATCTGCTAGTAGGGGGAGGTAATTGGCTTTGTACAAATTAGTGGAGGATGATGTTACCAACGTTCCCAGGTATGAAATTTGCTCCATCTGCCAGTCCATCCTCATAATGGCCTTAAGGCGTTTCAACTGCGGTAATGGTATGGTAAGGGTAGAATTTGAGATTTATTCTCATTAAAGGTACTGTCACACTAAGCGATATCGCTAGCAATATCGCTATAACTTGTGACGTTATAGCGATATTGCTAGCGATATCGCTGTGTCTGATACTTACCTACAACCCGCTCCCCCGCTGGTTATCGCTGATCGCGCGAGAACGTTCAGGACTGTTTCCTGCGGCGCTTCCTGCTGTGACGACGAGCGACACGTGGAGCCGGGCAGGTGGATGCAGGATCGCCTCGTCTGACAGGTAAGTAGCGACCCCCGTCCCCAGCGATGTCGCTGGTGAGATCTGCCTGTGTGGCAGCTCACTAGCGACCACTTAACGATGTACCAGCGATCCTGACCGCGTCATATCGCTGGTCGGGATCGCTGGTACATCGCTAAGTGTGACAGTACCTTAATTTTGTAGTAAGATAGGAGGCCAAATTCTTCAATAATCTCTAGAGCTGCTGGCAAAGACTCCAGGGGGCGTGCTAACGTCAATATCACATCATCAGCATACAACGTGATGCAATGAGATTGTTTCCCCACCTCTATGCCCCAGATATCTAGACTTTGTCTGATTGCTTGGGCAAGTGGTTCTAAAGCTAAAATGAACACTAGGGGGGAGAGAGGACACCCCTGCCTAGTGCCATTTGTAATGGGGAATGTCTCTGACATGGTATCTGTCAAGATCACGTGTGTCTGGTCGCAGATGATACCGCAAGGCGAACCCATAACACACGTGATCCTGGATACACCGCCTCCAGTGGGGCGAATTTAAATAATAGAACGTGCAGGTGGATACACCGCCTCCACCTGGCGAATTTAGGAATTACACGTTAACATATACATTTCTGGAAACACCGCCTCCAGTACGGCGAATTTAAATAATAAGGGGGGAACCTGGGTAACTTTAACAATGGTGGGCCCTGCGGTAGGGAATGGGGACATGGAGACCTCCTAAGCTCCCCTGAGCCAGTGTCCCTGCACTCCTAACATTCCCTATACAGGCTCCGAACCTGTCGCTGCACGCGAACCTTAACCCCTTGCTCGCCCTGACCCTAAACCCTCACTAGCAAAATAAAGAATGGAATCTCCAGCGCTGGACTTCAGTTAAAAATTCATCATTTATTATATGCAAATTGCCTCTTCAGAAAGAAAGAGGACTTTTACTCTACAGCGCCACCTATTGGTAGTAGCGATCCTACAAGTCACAATCAACCCTTTAATGAGTCTTGTAGTATGACTTAGGATACAAGCCAAATCAGAATCTCAATTTGCAGACACGGTGTTTCGAGCTGTTGGCTCTCGTCAGTGCAAAGTATGAGATCTGATTTGGCAAGGTGAGAGGCTCTGTACTAGGGTCTAAGAAGTAAGGTTTCTCCTTGCGGAGAGTGACATGCCAGCTGTGGCTTGTCAAGGTAAGGAGACTTATTCGCCGTGCAATGCTCCTCTGGGAAAATAATATGCAAATTGCCTCTTCAGAAAGAAAGAGGACTTTTACTCTACAGCGCCACCTATTGGTAGTAGCGATCCTACAAGTCACAATCAACCCTTTAACGAGTCTTGTAGTATGACTTAGGATACAAGCCAAATCAGAATCTCAATTTGCAGACACGGTATTTCGAGCTGTTGCCTCTCGTCAGTGCAAAGTATGAGATCTGATTTGGCAAGGTGAGAGGCTCTGGACTAGGGTCTAAGAAGTAAGGTTTCTCCTTGCGGAGAGTGACATGCCAGCTGTGGCTTGTCAAGGTAAGGAGACTTATTCGCCGTGCAATGCTCCTCTGGGAAAATAATATGCAAATTGCCTCTTCAGAAAGAAAGAGGACTTTTACTCTACAGCGCCACCTATTGGTAGTAGCGATCCTACAAGTCACAATCAACCCTTTAACGAGTCTTGTAATATGACTTAGGATACAAGCCAAATCAGAATCTCAATTTGCAGACACGGTGTTTCGAGCTGTTGGCTCTCGTCAGTGCAAAGTATGAGATCTGATTTGGCAAGGTGAGAGGCTCTGGACTAGGGTCTAAGAAGTAAGGTTTCTCCTTGCGGAGAGTGACATGCCAGCTGTGGCTTGTCAAGGTAAGGAGACTTATTCGCCGTGCAATGCTCCTCTGGGAAAATAATATGCAAATTGCCTCTTCAGAAAGAAAGAGGACTTTTACTCTACAGCGCCACCTATTGGTAGTAGCGATCCTACAAGTCACAATCAACCCTTTAACGAGTCTTGTAGTATGACTTAGGATACAAGCCAAATCAGAATCTCAATTTGCAGACACGGTGTTTCGAGCTGTTGGCTCTCGTCAGTGCAAAGTATGAGATCTGATTTGGCAAGGTGAGAGGCTCTGGACTAGGGTCTAAGAAGTAAGGTTTCTCCTTGCGGAGAGTGACATGCCAGCTGTGGCTTGTCAAGGTAAGGAGACTTATTCGCCGTGCAATGCTCCTCTGGGAAAATAATATGCAAATTGCCTCTTCAGAAAGAAAGAGGACTTTTACTCTACAGCGCCACCTATTGGTAGTAGCGATCCTACAAGTCACAATCAACCCTTTAACGAGTCTTGTAGTATGACTTAGGATACAAGCCAAATCAGAATCTCAATTTGCAGACACGGTGTTTCGAGCTGTTGGCTCTCGTCAGTGCAAAGTATGAGATCTGATTTGGCAAGGTGAGAGGCTCTGGACTAGGGTCTAAGAAGTAAGGTTTCTCACCATGAGTAAGACCCTCTAGGTCGAAACGCGTTGGTTGGAGACCACCAGAGACCCCATTTGCCTGTATGTCCTTATTTCATACTTTTTTTTCTGTCCGATTTTAAGAACTTATAATAAATGATGAATTTTTAACTGAAGTCCAGCGCTGGAGATTCCATTCTTTATTTTGCTTCAGTCAACGCCCCTGATCAAGGTGACTCCGTGCGCAGGAGGATTATGAATTGCAACTGAGACTGGTGAGCTGACCTCCCTTCATTTTCCCTATCCTTCTATAACTAAACCCTCACTAGGGAATGGGTCGGTGCGGAGACTAATCCCACCACTGCACTAATAACACACATGAGGAAAGAGACAATACAGGGGGAACACCACTTATCTTTGCTCTGTTGCGTACGCTCCTAGCAACAGAGCCCACCACCTGTGTGCATCTTCTCCTCCACCCTGATCCATCACCATAACCGGATCCATCACCATCATGCAGCCTGGGAGCCGAGTCCATCACCACTTGCAGCAGTCCAGTACACAGAGTCCCAAGAGGAGTCCAGCCTCTGCCAAGAATCCAAGCATGCTCGAGTCCAGTTCTCAGCAACCAAGTCGAACATGCTGAGTGCAACTCTCTTCCAAGTCGCCACTCCTCTAAGCCATGCCCGCACTTCCCGCCGACACCATAAACTGCGACTCCACCAGGCCATGCCAGTCCTTCCTGCAGACACCATTAGCTGGCACTCGTTCTCTCTGGCTGACTGCGCAGGACTCCTATCCAGCTCCATCATTCCACCAGGCTCTCCAACAACTCCGCAAGAAATATCACCAGCAGTGAGTGAACACCCTGAGACCCATTTATAGAGTGTCACACCTGAACCATAATTAAGTGCAACCTAACCTAAGGTGCAATACCACTAACCACCACCGGGGACAGTCAAAACACCTTTGAACTTAACCAAAGTAAAAAAAGTTCACTTTGTGCTTTTAATACCGCCAGATCCAACACTGGATCATGACAGTCTCATTCACAAAACCCTGGCCGACGGAGAAGACTACAGATCTTTAATAGCAGTCAGCACCCGACCCCCAAACCCCATACGCTCCAGAACCGAGAATACAAACGACCATCTCACTCGGCCGAATGCCTTCTCGGCGTCTAAGGCCACTATCACCGCTGGTGTTCCCCTTCTATTTATTACATCTATCAAATCAATTACTTTCCTGGTGTTGTCAGCTGCAGTCTGCCCTTGCACAAAATTAGCCTGGTCTGGGTTAATAAGGGAAAGAATGATAGGCGCCAATCTCAGAGCAATACACTAAGCATAAATTTTGACATCAGTGTTTAACAATGAAATCGGACGGAAGTTTTGGGGCACCTCCGGTGGCTTTCTCTGTTTTGGGAGTGTGATCACAGTAGCTGTCAGCATTTCTTTTGGGAAGCTCCCTTCATTTGCTGCTAATTGTAGGGTTTTGCATAAGTGTGGGACTAAGGTCTCCTGGCAAGCTTTATAGTACAAGTTTGTAAGACCGTCCGGGCCTGGGGCCATCGCCTCTGGGAGAGAGTTAATCACTTTGGTCAATTCAGTCTCCGTCAAAGGTGCATTTAAGATTTCTAACTGGTCTGGTGCAAGAGTTGGGAGATTAATGCTTGACAAAAACAGATTTGTATCAGGGGCTGATGGGCCAAGGAGGTCTGCTCTTGGATCTAAGTTATACAAAGAAGCATAGTAATCCTTAAATTTATTGGTGAATTCCCGAGGAGTGTATATCTTAGAATCGGGAGATAAGTTCCTCAAAAAGGGGATCTTAGTTATAGAAGTTTTAATTTTCACTCTGGATGCTAGCAGTTTACCTGCTTTATTATTTTGGGAGTAGTAATGGGCTTTGGTGATCATAAGATTTTTTTCATAATTGTGTAAGAGTAATTCCCGCAGTTCCAATCGGAGATCACGTAGTTTACACATTTGGGCAGAGGATAGGGCTCTTTTATTCATGTATTCCAGTGAACTGATCGATGCTGTAAGGTCTGATAAGCGTTTTTCTCTTTGCTTTTTAAGAACATGGCTTATTTTAATAAAGTGGCCCCTGATAAATGCTTTATGGCCATTCCATACATGGAAGTAATTAGTGACCGGGTACGCATTGAGCTCAAAGTATTCTTTAACCCCTTCATGACCCAGCCTATTTTGACCTTAATGACCTGGCCATTTTTTGCAATTCTGACCAATGTCCCTTTATGAGGTAATAACTCACGAACGCTTCAACGCATCCTAGCGATTCCGAGATTGTTTTTTCGTGACATATTGGGCTTCATGATAGTGGTATATTTAGGTCGATAATTTTTGCGTTTATTTGTGAAAAAAATGGAAATTTGGCGAAAATTTTGAAAATTTTGCAATTTTCAAATTTTTATTCTGTTAAACCAGAGAGTTATGTGACACAAAATAGTTAGTAAATAACATTTCCCACATGTCTACTTTACATCAGCACAATTTTGGAAACAACATTTTTTTTCGTTAGGAAGTTATAAGGGTTAAAAGTTGACCAGCAATTTCTCATTTTTACAACAAAATTTACAAAACCATTTTTTTTTAGGGACCACCTCACATTTGAAGTCACTTTGAGGGGTCTATATGGCAGAAAATACCCAAAAGTGTCACCATTCTAAAAACTGCACCCCTCAAGCTACTCAAAACTACATTCAAGAAGATTATTAACCCTTCAGGTGCTTCACAGGAACTAAAGCAACATGGAATGAAAAAATTGACATTTTAATTTTTCCAACCAAAATTTTATTTTAGCATCAGTTTTTTCATTTTCACATGGGTAACAGGATAAAATGTATCCTAAAATTTGTTGGGCAATTTCTCCTGAGTACACTGATACCTCATATGTGGTCATAAACCACTGTTTGGGCGCACGGCAGGGCTCAGAAGGCAAGGAGCGCCATTTTACTTTTTGAATGTAAAATATGCTTGAATGTTTAGCGGTTGCCATGTCTTGTTTTAAGAGTACCTGTGTGCCTAAACATTGGAGCTCCCCCACAAGTGAGCCCATTTTGGAAACTAGACCCTCCAAGGAACTTATCTAGATGCATAGTATGCACTTTGAACCCCCAGGTGCTTCACAAATTGATCTGTAAAAAAAAAAAAAGTACTTTTTTTTTTTCACAAAAATTTTATTTGGCCTCAGTTTTTTCATTTTCACATGGGCAACAGGATAAAATGGATCCTAAAATTTGTTGGGCAATTTCTCCTGAGTACATCAATATCTCATATGTGGTCATGAACCACTGTTTGGGCGCACCGCAAGGCCCGGAAGGGAAGGAGCGCCATGTGACATTTTGATTGGAAAATTAGCTCCAATCGTTAGCGGACACCATGTCGCATTTGGAGAGCCCCTGTGTGCCTAAACATTGGAGCTCCCCCACAAGTGACCCCATTTTGGAAACTAGACCCCCGAAGGAACTTATCTAGATGTGTGGTGAGCACTTTGAACCCCCAAGTGCTTCACAGAAGTTTATAACGCAGAGCAGTGAAAATAAAAAAATAATTTTTTTTCCTCAAAAATGATTTTTTAGCCCGCTATTTTTTATTTTCCCAAGGGTAACAGGATAAATTGGACCCCAAAAGTTGTTGTCCAGTTTGTCCTGAGTACACTGGTACCCCATATGTGGGGGAAAACCACTGTTTGAGCGCACGGCATGACTCAGAAGGGAAGGAGCGTCATTTGACTTTTTGAATGGAAAATTAGCTCCAATCGTTAGCGGACACCATGTTGTGTTTGCAGAGCCCCTGTGTGCGTAAACTTTGGAGCTCCCCCACAAATAACCCCATTTTGGAAACTAGACCCCCTAAGAAACTTATCTAGATGCATAGTGAGCACTTTGAACCCCCAGGTGCTACACAGAAGTTTATAACGCAGAGTCGTTAAAATAAAAATATTTTTTTCCCTCAAAAAATAAATTTTTAGCCTGCTATTTTTTATTTTCACAAAGGTAACAGGATAAATTGGACCCCAAAAGTTGTTGTCCAGCTTGTCCTGAGTACGCTGGTACCACATATGTGGGGGGGACCACTGTTTGGGCACACGTTGGGGCTCAGAAGGGAAGTAGTGACGTTTTGAAATGCCGACTTGATGGAATGGTCTGTGGGCGTCATGTTATGTTTGCAGAGCCCCTGATGTACCTAAACAGTGGAAACCCCCCACAAATGACCCCATTTTGGAAACTATATCACCTAAGGAACTAATCTAGATGTGAGGTCAGCACTTTGAACCCCCAAGTGCTTCACAGAAGTTTATAACGCAGAGCTGTGAAAATAAAAAAATATTTTTTTTTCCTCAAAAAGTGATTTTTAGCCCACTATTTTTTATTTTCACAAGGGTAACAGGATAAATTGGACCCCAAAAGTTGTTGTCCAGTTTATCCTGAGTACGCTGGTACCCCATATATGGGGGGGGACCACTGTTTGGGCACACGTTGGGGCTCGGAAGGGAAGTAGTGACGCTTTGAAATGCCGACTTGATGGAATGGTCTGTGGGCGTCATGTTACGTTTGCAGAGCCCCTGATGTACCTAAACAGTGGAAACCCCCCACAAGTGACCCCATTTTGGAAACTAGACCCCCCAAGGAACTTATCTAGATGTGTGGTGAGCACGTTGAACCCCCAAGTGCTTCACAGAAGTTTATAACGCAGAACCGTGAAAATAAAAAATCTTTTTTTTCCACAAAAATAATTATTTTAGCCCCCATTTTTTTATTTTCCCAAGGGTAACAGGAGAAATTAGACCCCCAAAGTTGTTGTGCAATTTTTCCTGAGTACCCTGATACCCCATAAGTGGGGGTACACCACTGTTTGGGCACACGTCGGGGCTCGAAATGGAGGGAGCACCTTTTGACTTTTTGAACGCAAAATTGGCTGGAATAAATGGTGGCTCCATGTCGCGTTTGGAGAGCCCCTGATGTGCCTAAACAGTGGAAACCCCTCAATTCTATCTCCAACCCTAACGCCAACACACCCCTAACCCTAATCCCAACCCTAATCATAACCCTAACCACAACCCTAATCCCAACACAGCCCTAACGAAATCCCAACTCTAACCCTAACCGTAATCCCAACCCCAACCCTAATCCCAATTCCAACCCTAACCCTAAATTCAACCCTAACCCTAAATTCAACCCTAACCCTTAGTCCAACCCTAACCCTTAGTCCAACCCTAACCCTTAGTCCAACCCTAACCTTAGTCCAACCCTAACCCCTAGTCCAACCCTAACCCCTAGTCCAACCCTAACCCCTAGTCCAACCCTAACCCCTAGTCCAACCCTAACCCCTAGTCCAACCCTAACCCTTAGTCCAACCCTAACCCTAACCCTAGCCCTAACCCTAGCCCTGGACCTAACCAACTAATGGAAAAAAAAAAAAAATATTTTATTATTTGTCCCTACCTATGGGGGTGATAAGGGGGGCGGTGATTTACTTTTTATTTATTTTGATCACTATGAAAGTTTATCATAGTGATCAAAATAAATGAATGAATCTGCAGCGTTGCAGATTCGATTCGGCGCACTGCGCATGCGCCCGCCATCTTGCAAGATGGCGGCGCCCAGGACGCTGGACGGCAGGACACCGGGACGGATAGCGGGAGATCGGAGGCACAAAGGAGGGTGAGGGGGTGATCGGAGGGTGAGAGGGGATGATCGGAGGGCTGGGAGGGCGGAGGGAAGGCGGGGGGGCAGATCATGACGGCGGCTGCCGATCGGTGCCGTCAGAAGGTGGCGGCAGCCGATCGGTGCCGTCAGTCGGTGTGGGGGGGGGGTCGGGTCTCGGTGTCCAGCCATGTCCGATGCTATTTCAGCATCGGCCATGGCTGGATTGTAATATTTCACCAATTTTCATTGGTGAAATATTACAATCACTCTGATTGGCAGTTTCACTTTTAACAGCCAATCAGAGCGATCGTAGGCACGTGGGGGCTAAGCCACACCCCCAGGTGTTAACTCTGAAGGGTCCTTTGTGTGCGGGTCGGGTGACCTTTCAGTGACCCCGGTCACCCGACCCGCAGGGGGGCTATTTATAGCAAGACGCCTACGTAGGTGTCATAGGTCGTTTGGGCACTGCTTTTCATGACGCCTACGTAGGCGTTATAGGTCGTGAAGGGGTTAAGAGCTACTTTTGTTTGTGCCACTGTTTTTTTTTTTTTTTTTAAGAATAAAGGGGGTCATCTTCCACAGGGATTAAAGGGGGCACTCAGATTCTTCCTGACTAGACATCTTTATGGGGGCGTGATCCGACCAAGTTATTCTACCTATTTCTGATGAGTTGACAATATTAAGGAGAGACCTGCTAACCAAGAATAGGTCTATCCAGGAGTAGGAGTGATGTACCGTATATACTCGTGTATAAGCCGAGATTTTCAGCCCATTTTTTGGGGCTGAAAGTCCCCTTCTCGGCTTATACACGAGTCATATACCGGGGGTCGGCCGGGGAAGGGGGAGCGGGGGTGTCAGATCATACTCACCCTTCTCTTCAGCTCCCCTGCTTGTTACATGTTGTCGGCGCTGCTCTCTTCCTGCTTCAGCTGTCAAATGGCACCCGCTCATTAAATATGCACATATTTAATGAGCGGGTGCCACGTGACCGCTGAACCAGGAAGAGAGCAGCGCCGACAAACATGGAACAAGCAGGGGAGCTGCAGAGAGACAAGCGCCAGGACTGTGCAGCATAACAGGGGCCACTCACTGTGCAGCATAACAGGGGCCACTCACTGTGCAGCATAACAGGGGCCACTCACTGTGCAGCATAACAGGGGCCACTCACTGTGCAGCATAACAGGGGCCGCTCACTGTGCAGCATAACTGGGGCCGCTCACTGTGCAGCATAACTGGGGCCGCTCACTGTGCAGCATAACAGGGGCCGCTCACTGTGCAGCATAACAGGGGCCACTCACTGTGCAGCATAACTGGGGCCACTCACTGTGCAGCATAACTGGGGCCACTCACTGTGCAGCATAACTGGGGCCACTCACTGTGCAGCATAACAGGGGCCACTCATTGTGCAGCATAACAGGGGCCACTCACTGTGCAGCATAACAGGGGCCACTCACTGTGCAGCATAACTGGGGCCACTCACTGTGCAGCATAACAGGGGCCACTCACTGTGCAGCATAACAGGGGCCACTCACTGTGCAGCATAACTGGGGCCACTCACTGTGCAGCATAACTGGGGCCACTCACTGTGCAGCATAACAGGGGCCACTCACTGTGCAGCATAACTGGGGCCACTCACTGTGCAGCATAACTGGGGCCACTCACTGTGCAGCATAACTGGAGCCACTCACTGTGCAGCATAACTGGGGCCACTCACTGTGCAGCATAACTGGGGCCACTCACTGTGCAGCATAACTGGGGCCACTCACTATGCAGCATAGCTGGGACCACTCACTGTGCAGCATAACAGGGGCCGCTCACTGTGCAGCATAACAGGGGCCGCTCACTGTGCAGCATAACAGGGGCCGCTCACTGTGCAGCATAACTGGGGCCACTCACTGTGCAGCATAACTGGGGCCACTCACTGTGCAGCATAACAGGGGCCACTCATTGTGCAGCATAACAGGGGCCACTCACTGTGCAGCATAACTGGGGCCACTCACTGTGCAGCATAACTGGGGCCACTCACTGTGCAGCATAACTGGGGCCACTCACTGTGCAGCATAACAGGGGCCACTCATTGTGCAGCATAACAGGGGCCACTCACTGTGCAGCATAACAGGGGCCACTCACTGTGCAGCATAACTGGGGCCACTCACTGTGCAGCATAACAGGGGCCACTCACTGTGCAGCATAACAGGGGCCACTCACTGTGCAGCATAACTGGGGCCACTCACTGTGCAGCATAACTGGGGCCACTCACTGTGCAGCATAACAGGGGCCACTCACTGTGCAGCATAACTGGGGCCACTCACTGTGCAGCATAACTGGGGCCACTCACTGTGCAGCATAACTGGAGCCACTCACTGTGCAGCATAACTGGGGCCACTCACTGTGCAGCATAACTGGGGCCACTCACTGTGCAGCATAACTGGGGCCACTCACTATGCAGCATAGCTGGGACCACTCACTGTGCAGCATAACAGGGGCCGCTCACTGTGCAGCATAACAGGGGCCGCTCACTGTGCAGCATAACAGGGGCCGCTCACTGTGCAGCATAACTGGGGCCGCTCACTGTGCAGCATAACTGGGGCCGCTCACTGTGCAGCATAACTGGGGCCGCTCACTGTGCAGCATAACTGGGGCCACTCACTGTGCAGCATAACTGGGGCCACTCACTATGCAGCATAACTGGGACCACTCACTGTGCAGCATAACTGGGGCCACTCACTGTGCAGCATAACTGTGCCACTCACTGTGCAGCATAACTGGGGCCACTCACTGTGCAGCATAACTGGGGCCACTCACTGTGCAGCATAACTGGGACCACTCACTGTGCAGCATAACTGGGGCCACTCACTGTGCAGCATAACTGGGGCCACTCACTGTGCAGCATTATCAGGGGCCACTCACTGTGCAGCATAACTGGGGCCACTCACTGTGCATCATAACTGGGGCCACATACTGTGTAGACAACTGAGGCCACTCACTGTGCACCCTCGGCTTATACACGAGTCAATAAGTTTTCCCAGTTTTTTGTGCCAAAATTAGGGGGGGGGGGTCGGCTTATACTCGGGTCGGCTTATACTCGAGTATATACGGTACCTGTGAAAAGTAGGTATAGTCCTTCTCACATGCATGAAGAACCCTCCCATATGTCATATAGGTCCTCCCGAAAGGCTAAGGGGGGGGAGAACAGGCGGCCCCCTGGAGGTTGGGGTGAGTCCAGAGAATTATCAAAAACACAATTAAAATCCCCACATATGATTACATGGCCCTGTTTAACCTTATTGATTCTAGTTAATAATTTTTTGATAAATCTAGTCTGCGCTTGGTTTGGAGCATAAATGACGGCTATAGTATATAAAACATTACTTATGGTGCCCTCTTGTATGAGGTATCGAATCGACCTGCAGGGTCAAGTTCTAGATAAGTCGAGGAGAAATCAACAGACCTCTTGATAGCTAACATCACCCCTCTCTTTTTTTTTGAGAAATTAGATTGGACCACATATGGAAAGAGCCAATGAGACAGTCTGTGGGAGTCTTTCTCCAATAAGTGCGACTCCTGGGCACAAAACACCTCACATTTAGCTGCGACCGCCTCTTTCCACATATAAGATCTTTTATGAGGGCTGTTTAGGCCTCTAACATTAAGTGAGCATATTGTAACAACCATATTGTAAACATACAGATGCTAGTATGACTAATGGGTTGCCCATTACACCTGTCAGAATTCCCTGCGAAGCGGGAAAATGCTGGACCCGAATAAACCACAGGTATGCAAAAGGATAGCAAAAAACAAAAAACAAACACAATGCAAACTAATAAAATCAGAAGTAAAGTCATGAAACAGACCGAGGACTGCACTTCGGTCCACAAAACGCTGGAGTAGGAAATCCGCGGGGGGTGGGTATATCACTGTCCGCACCAACCAGTCAGGATGCCACCCTTGTTAAAAGATAGTAAAATATAATGATTATATCTTCAGCGCCTGTTTCTTTTTGGGAGGACATTCTGCCATGTCTCCTCTGCCCTTACAGGCGGCTCTCTTTGTTTCCGAGGTTGTTCCTGCACTTGTATATCCCAGGTACGAAGCAAATCTCTTCCTCTTTCATATGAAGAGACAGTATGCCACAATCCTTTGTTGTTAATGAGCAATTTCTTGGGGTACCCCCACCTGTATGCCACCTGAGAATCTCTGAGATCTGCAGTGACGGGATTCATTAAGGGCCTGTCACACTAAGCGATATCGCTAGCAATATTGCTATAACATCACTGGTTTTTGTGACGTTATAGCGATATTGCTAGCGATATCGCTATGTCTGACACTTACCTCCGACCGCTTCCCCGCTTGTTATCGCTGATCGCGCGAGAACGTCCTGGACCGTTTCTCGTCGTCAGCTTCCTGCTGTGGAGACGAGCGACGCGTTGACGCGGGCGGGAGGACGTCAGGATCGCCTCGTCTGACATGTAAGTAGCGACCCCCGACCCCTGCGATGTTGCTGGTGAGATTTGCCTGTGTGGCAGCTCACTAGCGACCACTTAGCTATGCACCAGCGATCCTGACCGGGTCGGGATCGCTGGTGCATCGCTAAGTGTGACAGTACCTTTAGTCTGCGGAAGCGCAGTGTCTCTGCTGAAGAGATCAGCATAAATTTTGATTTGGTGGAAAGGTGAAGGTAGAGATCCTTACTTTCTGGAATAAGGCAGAAGTTCCTCTTTAATATGATAGCAATTAATGCGTGCAACAATATCCCTCGGAACAGTGTCTGGCAAGTGGCTTGGGCGAGATACTCTGTGCGCTCCATCAATAATTAGTTCATATGGTGAACAGGAGGGGACCACCGCTTGGATTAAATCTTGCACATAACCCCTCAGCTCAGAGGGTGTGGTGGTTTCTGGTACACCCCTTAATTTCAGGTTGTTCCTGCAGTTACGATATTCCAAGTCCACAAGTTTATTATATATGGCTTCTATGTCTTCTGCCATGTCATTGTGAGAGTCAATAAGGTTGTTATGGGAAGATGCAAATTCTCCCATTTTGTCCTCCACATGGGACACTCTCTCCTCCACCTCCTGAATGTGAGATGTAACAGGTGTTAACATTAAAGTCCTTTAGCATTGCGGTGCTAAAAGCCATCAGCATATCTTTAATTAAAGTTCCTGAAGCAGGGAGATCGGTTGTAGGAAGTTGCTGTAATACTGCAAGAGATTTACAATTGTCCCCTCCAGAATCCCCTTTCTCTGCAAAATCTCTCTTGTTATTCTGGGAGTGCAGAGGTGGTGTGCATTGCTTCATATCCATCCACCGGCCTGCTGGAACTACATTTCCCTTGTGTCCCTCCGCAAGTGGGAAAAATCTAGATCCTGGTGATGGACCCGAACCCCAGAGATAAGGTGAGGTGGGTGTTGCCTCATCCTGCACCGCTGCGGTGGTCTTTGCTGGGCTCAGGGGCAGTGGAGAGGGGGACTCTCACGAAGAGCAGGACAGTCTGCTTACTGAGGGCCCATCTTGCCTGGTATCCCTGTTGAAGAAAATCTCCAATTTGCTTTGGCTTTTGAGATTTCTCTTACCCCTTGTCATCTTGCCAGTGATCAGTGAGGATTCGGGCAGCCGGGTGAATTGATAAATATGCAGGAAAGGCGCTGAAATTGTCGCTTTGCAGGGTCTCAGGGAAAGAGCATTCAGCTCATGCAACTGGCATCCTAGGTATCCAGGCCACGCCCCATCCGGATATTTTGATCTTTTCCAGTGGGATTCTCATGTGGAACATTTTCGGACTGTGTTCTGGATTTTGAGGGAAAATTCTCTGTATGTTAAGGGATTGAAGTGCCTCTTTGGTGCACAGAGGATTTCATTTTTGGGATTCATTTTGTCCCCTTCGACTATTGAAATGGACCCTGCCAAGCTACAGGCCATTTATGATTGGGTTCAACCCACTTCTTTGAAGGCTCTCCAGAAGTTTTTGGGTTTTGCTAATTTCTACCGTAAATGTATAAGTAATTTTTCTGGTATTGTTAAACCACTGACTGATGTGACCAAAAAGGGCGCTGATGTGGTGAATTGATCTCCAGAGGCAGTTTTGGCATTTCAGGAGCTTAAGCGGAGATTCACCTGTGCTCCGATTCTACGGCAACCTGATGCCTCACTCCCATTTCAGGTGGAGGTAGATGCTTCTGAGATTGGTGCAGGAGCCGTTTTGTCCCAAAGAGATCCGGTGACTGCTAAGATGAATCCCTGTGCCTTCTTTTCTCGAAAATTCTCCCCATCTGAACGTAATTATGACGTGGGAAATCGGGAATTGTTGGCCATGAAATGGGCATTTGAAGAGTGGAGACATTGGTTGGAGGGAGCTAGACATCAAGTTGTGTTCCTCACCGACCACAAGAATTTGATTTATCTTGAATCAGCCAAATGCTTGAATCCTAGACAGGCTAGGTGGGCCTTGTTTTTCACGCGTTTTAATTTTGTGGTCTATTTTCTTCCGGGCACTAGGAATGTTAAGGCGGACGCCCTTTCTAGGAGTTTCTTTGCGGATTCTCTTGATGTGACCAAGTCTACTACCATTCTAAATGAGGGTGTAGTTCTTTCCGCTATCTCACCCGATTTGAGACGTGCCCTGGAGGAATTTCAGGAGGACAAACCTGAACGTTGCCCTATGGGAAAATTGCATGTCCCTGACCAGTGGAGGAAAAGAGTAATGTCTGTCTGAAATTTATTGCTCCGCGTTGGCTGGTCATCCAGGTATTTTTGGTACCAGAGATTTGGTGAGTCGGTCTATTTGGTGGCCTGCCTTATCGCGTGATGTCAGGAATTTTGTGCAGTCCTGCGGGACTTGTTCTCGGTCCAAGCCCTGTTCTCGTTCTAGTGGGTTGTTGATGCCCCTGCCGGTGCCCAGGAGGCCATGGACCCATATCTCAATGGATTTTATTTCTGATCTTCCTGTCTCTCAGAGAATGACTGTTATCTGGGTGATCTGCGATAGATTTTCTAAGATGGTCCATCTTGTACCACTCCCAAAGTTGCTATCTTCTGAGTTGGTGCCCTTGTTTTTACAAAAGGTGGTTCGGTTGCACGGGATTCCTGAGAACATTGCGTCGGACAGAGGAGTCCAGGTTGTTTCCTGATTTTGGAGAGCTTTTTGTTCCAAACTGGGAATTCAGTTATCTTTCTCCTCTGCATTTCATCCTCAGACCAATGGGCAGACTGAGAGAACAAAACAGACTTTGGAATCCTATTTGAGATGCTTCTTATCTGCTGATCAGGATGATTGGGTCTCATTTTTTCCCTTGGCCAAATTTGCACTAAACAATAGGGCTAGTTCTGCCACTTTGATGTCGCCCTTTTTCTGTAACTTTGGGTTTCATCCTCAATTTTCTTCAGGGCAGGTGGAATCTTCGGCCTGCCCAAGTGTGGACTCTGTGGTAGAGAGAATGCAGCAGATTTGGGACCAAGTGGTGGATAAGTTGTCCCACTCTCAGGAAAAATCCCAACGGTTTTCCAACCGGCATAGGACCATTGGTCCCCAGTTTAAAGTGGGTGATATGGTTTGGTTGTCTTCAAAGAATATTCCTATGAAGGTTGCTGTCATGCCCTCAGCCGCAGGCATGGTCTCTGCTGCGCAGGGAGACCGGCGCCTATCTCGCAGCTCCACTGCTACTACTCACCCTGTCCGTGGCTCCAGACAATCAGCGGCTCCTTTCTCTGCTAAGAACTTGCATCCTCTTGGCAGGTCTCCTGGTTATGCGCTTAGGAGGCGCGCCCCGCTTCCTGCACATACTTAAAACAGCAGGGCACCTGTTGTCTATTAGGGCTGTCTGTGCTGTGATGCTCTGTGCATAAAAGGCATCCTCCCTCAAGAGGGAGTTGCCTGAACAATGTGTTCATTCTGAGGGATCGCTTCCTCCTACTCAGGCCACACTCTGCTTTGCTCTGCGTTCTGAATGCCATTGCAATATTCTAGTGGAAACTGAAAGAAAGAGAGCGCAATAGGGTCTTACCCGAGAAAAAAAGAATGTAAAACAATTAGTTATACTCACCCTATGCAGGAGAGTATCAGACATAAAGGAACAAGGTCAGCCTGCTGCACATCCAAATGACCACGCCGTGGCCATAAAATCTTCAGATTCAAAGAAGGAATTTTTATGGATTAAGCGTGCGCTGCCAGACCATCACTCCTTACAAGTTGTGTACTTAATACATTTATTACCCAACGCGTTTCGAAGTTAAAAACCTCTTCCTCAGGGGATGACATGTACATCTCCTGTATAGGGGTACACCTTGCCCGGTGCTCCACTACGTGGTTCTGTGTCGTGGTCCAGAGGGTTCTTCCCTCAGGCACCTTGTCCATTTGTTTGCTTTATTTAATAAACATCTTTAGTTTATTTGATGCTCTTCTCCTGTCTCTTGTGTATCGGGTATACAGCTACCACTGCACCATCAGTTGTCTAGTGTGTCCACTATACATCTTCACGCCCTGTGGGTGTAACAGTTGCATCTCCAAAATTCAAGCCAAGATTCATTGGACCTTATAAGATTTTGGAAAACCTTAATCCCGTTTCTTTCCGTTTGGCTCTTCCAGTTACGTTTAAGATTCATAACGTGTTCCATAAATCCTTGTTGAAGAGGTTTGTAGAGCCAGTAGTTCCCATGGCGGTGCCTCCTGACCCTGTATTGGTTATAGATAATTTGGCGTATGAGGTAGAGAAAATATTGGATTCTCGTTTGGCTAGATGGAGACTCCAGTACCTGGTCAAATGGAAGGGTTATGGCCAGGAGGATAATTCTTGGGTCTCTGCTTCTGACATTCATGCCGAAAGATTGGTTCGTGCTTTTACACCGGGCCCATCCTGACCGGCCTGGTGGCGTGGATGACTGTTCGGTGACCCCTCCTCACTGTTGTTAATTCTCTCTCTGGCTTCCCTCTGGTGATTACTAAAGATAGTGGAGCTGGTCAAATTGAGAGTTCTCTTTCTGGGCTCCCTCTGGTGGTTACTGGAGGCAGTGGAGCTGATCTGATTGACAGAGGCTTGCCACCTGATAATGAGGAAGACGATTGGAGATCTGGGGTTTCTAATTGGGATTTAAGACAGCTGACTCCCACTATCCCTGCTGGTGATTTTCTTCCTGTGCCTCCTGAGGTCTGATGTCTCCTGCTTTTTCCCTGCATGTTCAGCTAAGTGGTTCATTTGCTATTCCATTTGCATTTGATCTGGTTTTGTTTATCTCTGCTTTGTGCGGGTCAGCTAGCTCTGGCTGGGGCTGTGCTGAATCACCGCCCATATGTTACTGCATGTGCCAGTTTGTTTTGTCCCCTTTTATATTGGTCTCTTTTTGCTTTGCTTTCAGAATATACCAGAGTGCTGATATAGTGGGGGTGAAGTCGTGCGACTTCAGTGTTTTTGTGCATCAGACGTGTTGGACCTTTTTCAGGGTTATTTGCGTGATTGCAGACAGTGTCTTTCCTTTCCTGTCCTGTCTAGTCAGTGAGGGCCACATCCTTTGCTCAGTCTATTTTTCTGCCTGCGTTTGTATTTTCATCTTGTCTCACCGACAATATATGTTTGGGGGCTATCTATCCCTTTGGAGGTCTGCTACGTGGCAGTTTAGATTTCAGCTTTCTTGCTTTAGGCTTAGTTAGCTCTGTCTGTGCCGAGGCGTCTAGGATCATCGTAGGTACGCTCCACGGTTACTGCTGGTTGTAAGGACAGGATCAGGGGTCTGCATCCGATTAGTTACCAACCTCTCTGGTTTTCTGTGGCTTAGCCTGGCCTGCTATCCTCCACGGTGACCCATTCATAACAGGATAGACACAAAGCAGGCAGGAGTGGTATATGAAGGAACAGGAAGAGACCTGTTCACACAGCGGGTGCCGGTACTGATACAGGCATGAAGGAGTGGAATATGAAGGAACAGGTTTTGGACCTGTTCACACAAGAGATGCAGGTATGGATACAGGCAGGAAGGAGTGGAATATGAAGGAACAGGTTTTGGACCTGTTCACACAAGAGATGCAGGTATGGATACAGGCAGGAAGGAGTGGAATGTGAAGGAACAGGTTTTGGGCCTGTTCACACAAGAGATGCAGGTATGGATACAGGCAGGAGTGCGGAGTAAGCAGAGCCGCAGTAATGCGGAGTAGGCGGAGCCGCAGGAGGAGTGCAGCAAGAGGTTCTGCAGCAGCTGGTGCCACAGAGAAGGAGAGCAGAGCGGAACCGTAGGTATGTGGAGAGGAGCTGCAGGAAGAGGTTCTGCAGCAGGAGCGGAGCAAAGCTCAACCACAAGGTCTGTGGCTCTCCACAGACCTTGCTGTGCAGCTGCAAGAGGTTCTGCAGCAGCAGAAGCGGAGCACAGGCAGAACAGAGCGGAACTGCTAGAGTACAGAGCACAAGCAGACAGGGAGGACACCAGGAAAGACACAGCAGGGAAAGGAACCACATACAAGGAGACTGACAGACAGAGGTAAGATAGAGTTCAGACAAGGCAAAGGAGTGAGACAAGGTATAGGACTAAGGAGACAGATACAAAGCAAGGCTGGACCAAGACAAGACAAGTAGTAATGGCACCGGGACCAGGATATTCTGTCTCCTGGAGGGAGGACAGAGAAGTACTAGGCTAAGTACAGAAACAGGGCTAGGACACGCACAGAGACCAGGATATTCTGCCTCCTGGAGGGCAGAGAGAGAGTACCAAGCAAGGCAAGGGAAAAAACCTCCAGAGAAGGAGATAAACAGGAGAGGAACTGGCAGGCTCAGTAGCAAGATACTGAGTTTAGACATTGCTCAGGCAAGGTTCAGTGGGTGGGGCAGCCCTAAATAGTAGAGGGCTCTAGGTAATTGGTCAGGGACACATTAGCCAGGTGCACCCTAACTCCATAAGAAGCAGAGAGTTCAGGCACCACCACCCCTATACACAGTCAGGAAACATGAACACAGCAGACAGGAGATAAGAGGGACAGAGCATGGAGCTGGCAGTATACAGAAATCACAGCATGGCCTGGAGCAGTGAGCAAGTTGGTGAGTGGGGAATGGGAGGCCATGCAGTGATGCCAGCAGAGTTGCTACAACCACAGCAGCATTTTTTTATACTCTCCTTTGTTAAACAAGATTTGGTTCAGGTGATCACCTAATCAGAAGCACATTAAATAGAATGAGGTGTACTCTGAATGGAATTCAACTGACACTGGAATGGAATGGCTGTCAGACATGTAGAGAATCTGATTTTTATAAAACTGTGCAGTGGTCTCTTACTTTTTGCCAGAGCTGTATACATATAGAAAGTTGTTTTTTTTTAAATGTTTTCCTATATTTTTATTTTCTGGCCTTTAAAGGGTTAACCTGCACTCACATGCAATATTTTTAAAAGTCATTAAAAAACAAAGAAATAAAACATTTTTTTAACTACGGTACTTAAAATGTAGAAAATAAATATTTGATACACACTGCCGATTTTCCCACCTACAAAGCATGGAGGGGTCTGTAAATTTTTGGTACACTTCACCTGAGAGAGAAAAATTTAAGAAAAAAACAACACAAGGTCACATTGTATGATTTTTACATAACTAATTGAAATTTTATTGCATGAAATAAGTACTTAATCACCTACCAAGCAGAAAGAATTCTGGCTCTCACAAACCTGTTTGTTTTTCTTCATGTAGGAAGCCCTCATACTCATGCACCTATTTTATACAGGTAAAGAGTACAAAGACGCCGGTCCACACAATCAATCACACTCCAACCTCTGGGCAAGACTAAACAGCTTTCTGTTGATACAAGGGGCAAAATTTTCGACCTGCACTAGGCTGGGATGGGCTACAGGACAGTAGGCAAACAGTTTGGTGAGAAGGCAGCAACTGTTGGCACAATTATTAGAATATGGAAGAAACACAAGATGACTGTCAGTCTTCCTCTGTCTTGGGCTCCATGCAAGATCTTGCCTCATGGGGTAAGGAAGAATCTTAGAAAGGTCAAGAATCAGCCCAGAACTAGAAGGGAGGACCTGGTCAATGACCTGAAGAGAGCTGGGACCACAGTCTCAAACATTACTGTTAGTAACAAAAGGCCATCATAGATTAAAATCCTTCAGGGCATGCAAGGTCCCACTGCTCACGACAGCACAAGTCCAGGCCCGTTTGAAATTTGCCAATGACCATCTGGATGATCCAGAAATGACATGGGAGAAGGTCATGTGGTCAGAGGAGACCAAAGTAGAACTTTTTGGTATCAACTCCACTCACCGTGTTTGGAGGAAGAAGAAGGATGAGTACAACTCCAAGAACACTGTCCCAACTGTGAAGCATGGTGGGGGGAGACACCATAATTTGAGGGTGCTTTTCTGCAAAGGGGACAGGACGAATGCACCGTATTGAAGGGAGGATGGATGAGGTCAGGTATTGAAAGATTTTGGCTAACAACGGCTTTTCGTCAGTAAGAGCATTGCAGATGGGTCGTGGCTGGATCTTCCAGCATGACAATGACCTGAAACACAAAGCCAGGAAATCTAGAGAGTGGCTCCGGAAGAAGCATTTCAAGGTCCTGGAGTGGCCTAGCCAGTCTCCAGACATGAACCCAATAAAAAAATCTTTGGAGGGAGCTGAAACTCAATGTTGCCCTGCGACACCCCCGAAACCTGAAAGATCTGTAGAAGATCTGTATGGCGGAGTGGGCCAAAATCAGCAGTGTGTGCAAACTTGGTCAAGAACTACAGGAAATGTCTGACCTCTGGAATTGCAAACAAAGGTTTCTGTACCAAATATTAAGTTCTGTTTTTCAATTGTATCAAATAGTTGTTTTATGCAATTAAATGCAAATTAGTTATGTAAAAATCAAACAATGTGATTTTCTGGATTTTAATTTTTAGATTCTGTCTCACAGTTGAAGTGTACCAATGTCACGGACGTGGTTTGTGGAACCACTGTGCTACGGACCGTGGATAGCCTGGAGGGGCATGACTAAGCGAACACCTGACAGTTCACTAGAGCCTCTGATGGTGAGGTTAGACTTTGCTGCTGATGAAAGCCAGGTGCCACTCGAGGACAGAACAATGGACGTGCAGCAGCTGGCTCCAGAGGATAGACTAGAGGGAGCGGTTGGCAGGGTTTGTATTAGAATGCAGCAAACAGTTTTCATCAGAGCGCAGCAGAGTTCGCACCTGAGGGCAGCGGACCAGGCTTGTATCAGAGTGCAGCAGGCAGTGATTGCATCAGAGTGCAGCAGGCAGGGTCTGCATTAGAGTGCATCAGGCAGGATTTGAATTAGAGTGAAGTGGGGACTGGTATGCAACCTTACACAACTTAGACTACAAAACAGGAATGTTGCTCAGGCACCTCCCCAGTGGGGAGGAAGCATTATATACATAATGTCCCACAGCTATTGGCTAGGGAGGAAATA
Source organism: Dendrobates tinctorius (assembly GCF_039654945.1). NCBI lineage: Eukaryota > Metazoa > Chordata > Amphibia > Anura > Dendrobatidae > Dendrobates > Dendrobates tinctorius. The sequence continues at coordinate 57,787,483 of NW_027361683.1, read as the reverse complement.
GCAAGTGCACGTGCTGACCCTTTAAGAGGGCAGGAATGCGCTTGTGGCCTAAGGAAATTTCTAGAGGATTGGCTGGAAGCATGCAGAGCATTGGGAAGGGAAGAACTGACTGAAGCACAGGTGAGTGAAGAGACACGTCGGGGACCCTGCCTGTCAGAGCAGGACTCCGGCGTGGTGCTAACTGTACCCCCCTTTACGCCCCCTCCTCTTCAGGTCATCGAGTAATTTCTAGAGGAGAATCAGAGTGTGAATATTCTCCTTCGGCTCCCTGGATCTCTCTTCAGGACCAAATCCCTTCCAGTCAATGAGGAAGAAGGTATTGTCTCTCACCCTCTTCATGGCCAAGATGTTCACTTCAAAAACATCATCCGAGGCTGTTGGCATGGGTATGGTAGTGGGATCCTTGAAGAAGGGACTCAGCATGACGGCTTCAGTAGAGATATATGGAAGGAATTCGGAATCTGTAAAGAAGGAGGTAGCTTCAATTTATAGGAGACCTCGTTGATCCACTTCAACACCTCGAAAGACCCGATAAAAAGAGGATCCAACTTCTAAGAATGGACCTTCAGCCGGATGTACGTGGACGAAAGCCATACCTTGTCACCAGGATGGAAGCACAGAGAACCCAGAAACCTTTTGTCTGCATATCTCTTCATACGGGCGGAGGTTTCTAAAGTGGCTTTGGTGTCCTCCCACAATATCCTTGGAGAGGACATCTGCCACAGGGACATCAGAAGGAAACATCCCTGGGAGGGAAACCTCGGGTTGCCAACTGAATACAACGTAGAATGTAGATTCTCCCGAGGCTTCACCATCGTGATTGTTATACGAGAACTCAGTCTAGGGAAGCAACATCACCTAATCATTATGGTGGGCATTGACGAAGTGTTGCGGTTAATTGCCCTGGACCTGGTTGATATGTTCTACTTGTCCACTGGACTGAGCGTGATAGGCAGAAGAGAAATCCAAGGCGATATCCAGATGCTTACAGAGAGCTCGCCAGAAGCTGGAAGTGAACTGCGAACCTCGAATGGACACAATGTGACGAGGAAATCCGTGCAGGCAGAAAATATGCTTGATGAAGCTGTCAGCCAGTCCAGGAGCAGACGGAAGAGCAGACAATGGGGTAAAGTGCATCATTTTTGAGAAGCGATCCATGACTACCCAGATGACGGTGAAAACCTTGGATACTGGCAAATCCATAATGAAGTCCATAGCTATGCCATGGACCAGATGGTACGGTTAAAGGCAGGAAAGAACTGGCAGGAATTCGTCTGGGGACTTTTGAGGGCACAAATCGGACAGGCAGCCACGTAAGCATAGATCTCTCTCCTCATGGATGTCCAACAGTAGTGGCGAAAAATCAACTGTAGAGTCTTCCTTTATCCCGCGTGACCAGCCACCTTGGACGAGTGGCCCCATGACCAAACTCGCTCCTTCTCAGATCCAGCCACAAGGGTCTTCCCAGGAGGAATTTGTAGTAGCAACTGAAAGAAAAAGAGCGCAATAGGGTCTTACCAGAGAAAACAAAGATATAAATCAATGATTTATACTCACCCTCTGCAGGAGAGTAACAGGCATAAAGGAACAAGGTCAGCTTGCTGCACATCCAAATGACCACGCCGTGGCCATAAATCTTCAGATTCAAGGACGGAATTTTTATGGATTAAACGTGCGCTACCAGACCATCACTCTGATGGTCTGGTAGCACATGTTTAATCCATAAAAATTCCCTCCTTGAATCTCAGGAGGAATTTGTGACAGACTGACTGGAGCGACAGTGACCATCTTAGACGGTTCACTGATAAATTCTGGATCCTTCTCTTGATCCTCGGATAGAAAAGAGCAAGAGAGGGCATCTGCTCTGACATTCTTGTCAGCGGACCTGAAATGTAAAAGAAAGTTAAAGTGGGCAAAAAACAAAGACTACCTAGCTTGGCGTGGATTAAGTCTCTGGGCGGACTGGAGATACATCAGGTTCTTATGGTCGGTGCAGATGACTAATGGATAGACTGCGCCCTCCAGCAGATAACAGCACTCCTCCAGAGCCATCTTATTGGCAAGTAACTCTCGGTTCCCGAAAAAGTAGTTAAGCTCAGGTGCGGAGAAGGCATTAGAAAAGAAACGGCAGGACATGCGGCGACCCGAGGAGGACTTCTGGAAGGACCGTTTAAGAGAGCGGAAGGCCTCTTCAGCCTCGATCAGTTCTTCGGATCGGCTTCCTTTTTGGTCATAGTAGAGATAGGGGAGGTCAACATGGAGAAGTGAGTAATGAATTGCCGATAGTAATTAGCAAAGCCAAGAAATCGCTAAATAGCTTTGACCCCCATGGGCAGCGGCCATTTAAGAATTGAAGAAACTTTCTCAGGATCCATCCTAAGTCTGGTATCCGAGATAATGTAACCCAAGAAGGGAAGACAGGACTGTTCGAAAATGCATTTCTCTTACTTGGCTCTTAGGCGTTTCTCCCTCAAACGCTGAAGAACCTGCCAAACTGCTCGTCTGTTGGAGGCCAGATCCGAGGAAAATACCAAAATATCATCTAGATACACAACTACGCAGGAATAAAGCAGGTCCCGGAAGTTGTCATTGACGAATTCCTGAAAAACTGCCGGCGCATAATGTCTGTCCCTGGTGTTAAAAGCAGTCTTCCATTAGTCTCCTTGACGAATACGGATTAGATTGTAGTCGCCTCCTAAGTCTAATTTGGTGAAAATCCTGACACCTCTTAAATCAGTGGAACAATGCAGGAATCATTGGGATAGGACATTAATTCTTCACCGTGATCTGGTTGAGACCTCGATAGTAAATACTGGGTCGGAGTGATCCATCCTTCTTAACAAAGAAAAACCCCGCCCCAGAAGGAGAGGAGGATTTCTGAATGAACGCCCTGGCCAAACTATCCTGAATGTAGTCCGCCATAGCTTGAGTCTCAGCTGGGGATAGAGGGCAGATTCGGCCTATAGGGGGTGTAGATCTGGGAATCAAGTCGATATGGCAGTCATACGGCCTGTGGGGCGGCAAAGTCTATGCTTCCTACTAATCAAAAACACTGGCAAAGGACCAATAGGGAGACGGCAAACAGGGCAACGATGCTAGACAAGATGGGGCCTTAATCGACCATACTGGAGTCAGACACTTCTCATGACAGGAATGTCCCCAGCGGAGCACCTCTCCAATTCTCCAGTCCAACACAGGTTTGTGCTGTCATAGCCATAGTAGGCCTAAGAGAAAGGTGTGAGACGTGGGAAAGAACATAGAAGGCAAATTTCTCATTATGAAGCATCCCAATACGGACTTCAATCAGCTCAGTAGCCAGACGAACCGTCTTCCGAAGAGTTCTCCCATTGACAGATGTTATTGACAGGGGGTTCTTGAATGGATGAACTGGAATTTGGAACCGATCCACTACAGCCTGGAGGATAAAATATCTGTCTGCCCCAGAAGCCAAATACGCCGACTCAACAACCTGGGATTCACCGGTTGTCATGGCCACATTAAGGGTCAGGGGTAGGGAGATGTCCTTTCTGTCTAGGGAAGCCTCTCCTACCGCCCCTAGATACTGGAGCTTCTCTGGTCTCACCGGGCATACTTGAATGGAGTGACCCATAACTCCACAATACAGGCACTGGCCTTTAGCGTGACGATCCCTCAGTCGCTGTCTAGCAAGGGCAAGGTGGTCGAACTGCATGGGTTCTGATGAGTCCTTGATAAAAGAAGGGCAAAGGAAAAGGAGGTCCTTGGAAAAAAAATAAATAAAGAGCTGAAGCTGCTGAGGTGGTTCACCTGGGTTCATCAAACACTTTGCGAAAAGCTTCCAAAAATACTGGCAAATTGGAGATGATGGGATCCTCTCTCTCCCATAATGGGTTCAACCACGCCAGGGCCTCGCATCCAAGGTGCGACATAAGGAACAACAGGAAGTTCAAAATGTAGCCGGCACTGATTGGATGAACCCGCAGCAGAGCTTCGGATTGCCATCAAAATGTGGTGGGGCTGCCAGTCGGGAATCTGGATCTCGAACTAAGCAAACTGACTGGGAAGTCTCTGAAGAAGACAAGGCTGCTTCAACATGCTGGGACTCTGGAGGGATGTTTAAGGCCTTCAACTTAGTGGTTAAAGACTGCAACTGTACGGACACACTTCCTGTGCGTCTTTCTGTCGGCAAAGCTCCTGGCACATGGTCCAAACAGGCAGGATCCGGGGTCCAACAGGATCCATAGCATAAGCAAACTGTCACGGACGTGGTTTGTGGAATCACTGTGCCACGGACCGTGGAGAGCCTGGAGGGGCATGATTAAGCTAACTCCTGACTGTTCACTGGAGCCTCTGATGGTGAGGTTAGACTTGGCTCCTGATGAACGCCAGGTGCCACTCGAGGACAGACCAATGGACATGCAGCAGCTGGACCCAGAGGACAAACTGGAGGGAGCGGCTGGCAGGGTTTGTATTAGAAGGCAGCAGACAGTTCGCATCAGAGCGCAGCAGAGTTCACACCTGAGTGCAGCAGACCGGGTTTATATCAGAGTGCAGCAAGCAGGGTCTGCATCAGAATGCAGCAGGCAGAGTCTGCATTAGAGTGCAGCAGGCAGGATCTGCATCAGAATGCAGCAGGCAGGATCGGCATCAGAGTACAGCAGGCAGGATCTGCAGTTGAGTGCAGCGGGGACTGGTATGCAACCTTACACAACTCAGACTACAAAAACAGGAAGGTTGCTCAGGCACCTCCCCAGTGGGGAGGAAGCGATATATACATAATATCCCACAGATACTGGCTGGGGAGGAAAGAGCAAGTGCACGCGCTGACCCTTTAAGAGGGCGGGAGTGCATGCTCGCATGCCCTAAGGATATGACTAGAGGACCGGCTGGAAGCATGCAGAGCATGGGGAAGGGAAGAACTGACTGCAGCACGGGTGAGTGAAGAGACAAGCTGGGGACCCTGACTGTCAGAGCAGGACTCCAGCGTGGTGCTAACAACCTACAATAAAAATTACAGACCTCTCCAGTATTTGTAAGTGTAAAAACTTGCAAAATCGGCAATGAATCAAATACTTTTGTTCCCCTCTCTATGTCCTTGTTTATAAGACGGGGAAGGTCTCTGTCTACCCGATACACTATACATGGAAGTACCTAGAAATGGGAAAACCCATAAATTAGTAATGTGGGTTTTGATGAAAGGAAATGTGAAGTGACCATGGTTCCCTCTTTTTCAGATGTGTGGAAAAAAGGGACATAGGAAGAGAAATGCCAGTACATTTTCCAATTTGCAATATGGCATCGGCGGCATCAGAAGCTATAGGATGCATGCCAATATTGAAGAGAATGTGGATTCCCAATCTCAAGATAGCATCGGTGATTCCGATGAATGTAGGCACGCATGCACGATTGCAATGAGACAAACTGACCTTTGAGAGAGCCTGGTTACAAAAATATGTGCGTACTATAGCAGACATGCGCAGTAGAGAATATGGGACACCGAGGACAGCGCTGTAACAATCTTCTGAATACTGTGAGTGTAATTATTATTAGGTGAGTCAAAGCTCCAATCAAGATGTTCACATAATACTGGTTATGAACACTTAAGGCATAAAACACTTTATATGAATTTTACATTGTACTACTGTACTTGATATTTTTACTTATATTGTATTTTCACTATGTAATGAATTGTATAACAATATTTTACTTATGTATAACAGACATGAATTGTCTGAATAATGCTAGAGGCAATTACAGTATTTATGTTAGCTTTTATTTCTTTCATCACATTCACAGTGGCTCAGCAGATTACGGTACCTACCTGTGGTTATTGTTTGGTAGCATAGCCTTTAAATTTTGCATTTAGGGTCAAATATTTCGGGTAGCCTTTCACAAGATTCTCACAATAAGTTCTTGGGTATTCTAGTCATTCTTCCTGACTGAACTATTGGCCTCCCACAACCTGACATGTAATTTATCATGCAATTAGCACGCCATAAAACAAAACACTTGTGGGGGTTTCCTGCAGCTCACCCCCACCCTAACTTTTTTTTTCTAAAAGTAATACAAATAGAGATGGGCAAACCCAAACAGTAAAGTTCGGTGTCTCTACCGAACACGTAATGTTCAGGCATGGACACCGGACAATCACTTTACCAGGAAGTCCGTGTTACAGTTTGGGTTTGGCCCCCCCGAACACCGAGTGTTTGTCGTGCTGTCATATGTGCATGACAGCACGACAAACACTGCATCTGATCGGCGATAAGATTATTACTGCTGGTCAGACAGCAACAGTTTCCAGTGTCACAGTCCAGTTAGGGTCGGTGTGCAGTCATCACTGAGCAAGGACTCACCCACACTGCAGAGGGGCCCGGGGTCAGACACGGCCGGATAGTTCAGGCAAACAGGACCTGGAGAAGCTGAAGTAAGTGAGCAGTGAAGGACCTACGGTCATGTGACTGCAAGGGGGCAGGGCTTAGCATCCTTCTGCCAGAGATAGCCAAAATACAATACAGGAATACTCAAAGTCAGACAAACCGGGTCATACACAGATATAATAGTAAAGTACCAGGGATGAGACAGAACGGATAGTGGGGGACAGGCAGTGGTCAAAGCCAAACAGACATAGAAGGTACCAAGCAGAATCCAACAAGCAGTATCCAGAGAACAGGCCGAGTCGTACACCAAGTTATCAGGCAAACAAGAACATAGCACAAACACACTCAGGGTTTAACACACTCTGCCAAGAGCGAAAGTATAAATGACGGGGATAGGAGCTTCCTGAGGCCATAAGAAGCCTTCCCAGAACCAGGGAGAGGCCACAATAATGAGCCCCAAGTGTGCAGGTAAGCCTGCACTGGGATCATAACCTTTATCCTCAGAAGTGCCAGTTATCAGCACTGGTTCGACATTAACCCCACATGTGCGAGTCAAACTCGCACTGAGATCATGACATCCGGAGCTGTGATCGGAGGTAAAAAGTTTACCTCCAGTCACTGGCATAGGCTGATGGGACTAATGTTCTCATAAGACATCGCCTGCTGCTGCTAATAACAGAAAGAGTAGATGGAGGCTGATGGGAGTATTTTTCAGCCAGCACTCTAAATAAATAAAAGAAAAACAGCGTAGTTTCCCCTGTATTTTTGATAACCAGCCAGGCAAAACAAACAGCTTTGAGCTGCAACCCTCAGCTTTCAACTCGAGCAACGCTGGTTATGAAGAAGAGAAGGGTCCTTACGCCGTATTTTTAATTAAATAAATAATTTTTTTTAAAAAGGCATGGGGTCCCCCCTTTTGACAACCAGCCTCGCTACAGCAGACAGCTGGGGGCTGGTATTCTCAAGATGGTAAGAAGCCATGGATATTGCCCGTCCCAACCTAAAAATAGCAGCCCGCAGCTGCCCAGAAAAGACACATCTATTAGATGCGCCAATTCTGGCACTTTGCCCGGCTCTTCTCACTTGCCCTGTAGCGGTGGCAAGTGGGGTTCATATTTGTGGGGTTGATGTCACCTTTGTATTGTCTGGTGAAATTAAGCCCACGGCTTAGTAACGGAGAAGCGTCTATTAGACACCTATCCATTACTAATGCTATAGTTGTATGGTAAATAAAGACACAGCCAGAATAAAGTTCTTTATTTGAAATAAAAACAAACTGTGTTTGTTATATAAAAATAACAAACACAGTTATTCTCACCTAATGCCCATTCCATTAACCCCTTAGAGACAGAGCCATTTTTTTAAAAAAAGATCTGACGTGTCAATTTTTTGTAGTAATAACTCTGGAATGCTTCAGCATATCCCATTGATTTTGAGACTGTTATTTCGTGACACAAAATACTTTAGGAAAATGGTAAATTTAGGTTGATATGTTTTGCAATTATTTGTAAAAATAGCATAAATTTGACAAATTTCACAAGAGTTGCAATTTTCAAACTTTGAATACAGATAATCTTAACTTTAAAACAGATAATCATACCACATAAAAACAATAATAAAATACATTTACCTCATGTTTGCTTTACATCAGCACCATTTGTAAAATGTCATTTTAGTTTTAGAAGGTTTAAATATGTAGCAGTAATTTTTAATTTTCTTTCAAGGAAATTTACAAAATGTATTTTTTAGGGACCTATTCAGTTTTGAAATCCCCAAAAATGACACCATTTTAAAATCTGCACTTCTCAACATATTCAAAATTGGTTTCAGGTAGTTCAGGAATTAATGCAAAGTGGCATGACAGGAATGAAAAAGTTTATTTTTACCACCAAAATTTTGATAACCTCTGAACAGATCACTATAGCCGGCAGACTCGAAGACCATTATTTGGCCGTGAACTGCCATAGCAAACACCAGTACCACACGATCAAGGGGTGCCATAGGGGTTAAAGAGGAAGCCCCCATACTCTGTTAACCATCTAGATGCCGTAGTCACTATTGACAGCAGTAATTAAAGGGTTAAACAACCATAATCGGTGCTAACACTGATAGTGGCTAATGAAGCAAGTTGTAAGCTATAGTGTACAGCAGCTGCTGGATTGTCACCCATTGGCGGATGCTAGTCTCCTATCGCAAGTCAGTAAAAAGACATATTGGTGGTCATTAAGGGGTTAAAGCCATGGTCTCATCTAATAAAACAACATAAAAAAAACCATTCTGTCTCACACCGTAATCCATGTCTGCATGTCTGGGGATAAACAGTTTTCAACTTGGACGGTGCCAAAATGTGACCGTCTAGGCTGAGAACCACTGGGAGAATCAGCTGCTGCGAGCGCAGCATCAGTGACTAGCGGTGGCGTCATCGAGATTACCGTCGGTCACTGAGGCTGAATGGGTTGGAAGGATGGCTGGATGAGGGATGGATGGATGGATGGTTGAGGGATGGATGATTGAGCGATGGATGGCTGGACGGATGAGGGGCATGGCTCGACGGATGAGGGGCATGGCTCGACGGATGAGGGGCATGGCGCGACGGATGAGGGGCATGGCTCGACGGATGAGGGGCATGGCTCGACGGATGAGGGACATGGCTCGACGGATGAGGGACATGGCTCGACGGATGAGGGACATGGCTCGACGGATGAGGGACATGGCTCGACGGATGAGGGACATGGCTCGACGGATGAGGGACATGGCTCGACGGATGAGGGACATGGCTCGACTGATGGTCGACATTGCTCGACGGATGATGGACATGGCTCGACGGATGAGGGACATGGCTCGACGGATGAGGGACATGGCTCGACGGATGAGGGACATGGCTCGACGGATGAGGGACATGGCTCGACGGATGAGGGGCATGGCTCGACGGATGAGGGGCATGGCTCGACGGATGAGGGGCATGGCTCGACGGATGAGGGGCATGGCTGGACGGATGAGAGGCATGGCTGGATGGATGAGGGGCATGGCTGGACGGATGAGGGCATGGCTGGAGGGATGAGGGAGGGATGGACGGATGAGGGAGGGATGGATGGACAGATGAGAGTTGGATAGCAAGATGAGTGATGGATAGCAGGATGAGTGATGGATGGATGAGTGATGGATGGAGGAGAGATGGATGGAGGAGAGATGGATGGAGGAGAGATGGATGGATGAGAGATGGATGGATGAGAGATGGATGGATGGATGAGGCATGGATGGATGAGGGATAGCAGGATGAGGGATGGATAGAGGAATGGAGGTATTAGGGATGAATGGATGGAGGGATAGCTGGATGAGGGATGGATGAAGGTCTGGCTGGATGGATAGCTGGATGGATTGATGAGGGATGAATGGCTGAATGAGGGATGAATGAGGCATGGATTGATGAGGGATGGATGGAGGAATGGCTGGATGAGGGATGGATGGAGGAATGGCTGGATGAGGGATGGATGGATGTAGGGACGAATGAGGGCTGGACGGAGGGGATGGCTGGAAGGAGGAAAGATGGCTGGACTTATGGATGAGGGATGGATGGAGGACTGGCTGGATGGATTGATGAGAGATGGCTGGAGGGATGGTTGGAATCTATAGTGTCCCAAGCCGTAATCCATCTTTGTGAGCTGTGCTCTTCAGCATGAACGGTGGCATCATGCGACCGTTCATGCTGAGGAACAAGGAAAAATGAGCTGCAGCGAGCCGGCCCCTGAACTACGGTGATCACCACTAGCACAATGAGAAAAAGTTTCACGGTACAGCGGTGAGTTCACAGCGAGAAATTTCTCCCGGTTAACTCACTGCTGAGATTTTTTCCTCACTGTTCGAGAAGTGATCCCACCAATAATTTTACCATAGATCAGAAACAGTGTTTGCCGCGCTGTCTTGATCACAGGTCCTATGGCGTCCACAGTGACTCCATCTGCCTTATTATAGTGAATCTTCCACTGGGGTTTCCATAAGAAACACATATTTCAGGGATTTACACGGATGCCCTAGTGCAATTGCTCACCATTTATTGGTTTTATTAATTTTTTATGCCGTGTAAGTGATTAGTCGACTTCGGTTCGGTGTTTTTACAGCGATACCAGACTTACAGTTAGGTCCATATATATTTGGACAGAGACAACATTTTTCTAATTTTGGTTCTAGACATTACCACAATGAATTTTAAACAAAACAATTCAGATGCAGTTGAAGTTCAGACTTTTAGCTTTCATTTGAGGGTATCCACATTAAAATTGGATGAAGGGTTTAGGAGATTCAACTCCTTAACATGTGCCACCCTGTTTTTAAAGGGACCCAAAAGTAATTGGACAGATTAAATAATTGTAAATAAAATGTTCATTTTTAGTACTTGGTTGAAAACCCTTTGTTGGCAATGACTGCCTGAAGTCCTGAACTCATGGACATCAGCAGACGCAGTGTTTCCTCCTTTTTGATGCTATGCCAGACCTTCACTGTGGGCCTTTCTGTCTGAAGTTTAGTCTTTAACAAGTGAAATGCATGCTCAATTGGGTTGAGATCAGGTAACTGACTTGGCCATTCAAGAATATTCCACTTCTTTGCTTTAATAAACTCCTGGGTTGCTTTGGCTTTATGTTTTTGGTCATTGTCCATCTGTAGTATGAAACGACCAATCAGATTGGCAGCATTTGGCTGGATCTGAGCACACAGTATGGCTCTGAATACCTCAGAATTCATTTGGCTGCTTCTGTCCTGTGTCACATCATTAATAAACACTAGAGACCCAGAGCCACTGGCAGCCATGCATGCCCAAGCCATCACACTGCCTCCGCCGTGTTTTACAGATGATGTGGTATGCTTTGGATCATGACCTGTACCACGCCTTTGCCATACTTTTCTCTTTCCATCATTCTGGTAGAGGTTGATCTTGGTTTCATCTGTCCAAAGAATGTTTTTCCAGAACGGTGCTTGGTTTTTTAGATGTATTTAAGCAAAGTCCAGTCTAGCATTTTGATTCTTGATGCCTATGAGTGGCTTGCACCATGCAGTGAACCCTCTGTAATTACTTTCATGCAGTCTTCTCTTTATGATAGATTTGTATATTGATACGCCTACCTCCTGGAGAGTGTTGCTCACTTGGTTGGCTGTTGTGAAGGGGTTTCTCTTCACCATGAAGATTATTCTGTGATCATCCACCACTGTTGTCTTCCGTGAGCATCCAGGTCTTTTTGCATTGATGAGTTAACCAGTGCTTGCTTTCTTTCTCAGGATGTACCAAACTGTAGATTTTGCCACTCCAAATGTTGTAGCAATTTCTCGGATGGGTTTTTTCTGTTTTTGCAGCTTAAGGATGGCTTGTTTCACCTGCATGGAGAGCTCCTTTGACCGCATGGTTCCTTCACAGCAAAACCTTCCAAATGCAAGCACCACACCTCAAATCAACTCCAGGCCTTTTATCTGCTTAATTGAAAATGACATAATGAAGGGATTTCCCACACCTGTCCATGAAATAGCCTTGGAGTCAATTGTCCAATTACTTTTGGTTCCTTTAAAAACATGGGCTGTCACATTGTAGAAGGATCAACTTTATTCTCATTTGCACAAGGAAAGACTAGAAGCAATGGGATGAAACTGAATGGGAAGAGACACAGATTAGATATTAGAAAAAACTTTTTGACAGTTAGAGTGATCAATGAGTGGAACAGGCTGCCACGAGAAGTGGTGAGTTCTCCTTCAATGGAAGTCTTCAAACAGAGGCTGGACAGACATCTGACTGGGATGATTTAGCGAATCCTGCTTTGAGCAGGGGGTTGGACCAGATGGCCCAGGAGGTCCCTTCCAACTCTATGATTCTATGATTCTATGATGGTGGCACATGTTAAGGAGCTAAAACTCCAAAACCCTTCATCCAATTTTAATGTGGATACCCTCAAATGAAAGCTGAAAGTCTGAACTTCAACTGCATCTGAATTGTTTTGTTTAAAATTCATTGTGGTAATGTCTAGGACCAAAATTAGAAAAATGTTGTCTCTGTCCAAATATATATGGACCTAACTGTATATCGGGTTTTTATGTTTGGCTGCTGTCACACACTAAAAGACGCTTTTTAGTCAGCTACCAGTACCTCGTTGTTCCAGCCAAGTTCTGAAGCCAGGCTGCGGAATCGGAGAGCCTACTGGGCTACAGACAATTTGGCCTGGCGTAGTCTGTGGAGATGAGACAGCAGAGGTAACTCGGCCTCGATCATCAAATACCTTACTGAACACCTCCAGGAAGACCTGCAGATCTGAGATTATTGCATCTCCTTTTTCCCCAAAAGGGGTTGAACCAGGCCAGAGCCTCTCTTCCAAGACGGAACATTAGAAAGGCAACAGTCGCAAGATCGGAGGGGAACTGGTGGGCCAGCATTTCAAAGTGCAGTGAGTACTGATTGATGAAACCTCAGCATTGCTTCGGATCTCCGTCAAAACGAGGTGAAGCAGACAGACTGAGTCTAGGACTTGAAGCACGACTTGCAGACTGAATGGCCGCTGACTAGGTTACCACAGCTTGGACCGGAGTGAATGCAGAGGATGATATCAGAGCATTCACACATCTGTTAAGAGTCTGCCATTAAGTTAAGATCTTGTCTCAATGATCTTTCTGGTTCTCCACTAGAACCCCTGATGGTGTGGTTAGACTTGAACCCAGGTGGATGCCAGGGGCTACTCCAGGACAGATCCAGGAGCCGTGGCAGCTGAACTCCAAAGGGGCAGGAAGCAGGACCGCTTGGGGACTGGAACACAGGAAGACATTTGGCTGGTAGACAGAAGAGGTACAGGAACAGATAGGGTTAGCCTGGAACATGGAACGGCCTCTTGTACAGGATCACAGGTTCAGGCTCAGACTGGACTGGTGAGGGTAAAGACATTATAGGTGAGTACTAAGTGGATCAGGTACTGGACTTCAAAGATGTAGGATGGACTTGGATGCAGAAAACAGCAGGATGGACAGGAACCAGTTCAGACAGGGTAGGCAGGATCAGGTACATGCAGAGTAAAATTGATCATGTTAAGAGAAGGCAGTTGTCAGGAAAATATGAAGTATTTCATATTGCCCTATTACACATACAGGGCTCCTGCTGCCTAACCCCCATTTGGTTTGTGCAGTGTAACACTGAGCTTCACACGAACTCACAAGCAATCCTCCCATTCGCTCTGCTTCTGTGAAATTCTATCCACTCCCCTCCTACCCTCAGCAAATGGTCACTGTTACTGCATCTGGTCAGTTAAAGCATTTTTTTTCAGCAAAATCTCCTTTGTCTATTCCAGGTTGAATTTATTAGCCCACAATAATCATAGAGAAAGGAAAAATATATTTCCAGAATCAGTATAATTAAAGCTACACACAGCAGTGTTTTGCAGCTTCCAGGGTCCTCAGAAACCAGAGAAACTGTTTCTGTGCCCCAGTAGCCCATAGACATGGCATATTTGGTCAAAAGAAAGATAATTCTGTAAGAGAAAATATAATGCACCTGTCATCACTCTGTGATCCCCCATCCATAGATATGGCAAGTAGAAATTTTTAATAACTTTCCAAAAGGGGCTTACATCCTCTAACACAGCCCACCAAGTGAGGTCAGCAAGGCAGGATTATGTTTATGGGAAAACTAAGTTTATGGGAAAACTATAAAACAGGAACAACCATTTTGTAGGGTGTTCAGACCTGGGGACAACAGCGAACATCCATGCTATGGACTGAATTTTTTCTTTGGGAATTCCCCTCCCCTCATCAACACGTCATAACAGAGACTGAGATGTAGCAAGTTTCATATTTTAATCCCTTTTATTTTATAGCTGTCTGTATATACTGCATTTGTCTCCTTTTCTAATATCTTTTGTACTTTTGTAAACACTGCCTATGTTTTATGGAGTAAATTTATATATTTACTAGTTTTCCTTGCTCTATGATCGAACTGACACGTACACCGTGCCAAAGCGCGATATAAGCTTTAGTATCAAACAAGGAATCAAATGAGGAACTGGTGGCAGCATAGCATCCTGGTGATATCGGTGAACCCTGGCAGTGATGGATCGGAGGTTTCTGTGTGTATTTCCAGCCTGGAACTGGTGATATACACACCGCCCTCACTGCAGAGTGCCCGTTAGCCTCTCCAGCAATTACTTTTCCTAGGTGCAGTTCCCTGACTGACCTGAGGTTAAGGGGGGCGCCAGACAGCTGCAAGTTCCTATCTGGAACTGAAAGTGAAAACAAAGGTTTCTGGGTCATACAGCTCTGGCAAAAATTAAGAGATCACCACATCACCTTGTCATTGGCAGCCCATTCTCCAGACCTGAACCCTATTGAAAACTTCCGGATTGTAATCAAGAGGATGATGGATAGTCACAAGCCAACAGACAAAGAAGAACTGCTTAAATTTTTGCACCAGAAGCAGTGTGAAAGACTGGTGGCAAGCACGCCAAGACGCATGAAAGATGTGATTAAAAATCATGGTTTTCCACAAAATATTGATTTCTGAACTCTTCCTGAGTTAAAACATTAGTAGTGTTGCTTCTAAATGATTATGAACTTGTTTTCTTTGCACTTTTTTTCTTTAATTTTGAGCTTTTCAGAAAAAAACAAAACAAAATTTATTGCTTGGAAATTCGGAGACATGTTGTCAGAAGTTTGTAGACTAAAAGAACTATTTACATTTTACTCAAAAATATACCTATAAAGAGAAAAATCAGACAAACTGAACATTTGAAAGTGGTCTCCATTTTATATACTGTATATACAGCTCTGGGAAAAATTAACAATCCGTGACAGCAAGCAGGATTAGGTACGGACAGGATCAGATACAGAGAAAACAGGTACAGGGACCTTACAACTTGTAAGCAGGTAACACACTGAATACTGAAGTTGCTAATGCACCTCCCATTTGGAAAGGTGCCTTAACCCCTTCCTTACATTGGAAGTAGTATTCTGTCCATGTGACCTGGGACTTAAGTCCCATGGACGGAATAGTACGTCTAACGCGATCAGCGGCGCTCACCGGGTGAGCGCCGCTGAGTGCGGCCGGGTGTCTGCTGATTATCACAGCTGACACCTGGCACTATGTGCCAAGGCAGTCACGGACTGCCCCCCGGCACATTAACCCCTGGCAGACTGCGATCAAACATGTTCGCAGTGTACCGAGGGCACAGGGAAGAATCGCGCAGGGAGGGGGCCCCCTGCGTGCTTTCCTGAGCCCCTCAGAACAGCGCGATGTGCCCCGGATCCAATATGGCCGCGAGGGCCTTCGGGGTCTTGCAGGGAGGCGGCTTTCTCAGTGCCTGCTGAGAGCAGGCACTGAGAAAGCCTCCTGCAGTGCCTGTAAGAACGGTGACAATATATAGTTATGTCCCACACTGGGACAATATAATAAAGTTAAAGAAAAAAAAAATCATGTGTAAAAATATTTTTTTTAAAAATCCTAAACAAATAAACAACAAATAAACAAATTACCTCTTAGACCTTAGTCCAGAGCCTCTCACCTAGCCAAATCAGATCTCATACTTTGCACTGACGAGAGCCAATAGCTCGAAACACCGTGTCTGCAAATTGAGATTCTGATTTGGCTTGTATCCTAAGTCATATTACAAGACTCGTTAAAGGGTTGATTGTGACTTGTAGGATCGCTACTACCAATAGGTGGCGCTGTAGAGTAAAAGTCCTCTTTCTCTCTGAAGAGGCAATTTGCATATTATTTTCCCAGAGGAGCATTGCACGGCGAATAAGCCTCCTTACCTTGACAAGCCCGAGCTGGCATGTCACTCTCCGCAAGGAGAAACCTTATCTCTTAGACCTTAGTCCAGAGCCTCTCACCTAGCCAAATCAGATCTAATACTTTGCACTGACGAGAGCCAATAGCTCGAAACACCGTGTCTGCAAATTGAGATTCTGATTTGGCTTGTATCCTAAGTCATATTACAAGACTCGTTAAAGGGTTGATTGTGACTTGTAGGATCGCTACTACCAATAGGTGGCGCTGTAGAGTAAAAGTCCTCTTTCTCTCTGAAGAGGCAATTTGCATATTATTTTCCCAGAGGAGCATTGCACGGCGAATAAGCCTCCTTACCTTGACAAGCCCGAGCTGGCATGTCACTCTTCGCAAGGAGAAACCTTACCTCTTAGACCTTAAACAAATAAAAAAATCCCTAATAAATTCTTTTTTTTTGTAAATAAAAAAACAAAAAAATACACATATTTAGTATTGCGGCGTCCGTAACGACCCACCCTATAAAACGCCCACTAGTTAACCCCTTTAGTGAACCCCATAAAAAAAGGCAAAAAACAATGCATTATCATCATACCGCCAAACAAAAAGTGCAATATCACGCGATCAAAAAGACAGATATAAATAAACATGGTACCGCTGAAAACGGCATCTTGTCCCGCAAAAAACGAGCCGCAATACATCATCAGCAAAAAAATAAAAAAGTTATAGCTCGCAGAATAAAGCGATGCAAAAATAATTATTTTTATATAAAATAGTTTTTATTGTATAAAAGTGCCAAAACCAAAAAAATTATATAAATGAGGTATCGCTTTAATCGTACTGACCCAAACAATAAAACCGCTGCATCAGTTTTACCACACGTGGAACGGTATAAAGAAATTCAGGAAATGCTGTTTTTTGTTCATTCTGCATCCCAAAAATTGGAATAAAAAGCGTTAAAAAAAAGTCACGTGCCCGAAAATGGTATCAATAAAAAAGTCAACTCGTCCTGCAAAACATAAGACCTCACATGACTCTGTGGGTCAAAATATGAAAAAATTATAGCTCTCAAAATGTGGTGATGCAAAAACCATTTTTACAATAAAAAGCGTCTTTTAGCGTGTGACAGCTGCCAAACATAAAAACCCGACATATATAGTAAATCAAACCCCCCTTTAATCACCCCAGTAGTTAGGGAAAAATAATAAAATTTTAAAAAAAGTATTTATTTCCATTTTCCCATTAGGGCTAGGGTTAGGGCTGAGATTAGGGTAAGGGGTGTGTTGGGTTAGGGTTGGAGTTAGAATTGGGCACATCAGGGGCTCTCCAAACGCAACATGGCGTCTGATCTCAATTCCAGCCAATTCTACGTTGAAAAAAAGTCAAACGGTGCTCCTTCCCTTCCATGCTCTGCGTACTCAGAGCAAACTGCACAACATCTTACAATTTCTCCTGTTACCCTTGGGAAAATAAAAATTGGGGGCAAAAATATCATTTTTGTGGAAAAAATATTTTTTTTTATTTTTATGGCTCTACGTTATAAACTTCTGTGAAGCACTTGGGGGTTGAAAGTGCTCACCACATATCTAGATAAGTTTCTTAGCGGGTCTAGTTTCCAAAATGGGGTCATTTGTGGGGGGTTTCCACTGTTTAGGCACATCAGGGGCTCTCCAAATGCGATATGGCGTCAAGTCAATTCTGTGTTGAAAAAGTCAAACAGTGCTCATTCCCTTCCGAGCTCTGCCATGTGTCCAAACAGTGGTTTATCCCACATATGGGGTATCAGCATACTCAGGACAAATTGGACAGTAACTTTTGGGGTCCTGTTTCCTTTGGGAAAATAAAAATTGGGGGTGAAAAGATCATTTTTGTGGAAAAAAATGTGATTTTTTTAATTGTATGGCTGTACGTTATAAACTTCTGTGAAGCCCTTGGGGGTTCAAAGTTCTCACTACATATCTAGATAAGTTCCTTGGGGAGTCTAGTTTCCAAAATGTGGTCACTTGTGGGGGGTTTCCACTGTTTAGGCACATCAGGGGCTCTCCAAATGTGACATGGCGTCCGATCTCGTTTCCAGCCAATTTTGCGCTGAAAAAGTCAAACGGCTCCTTCCATTCGGAGTTCTGCCATGCGCCGAAACAGTGCCCCCCCACATATGGGGTATCAGCGTACTCAGGACAAATTGCACAATAACTTTTGCAGTTCAATTTCTCCTGTTACCCTTTGTAAAATAAAAAAAAATTGGACCTGAAGTAATTTTTTGTGAAAAAAAAAAGATAAATGTTCATTTTTTTAAAACATTCAAAAAATTCCTGAGAAGCACCTGAAGGGTTAATAAACTTCTTGAATGTGGTTTTGAGTACTGTCAGGGGTGCAGCTTTTAGAATGATGTCACTTTTGGGTATTTTCTATCATATAGACCCCTCAAAGTGACTTCAAATGTGATGTGGTCCCTAAAAAAAAAAAAAAAAATGGTGTTGTAAAAATGAGAAATCGCTGGTCAAATTTTGACCCTTATAACTTCCTAAGAAAAAAAAAACCATTTGGTTCCAAAATTGTGCTGATGTAAAGTAAACATATGGGAAATGTTATTTATTAAGTTTTTTGTGTGCCATATCTCTGTGATTTGAGGGCATAAAAATTCAAAGTTGGAAAATTGCGATATTTTCGCCAAATTTCCATTTTTTTCACAAATAAACGCAAGTTATATGAATGAAATTTTACCACTAACATGAAGTACAATATGTCACGAGAAAAACAATGTCAGAACACCAGGATCCATGGAAGCGTTCCAGAGTTATTACCTCATAAAGGGACAGTGGTCAAAATTGTAAAAATTGGCCCGTCATTAACATGCAAACCACCCTTGGGAGTAAAGGGGTTAAAAACAAGGTCTCATCCATAGGCTGGGGACATTATTAGAAGCGGATGAATATGTGAACAAGCCGGCATTTCTGCAGGGTGAAGAAGGGGGCTTGTGCAGGGGCCCCGATGCTGTTCTAAGGCTGGTTTCACATTAGCGCTTTTTTGCGCAGCGCATCGTGCGCATGCATCATGCGTACCTATGTTTTAACATGACGTATGCATGGTCTTGCGTTTGCAAGCGTTCGTCTGCGTTTTCGTGAGCATGTGTTTTTCAAGGTGTGTGTCTAGACGCGCCAGACGCAACCTGTTGTTTGCGTACACATGCGTTTTACGAGTAAACATGTGTAGACACTGGTTTAACACCTAGAGAACGAATGCACATAAAAAACGCAAACGAATGCAAAAACGCATGATGCATTTTTGCATGCGTTTCTACTTGCGCACGATGAGATGCGCACAAAGACGCAAATGTGAAATTAGCCTACGCATTCACCAAACACCTCCGTTGAGCCCCAGCACAACTCCACTCTGCTGAGCTAACCCAGTTGCTGTTATTAGGCGTGTAAGTGCCTGGTATGGAATGGGAGCAACCTTTTTCACCTAGACTCTTTTGGTTGCTTGTAAATCCTGGACCCAAAATCCAGTCAAATTAACCCTCTAAGTAACTTACTGATACAGATTTACACATTACTGAGGTAAACACCTCGGTGACACATATCTGAAATCCAGGACCTCACCTTCTGTTTTCTTACAATATCTATATATATATTTATATACACAAGTAACATAGTAACATAGTTATTAAGGTTGAAGGGAGACTTTAAGTCCATCTAGTTCAACCCATATCCTGTCCTAACCTGCCCTAACATGTTGATCCAGAGGAAGGCAAAAAAAACCCATGTGCAAACAGTAAGCTTCACATTGGGGAAAAAAATTCCTTCCCGACGCCACATACGGCAATCAGACTAGCTCCCTAGATCAACGCAATATTAAGGAAACTAGTGTATATACCCTCTAATATTATACTTTTCAAGAAAGGCATCCAGTCCCTTCTTAAATTTTAGTAAGGAATCACTCATTACAACATCATATGGCAGAGAGTTCCATAGTCTCACTGCTCTTACAGTAAAGAATCCGCGTCTGTGAGTTTGCTTAAACCTTCTTTCCTCCAGACGTAGAGGATGCCCCCTTGGGGCAGGTCTAAGAGTAAAAAGATCATTAGAAAGGTCTTTGTACTGTCCCCGCACATATTTATAAATTGTAATAAGATCACCCCTAAGCCTTCGATTCTCCAAACTAAATAACCCCAAGTGTAATAACCTGTCTTGGTATTGCAGACCCCCTAGTTCCCTAATAACCTTGGTCGCTCTTCTCTGCACCCGCTCCAGTTCAGCTATGTCTTTCTTATACACCGCAGACCAGAACTGTATGCAGTATTCTAAGTGTGGTCGCACTAGTGACTTATATAGAGGTAAAATGATGTTCTCCTCATGAGCATCTATGCCTCTTTTAATGCATCCCATTATTTTATTTGCCTTTGCAGCAGCTGCCTGACACTGGCCACTAAATGTGAGTTTGTCATCAACCCATACACCCAGGTCCTTTTCAGTGACAGTTTTGCCTAGTGTTTTACAATTAAGCACATAATTATACATCTTGTTCGTTCTACCCAAATGCATGACCTTACATTTATCCCCATTAAAGCTCATTTGCCATTTATCAGCCCAAGCTTCTAGTTTACATAAATCCTCCTGTAATATAAAATTGTCCTCCTCTGTATTGATTACCCTGCAGAGTTTAGTGTGATCTGCAAATATTGAAATTCTACTCTCTATGCGTCCTACAAGGTCATTAATAGAGATGAGCGACTCTGCCTTTTTTCGGGTAGAGTCGGGTTTCATGAAACCCGACTTTCGCAAAAGTCCGGTCGAACGAAATCGGCCGATTATCGTGAAAAGTCGAAGGCCGACCGAAACGCGAAACCCAATGCAAGTCAATGGGGAAGCAAAGTCGGCAGGGAGTGGAGGACAGGAACACACCTACAGTGCCCTTTTGAATGCCAAAAACATCAATTCTGATTACTGAAGCTTTTCAACTTTAACTTACTTCATAATACTAGTTATGCACTGAAAAATGGGGGTTATTAGGCTAAATTTGTGTGGGTGTAGGGCTGGCTCCAGGTTTTCATGTGCCCTGGGCCAAAGAGCTCCCCTTTAACACATACCACAACTCATGATGCTCCAATACCGCAGAGAAATAGCAGCATAGTACAATGAAAAATACTTCACTTTTTAAATCTCATGACTGATATCCATTTTTAATAGCTCCAAAAACGGACAGTATATTACTCCATACAGTATTATGGCCATCGCATAGTGCGCTATACAGAGTAATGAGGCCCATATATTTCTCCATATAGAATCATTTGTCCCATATAATGTTTGAAACAGTATATGATGAGCTCCACATAATGCTGCAGTATATGCTGGTCCCCATGGATGAAGCTCCACTGTTTTATGGGCCCAAATAATGCTCCATACATAATGGGCCCCATTTCTAATGCTCTAGTGTATAATGTGCCCTGTAAGTGCTGCTCCAGTGTCTGATGTCCACCTTTGGAATGCTCCAGTGTATGGTGGGCCCCATATATCATTCTCCAGAGTATAGTGCTCCCCAAAAATTGCTGTCCCAACATTGAAAACAATCAAATAAGTCTCATCGCTATGGAATCCCTGTACTAGTTTGGACTCCTCGTCATCCCCATCGTTTATCTCACTGCACTTGGCTGTTTAGGCAGAGGGCATACAGACGTAATGTCATTGCTCTTTCAGACTATCACTGTCAGGAAACGCGGAAGACGTCATGGCGGTGGAGCAGGGTGAGGTAAGTATTTCAACTTTGCAAGTGCTGTGATCCTGAGCAAGCAGGGGGGACCCACTCGTTGGCGACAGCAGTGGTACAGGGCCCCTCAAATAGTTCGGCGGTGTGTGGCGGTGTGTCTGACGGCGGGTGGGGGCAGAGACAATTTTGCGTACTATGAGGGGTCCTGTGCCAGTGCCGTCACCCATGAGTATGCCCCCCCCCACCAGCTCAAGGAACCTGCACTTTCATCTGCACCTTCCTCTTTGTCACCGTGTAAGGTGGTATAGTATGCGGGAAGGGGAACCTGAGTTTCCTCTGGGTCAGATTCTGCCTGTGTAGAGTGTGAGGGGAATGTAGTGGTCTGGGTCAATGTACCAGCAGAATCATCTAGCAGTGGCTGGGCATCAGTGCATTTGTGGCGTCCCCAGGAGTACAGTCGCCACAGTGGCATTACCTTCCTCCTAGGGAGTGTGATGTCCTGCTTGGGAGCAACGAAGGATCTCTCTAGCAGTTAAACCAACACGTTACACATTTCCCACTCCACGCCAGCAGGGAGACCTCTGAACATGACTAATGAGGAGCTGCTCTCTGTGGTCGGGAGGAGGTAAGTTAGGCCATTCTGTGCAGGGAAGGGGAAGTGTGTGGACGTGAGAAGGGGAGCTGGAGGATGAGCAGAGTTAAGGCTCACTCCTAGCAGGAGCGCATGGTCTGGATTCCGGTCTCCGAGTTTGTAGGGACACTGACGTTCCTGCAGCAGAATCCGAAGGAAGTAGCAGCTGTAAATGCTCTGTACCCAACTGAGGCTCGGAGGCCCCAGCATCGACGTGTGTGAGCCAGAAGGAAAAGGCTATGGCTGCCAGCCATACGAGAAAGTTCCAAAAGAGAGTCAACAGGGGGAACTTCATTGAACTCAGCACTGCGAGTACCTCAGATAAGCGCTAGAACGGAGGCCACACTACCTATCTGCAGTGAGAGAAATCCAAACTGGCTTACAGGCTGACCAACTCCTTCTCCATCTGTACTCTGGGTCCTGGACAGCACCTACCAAGTACAGGTAAAGGAACTGCACGACTGTGTCAGTCATCTTTCTCCTGCGCCTGGCGCACGGCTCAGCTACATCCTGCACTGCACACCATCTCCCAACTCTTTCATCTGCCCTGCGACTACGGCCCTACCTGTGCAGGTCTTCTACATCTTAGCTGCACCACAACATCTGTCCCACAGAAGCGACACTGCAGCGCTGGTCAATCTAATCAGAAACCAGAGGTGGCGTCACGTATCATTCACCTATAAACGTAATTCACCCCTTTGCATGGACGCCCAGGGCCACGGAACGGGCCACCACCGTGACACATCCCTGTGAGACACCGGCCCGGTACCGATTAACCCCACTGCCCTGGCTGGCCACCCACACTCCATGTCAGATTCATCATGGACTGGGGAATTCACGATTTGACTTGATAACCAAGGCATGGTATGATAGAAAGAGCTACATGGACTAATGTGAAGTGTGGCCTGCTGCCTCATTCAGTTTGGGTGGGGGTGCAGGACACAAGGAAAGGGGTTCTTCCTGACCAGGAGCCAGCACTTGACCACTCAGTGCTTGCATTTTTTGAAACTTCAGAAGAGGCGGGCATATTTGATGGAGTCTGTTTCGGCAATGTAAGCCAAAACCAGTTCCTCATGCTCCGCCTTTAAAAGCGGTTAATCTACTCCCAGAAAAGGTATCATTCCAGGCATTCCGGAGCCAGACCATGACGCAGGCTCAACACCTCCTGCCTTAGCTGCTATTGTGCTTTTGCCACTACCAGCAGATGCACCACCACCATCATCACCAGCTGGCCCCCCCTGCGCCCACGTCCGCGGCCTCTTCCACCAAACTTCAAAATTTTGCACAAAATAGACACAAAATAACATCAGATATATGGCACTGTATCAGAAATGTACAGCTCTATTCAGTCAAAGGATAATTGTCAATCTCTATATGTATTCCATCAGTCACACAGACGCTCACAGGCTCAGTATGGATTAGACAAGAATATAAAAAGTAGACAAAGTGTACAGTATCATCAGATAGCAGGTATATATAGCATAGTTTAAACATTAACAATGTACGTCTATATATCAGGAATAGTGTTGAGCCACCACGCTAGTGTTTTGGTTCGTCACACAGGAGGCAAGTTCGCCGAATGTTCGTCCTACCCCATTGAAAACAATGGCAGGCAAACACATAGAAAACAATTACAAAACACCTTAAAAGGTGTCCCAAAGCAGAGAAAATGCTCAGAAGACAAAAATTACATATGGAAAAGGGCAACTACATTTAGAAAAGAGGTGGAGGAGTAAAAGGAGGAGGTGGAGGAGACACAGATATAGGCTTGTTATTCCCTTATGAAGTCAAGAAAGGCTGGAATAAAAATGTAAAATACCAAAAAAAAAAAATTCTGAAATCGAACACGATCATATTCCGTCGGACTTCCCACCAATAAATTATGCCACCTGGCCATCGGGCGGCGTTATTCCCACGAACCTCCAAACAGCGTCCATGAAGGCAAAGTGTTTGCTTTCCGGGGGCAGTAAGATTGCAAAGCTGAACCTTAAAGGAATGTCCAAAAGGGCACCACCAGGAGTGGAGCCTGCGGCTTAATTGTACTCCACCCGGGAAACCACAACCATGCCACCTCAAGAAAAGATGCACATATTGAAAGCTTTGTCGATTGTGTGTGTGGTGTGGTATGTCCGTTTGTAGTTGTGCTAGCAATTTGTCAGCTTTATTCCGTTAACGAACGAGACTCCAGGATGCCCCTGCAGTACGCGTCAAGCTTACTAGAGGGATACGCGAGGCTCTGGCACTATCATGGTCTATCATGGTGTTACATGTCCGGGGCAGCATGCGCGCTACACTGAAAGGACCAGCTTTTGTCGCTTACAGGTGCAGATAACCAGCAGAACACCGTTAGTGATGGGGATCTGTGATTCCAATTATTCCCCGCGAACTATGATTTCCCAGTAAGTGCAGGTCAACCGCAATTCCTGAATTAGGCCTAACCGGCATTCCTGAAAAAAATGCAAAAAAATTACGTGTCCAAACCACAGTTGCTGTAGCTTGCTTTAACAGCTCGGCAGCCGTTCTCAGGCCCAGTATGGATTCGACAAGATTCTAGAAAGTTGATAAAGGGTACAGTTTCACCTGGTAACACGTATATATGTAGCATAGTTTACACATTAAAAACCTATGTCTATATATCAGGAGGCAGGCTCAGACGGTCTCAGGCCCAGTATGGATTAGACGTGATTGGACAAAGGTGAGAAAGGGTAACGTATCACCGGATTACAGGTATGTATAGCATAGTTTACACATTAAAAACCTATGTCTATACATCAGGAGGCAGGCTCAGACGGTCTCAGGCCCAGTATGGATTTGACCAGCTTGTACAAAGTTGAGAAAGGGTACATTATCACTGGATAGCAGATATATATAGCATAGTTTAAATATTTAAAATCTCATTGTTCTCAGTATGGATTAGACAACAATCTAAAAAGTAGAAAAAAGGAAATGTATTTGAAGCGTACACCAGTATACACTTTTGGTGGTATTTCTGTCTCAGTAAGACAGTCCAGACTCTTCTCCGCAATAGGAAATGAGATGCATACAATTACTGACAAATTTTAGTTATTGCAGAAATCTAGGAATTCCTATTCACGGGATAAACTTCCGTCACAATTCTCAGAGGCGATGCAGACCCTCAATTAATTAGTGTGTGGAGACAGCGAAAACCTTTCTTTGTGAAGAAAGTGTTGCTGTATCGCAGTACCGTTGATCCCATCGCCATTACTCATATCCATATAATTT
Source organism: Dendrobates tinctorius (assembly GCF_039654945.1). NCBI lineage: Eukaryota > Metazoa > Chordata > Amphibia > Anura > Dendrobatidae > Dendrobates > Dendrobates tinctorius. Next base: position 57,761,805 of record NW_027361683.1, on the reverse strand, counting down.
TGATCACAGGGAGAGTTGTAAACATGGTGCTCACTGCCTATCATGCTCTGTCACGTAACTTTGGAGTGCAAAACACAGAAGCCACAGGCCGTAGGCGATTCATTTGGATTGGCATGAGAGGGCACATTTAAAAATGTGCGCTGGAATGTCACACGTCTGTGGGTAGGAAAACTGTGAAAGCTGATGAGAAACCACCACTGCATCTCATTGTGAGTCGACGTCCTTAAGAAATGGAAGCCATTGATCATCTGAAGCTAGATCCCGGCCAACGGGACAGGGCATAGCTACGTCTTAACCATCATCTTCTATCAGTTCACCAAATTTGTACTGGCAGTCCCAGTGAAGGATTTGACAGCCCAGACTGCACAGCGGAGGAGCAGGGAGAGGTAAACATTGCAAATGCTGGGGCCCTGCCCAAGCAAGGGGGGCCCACTCGTGGGCGTCGGTACTGTTACTGGGCCCCTCTAAGTACGGCGGTGAGTCTGACGGCGGGTGTGCACCCCCACCGTCAGAGACACTTGATTGTACTATGAGGGACCCTGTGCCAGTGCCCACGCCCAAGAGTCGGCCCACCCACCTGTCCAGGGCAACGGCACTCGCACGGTTGCGTGCGCTAGGTGGTGACCCCGGCCATGGGGGGGAGGAGGCAGCCCAGTTAGGGAGGTTTACAAAATGGCATATGTTGATGTGGGACATTCACCTGCTGCTAAAGGCGAAATTGGTCAAGTCCAAGGAAGAGGCGGACCAAAGAAAGCCATTTTTCTGTCAACCTATGTGTCATCAGGGTAAGGTGTGACAAAATCATTGGAAACCCATGCATGGTTCATTTTAATGAAGGTTAGATCATCCATATTTTGGGTTGACAGACGGGTCCTTTTTTCTGTCAGGATTGATCCAGCAGCACTGAAGACTCTTTCCGATAGCACACTTGCAGCTGGGCAAGCGAGCTCCTGTAAGGCATATTGTGCCAATTCAGGCCAGGTGTCCAGTTTAGCTGTCCAATAGTCAAATGGGAATGACTTGTGAGGGAGAACATCGATATGGGAGGAAAAGTAGTTTGTAACCATAGTTGACAAGTGCTGTCTCCTGCCACTTTCAATTGTTGCTGTATTACCAGTCGTGTGAGCGGGACTTGAAAAATCAGTCCACAACATGGTCATGAAACCCCTGTCTCCAACGCCACTTCTGATGTGTGCACCACCAACACCTCTTCCAAGTTGCCCCCGGCCCCTACGGCTCGTGTGACAACCATCACCGCTGCTGTGTGCTGGGAATGCCTCAACCAACCGGTTTACCAGAGTTGCTTGTTTGTTAGCCAATATTAGGTCAAGGTTCTCCTGTGGCATGATGTTTTGGAATTTGCCTTTATAGCGTGGATCCAGGATGCTGGCCAACCAGTAGTCATCATCGTTCATCATTTTGTCAATGCGGGGGTCCCTTTTTAGGATCTGCAAGGCATAATCTGACATGTGGGCCAATGTTCCCGGCGTCAATGATGCACTGCGAGTGCTGGGTGGAGGAGCACTTTCAGGCAAATCCACATCCCTCCAGTCACGCACAAACCCAGTACCAGACCTTGCCACGCCAACATTTTCTCTTGCCCCACGAGAAGCATCCTCGTCCCCTAAATAATCATCCCCATGATCATCCTCCTCCTCCTCTTCTTCCTCCACCTCGTCCACGACAGTTCCCTGAACAGACAATGGCTGACTGTCATCAAGGCTTCCCTCCTCATCATCATCATCCTCGGTTGCAGACGCCTGCTCCTTGATGTGCGTCAAAGTTTGCAGGAGCAGACGCATAAGTGGGATGCTCATGCTTATGATGGCATCGTCTGCGCTTACCAGCCGTGTGCATTCCTCAAAACATTGAAGGACTTTACAGAGGTCTTTCAGCTTCGACCACTGCACACTTGTCAACTCCATGTCTGCCCTCAAAGTGCCTGCCCGTGTATCCTCCCACAAATGCATTACAACCTGCCTCTGTTCGCACAGCTGCTCAACCATGTGCAGGGTGGAGTTCCACCTTGTTGCAACGTCAATAATTAGGCGGTGCTTGGGAAGGTGGAGCAATCGCTGCAGCTTCTGCATACGACTGGAATGTACCCTTGACCGGCGGATGTGCGAGCACAGTCTTCGAACCTTATGGAGCAGGCCTGTTAACTCCGGATAATTAGTGAGGAAGAACTGCACCACCAGGTTCAAGGTGTGAGCCAAGCAAGGTATGTGTCTGAGTTTTGAAAGGGCTATGGCTGCCACAAAATTCCGGTCGTTATAAATAGTCTGGGTGAAATGGTGGATGAGGATGAGGAAAAAGCCAATATGCTAAATGACTTTTTTTCAACAGTATTTACACAAGAAAATCCCATGACGGATAACGTGATCAGGGATAAAAATTCTCCATTAAATGTCACCTGCTTAACCCAGCAGAAAGTACAGTGGCGTCTAAAAATCACTAAAATTGACAAATCCCCGGGCCCGGATGGGATACATCCCAGAGTACTGCAGGAATTAAGCACAGTCATAGATAGACCATTATTTTTAATCTTTAAAGATTCCATAATAACAGGGTCTGTACCACAGGACTGGCGTATAGCAAATGTGGTCCCAATATTCAAAAAGGGGACAAAAACTGAACTTGGAAATTATAGGCCAGTAAGTTTAACCTCAACTGTGGGTAAAATCCTGGAGGGTTTTCTAAGAGATACTATTCTGGAGTATCTGGAGAAGAATAACCTTATGACCCAATATCAACATGGGTTTACAAGGGACCGTTCCTGTCAGACTAATCTGATAAGCTTTTATGAAGAGGTAAGTTCCGGACTGGACCAAGGGAATGCAGTGGACGTGGTGTACATGGACTTTTCAAAAGCTTTTGATACGGTGCCACACAAAAGGTTGATACATAAAATGAGAACAATAGGGATAGTGGAAAATGTGTAGGTGGGTTAAGAGCTGGCTCAGGGATAGGAAACAAAGGGTGGTTATTAATGGAGCACACTCGGACTGGGTCACAGTTAGCAGTGGGGTACCACAGGGGTCAGTTTTGGGCCCGCTTCTTTTTAACATATTTATTAATGACCTTGTAGGGGGCATAGAGAGTAGAATATCAATATTTGCAGATGACACTAAACTCTGCAGGGTAATCAATACAGAGGAGGACAATTTTATATTACAGGAGGATTTATGTAAACTAGAAGCTTGGGCTGATAAATGGCAAATGAGCTTTAATGGGGATAAATGTAAGGTCATGCACTTGGGTAGAACGAACAAGATATATAATTATGTGCTTAATTGTAAAACACTGGGCAAAACAGTCACTGAAAAAGACCTGGGTGTATGGGTGGATGACAAGCTCACATTTAGCGGCCAGTGTCAGGCAGCTGCTGCAAAGGCAAATAAAATAATGGGATGCATTAAAAGAGGCATAGATGCTCATGAGGAGAACATAATTTTACCTCTATATAAGTCACTAGTGCGACCACACTTAGAATACTGTGTACAGTTCTGGTCTCCGGTGTATAAGAAAGACATAGCTGAACTGGAGCGGGTGCAGAGAAGAGCGACCAAGGTTATTAGGGAACTAGGGGGTCTGCAATACCAAGACAGGTTATTACACTTGGGGTTATGTAGTTTGGAGAATCAAAGGCTTAGGGGTGATCTTATTACAATGTATAAATATATGCGGGGACAATACCAAGACTTTTCTAATGATCTTTTTACTCTTAGACCTGTGACGGGGACAAGGGGGCATCCTCTACGTCTGGAGGAAAGAAGGTTTAAGCATACTCACAGACGCGGATTCTTTACTGTAAGAGCAGTGAGACTATGGAACTCTCTGCCATATGATGTTGTAATGAGTGATTCCCTACCAAAATTTAAGAAGGGACTGGATGCCTTTCTTGGAAAGTATAATATTACAGGGTATATACACTAGTTTCATTAATATTGTGTTGATCCAGGGAGCTAGTCTGATTGCCGTATGTGGAGTCGGGAAGGAATTTTTTCCCCCAGTGTGAAGCTTACTGTTGCCACATGGGTTTTTTTTGCCTTTCTCTGGATCAACATGTTAGGGCAAGTTAGGATAGGATATGGGTTGAACTAGATGGACTTAAAGTCTCCCTTCAACCTTAATAACTATGTTACTATGTATGTTACTATCTACCTTGCCTGCCTCAAGATGTAGACTGCCCAGCCATGACTCAGTTTGTCGCTGAAAGTAGTCGGCCAGTACCTCCGCGGTGTGCCTGTCACCCAAACACATCATCTGCAACACAGTCTGCTGACGCTTTCCACTAGCTGATCGATAGTGGGACACATCGTGTGCACCACTGTCAGCTGCGGATGCAGTGCTCATGCGACTGCGCTCTGTGGACGAGCTTTCGCTTCTGGAGGAGGAGGAGGGTCGAACGCCTACAGCCAACTGTTTCCTATACCGTGGGCTAGGCAGCACTGTGCCATCACAGCTGTCCCCTGTGGACCCTGCATCCACCACATTAACCTAATGTGCAGTGATGGACACGTAACGGCCCTGGCCATGCCTACTGGACCATGCATCAGTTGTGAGGTGCACCTTTCCACTCACTGATTGCTTGAGTGCATGGACAATGCGGTCTTTCACTTGAAGGTGGAGGGCTGGGATGACTTTGCGAGAAAAGAAGTGGCGACTGGGTAGATCATAGCGTGGTACTGCGTAGGCCATGAGTTCGCGGAAAGCTGCGCTTTCAACCAACCGATAGGGCAACATCTCTAACGAGATTAGTTTGGCAATGTGGGCGTTCAAACCCAGTGTACGCGGATGAGTACTTTCTTGTCCTACTCATAGTCTCTGGTAGGGTGAGCTGGACTTGAGAGCTGCATATGGTGGAACTAGCGGTGGACATGGCGGACTGAGACAGGGTTGATGATGGTGATGGAGTTGGTGTTCTTTCTGATGGCCTAGATTCAGTCTTTCGTTGCAATAACAGTGTGATTCCCTGACTGATTTGCCCTTGCGACGACAACTCAACATTTGCTGCTGGTGGTGTGCTAACCGGTGGACTTACAGTGGGGGAAACAATGTAGCGTTGCTGATTACCTTCTTTGGGAGCAGTAGCACATGTGGTACATGAGTTTTGGTAGTCCGCCCACGCTTGCAAGTGCATGGTGGTTAAATGTCTTAGCATGCAACTGGTATTCAAATTTCTCAGATTTTTCCCTCGGCTAAAGGTCTATGCGCACTTCTTACAGATAACCTTTGCCTGTTCATTAGGATTTTGTTCAAAAAAGTGCCACACTGAACTCTTCCTACTATGGAAGACATTTTGAGGCCTTGCACGCTGTGCTATTTAGACCATCTGGCCAAGCTGTCCTGGAACTCTTTTGGTTTTTGTAACCCGCTTTTGGACTGCTCCAGGCCTGCCAGGTAACAGCTGTTGCAATGTCGATGCCCGCTGTGGATGCTCCTCTTCCTCTTCTGAGCTATTGGCAGCGGCACCCTCTACCCCCATTGGATGCCAATCTGGGTCAACAACTGGGTCATCCATCACCTCCTCTTCAATGTCATGTGCACCTTCCTCTGTGTCACCGTGTATGGTGGTATAGTATGTGGGAAGGGGCACCGGAGTTTCACCTGGGTCAGATTCTGGCTCAGTACACTGCGAGGACAATGTAGTGCTCTGAGTGAATGTACCAGCAGAATCATCTATCAGTGGCTGTGCATCAGTACACTCCATGTCAGTTTCATCTTTGCCTGGGTAATTCACGATTTGACTTGATAACCCAGGCATGGTATGTGAAAACAGCTCCATGGAGTAATCTGTAGTGTGGCCTGCCGCATCCTTCAATTTTAGTTGGGGTGAAGGACACAAGGAAAGGTGTGGTTCATGAACATGAGCCTCCAATGATGACTCAGTGCTTTTATTTTTTAAAACTTCAGAAGAGGAGGCGATAGAGCTGGAGGCTGAGTCAGCAATGTAAGCCAAAACTTGTTCTTGAAGCTCCGGCTTTAAAAGCGGTTTACCTACTCCCAGAAAAGGGAGATTTCGAGGCCTTGTGGAGCCAGACGATGACGCAGGCTCAACACCTCCTGCATTAGGTGCTATTTTGCTTTTGCCACTACCAGCAGATCCACCACCAACACCATCATTACCAGCTGCCAACCTCCACCCACTTCCACGGACTCTTCCACCACACTTCCTCATTTTTGGGGAAAATGTACCCAAAAAACCACCAACTATATGGTACTGTAAAACAAGGTACAAGGTGTATATAGTAGTGGGGAGAATTGGAATCTCTGTAGACTTCAGGACACAGTTGGATTCTGTCAGGCCCTGTTTATTTTACACCGCAATGTGACAGGCAGATTCTGGATAGTGTAATAAAGGTGGATAGAGGACTGTGGAGAATTGGAATCTCTGTAGACTTCAGGACACAGTTGGATTCTGTCAGGCCCTGTTTATTTTACACCGCAATGTGACAGGCAGATTCTGGATGTTGTAAGAAAGGTGGATAGAGGACTGTGGAGAATTGGAATCTCTCTACACTTCAGGACACAGTTGGATTCTGTCAGGCCCTGTGTCTATAACACTGCAATGTGACCGGCAGAAATTGCCTAGTGTATGACAAACTACAAGGTGTATATAGAATTGGGCAGAATTGGAATCTACCTAGAGCAGGGGTCCCCAACCGCAGGTCCGCGGCCCAGCACCGGGCCGCTGCAGTGCCCTTGTCGGTCCGCGGACACAAGGGGAGCTAGGGGCAGTCAGTGGAGTAGCGGGGGCCAGGGAGCGATCCAAGCAGCTCTGCTGCCTGCAAGAGGGAATAACAGGAGCGGAGCTGCAAGGACCCGTCCAGCTTCCTGCCCGCCGCCCGCGCTTCCTGTCTCTGACTGACAGAGAGGAGCGCGCCGCTGCTGTGTCAGAGCGAGGAAGCGCGGGCGATGCTGCGGACAGGTGAGAGGAGAGAGGTGGTGTCTGTGTGTATGTATAATGTGTGTGTGTGTATGTGTCTGTCTGTGTGTGTACGTGTGTGTGTGTGTGTGTGTGTGTGTGTGTGTGTGTGTTTGTCAGTGTTTGTGTAGGTGGAGCCTGGCCCTGGAGGAGATGGGGACATGAGGAGACCGTGATGGGGAGAGAAGGCCATGAGGGGGTAATGGGAGAAGGCCGTGATGGAGAGACAGCAGTGATGGGGTGAAGGCAATGATGGGGAGACAGCAGTGATGGGGTGAAGGCAATGATGGAGAGACAGCAGTGATGGGGTGAAGGCAATGATGGGGAGACAGCAGTGATGGGGTGAAGGCAATGATGGAGAGACAGCAGTGATGGGGTGAAGGCAATGATGGAGAGACAGCAGTGATGGGGTGAAGGCAATGATGGGGAGACAGCAGTGATGGGGTGAAGGCAATGATGGGGAGACAGCAGTGATGGGGTGAAGGCAATGATGGGGAGACAGCAGTGATGGGGTGAAGGCAATGATGGGGAGACAGCAGTGATGGGGTGAAGGCAATGATGGGGAGACAGCAGTGATGGGGTGAAGGCAATGATGGGGAGACAGCAGTGATGGGGTGAAGGCAATGATGGGGAGACAGCAGTGATGGGGTGAAGGCAATGATGGGAAGAAGGGAGTGATGGGGTGAAGGCAATGATGGGGAGACAGCAGTGATGGGGTGAAGGCAATGATGGGGAGACAGCAGTGATGGGGTGAAGGCAATGATGGGGAGACAGCAGTGATGGGGTGAAGGCAATGATGGGGAGACAGCAGTGATGGGGTGAAGGCAATGATGGGGAGAAGGGAGTGATGGGGTGAAGGCAATGATGGGGAGAAGGGGGTGATGGAGCACTCATTCAAAACCTATGGTGAGTTGAGTCACATTATAAATGTTATTTAATTATAAGTATGCACTGCTACACTACAACCGCGTCAATAGCCCCGCCCCCTTATGACCAAAGCCCCACCCCTGCCACACCTCCATCCCCGCCCTGCCGGGCCATGGAAGAATGGTCTTGCTGGAAACCGGTCCCTGGTGCAAAAAAGGTTGGGGACCACTGCCCTAGAGTGTAGGTCTGTAAGAACGGACAAACTCCTCGGCTTTTCCTTACAGCGTCACACACTTAGCTTCAATTTGGCCGTGATAACAGCCGTTACACGGTACTGAGAGAGGAGCGTGCACGTACACCGTTGTACGGTGTATGTAAAATTGTCAAGCTCTGTGTTTTTGTATACGGACTGACACACGCTGTCTCTCTCTAGTTTTGAATGTAACCAAACAGCAAATATACTAAACTGTTTGAAAAAAACGGACAAAACTATAAGGTGTAGTGTTATGAATGAGTCACTGAAGGAGGAAAAAACAAAAATACAAGCTAAGTCCATAAAACCGGAGAGGTTGGTAGCTATCGGATTGCAGACCCCTGATCCTATCCACAACAACTAACAGTAGCCGTGGGGGGTTTCTACGATGCCCTAGACCCCTCGATCACAGCCGGAGAAATACATAGGCCTAAAGAAAGAAAGGGGAAATCTAAACTGCCCCAGAGCAGACCCCAAAGCAATAGGCATCCCCCAACAAATAATGACGGTGAAGCAAGATGAAAACACTAACACAGAGAGAAAGATAGGTTGAGCAAACGATGGGGCCCAAGCTAACTAAAAAGGACAGGATAGAAAAGCTGCTGTCTGCAATCCGTAAAAAACCCTACCAAAAAATGTCCCAACCGTCTGATAGGAAAAACAGGCCCTGAAGTCGCTAGGACTTCAAAAAGACTATATCAGCACTCAGGTAAATTCTGAAGACAGGGCAAAGAGACAAACTGATCAGAGACAAAAATGGAACTCAGCACACCCCCGACCGGGGATGGCTGAACTCCAAAAAACAAGGTAAACAAAACAAATCTAATAAGTTCAATAGCAGAGCAAAACTTATCTTTGGGAAGCAGGAATCAGACTGGTCTCCAAGAATCCAGCAGAGAAATCACCAGCGACTCAGAAGGGCATCGGCTGCCTTATATCCAGTCAGAAGTTCCTGTTACCCAGTCATCATCTACAAGATCAGGTGTTTGGTAATCAGCCTCACTACCTTCCTTCACCAGAAGAGGGAGTTCATCAGACATCGACGGTGAAGGGGAAAATGAACTCACAACAGTGTAGGTCTGTAAGAACGGACAAACTCCTCGACTTTTCCTTACAGAGTCACACACTTAGATAGCTTCAATTTGGCCGTGATAACAGCCGTTACACGGTACTGTGTGAGGAGCGTACACCGCTGTACGGTGTGTGAAAAAATGAACGCTTACTACCTCACAAGGACAAAACAATACAATTTGGATTGTTTTTAAAAAAGCAGTTTGAACACCAGTGTGCACACAGCAATGCAGCTAGCCTTAAAAGGCAGGCTAATCACCACCAGCGCTGCTGCACAAAAGCAAAAATCTTCACCTTTCACTGCACAGTAACTACAGTGAAAAGTGCTAGCAGCAGAAAGTTTTTTTTTTTCTTTTTGCCTTCCCAACGCTCTCCCTACAGAATCAGCAGCTGCAGCAGCTCTCCTTATTCTGAGATCAGCATGAGTAACATGGCGGTCGGCGTCCCCGCCCTTTTATAATCCCTGTGACGCCACACAAAGCAAGCCAATCACTTGCATGCCCTTCTCCAAGATGGTGGTGACCGCTGCCTATGTCATCACGTTGCCCACAGTGTCCGTTCTTCCTGATTGGCTTAAAAAGGGCGCTAAAGCATCTTTTGAAACGCGACTTTGGCGCTAAAGTCGCCGACCTCGTGGCCGACCTCACGCTAAGGTCGGGTTTCGTTTCATGAAACCCGACTTTGGTGAAAGTCGGCGACTTTTGAATTTTTTAGACCCGTTTCGCTCAACTCTACATGTAACCCCTCTACTACACATCTTATTAAAGGATACATGAAAACTTATTAACTTGTGATCACTATTACCCAAGTGACCCCCAACCCTTACATTTGATATGCGGTCTGGCCTGTTGGTTAATATTAGGTGTAGCAGTGTCCCCCCCTTTTGTTGGGTCCTGGACCAGTTGTGAAATGTAATTGTCTCTCATAGTTGTCAAAAACCTATTACCTTTGCTGGAACTGCAGGTTTCGGTTCCCCAATGTATTTCAGGGTAGTTGAAGTCCAACATTATAATGACTTCTCCTTGAGTCGCTGCTTCATCTATTTGCTTTATGAGGATATTCTCTGTGGCTTCAATTATTTTTGGAGACTTATAACAAACCCCTATCAGTAATTTATTATTTTTCCCCCCTCCCCTTATCTCTACCCACAGGGACTCAACATTTTCATTAGATTCATATATATTATCACGAAGGATGGGTTTTAAGGATGATTTTACATATAAACACACGCCTCCCCCTCGTTTATTTGTACGGTCATTTCTGAACAGACTATAGCCCTGTAAATTAACCGCCCAGTCATGACTCTCGTCCAGCCATGTCTCAGATATCCCCACCATGTCATAATTATGTTCCAACAACATTAACTCCAATTCCTCCATTTTGTTGGCATTAGTATACATGCACTTTATGTATCTCTCTGTACCTCTATTCTTTCTTAAATTATTAACTGTTCTATCCCCATCCCCCATGCCACCCCACTCCCAATGTCATTATTTGTGCCCAGGTCTCTATCTGCACTGTCTTCCCCTCCTATAAAAGGAATACCCTCCCCCCCGTCCCTAGTTTAAACACTCCTCCAACCTTCTAGCCATTTTCTCCCCCAGCACAGCTGCACCCTCCCCATTGAGGTGCAGCCCGTCCCTAGCGTAGAACCTGAGAAGTCGGCCCAGTTCTGCAGGAACCCCAACCACTCCTTCCTACACCAATTCCTGAGCCACTTATTAACCTCCCTAATCTCCCGTTGCCTCTCTGGCGTGGCACGTGGTACAGGAAGTATTTCCGAAAATACCACCTTGAAGGTCCTTGCTTTAAACTTACAGCCTAATTCCCTGAAATCATCTTTAAGGACCTTCCACCTACCTCTAACTTTGTCATTTGTGCCAATGTGCACCATGACCGCTGGATCCTCACCAGCCCCTCCCAGTAATCTGTCAACCCGATCAGCGATGTGTTGGTCTCAAGCGCCAGGTAGGCAGCACACCGTTCGACGATCCCTGTCTTTGTGACAGATTGACCTATGAGTTCCCCTAATAATTGACAAGTGACAAGTTCTTTTATATTACACATTTTTCCCTGGGTTTGCTTTGGTCAGGCTTTCAGCCACAAGACAAGCTTTATGCATTTAAAATAAAAAAACAACAAAACTATAAAATATTAAGCTTTAACCCCTACACGACATTGGTGATCACTGAGAACTTCATCTTGTACTACAAAAAAAAGAAAAAAAAAAAAAAAAGCCACCATACAGCTCTGGCAGAGAAATAAAAAAGCAATAGAACATAACGACGATGCAAAAACAATTTTTTTTTCTACAAAATATTTTTTCTTGCGTAAAAGCAACAAAACACAAAAAAAAATAATGATATACCGTAAATGTGGTATCATTGCAATCATACTAACCTGAAGAATAATTCTGTCTTATCAATTGTACCACACATTCAATGACATAAAGAAAAAAAAAGCAAAACACAATTTCTGAATTCCTTGTTTTAGTTCATTTGGCCTCCCAAAAATTGGAATAGAAAGTGATAAAAAATGTTATGTGCCTGAAAATGGCATGTACTTTGCACTGCCCGCAGTAAAGGAGAGCAAAGTGCACTTGCTTGGGCCGGTGATGCTACTGCGCAGGTGGGAATTTGTTGCGGTATGTGGATGACACAGGACGTGTCATCTAAATCAATCAGAGAATAGCACAATACAGATATTAAAAGGAAAGAGCTATCATGCTGGGTGAGGGAGAAGCAAGGTGCACAAAGGGGAGTGGGAGGGGGAACCCCAAACACTAGGGAAGGGGGAAGTGGAGAACTCTAGGCAGATCTAACAACAACCTGTCTGCCCTAAACGTCCCTAATTAAGTTCCTCACCAATCGCCGAGCAGTAACCTAATCCCTGCCTGACCCTAACTATAACATAGTAACATAGTAACATAGTTATTAAGGTTGAAGGGAGACTTTAAGTCCATCTAGTTCAACCCATATCCTATCCTAACTTGCCCTAACATGTTGATCCAGAGGAAGGCAAAAATAACCCATGTGGCAACAGTAAGCTTCACATTGGGGAAAAAAATTCCTTCCGACTCCACATACGGCAATCAGACTAGCTCCCTGGATCAACGCAATATTAAGGAGACTAGTGTATATACCCTGTAATATTATACTTTTCAAGAAAGGCATCCAGTCCCTTCTTAAATTTTAGTAGTGAATCACTCATTACAACATCTTATGGCAGAGAGTTCCATAGTCTCACTGCTCTTACAGTAAAGAATCCGCGTCTGTGAGTATGCTTAAACCTTCTTTCCTCCAGACGTAGCGGATGCCCCCTTGTCCCCGTCACAGGTCTAAGAGTAAAAAGATCATTAGAAAGGTCTTTGTATTGTCCCCACATATATTTATACATTGTAATAAGATCACCCCTAAGCCTTCGATTCTCCAAACTAAATAACCCCAAGTGTAATAACCTGTCTTGGTATTGCAGACCCCCTAGTTCCCTAATAACCTTGGTCGCTCTTCTCTGCACCCGCTCCAGTTCAGCTATGTCTTTCTTATACACCGGAGACCAGAACTGTACACAGTATTCTAAGTGTGGTCGCACTAGTGACTTATATAGAGGTAAAATTATGTTCTCCTCATGAGCATCTATGCCTCTTTTAATGCATCCCATTATTTTATTTGCCTTTGCAGCAGCTGCTTGACTCTGGCCACTAAATGTGAGTTTGTCGTCCACCCATACACCCAGGTCTTTTTCAGTGACTGTTTTGCCCAGTGTTTTACAATTAAGCACATAATTATACAACTTGTTCGTTCTACCCAAGTGCATGACCTTACATTTATCCCCATTAAAGCTCATTTGCCATTTATCAGCCCAAGCTTCTAGTTTACATAAATCCTCCTGTAATATAAAATTGTCCTCCTCTGTATTAATTACCCTGCAGAGTTTAGTGTCATCTGCAAATATTGAAATTCTACTCTCTATGCCCCCTACAAGGTCATTAATAAATATGTTAAAAAGAAGCGGGCCCAAAACTGACCCCTGTGGTACCCCACTGCTAACCGTGACCCAGTCCGAGTGTGCTCCATTAATAACCACCCTTTGTTTCCTATCCCTGAGCCAGCTCTTAACCCACCTACACATATTTTCCCCTATCCCCATTGTTCTCATTTTATGTATCAACCTTTTGTGTGGCACCTTATCAAAAGCTTTTGAAAAGTCCATGTACACCACGTCCACTGCATTCCCTTGGTCCAGTCCGGAACTTACCTCTTCATAAAAGCTTATCAGATTAGTCTGACAGGAACGGTCTCTTGTAAACCCATGTTGATATTGGGTCATAAGGTTATTCTTCTCCAGATACTCCAGTATAGTATCTCTTAGAAAACCCTCCAGGATTTTACCCACAGTTGAGGTTAAACTTACTGGCCTATAATTTCCAAGTTCAGTTTTTGTCCCCTTTTTGAATATTGGCACCACATTTGCTATACGCCAGTCCTGTGGTACAGACCCTGTTATTATGGAATCTTTAAAGATTAAAAATAGTGGTCTATCTATGACTGTGCTTAATTCCTGCAGTACTCGGGGGTGTATCCCATCCGGGCCCGGGGATTTGTCAATTTTAGTGATTTGTAGACGCCGCCGTACTTCCTGCTGGGTTAAGTAGGTGACATTTAATGGAGAATTTTTATCCCTGATCATGCTATCCGTCATGGGATTTTCTTGTGTAAATACTGTTGAAAAAAAGTTATTTAGCATATTGGCTTTTTCCTCATCCACCATTTCACCCAGACTATTTTTAAGGGGACCAACACTATCATTTTTTAGCTTCCTACTATTTATGTAGTTAAAGAATATTTTGGGATTATTTTTACTTTCTCTGGCAATGAGTCTCTCTGTCTCAATCTTTGCTGTCTTGATTTGCTTTTTACAGAATTTATTTAATCTTCTGTATTTATTTAATGCCTCATCACTACCTACTTGCTTTAATTCTCTAAATGCTTTATTTTTATCTCTTATTGCACCCCTTACAGCTCTATTTAGCCATAGTGGTTTCCTCCTATTTCTCGCATGTTTATTCCCATACGGTATATATTGTGCACAGGTCCTATTCAGGATGCTAATAAATGTCTCCCATTTTCTTTGTGTATTTTTATGTCTCAGGATATCGTCCCAGTTAATTGCACCAAGATCATCTCTCATCCGTTGGAAATTTGCCTTCCTGAAGTTTAGTGTCCTTGTAACCCCTCTACTACACATCTTATTAAAGGATACATGAAAACTTATTAATTTGTGATCACTATTACCCAAGTGACCCTCAACCCTTACATTTGATATGCGGTCTGGCCTGTTGGTTAATATTAGGTCTAGCAGTGCCCCCCCTCTTGTTGGGTCCTGAACCAGTTGTGAAAGGCAATTGTCTCTCATCGTTGTCAGAAACCTATTACCCTTGCTGGAACTGCAGGTTTCGGTTCCCCAATGTATTTCAGGGTAGTTGAAGTCCCCCATAATAATGACTTCTCCTTGAGTCGCTGCTTCATCTATTTGCTTTATGAGGATATTCTCTGTAGCTTCCATTATTTTTGGAGATTTATAACAAGCCCCTATCAGTAATTTATTATTTTTCCCCCCTCCCCTTATCTCTACCCACAGGGACTCTACATTTTCATTAGATTCATATATATTATCACGAAGGATGGGTTTTAAGGATGATTTTACATATAAACACACGCCTCCCCCTCGCTTATTTGTTCGGTCATTTCTGAACAGACTATAGCCCTGTAAATTAACAGCCCAGTCATGGCTCTCATCCAGCCATGTCTCAGATATCCCCACCATGTCATAATTATGTTCCAACAACATTAACTCCAATTCCTCCATTTTGTTGGCGAGACTTCTGGCATTAGTATACATGCACTTTATGTATCTCTCTGTACCTCTATTCTTTCTTAAATTATTAACTGTTCTAACCCCACCCCCCATGCCACCTCCACCCCCAATGTCATTATTTGTGCCCAGGTCTCTATCTGCACTGTCTTCCCCTCCTATAAAAGGAATACCCTCCCCCCCCGTCCCTAGTTTAAACACTCCTCCAACCTTCTAGCCATTTTCTCCCCCAGCACAGCGGCACCCTCCCCATTGAGGTGCAGCCCGTCCCTAGCGTAGAACCTGTAGCCAACTGAGAAGTCGGCCCAGTTCTGCAGGAACCCAAACCCCCTCCTTCCTACACCAATTCCTGAGCCACTTATTAACCTCCCTAATCTCCCATTGCCTCTCTGGTGTGGCACGTGGTACAGGAAGTATTTCCGAAAATACCACCTTGGAGGTCCTTGCTTTAAGCTTACAGCCTAATTCCCTGAAATCATCTTTAAGGACCTTCCACCTACCTCTAACTTTGTCATTTGTGCCAATGTGCACCATGACCGCTGGATTCTCTCCAGCCCCTCCCAGTAATCTGTCAACCCGATCAGTGATGTGTCGGACTCGAGCGCCAGGTAGGCAGCACACCGTTCGACGATCCCTGTCTTTGTGACAGATTGCCCTATCTGTTCCCCTAATAATTGAGTCTCCCACTACCAGAACCTGTCTGGCCTGCCCTGCTCTCCTATTTCCCCCCTTACTGGAGCAGACACTCCTCCGGCTTTCAGAGGACATGCCTTGCTGCAGCAGTGCTACTCCTGCACTAACACTCCCCTCATCTGCCAACTTAGCAAACTTATTGCGGTGTGCCAGATCAGGACTAGCCTCCCTGGTGCTTTTCCCTCTACCCTGCCTTCTAACTGTCACCCAGCTAGCTGCTTCATTGTCCTGCAGCTCCAACCTAGCATCCCCCCCCCTCATCTATCCCATTGAGCGTCTGCTCAGTGAGCAGAAGACTCCTTTCCATATTGTCTATGGATCTCAGTGTTGCCAGCTGCACATTTAGATCCAGTATCTGGGCTTCCAAATGCACAACGTGCTCACATCTCGCACAGCAGTATGCACCCACGACCGGCTGTTCAAGGATTTCATACATGCGGCAAGACGTGCACTGGATGGCATTGGCAATAGTGGAGCACATCCTAATGGGGATTGCACCAGACAATAAGATAAGCAAAAATAAATTAAAAAAAAAAAAAAAAAGTATTAATATAACAGCAATTCAGTAAGACCTCCCTTGGAAACTCCTTGAATCTAAAGTCACTGAATTTCAAGTCACACACTTACCACAGTTCGCACTTACACTCAGGTCACACTCAGCTCGTTCACACTCGCTCAGGAAGAAGATTTAAAAGAGTTTTTTTTTTTTCCCCTTTTACCAGCATACCACCTTGCTGCTCAATGCACTTCCAAAAGGAGTTGAGCCCCAACCAGCTGCCCCTTATAAACCCTTAATTACTGTATGAACTCCCACCCTTAATTAACCCCTTGTGAATATAGTTACACCTCAAGATTTAAATGCAATATAGTTTACCCTTAAAAACACAGATAGTAAAATAAGAGATTAACCCTGAAGAGAGAAAATATAGGTTAAACAAGCCCCCAAAGCCCCGCAAAAATTGAACAGGTAGAAAGCACTCAGCAACTTACAATTCAGCAACTCACACAGGTATTTGTTAAAGGTTTTCCAAATACCTCTTCACTGAATTTCAAGTCACACACTTACGCTCAGGTCACACTCAGCTCGTTCACACTCGCTCAGGAAGAAGATTTAAAAGAGTTTTTTTTTTTTCCCCTTTTACCAGCACACCACCTTGCTGCTCAATGCACTTCCAAAAGGAAGGCCCTGGATAGGGAAGGGACGGGGTAATAAGCTAGTTAGCCCCCACTACAACTAAAAACCGAGATGGGGGACAAATGAGGAGATACACTTAGCTTGAAAAGACCATCGAGATATCCCGCCAGCAGTCCTTCAAGACTACTCCAAGAAGACACTAGCCGACTGCTAGTACTTCCAACCAGAGGGAAAATGAGCTAACACCAGACACGAAAGGGAGGTGGTAAAATGTGCTTAGATTGTATGATAGAGGCATAATATACTGAATAGGGTATGTACATAATGCTGCAGTAACTGCTCACCACCCAGTACGTATACAGTACAGGCACTTTGGGCTATTAAGTGAGTGGAGGGTGTGTGAACAGATGCTGTGAGGGTCATGATATTGAAGAATATTTTGTATGGGCAAAACAGGGATAGTTAGATAAGTGAGATGATGAGGTGATAGGCCAGTCTAGAGAAATGCACTTTTATGCCACACTAAAAACTGTGGGTATTGGGAATTAGTTGCATTGTCCTGGGTAGTGCATTACAAAGGATTGGCGCAGCACTCGAGAAGTCTTGGAGATGCTAGTGGGAGGTTCGGATTATTGAGGATTTTAGTTTTAAGTCAATAGCAGAATGGTGGGCACGGAGAGGGTGGCAGACTGAGACCAGGGAGGAGATGTATGGTGGTGCTGAACAATGGAGCACTTTGTGGGTGAGAGTGATAAGTTTATACTGGATTCTGTATAGGATGGGCAACCAGTGGCAAAGGGTAGAGGCATTGTTGTAGCAGTAGGAAAAAAAATATGATCCGGGCTGCTGCATTCAGGACGTATTGGAGAGGGAAAAGTTTGGTAAGAGGGAGACCGATCAGTAGAGAGTTGCAATGGTCCAGACGAGAATTATTAAGAGCAACAGTAAGAGTTTTTGCTGAATCAAAGGCAAGAAAAAGTTGAATCCTAGAGATGTTTTTGAGGTGTAGGTGACACGAGTGGGCAAGTGATCGGATGTGGGGAGAGAAGCAAAGAGCTGAATCAAATATGACTCCAAAACAGTGGTATGTTGATGGGGAGTAATGGACAATATAGTTAAATCACCTGCTCTGTGCTGCAGGCTCTCTTTTTATGAATATCCGTGTTATACCGCATGGATTCATTTAAAAAATAACTTTTACTAATATAATGCCACTAAAACAAACCCTGGTAAGTATAACAAGATGGGCTCTAGGTTCACACTTTGACTAAAATTAGTACCCAGGTGGGGGAAATCACAGGGAACCTGACAAATAAATCACAAAGATATAAAACACCACAACCTGAGAAGCAAGGGCCACCTCAAGTTGGGCCACTTTAATAATTTGTAACAAGATAGGGTAAAGCAGGCGAAGAGAAAGTGTCACTGTTATGATCCATTTTTGGATTTGTGGCAGCTCTGGTTCCACTCTGTTTTAAATGTAGCTTTTTCCCTTTCAGGACCAGCGCGGGTTAATGTCAGTTTTCCTTCGCTGACAATCTGCTGTAACTGCAGAGTTGCTGAGACAACTGATTGGGTGGTGACCACTCCCACCATCCTTTAAATGGTTGGCTACCTGATGCATCAGCTGACTGTTGATGATAGAGTTTCTCTATGGAGATCAGCCTTGCAGTTGCAGCTCCCTGGTGTCTGCGGTTTCTGGAGTTTGGAGTCCAGCTTTTGTGTCAGCTGCGGTGTGTAGCTTGGCAGCAGAGTATGGAAGCTAATGTTTTTTCCTTGTCTGACTCATGTTAGTCACGGTTCACTGTGTTGTACTATTTACAGTGGTGATGCTAGCGCCCTTGCCGGCCAGTGCAATAGTCAGGGCAGTGCAAAGTGACAAAGGTTCCTAACGGCGATGGGGGGAGGACCCACTTAGGGCGTTAGGGGAGTGAAGGGACAGGCTCAGGTTGTGCAGGAGGTTACCATCCCTCTTTCCCTATCGGTAGGGCCTTCCTCTCCCCTTTACCATCCTGTTTTGGGTTTATTGTGCTGTCCGCTGTCCGATCCCCCCATTGGGTCGTTGTATTTCGTGACATTATCACCAACCGATACTATTTTCCCGTGAACCGATGGCTCAAGCACAGGCTTTTGCTCAGCTGATCCAGACCCTCACTGATGAGGTTAAGGAGCTGCGGTGTCAGGTGGTGCAGCAGCTTCAGCAGTTGTCGGGGTTCTGGGTCTCAGCTTATGTGTAGGCTCAATCGGAACCCAAGATACCTCTCCCTGACAGGTTCTCTGGAGGGAGAGATAAATTTTTGTTTTTTAAGGAGGCCTGTAAGTTATATTCCAGGCTCCACCCTCGTTCTTCAGGGAGTGAGGAACAGCGTGTGGGGATTATAGTCTCCCTTCTCAAGGGTGATCCCAAGTCCTGGGCCTTCTCCCTGCCAACCGATTCACCTTCTTTGCGTTGGTGGATGAATCTTTTGCGGCATTGGCGCTTGTGTATGGGGATCCTGATGGCGTCTCACTGACTCGAGTCTAGACTCGTAAGATGAAAAAGTGGGGCCGCCTGGCTGAGGAGTACTGCTCAGAGTTTAGGAGATGGGCCACCGACACACAGTGGAATGACCCTGCTCTTAAGAGTCAATTCTGTCAGGGTCTCTCAGCCAGACTATAGGATACTCTGGTGAAATTTGCTACTCCTGTGTCATTGGAAGCCGCCTTGGCCCTTGCTATCTGGGTGGATAGAAGCCTAAGGGAGTGACATGTACCGAATTTGCCCCCTATTGTTCTTTCTGGGGAGGACACACTGGTGAAGAAGGATGAACTCTATGCAGGTGGGAGGCGTCTCTTCTCAAACTGGGTTACCTGCAGTTCGCCATGGGACGGGGCATCTTTCTACTGTGGTCTTACGGGTCATTACATCAATGTCTGCCCAGCTCGCGTCAAAGTATGTCCACCATCTCAAATGCTGCGTCCCCCTGGTCGTGTGGGTGGAGGTAACCAAGGTGTGTATATTTCCTTCTTCTTTACGTCTCAGTGTACCATTCCTGCTGAAGTGGTGGTTGGCAGGGTAACTGAGACTGGAGCGGTGCTTGTGGATAGTGGAGTGGGAGTCAATTTGGTGGATTCTCGCTTTGTCCTGGCCCATAATCTAATGCAGAGGTCTCAAACACACAGCCCGTGGGCCGCATGCGGCCCCTGAGGCAGGCATCTGCGGCCCGCAGTGCACCACACATAAATCCATCTCGGGGGGGGTTAATACGTTTACAGGCGGAGCACTGCTAACACAGCTGCTCCCACCTTCTGAAGTTGTGCATACAGTGTTTTTCCTTTACTCGTATTGCCCTTACGTATAGCACACTTCTTCAGGTCATATCCTCTCTCACATTTTCTTATAAACGCAGAGGAAACCTCCAATGTTATTGCACAAACTACCGTTTCTAGTGAGTTTCTGAAGGCACCTCCAAAAGAAACTCGTGGGCGAGATTTGGAACGCGAACTGCGCCATCATGTAAATATAGAATTACATTGTGCAACCTTAACTGAATACCTTAAAGGAAAAAGAATTCCTAGGGGACTTAGAGTCCCGCTACGCCCCACCCTCTTTGGTGATTCATCTGAGTACTGTTCCAAGTTTGAACAAATATTAAACAAATGCTCTTTTGATTTGATCACTCTGACTATAGAGCACCTGCATAAAGCCATCCAGTCCAGCACGGAACAGATCCAAAATATAGAGTCTCAGCTCTCAGCAGCGAGTTCCTTAGAAAAACTGAATGCTCTCAAGTCTCAAATCCAGACCAAAATCGATCAACATAAAAGGGAGACCGAACAAAAGAAAAGGTTTAAATTCATTAGAGACACCGAAGATTACGAGTTGGATAGAGTTTACTGATGGCGCGACAAATTTGCCTCTCGTCAGCCTTTTACCAGACCCGGCTTCAGATCTTCTACCGACCTCACCTCCTCTGGTTCGGAACAAGAGAAACGAGACTTGCCATCCACTTCCCGTTTTTTTAGGACAGAGAAGACGCCAGCCCCGAAGAAGAGGACAAGACGCAGACATGGACACAGACAGAAACATGAACCAATCTCGTATGACACGATCCCAGGTACCTGGCCACTGGTGGTAAATATTGCATCAAAAACCTTGGGCATTGCAGAATGTAATATTTTACAGAAAGGTCTCTCTTATTGCCCCTCCTATCGTTGTAGGACCTTTGACCTTGAGATGGATCTACAGAGATTTTATCGCCTTCTCAGACTCAAAGTTCATTTTTCAAAACCCGTCCCCCCCTCAGTGGTCCTAACACATCAGTTTCAGATAACCTTCTTCTGACAGCAGCAAGCTTAGGCCTCAAAAACAAGAGCCATTTTAGGCCACCACATGGCTCTCATGCCCTGGAAACCTTTATTGGCTTCATTAATAATTCTTTTATGAGTTTATGTAAAGTCATTGACCTGGGCCATCTACATTACCCCCCTAATCTCTCAGCAGTTGATAGACAGGCTTTACGCTCCTTACAGGAGGATCAGACCCTGACTATCAAACCGGCTGACAAACGGGGAGCAATTTTAGTCATGGACACTACCTATTATGTCTCTGAAATAAATCGGCAACTTAGTGATACCTCAGTGTATGCTGAACTCTAGAGAGATCCCACTTCCACTGTCCGCCAAGCATCTCTGATATCTTATCTAAGTAATCACTTTTGGGTGTTTTAGATAGCAAGACCTGTTAATTCTTAACCAATAGCCATCCCATTGTTCTGGTCTTCTATATTTTACCCAAAATTCATAATAATTTGGAACAACCACCAGGGAGACCAATCGTCGCCTCAACACAATCCATTTTATCACCACTATCCATTTTTCTTGAGAAGATGCTCACACCTTTGATTCAGCTAACACCATCTTACTTGACACTGGAGCTTTTCTTGAAGCTATTAAACATCTAGGTCCTATTCCCAGGGCATCCTACCTAGTATCATTTGATGTCAAGGACCTCTATACTTCTATTCCTCATAAAGAGGGTATTGACTCTAACAGGAAACTCCTTTTAACATCTGATATGCCCATTGAACATACCAACCTCTGTATTGACCTTTTAACCTTGGTCCTCACTTCTAATTTTTTTGTGTTTGAAAACAGATTTTTTTCTACAGCAATGTGGCACAGCAATGGGCTCGAATGTAGCCCCCCCCCGTATGCAAATTGCTATATGGCCGATTTTGAGGCCACTATCATCTACAAGAATACTCTTTCTAGAGAATGTTCTTATCTGAAAACGTTATATTGATGATATTTTTTGCATATGGGGGGGGCTCAGCTGATTCCTTGAGCATGCAGGGGTGGCATTTATGCACATGTAATCTAAGTACATGTATCAAAGTACTTCTGGCAGTTATAACATGGATGAATGTGACACGCATCTCTATTCTCTTCATACAGGTAACCAGCTTTTCCAATCTCTGCTCTGAATCCACTCCTGTGTCTCCATTCAATGTCAGCAAGCAGTTAATCCTGAATGCTATCTATGTGTTTTCAACTCTGCAAGCTTATATCTGGTAACCAGCTTTTCCAATCTCTGCTCTGAATCCACTCCTGTGTCTCCATTCAATGTCAGCAAGCAGTTAATCCTGAATGCTATCTATGTGTTTTCAACTCTGCAAGCTTATATCTGGTAACCAGCTTTTCCAATCTCTGCTCTGAATCCACTCCTGTGTCTCCATTCAATGTCAGCAAGCAGTTAATCCTGAATGCTATCTATGTGTTTTCAACTCTGCAAGCTTATATCTGGTATATAGTTTTTTTCAACTTACTCTGCTTGTCCCCTTATGTTGTGAGGTCAAGAAACTTTTCAAAGTGCTTTATGATCCATGTAGTGCTGGACATGTGTTTATTTGACCACAACATTTTATTGGGTCCTGGTGTCTCAATTTAGTGTGATTGATTAACGAGCAGAGAGAGCCAAAAAAAGAACAAAAAAAAAAAAAAAAAAAAAACTTAGCCTTAACCTCCTATATATTCAGACCTAGCTAGGGGGAGCATTTATGCAGGGGTGGCATTTATGCACATGTAATCTAAGTACATGTATCAAAGTACTTCTGGCAGTTATAACATGGATGAATGTGACACGCATCTCTATTCTCTTCATACAGGTAACCAGCTTTTCCAATCTCTGCTCTGAATCCACTCCTGTGTCTCCATTCAATGTCAGCAAGCAGTTAATCCTGAATGCTATCTATGTGTTTTCAACTCTGCAAGCTTATATCTGGTAACCAGCTTTTCCAATCTCTGCTCTGAATCCACTCCTGTGTCTCCATTCAATGTCAGCAAGCAGTTAATCCTGAATGCTATCTATGTGTTTTCAACTCTGCAAGCTTATATCTGGTAACCAGCTTTTCCAATCTCTGCTCTGAATCCACTCCTGTGTCTCCATTCAATGTCAGCAAGCAGTTAATCCTGAATGCTATCTATGTGTTTTCAACTCTGCAAGCTTATATCTGGTATATAGTTTTTTTCAACTTACTCTGCTTGTCCCCTTATGTTGTGAGGTCAAGAAACTTTTCAAAGTGCTTTATGATCCATGTAGTGCTGGACATGTGTTTATTTGACCACAACATTTTATTGGGTCCTGGTGTCTCAATTTAGTGTGATTGATTAACGAGCAGAGAGAGCCAAAAAAAGAACAAAAAAAAAAAAAAAAAAACTTAGCCTTAACCTCCTATATATTCAGACCTAGCTAGGGGGAGCATTTATGCAGGGGTGGCATTTATGCACATGTAATCTAAGTACATGTATCAAAGTACTTCTGGCAGTTATAACATGGCAGTTAAACAGGGCAGGAGACAGGTAAGACATTTATATACATCTACTCCCTGTACATTTGGAGTACAACAAATATATACCATATGCATTTGTGTAATTTATATCCTTGCCGCTGCATTCACACACATCCACCGCCCTGGCATTAACTCTCCACACTCCATCCATATTGGCCCCTCGCTTCTTTCCTCTCCTATGTATAGCACTCATGCTCTTTTCACATTGTTAAATTGCACAGATCCAGGCAGTCCCACCATTCAACACCAGAGACGCTCTCACAAATCACTTAACCATCTGCTCACTCTTTCTATCCTCCTTCTCCTAGTTGCAGGAGACATTGCTCCCAACCCTGGTCCCCCATGTTATAGAAAGTAAAACCCCCCCACTGCTACACTCAGAAACCCCTCTAATCTTATTAATATTCCCTGCATGCCATCTGTCTCTCTTAATTGTGCACTTTGGAATTCTCGCTCAGTGTGTAACAAACTCTCCTTCATTCATGACTTCTTCCTTTCTAATTCTCTTAACCTCCTGGCTCTTACTGAAACCTGGATCCAGCAGTCAGACACTACCGCTGCTGCTGCTCTTTCATACGGGGGGCTACACTTCTCTCATACCCCAAGATCAGACAATAGAGCTGGTGGAGGCATTGGTCTGCTCCTATCACCAAAATGTACCTTTCAGGTTATCCCTCAAGTACCCTCACTTGTCTTCCCTTCTTTTGAGGTCCATGCCGTCAGACTCTACACCCCCTTCTCCATGCGAGTGGCGGTGGTGTATCGTCCTCCCGGCCCCTCCCATCAGTTCCTGGATCATTTTGCCACTTGGCTTCCACATTTTCTCTCCTGTGACATCCCTACCCTCATCATGGGAGATTTCAACATCCCCATTGCTCTTCCCCTCTCCCCATCTGCTACTCACCTTTTATCTCTAACCTCCTCATTTGGCCTTTCGCAGCTTACTAATTCTCCAACGCATGAAGACGGAAACTCCCTCGACTTGGTCTTCTCTCGGCTTTATGCAGTGGATGATTTTGCAAACTCCCCTCTCCCGCTCTCTGACCACAATCTTCTTTCATTCTATATAAAGAACTGCCAGGCTGCTCAGGTCACCCCCACTGTCCAGACTTATAGAAACATACAGGCCATTAACACCCAGAAACTTCTGAAGAACTTGCAGTCTTCATTGGCCCCTATCTCCTCCCTCTCATGTCCTGATTCTGCATTGAAGCATTACAATGAAACACTTCAAAGTGCCCTGGATGAATTTGCACCCCCTATAAATAGAACACCACGACACAGACGGCGACAACCCTGGCACACGGTGCAAACACGTTTCCTGCAGCGGTGCTCCAGGTGCGCCGAACGTCTGTGGAGAAAATCCAATCTACACGAAGATTTCATCCATTTTAAGTTTATGCTTAGAACATACAACACTGCCCTTCACCTCTCCAAACAAACCTATTTCAACACCCTTATCACCTCACTGTCCAATAACCCGAAACGTCTCTTTGACACTTTTCATTCTCTACTCAATCCAAGAGTACAGGCCCCAACCACGGAGCTCCGAGCTGACGATCTGGCCAATTACTTCAAAGAAAAAATTAACCAGATCCGACAGGAAATTATCTCCAAATCCCCTCATACCATGCACTGTCCTCCCTCCCCCACTGCATCTAACTCACTCTCTGATTTTGAACCAGTCACAGAAGAAGAAGTAAGCAGGCTCCTTGCATCTTCTCGCCCAACTACTTGCACCAGTGACCCATTTCCGTCACATCTCCTCCAGTCCCTTTCCCCTGCTGTCACCCCTCACCTAACTAAAATTTTTAACCTCTCTCTCTCTTCTGGTATTTTTCCCTCCTCATTTAAGCATGCCATCATACATCCACTACTTAAAAAACCATCCCTCGACCAAAACTGTGCCGCTAACTATAGACCTGTCTCTAATCTTCCCTTCATCTCTAAACTCCTGGAACGCCTGGTCCACTCCCGTCTTATCCGCTATCTCTCAGAAAACTCTCTTCTCGACCCTCTCCAATCCGGTTTTCGCTCTTTACACTCCACTGAAACTTCCCTCACTAAAGTCTCTAATGATCTGCTAACAGCTAAATCAAATGGTCATTACTCCATGCTAATTCTCTTGGATCTCTCTGCAGCATTCGACACTGTGGATCATCAGCTCCTCCTCACTATGCTCCATTCCATTGGCCTCAAGGACACCGTTCTCTCCTGGTTCTCCTCCTATCTCTCCGACCGCTCCTTTACTGTTTCTTTTGCCGGTTCCTCCTCCTCTCACCTTCCCCTTACTGTTGGGGTTCCTCAAGGATCGGTTCTAGGCCCCCTCCTCTTCTCCTTGTACACTGCCCCTATTGGTCAAACAATCAGTAGATTTGGTTTCCAGTACCATCTCTATGCTGATGACACCCAATTATACGCTTCTTCTCCTGACATCACGCCAGCCTTTCTAGAAAACACTGGCGATTGTCTAAACGCTGTGTCTAATATCATGTCCTCACTATATCTGAAACTGAACCTGTCAAAGACTGAACTCCTGGTGTTTCCTCCCGCTACTAATGTACCTACACCCGACATTGCCATTTCCGTGTGTGGTTCCACTATTACTCCCCAGCAACATGCCCGCTGTCTTGGGGTCATACTTGATTCCGAGCTTTCCTTTGCCCCCCACATTCGATCACTGGCTCGCTCTTGTCATCTGCACCTCAAAAACATTTCTAGAATTCGACCTTTTCTTACTTTTGACTCTGCAAAAACTCTTACTGTTTCTCTTATTCATTCTCGTCTCGACTATTGTAACTCTCTTCTAATCGGTCTCCCTCTTACCAAACTCTCCCCTCTCCAATCTGTCTTGAATGCTGCAGCCAGGATCATATTCCTCACCAATCGTTACACCGATGCCTCTACCTTGTGCCAGTCATTACACTGGCTACCCATCCACTCCAGAATTCAGTATAAACTTATTACCCTCACCCACAAAGCCCTCCATGGCTCAGCACCACCCTACATCTCCTCCCTTGTTTCAGTATACCACCCTACCCGCGCCCTCCGTTCTGCTGATGACCTGAGGTTAGTATCCTCAATAGTCAGAACCTCCCACTCCCATCTCCAAGACTTTACACGTGCCGCGCCAATTCTTTGGAATGCACTTCCCAGGTCAATACGATTAGTCCCCAATCCCCACAATTTTAAGTGTGTCCTGAAAACGCATTTATTCAGACTGGCCTATCGCCTCAACACATTAACCTAACCTATCCCTGTGTGGCAGAGCCAAAAGTTTTACCATAACCAGGTTCCCAGCATCATGTTCCCACATGCTTTATGCATCCATTAGCCCTCTGTGTCTGTACTGTTACACACTTAACATTATGGCTGGTCCATACAATCAGAGCAACTGTTACCACCCACCTTTCGTGTCTCCCTCTTTCCTCATAGACTGTAAGCTTGCGAGCAGGGCCCTCACTCCTCTTGGTATTTGTTATAATCTACTGTATGTGATTATTGTTATGCTGTAATGTCCATTGTCTGTACAAATCCCCTCTGAAATGTAAAGTGCTGCGGAATATGTCGGCGCTATAAAAATAAAATTTATTATTATTATTATTATTGAGCGATTTTCTCACCCTTCTTAATTCCTCATGGCCCGGTCTTAGTTTTACAGTCACATATGACCGCAATCAGATCAGTTTTTTGGATACATTGGTCATTAAGGATGACAATGGTCATCTTAGCATGGATCTATGCACTAAAAAAACTGACCGCAACAGTCTGCTCCACTACAATAGTCTACATCCTAAAAACATATGTGACATGCACAAGTGTGAACAAGTCGGTCAGAAAGAAAGAAAACACAAAATGACAAATTTGCAAAAATACTCTGCAGTAAAAAACATGACAGTAATCAGCAAGTGCTGTATAACGAATACAGGGTATTTAGTCGATACGTTTTTTGCAAAAAATGTATACCAAGCCGCTTCACCATTTTGTGTTTTCTTGTGTTTCAGCCATTGGGTGGTGTGAGCATTGTCTGACCGACTTGTTCACACTTGTGCATGTCACATGTTTTTAATCCGTTTTTTCCTTGCTCAGCATGGTTTGGGAGACCCCACCCCTCTCCTGTGTGACATGCACATAAATGAGCCGTCTTACACCACAAGCCCATATGCTAGGAGGCGCTTGTCTGTATCCTGTTCACTTAGACACTGTTCACATGTTCAGGTTTTAAATACATTAGATAGGGACTGCTTCGTGAAGGGTTACCGTGACGTGGTGAAACGGCTTGGTATACATTTTTTACAAAAAAACGTATCGACTAAATACCCTGTATTCGTTATACAGCACTTGCTGATTACTGTCATTTTTTTACTGCAGAGTATTTTTGCAAATTTGTCATTTTGTGTTTTCTTGTGTAATAGTCTACATTCACCTGCTATGAAAAATTCAATCCCTAGATCACAATTCCAGATGATCAAAAGGATTGTAACAGATGAAACTTTACAATCAACACGTCTCAGTGAAATGCGTATCAAATTCAGTGAGAGGGGCTATCCTGAGCATGTATTGACCAAATCCAACCAAGACACCCCCAGAACTCATAATACTTCCAGTAAACGTATACCATTTGTACATACTTATCACCCCTTTGCATACAAACTACACCGTTCCATCCGTCAACATTTGCATTTACTCAAAGAGGCGCACCCAGATATTGCTGAATTTAACCAACCTTTTTTCCCTTGTTTTACAAGGGCGGCCAACTTACGGGATAAATTGGTTAAAGTGGACATACACAGGAATTTCACTCCATCTACCCAACGGTTCTTACATAAACCAAAATCTGGTACCTTCCCATGCCTCAACTGCAACCAATGTAGTAATGTTATTAAGGGTGACGTAATTCACCACCCACACTCAGGCAAAACCTTCAAAATCAGGATTTCTCAACCTGCGATACCTCACATGTTGTTTATTTGATCAAATGTCCATGTGGACTTGCTTATGTAGGTGAAACCACCCAACCTGTGAAAGATCGAATTTCTAAGCACAAGTCTATAATCAGATGCAGAAACTTGTTACCCATTCCTTATCACTTCATTACCCATAATCACAAAATTTCCCAACTTCGTTTCCAGGTAATTGAACAGGTAGCACCACCTAGGAGAGGGGGTGACAGCATAAAAATCCTCAAAATGCTTGAAGCGTATTGGATTCACACGTTGGGTACCTTAATACCACGAAGATTAAACCGCGATTATGATTTACTAGCATTTGTCTAATGCATACTGTTAATTACCTGTTTTCCATATAAAGTGTTATCCTGATTTTGCATATTTTCCTGATATTATTCTATTGCATGCCGATTACTAATTGTCTCTTATAATTTTTCAGAGCCGCCTATATTGACTAGCTGTTCCGTTTGGAGCCTTGTCCTCTTACTCTCCTCTTCATTTATCACCATTCTCCACACTGAATAGTGAATAGTAGCCACCACCTATCCTACTCTAATGGATCGCTGTAATGAGCCTCAGAATACTTCTGCACTTCTAAGATGGCCGCTGGAACACATTCTGCCTCCCAGACCTCACTTTGAATATAGGAAATCCTCCTCTTATTCATTATTGGGTTCCAATATGGCTGCTGGAATGCATGTGGAACACAAACTCTCACTGCCCTCACTTTTGATTCAGGCTCCATGCCCAACGCCTAGTGCATGACCAGGCACATTTAAAGTGGTAGGCCTCCTTTTTCATCTTTTTCACTATGCCCTCCAATTTATGTATATTTAGTCTGGTGTCCTTACCTCGGCTTATTAACCTTTATAGATTATGGTGTCACTTCTACTATCACACTGAATGCGATTAACTACTATACTGCAGTCTGGTATGTCTTTTTTCTTTTTTTTTGTGCAATGTAACGGTAGTTTCATGCCACATTAAGCGAATCTGTTCAATTCTGACATGACCTTATGTCTAGATATTACTTTGTTATTCTAGATTGCCCAATCCTGAATATACTTCATTTTATTTATGTTTTTGCTGTAATTTTCATTGTCAATTATATGCTGTATATATTTTTTTCACTTATAGTTACTGATGAAGGCCAGTGAGGCCGAAACGTCTATTTTTTTTTGGCTGCATTAAAAAAATCCAAAAAAAATTCTAGAAGTTGAGTGCCAAGTTTTCTTTATTATTTAGTGATGAGCGGTGACGTTATTTATTTAAATAATTAAAAAACAGTGTGGAGACCCCTCTATTCTTGAGAACCAACCTTGCTGAAGCTGACGACTGCAGCCTCCAGCTGTAAGTTTCGTCTGGTTGGTTCATAAACAGAGGGAGACCCCATGTCGGGTTTTCATTCATTCTACTCTCCTGCTTGCTGTTGCCGGCAGAGCAGGAAAGCAGAATGTCAGCCGCGGTCAGCACCAGCCGCCAGGAACAGCGCTTACAGTAGCTCTTCTTCCCGGCCGCCAGCCGTGAACATGAAGGACAGTGTGAACTGTTCTCCGTGTGCAGCATGTGTTGCGGGCCGCGTCCGTGTTAAAACGGACATGTCTCAGTGTTTTGCACAAGGACATACGGTCCATGAAAACACGCTGACATGTGCATAGACCCATTCGGTATGTGAGAAAACTGACACTACACGTACAGGAGACGCTGACGTGTGAAAGAGGCCTCACATGCAGAGCCGACACTATCATCCGCTGAGATAAGCTGTACATTACAGCTGACAACCCATTTCAACGGTCACGATCGGTTTTAGCACATGTTCGATCTGACGGCCCAATTATAGTCCATGGTCCCGTCAGCGCATACACCCGCAGATTATGATGCATTTCTATAGGAGCAGGACAGAGTTGCTAACAGACATATTTTGCAATACAGAGGACCTGTTTAAAATAATAAATGGCAACGTCATCAAAAAAGCGCAAGATTGCTGATGAAAAACGAATATTTCAGGAAAAGTGTGAAAACTTATATTTTGTCACGGAGGTTGGACAGAGAGCCCAGTGTCTGATTTGTTTTCAGTTTGTCGCAGTGCTTAAGGACTACAATGTGTGTCGACATTACATGACGCAGCATGGAGAACAGTATGAAGCACTGTCTAGCAAACAGTAAGGAAAAGTTTCAGCAGCTGAAATCATCTCTTAAAAAAACAGCGAAACTTCTTCTCAAGTGTTAACAAGTCAAGTGAAGCTTTTGTGAAAGCCAGTTCTGTACTCAGTAACATGATAGCAAAACATTCACGACATTGAGGGTCAGTTCATTAAGACTGTTTTATAAAAGCAAGTGAAATTCTTTGTCCGGACAAAAAGAAACTGTTCGAAGGTATAAGCTTGTCGGCAAATACTGTTGCTAGTAGAATCACTGAATCTGCTAGTGACGTTCATCAGCAACTGATTACAGCAGCGCAAAGTTTTGAAGCATTTTCCATAATGCTTGACGAGAGCACCGGTGTAACAGATACTTCATACTGTGCTGTTTTCATTCGTGGGGATGATGAACAGTTCTTCTCTTCAATGAAGCTTAATAAATCATCACTACGGTCAAGATTTACAGACGAACATCTTCCTGCCAGTGGGGGCAGCAGAGGTCCTGCCAGGGAGTTGGGGCAAGACTCAACCCTCACCACAAGTAAACCATGAGTCTCGGAGTTCTCTTAGGAGGAGGGGTCAGGGGAGGGTGGTGGTTCCCTCTGTATGTAGTGAAGGTAAGAGTTTGGCGACACTGGGGGACGCATCTGCTGTCGGTTCCTTAAAGAGTTCACCATCCTCTGGCAAACGCATGCGTGGAAATAAACGCTCAGGTCCGGACCTGAGTGTGAATGAATACGTGTGGGTGTTGTCACGATTTCCACTCTGTTTCAGTCTGATGTTACTTTGTGTAGGGGTTGTGCTGGGTTTGTGATGGGTTTGTGCTGCATCAGCTATGTTCACTTTCCTTGATTAGTCTTCCACTTAAGCATGCTAACTCCTTCACTCTGTGTCACTCGTGCACATGCTGTTGTTTGTGTAACATTGATACCTCTGCACTCTGTGCCTGACCCTGCTTGACTTGATTCTCTTCCCGGACTCAGACCCTTTGCTTGTGACCTGACTTCTCTTGTGCCTGCTCCCTGTAAACTATTTTGTCTCTCTGGCTTTTCTGACCTCAGCTCGTGTATTGGATTTCGTTTCTGACTTGCCTTTGTCGTCCTGCACCATTTCCTGGACCTGACCTCAGCTTGTTTGACCTCCCTTTACTTCCAGTAATATATATTTTTATTATCTGTCATTGCAGCTTTTTCTTCTGCACTTTCTGGGACTATTATTTACCATAGTGATTTGCGTCACAGATGTCCACCAAAAATATCAAGTGGAAGTATGCTTCTGGGACCTAGAGTTCTAGGGTGAACAGGCCATATTGGGTGTCGGCCATTCTCAGCCCGGGGACTTTCCAGCTTGAGTTTCCCCCCAGTAATGCACATTCACAATGTATTCCACAGGTCGGCGCTCTGGAGATTTGTGGCACCTCCAGAGACTACATTATTGCCATCTTCACTGGGCTGCGTTTGCTGCAAACCTGAGGATTAGGTGACTGCAGATGTGAACTCTAGTGGATCGAGGCATCCTCATTGTACGTTATTTCCGGTGAGGTCCGGTGTTGAGGGTCCAGAGGCTCCTCAATTAAAGGGGGGTACTGTCATGATCCATTTTTGAATTTGTGCCAGCAATGGTTCCACTCTGTTTTAAATGTAGCTTTTTCCCTTTCAGGACCAGTGGGGGGTTAATGTCAGTTTTCCCTTGCTGGAAATCTGCTGTAACTGCAGAGTGGCTGGGTCAACTGATGTGGGTGGTGACCATTTCCATCATCCTTTAAATGGTCAGCTTACTGTTGGTGATAGAGATTCTCCATGGAGACCAGCCTTGCAGTTGCATATCTATGGTGTCTGCTATTTCTGGAGTCTGGATTTCAGCTTCTACAGCCAGGGACAAGGTTCCTGATGGCGGTGGGGGGGGACCCAGTTAGGATGTTAGGGGAGTGCAGGGACAGACTCAGTGTCACGATTCATTTTTGGATCTGTGGCAGATCTGCATTCTCACATTAAAACTTTTTTCCTTTCAGGCCATCGGGGGTAAACATCAGTTTTTCACCCCAGTGGCCACTGGTGTAATCGCATTGCTAGGTGAGTTTGCTGATGCAGGTGCTGAACACTCTCACCTTCCTTTAACAGGTTACCTGGTGCATCAGCTGACTGTTGGTTATACAGGTCTTTATGGATACCAACTGTGCTGAAGACAGGAGCTTTCTGGTGCAGTGGTGCTTCAGCTAAATGCTGATGTGATGCCTACTCTGCTGTGCGGTGCATTGCAGCAGAGAAAGCTAAGTGTTGTTTGTCTTACTTCATTTGTTATTTCTTCCCTTGGTGTAGTATTAATGCAGCGGTGGGACC
Source organism: Dendrobates tinctorius (assembly GCF_039654945.1). Classification (NCBI taxonomy): domain Eukaryota; kingdom Metazoa; phylum Chordata; class Amphibia; order Anura; family Dendrobatidae; genus Dendrobates; species Dendrobates tinctorius. Next base: position 57,728,725 of record NW_027361683.1, on the reverse strand, counting down.
AGTGTCCGCACTTGCCAATTCCCTACTCAGGGATAGGTGCAGGGCAAGTGAGGGCTAAGGTATCCTGCTCGGCAACGGTTAAAAAGAAGCTGTATAGGGATGTCAGGATAGCCCAGGGTACAGCATCAGGAGAGTGCAGGAGGTGTCCATTTCCCCGTTCCCTAACGTAGGGCCCACAGTTGTAATTGTGTCCTCGGTGTTCCCTTGTTTGTTTGCTGTTTGGTGACCGACCGATTGCTGGTCGTGTCGCACAGGGCCAGTCATTTCGTGACATTATAACCAACCCTCACATTTTTTTTTTCTGGTGAGCCATGGCCCAAATGCAGTTTTTTGTCCAACTGCTTCAGACCCTCACTGAGGAGTGTAGGATGCTGCGTGGTGAGGTGGTGCAGCAGCTGTAGCAGTTGGTGGGGTTCAGGGCCTCAGCTCAGGTGCAGGCTCAACCAGAACCCAAGATATCTCTCTCAGACAGGTTTTCTGGTGGCAGAGATAAATTTTTGTTTTTTCAGGAGGTCTGCAAGTTGTACTTCAGGCTCCGCCCTCGTTCATCAGGGAGTGAGGAACAACGGGTGGGATTCATCATATCCCTTCTTAAGGGTGATCCCCAATCCTGGGCGTTCTCCCTGCTGGCCGATTCACCATCTCTACGGTCAGTGGATGAGTTTGCCCCCTGTAGTCCTTACTAGGGAGGACACACCAGTGCTGACGGACGAAACCATGCAGGTGGGAGGAGTTAGTTCCCAAACGGTGTCGCCTGCGGTTTGTCGTGGTGTGGGGGCATGATTTTACTGTGGGCAGACTGGTCATTTTATCGGTGTCTGCCCAGCTCACGCCAAAACATCTGTACCACCTAAGAAACCGCGTCCCCCTGGTCGTGTGGAGAGAGGCGACCAAGAAGTGTATATTTCCTCCATTTTTCCCCTCAGTGTGCATTGTAAGCAGAAGTGGTGGTTGGCGATGTAACCCAGGGTATACCGGTGCTTGGGGACAGTGGAGCAGGTATCAATCTGGTGGATGCCCACTTTGTCCAGACCCATGGCCTGAGGTGTAGGACACTAGCCGAACCCATAAGAATTCAGGCCATTGACTCTGTCCCACTTAGCCAGGGGAGGTTGACCCAAGTCGTGGATGATATACATCTGCATATAGGGACTCATCATAAACAGTCCCTGTCACGCTACGTCTTGGGGGGGAATGCCATCACCTATCGTTTTAGGCCTCCCTTGGTTGAAAAGACACAACCCGGTCATAGATTGGCAGTCTAGGGAAGTAGTCAGCTGGGATCAGTTGTGTGAGGGCTGTTGCCCAGGGGCTACTGTCTCTGCCGTCATTCTACAACCATCTTATTCTTCTCCAGTGGGGGTAGCAGAGGTGCTGCCAGGGAGTAGGGGCAAGTCACAATCCTCACCACATGCTAACCCTGAGTGTCGGAGTCCTCGTAGGAGGAAGGGTCAGAGGAAGGTGGTGGTTCCTTCTGAGCATGGTGGGGGTGTGAAGATGACGACACAAGGGGTCGCCTCTGTTGTCGGTTCTGTGAAGAGTTCACTATCTTGTGGCAAACGTGTGCGTGGCAATAAATGTCCAGGTCCGGACCTGTGTGTGAAGGAGTACGTATGGGTGTCCATCAAAAACATCCGGTGGAATTGTGCTTGCTGGGGTCTGGAGTTCTCAGGTGATCGGCCATTCTCAGCCCAGGGACTTACCAGCTGGAGTCACCCCCAGTAATGCCCGTACACAACTCATTCCCCAGGTCGGTGCTCTGGAGATTTGTGGCGCCTCCGGAACATAAGTTGTCACCTCCATTGCTCCACGTTTGCCATAAACCTGAGGGTCAGGTGACTGCCGAGGTGAACTCTCGTGGATCGAGGCGTCCTCATTGTAGGTTGTTTTCTGGTGAGGTGCGGTGTTGAGGGTCCAGAGGCCCCTCATTGAAGGAGGGGTACTGTCACGATCCATTTTTGGATCTGTGGCAGATCTGCATTTTCACATTAAAACTTTTTTCCTTTCAGGCCATCGGGGGTTAACATCAGCTTTCCCCCCAGTGGCCGCTGGTGTAATTGTATTGTGAGGTGAGTTTGCTGATGCAGGTGGTGACCATTGTGTGTTATTGCCACTGACCGACCCCCATTGGGTCGTTGTATTTCGTGACAGTCACAGTGCATAGAAAGGTGCAAAAAAATATGTCGATCTCAGCTATTTGAGCCTTAAAGTGTTGTCGTATTCAGAGGGACTTTATAGATGTTTTGGACCAGTATGTTTGACTTATCTTCCCTGTCGTGCCCTCTGCAATTAATCCCGCCCTAACAAGGGCAGTACCCAAGTGTGGCTCTAAACTGATGTAACCCATAACAAAAGAATCCCTCAACACGTTTCTTTCTCAGAAACGAAAGGACATCATGGGAGGAGTTAGTAAGGTTCAGCGTATTTCCGTCTTCATGTGTAGGAGAATTAAGTTGTGAAAGGCAGAAGGAGGAAGTTGGTAATAAAATGTGGAAGGCAGATGCGGAGACAGGATCACCAATGAGAATGTTAAGTCTCCCATAATGAGAGTCCCCATCATGTCTAAGGATAGAAAGCTTGGAAGCCACATGGCAAAGTTATCCAGGAACTGACAGGAGGAGCCCGGAGGACGATACACAACCACCACTCGTAGGGAAAAGGGCTGGTAGAGTCTGACGGTATGGACCTCAAAAGAAGGGAACATAAGGGAGGGTACTTGGGCAATGACCAGAAAAGTACATTTTGATGAAAGGAGCAGAGCAACACCTCCACCTGATCTGTTGTCATGTCTCGGGGTATGAGAATAATGTAGGCTACCATATGAGAGAGCAGCAGCGGCGGCGGTGTCCAACTGCTGGATCCAGGTTTCAGTAAGAGCCAGAAGGTTAAAGTAATTTGAAAGGAAAAAGTCATGGATGTAGGAGAGTTTGTTACATGCTGACCGTGTGTTCCAGAATGTATAACACCAGCAGATAAAAGATGCAGCATTTGCCAACAGAAAAACTGGTGACAGGTTCCCTTTAATGCAAAATGAAGGCCTGTAAGGTCCGGGCATCTTTGAGCTTTCCTACTGATATGCATTGTAAAGATGCGCCATTTCTGGGCCAGCTGAGAGCTGATGTTTTTCGCCTGGGGGGGTGCCAATATCCATGGATCCTTCCCAGGCTATTATAAGCTTGCAGCTGTCTGCCTAGCCTTTGCTGGTTCGATTTTATAGGGGGACTCCATGTCAATTTTTTTCTGGGTATCCCTCTGCTGGTTATGAAAATTACATGGGAGCCCATACAATTTTTAAAAAAAAGTTTTTTTGAAACATAATCTATCAGTGTGTCAAGAGTGGGAGAAGAGGGTTGCATTGACAATCCAACACAATGGACAGCACTTTGAACACATTTTATAAGTGGCCATAAACTTGTAAATAACTCATCAAAGAATAAAGTTATGTTAAAACCAAGCACACCATTGTTTTTGTTGTGACATTCTCAATAAGTTTGATGTGTCACATGACCCTCTTCCCATTGAAAAAAATTAAGTTGGATCCAAAATGGCCAACCTCAAAATGGCCACCATGGTCACCACCCATCTTGAAAAGTTTCCCCCCTCCCATATACTAATGTGCCACAAACAGGAAGTTGATATCACCAACCATTCCCATTTTAAGTGTATCCATATAAATGGCCCACCCATATGTATCAATTGAAACACAAAACAGAAGAATGAGTGGTTATATTAAAACCTAAAAGTCAGTGCACTGCACACAGATGAGAAATGCAGATGTGTGAATGTGGCCTTATAAGACTTGGTAATGTGGTGACATTTCTGTCAACATATTTAGAACTACAAGTCTTTCTTCCTTGCAGAATCCACAAACCATTTAAAACACACCTTATGACGGTGTTACGATTTTCCATAAATAATATTCCCTTTCTAGTGCATACACATAAAATGGGGAGACAGGAGCACAGAATGCCATGTCCTACTGCAGTGGCAAAAATCACATCTTAACTGGTTTTCACTGGACAACCCCCTTTATCACCCATCCATTGGATAGCTGATAAGTTATAGATGAGTCTAAAGGGGGTTTTACACTAAGCAATATCGCTAGCAATATCGCTAAAACGTCACTGGTTTTGTGACGTTATAGCGATATTGCTAGCGATATCGCTATGTGTGATACTTACCAGCGACCGGCTCCCCCGCTGCTCATCGCGCGAGAATGTCCGGCTCCATTTCTCGTCGGGCGCTTCCTGCTGAGACTTCCTGCTGTGACGTCCAGCGACGCGTGGAGGCGGGCGGGAGGACGCAGGATCGCTGTGTGTGAATGGTAAGTATCGTGCGCTGCGTCGCTGCTGCATCGCTGTGAGATCTTTCTGTATGAAAGCTCACTAGCGATCATTTAGCGATGCACCAGCGATCCTGACCGGGTCGGATCGCTGGTTGGATCGCTGCTGCATCGCTAAATGTAAAAGGGCCTTAAGTGCTGTGACTCGCACCAATCGGCAGGAGGAGCACTTTCTGCTCCTTTCTTACCCCGCAATTGGCTTTTCCCAGCAGCCCCATAGAGAATGAATGCAGCAGCAATTAGACATTTTAGCTCCCTCTCTGTTGTACAAAAGGATAACAATTATCGGGTGGGGGATATAACATTTTTCTGTTCTGCAGATCGGTGTGGGTCTCACCTGACCCTGTCTGATCAGTGAATTGTCACCTATCCACGGATTATTTGTTTCCATTGTAAGACCCCTTTAATGTACAGAGAGCACGATGGGATGTATTTTCTATTATGATTTATTATATAACGCAGCTCTCTTGCCTGATGATTAGATGGCTATGCAACAAGCAGTGATTCCAATTGCCCTTTGCCATAGTGCATCAGCCCCTGCCCCCTGCCATAGGGCTTCAGCCCCTGCCATAGTGCATCAGCCCCTGCCCCCTGCCATAGTGCATCGGCCCCTGTCATAGGGCTTCGACTCCTGCCATAGGGCATCGGCCCCTGCCCCCTGCCATAGTGCATCGGCCCCTGCCATAGTGCATCGGCCCCTGCCCCCTTCCATAGTGCATCAGCCCCTGCCATAGTGCATCAGTGCCTGCCCTCGGCCATAGTGTATCGGCGCCTGCCCCCCGGCCAGTGTATCGGCGCCTGCCCCCGGCCAGTGTATCGGCGCCTGCCCCCGGCCATAGTGTATCGGCGCCTGCCCCCGGCGATAGTGTATCGGCGCCTGCCCCCGGCCATAGTGTATCGGCGCCTGCCCCCGGCCATAGTGTATCGGCGCCATGCCCCCTGCCATACTGTATCAGCACCTGCCTCCTTCCATAGTGCATCAGTGCCTGCCCTCGGCCATAGTGTATCGGTGCCTGCCCCCTAACATAGTATTTTGGCCCCTGCCATAGTGTATCGGTGCCTGCCCCTTGCCATGGTGCATCAACCCCTGCCCCCTGCCATAGTCATCAGCGTCTGCCCCCTGCCATAATGCATTAGTGCCTGCCCTCTGCCATAGTGTATTGGCCCCTGCCCCCTAACATAGTGTATCGGCCCCTGCCATAGTGTATCAGTGCCTGCACTCTGCCATAGTGTAACGGCTCCTGCCATAGTGTATTGGCACCCTGCCCCCTGACACAGTGTATCGGCCCCTGTCATAGTGCATCAGCGCCTGCCCCCTGCCACAGTGTATTGGCCCCCTGCCACAGTGTATAGGCACCTGCCACAGTGTGTCGGCCCCTGTCCCCTGCCACAGTGTATCGGCCCCCGCCCTCTAACATAGTGTAACAGCTCCTGCCATAGTGTCGGCACCCTGCCCCCTGACATAGTGCATCGGCCCCTGCCACAATGCATTGGCCCCTGCCCCCTTTCATAGTGCATCGGCCCATGCCACAGTGTGTCGGCGCCTGCCCCCTGCCACAGTGTATTGTCCCTCTGCCACAGTGTATCGGCCCCTGTCGCCTGCCACAGTGTATCGTCCCTCTGCCACAGTGTATTGGGACCCTGCCGCCTGCCACAGTGTATCGTCCCTTTGCCACAGTGTATTGGGCCCCTGCCACAGTGTATCTGCGCCTGGCCCCTGCCATAGTGTATCAGTGCCTGCCCTGTTGTCAGTTCATTCTCTGGTTCGGGAGATGGTGCGGCTGGTTTGATCGGTGGAGATCTGCCACCTGAGAATGAGGATGACGATTGGAGCTCAGGATTCTCAGATTGGATTTAAGACAGCCGACGCCCTATTCAGTTGCTGGTGATTCCTTCTGGCTTGTCAGCTCTTGGTTTTCAGCTCTGTTCCAGTCATCTAAAGCTAAGTTTTTCTGCTAATGTTCACACTTGATTTTGTTGGTCTATTCAGTTTTTTGTGAGGTCTGCCAGCCCCGGCTGGGGGCTGAGCTGAATTTCCACTCTTATTTATCAGTAGTTTGCCAATTGGCTTTTTGTCCCTTACTAATTCGGTCTCTTTTTGCTCTGTCTCAGAATATTGCAGAGTGCTGATATCATGAGAAGTCTAGTGACTTCAGGGTTAATTTTGCTATCAGAAGTGTTGGACATTACTTTTGTAAGGTTTTTTGCAGGTTGCAGACAGTGACTTGCCTTTCCTTTCCTGTCTAGTTAGTTTGGGCCCCATCATTTGCTCAGCCTATTTTCCTGCCTGTGTTTGTGCCTTCATCTTGTTTCACTGTCAATACATGTGTGGGGGCTATCTATTCCTTTGGGGTCTGCTCTGGGGCAGTTAGTTTTCCCTTTTCTTGCTTTAGGCTTATGTAGTCCTCCGGCCATGACGAGGCGTCTAGGAACATCGTAGGCACGCTCCACGGCTACTGCTAGTTGTGTGGTAAGATCAGGGATCTGCAATCTGCATAGTTACCAACTTCTCTGGTTTTTTGTGGCTTAGCTTGTTTTGGTTTTTTCTCCTCGGTGACCCATTCATAACACTGCCCACTGCCATAGTGCATGAGCCCCTGACCCCTGCCATAGTGCATGAGCCCCTGACCCCTGCCATAGTGCATGAGCCCCTGACCCCTGCCATAGTGCATGAGCCCCTGACCCCTGCCATAGTGCATGAGCCCCTGACCCCTGCCATAGTGCATCAGTCCCTGCCCCCTGCCATAGTGCATCAGTCCCTGCCCCAGTGTATCGACCCCTTTGCCCCCTAACATAGTGTATCGGCGCCTGTCATAGTGTATTGGCCCCTGCCCCCTACCATAGTGCACTGGCCCTTGCCATAGTGTATCCCCCTGCCCCCTAACATAGTATATCGGCTCCTGTCATAGTGCATCAGCCCCTGCCATAGTGCATCAGTGCCTGCTCCTTGCCCACTTCCACATTGTATCGGCGCCTGCCCCCTGCCATAGTGTATTGGTCCCCTGCCACAGTGTATGGGCGCCTGCCACAGTATATCGGCCCCTGCCCACTTCCACAGTGTATTGGCCCCTGCCCCCTTTCATAGTGCATCGGCCCCTGCCATAGAGTATCTGTGCCTGCCCTCTGCCATAGTGTATCGGCGCCTGCCACCTGCCACAGTGTATGGGCCCCCTGGCACAATATATGGGCCCCTGCCCACAGTGCATCGGCCCCTGCCACAGTGTATGGGCCCCTGCCCACAGTGCATCGGCCCCTGCCACAGTGTATGGGCCCCTGCCCACAGTGCATCAGCCCCTGCCACAGTGTATGGGCCCCCTGCCACAGTGTATCGGGCCTGCCCCCTACCGACCTGAATATGTAACATTCTTCTCACACTGCAATGGAGGAGGAATGCTCCTGCAATACAGGGGCTATGGCTGTCTGACACTTACCCAGGTATGCAGCATTATCTTTAAAAGGGGCAGCTCTCCTCCTAGAAGAAAAGAAAGCAACACTGTTGACCGGCACTAGGAAGATACCAGCGAGTGTGAAAGGGAAGAAGTGTCGCTAAGTTGGGCCTACCCGGCTGTGGCCGCTCCAGGCATTGTCTTACGGGGAGACCCCGAGATCTCCGGTGTGGGCCCGCCCTGGGCCATCTGGACATCCCCTGGATCGGAGCGGACGCCGAGGGTCTTATTCCTCCGAGCTCTCCCTAATGTGGTCAGCTGAGTGCTCATACTGCACACACTGCGCCGCCATGTTGTTTGCAGCCAGTAACTAGGCGACCAGGCTTCCGGCGGGAGGTCGGCAGTGGCCCGGGAGTTTCCATAATCGCAGGGTGACGGCTGAGGTTCCCACGGTCAGTATCCGGCAGCACATGTCCGCTCAGTCCAAAGTGCTGCGGCTGAGCCTAGACTGTATGGGCTCCTTCCTGGTCCTGATGCAGCCCATACAGCTGACCGGACTCAAGTTAGTCTGTAGTTAGCTATTAGTTATTAGTTAGCTATTCGATTTTCATTTTCATGTATGATGAATTATTCATGTACTCAAAATGACCAGCTCAATGTCCTGAATAATGTTTGCCAAAAAACTGATCAACTCTGTGTAGTTCAGAAGTTATTCACGTAAATCGCTAATGTCGCGAATAATCAAACGCACTCAATCGTACATAAGTTTAATTTGAAAAGAGATACCCAGGACCACTAGTACTCAAAATGACCAGCTCAACGTCCTGAATAATATTTGCCAAAAAAATGATCAACTCTATGTGTAGTTCAGAAGTTATTCACGTAAATCGCTTATGTCGCGAAGAAACAAATGCACTCAATCGTACATAAGTTTAATTTGAAAAGAGGTACCCTGGACCACTAGTACTCAAAATGACCAGCTCAATGTCCTGAATAATGTTTGCCAAAAAATTGATCAACTCTATGTGTAGTTCAGAAGTTATTCACGTAAACCGCTAATGTCGCGAATAAACAAACGCACTCAATCGTACATAAGATCAATTTGAAAAGAGGTACCCTGGACCACTAGTACTCAAAATGACCAGCTCAATGTCCTGAATAATGTTTGCCAAAAAAATGATCAACTCTATGTGTAGTTCAGAAGTTATTCACGTAAATCGCTAATGTCACGAATAAACAAATGCACTCAATCGTACATAAGATTAATTTGAAAAGAGGTACCCTGGACCACTAGTACTCAAAATGACCAGCTCAATGACCTGAATAAAGTTTGCCAAAAAATGATCAACTCTATGTGTAGTTCAGAAGTTATTCACGTAAATCGCTAATGTCGCGAATAAACAAACACACTCAATCGTACATAAGATTAATTTGAAAAGAGGTACCCTGGACCACTAGTACTCAAAATGACCAGCTTAACGTCCTGAATAATATTTGCCAAAAAAATGATCAACTCTATGTGTAGTTCAGAAGTTATTCACGTAAATCGCTAATGTCGCGAATAAACAAATGCACTCAATCGTACATAAGTTCAATTTGAAAAGAGGTACCCTGGACCACTAGTACTCAAAATGACCAGCTCAATGTCCTGAGTAATGTTTGACAAAAAAATGATCAACTCTATGTGTAGTTCGGAAGTTATTCACGTAAATCGCTTATGTCGCGAATAATCAAACGCACTCAATCTAACCAATTTTGCCCAAAAAATTCACAACTCTATGTATAGTTGAAGAATTATACAAAATATGCTAACTCCACATGTGAAACATTTTATAGGTACCTCACTGTTTGCTATCACAACTTACTTGAAGTTTCCATAAGGGCTTAACCCACTAATCTATGTTTAATTCAAGAGTTGTTGAACAGATGCTAAGTTTGTGTGTGAAATTACACTTAATAAAGTTTTATGTCATCAAATTATTTATATGTAATTGTAACGTCATTATTAACCTTTTTTTTAACTTTACATAGTGGTTCTTGTGTAGACACGGGGGTCAGAGGGTGCTTTCGTCCGCTTGCCCAGCCGCCTTTGCAAAGACAGCATGGACCATGGCTCATCTCAACTGAACGCCCGACCTCCTTAACAGTGGGTGGCACACTACTCAAGACAACACAGGGTGAGTGAATCACAATATTAGGACTTTCTTGGATCCCCAAACAATTAATGGCATATATCACACAACCAGCAAAACACAAATTGTAACAGCAAACAGTTTATCACCCTTCCACTGGCTCACCAGGGATTATAATATCCGTTCCTCAGAGCTTCCAGGACTACTTACTCCAAGCCAGCAGCACCCCGCTTTCGGGGTGCACCCACCGAGAAAGGAATAATGCCAGATTTGGGAAGCTGACTGACTACCGCAAACTCTGTAGTCAGGTGACTGGATTGTCCCAAGCTGGATACCATCCTTATGTAGTCTTTGATATCTCAGCCGAATCCTTGCATTCGATGCTGAAGTCCATGTAGTCTTATAATCCATGTGGGGTTATGGCCTGCCAATCGGATCCGCAGATCCAAAATTGGTACCATGCAGCATGAGAGACTTGGTCACTGGACAGTCCTCCTTCTATACCCCTGAGCTCTCAATTCAGACCCTTGGGGCTTCATGATTGGTGGAATAAGAGTGTGCTAGATTGGCTAGATTCCAAGCCGCATACATAATATCCATAGTAGTAGAGTTGAGCGAAACGGGTCAAAAAATTTCAAAAGTCGCCGACTTTTGGTAAAGTCGGGTTTCATGAAACAAAACCCGACCCTAGGGTGAGGTCGGCCATGAGCTCAGCGACTTTAGCGCCAAAGTCGCGTTTCAAAAGTTTGTTTTCCGCCCTTTTTCAGCCAATCAGGATCCACGGACACTGTGGGCAACGTGATGACATAGGCAGGGGTCACCACCATCTTTGAGAAGGGCATGCAAGTGATTGACTTGCTTTGGGGGGCATCACAGGGGGTATAAAAGGGCGTGCACGCCGACCACCATGTTACTCATGCTGATCTCAGAATAGGGAGAGCTGCTGCTGCTGCTGATTCTGTAGGGAGAGCGTTAGGTAGGGAAGAAGATACCAAAAACTGATTCTGCTGCTAACGATTTTGCCTGTACAACACACCAGTCACTGTGTGTGCAGTGCAAGTGGAGGCTATATTTTGCTGGATCAGCTGTGTTGGTTGTTAGGCTTATAAGGCTTCCTGATAGCTGCATTGCTGTTTTCCCACTGCTCTGCAAACTGCTTTTTTAAAAGCAATCCAAATTTTTTTTTCTTGTCTTGGTGAGGTACTGAGCGTGCATTTTTTCACACCATACAGCGGTGTACACTCCTCACACAGTACCGTGTAACGGCTGTTATCACGGCCACAGTGAAGCTATCTGTGTGTGACTCTGTAAGAATAAGTCGAGGACATGTTCCGTTCTTACAGACCTCCACCTTCTAGTTTTGTCTGGTTTTCAAACAGTTAAGTATATTTGCTGTTTGATCACATTTAAAACTATAGAGAGACAGCGTGTGTCAGTCCGTATACTTAAAAAACACGGAGCTTGACAATTTTACGGACACCGGACAGCGGTGTACGTGCACGCTCCTCTCTCAGTACCGTGTAATGGCTGTTATCACGGCCACAGTGAAGCTGTGTGTGACTCTGTAAGAATAAGTCGAGGACATGTTCCATTCTTACAGACCTACACTCTAGGGAGATTCCTATTCTGCCCAATTCTATATACACCTTGTAGTTTGTCATACACTAGCCAATTTCTGCCTGTGACATAGCGGTGTGATATTCACTGGGCCTCACACAATCCAACAGTGTCCACAAGTGTGTTCAGAAATTCTACATCTCCCCTGTCCTATATACACCTTGTACCTTGTTTTACATTACTATATAGTTTGTGGGATTTTGTGTACATTTTTGCCAAAAATGAGGAAGGCTGGTGGAAGAGGTCGTGGAATTGGGCGGGGGTTGCCAGCTGGTAATGATGGTGTTGGTGGTGGATCTGATGGTAGCGGCAAAAGCAAAATAGGACTGAATGCAGGAGGTGTTGAGCCTGCGTCATTGTCTGGCTCCACAAGGCCTCGAAGGCTTAGTTTTCTAGGAGTTGGCAAACCGCTTTTAAAGCCAGAGCTTCAGGAAAAAGTTTTGGCTTACATTGCTGACTCATCCTTCATCTCTATCGCCTCCTCTTCTGAAGTTGTAAAAAATAAAAGCACTGAGTCGTCATTGGAGGCTCATGTTCATGAACCACACCTTTCCTTGTGTCCTTCACCCCAACCAAGATTGAAGGATGACGCAGGCCATACAACTGATTACTCCATGGAGCTGTTTTCACATACCATGCCTGGGTTATCAAGTGAAATGGTGAATTACCCAGGCCAAGATGAATCTGACATGGAGTGCACTGATGCACAGCCACTGATAGATGATTCTGCTGGTACATTCACTCAGAGCACTACATTGTCCTCGCAGTGTAATGAGCCAGATTCTGACCCTGATGAGACTCAGGTGCCCCTTCCCGCATACTATACCACCATACACGGTGACACACAGGAAGGTGCACATGATATTGAAGAGGAGGTGATGGATGACCCAGTTATTGACCCAGATTGGCATCCATTGGGGGAAGAGGGTGCTGCTTCCAATAGCTCAGATGAGGAGGAGGAGCATCCACAGCAGACATCGACATTGCAACAGCTGTTATCTGTCAGGTCCGGAGCACTCCAAAGACAGGTTCCAAAAATCAAAAGAGTTGCTGGACAGCTTGTCCAGACGGTCAAAATAGCACAGCGTGCTAGGCCGAAAAATGTCTTCCAAAGTAGGAAGAGTGCAGTGTGGCACTTTTTTGAACAAAATCCTCATGATCAGGCCAAGGTTATCTGTAAGAAGTGCGCAAAGACCTTTAGCCAAGGGAAAAATCTGAAAAATTTGAATACCAGTTGCATGCTTAGACATTTAACCAGCATGCACTGGCAAGCGTGGACACAACACCAAACCTCAAGTACCACATATGCAACTGATCACAAAGAAGGTAGTCAGCAACGCTACATTGTTTCCCCCACTGTAAGCCCACCGGTTAGCACAGCAGCAAATGTTGTGTCGTTGCAAGGCCAAAGCAGTCAGGGAATCCCACTGTTATATCAACGAAAGACTGAATCTAGGCCATCAGAAAGAACACCAACTTCATCACCATCATCAACCCTCTCTCAGTCCGCCCTGTCTACCGCTAGTTCCACCATATGCAGCTTTCAAGTCCAACTCACCCTCCCAGAGACTATGAGTAGGTCAAGAAAGTACTCAGTCTCTCATCCGCGTACACTGGGTTTGAACGCCCACATTGCCAAACTAATCTCGTTAGAGATGATGCCCTATCGGTTGGTGGAAAGCGCAGCTTTCCGCGAACACGTGGCCTATGCAGTACCACGCTATGACCTACCCAGTCGCCACTTCTTCTCGCGCAAAGCCATCCCAGCCCTCCACCATCATGTGAAAGACCGCATTGTCCATGCACTCAAGCAGTCAGTGAGTGGAAAGGTGCACCTCACAACAGATGCATGGCCAGGGCCGTTACGTGTCCATCACTGTGCACTGGGTATATGTGGTGGATGCAGGGTCCACAGGGGACAGCGGTGGTGGGACAGTGCTGCCTAGCCCATGGTATAGGAAACAGTTGTCTGTCGGCGTTCGACCCTCCTCCTCCTCCTCCTCCAGAAGCGAAAGCTCATCCACAGAGCTCAGTCGTACGAGCACTCCATCTGCAGCTGCCACTGTTGCAAACGAGGTGTCCCCCTATCGAGCAGCTAGTGGAAAGCGTCAGCAGGCTGTGTTGCAGATGATGTGTTTGGGCGACAGACACACCGCGGAGGTGCTGGCCGAGTACTTTCAGCGACAAACTGAGTCATGGCTGGGCAGTATACATCTTGAGGCAGGCAAGGTAGTTAGTGATAACGGCCGTAATTTTGTGGCAGCCATAGCCCTTTCAAAACTCAGCCACATACCTTGCTTGGCTCACACCTTGAACCTGGTGGTGCAGTGCTTCCTCAACAATTATCCGGAGTTAAAAGCCCTGCTCCAGAAGGTGTGAAGACTGTGCGCGCACATCCTCCGGTCGCCTGTACACTCCATTCGTATGCAGAAGCTGCAGCGATTGCTCCACCTTCCCAACCACCGCCTCATTATCGACATTGCAACAAGGTGGAACTCTGCACATGGTTGAGCGGCTGTGCGAACAGAGGCAGGCCATAATGCATTTGTGGGAGGATACACAGCCAAGCACTTTGAGAGCAGACATGGAGTTGACAGGTGTGCAGTGGTCGAAGCTGAAAGACCTCTGTAAAGCTCTTCAGTGTTTTGAGGAATGCACACGGCTGGTAAGCGCAGACGACGCCATCCTAAGCATGAGCATCCCACTTATGCGTCTGCTCATGCAGACTTTGACGCACCTTAAGGAGCAGGCGTCTGCAGCCAATGTTGACGAGGAGGAAGAGGAGGAGGGAATCCTTGATGACATTCAGCCATTGTCTGCTCAGGGACCTCTCCTGGACCAGGTGGAGGAAGAAGAGGAGGAGGAGGATGATGATGGGGATGATTACTTAGGGGAGGAGGATGCATCTCGTGGGGCAAGTGAAAATGTTGGCGTGGCAAGGTCTGGTACAGGGTTTGTGCGTGACTGGAGGGATGTGGATTTGCCAGAAAGTGCTCCTCCAACCAGCACTCGCAGTGCATCATTGACACCGGGAACATTGGCCCACATGTCAGATTATGCCTTGCAGATCCTTAAAAGGGACCCCCGCATTGCCAAAATGATGAACGATGAGGACTACTGGTTGGCCAGCATCCTGGATCCACGCTATAAAGGCAAATTACAAAACATCATGCCACTCAAGAACCTTGACCTAATATTGGCTAATAAACAAGCAACTCTGGTAAACCGGTTGGTTGAGGCATTCCCAGCACACAGCAGCGGTGATGGTTCTCACACGAGCCGTACGGGCCGGGGGCAGCTTGGCAGAGGTGTTCGTGGTGCACACAGCAGAAGTGGCGTTGGAGACAGGGGTTTCATGACAATGTTGTGGACTGATTTTTCAAGTACCGCTCACACAACTGGTAATACTGCATCGATGGAAAGTGACAGGAGACAGCAGTTGTCAACTATGGTTACAAACTACTTTTCCTCCCATATCGATGTTCTCTCGCACAGGTCATTCCCCTTTGACTATTGGGCCGCTAAACTGGACACCTGGCCCGAATTGGCACAATATGCCTTACAGGAGCTCGCTTGCCCAGCTGCAAGTGTGCTATCGGAAAGAGTCTTCAGTGCAGCTGGATCAATCCTGACAGAAAAAAGGACCCGTCTGTCAACCCAAAATGTGGATGATCTAACCTTCATTAAAATGAAGCATGCATGGGTTTCCAAGGATTTTGTGCCACCTTCCCTTGATGACACATAGGTTGCCAGAAAAATGGCCTGCTTTGGTCCTCCTCCTATTCCGCGAACTTGACCTATTTCGCCTTTTGCAGCAGCTGAATGTCCCACATCAACATATGCCACTTTGTAAACCGCCCTAACTGGGCTGCCCCCCCCATGGCCGGGGTCACCACCTAGCGCACGAAACCGTGTGAGTGCCGTTGCCCTGGACAGGTGGGTAGGCCGACTCTTGGGCGCGGGCACTGGCACAGGGTCCCTCATAGTGCAATCAAGTGTCTCTGTCGGTGGTGGTGCACACCCGCCGTCAGACACACCGCCGTACTATGAGGGGCCCAGTGCCAGTACTGACGCCCACGAGTGTGCCCCCCTTGCTTGGGCAGGGCCCCAGCATTTGCAATGTTTACCTCTCCCTGCTCCTCCGCTGTGTAGTCTGGGCTGTCAAATCCTTCACTGGGAGTGCCACTACAAATTGATTGAACTGAAAGATGATGGTTAAGATGTAGCTATGCCCTGTCCTGCTGGCCGGGCTCTAGCTCCAGATGATCAATGGCTTCCATTTCTTATGGACGTCGACTCACAATGACATGCAGTGGTGGTTTATCATCAGCTTTCAGTTTTCCTACTCACAAACGTGTGACATTCCGGCGCACATTTTAAAATGTGGCCTCTCATGCCAATCAAATAGAATCGCCTGTGGCTTCTGTCTTTTGCACTCCAAAGTTACGTGACAGATCATGATAGCCAGTGAGCACCATGTTTACATCGCTCCCTGTGATAAAAATTTGATTGAGATGAGTAACAGTGATGGAATCAACGGAAGTGCGATACAGCAAGACTTTATTCACAAAAAAATGTTTTCACTGTCTCAACACACAAATTAATTGAGGGTCAGCATCGCCTATGAGAATTGTGGTGGAAGTTTTTCCCGTGAATAGTAATTCCTAGATTTCTGCAATCACTAGCCTTTATGTCAGTAATTGTATGCATCTCATTTCCCATTGCGGAGAGGCTGGACTGTATTACTGAGACAGAAATATATCTGAAGATTTAAAAATAACACCAAAAGTATATAGTTGTGTACGCCTCAAATGCATTTCCTTTTTTCCACTTTTTAGATTGCTGTGTAATCCGTACTGAGAACACGGCGATTTTACATGTTTAAACTATGCTATATATACCTGCTATCCAGTGATAAAGTACCCTTTCTCAACTTTGTACAATCTGGTCAAATCCATACTGGGCCTGAGAACATCTGAGTCTGCCTCCTGATCTATAGACATATATTTTTAATGTGTAAACTAGGCTACATATATACGTGTTATCCGGTGAAACTGTACCCTTTATCAACTTTCTACTATGTTGTTGAATCCATACTGGGCCTGAGAACAGCTGCCGAGCTGTTAAGCAAGCTACAGCACCTGTGGTTTGGACACGTAATTTTTTCAGGAATGACGGTTAGGCCTAACTCCGGAATTGCGGTTGACACGAACTTACTGGGAAATCATCGTTCGCGGGGAATAATCTGAATCCCAGATCCCCATCACTAACGGAGTTCAGCAGGTTATCTGCACCTGTAAGTGACAAAAGCTGGTCCTTTCAGTGTAGCGTGCATGCAGCCCTGGACATGTACGGGAATGCTATACCTGTTATTGCTCGATCTCACGTGCCGGAGCCTCGCTTATCCCTCTAGTAACTTGACGCGTACTGCGGGGGCATGCCGGAGTCTCGGTTGCTAACGGAATAAAGCTGAGAAATCGCTAGCACAACTACAAACACACATACCACACCACACACAGAATCGACAAAGCTTTCAAAGTGTGCATCTTTTCTTTAGGTGGCATGGTTGTGGTTTCCCGGGTGGAGTCCAATTAAGCCACAGGCTCCACTCCTGGTGGTGACCTTTTGGACATTCCTTTAAGGTTCAGCTTTGCAATCATACTGCCCCCGGAAACCAAAAACTTTGCCTTTATGGACGCTGTTTGGAGGTTCGTGGGAATACCGCTGCCCGATTAGCAGTCGGCATATGGGTCGCCCTCCCAGGGCTGTGGGATACTCGGTACCGGGCCGGTGTCAGTGAGATGTGTCACAGCAGCGGTGACCCGGACGGTGGCCCTGGGCACCCATATAAATGGCGTGGTATAATGGTAAGGAGTTTATATAGATAGTTTGACGCCACCTGTGGTGTTCGGCAACATAGATGTTAGGCCGACGCTGCGTGCAGATCCTCTGGGACTGATGGTGTTGTGCAGCAAAGATGGTGAAGCTCCCCACAGGTGGAGCTGGAGTCCCAGGGAAGTGTAGATGTAGTGATGGGGGAAAGGCACAGGCGGTGTAGGTGCTGGTACCCAGATGTAGCGGTGCTGGAATAACTGTAGGACACCAGAGCGTGCAGTTCCAAAGCTTTACTCACAGTCTGCAGGTTACACAGATGCCTGCCTCCGTGCTGTGTCCTCCGGGTCAGGACCTCAGCGAACCTCCGGGACCAAAATGGAAAGCTCCCTTCCAACACTCTGCCAACATGTACCTTCCTCAACGTCTCCTTTCTAGCGCTTGTGGGGGAAGCACTCACAGGACCGTGGTTCAATGAAGCGCCTCCTGTCTAACAGATGTTCCTCAGACTTTACTTGTAAGGCAGACAGCTGTAGCCTTTTCCTTCTGGCTCCCACACGTCGATGCTGGGGCCTCCGAGCCTTAGTTGGGTACAGAGCATTTATAGCTGCTACTTCCCCCGGTGTCTGCTGCAGGAACGTCAGTGTTCCTACAAACTCGGAGACCGGAATCGGGACCATGCGCTCCAGCTAGGAGTGAGCCTTAACTCTGCTCATCCCCCAGGTCCCCTTCTCACGTCCACACACTTCCCCTTCCCTGCACAGAGTGCCCTAACTTACCTCCTCCCGACCACAGAGAGCAGCTCCTCAGCAGTCAGGTTCAGAGGTCTCCCTGCTAGCCTGGAGTGGGAAATGTGTTGTGTGTTGGTTTCACTGCTAGAGAGATCCTTCGTTGCTCCCAAGCTTGACAACACACTCCCTAGGAGGAAGGTAATGCCACAGTGGCGACCGTACTCTTGGGGACGCCACAAGTGCACTGAGGCCCAGCCACTGCTGGATGATGCTGCTGGTACATTGACGCAGACCACTACATTCCCCTCGCATTCTACACTACCAGAATCAGACCCAGAGGAAACTCAGGTTCCTCTTCCCACATACTATACCACCTTACACGGTGACAAAGAGGAAGGTGCAGATGAAAGTGCAGGTTCCTTGAGCAGGTGGGGGGGCATACTCATGGGCGATGGCACTGGCACAGGGCACCGCATAGTACGCAAAAGTGTCTCTGCCGGTGGGAGGGCCTAAACAGCCAAGTGCAGTGAGATGGAAGATGGGGACGACAAGGAGTTCAGAGTAGTGCAGGGATTCCCTAGCAAGGAGACTTATGTAATTGTTTTCAATGTTGGGACAGCAATTTTTGGGGAGCACTATACTCTGGTGAATGATATATGGGGCCCACCATACACTGGAGCATTCCAAAGGTGGACATCAGACACTGGAGCAGCATTTACAGGGCCCGTTAGACACTAGAGCAGTAGAAATGGGGCCCATTATATATGGAGCATTATTTGGGCCCATAAGACAGTGGAGCTTCATCCATTGGGACAAACATATACTATAGCATTATGTGGAGCTCATCATATACGGTTTGAAACATTATATGGGATCAATGATTCCATATGGAGAAATATATGGGCCTCATTACTCTGTATAGCGCACTAAGCGCTAGCCATAATACTGTATGGAGTTATATACTGTCCGTTTTTGCAGGTATTGGAGAATTTAAAATGGATATCAGTCATGAGATGTAAGAAGTGAAGTATTTTTCATTGTACTATACTGCTATTTCTCTGCCGTATCGGAGCATCATGAGTTGTGGTATGTGTTAAAGGGGCGCTCTTTGGCCCTGGGCCCACGAAAACCTGGAGCCAGCCCTACCCCCCCCACAACTGTAGCCAAATAACCCCCATTTTTCAGTGCGTAACTAGTATTATGAAGTAAATTAAGGTTGACAAGCTTAAGTAATAAGAATTGATGCTTTTGGCATTCAAATGGGCACTGTAGATGTGTTTCCTGTCCTCCTCTCACTGCCAACTTTAATTCCCCATTGACTTACATTGGGTTTCATGTTTCGGTCGGACTCCCGACTTTTCCCTATAGTCAGCCGATTTTGCATGAAACGAAACTCGACCCTAAAAAACCAAAAGTCGCTCAACTCTACATAGTAGTAATGGTGTCTAATGGCCCCGTCACACTAAGCGACTTACCAGCGATCCCGACACCGATATCAAGGTGTCAGGATCGCTAGTAAGTCGCTATGTGATCGCTGGTGAGCTGTCACACAGACAGCTTCACCAGCGATCAGCACAGCGATGCCGAGCGCCCGGCATCGCTTGCCAT
Source organism: Dendrobates tinctorius (assembly GCF_039654945.1). Classification (NCBI taxonomy): domain Eukaryota; kingdom Metazoa; phylum Chordata; class Amphibia; order Anura; family Dendrobatidae; genus Dendrobates; species Dendrobates tinctorius. Next base: position 57,709,077 of record NW_027361683.1, on the reverse strand, counting down.
CGCTGTAAAAAATAGAATCAAATTAAAAAATATAGTTATTCTCACCTTCCGACGTCCCGTTCAGCCATCCTGCCTCTCTCCACTCTCCGGTCCCAGTGATCCTTTGTACGAATGACCACGAGATGTCACGGTCTCGAGGGATAACAAAGTCTCGCGGTCATTCGTGCAAAGGATCACTGGGACCGGAGCGTGGAGAGAGGAAGGATGGCTGAACAGGACATCGGAAGGTGAGAATAACTATATTTTTAATTTTTTTTATTATTTTTTACACCTGATCGCTGGTCTCCCGCCTGTCACACGCAGCGATGTGTGCTGGCCAGCGGGAGACCAGCGACCAAAGAAATGTCCAGAGGTTTCTTCCAGCGATCAGCGATACCGGCAGGGGGGGCCGCTCGCTGATCGCTGTCACACATAGCGATCTTGCTGGTGAGATCGCTGTTACGTCACAAAAGTTGTAACTCAGCAGCGATCTCGCTACCGAGATCGCTTGGTGAGACGGGGCCTTAACAGAGATGAGGAAGAGTCAGCTAATTTACATAGAATGGAGCAATGCAATGAAAGGTTAGCATAATTGATTTGTCTGAGTCTGTGACCTTCACTGGCAAAGGTAATTACATGAGTCAACAGTAACTGTAAACCTAGACTCCTTAAGGTACTGTCACACTTAGCGATGTACCAGCGATCCCGACCAGCGATATGACGCGGCCAGGATCGCTGGTACATCGCTAAGTGGTCGCTAGTGAGCTGCCACACAGGCAGATCTCACCAGCGACATCGCTGGGGACGGGGGTCGCTACTTACCTGTCACACTAGGCGATCCTGCGTCCTCCCGCCCGCGTTCACGCTCGTCTCTCCACAGGAAGCGCTGCAGGAAGCTGACGACGAGAAACGGTCCAGGATGTTCTCGCACGATCAGCGATAACCAGCGGGGGAGACGGTCGTTGGTAAGTATCAGACACAGCGATATCGCTAGCAATATCGCTATAACGTCACAAGTTATAGCGATATTTCTAGCGATATTGCTAGCGATATTGCTAGCGATATCGCTTAGTGTGACAGGCCCTTTAGAGTCTTGTAGAAACAATGAGGGGCTTATCACATGGTAATAAACAGAATACCTCCATGTGTGACCAAATTTTAAGAAACTCAACCCATGCTAGACATTGAAAGAGTCCATGTCATCACAGTTCTGTTCTGAAGTGATACACTCACTTGGAAGCCATTGAAGTATTCCATCGAGTGGCCCTACTTGGAGGATTGTCTGTTAACGTCATCTGTCCATGGTAAGGATTTGTGTTAACTTACACTGTAACCTCAAGTCTGAATTTCAGTGTTTTTGTGCTTGTCCTGTTTGAAAGCTATATTTATATTTGGGTATATAAAATATCTAATATGTTTAAGAATAAAAGTTAATGATGAGATCAGTCTCAACATTTTAATTAAAAATTTACTTGCTTAATGTAAATTTTTTTAATGTTTTTGTTTTGATATCTCAAAAAGGTTAGATGTTGGAGGCCTTGCTATAAATTTTTTGTCTTCATACGAAACTGCTAGAGTGTATGTATAAATATTGTTGACAAGTATCATCTTGTCAACTAGTGTGCAAGGAAGTCGTGCATCAAATAGATATTCATACTCTATGTATTATAGGCACAAATTATGTGAAATTAAATTAATTGATAATAATATTAGAAAGTTTACATATTATAAATGCTTATTATATTCATGTCACTGACAATAATTTCTAAATATGTGGATTATTAAGTTTTATGTACCTGATCAAGGTTGTTGATTTAGTAGTATGGTTTTAGTAAACTATGATAATTAGATATAAATTTTTGTTGCTACCAGTCCTTGTAATATCTATGAAATGCAATTCGATTGAGTGCGTTTGTTTATTCCCGACATTAGCGATTTACGTGAATAACTTCTGAACTACACAAAGAGTTGATCATTTTTTTGGCAAACATTATTCAGGACGTTGAGCTGGTCATTTTGAGTACTAGTGGTCCAGGGTACCTCTTTTCAAATTAATCTTATGTACGATTGAGTGCGTTTGTTTATTCGCGACATTAGCGATTTACGTGAATAACTTCTGAACTACACATAGAGTTGATCATTTTTTGGCAAACATTATTCAGGACATTGAGCTGGTCATTTTGAGTACTAGTGGTCCAGGGTACCTGTTTTCAAATTAATCTTATGTACGATTAAGTGCGTTTGTTTATTCGCGACATTAACGATTTACGTGAATAACTTCTGAACTACACATAGAGTTGATAATTTTTTTGGCAAACATTATTCAGGACATTGAGCTGGTCATTTTGAGTACTAGTGGTCCAGGGTACCTCTTTTAAAATTAATCTTATGTACGATTGAGTGCATTTGTTTATTCGCGACATTAGCGATTTACGTGAATAACTTCTGAACTACACATAGAGTTGATCCTTTTTTTGGCAAATATTATTCAGGACATTGAGCTGGTCATTTTGAGTACTAGTGGTCCAGGGTACCTCTTTTCAAATTAATCTTATGTACGATTGAGTGCGTTTGTTTATTCGCGACATTAGCGATTTACGTGAATAACTTCTGAACTACACATAGAGTTGATCATTTTTTGGCAGATATTACTCAGGACATTGAGCTGGTCAATTTGAGTACATGAATAATTCATCATACATGAAAATCGAATAGCTAACTAATAACTAAAATCGAATAGCTAACTAATAACTAATAGCTAACTGCAGACTAACTTGAGTCCGGTCAGTCTAGCCGGCTCACTACTGAAGATGCTAGACTCTAGGTGCTCCTTCCAGGTATATATTCTTGAAGATAGCAGACTTTATTATGGGCTGCTGCCTGGCCCTGACTGCAGCCCATACATGACACTGGAATGTATGTGCTCCTTCAAGGTATAAATTATTAAAGCCAGCAGAATATATAGGCTCCTTCCAGGTCCAAACTGCAGCCCATACAGTCTAGCCGGCTCACTGGTGAAGACACTAGACTATACTGTCTCCTGTCAGGTATATATTATTGTAGATACAGACTGTACGGTCTCCTGTCAGGTATATATTATTGTAGATAGACTGTATGGGCTCCTGTCAGGTATATATTATTGTAGATATAGACTGTATGGGCTCCTGTCAGGTAAATATTATTGTAGATATAGACTGTACAGGCTCCTGTCAGGTATATATTATTACCCAAAGAGAAAAAGCAGTCAGAATTCCATAAAAACCAAATTTTATTAAATAATGTTAAAAATTATAAGGACATACTGTGCATGGTAGGGGAAAGACAGAAATATAACAGCATCATGGTCAAAAAAGGGGACCAGCCACACTGCAAACATCGCACCAGGAAATGAACGTATTAAGGTGAACAGATAGACAATAATCGGACAGGAAAAGAATGGCAACCATTGTTATGGCAAGGAGTGTACAAAGGCATCACCACATAGCCAAAGGATAATATCCTTTCAGATGACAAACTTCCCTGCCCGTAAAGAACACATAACATACATAACTGATGCTATGTAAAGCCCCCTGAGGAAGGAGTCCTTTGGCTCCGAAACGCGCGTCGGGGACTGGACCGACCCCACTGCCACCACTGCTTCCAGGTATAGGAATATTACCTTTTGTCTCTATCCCTGATGCTTTACATAGCATCAGTTATGTATGTTATGTGTTCTTTACGGGCAGGGAAGTTTGTCATCTGAAAGGATATTATCCTTTGGCTATGTGGTGATGCCTTTGTACACTCCTTGCCATAACAATGGTTGCCATTATTTTCCTGTCCGATTATTGTCTATCTGTTCACCTTAATACGTTCATTTCCTGGTGCGATGTTTGCAGTGTGGCTGGTCCCCTTTTTTGACCATGATGCTGTTATATTTCTGTCTTTCCCCTACCATGCACAGTATGTCCTTATAATTTTTAACATTATTTAATAAAATTTGGTTTCTATGGAATTCTGACTGCTTTTTCTCTTTGGGTAGTTTCTATTAAATGTGCAGTGTTCCCTACATTGGTTAGTCCTAATATGTGGATCATGATATACAATATATATTATTGATCATACTTTATGGCCGTTTAGTCATTGACTATCTGGCCTCCACATTATTATGTCTTCTACCTATTCATTTTTTTAGGTATATATTATTGTAGATATAGACAGAAATACCAGGATCCTCGAAACAGCCCACCCAAACCCAACCTGACCAGAACACCAATCACAACAACCTGACAAAAGCCGGAATCAGGAAGATGGTAGACGAAGGCCAGGAGAGGTATGTCAGTGACTGGAAGAACGATATCATCAGCTCACAGAAACTGACCATGTACCGGAGTCTACAGAGAGAATACAGACTGGCACCATACCTGGAGAAACTCCTGGACCCCAGAGACCGCAAGATCCTGAGCCGGTATAGACTCAGTGCCCACAGTCTGGCCATCGAATCCGGCCGACACAGGCAGAGCTACAAGCCCAGGGAGGAAAGACTGCCAACACTGTGACCAGGAGGCCCTGGAGGATGAGACCCACTTCCTGCTACACTGCCCCAAATACTCAGCAGTGAGGTACACTTCAGGAGACTCTCACATCTCTTCCCAGATTTCATCACCATGAAGGAGGAAGAGAAAACATATATCCTGCTGGGGGAAGAAGAGAGAGCAGTGGAGATAGCAGCGCAATATGTGAGCGAATGTCATAGACTGCGAGAAAGAGAACTATGATATGCCATGGACTTCTATGGCCCCCACCATGGATCTGCCCCCATCCACCTTCCCTATGCCATGGACTTCTATAGCCCCATCCCCCCCATCCACCTTCCCTATGCCATGGACTTCTATAGCCCCATCCACCTTCCCTATGCCATGGACTTCTATAGCCCCCATACTGGATCTGCCCCCATCCACCTTTCCTACAGCCCCTACCCAACATCCCTACAGTCCCTATCCCTATTCCCTTTTGTGCACTTCCTTGGCAAAACTATTGTGTATTTATTCCTGCCATTAAAGCTTCTTTGAATTTGAATATAGACTTCTATAGCCCCATCCTGGATCTGCCCCATCCACCTTTCCTACAGCCCCTACCCAACATTCCTACAGTCCCTATCCCTATTCCCTTTTGGACACGTGCTTTGGCAAAACTAATGTGTATTTAGTCCTTCCAATAAAGCTTCATTGAATTGACTGTATCGCTACTGTCAGGTATATATTATTGTAGATATAGACTGTATGGGCTCCTGTCAGGTATATATTATTGTAGATATAGACTATCGCTCCTGTCAGGTATATATTATTGTAGATACAGGCTGTACGGGCTCCTGTCAGGTATATATTATTGTAGATATAGACTGTATGGGCTCCTGTCAGGTATATATTATTGTAGATATTGACTGTATGGGCTCCTGTCAGGTATATATTATTGTAGATATAGACTGTATCGCTCCTGTCAGGTATATATTATTGTAGATACAGGCTGTATGGGCTCCTGTCAGGTATATATTATTGTAGATATAGACTGTATGGGCTCCTGTCAGGTATATATTATTGTAGATATAGACTGTATGGGCTCCTGTCAGGTATATATTATTGTAGATACAGACTGTACGGGCTCCTGTCAGGTATATATTATTGTAAATATTGTGGTGTAATGACCACTGTGTCCACAAGGGGGCGCTGTGTGGATGTCCCAAGAGAACGGATGAGTGGCAGAATCCTGAAGGATAGTTATGTATCTCAAAGTGGGTGGCTTTGAGATGGAGACTTGTGTATGTGTGATCAGCAATATCATTGCTGAGGTGTTGGTTATAAGTATGAGAGAAGTCTTCAGGTAACTAGAGAGATGGGCGGGTTCTGGTTACCTACAAACCCACCCAGGGGTGTGTCTGAAAATGCCTGTATTAAAAGGCTATGTGAGTGTGTGAAGGACCTGTGATGAGGTCATAGTCACGTGACCCGGTGGGCTTGGCTATAGACCATATAATGTGGCTAGGGTAGGTCACATGGAGTTGAATGCTGGGACCCGATTGGTCCAGTTTGGAAGGCCCCGTGAGGAGAAGGATCTCCTCGCTAACAGCCTGTGGTGCGGCTGTGTGTGTAATGGCGGCCAGTGTCTGAGAGTCCCTGAGGAGTGAGTGGATGTCTGTAGCCTGGAGAAACAGCCATGTGGGAACCCTGACCGTGGGTGAGATAAGGATGAGGCTGAATAGCCTGTATAATGGACGCTATCCTGTGATGCTGTTTATATTGCTGTAGTTTATGATGACAAATAAACCTCATGGACTGTTATGGCTTATGAAAACCCAAGCTGGATCTGATTGTGTGGCTGCCAAGCAAGTGTGCCCCCAACCTTGAATGACAGCGCTACCTCACAATATAGACTGTATCGCTCCTGTCAGGTATATATTATTGTAGATACAGGCTGTATGGGCTCCTGTCAGGTACATAATATTGTAGATACAGACTGTACGGGCTCCTGTCAGGGATATATTATTGTAGATATAGACTGCATCGCTCCTGTCAGGTATATATTATTGTAGATATATAGACTGTATGGGCTCCTGTCATGTATATGTTATTGTAGATATAGACTGTACGGGCTCCTGTCAGGTATATATTATTGTAGATACAGACTGCATCGCTCCTGTCAGGTATATATTATTATAGATACAGGCTGTATGGGCTCCTGTCAGGTATATATTTTATATATTAGTGATATCATAATGTATGGGCCCCTGTCAGGTATACAGTTGTGCTCAAAAGTTTACATGCCCCGGCAGAATTATTGCTTTCTTGGCCTTTTTTCAGAGAATATGAATGATAACACCAAAACTTTTTCTCCACTCATGGTCAGTGGTTGGGTGAAGCCATTTATTGTCATACTACTGTTTTCTCTTTTTTGATTATAATGACAACCCAAAACATCCAAATGACCCTGATCAAAAGTTTACATACCACATTTTTTATACCGTGTATTGCCTCCTCTAATATCAATCAATGACAGATTGAAGTCACTTGTGGTAGTTATGGATAAGGTTATTTTCTCAGATGGTAAAGCTGACCACTCTGACCACCAAAAAGTTTTGGTGTTATCATTCATATTATTCAAAACATTAAAATCATGAAAAATAACACCCACAGGTAACAGCTCTATCAGTGATCTATCGTTCACACTGAAAAAATATTGCAACATTTGTTAATAGTGTATAAACAATTGAATATTTGCGCTCAGAGTTGTGTCTGTATAAAGGCTATACTCCACTCAGAGAAGATATTAAAAGTTCAAAACAAAACAAATGAACGTTAAGAGTCAGGAACCACCCCCTGGTTAAATATTTGCACTCAGAATTAGGTCAGTATAAAAACTATACTCCACTCAGAGGAGACATAAAAGGTCCAAGGCAAGGCAGGTGAATCCTCTATATGTTGCATGTGAATGCAGGTTTGGAATTCACCCCTCTACATTATATCTCTCCGTGAAAGAGTCAAGGGGGCGGTTTTTGACTCTTAATGTTCACCTGCATTGCCCTGAACCTTTTTCTCTGAGTGGAATATAGTTTTTATACAGACTTAATTTTGAGTGCAAATATTTAATCATGGGGCAGTTCCGGACTCTTGGTGTTCACCTGCCTTGCCTTGGACCTTTTATGTCTCCTCTGAGTGGAGTATAGTTTTTATACTGACCTAATTCTGAGTGCAAATATTTAACCAGGGGGTGGTTCCTGACTCTTAACGTTCATTTGTTTTGTTTTGAACTTTTAATATCTTCTCTGAGTGGAGTATAGCCTTTATACAGACACAACTCTGAGTGCAAATATTGAATTGTTTATACATTATTTATTTATTTGGATTAATTTGGTGGTAATTGTCCTAATATTTTGCTGCTGAGTAGTCTGTCGCGCTAGCGCTGTCGTTCTGTTAATTTATTTTGTATTTGTTAATAGTGAGCTGTATTGCGGGTTGTGATTTCAGAAGAAGAAGATATAGGTACAGAGATACATTGTACATAGCAATGTATCTCTGTTCCTATATTTTACAGTTGAAGAAAATATTTTTTTCATATAAAATAAACTTTAAAAAAATGCCAATTTCAATAACCTTTTCATCCCCCCCCCCCAGTATTTTTTAATTTTAATGACCACTCCTGGGAAGTTCCACCACTGTACCATGTTTTCTCCATTTGTGGATAATGGATCTCACTGTGGTTCACTAGAATATCAAAGCTTTAGAAATGGCTTTATAACCTTTTCGAGACTGATAGATCTGAATTACTTTCCATTTAAATTTACTTTACATTTGTTCATGCATTTCTTCGGATCGCAGCATGATGTCTACCTTTTGAGGATCTTTTTGTCAACTTCACTTTGTCAGGCAGGTCCTATTTAAGTGATTTTTGATTGAGGATAGGTGTGGCAGTAATCAGGCCTGGGTGGGGCTAGGGAAACTGAACTTTGCTTTTCAAAGATGTGACAAACCACAGTTAAAAAAAAGTAGGGGGCAATAACTTTCACACAGGGCCCTGTATTTTCTTCCCCATTAATAATAAAGACCTTCATTTACAAACTGAATTTTGTGTGTACTTGTGCTATCTTTGTGAAATATTTTAATTTGTTTGTTACTCTGAAACATTTAAGTATGACAAACATGCAAGAGAGTAAAAAATTAGGAGGGGTGGGCAAAAAGTATTTCACATCACTGTACAGTACCGGGCCACAGAGATGTTTATATGAAGTATGTACCACCACATCTCCTGTATATACGGTAACGGTAATGATCCCACACAAGTAGTGACGTAAAATACAATGACCAACTTTCTACTTAGCTTTCTGTGCCACTTTGAGGCATGGCAGGCACAACATAGGAATGTTCTCACATGTGGTCTGATGCCTGGCGGGTACAGTCTAGTAACGTCATCACGTGTGGTCTGAGGCAAATGTGAACAACATCTTATACTCACCTACGGGGCGGTCTGGTATTATGTTTGTCACTGTTCTTCCAGCACAGTCCTCCTTCCCGTGGATGATGCGTCCTACATCATCCACACAACCTCCCCCATCACGCTTCTGTGCAGGAACACGTCTCTGCCCTGCCGATCACAAAGTGAAGAATTGCAAAGCGCAGAGAGAAGTGAGCCTGCATCGGAGCGCGATGGAAGACACTGTGTGGATGGACTTAGGACGCATAATCGACTCAAAGAAAGAAGGACAGTGATAGAAGAGGAGGAGGCACCGGATTAAGACTAGCGAAGCCCATTCAATGGGACTGCCCTGCAGGCAAGTCTAATAAAAAAAACAAAAAACAAAGCTATGCAGATTGGCATTCTAGAATGTTGTATATATAAGCGCATTCAGAAAGTGGTGGTTCTTTATAAAATGCTGTATAAAAAGGGTATACAGGTAGTGGTCGAACTATATATAAAGCATTCTAGAATGCTGTATCTGGCGACATACAGGTAGTGGTAGTACTTTATATGGGGGGACATAAAAAATGATTGAATACCCTGTAGTAAATAGCAATAATGCATGAAAATATAAGGTACTTAGTTAACACGTTTGATTTAAAAAAAAAAAAAAATGCAAAAGCCATCCTACCATTTCACAGTGACCCTAATTGAGACCAGGGCCACCATCAGGGAATTACTGCCCTGACTGGCGTATGGGGCCCGGCGGGCAGAGGGGGCCCGTATCGGGCCCGGTCTCCTCTGCCCTGGCTAGCGGCGCTGCGGGGGGCAGCTAAGCGCTATTGACATGCAGGCCCGGCCGCCCGCACGTCAATAGTTAACAGCTGCCAGCCAATCGGAGGCTGGCAGCTGATGTCAGCCACAGCGCGCACCTCGCCGGCGTCTGACGTCCGTGTCAGTCGCCGGCTAGAGCGCTCTGCAGCGTGGAGGGACTGAGCCTCGCCCGCCGCTTGAGCGCTGCCAGGTAAGGAGAACTTTTTTTTTTTGACAGCGGTGATCCGGGTGACATGGGGGCCGAATGCTGGACATGGGGGCCGAATGCTGGGGCAGAATGCTTTACATGGGGGCAGAATGGAGATACGGGGCATGATTGGAGACAGATCGCACAAGATCATGGGGCAGGATGGATATGATGGAGATCATATGGGGCAGAATGGATACTCATGAGGGCGGGTTGGGAGAGCATATGGCTAAAGCCAGGAATGAGACACATGGGTGTCAGGATGGGGGATATTATTACCATAGGGGCTAATTAAGGGATATTATTACTGCAGTGATGTATTTAATTTTTTGAGGATACTGTTTTAAATGGGGGGGGGCGGTTCTGTTACTGTGCAGAGTGATACTGTCACCTTTTTTTCTTCATGTGGTGTAATGCTGAAGTTGGGAAAAATAAGTAATGTGTTCTGCAAGCGGAGCTCTAGATAACTGTTATTTCCTGCAGAGACGAGCCCTGGCTGGAAGACGTGATGGCGAACTGTGCTGGATGAATGAAAAGCAAGGATGAAGGATTTCACCTAGAGACGTCACTGGTGAGTTAGTGTGTTACCTGTACACTGACACTATACACTGTATACTATATACAGAGCTCCTGTGTATAATGTCATTGATCACTATATTACCTGTACACAGACACTGCATACTAAATACAGATCTCCTGTGTATAATGCCGCTTATGATGATGTTATGTTTTTTTTATTAATGATCAGTATTGTAGTATTCAGTCACCATGTGGTGGTAATATGTGGTCTGGGCATGGTGCGGCGGTATTTGTCCCTTGTGTATGCTATTATTTGGTCACTTTGTGGTGGTAATATGTGGTCTGGTCATGGTGCGGTGGTATTTGTTCCTTGTATGTGATATTATTTGGTCACTATGGTAGTAATATGTGGTCTGGGCATGGTGTGGCGGTATTTGTTCCTTGTATGTGGTATTATAGGTCACTATGTGGTAGTAATATGTGGCCTGGACATGATGTAGCGGTATTTGTTCCTAGTATGTGATATTGGTCATTTTAAAAATTGAAAAATAAATAAAAATATACCTAAAGTGTATTGCATATTTTAACAAATATTTAATAGGTTTCAGTAGAGTAGAGCCCGGCCAAAAGTGTCTACCCTATTATGGTGGCGGCTTAAAAAAACCTTTTGTCCAAAGCAAAACCTGCCGGCTATATGTTTGATCTGGTGATGGGAACTGTTAATGTGTGATGGGTGAGAAGTGGAGTTTTTCCAAGAGAGCGGTGGGACTGTGGACAGTTTGAGGGGTGGAGGCGGGGCTGGGTGGCCAGTATGGGGCCCCGAAATTCCTAGTGGCAGCCCTGATTGGGACAGTCCTAACTAATATTAAAAACCTTTATTGATGTGGTTTCCCATTCCTGTGTGTCCACTATTCAGGCCTAATCCTTCTCAGTCCTTATCCACATGCAAGTCACAGGACAAAGCGGTAAGGTTTTTAATATTAGAGTTAGGACTGTCCCAATTACATCACCATGAAGTGGTGGGATGGCTTTTTATAAATAAAGAACATGTTAACTAAATACCCTATTGTCAGGAACACCGCACTGAACTTGCTCACTGAGCCAGTGCGCGTGTCCTGAGTAAAGCGAACAGTGCTCAAAGATACCTGTGGAGCGGGCAGCAGCCGAGTAGATGCGTACTTCAGAACCGCAGGACCTGAAGCACATGACTGCTAGGGGCGTGGCCTAAACTTCACAGAGCTAGGAGCTGCAAGATAACTCCTAGCAGGGTAACTGCGAGACAAAGTTACCAGGGGGCATAGACAGGGAGAATAGTCAAGACGTGGCCAATGAGTCACACACAGCTGCAAAGGTACAAGAGGGGCGAGCAGAGAGTAGTCAGGTCACAGGCAATGAGTCATACACAGAGATAATAACGCAGTACAAAATCAACAGGCAAACTCACAACGGGAATCAGAACCGGGTCAGAACCATATAAACAAGCTATAGCAACAAACAGGCACACAGGGGTCAGCACACTAGGCCAAAGGCAAAAGTATAACTGGCAGGGATTGAAGCTTCCCAGGGGTTTAAGAAGCTCTCCCAGAACCAGAAAGAGGCCACAATCATTAACCCCAGGTGTGCAGGTCAAAACCTGCACCGAGCTCCAGACATGAACCCCAGATGTGCAGCTCAAAAACCTGCACTGGGATCATGATAGTACCCCCCTCTCAACGGGGGGCCTCTGGACCCCCAGGCTTCCCCGGGTACTTGGCATGGAAAGCCCGAACCAGGCGATCTGCATGTACCGAGCGAGCAGGGACCCATGAGCGCTCCTCTGGTCCATATCCCTTCCAGTGGACCAGGTACTGCAAAGAACGGTGCACCCGCCGAGAGTCCACAATATGTCCGACCTCATACTCCAATTGACCCTCCACCAGCACTGGAGGAACAACAGACTCACAGTTCTCTGACAGATCCTGCGGGTTTCAACAGAGATTTATGGAACACATTGGATATTTTTAAGGAGGCAGGGAGACGCAACCTATCTGCCACTGGGTTGACTATCTCCATAATCTCGTACGGACCAATGAACTTTGGTCCCAACTTAGCTGATGGTACCTTTACGTTGATGTTACGTGTGGAAAGCCAAACCTTCTCTCCCACCTGAAACATGTCTCCCGAGGCTCTCTTTTTGTCAGCAAAATATTTGTATCTCCCCTGGGCCCGAGAGATATTACGCCGGACTTCAGCCCAGAGGTTTTTTAACCGTTGAACGGACCCCTCTGCCCCTGGACAACCTGAATCCACCCAAGAAAACTCCCCAAAATGCGGATTAAACCCATAGTTAATCAGGAATGGGGACATGTTGGTGGACTGACTCACCCGGTTGTTAAAAGCGAATTCAGCCAACTGTAACGCATCACACCAGTCCTCCTGTCTGGCGGAGGTCAGACACCTGAGAATTTGTTCCAAGGATTGATTGATGCATTCTGTCTGACCATTACTCTCCGGGTGATATGCCAACGAGAAGGAGAGTGAGATGCCCAATTTCATACAGAACGCCCTCCAAAATTTGGCCACAAACTGCACACCTCTGTCAGACACAACATTCAGGGGTACCCTGTTGTGAGTTCATTCTCGGGTTCCCCTTCTGAACTCCCTCTGGTGGTGTCGGGAGGTGGTGCGGCTGGTTTGATCGGTGGAGATCTGCCACCTCAGGATGGGGATGATGATTGGATCTCGGGATTCTCAGATTGGATTTAAGACAGCCAACGCCCTATTCAGTTGCTGGTGATTCCTTCTGGCTTGTCAGCTCTTGGTTTTCAGCTCTGTTCCAGTCATCTAAAGCTAAGTTTGTCTGCTAATGTTCACACTTGATTTTGTTGGTCTATTCAGTTTTTTGTGTGGTCTGCCAGCCCCGGCGGGTGGCTGAGCTGAATTTCCACTCTCATTTATCAGTATTTTGCCAATTGGCTTTTTGTCCCTTACTAGTTCAGTCTCTTTTTGCTCTGTCTCAGAATATTCCATAGTGGGAGAAGTCTAGTGACTTCAGGGTTAATTTTGCTATCAGAAGTGTTGGACATTATTTATGTAGGGTTTTTTGCAGGTTGCAGACAGTGACTTGCCTTTCCTTTCCTGTCTAGTTAGTTTGGGCCCCATCGTTTGCTCAGCCTATTTTCCTGCCTGTGTTTGTGCCTTCATCTTGTTTCACCGTCAATACATGTGTGGGGGCTGTCTATTCCTTTGGGGTCTGCTCTGGGGCAGTTAGTTTTCCCTTTTCTTGCTTTAGGCTTATGTAGTCCTCCGGCCGTGACGAGGCGTCTAGGACCATCGTAGGCACGCTCCAGGGCTACTGCTAGTTGTGTGGTAAGATCAGGGATCTGCAATCTGCATAGTTACCAACTTCTCTGGTTTTCTGTGGCTTAGCTTGTTTTGTTTATTTTTTCTCCTCGGTGACCCATTCATAACAGAATCACCAGCCATACAGCAGATTCTAGGGTACTCAAAAGCAGGAAAGAATTGTAAAAAGAAAAAAAGTGTCAGAATTTTTTTTTTATGTATATTTTTTCCTCTTTCTCGGGCCGTAGGAGGATTTTTTATTTTTTTTTTTTCTTAATAGAGATTAAGCAATTGTCTGATCATGTGGAGCAGCTCACTACTGAAGTGCGGGGAATTTCCGCCTATCTCGCTCATTCACATGCTGCTGAACCAAATATCCCTACTCCTGATGTGTCTTTTGGGGATCGGTCTAAATTTTTGAATTTTAAGAATAATTGTAAATTATTTCTTGCCTTGAAGCCTAATTCATCGGGGAACTCTGCGCAGCAGGTTAAAATTGTCATCTCTTTGCTGCGCGGCGATCCCCAGGATTGGGCGTTTTCTTTGACACCTGAAGATCCTATTCTGACTAATGTGGATGCATTTTTTTCAAGCCTTGGGGTTGTTGTATGATGAACCTAATGCTATTGATCAAGCTGAGAAAGCCCTATTGGCATTGAACCAGGGTCAGGATTTTGCAGAGTTATACTGTCAAAAATTCCAAAAGTGGGCCGTCCTTACTACATGGAATGATAGTGCCTTGGCAGCTCTCTTTCGGAAGGGTTTGTCAGAAACCGTAAAAGATACTATGGTGGGATTTCCTGTTCCCTCTGGTCTTGACAATTCTATGTCATTAGCCATTCAAATTGATCGGTGTTTACGTGAACGCAAAACTACACGAGAGGCGCTGCCACCTTTTGGACAAATATTTGAACCTATGCAATGTGATAGAGTTTTGTCTAGGGCGCAACGTCAGGAGTTTACAAGGCGTAATAAGCTGTGTTTTTTCTGTGGAGACGTCTCTCATACTATTTCTGTCTGTCCAAAACGAGAGAAATGTTTTGCACACACATTTGCTGTGGGCAGTATACAACCTAAGTTTCTTTGGGCAATTACTCTGATCTGCTCCTTATCCACATTTTCCACGAAAGCTTTTGTGGATTCAGGAGCAGCATTGAATCTAATGGATTTGGACTTTGCTAAACGTTGTGGTTTTTCCATGACGCTTCTGCGGACACCTATTCCTTTGAGGGGTATTGATGCTACTCCTTTGGCGGAGAATAAACCTCAGTTTTGGACCCAGGTGACGATGCGGGTTGCCCCAGACCACCAAGAAAATTGTAAATTTCTGGTTTTCATAATTTGCATGATACTATTGTTCTGGGTTTTCCTTGGTTGCAAACTCATAATCCAGTTTTGGATTGGAAATCTGGGTCTGTGGTGAGTTGGGGTTGCCATTGTGTTCTTAGGGACGCTCCTGTTTTCTCCACCTCTCCTCAGTCTCATGATATTCCTGATTATCTAGCCGATTTTTCTGATGTATTGAGAGCAAGTCTGCGTCTTTGCCTCCTCATAGGAGTTATGACTGTGCAATTGAGTTGATGCCTGGGTGTAAATTTCCAAAGGGTCAGCTTTTCAACTTATCTGTACCCGAACATGATGCTATGCGATCCTATATTAGGGAGTCATTGGTGAAGGGTCATATTTTTTTTAAACCAGTTATTTTTATTTAGGTTTCAAAAGATTTTAAACAATAAACAGTGGATATCAATATACATGTAACAATTCACATATCTTGTAGTAATACAATCAAAGCCATCCCCCCCTCCCCCCTCCCCCAATACTCCTTATGCCGCGTATACTTGAGAGTCTTAGCAATCATATCACCGCCATCCAGGCGGACCATATTTTTTCGAAAGTTCTTTCACCATGCCTTCGACTGTAAATGCTTTCCTCTAAATGCATTACCGTGAAGGGTCATATTAGACCATCCTCGTCACGTTTAGGTGCTGGGTTTTTTTTGGTGGCCAAGAAAGATGGTTCATTAAGACAGTGTATTTATTATCGTTCCCTTAACAAGATGACGGTTAAATATCAGTACCAGTTACCTCTGATGTCTGATTTATTCTCCAGAGTTGAGTGCCTGCTGGTTTACTAGCTTGACCTCAGGGGGCGTATAATCTTATTCGCATCAAGCACGGGGATGAATGGAAGACGGTGTTTAATACTCCGGAGGGACATTTTGAGTACCTGGTGATACCTTTTGGGCTCACTAATGCCCCTTCTGTCTTCCAGTCCTTTATGAACGATATTTTCCTTGACTTTGTGGATAAGTTTTTGATCATCTATCTGGATGATATTTTGATCTTTTCTAGTGATTGGGATTCTCATGTGGAAAACGTCCGGACTGTGTTCCGGATTTTGAGGGAGAATTCCCTGTTTGTTAAGGGATCGAAATGCCTCTTTGGTGTACAGAGAATTTCATTTTTGGGATTTCTTATCTCCATCGACTATTGAAATGAACCCGGCCAAGGTACAGGCCATTTATGATTGGGTTCAGCCTACTTCTTTGAAGGCCCTCCAGAAGTTTTTGGGTTTTGCTAATTTCTATCGTAAATTTATAGGTAATTTTTCTGGTATTGTCAAACCACTGACTGATCTAACCAAGAAGGGCACTGATGTGCTGAACTGGTCTCCTGAGGCTATCTCAGCATTTCAGGAGCTTAAGCAGAGATTTACTTCAGCTCCAGTTTTACGGCAACCTGATGTCTCATAGAATCATAGAATCGTAGAGTTGGAAGGGACCTCCTGGGCCATCTGGTCCAACCCCCTGCTCAAAGCAGGATTCGCTAAATCATCCCTGTCAGATGTCTGTCCAGCCTCTGTTTGAAGACTTCCATTGAAGTCTCACCACTTCTCGTGGCAGCCTGTTCCACTCATTGATCACTCTAACTGTCAAAAAGTTTTTTCTAATATCTAATCTGTGTCTCCTCCCATTCAGTTTCATCCCATTGCTTCTAGTCTTTCCTTGTGCAAATGAGAATAAAGTTGATCCTTCTACAATGTGACAGCCCTTTAGATATTTGTAGACAGCTATTAAGTCTCCTCTCAGTCTTCTCTTTTGCAAACTAAACATTCCCAAATCCTGCAACCTTTCCTCATAAGACAGGGTTTGCAGACCGGTCACCATTCTGGTCGCTCTTTTCTGAACTTGCTCCAGTTTGTTGATGTCTTTTTTAAAATGTGGTGCCCAAAACTGGACACAATATTCCAGATGAGGTCTGACCAAAGAGGAGTAGAGGGAAAATAATGACTTCACGTGATCTAGACTGTATGCTTCTGTTAATACATCCTAGAATTGCATTTGCCTTTTTTGCTGCTGCATCACACTGTTGACTCATATTCAGTCTGTGATCTATTAGTATACCCAAGTCTTTTTCACATGTGCTGTCACTTAGCCCTATTCCTCCCATTCTATATATGCTTTTTTCATTTTTATTGCCCAGATGTAGTACTTTGCATTTCTCCCTGTTAAAAACCATTCTGTTAGTTGCTGCCCACTTCTCCAGTTTATTTAAATCTTTTTGAATCCTCTCTCTCTTCTCTAGTATTAGCTATCCCTCCTAGCTTTGTGTCATCAGCAAATTTAATCAGTTTACCCTCAATTCCTTCATCTAAATCGTTGATAAAGATGTTGAACAATACAGGGCCCAGGACAGAGCCCTGTGGTACCCCACTTGAGACATTCTTCCAACTGGATGTGCAGCCATTTACGACCACTCTTTGGGTCCGATCACTAAGCCAGTTATGAATCCACCTAACAGTTGCCTTGTCCATTCCATACTTAGTCATTTTTTCAATAAGGATTGTATGAGAGACTTTGTCAAATGCTTTGCTGAAGTCAAGATATACTATATCTACAGCATTTCCTTGATCCACCCAATCCGTAATACCGTCATAGAAGGAAATTAAATTAGTCTGACATGACTTATTAGTTACAAACCCATGCTGACTCTGTTTAATCACTTCATTCTTATCCAGGTATTGACATACATGTTGTTTATGTCATGATCCAGTGTTGGATCTGGCGGTATTAAAAGCACAAAGTGAACTTTTTTTACTTTGGTTAAGTTCAAAGGTGTTTTGACTGTCCCCGGTGGTGGTTAGTGGTATCGCACCTTAGGTTTAGGTTAGGTTGCACTTAATTAGGAATCAGGTGTGACTCCCTATAAAGGTGTGCTCAGGGTGTTCACTCACTGCTGGTGATATTTCTTGCTGAGTTGTTGGAGAGCCTGGTGGAAGGATGGAGCGGGATAGGAGTCCTGCGCAGTCAGCCAGAGAGAATGAGTGCCAGCTAATGGTGTCTGCAGGAAGGACTGGCATGGCTTGGTGGAGTCGCAGTTTATGGTGTCGGCGGGAAGTGCGGGCATGGCTTAGAGGAGTGGCGACTAGGAAGAGAGTTGCACTCAGCATGCTCTACTTGGTTGCTGAGAACTGGACTCGAGCATGCTTGGATTCTTGGCAGAGGCTGGACTCATCTTGGGACTCTGTGTACTGGACTGCTGCAAGTGGTGATGGACTCTGCTCCCAGGCTGCACGATGGTGATGGATCCAGTTATGGTGATGGATCAGGGTGGAGGAGAAGATGCACACAGGTGGTGGGCTCTGTTGCTAGGAGCGCACGCAACAGAGCAAAGATAAGTGGTGTTTCCCCTGTATTGTCTCTTTCCTCATGTGTGTTATTAGTGCAGTGGTGGGATTAGTTTCCGCACCGACCTATTCCCTAGTGAGGGTTTAGGGTCAGGGCGAGCTAGGGCGTTGAGGTACGCGTGCGGCGCCCGGTGCGAAACCGGCATTAGAAATGTCAGGAGTGCAGGGACACTGGCTCAGGGGAGCTCAGGAGGTCTCCAATTCCCTTTTCCCTATCGCAGGGCCCACCACTGTTAATGTTTCCCAGGTTCCCCCTTTATTATTTAAATGCGCCCCACTGGAGGCGGTGTATCCAGGGTCACGTGTGTTATGGGTTCGCCTTGCGGAAACATCTGCGTCCAGACACACGTGATCATGACATTATCACAGGCCCTACAGTTTTTTTTTTCTGGTGAGCCTTGGCCATGTGTAGACCTGTTAGTAATTGCTGCCGTGCCTCACTGAGGTGAGTGGGGAGCGGCATGGTTTTAGAGCCGCTGCAGCAGTAGTTATCACGGTCTGGGGCCTCTGCTCCGGTAACCAGGAAATCAAAATGGCGGCTTTGGCAAATGGCGGGTCTGGCAAAAGCCCCTGGAGTCGCTGCTGGGGAGCGGGACTTGCTCATGCACGTGGGCGTACCCAGGCAGGTGGGAGTAATGGTGCCCCACGGAGCTGCTTGGTGTTCCCCGAGGTGAAGGGGTGCGTTCCAGTGATGAGCAGACTGGTGTAGAGTCCGCGGGGTTTACGCCAAATCTTCAAATACCACCGTAGAAGCCGCCCCTCCTGGCCGTGTGGAGGCGGACAGTGAGTGTATATTTCCTCCATTTCCCGTCCCCTTCTCCTCCTGGTGTGTGCAGCAGGTGTGCTGCGGGGGAGTAGGGACAAATCTCTACCCTCGCCATTAACCAACCCTAGGAGGCGCAGTCCTCATGGTGAAAGGGTTGGAGGGTGGTGTCCCTTGGTGAATAGTGGGGGTGTGAGTGTGGTGACACAGGGGGACGCCTCTGTTGAGTCCAGAGTGAGTTCACCAAATTTATGACAAACGAATGTGTGCAATAAACGTTCAGGTCCGGACCTGTGTGTGAACTAGCATGTATGGATGCCACCAAAAAACATCTTGTGGAAATTTGTTGTGGAGTCTGATCAGCTCTGAGCAAACCTACACATACATTAACTCGTTCCCCAGGTCGGCGCTGTGGAGATGAGTGGTGCCTCCAAAAGGAACATATATTGCCAATATCAGCGGTGTTTGTCATAAACCTGAAGTGTCAGGGAATGGTGGGGTGAACTCAGGGTCTGGGCATCCCCGCTGTAGGTGTTTCCCTAATGAGGGGTGGTCTTGAGGGTCCAGAGGCCCCTCATTAAGGAGGGGGTACTGTCATGATCCAGTGTTGGATCTGGCGGTATTAAAAGCACAAAGTGAACTTTTTTTACTTTGGTTAAGTTCAAAGGTGTTTTGACTGTCCCCGGTGGTGGTTAGCGGTATCACACCTTAGGTTTAGGTTAGGTTGCACTTAATTAGGAATCAGGTGTGACTCCCTATAAAGGTGTGCTCAGGGTGTTCACTCACTGCTGGTGATATTTCTTGCTGAGTTGTTGGAGAGCCTGGTGGAAGGATGGAGCGGGATAGGAGTCCTGCGCAGTCAGCCAGAGAGAATGAGTGCCAGCTAATGGTGTCTGCAGGAAGGACTGGCATGGCTTGGTGGAGTCGCAGTTTATGGTGTCGGCGGGAAGTGCAGGCATGGCTTAGAGGAGTGGCGACTAGGAAGAGAGTTGCACTCAGCATGCTCTACTTGGTTGCTGAGAACTGGACTCGAGCATGCTTGGATTCTTGGCAGAGGCTGGACTCATCTTGGGACCCTGTGTACTGGACTGCTGCAAGTGGTGATGGACTCTGCTCCCAGGCTGCACGATGGTGATGGATCCAGTTATGGTGATGGATCAGGGTGGAGGAGAAGATGCACACAGGTGGTGGGCTCTGTAGCTAGGAGCGCACGCAACAGAGCAAAGATAAGTGGTGTTTCCCCTGTATTGTCTCTTTCCTCATGTGTGTTGTTAGTGCAGTGGTGGGATTAGTCTCCGCACCGACCTATTCCCTAGTGAGGGTTTAGGCTCAGGGCGAGCAAGGGCGTTAAGGTACGCGTGCGGGGCGACAGGTGCGGAGCCTGTTTAGGGAATGTGAGGAGTGTAGGGACACTGGCCCAGGGGAGTGCAGGAGGTCTCCATTTCCCCACTCCCTATCGCAGGGCCCACTATTGTTAAAGTTACCCAGGTTTCCCCCCTTATTATTTAAATGCGCCTTACTGGAGGCGGTGTTTCCAGATATATGTATGCATGGCGTGTAATACCTAAATCCGCCAGGTGGAGGCGGCGTATCCACCTGCACGCTTTATTATTTAAATTCGCCCCACTGGAGGCGGTGTATCCAGGGTCACGTGTGTTATGGGTTCGCCTTGCGACATCATCTGCGTCCTGACACACGTGATCATGACAGTTTAATAATTCGTTCAAAGATCTTTCCTGGTATAGAAGTCAGACTCACCGGCCTATAGTTGCCTGGGTCCACCTTCTTCCCCTTTTTGAAGATAGGAACAACATTTGCTCTTCTCCAGTCTTCTGGCACTTCTCCTGTTCTCCAAGAATTTTCAAAGATTATGGAGAGGGGTTCAAAAATTTCTTCTGCTATCTCCTTCAGTACTCTGGGGTGTAATTCATCTGGACCTGGAGACTTGAATTCATTTAGGTTAGCTAAGTGTTTCGTCACTATCTTTCTGTTTATAGATATCCTTGATTCTTCTATTCCCTTAATAGGACAGTGAATAACAGTTGATGTTACATTTCCTTTCTGAGAGAAAACAGATGCAAAATAGGAATTTAAAAGTTCGGCCTTCTCAACATCCTGTCTTACCATTTCATCATTTTCATCCTGTAAAAATCCTATAGCATCTTTGACTTTTCTTTTACTTTTGACATATCCCCAAAATCCTTTATTATTGCTTTTGACATCTCTTGCAAGCCTCAATTCATTTTCAGCTTTAGATAATCTGATTTGTGCCCTGCAGGTTCTGCAGACAGGATTATATTCTTCTTTAGATATGCCTCCCTCTTTCCATTTTATAAACATTTTTTTCTTCCTTTTTAGCATGTGCTTAAGTTCTGTGTTCATCCATCCTGGTTTCCTTAAATGCTTCCTATTCTTCCCTCTTTTCGGAATTGTTAACAACTGTGCTTTGAGAATTTCATTTTTCAAGATATCCCATCCTTCTTGGACATTTTTGTCTTTAAGGATATCCAGCCATTGGATCCCTCCAATTCTCTTTCTGAATCTCTTAAAATCTGCCTTTCTGAAATCTAACCTTGACGTCTGAGTCTTCACAGGTCTTCCGCCTCTAGTTATCCAAAATTCTAAAATAGCATGGTCGCTGCCTCCTAGGGTCCCAGCCACTTTTACCTCCTCAACCATTTCCTCCCTGTTTATAAGGATTAGATCCAAGGTAGCAGTTCCCCTTGTTTTCTCCCTTACCTTTTGGAAGATAAAGTTGTCAGCAAGAGAGGATAAGAATTTCCTTGACCTGTTAGTTTTGCCTGAGAGAGATTCCCAACAAATGTCTGGATAGTTGAAATCTCCCATGACAACTATGTCATATTTTTTGGAGAACTTCGCCATTTGATGCATAAAGAGTTCATCCATATCTTCAGCTTGCACAGGCGGCCTGTAGTAAATGCCTACAATGGTGTCCTTTCCATTGCTCTGTCCTTGTATTCTTACCCAAACAGTTTCCACAGAACTCCCAATCTCTGAAGCTTCAATCTCTGTGCAGATATACGCGTTTCTAACATACAATGCGACACCCCTTCCTCGTTTATCAAGTCTGTTTCTTGCAAATAAGTTGTATCCTTCTAGTCTTGTATTCCAATCATGTGTATTGTCCCACCAAGTTTCAGTGATTCCAATGACATCATATTTCTTTTCCTGTGTTAGTAGTTCCAATTCTCCTTGTTTGTTGCCCATGCTTTGTGCATTAGTATAGAAACATTTTAGTTTGTGATTGGTTTCTCTTTCTCCAATATTTTTATTAATTAGATTCTTTCGTCTTTGTTCTTCCTTTCCACTTCTAATAGCAGAGTTCTCATTTGTCAGGTGTATGGCTTTTTCTGGTCTTTTTCTTCCCTTCCCATGTTGTTCTAGTTTAAAGCTCTCCTTACAAGTGTAGCAAGGCGACTTCCAAATACCTGCTTTCCAGTCTTCGTAAGGTGCACCCCATCTCTAGCAAGTAGTCCATCGTATAAGTAGTTCACTCCGTGATCCAGAAATCCAAATCGTTGCTGACGGCACCATCGACGTAGCCAGTTGTTCACCTGCAGAATCTTATTCCACCTCCTTGTTCCATGGCCATCCACTGGGAGGATGGAAGAGAAGACCACCTGCGCTCCCAGTTCTTTCACTTTCTTGCCTAAGTCTTCAAAGTCTCTGCAGATGGTTTCCAGGTCGTTTCTTGCGGTGTCATTTGTCCCCACATGTAGTAGCAGGAATGGGTAGTCATCTGTAGGTCTGAAGAGTCCTGATATCCTGTCAGACACATCTTTAATTTTTGCACCTGGAAGACAGCACATTTCTCTTGAAGTTATATCCGGTCTGCAGATATCGGCCTCTGTTCCTCTCAACAGGGAATCCCCCATGACCACCACTCTCCGTTTCTTCTTCACAACATTTTTCTTTCTCCATCCAGGAGGACTCTGAAGGCGTACAAGGTTGCTGTTTGTTGGCAAAGTCTTATCCTGATGTATTTCTTCATCGTTTTCCTGCGTGAGAGCCTGGTACTGGTTCCTGAGCAGTATGGGTGCTGACTGCCTCCTGATCCTCCTGCTTCTCTGGGTCACATGTCTCCATTCCTCTGTTTCTTCAGGTGCACTTCGAATTTCTTCTCTTTCTGTAACATGAAGAGATAATTCTGCTCTGTCCAAGAACTCTTCACCTTCCTTAATGATCTTCAACGTAGCTAACCTCTCTTCGAGATTTTGCAACTTTTCCTCCAACAGGGACACAAGCTTGCATTTGTGGCATGTGAAGTTTGGCTTTTCCACTGGTAAGTCTGTGAACATGTAGCAAGAAATGCAGCTCACCAAATGGCTCCTGGCCTCTTCCATCTTGAGATTTCTCACTTCCATTTCAGGTGGAGGTAGATGCTTCTGAGATTGGTGCTGGAGTTGTTTTGTCCCCAAAAGATCCTGTGACTTCTAAGATGAATCCCTGTGCCTTCTTTTCTCGAAAGTTCTCCCCATCTGAACGCAACTATGACGTGGGGAATCGGGAATTGTTGGCCATGAAGTGGGCATTTGAGGAGTGGAGACATTGGTTGGAGAGAGCTAGACATCAAATTGTGGTCCTCACCGATCACAAGAATTTGATTTATCTGGAGTCGGCCAAACGCTTGAATCCTAGACAGGCTAGATGGGCCTTGTTTTTCATGCGTTTTAATTTTGTGGTCTCTTTTCTTCCGGGCACTAAGAATGATAAGGCAGACGCCCTTTCTAGGAGTTTCTTTGCCGATTCTCTTAGTGTGACCGAGCCTACTACTATCCTAGGTGAGGGGGGTAGTTCTTTCTGCCATTTCGCCCAATTTGAGACGCGCCTTGGAGGAATTTCAGGAGGATAAACCTGAGCGTTGCCCTATGGGAAAATTGTATGTTCCTGACCAGTGGAGAAAGAGAGTGATGTCTGAAATTCATTGCTCCGCATTGGCTGGTCATCCAGGTATTTTTGGTATCAGAGATTTGGTGAGTCGGTCCTTTTGTTGGCCTGCCTAATCTCGTGACGTCAGGAATTTTGTGCAGTCCTATGGGACTTGTTCTCGGTCTAAACCCTGTTCTCGTTCTAGTGGGTTGCTGATGCCCTTGCCGGTGCCCAAGAGGCCATGGACCCATATCTCAATGGATTTTTTTTCTGATCTTCCTGTCTCTCAGAGAATGACTGTTATCTGGGTGATTTGTGATAGATTTTTGAAGGTGGTCCATCTTGTACCACTCCCAAAGTTGCCATCTTCCGCTGAGTTGGTGCCCTTGTTTTTACAACAGGTGGTTCGGTTACATGGGATTCCTGAGAATATTGTGTCCTACAGAAGAGTCCAGTTTGTTTCCAGATTCTGGAAAGCCTTTTGTTCCAATCTAGGAATTGTTATCCTCCTCCGCGTTTCATCCCCAGACCAATGGACAGACAGAGAACAAACCAGACCTTGGAGTCTTATTTGAGATGTTTTATATCTGCTGATCAGGATGATTGGGTCTCATTTTTGCCCTTGGCCGAATTCGCACTGAACAATAGAGCTAGCTCTGCCACTTTGATGTCACCCTTTTTCTGTAATTTTGGGTTTCATCCTCGATTCTCTTCAGGGCAAGTGGAATCTTTGTCCTGCCCAGGTGTGGACACTGTGGTTGAGAGAATGCAGCAGATATGGAACCAAGTGGTGGATAAGTTGTCACTCTCTCAGGAAAAGGCCCAGCGATTTTCCAACCGGCATAGGACCATTGGTCCCCGGTTTAAAGTGGGTGATATGGTTTGGTTGTCGTCTAAGAATATTCCTATGAAGGTTGCATCTCCTAAATTTAAGCCAAGATTTTTTGGTCCTTATAAGATTTTGGTAATTCTTAATCCTGTTTCATTTCGATTGGCTCTTCCAGTTACGTTCAAGATCAATAACGTATTTCACAAGTCTCTGTTGAAGGGGTTTGTTGAGCCAGTGGTTCCTATGGCGGCACCTCCTGACCCTGTGTTGGTCGAAGGCAATGTGGAATATGAGGTAGAGAAAATATTGGATTCTCGTTTGGTTAGACGGAAACTCCAGTATTTGGTCAAAAGGAAGGGTTATGGTCAGGAGGATAATTCTTGGGTCTCTGCCTCCGATCTTCATGCCAATAGATTGGTTCGTGCTTTTCACCGGGCCAATCCTGATCGGCCTGGTGGCGTGGATGAGGGTTCGGTGACCCCTCAAGGGGGGTACTGTTGTGAGTTCATTCTCGGGTTCCCCTTCTGAACTCCCTCTGGTGGTATCGGGAGGTGGTGCGGCTGGTTTGATCGGTGGAGATCTGCCACCTGAGGATGGGGATGATGATTGGATCTCGGGATTCTCAGATTGGATTTAAGACAGACAACGCCCTATTCAGTTGCTGGTGATTCCTTATAGCTTGTCAGCTCTTGGTTTTCAGCTCTGTTCCAGTCATCTAAAGCAAAGTTTTTCTGCTAATGTTCACACTTGATTTTGTTGGTCTATTCAGTTTTTTGTGTGGTCTGCCAGCCCCAGCTGGGGGCTGAGCTGAATTTCCACTCTTATTTATCAGTATTTTACCAATTAGCTTTTTGTCCCTTACTAGTTCGGTCTCTTTTTGCTCTGTCTCAGAATTTCCAGAGTGCTGATATAGTGTGAGAAGTCTAGTTACTTCAGGGTTAATTTTGCTATCAGAAGTGTTGGACATTATTTATGTAGGGTTTTTTGCAGGTTGCAGACAGTGACTTGCCTTTCCTTTCCTGTCTAGTTAGTTTGGGCCCCATCGTTTGCTCAGCCTATTTTCCTGCCTGTGTTTGTGCCGTCATCTTGTTTCACCGTCAATACATGTGTGGGGGCTGTCTATTCCTTTGGGGTCTGCTCTGGGGCAGTTAGTTTTCCCTTTTCTTGCTTTAGGCTTATGTAGTTCTCCGGCCGTGACGAGGCGTCTAGGAACATCGTAGGCACGCTCCACGGCTACTGCTAGTTGTGTGGTAAGATCAGGAATCTGCATAGTTACCAACTTCTCTGGTTTTCTGTGGCTTAGCTTGTTTTGTTTTTTTTCTCCTCGTGACCCATTCATAACAGTACCCCATGCAATCGGACCACATGCTACACAAACAACCTTGACAATGTTTCTGCTGAAGGTAATGCTGCCAAGGAAATGAAATGGACCTGTTTAGAAAACCTATCCACCACCACCCAGATCACGGTATTGCCCCTGGAAGGTGGAAGGCCGGTAATAAAATCTATGGAAAGATGAGTCCGTGTCCTATCAGGAACCGGTAAAGGTATGAGTTCCCCAGCTGGTCGGTTATGCGAGCTTTTGGAACGGGCACACATGCCACAAGCAGAAACAAATTCCTTGACATCGGACCTTAATGAAGGCCACCAAAAACCCCTGGCTACTGCCTCTCTAGTGGCCGTGATACCTGGATGAGCACTCAGCCTAGACTCATGAAACTCCTGCAGAAGTCTAGGCCGCAATTAATCTGGAAGAAACAGTTTATCCCCTGGCCTGGTTGCCGGAGCTAGGGCCTGAGCCCTTAGAATTTCTTGTTCCAACTCAGTTGAGACCCCGCCACTACCATCCCTGGGGGAAGAATGGAGGACGGCGGCTCAGGGGGAGACACTGGATCAAAACTTCTGGACAGGGCATCCGCTTTAACATTTTTGGACCCCGGTCGAAAAGTAATGGAGAACTGAAATCGTGAAAAAAAAAAAGTGACCAACGGGCTTGTCTAGGAGTAAGCCTCTTAGCAGATTCAAAGTATGCCAAATTTTTGTGATCCGTGACAACCGTGATAGGGTGAGCCGCCCCTTCCAAAAAGTGCCTCCATTCCTCAAACGCCAGCTTGACCGCAAGAAGATCCCTATTGCCTACATCATATTTTTTCTTAGCTGAAGAAAACTTCTTGGAGAAGAAGGCACTGGGTTTGAAATTGGTAAGGGTGGCCGGACCCTGGGACAGCACAGCCCCCACCCCCACTTCAGAAGCATCCTCCTCCACAATGAATGGTTTGGACAGGTCAGGTTGTACCAACAGCGGGGCAGACATGAAACATTTCTTAATCGCTGAGAAGGATTCCTTAGCGAGTACAGACCAATTTTTTACATCAGCGCCCTTCTGGGTAAGATCCGTGAGTGGTCTAACCACTTGTGAGAAACCTTTAATGAATCTCCGGTAATGCTTCACAAATCCTAAGAAACGCTGGAGCCCCTTGAGATCTCGAGGCTGAACCCAGTCAGCGATCGCCAGCACCTTCTTAGGATCCATACGAAACCCCTCACAGGACACAATCAACCCCAAAAAAGACAGCTCCTGTACAAAAAACTAACATTTTTCCAATTTAGCGAACAATTGGTTCTCCCTGAGTCTCTGGAGAACTGTCTTTAGATGTTGCAAGTGAGATTGACTGTCCGGGGAATACACCAAAATGTCATCCAAATAAATAATAACAAAACGGCCTATCAGATCAGAAAACACAACATTGATGAAATTTTGGAAAATAACGGGTGCATTAGTTAACCCAAACAGCATTACCAGGTTCTCAAAGAGTCCTTCTGATTTGAGGAATGCCGTTTTCCACTCGTCCCCTTCCCGAACACTTATCAGATTGTAGGCCCCCTGCAGATCTAACTTGGAGAACCATTGGGCCCCAGCTAACTGGTTACATAAGTCTGGGATGAGGGGAAGCGGGTAAGAGTTCCTAACCGTTATCTTGTTCAGTTCCCGAAAGTCGAGGCACGGCCGCAAACCACCATCTTTTTTCTTCACAAAGAAGAACCTTGCTGCCACAGGTGACACAGAAGGCTTGATATGCCCTTTGCGGAGGCTCTCAGCTTCATGGCTTAGCGCTTAGGCCCAGACAAATTGAACAATCGAGCCTTAGGTAACTTGGCTCTGGGTACTAAATCAATGGCACAATCGTTAAGTCTATGTGGTGGCAGCGCCTCAGCCTCACTTTCGGAAAAAACGTCTTTGAAATCCTTCAGGTACTCCAGAATACCTTCCAGACCGACAGACGACACAGACACGGATTTAACAGCGTTAACAAGATGTCCCAGGTTACCACATTTATTATTGCATCCCCATTGAGTGATTTCCCTTGTAACCCAATCAATGGTAGGATTATGGCGTTGAAGCCAAGGCATCCCCAGTACCAGTCCTGCAGGCAAGTTATCTAGCACAAGACAACTTAGTTTCTCCACATGAGTGGAACCCACTTTTAGAGAAAAAAGTTCAGACCTGCAACAGATACCGTCTTGGGTAAGAGGAGACGAGTCAATTGCCACAAGTTTAACAGGATCGTGAAGCCTGACTGTCCCTATCTTATTAAGAGTCATAACCTTGGTATCAATCAGGTTCACAGCAGAACCGCAGTCAATAAAAGCAGTAGTCTGAACAGGACCATAACCTAGTTCCAGTTCCACCTGCAGCACCATTTTTGCACATGAGGAAAATTGTACCTGAAGGTCTGGGTAGCCTCCTCGACCACTACCCAGACCTAGTCATTTCCCGCCATCTTGGAGGATGACGGACAGGAGGGGCAGTCCTTCCAATGTCCAGATTTCCCACAATAGAAGCACAACTGCTTTTCCCGGCGGTGTCTTCTTTCCTTTCCCTCACAGGTGACAGCGCTCCATAGCCATAGGGAGAGTCCGGGTCTCATATCCACTGAAGAAAAATGGTGTTTCCCGTTGCATAATGCCTCTAGCCCGCAGCCTGCGATCCATGCGAACCGCTTGGATCATGGCATCCTCAAGGGAGTCAGGCGGAGGATGAAGTGCCAAAGCATCCTTCAGACGTTCACACAGGCCTCTGTGGAACAGCCCCCGAAGGGCGGCATCACTCCAGGAAATCTTGGCTGCCCAATGTCTGAATTCAGTACAGAACCATTCGGCCGAGTGCTCCCCCTGACAGACACTCATCACCTTGTTCTCAGCCAACCGCACTCTATCAGGCTCATCATAAATAAGCCCTAAGGCTTCAAAAAACGCATCCACAGACATTCTCTCAGGGGCAGAAGAGGAATGCGAAAATGCCCAGGCTTGTGGGGACCCCCTAAGCAGGGACATCACCACCCCCACCCTCTGTTTCTCATCCCCAGAGGAGCGGGGTCTCAAAGAGAAAAAGAGCTTACAGCCCTCCTTAAATGCCCTGAAATCATCCTTGTTACCAGAAAATGTATCTGGCAATTTAACCGGGGATTCGGGTGGGACTAAAATCACATCTCTATTCCCCACCTGCTGGAAGCCTGCGGAAAGCACCCCCTGAACTGAGTCCTCCATATAAACAAGCTATAGCAACAAACAGGCACACAGGGGTCAGCACACTAGGCCAAAGGCAAAAGTATAACTGGCAGGTATTGAAGCTTCCCAGGGGTTTAAGAAGCTCTCCCAGAACT
Source organism: Dendrobates tinctorius (assembly GCF_039654945.1). NCBI lineage: Eukaryota > Metazoa > Chordata > Amphibia > Anura > Dendrobatidae > Dendrobates > Dendrobates tinctorius. The sequence goes on along the minus strand of NW_027361683.1, from coordinate 57,679,474 downwards.
AGAAAGAGGCCATAATCATTAACCCCAGGTGTGCAGGTCAAACCTGCACCGAGCTCCAGACATTATCCCCAGGTGTGCAGCTTAAAAACCTGCACTGGGATCATGACACCTACTGTATATTATTTTCATGCACTATGCTATTTACTGCAGGGCATTCAATCATGTTTGTCTGTTGTTTTTCTGTTCAGTGGCCGTGTGAACATGCGCTTACACGCTCCATACACAGCAGTTTGTATTGTTTTTTATGGGGGACAGGTTCCATTTTGGCAGGTTTAGATCTATGCATCTTGTACAAGTGAACTTCATTGTTTCAAAAGTGGTTTACCTATCTAACCCTGTTATTACAGTACCATACATGTGTTACACAGATGCGTCATAGGCTTGTCCATGCATGAAATAAAAGGCTAAATTACAACATGGAGACTTAACCCCTTAACGACCGCCGATACGCCTTTTAACAGCGGTAATTAAGGCCACTTATAGAAAGTAAATAGCGCCCCCAGTGTCGGAATTTTTCCGGGGTCTCGGCTGCCGGGGGTAGCTGAGACCCCAGAGAACATGAATCGGGTCGGTTTTACCGACCCCCGCTTTTGCAATCGCCGTTATCAACCCTATAACGGCGATCAAAAAAAGCTGCGATTTTGCATTTAATTTCTCTTTCCTCTGATGTGATCGCACATCAGAGGAGAGAGAAATAGGGTCCCCGATTTCCCCCCCCCTGTACCTCCCGGTGGTCCTGGATTCCCTCCCGGTGGTTCTCTGTCCCGCCGGCGTCCTCTGGTGGGCGCCGCCATCTTGGATCCGGGAGAAAATGGTGGGCGCAGTGCGCCCGCCGTGAATCTGCCGGCTGGCAGATCCATTTTGATCACTATGATAAACTATCATAGTGATCAAAATAAAAAAATTATAAATAACCCCCCCGTTTATCACCCCCTTAGTTAGTCAAACATAATGAAATAAAGAAAATATTTTTTTTTCATTTTTCCATTAGGGTTAGGGGTAGGGTTGGGATTAGGGATAGGGCAAGGACTAGAATTAGGGTTAGGGTTGGAATTAGGGTTAGGGTTAGGGCGAATTAGGATTAGGGTTAGAATTAAGGTTAGGGGTGTGTTGGGATTAGGGTTGGAGCAAGAATTGAGGGGTTTCCACTATTTACTAACTTTGGGGGTCTAATTTTTCCTGTTACCCTTGGGAAAATAAAAAAAATTGGGGGCTAAAAAAATCACTTTTGTGGAAAACAAAGACTTATTTTCACGGCTCTGCATTATAAACTTCTGTGAAGCACTTGGGGGTTCAAAGTGCTCACCATACATCTAGATAAGCTCCTTGAGGGGTCTAGTTTCCAAAATGGGGTCACTTGTGGGGGGTTTATACTGTTTAGGCACATCAGGGGTTCTGCAAACGCAACATGACGCCGGCAGACCAATCCATCAAAGTCTGCATTCCAAAATGGCGCTCCTTCTCTTCCAAGCTCTCCCATGCGCCAAAACAGTGGTTCCCCCCCACAAATGGGATATCCGCGTACTCAGGACAAATTGCACAACAACTTTTGTGGTCCAATTTCTCCTGTTACCCTTAGGAAAATAAAAAATAAGGGGCTAAAAAATCATTTTTGAGGAAAAAAAAGTGATTATTTTATTTTCACTGCTCTGCGCTATAAACTTCTGTGAAGCACTTGGGGATTCAAAGTGCTCACCACACATCTAGATAAGTTCCTTAAGGGGTCTAGTTTCCATAATAGTGTCACTTGTGGGTTTTTTTCTCTGTTTATCAATAGTATAACGTGGCACAGCTGTGTCGGTGCACAAAAGAAGGTTCCCACACCAGTATAGAATAATCAAAAAAAATTTTGGCACTCAACTCGTTGCAAAGATGAAGAATTTTTATTTGCAGTCACAAATATAGACGTTTCGGCTGTATCAAATAGCCTTCATCAGTAAACAAGACTGCTCCTATCTCTATAATTTTCTGGACATTATTAGATCTGTGACTTTGAAAAGCTCCAAAGGTTGCACCAACCAGAAGTTGGCATAAACGTCCTATGGCTATGCCTGAAGGGAATTGTCCCAAAGGGGATTACTTGTGGGATTGTTAAATCCTGTGACTCATAGAAAACCCCAATTCAGGATTTAACCTTTGGAGCTTTTCAAAGTCACAGATCTAATAATGTCCAGAAAATTATAGAGATAGGAGCAGTCTTGTTTACTGATGAAGGCTATTTGATACAGCCGAAACGTCTATATTTGTGACTGCAAATAAAAATTCTTCATCTTTGCAACGAGTTGAGTGCCAAAATTTTTTTTGATTTTCTCTGTTTAGGCACACCAGGGGCTCTCCAAAAGCGACATGGCGTCCAATCTCAATTCCAGCCAATTCGGCATTGAAAAAGTCAAACGGTACTCCATCCCTTCTGAGCTCTGCCGTGCGCCCAAACAGTGGTTTACCCCCACATATGGGGTATCAGCGTACTCAGGACAAATCGAACAACTGTGGGGTATGATTTCTCCTGTTACCCTTGTAAAAATAAAAATTTGGGGGCTAAAGATCATTTTTGTGGAAAAAAAGATTTATTTTCACGGCTCTACGTTATAAACTTCTGTGAAGCACTTGAAGGTTCAAAGTGCTCACCACACATCTAGAAAAGTTCCTTAATGGGTCTAGTTTCCAAAATGGGGTCACTTGTTGGGGATTTCCACTGTTTAGGAACATCAGGGGCTCTCCGAACGCAATATGGCATCCGATCTCAATTCCAGCCAATTCTGCGTTGAAAAAGTCAAACGGCACTCCCTCCCTTGCTAGCTCTGCCGTGCGCTGAAAAAGTGGTTTACCCCCACATTTTGGGTATCAGCGTATTCAGGAGAAATTGCACAACAAATTTTGTGGTTCATTTTCTTTTAACACTTGAGAAAATAAAAAAAATTGGTTCTGAAGTAAATTTTTGCAAAAAAAGTTGAATGTTAATTTTTTCCTTCCACATTGCTTTAGTTCCTGTGAAGCACGTAAAGGGTTAATAAACTTCTTGAATATGGTTTTGAGCACCTTGAGGGGTCTAGTTTTTAGAATGGTGTCACTTTGGGGTATTTTCTCTTGTACACCCCTCAAAATGACTTTAAATATGATGTGGTCCCTAAAAAAAATGGTTTTGTAAATTTTGTTGTGAAAATGAGAAATCATTAGTCAACTTTTAAACCTTATAACTTCCTAACAAAAAAAAATGTTGTTTCCAAAATTGTGCTAATGTAAAGTAGACATGTGGGAAATGTTATTTATTAAGAAATTTGTGTGATACATCTCTCTGATTTAAGGGCATAAAAATTTAAAGTTTTAAAATTCCAAAATTTGCCATATTCCCGTTTTTTTCATAAATAAACACAAGACATATCGAAGAAATTTTACCACTAACATGAAGTACAATATGTCATAAAACATTCTCAGAATCAGCGGGATCCGTTAAAGCGTTCCAGAGTTATAACCTCATAAAGTGACAGTGGTCAGAATTGTAAAAATTTGCCTGGTCATTAAGCTGCAAACTGGCTCTGTCACTAAGGGGTTAAGTCAGAGCAATGTTTTGTTTACATTCAGAACCAGTTTAAGAGGAACAAATTAAGATTTCCCACAGAAATCTCAGACTTACTTACAAAAATATTGGCTAAATAACATTCTAACATATATAGAAACCTTTCTAATTTTCTAAAAGTGCATTTTTGCATTGAAAACTTTTGCTTGTTTCATGTAATGTATTTCTTATGTATTGTACAACTGTAATATGCTGTTGGTGCATGCGGGCTGGACTGATGGGTCTGTGGCTTGGCCCCCCAGGGCCTGCTTCCGGTGTCTAGGACCAGATATCATAATACCAGCCTTGAATAGTGAAGAACACGGCAGCCAACCCCGAGAGACATCCAAGGTCATCAGTCATGCCAAAGGGAGTCTGCTAGATCCAGGCATAGTAGACCAGCGCTGATGGGTTGGTGTACGCCAGGAGAGGGTTGGCCTGAAGGAAGGTCTCTTTTCCTGGCGGGTAGGAGAGTTATGCTGTTGGTTGCTTTTTGGACTGAACATTTCCAAAACAACCACAATTGGACTGTGCACCTCTTGGGAAGCAGGAGTTTAGTCCTCTGTTGCAGAAGAAAAGTACTTTTATCCTGATAGGCAGAGGGCAGTAAGCACTAGAAAGTTGGCGTGCATGATTGTTCAGGGCACTGGCGGTGTGACCCGGCCACCGGAGAAGGCTAGACGAGAGCCTGGATTTTTTAAGAGTAGGGTCGCAGGAGCCTCTGTCAAACGTGGTGGCCGCATGAATAGGAAGGTTTCCCCAGGAGATGTCCATATTGCTCAGGGGAAAACTAGGACATATTTGTCTTGTCCCTTCATTTTTTTTTAATGGAGCCCCCTCACTGCCTGGTAGGATATACCTGTCCTGAAGATTTCAAATCCTTCTTTGCAGACTGGTGATGAAGCTGGGCATGGAATAACCTGAACACAGACTTTCGGGCGACTGGTAGGTAACGGATTTGTCTTCCCGCCCTACTCTATCTGGCTCTGGGGGGTGAGAGGGTAGGGGATTAGTGGCAAGGACTGTCCGCCAGAAAACCGCAAACACTCTTGATGTGTTAGGGCCCTGCCTCGTAGACCACAGATGATGTGGTAGTGACACAATTCTAAGTGGGAGATCAGAGTGGTAATTCCACTCAGTCGCCCTCAAAAGCCATATCTGAAAGAAAAAGGGAAATCATTAATAAAAAAAAAATCAAGACCTAAGGCAGAAACCAGCCTGGGTGGTCAGGACCCATGTCTGCCTCCTACTGACTCTAACTAAGCTAAAACGGATTAGCTTCATGACAGATGGTGGTGTACCCTCCTAGCACAAGCAGCATACAACCATAGTTTTTTGTGTGCCCAAATGAAGCATTAACCACCCCGCACACCAACCAGAGGGCTACACAGGGTAACCCCCCGTCCAATCATAAACCTCCACCCCACAGGATCAACCCAACAAAGCCCAAATGCCCCCTTCCCCCTCAAGCGTAAATCCCCATCAGACACCTCCTCAATGATAAATCCCCATCAAGCACCCTCCCCCACAGCATCAACCCCATCGGACGTCCTCACGCCTCCAAGCATAAACCCTCATCGGACGTCCATCCCACCAACAGAAACCCTCATCAGACATCCACCCCCTTAAGCATAAGCCCCTATCGGATGCCACGCCCAGCATAAAACCCCCATCGAACGTCCAACCCCCCCGGCGTAAAACCCCCATCGAACGTCCAACCCCCCCGGCATAAAACCCCCATCGGATGTCCAACCCCCGGCGTAAAACCCCCATCGGACGTCCACCCCCCGGCATACACCCTCATTGGACGTCCAGCCCCCCGGCATACACCCTCATTGGACGTCCAGCCCCCCGGCATACACCCTCATTGGACGTCCAGTCCCCCGGCATACACCCTCATTGGACGTCCAGTCCCCCGGCATACACCCTCATTGGACGTCCAGTCCCCCGGCATACACCCTCATTGGACGTCCAGTCCCCCGGCATACACCCTCATTGAACGTCCACCCCCCCGGCATAAACCCTCATTGGACATCCACCCCCTTAAGCATAAGCCCCTAACAGATGTCAATCCCAGCATAAAACCCTCATTGGACATCCACCCCCCCACATAAAACCTCATCGGATGTCCACCCCTGACCCCTCCCCAGCATAAACCTCATCAGACGTCCACCCCCCTTAAGCATAAACCTCCATCGGACGTCCACCCCCTCCCAGCATAAGTCCCATCGGATGTCCAGCTTCCCTAGCATAAACCCCTGTCGAAGGTCCACCCCCCAAACACGCCCAAGTATAAACCCCCACCAGATGGCACCTCTTCCCCAAACAAAAAGCCCTACCAGTCGAGCGCCTACCCCAAAATCAATCCCCCCTTTCAAGTCACAACAGATGCAGACAGGCCCGCCCCGAGCATAGGCCCCATTGCCCAAGACACTCAGACACCACAATTGTGCATTAAATCCCCCCGCCCCGAGATCCCAACCAGACCAGGGGGAGTTAATGCACGCTTGTGGGGTCTGTTTGTTTCCAGGGGGGGTGCCGGGGGGTGTTAATGCACGTTTGTGGGGTCTGGTTGGGCCCCACTGGGGATAATGCACGCTTGTGGGGTCTGTTAGGGCCCCGGGGGAGGGTTAATGCACGATTGTGAGGTCTGGTTGGGCCCTGCAGTAGACCCTCAAGGAGCCCACCAGACCACAAAAGCATGCATTAACCCCCTCCCCGTGAGCCCAACCAGACACACAAGCGTGCATTACCTCCCTGCGTGCTTGTGGGATCTGGTGGGCTTTTGGGGGGGTTAATGCACGCTTGGGGGGTCTGGTTGGCTCCTGGGTTAATGCATGGGCCACCCAGACCCTACAAACGTGCATTAACCCCCCGGGGCCCAACTAGACCCCAAAAGCATGCATTAACCTCCCCCCGGAGTCCAACCAAATCCCAAAAACGTGCACTAATCCTCCCCACAGTGAGGAGCCCACCCAGACCCCACAAGCATGCATTAATCCCACCAGAAGCCCAAACAGAACCCACAAGCGTGCATTGACCACCCCTGGGATCCAACCAGAACACACAAGCGTGTATTAACCCACCCTCCCAAGACTCTACCAGACACTACAAGCGTGCATTAACCCCCCCTCCTGGGACTCTACCAGACCCCACAAGCGTGTATTAAGCCCCCCCGACACAAACAGACCCCGCAAGCGTGCATTAGCCCCCTGGGAGCCCAAAGAGACCCCACAAGTGTGCATTACCCCCCCATCGAGGCCCAACCAGAGTCCAGAAGTATGCATTAGTACCCCCCCGAAGTACAACCAGACCCAACAAGCAGGGCTGTGGAGTCAAAATTGTGGAGTCGTAGTCGGTGCTTATTTTGGTGGAGTCGGTATAAAAAGGACTGACTCCAACTCCTAAAATATATAATAAATTGAGTACAGTAGTTCTATGCAGAATGTGCTGAATATTTTTTCATAGGAATTTGGGAAAGTTATGAAATGTCCTATAAATGGCTGTTCTATTCCTGATCTAAGGCTACATTCACACACAGCGTTTTTGCTGCATTTTTTGATACGTTTTTCAGCTGCAAAAGCAGATCAGCTTTTTAAAAAACCGCATCACCTGAAAGGTTTTTGAGCTCATAGATAATGTTTTCAATAGCAAAAGCAGTTTAGAAAAATGCCACACAAACTGACATGCTCATTCAGCCCAAAAATGGATCCTCACAAAACAATGTGTCTGAATGTCATATCTTGAAACCCATTGACTTTGCTGGGATGCCCAGAGTCACTGCATTTTACTGCAAAAAACGGATCCGCAAAAACGCTGTGTGTGAATCATGGCTTTAGCCAGCAAGGGGCAGGGGGGCAGTTGCCCCCCCTAGAAGCAGGGGCACGCACCTATCAAAACTCGTATGCTACAGTGCTCCCATCCTGCATCGGCTCCAGACTGCAGGGGCAATCTCCCCTCCTCTGTCCTGTCTTCTGCCATCTTCACCAGTGAGAGGAGGGGGAGGGGTGCCTCCCCTGCACAGGATCCGATTCCTGGGCCCTGAGCTGGAGAAAGTGAGAAAGTTGTGCACACGCTGCAGCTGGCATTAACAGATAGTCTGCAAGAAGGACATGCTGGAAATCTGATTGGAAAAGTGAGGAAATTGGTTATTGCCGCCAGAACCCCTAAAATTGATTCCATCTTGAAGAGACATGCTGGGAAAGGGGCAATTGTCGATCAAGCCACTTGGTGGGGCAGCACTTATTTAATGATTGAGCGATTGCTTGAACTAAAACCATTTCTTATAGATATGGCAAACCCTCAAGTAACTCTAAATAAAGGTCAATGGACACTGGTGACTGAATTGGAGGAATTGCTTAATTACCCATTTACCGTAACTAAAAAATTACAAGCTGAGGATTTAACTCCTGGCATTTTCATAAGGGAGTAGAAGAACTTGATATTTTGCCTGTCCCAAAGAGGAGGTTTAATCGCAGATGGCATTTCTGCTTCAATAAAACAGAGAGAAACACAGCTATTGGAAAATAAAAAATTTTCTGACAGCTGTTTATGTGGACCCGAGTCATCGTATACTGCTTGATGATCAACAGCTTACTAAAGGAAAAGAAGCTCTGACTGAGGTAGCAGTTAGGATGAGTGGCCTACAGGAGGACTGCCAGGCGCAAGTGGACTCGGGTCCTGACAGTGCTACTGCTGCCATATCTTCATTCTCATCAGATGAGGAGTTTGATTTTGACAAGTATTTGAATGACATGGAGCAGGCAAAGCATTGCCGCAAGGAAAAAGATTTCACTCCGTCTCCTATAGCAAGCAGATTGACCATATTTCAGCAAAATGTTTCACTTGCTCTCAAAGAAATAGAAAAATTCAACCGTTCATCAAAACTGACTGTGAATGAGGCAATTCCTTTATACCCGGAAATTGTTAGAGATGTTGCCCATGTGACTACGGCTTTGCCTCCAACCCAAGCTAGTGTAGAGAGGTTGTTCTCTAGACTTAAAATTATTAGGTCAGATTTGAGGTCATCTATTTCTTAGAACAAATTCATAGACTGCACAAATGTTATTTAGTATGTTTTTGTTAAACTGTTTTTTGCCACTTACATAGTTTATTACAGTGTTTATATATATATATATACTGTGTGTGTATATATATATATATATATATATATATATATATATATATATAGTCGATATTACATAGTGTATTACATATTTACAATTTATTACAGTTTTTGTGTTCTAAAGTTGTATGCCAATAAATAGAACATACAATAATCAAGATAATTAGATATATTATCATAAAAATGATTTAATGTTTGATGTTCACATTGTACTACAATAAATTTTTCACTTAAATATAAGCAATATATGTGGGAGTCGGAGTCTGTGTAATGGAAATTGAGGAGTCGGAGTAAGGGAAATTGAGGAGTCGGAGTCGCAGGTTTGGCTTACCGACTCCACAGCCCTGCCAACAAGCGTGCATTAACCCCCACCCCCCCTGTCCCAACCAGACTCCACAAGCATGCATTAAACCCCAACCCCCCTGCCCCAAACAGACCCCACAAGCATGCATTAACCCCCCCGGACCCCAAACAGACCAGTAAGCATGCATTAACCCCCTACCCCGCGACCCAAACAGACACCACAAGCGTACATTAACCCCTCGGTACCCAGCCAGACCCCGCGAGCGTGCATTAACACCCCGAGACCCAACCAGACCCCGCAGACGTGCCTTATCCCCCAGGACCCAACCAGACCCCACAATTGTGCATTAACCCCCCGACCCAAACAGACCCTGCAAGCCAGCATTAACCCCCCTGGGAGCCCAAGCTGTTATGAATGGGTCACCGAGGAGGAGAGCAGGTCCAGGCTAAGCCACAGAAAACCAGAGAGGTTGGTACCTAAGCGGATTGCAGACCCCTGATCCTATCCACACAACTAGCAGTAGCCGTGGAGCTTACCTACGATGATCCTAGATGCCTCGGGACAGCCGGAGAGCTAACTAAGCCTAAAGAAAGAAAGGGGAAATCGAAACTGCCCCAGAGCAGACCCCAAAGGAATAGATAGCCCCCAAACATATATTGTCGGTGAGACAAGATGAAAACACAAACACAGGCAGGAAAATAGACTGAGCAAATGATGGGGCCCAAACTGACTAGACAGGAAAGGAAAGACACTGTCTGCAATCACGCAAAAAAACCTGCAAAAAGTCCAACACGTCTGATGCACAAAAAACACTGAAGTCATATGACTTCGCCCCCACTATATCAGCACTCTGGTGTATTCTGAAAGCAGAGCAAAAAGAGACCAATCTAACGGGATAAAACAAACTGGCACAAACAGTAACATAAGGGCGGTGATTCAACACAGCCCCAGCCAGAGCTGGCTGACCCGCACCAAGAAGAGCTAGACAAAACCAGATCAAATGCAAACAGAATAGCAAATAAACCACTTAGCTGAACCATGCAGGGACAGAGCTGGAGAAATCAGACCTCAGGAGGAACAGGAAGCAAATCAGCAGGGATAGAGGGAGTCGGCTGTCTTAAATCTCAATCTGAAACCCCAGATATCCAATCGTCATCATCATTATCAGGTGGCAAGCCTCTGTCAATCAGATCAGCTCCATTACTTCCAGTAACCACCAGAGGGAGCCCAGAAAGAGAACTCGCAAATCCTCTGTCGATCTGACCAGCTCCACTACCTTCAGTATTAACCAGAGGGAGGCCAGAAAGCGAATTCACAACAGTACCTCCCCCTTGAGGAGGGGTCACCGAACCCTCATCCACGCCACCAGGCCAATCAGGATGGGCCCGGTGAAAAGCACAAACCAAGCTATCAGCATGAATGTCAGAAGCAGAGACCCAAGAATTATCCTGCTGGCCATAACCCTTCCATTTGACCAAGTACTGGAGTCTCCGTCTAGCCAAACGAGAATCCAATATTTTCTCTACCTCATACTCCAAATTGCATTTAACCAATACAGGGTCAGGAGGCGCTACCATGGGAACTACTGGCTCCACAAACCTCTTCAACAAAGATTTATGAAACACGTTATGGATCTTAAACGTCATTGGAAGAGCCAATTGGAAAGAAACGGGATTAAGGATCTCCAAAATCTTATAAGGTCCAATGAATCTTGGCTTGAATTTTGGAGACGCAACCTTCATAGGAATATTCTTTGAAGACAACCAAACCATTTCACCCACTTTAAACCGGGGACCAATGGTCCTAAGCCGGTTGGAAAACCGTTGGGCTTTTTCCTGAGAGTGGGACAACTTATCCACCACTTGGTCCCAAATCTACTGCATTCTCTCTACCACAGAGTCCACACTTGGGCAGGCCGAAGATTCCACCTGCCCTGAAGAAAATCGAGGATGAGACCCAACGTTACAGAAAAAGGGTGACATCAAAGTGGCAGAACTAGCTCTACTGTTTAGCGCGAATTTTGCCAAGGGCAAAAATGAGACCCAGTCATCCTGATCAGCAGATATGAAACATCTCAAATAGGACTCCAAAGTCTGGTTTGTACTCTCAGTCTGCCCATTGGTCTGAGGATGAAATGCAGAGGAGAAAGACAACTGAATTCCGAGTTTGGAACAAAAAGCTCTCCAAAATCTGGAAACATACTGGACTCCTCTGTCCGACACAATGTTCTCAGGAATCCTGTGCAACCAAACCACCTGTTGTAAAAACAAGGGCACAAACTCAGAAGAAGATGGCAACTTTGGGAGTGGTACAAGATGGATCATCTTAGAAAATCTATCACTAATCACCCAGATAAGTCATTCTCTGAGAGACAGGAAGATCGGAAATAAAATCCATTGAAACATGGGTCCATGGCCTCCTGGGCACCAGCAGGGACATCAACAACCCACTAGAACAAGAACAGGGCTTGGACCGAGAACAAGTCCCACAGAACTGCACAAAATTCCTGACATCACGAGATAAGGCAGGCCACCAAAAAGACCGACTCACCAAATCTCTGGTACCAAAAATACCTGAATGACCAGCCAACGCGGAGCAATGAATTTCAGACATTACTCTCTTCCTCCACTGGTCAGGGACATACAATTTTCCCATAGGGCAACATTCAGGTTTGTCCTCCTGAAATTCCTCCAGGGCACGTCTCAAATCAGGTGAAATAGCGGAAAGAACTACACCCTCATTTAGAATGGTAGTAGCCCCGGTCACATCAAGAGAATCCGCAAAGAAACTCCTATAAAGGGCGTCCACCTTAACATTCTTAGTGCCCGGAAGAAAAGAGACCACAAAATTAAAATGAGTGAAAAACAAAGCCCACCTAGCCTGTCTAGGATTCATGCGTTTGGCTTATTCAAGATAACTCAAATTCTTGTGGTCGGTGAGTACCACAACTTGATGTCTAGCTCCCGCCAACCAATGTCTCCACTCTTCAAATGCCTATTTCATGGCCAACAATTCCCGATTCCCCACATCATAGTTGCGTTCAGATGGGGAGAATTTTCGAAAAAAGAAGGCACAGGGATTCATCTTAGAAGTCACTGGATCTCTTTGGGACAAAATGGCTCCTGCACCAATCTCAGAAGCATCTACCTCCACCTGAAATGGGAGTGATACATCAGGTTGCCGTAGAACCGGAGCAGAAGTGAATCTCCGCTTAAGCTCCTGAAATGCCGAGACTGCCTCTGGAGACCAATTCACCACATCAGCGCCCTTTTTGGTCAAATCAGTCAGTGGTTTAACAATACCAGAAAAATTACTTATAAATTTACAGTAGAAATTAGCAAAACCCAAAAACTTCTGGAGAGCCTTCAAAAAAGTGGGCTGAACCCAATCATAAATGGCCTGTATCTTGGCCGGGTCCATTTCAATAGCAGACTGGGACAAAATGAATCCCAAAAATGAAATCCTCTGTACACCAAAAAGGCACTTCGATCCCTTAACATACAGAGAATTTTCCCTCAAAATCCGCAACACAGTCCGGACATGTTCCACACGTCACTGTGATTGTCCACACGTCCCAATCACTGGAAAAAATCAAAATATCATCCAGATAAATGATCAAAAACTTATCCACAAAGTCCCGGAAAATATCGTTCATAAAAGATTGGAAGACAGAAGGGGCTTTAGTGAGCCCAAAAGGCATCACCAGGTACTCAAAATGTCCCTCCGGAGTATTAAACGCCGTCTTCCATTCATCCCGTGCTTGATGTGAATAAGATTATACGCCCCCTGAGGTCAAGCTTGGTAAACCAACAGGCACTTTTAACTCTGGAAAATAAATCAGAAATCAGGGGTAACGGGTAGTGATATTTAACAGTGATTTTGTTAAGGGAAAGATAGTCAATACATGGCCTTAATGAACCATCTTTCTTGGCCACAAAAAACCCCAGCACCTAAAGGTGAAGAGGATGGTCTAATGTGACCCTTCTCAAACGACTCCTTGATATAAGATCGCATAGCATCATGTTCGGGTACACATAAATTGAAAAGCTGACCCTTGGGAATTTTACACCCGGGCATTAACTCAATTGCACAGTCATAACTCCTATGAGGAGGCAAAGACGCAGACTTACTCTCACTAAATACATCAGAAAAATCAGCCAAATAGTCAGGAACATCATGAGACTGGGGAGAGGTGGAGAAAACAGGCGTGTCACTAAGAACACATCGACAACCCCAACTCATCACAGACACAGATTTCCAATCCAAAACAGGATTATGAGTTTGCAACCAAGGAAAACCCAGAACAATAGTATCATGCAAATTGTGCAACTCCAAAAATTTACAATTTTCTTGGTGGTCCGGGGTGATCCGCATTATCACCTGGGTCCAAAACTGGGGTTTATTCTCCGCCAAAGGAGTAGCATCAATACCCCTTTAAAGGGATAGGAGTCAGCAGGGGTATCATGGGGAAAACCACAATGTTTAGCAAAGTCCAAATCCATCAGATTCAAAGCTGTTCCTGAATCTGCAAAAGCCTTAGCGGAAAATGTAGACAAGGAGCAGATCAGGGTGAGCAGATTAGGGTAATCGCCAAAAGAAACTTAGGCTGTACACTGCCCACTGCAAATGTGTGAGCAAAACGATTTTCTCATTTAGGGCAGACTGAAATAGTAGAGAAAACAAAGGATAATTCAGCTCAACCCAGCGGATTTGCCGCTGCGGATCTGCAGCAGAACTGCAGGTGATGTACAGTACCATTAGAACCTATGAAAAAGAAACCGCTGTGCACACGCTGTGGATTTTTCCGCGCGGTAAAAAAAAAAATAGCATGTCACTTCTTTTGTGCGGTTTTCCACCTGCTCCATTTTCCAAATCCGCAGGGGGAAAATCGCAGTGGAAAACCGCACAAAAACCGCAATAAAACCGCCAAAAAAAGGAAGAAATCCGCCGGAAAAATGCAGGTCATTTGACCTGCGGATTTCTTAAAATCCCCGCAGAAAAATCCGTGGGAGAATCCGCACCATGTGCACATAGCCTTAGTTGTTCATTTTGAACTTCATAAATCCGAGCACGGACACGTCTTCTGCCAAGACCAGTGGAAATACTTCAAAGGAAAAAAGTCCAGCTCCAGGAGTAAAATTCAAATATTTTATTTATGCTATTAAAAAAAAATCACATAGCTGCTATGATGACATGCCGATTTAGTGATCATAGCAGCTATATGATTTTTTAATAGCATAAATAAAATATTTGAATTTTACTCCTGGAGCTGGACTTTTTTTCTTTGAAGACAGAAATAGTATGTGAGGTGTCTCCACAGAAAAAACACAGCTTATAACGCCTTCTAAACTCCTGACGTTGCGCCCTAGACAAAACCCTATCACATTGCATGGGTTCAGACGTTCGTTTGAAAGGCGGCAACGCCTCTCGTTTAGTTTTACGTTCACGTAAACGCCGATCAATTTGAATGGCCAATGACATAGAATTGTCTAGACCAGAGGGAACAGGAAATCCCACCATAACATCTTTTACGGTTTCTGCCAAACCCTTCCGAAAGAGAGCTGCTAGGGCATCGTCATTCCATTTAGTAAGGACCGCCCACTTTCGGAATTTTTGACAATATAACTGCAGAATCCTGACCCTGGTTCAATGCCAATAAAGTTTTCTCAGCTTGATCAATAGCATTAGGTTCATCATACAACAACCCCAAGGCTTGAAAAAACACGTCCACATTAGCCAGAATAGGATCTCCGGGTGTCAAAGAAAAGGCCCAATCCTGGGGATCGCCGCACAGCAGGGAAATGACAATTTTAACCTGCTGCACAAAGCTCCCCGATGAGTTGGGTTTCAAAGTAAAAAATAGTTTACAATTATTCTTAAAATTCAAAAATTTAGACCAATCCCAAAAAAACACATCAGGAGTAGGGATATTTGGTTCAACAGCAGATGATTGAGCGAGATAAGCAGAAAGTTCCTGCACTTCAGCAGTGAGCTGCGCAACACGATCAGACAATTGCTTAGTTTCCATTTATAGAAAAATAAAACAAATCTCCTCCTGCAGCCCCAGAAAAAGGAAAAAATCTATATATATATATATATATATAAAAAAAATCCTGACACTTTTTTTTTAAATTCTTTCCTTCTTTGGAGTACCCTAGAGTCTACAGTTAGGCTGGTGATTCTGTTATGAATGGGTCACCGAGGAGAAGAGCAGGTCCAGGCTAAGCCACAGAAAACCAGAGAGGTTGGTACCTAAGTGGATTGCAGACCCCTGATCCTATCCACACAACTAGCAGTAGCCGTGGCGCGTACCTACGATGATCCTAGACGCCTCGGCACAGCCGGAGAGCTAACTAAGCCTAAAGCAAGAAAGGGGAAATCTAAACTGCCCCAGAGCAGAATCCAAAGGAATAGATAGCCCCCAAACATATATTGTCGGTGAGACAAGATGAAAACACAAACACAGGCAGGAAAATAGACTGAGCAAATGATGGGGCCCACACTGACTAGACAGGAAAGGAAAGGAAAGACACTGTCTGCATTCACGCAAAAAACCCTGCAAAAAGTCCAACACGTCTGATGCAAAAAACACTGAAGTCACATGACTTTGCCCCCCACTAACATAGTAACATAGTTTTGAAGGCTGAAGGAAGACCTTATGTCCATCTAGTTCAGTCTATTTTTAGTGCAGCTGTTCTGCATTGTTGATCCTGGGGAAGGCAAAAAACCCACAGAGTAGAAGCCAATTTTCTCCATGGGAAAAAATTCCTTCCCCTAAGCTGGGTCAACCATCTACCTATAATATTCTGTTATTCGTAACCTTCTATACTGTTACTCACAAGAAAAGCATCCATTCCTTTCTTAAATTCATTCAGTGAGTTGGCCATCACCACTTCCTCAGGAAGAGAATTCCAGAGCCTCACTGCTCTTACCGTGAAGAACCCTCTTCTATGCTGGTGCAGAAATTGTCTTTCCTCCAAACGAAGAGAATGCCCCCTTGTTCTTGTCACAGTCCTTGGTACAAACAGTTCATTGGAGAGATCTCTGTATTGCCCTCTGATATACTTGTACATATATATTAAGTCTCCCCTAAGTCTTCTCTTTTCTAGAGTAAATAGACCTAATTTTGATAACCTTTCTGGGTATTGTAGTGAACCAACTCCATTTATCATTTTAGTAGCCCGCCTTTGAACCCTTTCAAGTTCAGTAATGTCTTTTTTGAGCTCCGGCATCCAAAATTGCACACAATACTCCAAGTGTGGTCTGACAAGTGATTTGTACAGAGGGAGAATTATGTTTTCATCTCGTGTCCCCAGACCTCTTCTAATGCATCCCATGACCCTATTTGCTTTGGTGGCAGCTGCCTGACACTTGGCACTCCAATTTAGCTTCTTATTGACTAAGATGCCTAAGTCTTTATACTATATCAGTACTCTGGTCTCGTTTTGCTCTGCTTTCAGAATATACCAATCTAACAGGGGATAAAACAAACTGGCACAAGCAGTAACATAAGGGCGGTGATTCAGCACAGCCCCAGCCAGAGCTGGCTGACCCCCACCAAGAAGAGATAGTCAAAACCAGATCAAATGCAAACAGAATAGCAAATAAACCACTTAGCTGAACTATGCAGGGACAGAGCTGGAGAAATCAGACCTCAGGAGGAACAGGAAGCAAATCACCAGCAGGGATAGAGGGAGTCAGCTGTCTTAAATCCCAATCTGAAACCCCAGATCTCCAATCGTCGTCATCATTATCAGGTGGCAAGCCTCTGTCAATATCAGATCAGCTCCATTACCTCCAGTAACCACCAGAGGGAGCCCAGAAAGAGAACTCACAACCCCTCTGTCGATCTGACCAGCTCCACTACCTTCAGTAATAACCAGAGAGAGTCCAGAAAGCGAATTCACAACACCAAGCAGACCCCGCAAGCCAGCGTGCATTAACCCCCCGGTACCCAGCCAGATTCTGCGAGCATGCATTAACAGCCCGAGACCCAACCAGACCCCGCAGACGTGCATTAACCCCCCCAGGACCCAACCAGACCCCACAAGTGTGCATTAACCCCCCCAACCCAAACAGACCCCGCAAGCCAGCATTAACCCCACTGCGACCCCAAGCAGACCCCACAAGCCAGCATTAACCCCCCTGGGAGTCCAAGCAAACCCCACAAGTTTGCATTAACCCCACCTCCCTGAACCAAACAGACCCCCAAGTGTGCATTAACCCCCCTGGGAGCCCAAGCAGACCCGTAAGTGTGCATTAACCCCTACCCCCCGACCCAAACAGACACCAAACAGACACCACAAGCGTGCATTAACCCCCCTGTACCCAGCCAGACCCTGCGAGCGTGCATTAACAGCCCGAGACCCAACCAGACCCTGCAGACGTGCATTAACCCCCCCAGGACCCAACCAGACCCCACAAGCGTGCATTAACCCCCCTGACCCAAACAGACAGCGCAAGCCAGCATTAACCCCCCTGGGAGCCCAAACAGACCCCGCAAGCCAGCATTAACCCCTACATACCCCGTAAGCGTGCATTAACCCCCACCCCCCTGCCCCAACCAGACTCCATAAGCATGCATTAATCCCCACCTCCCTGCCCCAAATAGACCCCATAAGCATGCATTAATACCCCCCCAAAGTTCAACCAGACCCCACAAGCGTGCATTAAACCCCAGCCCCCTGCCCCAAACAGACCTCACAAGCATGCATTAACCCCCCCGACCCCAAACAGAACCTGCAAGCATGCATTAACCCCCTGGGAGCCCAAGCAGACCCCACAAGCAAGCATTAACCCCTCTGGACCTAAAACAGACCCCGTAAGCGTGAATTAACCCCCGACCCAACCAGACCCCCCAAGCGTGCATTAAACCCCACATCTCTGCCCCAAACAGACCCCACAAGCATGCATTAGTACACCCCGAAGTACAGCGAGACCCCACAAGCGTGCATTAAACCCCAACCCCCCTGCCCCAAACAGACCTCACAAGCATGCATAAACCCCCCCAACCCCAAACAGACCCTGCAAGTATGCATTAACCCCCCTGGGAGCCCAAGCAGACCCCGCAAGCAAGCATTAACCCCCTTGGGAGCCCAAGCAGACCACACAAGAAAGCATTAACCCCCTTGGGAGCCCAAGCAGACCCCACAAGCAAGCATTAACCCCCTTGGGAGCCCAAGCAGACCACACAAGAAAGCATTAACCCCCTTGGGAGCCCAAGCAGACCCCACAAGCAAGCATTAACCCCTCCAGACCCCAAACAGACCCTGTAAGTGTGCATTAACCCCCACCCCCCTGCCCCAACCAGACTCCACAAGCATGCATTAACCCCCACCTCCCTGCCCCAAACAGACCCCACAAGCATGCCTTAGTATCCCCCGAAGTACAACCAGACCCCACAAGCGTGCATTAAACCCCAACCCCCCTGCCCCAAATAGACCCCACAGGCATGCATTAACACCCCCCGGACCCCAGACAGACCCCACAAACATGTATTAACCCCCCCGACCCCAAACAGACCCTGCAAGCATGCATTAACCCCCCTGGGAGCCCAAGCAGACCCCACAAGCAAGCATTAACCCCTCCAGACCCCAAACAGACCCAGTAAGCGTGCATTAACCCCCACCCCCCCTGCCCCAACCAGACTCCACAAGCATGCATTAACCCCCACCTCCCTTCCCCAAACAGACCCTACAAGCATGCATTAACCCCCTCCTCCCTGCCCCAAACAGACCCCACAAGCATGCATTAGTATTCCCCCCCGAAGTACAACCAAACCCCACAAGCGTGCATTAAACCCCAACCACCCTGCCCCAAACAGACCCTACAAGCATGCATTAACCCCCCCGGAGCCCAAACATCCCACAAGCATGCATTAACCCCCCCAGACCCCAAACTCACCCCACAAGCATGCATTAACCCCCCCTGACCCCAAACAGACCCTGCAAGCATTGATTAACTCCACTGGGAGCCCATGCAGACCCCACAAGCATACATTAACCCCTCCGGACCCCAAACAGACCCCATAAGCGTGCATTAACCCCCCACACCCGACCCAACCAGACCCCACAAGCGTGCATTAACCCCCACCTCCCTGCCCCAAACAGACCCCAAACGCGTGAATTAATCCCCCTCCGGGAGCCCAACAGCTCCCAGATGACCCAAACATTAAGCCCCCAAATCCCACTAGTTAGCCCCAAGTATCAGCCCCCATCAACCAAACATCTAAGAAGACATCAACCTGTTAGTTACTAAGCCCTCCTGTCTGTCACTGACGCCGCTGACCTCACTCCCTTCTGCTCACAGAGCCAGCCGCTGCAACAGACCAGGGCAGAGACACATGTGTAATGGCGGCTGCTCTTCCTGCCTTTGCTGTCAGAACATGCCCCCTCCCGGTATGACACGCCCCCAGAAATGACATCACATCTGGAAGGAGCCCATACAGTCTAGCATCTACCAAAGCGCTGCCAGCTTTTGAACGCCAGTGATTAAAGGGTATGTTCACACTGGGCGTTTTTGCTGTTTTTTTCAGCAGCAAAACCTGATTTCTTGGCAGGAAAGAAGCTGCAGCAAAAACGCAGGTTTTAGTGCGTTTTTGTTGCAGTTTGGCACGTTTTTTCATGCGATTTTGGGTCTAAGGCCGGGGTCACACTAACCGACGCAAAATACGGTCCGTATTTTACATGCGTAATACGGAGAAATGTCCCCTAAATAGGGCTCCGTATGTCATCCGCAAGCAAGGCGTGGTCACGTATTTTGCGCATGTAAGCATCAGTATGTGATCCGTATGGCATCCGTATGCCAAGATTTTCTCACAGGCTTGCAAAATGAACTTATAATGAGCCCTATGACAAGTTTTCCAACACAAACAAAAGAATAGATATAGACACATAGAATGCGCATATATATATATATATATATATATATATATATATATATATATATTTACACAGTTGTGGCCAAAAGTATTGACACCCCTGCAATTCTGTCAGATAATACTCAGTTTCTTCCTGAAAATGATTGCAAACACAAATTCTTTGGAATTATTATCTTCATTTAATTTGTCTTTAATGAAAAAACACAAAAAGAATTGTCCTAAAGCCAAATTGGATATAATTCTACACCAAACATAAAAAAGAGGGTGGACAAAAGTATTGGCACTGTTTGAAAAATCATGTGATGCTTCTCTAATTTGTGTAATTGACAGCACCTGTAACTTACCTGTGGCACCTAACAGGTGTCGGCAATAACTAAATGACACTTGCAGCCAGTTGACATGGATTAAAGTTGACTCAAGTATCCTGTGTCCTTGTGTGTACCACATTGAGCATGGAGAAAAGAAAGAAGACCAAAGAACTGTCTGAGGACTTGAGAAACCAAATTGTGAGGAAGCATGAGCAATCTCAAGGCTACAAGTCCATCTCCAAAGACCTGAATGTTCCTGTGTCTACCGTGCGCAGTGTCATCAAGAAGATTAAAGCCCATGGCACTGTGGCTAACCTCCCTAGATGTGGATGGAAAAGAAAAATTGACAAGAGATTTCAATGCAAGATTGTGCGGATGTTGGATAAAGAACCTCGACTAACATCCAAACAAGTTCAAGCTGCCCTGCAGTCCGAGGGTACAACAGTGTCAACCCGTACTATCCGTCGGCGTCTGAATGAAAAGAGACTGTATGGTAGGAGACCAAGGAAGACCCCACTTCTTATCCCGAGACATAAAAAAGCCAGGCTGGAGTTTGCCAAAACTTACCTGAAAAAGCCTAAAACATTTTGGAAGAATGTTCTCTGGTCAGATGAGACAAAAGTAGAGCTTTTTGGGCAAAGGCATCAACATAGAGTTTACAGGAGAAAAAAAGGAGGCATTCAAATAAAAGAACACGGTCCCTACAGTCAAACATGGCGGAGGTTCCCTGATGTTTTGGGGTTGCTTTGCTGCCTCTGGCACTGGACTGTTTGACCGTGTGCATGGCATTATGAAGTCTGAAGACTACCAACAAATTTTGCAGCATAATGTAGGGCCCAGCGTGAGAAAGCTGGGTCTCCCTCAGAAGTCATGGGTCTTCCAGCAGGGCAATGACCCAAAACACACTTCAAAAAGCACTAGAAAATGGTTTGAGAGAAAGCACTGGAGACTTCTATGGCTGGTTTCACATTAGCGCTTTTTAAGCGCACGCACGGCCGGGGGTAGCTCCGCCCCCGAGCCGGCTCTCTGCCCGGCGTGCCCGCCCCTTGCTTGTAGCGCCGCCTCCTAGCGGACAGCGGCGCCTGCGATCGGCGCACCCTATCTTTAGCATAGGGTGCGCAGATCGTGCGCAGGCCGTGCGCTAGTTGCGCTTTGACCTGCGCTGCGCACTTTTGACGGTGCGCCGTGCGCGCCAAAATCGAACTTTTCGGATTTTGGCGCGCACGGCGCACCGTCAAAAGTGCGCAGCGCAGGTCAAAGCGCAACTAGCGCACGGCCTGCGCACGATCTGCGCACCCTATGCTAAAGATAGGGTGCGCCGATCGCAGGCGCCGCTGTCCGCTAGGAGGTGGCGCTACAAGCAAGGGGCGGGCACGCCGGGCAGAGAGCCGGCCCGGGGGCGGAGCTACCCCGGCCGTGCGTGCGCTTAAAAAGCGCTAATGTGAAACCAGCCTTAGGTGGCCAGCAATGAGTCCAGACCTGAATCCCATAGAACACCTGTGGAGAGATCTAAAAATGGCAGTTTGGAGAAGGCACCCTTCAAATATCAGGGACCTGGAGCAGTTTGCCAAAGAAGAATGGTCTAAAATTCCAGCAGAGCATTGTAAGAAACTCATTGATGGTTACCGGAAGCGGTTGGTCGCAGTTATTTTGGCTAAAGGTTGTGCAACCAAGTATTAGGCTGAGGGTGCTAATACTTTTGTCTGGCCCATTTTTGGAGTTTTGTGTGAAATGATCAATGTTTTGCTTTTTGCTTCATTCTCTTTTGTGTTTTTTCAATTAAGACAAATTAAATGAAGATAATAATATCAAAGAATTTGTGTTTGCAATCATTTTCAGGAAGAAACTGAGTATTATCTGACAGAATTGCAGGGGTGTCAATACTTTTGGCCACAACTGTGTGTGTGTGTGTATATATATGTATATACACTCACTGGCCACTTTATTAGGTACACCATGCTAGTAAGGGGTTGGACCCCCTTTTGCCTTCAGAACTGCCTCAATTCTTCGTGGCAGAGATTCAACAAGGTGCTGGAAGCATTCCTCAGAGATTTTGGACCATATTGACATGATGGCATCACACAGTTGGCGCAGATTTGTCGGCTGCACATCCCTGATGCGAATCTCCCGTTCCACCACATCCCAAAGATGCTCTATTGGATTGAGATCTGGTGACTGAGGAGGCCATTTGAGTACAGTAAACTCATTGTCATGTTCAAGAAACCAATCTGAGATGATTCGAGCTTTAGGACATGGCGCATTATCCTGCTGAAAGTAGCCATCAGATGTTGGGTACATTGTGGTCATAAAGGGATGGACATGGTCAGCAACAATACTCAGGTAGGCTGTGGCGTTGCAACGATGCTCAATTGGTACCAAGGGGCCCAAAGAGTGCCCAGAAAAAATTCCCCACACCATGACACCACCACCACCAGCCTGAACCGTTGATACAAGGCAGGATGGATCCATGCTTTCATGTTGTTTACGCCAAATTCTGACCCTACCATCCGAATGTCGCAGCAGAAATCGAGACTCATCAGACCAGGCAACGTTTTTCCAATCTTCTACTGTCCAATTTCGATGAGCTTGTGCAAATTGTAGCCTCAGTTTCCTGTTCTTAGCTGAGAGGAGTGGTACCCAGTGTGGTCTTCTGCTGCTGTAGCCCATCTGCCTCAAAGTTCGACGCACTGTGCGTTCAGAGATGCTCTTCTGGCCACCTTGGTTGTAACGGGTGGCAATTTGAGTCACTGTTGCCTTTCTATCAGCTCGAACCAGTCTGCCCATTCTCCTCTGACCTCTGGCATCAACATGGCATTTCCGGCCACAGAACTGCCGCTCCCTGGATTTTTTTTCTTTTTCGGACCATTCTCTGTAAACCCTAGAGATGGTTGTGCGTGAAAATCCCAGTAGATCAGCAGTTTCTGAAATTCTCAGACCAGCCCTTCTGGCACCAACAATCATGCCACGTTCAAAGGCACTCAAATCACCTTTCTTCCCCATACTGATGCTCGGTTTGAACTGCAGGAGATTGTCTTGACCATGTCTACATGCCTAAATGCACTGAGTTGCCGCCATGTGATTGGCTGATTAGAAATTAAGTCTTAAAACACAGTTGGACAGGTGTACCTAATAAAGTGGCCAGTGAGTGTATATACTAGCTGAAGAGCCCGGCGTTGCCTGGGCATAGTAACCAACTGTGGTTAGTTATAACAAATTATAATGATTATGTTGCATATAAAAACCGTGTATCTAATCCTATTCTGTGTGATACTGTCTGCTGAGCCGTGTATCTAATACTATTCTGTGTGATACTGTGTGCTGAGCTGCGTATCTAATACTATTCTGTGTGATACTGTGTGCTGAGCCGCGTATCTAATCCTATCCTGTGTGATACTGTCTGCTGAGCCGTGTATCTATTCCTATCCTGTGTGATACTGACTGCTGAGCTGTGTATCTAATCCTATCCTGTGTGATACTGCCTGCTGAGCCATGTGTCTAATCCTCTCCTGTGTGATACTGACTGCTGAGCCGTGTATCTAATCCTATCCTGTGTGATACTGGGCTCCCCCTGTAGTCTGTGTCAGAGGGTGGTCTGTGTTGGCCCGGTAATAAATTGTGTTATTTCCAGCTTTACAGAAGGACGATAACACCATAGAAATGATAAGAATAATAGACCTCAGTTACCACAACTGTCTACAAAGAAAACTGTAACCAATCACGGCTCATTTTTCATCTTTTAAACAGCTCTGGGACAGCGTGGCGAGTTTTGAGTGGCGACTTTTGTGTTTTGACTTTTATGTGGCGAGGTTGGTGCATGTGTAGTGAAATGTGTGCTGAGGGTGGTATATGTGTTGAAGCATGTGGTAGTGTGTGGCGCATTTTGTGTGTGTGTGTTCATATCCCCGTGTGTGGTGAGTATCCCATGTCAGGGCTCCACCTTAGCAACTGTATGGTATATACTCTTTGGAGCCATCGCTCTCATTCTTTAAGTCCCCCTTGTTCACATCTGGCAGCTGTCAATTTGCCTCCAACACTTTTCCTTTCACTTTTTCCCCATTATGTAGATGGGGCAAAATTGTTTGGTGAATTGGAATGCGCGAGGTTAAAATTTTGCCTCACAACATAGCCTATGATGCTCTCGGGGAACAAGAGGTGTGGCTGTAGCTGTGACGGTGCGGATGCCAATCCTGGACATACATACAAACATATATACACACACACACACACACACACACGCATTGAACTTTATATGTTAGATATACTGCATAATATATAAAGCTCAATGTGTGGGGGGGGGGTGTATGTATGTATGTGCGTATGTCCGGGATTGGCATCTGCACCGTTACAGTTACAAGCCACAAAATTTTGCACAGTCACACGTCTGGACCCCGAGAGCATCATTGGCTATGTTGTGAGGTGAAATTTTAACCCCGCGCATTCCAATTCACCAAACAATTTTGCCCCTAGGTACATAATGGGGAAAAAGTGTATGTATGTGTGTATGTCCGGGATTGGCATCTGCACCGTCGCAGCTACAGCCACAAAATTTTGCACAGTCACATGTCTGGACCCCGAGAGCGTCATAGGCTATGTTGTGAGGCGAAATTTTAACCCCGCGCGTTCCAATTCACCAAACAAATTTGGCCTATTATTCTTATCATTTCTATGGTGTTATCGTCCTTCTGTAAAGCTGAAAATAACACAATTTATTACCGTGCCAACACAGACCACCCTCTGACACAGACTGCAGGGGGAACCCAGTATCACACAGGATAGGATTAGATACACGGCTCAGCAGTCAGTATCACACAGAATAGGATTAGATACACGGCTCAGCAGTCAGTATTACACAGGATAGGATTAGATACACGGCTCAGCAGACGGTATCACACAGGATAGGATTAGATACACTGCTCAGCAGTCAGTATCACACAGGATAGGATTAGATACACGGCTTAGCAGTCAGTATCACACAGGATAGGATTAGATACACAGCTCAGCAGTTAGTATCACACAGGAGAGGATTAGACACATGGCTCAGCAGTCAGTATCACACAGGATATGATTAGATACACAGCTCAGCAGTTAGTATCACACAGGAGAGGATTAGACACATGGCTCAGCAGTCAGTATCACACAGGATAGGATTAGATACACAGCTCAGCAGTCAGTATAACAGGATAGGAATAGATACACAGCTCAGCAGTCAATATCACACAGGATAGGAATAGATACACAGCTCAGCAGACAGTATCACACAGGATAGGAATAGATACACAGCTCAGCAGACAGTATCACACAGAATAGGATTAGATACACAGCTCAGCAGACAGTATCACACAGAATAGGATTAGATACATGGCTCTGCAGTCAGTATCACACAGGATAGGATTAGATACACGGCACAGCAGTCAGCATCACACAGGATAGGATTAGATACACGGCTGAGCAGTCAGTAACACACATGATAGGATTATGTACACGGCTCAGCAGTCAGTATCACGCAGGATAGGGTTAGAAACATGGATCATCAGACGGTATCACACAGGATAGGATTAGATACACTGCTCAGCAGTCACTAACACACGATAGGATTAGATACACAGCTCAGCAGAAAGTATCACACAGGAGAAGATTAGGTACACAGCTCAGCAGACATTATCACACAGGATAGGGTTAGATACACAGTTCAAACAGGATGTGCGAAAAGAGAGGACATTTTCATTCCAAGAATTCCACTCATTCCATCTGATTTCTTTTTTGATTTTAAATGCCTCCAGTTTCCAGTTCAACTGCTATTTGCAATGTCCATTAACAATGCTCAGGGACAATCCTTGAAAGTAGTAGGGATCGATTTGCAATCTCCATGCTTTTCTTATTTAACTTTACGTGGTCTGTTGAAGAGTTGGAACTGCCAAAAATCTGTTCATCTTTGCACCAAAAGGAAAAACCAAAAATCTTGAATGAGTTGAAAATAAAATACTATCAATACTTGGGTAATCGCTTAGTTAATTTGTGTTGCAAAGCTGTAGTGTTGAATATATGATGTGAAATGTTTTCATGTGCAATATAATCATTATAATTTGTTATAACTAACCACAGTTGGTTACTATGCCCAGGCAACGCCAGGCTCTTCAGCTAGTAGTAATATATATATACATGTCATTGAGACACATATATATATATATATATATATATATATATATATAGTGGTGTAGTGACCACTGTGTCCGCTAGGGGGCGCTGTGTGGATGTCCGAGGAGAGAGGATGAATGGCAGAGTCATGAATGACCATTATGTATCTCAAGGTGGGTGGCCTTGACATGGAGACTGATGTGTGTATTGATCAGCAGTGATACTGCTGAGGTGTTGTTTCAATGTGTAAGTGAGAAGTCTCCAGGTAACTGGGGAGACGGGCAGGGTCAGTTACCTACAAACCCACCCAGGGGGTGTGTTTAAGGACGCTATTGCAAAGTGTATGTGAATGGGTCAAGGACCTGTGATGAGGTCATAGCGATATAACCCTGTGGGCGTGGCTACGGACCATATATGGTGGCCAGGGTAGGTCACATGGGGTGAATGCTGGGACCCGGTTGGTCCAGTGTGGAAGGTCCCGCTGAGATGGAGCTTCCTGGCTAACAGCCTGTGAAGTGGCTGTGAGTATTGGCGACGTGTGCCTGTTAGTTCCCTGGAGGGAATGAACGTGTGCAGCATGGTGAAGCAGCATGAGGAAACCCTGACAGGGTGAGATAACTTGGGGCTAGGAAGCCTGCGCATTGAACAGTGCATAACTTATATGACTACAGGATAACAGAGGGAAACTCTGTAATGGACACTATGCTGATTATATGCTGTGATGATTTAAGATGCTGAATAAACCAAAGGGACTATGATTGTTTTGTGGAAAAGGTTCTGTTTTTTTGTGGCTGCAAGCGAGTATCCCCTACTTGAATAACAGCGCTACCTCACAATTGGTGGAGATTGCTATGGGCAATGTTGTAGCCTTGTTGCTAGGAGCAACGGAAGAGGACTGCAAAGTTTTGGTTACTAAGGGCAACGGTTTCCAATGGCACATGTTGCAGTGCTGGCAACGCTGAGCCAGGAGGGCTGACGGTTGTGAAAGCCGTGTGATATACTGACAGCAGGTCAGTGAAAGAGACTGGTGATTGCTAGGGTGCCTCTGCGGATAAGAGGTCCCCGAGGACCTGTGTGGCCGACACAGATAACGGACAGGCGTTCGTGTTGTACTGACCTGGGTCAGTGAGCAAGGTCCTGGAGGGTCAGTGTTGGGAGGATCTGGGAGAAGAATCGGATCCCTGGAGCGCGTGGTATGACCTTGGACCTGGTGAGGCGTGAGTGTTGGGCAGTCTCAGGTGGAGACAGATGTCCTGAAGAACACCTGCTGAGCCCCTAGACCTGGTAAGGCCGGTGTGTTGGGAAACCCTGGGAGGAGGGTCGACTCCCTGAATAGAACCCGGTGTGCCCTGTGTGTTGGACAGTCTCAGGCGGAGACGGAATGTCCTGAATAGCACACAGCCAGGACACGTGAATTTTGTGTGGTGTGTTTTTTCTTTGCTCAACTCAGCCTGCGGTGGCTCAGTGGGAGTCAAGAAGGTGACAAGCGGCTTCCTGTAACTCGGCGGAGTTACGAAGGGGACAAGCGGCTTCCTGTAATTCGACAGGGTTACGAAGGGGACAAGCGGCTTCCGGTAACTCGACGGGGTTACGAAGACGACACCAGCAGCGGTGTGTGAACGTCAGCTGGTGGTGTCGGTGTTCGGTGACAGCAGGAGCTGTGGTGGTGCCAACAAGGACTTGTGTGGTATCGTAAGAGACATAAACTGTGTGGTGTGAGCTGTGGTCTGAGAAGACTGGTATAACAGACATGGGGTGATCCCGAAAGGGGGTGGAGTCCCAGAAGGGGGCGGTGACCCAAATTGGGGTTTGTAGCTCAAAAGGGGGTGGTGTCCCAAATTGGGGTGGTAACCAAAAAAGAGGTGGAGTCCCAGAGGGGGGCGGTGACCCAAATTGGGGTGGTGACCCAAATTGGGGTGGTAACCCTAAAAGGAGTGGAGTCCCAGTAGGGGGCGGCAACCCAAAGTGGAGTGGTGGTCCAGAAAGGGGCCGAGTTTGAAGAAATGACAGCACTGGGTTCCCCAGTGGGTATGTCTGGGGAACCGCAGTGTGTGTGTATGATTTGGTCAGAATGTGGGATATTCTTTCCGGATAGTAACGATGGGCCGCAGGTGTGTACTGTGATGTCGCACCGGAAAAGAGTCTCTGGTCGGCTGGACTCCAAGAGTCAGGTGACTCTGACAGGAACTTCGCTCACTTTCTGGCTGACCGAGAAAATGGTCCAGGTTCGCTGTAAACATGGGGTCATGGTGAACTATGCGGTAGACAGAGTAATGTTTGACCCGTCCCATAGCGTTGAGTGCCAAGGGGGCGGTATACCACCAGACTTAGTGTATGCCTTGGAGAGGGGCCGGGACTTTGTTTTGTTTGATGACGTACGGTCGGACGAGGGAGACGTTTCGACTGTGGGGCCAGCAGATACTGAGACAGTGACGCCTCTCAAAGTGGACAGGTCAGAGGTAGAACTGACTGGAAGAAGAGGCACATCTGCCCAACGTACGGACCTGACGTCTCGTGAGATGATGAATGGTGGGCTGGGAGATGAGATGACTGGACTAGACACATAGTCAGAGGGTGACTGGAGGGTTCACTCGACTGATAGGGCTGACCCAGTGGTATCCGTTGAAGATATAATTAGAGAAGTGGTGGTGCGACACGTGATGGCCAAAAAAGAACAAGACCATGAGATACAGTTGATAAGAGACAGTGGAAGAACATCTCGAATGAGAAAGGGTCCTGAGACAAATGGCTCGAGAAAGAAGTCTTGGAGCTCAGAGGTCACCTGTCAACGTGGCAAAACGTGAACAAGACCCTTAGGGAAGAGATGGAAGAACTCAGAGGAGTAGTAAAAGGTCTTCGGCAGGAGAGGAAGTTGGACGAAGACTTAATGTGGGTGAGCGCGAGTGATAACAAGTCGGAAACGGCCAGTATCCTTCTTGGCAAAGGGTCGTGAAGAGAGAAAATCTTGTGAAGTTGGTGAGCAACGAATGGAAGAAGACAGTCACCCGGTCAGGTCAACTGTAGTGAGGGAAGTGTCCGTAGTAAAGCCAGAGTCTTCTGTCCAGGAAGAGAGCAAGACCACGACCTTCAAATCTGTGATCGAGGTACCCGAAGACATGCAAGAAGCTCTGCGGAGGAAGATGTACATGAGGCTTTCAAAGAGGCGGTAAAGGCGTGTAAGGTGCACTGGGCACCTGAGACTCGGCAGTTGGTGATAATATCAGCCAGAGAAGATACTGCAAACCGGGTAGCTGTCCTGAAAGAGATGCATTTACAATGTCTCCACGCCAAACAGCTGGTCAGGCGGAGTAATATGAAGGCTGCTTGACGCCTAGAGTTAGCGAAAGAGGCTATGGATCGGCTGGGTTTGCGGAAATATGTGGTTCTGGTACCCAAAGCTCTGATTGGAAGAATCATTGGAAGATCCGGGAAGGTAATGCAAGACCTTGTGAATATCTCCGGTGTGGTGAGAGTGAGGATCCCTCCTGATGATGAAGACCAGGTATCCAGTGAAGTGGGTAGAATTCCCATCATGGTGGTTGGCTCCGCGGAGAGCCTGAGAGACATTCGGCTGCTCGTAGAGTATCGAGTGGGGTACCTGCAAGAAATTGAGCAGTTGAGGCTGGACCATCGGCGAATTAATAAAGAAGTACAGAATAGCAGGTGGCAGCCGCCTTCAACCCAAGATGTAAGGACCCGAACGGTTCCTCCAAGAAGTGACATGGCAGATGGCCAAAGAATGTCAGCGGGTGGTAGTTCGACTGGCAGGATGACGTTGATAGACCGTAGTTTCTGTGAAACGCTGAATGAGTCAGACTCAGGCCAGACAGTAGGCTTAACTAAGGCTTATGACCATACCCACCAAGAGAGCTGGTCGGGGAACGGAACAGACAGAAAGGAATGGGATGACTAAACAGTGTCTGATGATGCAGACAGACTGTAACTGGAGGGCCAAAGATCAGGGCCGATATTCTGACAGCTGGGGGTGGGGGAGGCCTAACGTAGAGATGATGCCATATGACAGATGGAGACGTTTTGTGAATTCATTCTCTGGTTCACCAGTTGTGAGTTCTCCTTCCGGACTCCCTCTGGTGGTAACAGGAGGTAGTGAGGCTGATTTGATTGGTGGAGATCTGCCACCTGAGAATGAGGATGACGATTGGACCTCAGGAGTCTCAGATTGGATTTAAGACAGCCGACGCCCTATTCAGTTGCTGGTGATTCCTTCTGGCTTGTCAGCTCTTTGTTTTCAGCTCTGTTCCAGTCATCTAAAGCTAAGTTTTTCTGCTAATGTTCACACTTGATTTTGTTGGTCTATTCAGTTTTTTGTGTGGTCAGCCAGCCCCGACTGGGGGCTGTGCTGAATTTCCACTCTTATTTATCAGTATTTTGCCAATTTGCTTTTTGTCCCTTACTAGTTTGGCCTCTTTTTGCTCTGCCTCCAAATATTTCAGAGTTCTGATATAGTGGGTGAAGTCTAGTGACTTCAGGGTTAATTTTGCTATCAGATGTGTTGGACATTATTTTTGTAGGGTTTTTTGCAGGTTGAAGACAGTGTCTTTCCTTTCCTTTCTAGTTAGTTTGGGCCCCATCGTTTGCTCAGCCTATTTTCCTGCCTGTGTTTGTGCTTTCATCTTGTTTCACCATCAATACATGTGTGGGGGCTATCTATTCCTTTGGGGTCTGCTCTGGGGCAGTTAGTTTTCTCCTCTTCATGCTTCAGGCTTATTTAGTCCTCCGGCTGTGATGAAGCGTCTAGGAACATCGTAGGTACGCTCCACAGCTGCTGCAGTTCAGGCTGGCAGGGAGTGCAGACTCAGTGATGTCACCACTAGTCACTGAGGCTGCGCCCGCAGCATTTGATTTACCAGTGGTTTTCTCCTGGGACGGTCGCATCTTAGCACCTTCCAAGTTGAAAGCTGTATATCCCCCAGATATGGATTATGGTGTGGGATAGAACGACGGACAGGTATGGTATATTGTTTTATTATTTTACTTTTATTACAGGAAATCGAGGGCTTCGCTGGGATTAGGTGTAATAATAAAAAGGGAAATCTGTGTTGTGTTATTTCTAATAAAGGACTTTAGTCTGGCGGTGTCTTTATTTAACATGAAATTAAAGGATTAGTAATGGATGGGTGTCTTATAGATGCCTCTCCATTACTAACCCGTGGGCTTGATGTCAAATCTTGCAGCGTTTTTTCACCATCCATTCAAATCAATGGGTGAAAAACGCTGCAAAAACGCGGAAAGAAGTGACATGCTCTATATAAAAAAAAAACGCTGCAAAGCACAAAATCCGGATGACAAAAAACAATG
Organism: Dendrobates tinctorius; assembly: GCF_039654945.1. Classification (NCBI taxonomy): domain Eukaryota; kingdom Metazoa; phylum Chordata; class Amphibia; order Anura; family Dendrobatidae; genus Dendrobates; species Dendrobates tinctorius. The sequence goes on along the minus strand of NW_027361683.1, from coordinate 57,647,848 downwards.
TGTGTGTTTTAGATCTGAAATCTCATAGGCTTTGCTGGTACTGTAAAAAGCAGCTGAAAATTAGCATAAAAAAGCAGCAAAAAACACTGCAAAAATGCCCAATGTGAACATACCCAAAATAGACATGCTGCTATCTGGAAAGACGCGATGCATGTGCGGTTACGCAGGGAAGTCGGAGGCGTCCCTTTACACATAGTGGATGGGATTTCTTGAAACCCCATCCACTATGCTGTAACAACAGGCCACTGTGGCTATGCGCAGCGTTCAACCCGCAGCGTATACTGACCGTGGAAACATACATTGGCACCATGTGTGGAGGGGTCTCAGCTCATGAGGACCCAACATATGTGTTAGGAAGGGGTTAACCTTAGCTTTCATGTGATGGCGGATGGCGAAACAAGAGGTTTACTAATGATGTGCATAAAGGGCACCCATCAGGTCAGCATACAAAACTCGGACGGCATCCATAGTGCGTCTGTTCAGATCACGTAGGCGCGTGAGATGTAACGATCGACAAAAATGTACACTAAGGCTATGTGCACACAATGAGCTTTTGGTGTGTTTTTGACACTGCGCGGTTTTGCTGCATAAAAAACGCAGTGTCTTACAGTCCAGAAAAGTGGATGGGATTTATAAAAATCTTATGCACATTGTGCTACTTTTTTACTCAGCATAACCTGACCTGCTATGCCTGTTTCACATCCGCAGTATGTCTATTTCTCTTGCAGGAGTTTTATGTGCGTATTTTCCCCATAGACTTCCATTAGATGCTGAAAACCTTCAGCAATGTGTTTTAGGCCTCTGTCAGATGTCAGTGTTCCCGGTTCGTGACAGTTCTCACATTGAACTCAGTGACTTTTTCCCACGATTCTGAGGTCACCACAGTTCAGCCCGGCTGGGAACGCAGCCTCAGTGACCGGAGGTAACCTCGATAATGTCACTGACACTGCGCTCGCGGCAGCTCATTCACCAGTGGTTCCCAGCCTGGATGGTCACATCTTGGCAGCGTCCAGGTTGAAAACTATTTATCAATAATATAGGTAATGGGGTGCTCACCACAATAAAGTGGGTGCTCAGGGGTAAAGAGAATACTAATAAAAAAGATAACCCCGGCACACTGATATGAATTTCAAGAGAAAAATGCACATAGCTGCTAATAATTTTTATTCAAAATTTTGAGCGGACCAAAAAATGAATGAAAAATACAGATAAAATTATCCAACGTTTCGGCTTGCAGGCCTTTATCAAGGAATTATCTGTAGATAGATAGAAGACAAATGGGTCCTAAATGCTGACTGGATCTGTGTTCAATAGTGACCCACAAGAGTCACCTACTATCCCATGAGTGTATATCCTGAACGTCAGGAGAAAGTGCGGTAACGTGGTGCACACCACGTTACCGCACTTTCTCCTGACGTTCAGGATATGCACTCATGGAATAGTAGGTGACTCTTGTGGGTCACTATTGAACATAGATCCAGTCAGCATTTAGGACCCGTTTGTCTTCTATCTATCTACAGATAATTCCTTGATAAAGGCCTGCGAGCCGAAACGTTGGATAATTTTATCTGTATTTTTCATTCATTTTTTGGTCCGCTCAAAATTTTGAATAAAAATTATTAGCAGCTATGTGCATTTTTCTCTTGAAATTCATATCAGTGTGCCGGGGTTATCTTTTTTATTAGAAAACTATTTATCCCCAGACATGTATTACGGCGTATGACAGGAAATGAGGGCTTCGGTGGAATTAGGCGTTAGGTGAGTATAACTGTGTATGTTATTTTGAATTAAATAAGTAAAACTGTTTTATTTCAAGTACTTTATTCTGAATGTATCTTTATTTACCATACAACTATAGGATTAGTAATGGATAGGTGTCTCATAGATGTCTCTCCATTACTAAGCCGTGGGCTTGATGTCACCTGACAATACAAAGGTGACATCAACCCAACAACTATGAGCCCCATTTGCCACCACTATAGGGCAAGTGGGAAGAGCCAGGCAAAGCACCAGAACTGGCGCATCTTATAGATGTGCCTTTTCTGGACAGCATGGGGCCGCTATTTTTAAGCTGGGGGGTTAATTTCAATGGCCCATTACCAGCATGAGAATACAAAAATGGTGGGACCCCATAACATATTTTTTCAATTATTTATTTAAATAATTAAAAACAGTGATATAGAAGGGTTAATGGTTTGCCTTTAAATGCCTTTAACTGCCTTTAATTCTTCAATTGCCTTTTGCCTTTCATTTATTCTTATTATGACACAGCAGTTTTGCCTGTCTCCTCTTCAAGGAAAATATGCTTCTTATCATATACACTCACTGGCCACTTTATTAGGTACACCTGTCCAACTGTGTGTTAAGACTTAATTTCTAATCAGCCAATCACATGGCGGCAACTCAGTGCATTTAGGCATGTAGACATGGTCAAGACAATCTCCTGCAGTTCAAACCGAGCATCAGTATGGGGAAGAAAGGTGATTTGAGTGCCTTTGAACGTGGCATGATTGTTGGTGCCAGAAGGGCTGGTCTGAGTATTTCAGAAACTGCTGATCTACTGGGATTTTCACGCACAACCATCTCTAGGGTTTACAGAGAATGGTCCGAAAAAGAAAAAAAATCCAGTGAGCGGCAGTTCTGTGGCCGGAAATGCCTTGTTGATGCCAGAGGTCAGAGGAGAATGGGCAGACTGGTTCGAGCTGATAGAAAGGCAACAGTGACTCAAATTGCCACCCGTTACAACCAAGGTAGGCAGAAGAGCATCTCTGAACGCACAGTGCGTCGAACTTTGAGGCAGATGGGCTACAGCAGCAGAAGACCACACTGGGTACCACTCCTCTCAGCTAAGAACAGGAAACTGAGGCTACAATTTGCACAAGCTCATCGAAATTGGACAGTAGAAGATTGGAAAAACGTTGCCTGGTCTGATGAGTCTCGATTTCTGCTGCGACATTCGGATGGTAGGGTCAGAATTTGGCGTAAACAACATGAAAGCATGGATCCATCCTGCCTTGTATCAACGGTTCAGGCTGGTGGTGGTGGTGTCATGGTGTGGGGAATTTTTTCTTGGCACTCTTTGGGCCCCTTGGTACCAATTGAGCATCGTTGCAACGCCACAGCCTACCTGAGTATTGTTGCTGACCATGTCCATCCCTTTATGACCACAATGTACCCAACATCTGATGGCTACTTTCAGCAGGATAATGCGCCATGTCCTAAAGCTCGAATCATCTCAGATTGGTTTCTTGAACATGACAATGAGTTCACTGTACTCAAATGGCCTCCTCAGTCACCAGATCTCAATCCAATAGAGCATCTTTGGGATGTGGTGGAACGGGAGATTCGCATCAGGGATGTGCAGCCGACAAATCTGCGCCAACTGTGTGATGCCATCATGTCAATATGGTCCAAAATCTCTGAGGAATGCTTCCAGCACCTTGTTGAATCTCTGCCACGAAGAATTGAGGCAGTTCTGAAGGCAAAAGGGGGTCCAACCCGTTACTAGCATGGTGTACCTAATAAAGTGGCCAGTGAGTGTATGTTCTCAATAGTCAGCAACAACATGTTCTGGGTACATTGTAAACAAGGTATGACCCTGGGAAAGCGGTGGGGGCTACATGAGCTACATAGTTACATTTGTTGTAAATGGTATAAAGTATTGCCTTGTGTTTCATTACGTCAGATAAAGTGATTTGCCCACGTCCTGTGTGTGCAGTCTCCTTTGTCTCCAAGCGCTTGTAAATTAAGGGCGTAAACTCCTAATTTGGCCTCACTGGTGATCTGGCAGACCTGACTTTGGTCAGAACGAAAACAGCTACGACAGTTTTGGCGCTCGAACGCGGGACCGTGGTAATGAGCCTAATCCGTATGTGGGAGTTTCCTGGGAGACTGGACATGCAAATCCAGCTGCAGCAAGGTGAGAAATGTTATTCTTACATTGTTTTGCATTTGCAATCTCTCTCTGGATCTCTACATATCTTTGGGTAAGGCTGTACAACATGGTTCAAAAGAACCTACATCACCAGTGAGCAGTGAGTATGTCCGTATGAGAGTTGAATAATAGAGTAATAAGATAATAATTGTCATCTGTATTATCTGTCAATATACTAACTGGTTGTGGACTGTGTAGCACAGAGCTGGGATAGACTCTGTGCAGTTGTGCAGTGTTGTTATTTTGGTCATTATGGATTAGCAGTAAAATCATATGAGGCTGTATTTTGTATAAGGGTGTGGTTTTTGTTGTTCTTGTTGCTTAAGAAGTGGCTTTGGTGTTCTCAGAGTGTCAGTGGACACTGCTGTAGTTTCATAAGGTGTTAATTCCAAAGTGCAAAATAGGCAGGCTGTGTGAATCCTTGTATGTATGTCTATGAGAACCTCTGAATGAGATGAGAGATGAGTAATTGAGTATAAGGGATATAAATAAATCCCTGATTGATGAGGGGTTCTGTTGTGAGTTCATTCTCCCCTTCATCACTGAGGCCCGAGGAACTCCCTCTTCTGGTTAGGAGAGGTAGTGAGTCTGATTATCAGACACCTGAGATTAATGATGATGACTGGCTGAGTGGAGTCACAGACTGGATATAAGGCTGCCTACGCCCATTCTCCCTGCGGGTGATTTCTCTGTGGTATCCTTGGAGTCCAGTCTGAATTCCTGCTCTGCTAAAGCTAAGTTTTCTTCCTTGCTTTTTGCATTTGTGTTTTGCTTTGTTTTTTCTGGATTTCAGCCATTCCCTGCTGGGGTGAGCTGAACTCCTTAGCTCTGTCTTCTGAAAACACCAGAGTGCTGATTTAGTTTTGAAGCTTAGTTGCTTCAGGGTCTTTTTCCATTTAAGCTTGCTGGCCTATGTTTTTGATAGGGTTTTTTTGCCGATTGCAGACAGCAGCTTTCCTTTCCTTTCCTGTTTAGATTAGATTGGGCCCCAACGTTTGCTCAGCCTATCTTTCTATCTGTGTCAGTGTTTTTTCATCTTGCTTCACCGTCATTATATGTTGGGGGCTGCCTTTTACTTTGGGGTCTGCTCTGGGGCAGTTTAGATTTCCCTTTCTATCTTTAGGCTATATAGTTCTCCGGCTGTGTCCGAGGGGTCTAGGGCACCGTAGGTACCCCCACGGCTACTGCTAGTTGTGTTGATAGGTTCAGGGGTCTGCAATCGGATAGTTGCCAGCTCCTCTGGTTTTCTGGACGTAGTTTCTATTTTTGTGTCTGCCTCCTACGGTCACTCAATCATAACAGAATCACCCGCCTGACCGCAGATCCTAGGGTACTCAATAGCAGGAAAGAATTGCAAAAAAAAAGGTGTGTATATTTTTTCCTCTATATCTCTGAGGCCGTAGGGGGAATTTTTTTTTTCTCTCAATGGAGATAAAGCAATTGTTTGATCGTGTGGAGCAGCTCGCTGCAGAAGTGCGGGGAATTTCCGCCTACCTTGCTCATTCACATGCTGCTGAACCAAAGATTCCTACACCTGATGTATTTTGTGGTGATCGGTCTAAATTTTTGAATTTCAAAAATAATTGTAAATTGTTTTTTGCCTTGAAGCCTAACTCGTCAGGGAGCTCCGCACAGCAGGTTAAAATTGTCATCTCTTTGCTGCGTGGCGATCCCCAGGATTGGGCGTTTTCTTTGAAACCAGATGATCCTATTCTGACTAATGTGAACGCATTTTTTCAAGCCTTGGGCTTGTTGTATGACGAACCTAATGCCATTGATCAGGCTGAAAAGACCCTGCTGGCATTGAAACAGGGTCGAGATTCTGCAGAATTGTACTGTCAAAAATTCCGAAAGTGGGCGGTACTTACTACCTGGAATGATAATGCCTTGGCTGCTCTCTTTCGGAAGGGTTTGTCAGAAGCCGTAAAAGATACTATGGTGGGATTTCCTGTTCCCTCTGGTCTTGACGATTCTATGTCATTAGCCATTCAGGTTGATCGGCGTTTGCGCGAACGCAAAACTGCACGAGAGGTGTTGCCACCTGTTGAACAAATGACTGAACCTATGCAATGTGATAGAGTTTTCTCCAGAGAGCAGCGTCAGGAGTTCAGAAGGCGTAATAAGTTGTGTTTTTTCTGTGGAGATGCCTCGCATATTATTTCTGTCTGTCCTAAACGAGAGAAACGCTTTGCACACACGTTTTCTGTTGGTGGTGTTCAACCTAAATTTCTTCTGGCTATTACTCTGATCTGCTCCCTGTCCACATTTTCCGCCAAGGCATTTGTGGATTCGGGAGCAGCTCTAAACCTAATGGACTTGGATTTTGCTAAACGTTGTGGATTTCCTATGACACCTCTGCGGACGCCTATCTCTTTGAGGGGGATTGATGCTACTCCTTTGGCTAAAGATAAACCTCAATTTTGGACCCAGGTGGTGATGCGGGTCGCCCCAGACCATCAAGAAAATTGCAGATTTTTGGTGTTGCATAATCTGCATGATACCATTGTTCTGGGGTTTCCCTGGTTACAAATCCATATTCCAGTTCTGGATTTTCAAATCTTTGTCTGTGGTGAGTTGGGGTTGTCGGTGTGCCCTTAGTGATGCTCCTGTTTTCTCCACCTCTCCCCAGTCACATGATGTTCCGGACTATGTGGCTGACTTTTATGATGTATTTAGTGAGAATGAGTCTGCGTCTTTGCCTCCTCATAGGAGTTATGACTGTGCTATTGAGCTGAACCCGGGGTGTAAATTCCCCAAGGGTCGGCTTTTCAATTTATCTGTACCTGAGCACGAGGCTATGCGATCCTATATTAAGGAGGCATTGGAGAAGGGTCATATTAGACCATCCTCTTCACCCTTAGGTGCTGGGTTTTTTTTGTAGCCAAAAAGGATGGATCATTAAGACCTTGTATTGATTATCGTGCCCTCAACAAGATTACTGTTAAATATCAGTATCCGTTACCCCTGATTTCGGATCTATTCTCTAGAGTTAAAGGTGCTTGCTGGTTTACCAAGCTTGACCTCAGGGGGGCGTATAATCTTATTCGCATTAAGCATGGGGATGAATGGAAGACGGCGTTTAATACTCCAGAGGGACATTTTGAGTACCTGGTGATGCCTTTTGGGCTCACTAATGCCCCTTCTGTCTTCCAGTGCTTCATGAACGATATTTTCCGAGATTTTGTGGATAAATTTTTGATTATCTATCTGGATGATATTTTGATCTTCTCCAAGGATTGGGATTCTCATGTGGAACATGTTCGGACTGTGTTCCAGATCTTGAGGGAGAATTCCCTGTATGTCAAGGGATCTAAATGCCTTTTTGGGGTACAGAGGATTTCATTTTTGGGATTTATTTTGTCTCCGTCAACTATTGAAATGGACCCGGCCAAGGTACAGGCCATTTATGATTGGGTTCAGCCCACTTCTTTGAAGGCCCTCCAGAAGTTTTTGGGTTTTGCTAATTTTTATCGGAAATTTATAGCAAAATTTTCTAGTATTGCCAAGCCATTGACTGATTTGGCTAAGAAGGGTGCTGATGTGTTAAATTGGTCTCCGGAGGCCGTTTCTTCCTTTCAGGAGTTGAAGCGAAGATTCACCTCTGCCCCGGTTTTGCGGCAACCTGATGTCTCACTTCCGTTCCAGGTAGAGGTGGATGCTTCTGAGATTGGTGCAGGAGCTGTTTTGTCTCAAAAGGATCCTGTAACATCTAAAATGAATCCCTGCGCTTTCTTTTCCCGAAAGTACTCTCCATCTGAACGTAACTATGATGTGGGGAATTGGGAACTGTTGGCCATGAAATGGGCATTTGAGGAGTGGAGACATTGGTTGGAGGGAGCTAAGCATCAAGTCGTGGTCCTCACTGACCACAAGAATTTGATTTACCTGGAGTCGGCCAAACGCTTGAACCCTAGACAGGCTAGATGGGCCTTGTTTTTTACACGTTTTGATTTTGTGGTTTCTTTTCTTCCTGGAACTAAGAATGTCAAGGCAGACGCACTCTCTAGGAGTTTCTTTGCTGATTCTCCTGTGGTGACCAAACCTGCTACCATCTTAGGCGAAGGGGTAGTTCTTTCTGCCATCTCGCCCGATTTGAGACGTGCTCTGGAAGAGTTCCAGAGAGACAAGCCTGAGCGTTGTCCCAGTGGAAAGTTGTATGTTCCTGACCAGTGGAAGAAGAGAGTGATGTCTGAAGTTCATTGCTCTGCGTTGGCTGGTCATCCAGGTATTTTTGGTACTAGAGATCTTGTGAGTCGGTCTTTTTGGTGGCCCTCCTTGTCTCGTGATGTCAGGAATTTTGTGCAGTCCTGTGGGACGTGCTCCCGGTCTAAATCATGCTCCCGCTCTAGTGGGTTGTTGATGCCTTTGCCTGTCCCCAAGAGGCCATGGACCCATATTTCAAAGGATTTCATCTCTGATATACCTGTCTCTCAAAGGATGACTGTTATTTGGGTGATTTGTGATAGGTTCTCTAAGATGGTTCATCTTGTACCGCTCCCTAAGTTGCCGTCTTCCTCTGAGTTGGTGCCCCTGTTTTTGCAACAGGTGGTTCGCTTGCACGGGATTCCTGAGAACATTGTGTCTGACAGAGGAGTTCAGTTTGTGTCTAGGTTTTGGAGAACTTTCTGTTCCAAGCTGGGAATTCAGTTGTCCTTCTCCTCTGCCTTTCACCCTCAGACCAATGGGCAGACAGAGAGAACAAACCAGACCTTGGAGTCATATTTGAGATGTTTTATTTCCGCTGATCAGGATGATTGGGTTTCATTTTTACCCTTGGCCGAATTTAATTTAAATAATAGAGCTAGTTCTGCCACTTTGATGTCACCTTTTTTTTGTAACTTTGGGTTTCATCCTCGATTTTCTTCAGGGCAGGTGGAGCCGTCTGCCTGCCCAGGTGTTGACACTGTGGTGGAGAGAATGCACCAAATCTGGGACCAAGTGGTGGATAAGTTATCTCTCTCCCAGGAAAAGGCCCAGCAGTTTTCCAACCGACATAGGACCATTGGTCCCCAGTTTAAGGTTGGTGATATGGTGTGGTTATCATCAAAAAATATTGCTATGAAGGTGGCTTCTCCTAAGTTTAAGCCTAGATTTATTGGACCTTACAAGATTTTGGAGATTATTAATCCGGTCTCTTTTCGTTTGGCTCTTCCTGTCACATTTAAAATCCATAATGTGTTTCATAAGTCTTTGTTGAAGAGGTTTGTTGAACCTGTTGTTCCGGGAGTGGCACCTCCAGACCCTGTATTGGTTGAAGGTAATATTGAATATGAGGTAGAGAAAGTACTGGATTCTCGTCTGGCTAGACGGAGGCTCCAGTATTTGGTTAAGTGGAAGGGTTATGGTCAGGAGGATAATTCCTGGGTCTCTGCCTCTGATGTTCATGCCAAAAGATTGGTGCGTGCCTTTCATCGGGCACACCCTGATCGCCCTGGTGGCGTGGTTGAGGGTTCGGTGACCCCTCCTCAAGGGGGGGTACTGTTGTGAGTTCATTCTCCCCTTCATCACTGAGGCCCGAGGAACTCCCTCTTCTGGTTAGGAGAGGTAGTGAGTCTGATTATCAGACACCTGAGATTAATGATGACTGGCTGAGTGGAGTCACAGACTGGATATAAGGCTGCCTACGCCCATTCTCCCTGCGGGTGATTTCTCTGTGGTATCCTTGGAGTCCAGTCTGAATTCCTGCTCTGCTAAAGCTAAGTTTTCTTCCTTGCTTTTTGCATTTGTGCCTTGCTTTGTTTTTTCTGGATTTCAGCCATTCCCTGCTGGGGTGAGCTGAACTCCTTAGCTGTGTCTTCTGAAAACACCAGAGTGCTGATTTAGTTTTGAAACTTAGTTGCTTTAGGGTCTTTTTCCATTTCAGCTTGCTGGCCTATGTTTTTGATAGGGTTTTTTTGCCGATTGCAGACAGCAGCTTTCCTTTCCTTTCCTGTTTAGATTAGATTGGGCCCCAACGTTTGCTCAGCCTATCTTTCTATCTGTGTCAGTGTTTTTTCATCTTGCTTCACTGTCATTATATGTTGGGGGCTGCCTTTTACTTTGGGGTCTGCTCTGGGGCAGTTTAGATTTCCCTTTCTATCTTTAGGCTATATAGTTCTCCGGCTGTGTCCGAGGGGTCTAGGGCACCGTAGGTACCCCCCGCGGCTACTGCTAGTTGTGTTGATAGGTTCAGGGGTCTGCAATCGGATAGTTGCCAGCTCCTCTGGTTTTCTGGACGTAGTTTCTATTTTTGTGTCTGCCTCCTACGGTCACTCAATCATAACAGGGTTCCGTTAGAAGTGGTCCTCTGTATGTGACAGAGGACATTATTCAACTCACTTTGAGCTGAATTAGGCGGAGTGATTGAGATAAGGGATTTTTGTTCTCTTCTTTTTGTAAAATTAAATAACCACTGAAAAGTAAAAGAAAAAAAAAATCCCTGAATGAGCACGTGGGAAGATCCCGGACAGATGGGCTATAGATATTTCAAATCTATATCTGAGACTGAATCAATTGAGTAATGATATAGCTCATGTTATATGTGGCATTACGTTGTAAAGTTTCCTGGATGCATTTGGCCAGAAAAGGGCAAGACTCGGTTACTCACATTATACAGTTATCTGCTCTTACAGTGAAATCCTGTGATTTTGAGGGTTTTGTAGAAATTGATTTTGATTAGGTCTAAGAACTGCATTCTGTTTCTGTGTGAAGGACACTAAATTTCTAAAATCCTGATGGGAAGGGGAAATGATGCCCCTGCGCGGTTCTCCTCTCCTCTCCATTCTTATTTACGTTGAGTGTCTAATGGGAGGATGCACTGAGCTGCGCTCAAAATTCTCTGTATTTCTGTCTTTGGTGTAATGATTGCTAGGAGATTTGTGCATTTTAAAGCAACAGTACTTATTTGAAGTGGAATGACATTTTGTAAGTTGAAGTTGAAAGTAAAATATGGTGCCTAATTTAGAAGGAAATTGTAAATGATTGTTTGGTCATTAATGTGTTTGAACCTGCTTCTAGTTGTGTGATTGATTTATAGCAAATTGAGGATCAGCAGGAGGTAGCCAACTGCACGGCTGATAAAGTAAGTTAGAGGCCTATCACATCTGGGCCTTCTTACTTTAGTCAGCGGGTTTTTTTTGTTGTGGGTGAGAGGCGAGGGCAAGGAGCCTTCTGGCTACACCTTGGCAGGCTCACTCTGACTTGCTATGTGTGGCCTGTAAGATAAGGTCCAGGCACACTAGAAGGGCATTTCAGAACAGAGGTGAGCTGTCTAAGTTGAAGCAGCCTTCTCACGTTCCATGGAGCTGGGCTGAAAGGAAAAAGGCCTATTCCTATTCTAGCCAGCTGATCTGACGGGTGAGAGGCAGAGAGCCTTCTCGTTACATCCTGTTGTAGGGCTACCGGGTGAGAGGCAAGGAGCCTTCCTGCTACACCTTGGCAGTCTCGCTCTGACTAGCTATGTGTGGCCTGTAAGACAAGGTCCAGGCACACTAGAGGGGCATTTCAGAATAAAGGTGAGTTGTCCTTGGAGTAAGTTGAAGCCATGGCAACTTATTCTGTGTGTGCAGTCTGTGCCTCCCAATGGGATTCCATCGCTATGCAGATTGTAAAAGACAGAGAAGAAATGAAGCAGTAAAACAGGTGGGACCAATATTGAAAAAGGCAAAAATGCTTGAGTGTGAATGGTTGGATGTACAAAAAAAGGCACAGACAAAGGGAAGAAAATAGCAAGTGAATAAATGTTTGAGAATATGCAGCAGTACGGAAGTAAGGTGTATTATGAATGTTTTGATTGACAAAGTTTAACCAGAGACCCAGACAAAAACAGATGGACTTGTAAATACTGTGATCAGACTCAGAAAAACCCAGACTGAATAGCTACTTGTGTGACCTGTGCTACTGACCTAAGCGATTTGCGCCAAATCCTGTCTGGACAAGATCATATGTAGTGACATAAGCTGACATAATAGTGTGGGTAGTGGGGACATTGACCTTTGAGGAGTAAGCTGACAGTAGACACCAGATGACCAACCACATCAGGACCTAGAAGAGTGACCAGAGTAAGAAAGATGCAGGAGTGTTATCCCTGGAGCCCCTCTGACCAGCTAGTTATGCTGAAGCAGCTGCCTGACCCTGAAAACCAACCATTCCCGTTTTACAGACACATAAAGGAAATACAGCAGACATATAAGTGTACCTGGGCAGACCTAGAGAGGTTGGTGAGTTTAAAGGCAGGTGACATACTAGGACACATAATTAAGATACACACAGATGTGGCTAAGATGCAAGCTTGGGGCATGGATGATAAATCTGCACAGTCTGGGGAGATGTACTGTGAGTCACTATAAGGCCGGGGTCACACTAACCGACGCAAAATACGGTCAGTATTTTACATGCGTAATACGGATGAATGGCCCCTAAACAGTGCTCTGTATGTCATCCGAAATCAAGGTGTGGTCGCGTATTTTGCGCATGTAAGCATCCGTATGTAATCCGTATGGCGAGATTTTCTCGCAGGCTTGCAAAATGGACATATAATGGAGCCCTATGACAGGGTCTCTAAACAGAAACCAAAGAATAGATATAGACACATAGAATGCATATATATATATATATACAGTATATACAGTGGGGCAAAAAAGTATTTAGTCAGTCAGCAATAGTGCAAGTTCCACCACTTAAAAAGATGAGAGGTGTCTGTAATTTACATCATAGGTAGACCTCAACTATGGGAGACAAACTGAGAAAAAAAAATCCAGAAAATCACATTGTCTGTTTTTTTTTTCATTTTATTTGCATATTATGGTGGAAAATAAGTATTTGGTCAGAAACAAGCAATCAAGATTTCTGGCTCTCACAGACCTGTAACTTCTTCAAGAGTCTCCTCTTTCCTCCACTCATTACCTGTAGTAATGGCACCTGTTTAAACTTGTTATCAGTATAAAAAGACACCTGTGCACACCCTCAAACAGTCTTACTCCAAACTCCACTATGGTGAAGACCAAAGAGCTGTCAAAGGACACCAGAAACAAAATTGTAGCCCTGCACCAGGCTGGGAAGACTGAATCTGCAATAGCCAACCAGCTTGGAGTGAAGAAATCAACTGTGGGAGCAATAATTAGAAAATGGAAGACATACAAGCCCACTGATAATCTCCCTCGATCTGGTGCTCCACGCAAAATCCCACCCCGTGGGGTCAGAATGATCACAAGAACGGTGAGCAAAAATCCCAGAAGCATGCGGGGGGACCTAGTGAATGAACTGCAGAGAGCTGGGACCAATGTAACAAGGCCTACCATAAGTAACACACTACGCCACCATGGACTCAGATCCTGCAGTGCCAGACGTGTCCCACTGCTTAAGCCTGTACATGTCCGGGCCCGTCTGAAGTTTGCTAGAGAGCATTTGGATGATCCAGAGGAGTTTTGGGAGAATGTCCTATGGTCTGATGAAACCAAACTGGAACTGTTTGGTAGAAACACAACTTGTCGTGTTTGGAGGAAAAAGAATACTGAGTTGCATCCATCAAACACCATACCTACTGTAAAGCATGGTGGTGGAAACATCATGCTTTGGGGCTGTTTCTCTGCAAAGGGGCCAGGACGACTGATCCGGGTACATGAAAGAATGAATGGGGCCATGTATCGTGAGATTTTGAGTGCAAACCTCCTTCCATCAGCAAGGGCATTGATGATGAAACGTGGCTGGGTCTTTCAACATGACAATGATCCAAAGCACACCGCCAGGGCAACGAAGGAGTGGCTTCGTAAGAAGCATTTCAAGGTCCTGGAGTGGCCTAGCCAGTCTCCAGATCTCAACCCTATAGAAAACCTTTGGAGGGAGTTGAAAGTCCGTGTTGCCAAGCGAAAAGCCAAAAACATCACTGCTCTAGAGGAGATCTGCATGGAGGAATGGGCCAACATACCAACAACAGTGTGTGGCAACCTTGTGAAGACTTACAGAAAACGTTTGACCTCTGTCATTGCCAACAAAGGATATATCACAAAGTATTGAGATGAAATTTTGTTTCTGACCAAATACTTATTTTCCACCATAATATGCAAATAAAATGAAAAAAAAACAGACAATGTGATTTTCTGGATTTTTTTTCTCAGTTTGTCTCCCATAGTTGAGGTCTACCTATGATGTAAATTACAGACGCCTCTCATCTTTTTAAGTGGTGGAACTTGCACTATTGCTGACTGACTAAATACTTTTTTGCCCCACTGTATATATCTATATATATGTATTCTATGTGTCTATATCTATTCTTTTGTTTCTTTATTAAAACTGTCAGTGTGAGTTTACTGTATAGCGCACTGAATTGCCGGCTTTGCTAAAAGACACCGGGTGTGTATTTCTCGCAAGTCACATGTGTGGTCCGTGTGTAATGCGTATTTTTTGCGCACCCATAGACTTGCATTGGCGTACTACGGGCGTAGTACGCTGACAATCGCAGCATGCTGCGATTGGCACGGAGCGTAGAATACGGATGAGAAATATACGCCTGGTGCGAGGGACCCCATAGAGAATCATTTGTCCGTGTCTAATGCGTGCTTTTAGCGCCTCTCACTCGGCCGTATTCCTCGCCAGTGTGACCCCGGTCTAACAGTGGGCTACAGTGGAACAATCAGAGCAGTCTGTACTCCTGACTAACATGACACAGCAAAAAGGAGAGAGTGTAGAGATGTACTTTGGACGGTTACAGCTGAAATGGGCAGACATGGGGTACATTCGCATAAACCCACTTGATGTTAAAATACTGGTGAATGTGTGGCGCCCCTGAGGGTTCAGTCACCACAGAGGTTCTGCACCTCCTCCTGAGGTGTGGTACCCCACCATCCAGGTAAGGTGGAGACACCTGATCACACTCCAACACCTGCATCCCAAACAACATAGTAGTATAGCAAAGCACCTTTGGTGGCTCCCTGCTTGGAACACGAAGAGTGCTGGGAGGTGGGTGGAGCTTAGTCTGCACCAAAGAGCGGGAGAAGATAGGATTCAGGGGTCGTCTTTGAGAGAAGCTCCCCTGAGAGGGATGGATTGAAGGAAGTGCTGCAGCAGGCCTCAGTGACCTGGGTCTGCTGGCACAGGAAAGAGATATTCAGAAAGCATGATTCTCCATAAGAAAGATTGTTTTGTACGGAATGTATGGAGAATAAGAGAACTAAGGACTAGGGTTAGAACAGAGCCCTGCCTCAAGTTCTACACGCAAGGCCGGGGTCCGGTCCCCGAGGTTGTGTGGATACTAATGGTCCTGCAGCAGACACCGGAGGAATAGAAGTTGTCACCACTTTATTCCCACACAAGACTTGGGGGAACAACAGCAACGTGAGTGAGCCGGGACTTAGTAGCAAGGAGTCCCCGAAGCAGGCTACAGCTGTCTGCCGTACAAGTAGAGTTCTAAGAACATCTGAAAAGAGGAACTCCAGTGTAACTCAGTACTGTGAGTACTTCAAATAGGCGCTAGAAGGGAGACGTTCAGGAAAGGCATATGTTGGCGGAGTGTTGGAACGGAGTACTTCATCTTGCCTGGAAGTTGGCTGAGTTCCTGCCCTGGAGGACATGGCACGGATGCGGGCACCTGTACGCACAACAGACTGTGAGTAAAGCTTTGGAACTACATGCCCTGGTGTCATCCGCTTATTCCTGCGCCAACACACTCAGCACTGCTACATCTCTGTGCCTAACACTGCACCATCCACCTCTCCTCACTATCTCTCCACCTACTCTGCCCTGGGACTACAGCCCTACCTGTGGAGGGCCACAACATCATTGCTGCACCACACCATCTGTCCCAGAGGATCTGTCTGCAGCATCGGCTTAACATCTTCATTGCCGAACACCACAGGTGGCGTCACGAATCATCCACTTATAAACTTTACTCATTATCCACACGCACTTGCAATCCCCCTTTTACAATGGACGCCCAGGGCGACGGACCGGGTCACAGCTACCGTGACAACTCCCATTGAACACCCACGGGCCCGGTACCGAGTACCCCACGGCCCAGGCGGGCAACCCAAATGCATTCATTGACAGTATGAGCAAAGACTTATGAGATGCAGTACAGACAGCCAGACCTGAATGGAGATATGTAGATCCAAAAGACCTCCTTAAAGGTACTGTCACACTAAGCGATATCGCTAGCAATATCGCTATAACTTGTTACGTTATAGCGATATTGCTAGCGACATCGCTGTGTCTGATACCTACAACCCGCTGGTTATCGCTGATCGCGCGAGAACGTCCTGGACTGTTTCTCGTCGTCAGCTTCCTGCGGCGCTTCCTGTGGAGAGACGAGCGTGGAGCCGGGCGGGAGGACGCAGGATCGCCTAGTGTGACAGGTAAGTAGCGGCAGCTCACTAGCGACCACTTAGCGATGTACCAGCGATCCTGACCGCGTCATATCGCTGGTCGGGATCGCTGGTACATCGCTAAGTGTGACAGTACCTTTAGGTAGCTAAAGTAGTTGAACAAACAAGGACGATAAGACAACCTGTCATGTATGCTGGAGCACAAGGAAAACAGTGGAGACGTAATAGGGGACCAAGAAAACTAGAAACAGTGAGGTGCTGGAATTGTGGTGCTTACAAAACTTATTGTTAGTGTGTACCCCTATCGCTTTCTATGGTTTCTGGGACACCATACCTGCAGGTCAGTTCTTTCATCAGTTTGTCTGCAGTCGTTTTAGCATTTTCACATTTTACCGGATAGACTTCCGGCCAACCAGAGAAGAGATCTACACATACTAGGACATTTGCATACACTCCTACCTTGGTGTCTGTATGTAGTCAATCTGCAGTTTCTGAAACGGGTAGAGAGGCCTAGGTGTCGCTTTCTTAGGGACTTTTACTGTTTTAGCTGGGTTGTGCTGTGCGCAGATGAGGCATGATTGTACAAGTTTCGCGGCTGCGTAACTGAAACCAGGAGCGATCCAGAAGGCATCTACCATGGCACACATGTGACTGTTTCAGGCGTGAGTGGGGCCATGTGTTGTTTGCGCCATGATTGGGAACAGGGACTTCGGTAGGCACAACTTATCCTTATTCTCCCATACTCCATTTGAGTTCAGCTCAGCTCCCAGTCTCCCCCAGTGTTCCTTCTCTGTTTGGGCAGGCTGTTGCTGGAGGGATTTCAGGACCTCTAGGCTCAATGTGGCTGGAATGCGCTGACTCCCCGCCACCGTCCACTGCGCCCTAGGCCGCCTTGCTGCTACTTTAGCAGCCTCGTCCACCCTTCTGTTGCCCTCTACCTCCACGGGTCACCTTTTGTGTGTGCTTTTACCTTGACAATGCAACCTGGACTGGTGACATCAATGCCTCCATCAATTGTTTCACCAGCTCTGCATTCTTAATGGGCTTACCCGCTGATGTAAGAAACGGGGTATTAGTGACAATACCCCTATGAATTTACTGTCATGATTAAATTGAAAGAAGGAACCACTCCTTGTTTAAAGCAATACCCCTTGAGCCTAGCCAAATCAATGGCCCTGAGCAGAGATATTAAATAGTATGTTAAGGCAGGGGTTCTGGTGCAAAGATCTTCCCCCTGCAACACCCCTTTTGTATCCCATTAAGAAAAAGAACCCAAGGGTTCCCCTGACACAGAATGGTTCATGACTTAAGGGCTATTAATGATGTTACAGAGAGTGTGACCTCAATTGTCCCTGATCCACACACATTACTGTCACAGATCACAGCAACTTCAACATGTTTCACAGTCACTGATTTAGCGGCTGCATTTTTCTCTGTACTCCTGCACCCTGGCTGTCAGTATCTTTTTTTCTTTTACTCATGAAGGTAAACAATATTGTTGGACAGTCCTCCCACAAGTGGGGAAAGAAATCCCTTGCCATCTATTCAACAGTGATGGCAGGGATCCTTGAATAGTGGCAATCACCTCATCCGCAGATTGTACTTCTGCACGGACCAGATGTCCTGCATGGAAGCTATAGGTTCCTTGCTAAAAAAAATTTTGGCAGAAAAGGGTTGCAAGGTCTCACGTAACAAATTACAGTATTGCAAACAAAAGGTGACATTTTTGGGACATTGTATTGCCGAAGGTACAAGACACCTGACTGACGACAGGAAACAGGCAATTCAAAATCTCTCTCTACCCAGGTCACATCAGCATCTACGCTCTTTCCTAGGCTTTGTGACCTACTGTAGGCCTTGGATAAGGGCTGCTTCACAAATGATGCAACCACTCTATGACTGCTTGTCATCAGACCCCTATGATCTCACTCAAGAAGCAATTGATTCCTTCCATTCTGTCAAATTGCTCATTGTATCAGCCCCGGCCTTAGGCATTCCAAACTATGACCAGCCATTTTTCTTGTTTTGCACAGAGCTGGGAGGACATGCTACCGCGGTACTGACACAACAAAATTGAGGGAAACAGAGACCAATAACTTTCTACTCAGCAAAATTAGACCCAGTGATCAGAGGGTCACCTACGTGTGTCCGTACGGTAGGAGCAGCTGCACTACTACTAGAAAAGGCATGTGAGATAACACTGACTTTTCCTTTGACAATTTATTCCCCACATGACATACATTCCATACTCATACAAGTTCAACCAAAACATCTGTCTATGGCCAGACAGCTCCGACTTGAATGCGCTCTACTAATTCCTGAGTATGTCACCCTCAAAAGATGTAATGTTCTGAATCCCACCACCCTCCTGCCTGTGGATTCAGAAAAGGGGGAATTGGTGACAGCTTAGCAAGTGAGGAAGAGTACTTTGACATGATGCATGAACATGACTGCATAGAACTAATGAGTCAGGAGACAGTGGGTTTTGCACACGTTCATGAAAAAAACCTGTTCCTAATGCAGATTGAGTTTTTTGTAGATGGCTCCAGATACCACCAGGATGGACGATTCTACACTGCATATGCATTAGTATCCTCACATGAGGTAATCCTCACATGTCAGCACAGGAGGCAGAGTTGAAGGCACTCACTGAGGCGTGTAGAGCCGCTGCAGGTAAAGTCGATAATATTTACACAGATTCGAATTATGCATTGGGAATAGCCCATGATTATGGCCCTATCTGGAGAAGCAGAGCGTTTCTTACATCAGCCGGTAAGCCCATTAAGAATGCAGAGCTGGTGAAACAATTGATGGAGGCATTGATGTTACAAGTCCAGGTTGGCATTGTCAAGGTAAAAGCACGCACAAAAGGTGACTCCGTGGAGGTAGAGGGCAACAGAAGGGCGAACGAGGCTGCTAAAGTAGCAGCAAGGCGGCCTAGGGAGCAGTGGACGGTGGCGGGGAGTCAGCGTATTCCAGCCACATTGAGCCTAGATGTCCTGAAATCCCTCCAGCAATAGGCTGCCCAAACAGAGAAGGAACACTGGGGGAGACTGGGAGCTGAGCTGGACTCAAATGGAGTATGGGAGAATAAGGATAAATTGTGCTTATCAAAGTCCCTGTTCCCAATCATGGCGCAAACAACACATGGCCCCACTCACGCCTCAAAAAGTCACATGTGTGCCATGGTAGATGCCTTCTGGATCGCTCCTGGTTTCAGTTATGCAGCCGCAAAACTTGTACAATAATGCCTCATCTGTGCACAGCACAACCCAGGTAAAACAGTAAAAGTCCCTAAGAAAGCGACACTTAGGCCTCTCTACCCGTTTCAGAAACTGCAGATTGACTACATACAGCTACCAAGGTAGGAGTGTATGCAAATGTCCTAGTATGTGCAGATCTCTTCTCTGGCCGGAAGCCTATCCGGTAAAATGTGAAAATGCTAAAACGTCTGCAGACAAACTGATGAAAGAACTGATCTGCAGGTATGGTGTCCCAGAAACCATAGAAAGCGATAGGGGTACACACTTCACAGGAGAAATAATGAGGGAAGTCATGCAGGCCCTGGATGCACAGCAAGCATTTCATACACCATATAGGCCACAAAGTAATGGGAAAGTGAAAAGACTAAATGGGACACTTAAGCTGAAAATCCAAAAGGCCATGGCAGACACAGGAAAGAGCTGGGTAGAGTCCTTGCCTCTTGCACTCTTTTCAGTCAGACACACTCCAAATAGAAAGACAGGTTTGTCTCCTTTTGAAGTCCTGTTCGGTAGTGCACCAAAGACTGGTATGTACTTCCCACAGGTGCTACAAATGCAACACGGTGCTATGACAACCTATGTCCAGGCCTTGCAGAAAAGACTTAATGTGGTGCATAAACATGTTTTCATCCATTCCAGATCCTAATGCCAGTGCAGATGTGCATCAGCTGAATCCAGGTGATTGGGTGGTTATACGCAGACACATGAGAAGGAGCCTGGACCCACGATTTGACGGCCCCTTCCAAGTCCAGCTGACCACATCCACCTCAGTAAAACTTGAGGGAAAGCCCACCAGGATCCACGCCAGTCACTGCAAGAAAGTCCTTTCAACAGCAGAATGACTGTTTTCCTAATCACCTTGCTGGCAGTGGCAGGGTTACTGCACTCTACAGAGACACAGGATAAACTCTTAACTGCTGACTGGGACAACAAACTTATTCGACATCATGCTCTTATAAAGGACATGGAAGGACAGAAAACGAAAGACTGTTGGATCTGTACACACATCCCAGTAGCTGCAAGGACTATGCCGTACTTAGCCTTACCTCTGAAGCCATGGGAGGTATTAACCCCACACTGCATACACAATGAGACTTGGACTAAATCTAGGTTTTGGCGAAAAGATGTGCCCCGTGACATATCTGCCTCATTGGCTATAATCGGATGGGCCGCTAATCCCTGGTTTCAGTTTAATGTAACGTGGCATAAGATACAAATGTGGTGGCGGGAATATGATTCAGACGTCGGAAATATGGTCGCCAGGAGGAGGACTGAAATCCCTCACTCAGACCCCATTCCCAATGATGGACTGTATTTCAGTCTTCAAAACACTGGAGCAAACACCTGTGGTGAGGACAATAATTGCTTCCGTATATACACTCATGATCAAACGCAGGTTAATGAGACGGTATACCAAGATGGTGTTGAAGGCTGTAAATCATCTATGGGTAAAATAATAAGGAAAGAAAGGGGTAAATGTACATCTGGTATAAGTGGAAAACAAATGAATAATACTTGGTGTGCCCATAAGCCTATGTCAGACTTTTGAGTTTATAACAATGTATACAGACCCCTGGTCACGTTTGTGTTCTCCGTGAAGGAGTATTCTTGGTTTGCGGATATCGTGCCTACAGGTGGGTGAGCCCAGACATACGAGGAGTTTGCACTCTTGCCAAACTAACACCAGCCACTTTCATAGTTCATCATAGTAAAATAGACACAGCAGCAGTTCCAATTCATACTTTGTATAGAAGAGCTGCAGACAATAAGCCCCGTCCAAATGGTAGGCCATATCTAGTAGAAATAGGGATAACAAATAAAATATTCAGTAGTATGCCAATATACCCCTTCATAACACAAATGTGGGATAAATTAGTGGAAGCTACCGACTACCTGGATGATCAGCTTTTCCAGATTCTTGAAGTTCTTAATGAAACTAATACAATACAGTGACAATTAATCATAGTTACTAACCAACATACTATAGTACTAGATTACCTGACAGCAAAAGAAAGAGGAATGTGTCAAATAATTGGTCCCACATGTTGTAATTATATCGGCCCTGCTGGCAATCACCAGATCAGGGCCAGTATAGACAAAATAGGTGAACTTAGACCAATGGTTAAAATAACACCGTGCAAACAGAGACTCCTGGTGGGGTAACACATTCTCTTTTTTTAAATCCAGCAAATTGGTTTAATGGCCTAGCAGGATGGATTTTTGGCATTGTACAGACTTGTATGCAAGTTTTGTTGTTTTGCTTATTGTTTTATGTAGCCGTAAAAGCACTAATATATGTATTACTTAAGCTACTGAATAATGTATGTGTGAAAAAAGAATCTAAGGCTGAACCTTTTGTAGTGTATCATAGACCCCAGATAGCCATTGCTGATGGGGAAAGAGAGTGTCCACACTGAGGGTGGATGGTCGAAGCAGGTAGGAAGCCCCCTTATGGGTATTAGACCCATGAGATAGTAGCTCCTTTGTGGACATCAGCTGACCCTGTGGCAAAGGTTATACCATTTACAAAAGGGAAATTGATATAGAAGGGTTAATGGTTTGCCTTTAAATGCCTTTAACTGCCCTTAATTCTTCAATTGCCTTTTGCCTTTCATTTATTCTTATGACACAGCAGTTTTGCCTGTCTCCTCTTCAAGGAAAAATATGCTTCTTATCATATATGTTCTCAATAGTCAGCAACAACATGTTCTGGGTACATTGTAAACAAGGTATGACCCTGGGGAAGCGTTGGGGGCTACATGAGCTACATAGTTACATTTGTTATAAATGGTATAAAATATTGCCTTGTGTTTCATTACGTCAGATAAAGTGATTTGCCCATGACCTGTGTGTGCAGTCTCCTTTGTCTCCAAGCGCTTGTAAATTGAGGGCGTAAACTCCTAATTTAGCCTCACTGGTGATCTGGCAGACCTGACTTTGGTCAGAACGAAAACAACTACGACAACAGCGTGGGGACCCCTCTATTCTTGATAACCAACGTTGCTAACACTGACAGCTGAGGGTTGCAGCCCCCAGCTGTGAGTTTTGCCTGGCTCATTATATTTATTTATAGTGCAGGCGGTGGCTGATGAATACTCCCATCAGTCACCGCCTGCTCTCACTGTTATCAGTTGAATATAACTCATCATTCTCCCCTGTTCGCGCTTATTGCCGGCAGAGCAGGGGATAATGAGGTGAGTTGTCTTCAGCACCCGGAGCTAGGGAAATAATAGCGCCG
Source organism: Dendrobates tinctorius (assembly GCF_039654945.1). Lineage (NCBI taxonomy): Eukaryota > Metazoa > Chordata > Amphibia > Anura > Dendrobatidae > Dendrobates > Dendrobates tinctorius. The sequence goes on along the minus strand of NW_027361683.1, from coordinate 57,625,117 downwards.
GCACGTGTCACACCAATGACACACAGATCTCATCAGTGTGCTGGACGTTTTGCGGCTCGTGCTGCTGTTAAAAATCGGACATGTCAACATATTTTGTCCACAGACACACGGTCCGTGGAAACACACTGATGTGTGCGCAAACCCATTTTCACTTGAATCGGTGTACGTGTTTAAGTGTCTCCTGTAGTCTGAAAACTGTCACCACACGTACCAGAGACATTGACATCTGAAAGAGGGCTAAATGCTGTGAGCACACCATACATATACGCCTATGGAAAAGACTCAGACCCAGACTGATTGCAAATCAGTAACATCTTAGCTCTCATTCACACGTCTGTGTATTTTCTCATTCGTAAATACCTGAACCGTGTTTCAGAAGTGTTTTGGATCAGGCATGGGATTATAAAGGCTATACTTTAACAAAACGATAACTAAATAATAGACACAAACCAAGTTTGGGGGGAACAGGCCGCAATGTTTTATTAAGGGATTTAATCAAATAAACTCAATATAGTAATCTATAATAATCAGTAATAATTCAGTAAACTGCCTCTCAGTCCTCAATTGACTCGTCGAACCACAAATATTTAAATTCAACCAATACTAACCAGCCATAGAGCTGAGGGTTGGAGAAACTAGCCAGCCGGGCCCCCCTCCCCCAACCACTGCGGCCTCAATTATGTTCTGTACTAAGATAGAATATGTCTAAACCGATCTCTGACAGGTGCATAAAATGAAATCTGAAAAGACCCAGGATAAAAGTCTGTATGGCGATATGAAAAACTGTGTAATGATGACATGAATTTATCTGTATGTTAATACGCTTCCTGATTCTGTTCATTGTTATTGTACGTATCCGAGTCCCATCTACCTAATTATTTTACGGCATCACCATCCGGGCTAAACCTGGGAGCTTCCGTGGGCCTCAGCATAAAGCTGTTGTGTCTTCTATATTGGCATGCCCTAGTTTGTAGGTAATTGTCCACAGCCATTTGGCCCACTTTGTGGGGAATGAATGAGTAGAGTGCCTCAACAGCTATACTCCCCAGTATTATGTCTGTTTCTAGACATACCGTCAAGCCTCCTGAGGAGATTGGTCACATCACGCACGTATGAGTTAAGGGCCACAAATGGTCTTAGGACTTGGTCAACATATATCCCAAGATTCTGTGTAAGACTGTTTCTTTGGACCACACAGTGAGCCTAACGGCTGTGGACCATTAACTACAAGCTAGGGGCTGCCAATATAGCAGACACAACAGCTTTATTATGAAGGCCCTTGAATTCTGTCTCAGAAACATTGTGTTCCTGTTCGACAACAAATACTTCCACCAGCTCAGGGGCACAGCGATGGGGAGTCTCTGCGCCCCACATATTCTAACCTGTTCCTGGGCTGGTGGGAGGAAAAGGTAGTGTTCAGTGAAACATCTCCTACCCCAGAAGACGGTGGCATTATGGCTACACTATATAGATGACATATTCGTCATATGGAGGGGGACTGAGACTGAGTTTGGGGATTTTATGAAAGGACTCAATATCAATGACCTGGGACTTCATTTCACGTACGAAGTCAATAGGTCAAGCTTAGCGTTTAGCGTTCCTTGAGGTCTCTATTCAATGAAATGAAAATGCCGATATCTTTACAAGCAATTACTACAAGCCAACAGCCACCTATTCCCTCTTGTGGTGGGAAAGTGGCTATCTCAGACCCCTTAAGAGGGGTATCCCAAAAGGGCAATACCTCAGGGTATGTCGTAACTGTTCAGACCTTGCTAAATTTAAAGAACAAGCAGACGTCCTACAGAGGCGGTTTGTGGAGAGGGGTTACCCTAGAGATGTCCTTAAAGAGGTCTATAGGGAGTCCCTTTGAGAGATCGAAAAGAGTTACTTGCCTCCAAAAAATCAGAGTAATTTATCACTTTTTATCAAGAGATACTCTAATGGAGCCAGGAGGGTTAGAAATATATTATAACGCTACTGGTCGATTATTCTTATAGATACAAACATCAAGGATGCGGTGGGTCTGTCACCACAAATCACATTTTGAAAAGGCAGGTCCCTCAGGGATAGACTGGTCCACAGCCATTTTCAAAGCCACACTAGTCCATCCTGGCTGGATGCTATAAGTGTGGCAGATGCAAGGCATGTAGATCGATCTTACCAGGAAAATCATTCAAAAGTAATTATACAGACAATATATTAACTGCCAGACTACAGGTATCACTTATACAGCTACATTCAAGTGTGGCATGGAGTATAATGGGAAAACCAGAAGGGAGTTCCGAAGAAGAGTGAGGGAGCATATTTGAGACATCGCGAATAAAAGGGTTTCGGCGGTGGCAAATCACATTTATAACTGCCATCAGGGTGATGCCAAGAAGATCACGTTTATGAGGATAGGATCAATCCTCCGGTGAGAGGAGGCAACTGGGACCAGATGATACTTCAGAAAGAGTCCAAATGGATCTTCTGGCTACAGGCTACACACCCTAATGGTTTAAATGACCATCTATCTTTCTCTTCTTTCATATAGATCAGGTATAATTAGTGATGGAGGGGGCTAGTCACTAACGAGTGGGGGCACCACTGTGCAGGTCCTTAGGGTGCCAACCTTCGTGATAGGCAGGCTATATGTTAGACTAGGTAACCATAGGGATGGCTAGCCCCCCTTGTTTATACCATACCCGCCTTCTCTTCTTCCCTATTTCTTTTTCCCTCCTGTTAGTTTCCAATTAGTGCACGTATGAATTAATCCTAATCATGTATTCCCCCATATGACAAACCCATTGGTGAGGAGCTCACCTTCCCTGCATGTTGGTCCATCTTATCACCCCCTAAGAATCTCCTTAATGTCATGCCGTGAATAGGAGCCTTCACATGATAGGATGGTCTCCCTGAATGTAACTGAATTTATGGTTACAAAAAAAGTTACACCACAGAAACCTATGATTTAAGGGTCTGAATAAGGGGCTTCTCACAGGATGTCCTTGCCCACGTCTGGCGGCGGAGGTACTCTTCTGCAGCTTCACTGGGACATTTGTATTAAGACGGCATCCTTCTGCAGTGCATGCGCCGTAATCGGCGCATGCGTTGCACTAGGAACTATACGGCTCAGACACCGGATATCCACTGTATCTTGCATTCCAAGAGCCGGAAGCCATTAACTGCAAACCAGAAGTACTATGCTGTTTGAGGGTAAGGTGCGCATATATGGACGGACAGCATTAAACAGTTTGGTTGTGGCTAAATCCAAACCAGCTAAAGGACCTGGTCCTTCTGTGCACTGGGATTTAGCTTTCTCACACAGAGTCGGCTATTTCCTATTTGGCAGAGGGACCAGGTCCTTTAGCTGACTTGGATTTACCCTGCTCTATATAAGAATGCTAAATCCCAGTAGACAGGACACTTATTGTATATAGATACTGTATATATAAATCCTGTCATGTTATTTTTTGCAGTAATACTGAGCCGCAGACTAGATATGACATCCAATTACATATTTATATGTGACATTTATACTCAAGAATTTTCCCCTTAATTCCAGTGTGTACAATATTTTACGCCAATCTCATCCGCATCCCGTTTTATTTACTGCTGATCATTTTAGTAGATCACACAACCACAGATTTTTTTTCCATGCATGCACCTAGTTTTTTAACCCTAGGGCGATTTTCTGTATTTTTCATTTTTTTTCCTTCCCATAACTTTTTTATTTTCCATCCATATTGCTGTTAGGTTTTTTTTTTTAATTTTGGCAGGACGTTCTTATGGGTACCATTTTGGCGCGGATACCATGTTAGGACTATCCACAATTTGCATAGTTTCAGGCGCTCTCTCAAAACACATTTGTTCAGAGCGGCCTATCACTTTCACTAATCAAAGTCATTCTATGTGTAAGTGTGCGTGTGTAGCCCATTCACTATCTCCATCCATCCCTCATTCCCTCAAGATGGCTGGACCATCATTGTAAATACACACCTGTACTTTGTATCTCCCCCACCGCATTGTAGATTGTAAGCTCTCACGAGCAGGGTCGTCTTATTTTACTTTAACTATTGTATTGTTAACGTTGTTACTTATGACTTGTGTTTTGAAACTGTTAAACTGTAAAGCGCTGCAGACTACGTTGGCGCTATATAAAGATTATATTATTATTGATCACATTTTATTGCAATGTTGCGGCGACCAAAGAAAACGTAATTATGGCGTTTCGATTTTTTTTCTCGTTATGCCTTTTACCGATCAGATTATTTTAGATTTTGATTGGTCAGACCTTTCTGAACACATCAATTCCAAATGTGTATTTTTTTTAATGGTGCAAAAGCGATATTTTTTTTCTTATTTTTATGATATATGATGTAACAGTCTAGCCACATGAGGTCTGGCATTATCCTGCATTAGGAGGAACCCAGGGCGAGAGTAGTTTAATACCAGACTTAGGTGGCAGCTTCCATGTCACCCTTAACGCCCCGTCACACACACACACAGTGAGATCGCTGATTTTGTGATGCATTAGCGATCTCGCTGTGTGTGACATGCATCAGTGACCGCCCCCCCCCCCCGCCGGGTATCGCTGATCGTGCAGGATCGTCCTGGGCCATTTTTTGATCGTTGGTCTCCCGCTGGCCAGCATGGCAGCAGGAGACCAACGATCAGCGACGCTGGGAGCTGTTATCTAGGGTAAACAGCGGGTAAGAGCTTGCTCACTGGTGAGTCTATGTGACAGGTCACCAGTGATCAGTCTATGTCCCAGCGATCCCATCCATGTCGGATCGTTGGTGGGATCGCTGGGACATCGTTGTGTGTAACGAGGACTTTAGTGTGTGTACGGCGGACATGGGTAGATGTTGTGAGTTCATTTTCCCCTTCACCATTGAGGTCTGATGAACTCCCTCTTCTGGTGAAGGAAGGTAGTGAGGCTGATTACCAAGCACCTGAGCAGGATGATGATGACTGGGTGACTGGAATTGCTGACTGGATATAAGGCAGCCGACGCCCTTCTGCCTGGCTGGTGATTTCTCTGAGGGATTCTCGGAGACCAGTCTGATTCCTGCTCCTCAAAAGCTAAGTTTTCTGCTCTGCTTTTTGCATTTGTGTTTTGGTTTTGTTTTGCCTTGTTTTTCTGGATTTCTGCCATTCCCCGCTGGGGTGAGCTGAATTCCTTTTTGCTCTGTCTTCAGAAAATGCCTGAGTACTGATTTAGTCTTTTTGAAGCCTAGCGTCTTCAGGGTTTTTTTCCCTATCAGTCTGTTGGCTCTTGTTTTGATAGGGTTTTGGCGGATTGCAGACAGCAGCTTTTCTATCCTGTCCTATTTAGTTAGCTTGGGCCCCATCATTTGCTCAGCCTATCTTTCTATCTGTGTGAGTGTTTTTTCATCTTGCTTCACCGTCATTATATGTTGGGGGCTGCCTATTGCTTTGGGGTCTGCTCTGGGGCAGTTTAGATTTCCCTGTCTTTAAGCTATTTAGTTCTCTGGCTGTGATCGAGGGGTCTAGGGCACCGTAGGAACCCCCCACGGCTACTGCTACTTGTTGTTGATAGGTTCAGGGGTCTGCAATCTGATAGCTGCCAACTTCTCTGGTTTTCTGGACTTAGCTAGTATTTCTGTTTTTGCCTCCTACGGTGACTCATTCATAACAGAATCACCAGCCATACCGCAGATCTTAGGGTACTCAATAGCAGGAAAGAATTGTAAAAAAAAAAAAAAAGAAGAAAAAAGTGTGTATATTTTTTCCTCTATATCTCTGAGGCCGTAGGGGGAATTTTTTTCTCTCTCAATTTAGATAAAGCAATTGTCTGATCGTGTGGAGCAGCTCACTGCGGAAGTGCGGGGAATTTCCGCCTACCTTGCTCATTCACATGCTGCTGAACCAAAGATCCCTACTCCTGATGTGTTTTTTGGGGACCGGTCTAAATTTTTGAATTTCAAAAATAATTGTAAATTATTTTTTGCTTTGAAGCCTAACTCGTCAGGGAGCTCCACGCAGCAGGTTAAAATTGTCATCTCTTTGCTGCGTGGCGATTCCCAGGATTGGGCGTTTTCTTTGAAACCAGATGATCCTATTCTGACTAATGTGAATGCATTTTTTCAAGCCTTGAGGTTGTTGTATGTCGAACCTAATGCTATTGATCAGGCTGAAAAGACCCTGTTGGCATTGTGCCAGGGTCGAGATTCTGCAGAATTGTACTGTCAAAAATTCCGAAAGTGGGCGGTCCTTACTACCTGGAATGATAATGCATTGGCAGCTCTCTTTCGGAAGGGTTTGTCAGAAGCCGTAAAAGATACTATGGTGGGATTTCCTGTTCCCTCTGGTCTTGACGATTCTATGTCATTAGCCATTCAGGTTGATCAGCGTTTACGTGAACGCAGGACTGCATGAGAGGTGTTGCCACCTGTTGAACAAGTGTCTGAACCTATGCAATGTGATAGAGTTTTGTCCAGGGAGCAACGTCAGGAGTTCAGAAGGCGTAATAAGCTGTGTTTTTTTTGTGGAGATGCCTCGCATATTATTTCTGTCTGTCCTAAACGAGAGAAACGTTTTGCACACACGTTTTCTGTGGGTGGTGTTCAACCTAACTTTCTTCTGGCAATTACTCTGATCTGCTCCCTGTCCACATTTTCCGCCAAGGCTTTTGTGGATTCGGGAGCAGCCCTGAACCTAATGGCCTTGGATTTTGCTAAACGTTGTGGATTTCCGATGACACCTCTGCGGACGCCTATCCCTTTGAGGGGGATTGATGCTACTCCTTTGGCGAAAAATAAACCTCAGTTTTGGACCCAGGTGGTAATGCGGGTCGCCCCAGACCATCAAGAAAATTGCAGATTTTTGGTGTTGCATAATTTGCATAATACCATTGTTCTGGGGTTTCCCTGGTTGCAAATTCATAATCCAGTTTTGGATTGGAAATCTGTGTCTGTGGTGAGTTGGGGTTGTCGGTGTGCCCTTAGTGAGGCTCTTTTCCACCTCTCCTCAGTCGCATGATGCTCCTGACTATTTGGCGGACTTTTATGATGTATTTAGTGAGAATGAGTCTGCGTCTTTGCCTCCTCATAGGAGTTATGACTGTGCAATTGAACTGAGCCCGGGGTGTAAATTTCCCAAGGGTCGGCTCTTCAATTTATCTGTACCCGAGCACGAGGCTATGCGATCCTATATTAAGGAGGCGTTGGAGAAGGGTCATATTAGTCCATCCTCTTCACCCTTAGGTGCTGGTTTTTTTTTCGTGGCCAAAAAGGATGGTTCATTAAGGCCTTGTATTGATTATCGTGCCCTCAACAAAATTACTATTAAATATCAGTATCCGTTACCCCTGATTTCGGATCTATTCTCCAGAGTTAAAGGTGCTTGCTGGTTTACCAAGCTTGACCTCAGGGGGGCGTATAATCTTATCCGCATTAAGCATGGAGATGAATGGAAGATGGCGTTTAATACTCCGGAGGGACATTTTGAGTACCTGGTGATGCCTTTTGGGCTCACTAATGCCCCTTCTGTCTTCCAGTGCTTCATGAACGACATTTTCCGAGACTTTGTGGATAAATTTTTGATTATCTATCTGGATGATATTTTGATATTCTCCAAGGATTGGGATTCTCATGTGGAACATGTTCGGACTGTGTTCCGGATCTTGAGGGAGAATTCCCTGTATGTCAAAGGATCGAAATGCCTTTTCGGGGTACAGAGGATTTCATTTTTGGGATTTATTTTGTCTCCGTCAACTATTGAAATGGACCCGGCTAAGGTACAGGCCATTTATGATTGGGTTCAGCCCACTTCTTTGAAGGCCCTCCAGAAGTTTTTGGGTTTTGCTAATTTTTATCGGAAATTTATAGCAAAATTTTCTAGTATTGCCAAGCCATTGACTGATCTGACTAAGAAGGGTGCTGATGTGTTGAATTGGTCTCCGGAGGCTGTTTCTTCCTTTCAGGAGCTGAAGCGAAGATTCACTTCTGCCCCGGTTTTGCGGCAACCTGATGTCTCACTCCCGTTCCAGGTAGAGGTGGACGCTTCTGAGATTGGTGCAGGAGCTGTTTTGTCCCAAAAGGATCCTGTAACATCTAAAATGAATCCCTGTGCTTTCTTTTCCCGAAAGTTCTCTCCATCTGAACGTAACTATGATGTGGGGAATCGGGAACTGTTAGCCATGAAATGGGCATTTGAGGAGTGGAGACATTGGTTGGAGGGAGCTAAACATCAAGTCGTGGTCCTCACTGACCACAAGAATTTGATTTACCTGGAGTCAGCCAAACGCTTGAACCCTAGACAGGCTAGGTGGGCCTTATTTTTTACACGTTTTGATTTTGTGGTCTCTTTTCTTCCTGGCACTAAGAATGTCAAGGCTGACGCTCTCTCTAGGAGCTTCTTTGCTGATTCTCCTGTGGTGACCAAGCCTGCTACCATCTTAGGCGAAGGGTTAGTTCTTTCTGCCATCTCGCCCGATTTGAGACGTGCTCTGGAAGAGTTCCACGAGGACAAACCTGAGCGTTGTCCCAGTGGAAAGTTGTATGTTCCTGACCAGTGGAAGAAGAGAGTGATGTCTGAAGTTCATTGCTCTGCATTGGCTGGTTATCCAGGTATTTTTGGTACTAGAGATCTGGTGAGTCGGTCTTTTTGGTGGCCCGCCTTGTCTCGTGATGTCAGGAATTTTGTGCAGTCGTGTGGGACTTGCTCCCAGTCTAAACCTTGTTCTCGCTCTAGTGGGTTGTTGATGCCTTTGCCGGTCCCCAGGAGGCCATGGACCCATATTTCAATGGATTTCATCTCTGATATGCCTGTCTCTCAGAGAATGACTTATTTGGGTGATTTGTGATAGGTTCTCTAACATGGTTCATCTTGTACCACTCCCTAAGTTGCCATCTTCCTCTGAGTTGGTGCCCCTGTTTTTGCAACAGTTGGTTCGTTTGCACGGGATTCCTGAGAACATTGTATCTGACAGAGGAGTTCAGTTTGTGTCTAGATTTTGGAGGACTTTCTGTTCCAAGCTGGGAATTCAGTTGTCCTTCTCCTCTGCTTTTCACCCTCAGACCAATGGGCAGACGGAGAGAACAAACCAGACCTTGGAGTCGTATTTGAGATGTTTTATTTCCGCTCATCAGGATGATTGGGATTCATTTTTGCCCTTGGCCGAATTTGCTTTAAATAATAGAGCTAGTTCTGCCACTTTGATGTCACCTTTTTTTTTGTAACTTTGGGTTTCATCCTCGATTTTCTTCAGGGCAGGTGGAGCCTTCTGCCTGCCCAGGTGTTGACACTGTGGTGGAGAGAATGCACCAGATCTGGGACCAAGTGGTGGATAAGTTCTCTCTCCCAGGAAAAGGCCCAGCGGTTTTCCAACCGACATAGGACCATTGACCCCCGGTTTAAGGTTGGTGATATGGTTTGGTTATCATCAAAAAATATCGCTATGAAGGTGGCTTCTCCTAAGTTTAAGCCTAGATTTATTGGACCTTACAAGATTTTGGAGATTATTAATCCGGTCTCTTTTCGTTTGGTTCTTCCTGTCACATTTAAAATCCATAATGTGTTTCATAAGTCCTTGTTGAATAGGTTTGTTGAACCAGTTGTTCCTGGGGTGGCACCTCCGGACCCTGTATTGGTTGAAGGTAACATGGAATATGAGGTAGAGAAGATACTGGATTCCCGTCTGGCTAGACGGAGACTCCAGTATTTGGTTAAGTGGAAGGGTTATGGTCAGGAGGATAATTCCTGGGTCTCTGCCTCTGATATTCATGCCAAAAGATTGGTGCGTGCCTTTCATCGGGATCGCCCTGGTGGCGTGGATGAGGGTTCGGTGACCCATCCTCAAGGGGGAGGTACTGTTGTGAGTTCATTTTCCCCTTCACCATTGAGGTCTGATGAACTCCCTCTTCTGGTGAAGGAAGGTAGTGAGGCTGATTACCAAGCACCTGAGCAGGATGATGATGACTGGGTGACTGGAATTGCTGACTGGATATAAGGCAGCCGTCGCCCTTCTGCCTGGCTGGTGATTTCTCTGAGGGAATCTAGGAGACCAGTCTGATTCCTGCTCCTCAAAAGCTAAGTTTTCTGCTCTGCTTTTTGCATTTGTGTTTTGGTTTTGCCTTGTTTTTCTGGATTTCTGCCATTCCTGGCTGGGGTGAGCTGAATTCCTTTTTGCTCTGTCTTCAGAAAATACCTGAGTACTGATTTAGTCTTTTCGAAGCCTAGCGTCTTCAGGGTTTTTTTCCCTATCAGTCTGTTGGCTCTTGTTTTGATAGGGTTTTGGCGGATTGCAGACAGCAGCTTTTCTATCCTGTCCTATTTAGTTAGCTTGGGCCCCATCATTTGCTCAGCCTATCTTTCTATCTGAGTGTTTTTTCATCTTGCTTCACCGTCATTATATGTTGGGGGCTGCCTATTGCTTTGGGGTCTGCTCTGGGGCAGTTTAGATTTCCCTTTCTGTCTTTAAGCTATTTAGTTCTCCGGCTGTGATCGAGGGGTCTAGGGCACCGTAGGAACCCCCCACGGCTACTGCTAGTTGTTGTTGATAGGTTCAGGGGTCTGCAATCCGATAGCTGCCAACTTTTCTGGTTTTCTGGACTTAGCTAGTATTTCTGTTTTTGCCTCCTACGGTGACTCATTCATAACAGGTAGAGGTCACGTTTTATGATGTCTCTGTGGCCTCTGTATGTATTGGAGCTGGGGATCGTCTTGGGACATCGATGTGGATTACGCAAGACCTTGTGCATTACATTGGACCTGCAGGTGTTTTTTTTGGTAAATAAATGGGTTAAAGATGATGTCTGTTTTTATAATTAAAATACATGTTTTTAATCTGTGTTTCTTTATTTTTACTTAAGTGTTATTAATCGGGGTGTTTCATAGACACCCCTGGGGTTGATGTCAGCTGTGATTTTTTACGAAAAACAGCTGGAATTATACTTATAGATTATCCCAATTGCCACTGCACAAAAGCAATCAGGAAGAGCTGAGGCAAAGCGCAAGAATCAGCACATCTAATAGATGATCCATTTATCGTGCAGCTGAGGACTAGTTTTATTAGTGTGGGAAGGGGTCAATATCCATGGCCCATCTTTTTAATATCAACCCTTAGGCCTCTTTCACACATCAGTTTTTTGCCATCAGTCAAAATCCATCGTTTTTTAAAAAAAACGGATCCAGCGGTTTTTCATGCTGGATCCGTTTTTTTCTCATAGACTTGTATTAGTGACGGATTGTGACAGATGGCCACACGTTTCATCCGTTGTCCGACAGATCCGTCACAAAATCTGTCCGTCAGCAGGAGACAACGGACAGAGGAACGTTTTTCGTTTACGTCCTGCGCCATCCGTCGTTGGCTATAATGGAGGCCTATGGGCGCAGGATCCGTTGCTGTCTGTCAAAAGACAGAATCCAGCGACGGATTCCATCTTTTAAAACTGAGAATGCCCGGAATAATTTTTCTTCCTTTATTTTAACCCCTACGGCTTTTTCCGTTCTGGCACAAAACAAAAAATCTCTCTCGAATTCTGTTCCTTCAATTACTACAGCAAGGCTGCTACGACAGATCCGTCATAAAAACGGATCCAGTGCATCAGTTTTTTGCAATATGCACAGGATCCGTTTTTTCCACACTTTGACGGATTGTGACTGATTGCAAAAGACTGATGTGTGAAAGAGGCCTTAGGCAGACGAAACGTGAGGCCATCCGTCGCTAATACAAGTCTTTGAGAAAAAAACGTTTTTTTTTTCTAAAAACAGATTGCGACTGATGGCTAAAAACTGAAAGAGGCCTAAGCTTGTCTGTTTTGCCTTAGCTGTTTATTAAAAATGGAGCGGACCCTAATAAATTTTTTTGGGGGGAGTCCATTCATTTTTTAATAACCAGAAAATAAAAGGCAGACAGCTGTTGACTGATTGATAGGCTGAAAAGGTTAATGTTTATTGGGCCATTCCCAGGATAATGAGACCAGATCACAGCCATTAGAAGTCAACGAGGTCTTGAACTTTCGTGCTGTAAAATGGGGGTATTAAGGGGTAAAGCTGAAAAAGGGAACAAAATGGGGGTAAGCAGGACAATAGCCCTGAAAACAAATGTGGATATTGAGATTACTTAAAATAACAGAGAATAGGAAAAAAAATATATAATTTACAAAAAAAGAGGCCTAGGTCCAAATGTAGGATGTATAAAAGGTGGAAAAGCTTGAGGTGTAGGTGGCGATGAAGGTGGAAGAGGCAGGGGATGAGGTATCCAACACAGTTTTTGTGCTTTTTTAATTTTATTACTTTATCTTTTAGGGACAGCACTTAAAAGAACATAGTATAAAATAAAAAAAGAACAAAGTAGATACAGTAGTCGGATGTCCAAGGAGGAGGTGGACATTGCAGTGTAGGTGGAAGAGGCAGGGCAGATGGTATCCAACATTATTTTTGTTGATTTTTTTATCTTCATTTTTGGTGAGGCCCTAAAATAAAATGAATGGCAAAGAGAGTATAACAATGTCTGGGTGCAGATGGTACATTTGTCTAGTGAACCAAAGATACAGACAAGTCCTGTGTGCTCCACTCCTGGTTTATTTTAGTGAATGCGAGAGTGCCCACATTTGCTTTGGACAGGTGGATGTGCCTATGTGTGATTACATCCTCCGCTGTGATAAACACACGTTCCGACATACACTTGCCATGGGGCTTGCCAGCACTTCCAAGTAAAAAAGTACAAGCCTAGGCCATGTGTCCAGTTTGGAAGCCAACAAGTTAAATGGGCAGACCCATCACTTAGTACCTGCAGACATGTGGACATGGACAAGTACTCTTCCACCATGTTGTTATAATGCTGGCACCTGGTTGTACGGACACCGTATCAGATGGTGCGTTGGCGACTTCCTCCTCCTCCTCTGCCTTGTGTTTCCTCTGTCAGGTAGGAACGCCATCAGTAGTGCCTCTACCAGCGTGTGCTTTGCCATCCCACTCTATTGAGGGAAGTAATGATGGTACTTTGTCTTTGCAGCAGGGAGGCAACCCAGTAATCAGGATGGGTACGTTCGGGGAAACTCTGCGGTCATTGCGCAGGCACAGCAGCATGTATTGGCTCACTTGTGCCAGGCTGCCCAGAGGCAAAGACAAGCTATCCTCTGTGGGAGGTATATGGTCTGTGTCCTATATCCTCCATGCCATGCTCCAGTGATGCTCGTGAGCTACTTTGAGGGCCACCATGTTGTGTTCACTACATGATGGTGAAGTGGTGTTGTTCCGCAGAGCGACTCACCCGTGCGTGCAGCAGTTGAAACTCCATTATTGTTTGCTTCTGCTTGCAGTGTCTACAGCGTATTCAACTCTTGACTTCCACCTTGTTGGTACGTCGCATATGAGGCGCTGAGCGAGAAGGCAGACAGGCGAGCAGCTGCAAGGTGTGAATGCCATAAGTGTGCACAGATGAGCTACAATTTCTGCAGCAGCTCTCACGTTTGGGTAATTTTTAATAAAGATTTGCACCACTAAATTTAACACATGTGGCAGGCAAATGATGTACATCAAACAGGCTAGGCCTAGAGCTGCGATCAGATTTTGCACGTTATCGCACACCACCAGGCCAAGATTTATGTTCAGCAGCCCCAACCACTCATCGGTCTTTTGTTTAATCACTGTCCACAGCTCCTGCGCAGTAACGTCCCTGCCCATGCTTACTGTTCCACGTATCGGTAGTTATCTGTGCCTTATCACTCATGGCGTAGCACAGTGCACACCCGATTTTGGCTGCTACATGTGTGTGCTGGACAGGGATGGCCTGCTTGAAAAATTAGTGATGAATGGGGACCACGTACTGCACAACAGCCACCACCATCACTTTTTAAAACCGTTTTTCTCCACTAGATAGAATGGCAGCGTTTCAAAGGCCAGGAACTGCTGTTATTCACGACCAGGGCTTGTGGGCAGGTAGTGTATTTCCACTTTCTCTATAGGGTTTGGGTGATGGAGAGCTGAACACTTCCATGGGACGGGGTGGAGATGCTCGGTGACATTGCTGGTGGTGGTGCTGTTGTAAGGACGAAGACCGGGCTGCGGGTACCTGTACCGAGCCTGCTCCAGAACTGTTGAGGCTGCCTCCCATGTTGCATGGGGCAACAATGAGGAGTCGGACCAACCTCATGACCAGGGGAGGCAGGGTAAGGCCGGTTTCACATTAGCGCATTTTATGCGCGCGCACGGCCGGGGGTAGCTCCGCCCCCGAGCCGGCTCTCTGCCCGGCGTGCCCGCCCCTTGCCTGTAGCGCCGCCTCCTAGCGGACAGCGGCGCCTGCGATCGGCGCACCCTATCTTTAGCATAGGGTGCGCCGATCGTGCGCAGGTCGTGCGCTAGTTGCGCTTTGACCTGCGCTGCGCACTTATGACGGTGCGCCGTGCGCGCCAAAATCCGAAAAGTTCGATTTTGGCGCGCACGGCGCACCGTCATAAGTGCGCAGCGCAGGTCAAAGCGCAACTAGCGCACGACCTGCGCACGATTGGCGCACCCTATGCTAAAGATAGGGTGCGCCGATCGCAGGCGCCGCTGTCCGCTAGGAGGCGGCGCTACAGGCAAGGGGCGGGCACGCCGGGCAGAGAGCCGGATCGGGGGCGGAGCTACCCCCGGCCGTGCGCGCGCTGAAAATGCGCTAATGTGAAACCAGCCTTAGTTAAAGGAAAAGCGCGCGTTGCAGTAGTTTGGCGATAACCAGCAGCAACGCACAGCTGAGAGCGCATCAGCGCTGCGGCAGGCTGCATTCGCTGTCCACAGCGGGACCACGGGAGATAACTGTGCCTTGCACCCCATGACAGAAACCGAGAAAGGTGCTGTGCACTCCATGACTGTGAGTACCGCACACATGCAGAGCAGAGAAAGTGGAGCACCGGACATATGCTTGCGGCCTTCCCTGCCAGTTGCTGCATGGCCATTTACGCTTCACTCTGGGAGTGCTGCGGTTTTGTTTGTTTCGGCTGCATGTGTTTATGGACTAGAGGCTCAGCGGAAGGTACCAGAGACCGACCGCTGCTACCAGAAGACGAACCATCGTTTAAAGGACCCCATGGACTATGGAGTTTTGGAGATGTCAGATGGGGAAATTGTGGACTGAGGACATTACATGTTGGCCATCTACATGAATTTGTTGTACAACCCTGGATTTACGAAATAAAAATAGTTGCATTGGTAACTTGCCTAGGTGATTATTACAACCAACAACATCAGATCTTTACAGGGATGATTTGTTTTCACTTCTCATTATTGTGCTAGCCCAGTTTTTGTTAATCATGAGCTATTTATCTTTTACAGGATCATTTTCCATATTACAGAATTGTATCTTTATAAATGTCGCACTGATGGGCCGTATGGCATCCAGTGTTTTCTGCTCAGACCCATCTGAGTTCAGTCACATTGCAAGCGAGTCCAGATGAGAAAACCCCACAGATCTTCCCAGCCTGATGGAATAACATTGCTCCGAGAGCAGGCCAATATGCAGATTATTGCACTCATCTGATTATTATGCCAGCAAAAGTGAGACACAAAATGTGGAAAGTCACATATTATACAGAACAGTACTGGCAGGAAATAAGACAAGGGAAGCAGAACTATTGATATGGGAGAGTGATAAATAGTGGTGACAATAAATATTGGGGCAGTTCATAGATAATGAGTGGGAGGTTTTAGGGTATGTGCACACGTTGCGGATTTGCTGCGGATCCGCAAGTGATTTACAGTACAATGTTATTCTATGGAGAGGAAAAAACGCTGTGCACATGCTGCGGAAAAACCCGCGCGGAAACGCAGCAGTTTATTTTCCGCAGTGTTTTTACACCCATTCCATTATAGGAATCTGCAGGTGTAAAAACGCAGGCGAAATCCGCACAAAAAACGCACAGATTTTGACCTGCGTATTCTGCCAGAAGATGCAGATTCCACGCGAAAAATTCCGCACAGCAACCGCAACGTGTGCACATACCCTTATTGTCCTGTGATTTTAGGTCTGATCCAGGTTTGTGAAGGAGCACATTCCTTCATTGATGTAGAAAGACAAATATCCATGCGACACATTCATTCCAGCTCTGTCACAGGTCGGCAGAATTTTGTAAACCATTAGTATCCAAAAAATAAAATGTGAATATTGCCTAACATTACAAAGATATTTTTGCTCCGGAAAATCTGCCATAGTCTGTCCCATCAGTGGTGACAGCAGCAGTCAAACCCTCAGCGAAAAGCAGCTTATGTATTTTGAATAGAAAACAATTATGGAGAGAAAAAAAAAAATAGAATTAGACTTACCAGTAATTCGGTTTCTAGAAACCTTCTACGACAGCATAGGCGGTTGTCTCCATGCCCTAATGGGGGACAAGAAGCACGAGAGGTTAAAAGGTCCCTCCCACCTCCCTCTCACCAGTGACTTATAACTGATTACCATAGCACCGGTTACCTTAAGATTCTCAGAATTTTTCCAAGAATGCAGGGAGGGAAATAGTGGTGTCGTGGAAGGTTTCTAGAAACCAAATTACCGGTAAGTCTAATTCTATTTTCTCTAGCAACCTTCCACGGCAGCATAGGAGGCATAACATACTGCACTGGGGGGGGGGGGGGGGGACAACGGCCTGAGGAACTGTCCAGCCAAAGACTAAGTCCCTGTTGGACACAAGGTCTAATCTATAGTGTTTAGTAAAGGTATGTAAGGAGGACCAGGTTGCTGCCTTACAAATTTGCTCTGAAGATGTGCCTGCCCTCTCAGCCCATGAAGTAGAGGTAGATCGTGTTGAATGCGCTTTGATCCCTGCAGGGGGAGTGATGTTTTGCGCCAGGTATGCTTCAGAGATAGCCTTTTTAATCCAATTGGCAATGGTGTTCTTTGCCACCTTCTTTCCTCTGTTTGGACCAGAGGTATGGATAAATAAAGTTGTGGTCGATTCTATAGGGTTTGGTATACTCCCAGTAGTGGAGAATTATACGTCTTTCATCCAGTGTATGAAACAGCTCCTCTTTGGAGTTTGCTGGGTTTTGGCAGAATGAAGGAAGAATTATATATTGAGATCTATGGAAGTCGGACACAACCTTCGGCAGAAAAGACGGATCAAGGGAGAGGACTATGGAATCATCTCTAATGGTTAGGTAGGGTTCCCTGATTGAGAGAGCTTGGAGTTCTCCCACTCGCCTTGCTGAAGTTATTGCTATAAGAAAAGCCATTTTATAGGTGAGGTGTTGAGAAGTACAGGATGACAGGGGCTCGAAGGGTGATTGAGCGAGTCCCGTGAGTACCACATTCAAGTTCCATGGAGGAACAGCAACTAGTTTCTTTGGATGTAGCCTAGCAGCTGATGTCATGAATTTTCTTATCCACCTGTGGCTAGCCAAGTCACAGTCAAACATAGAGCTTAATGCTGATACCTGTACTTTCAGTGTGCTAGGTTTTAGACCTAGTTCCAGCCCCCTCTGTAAGAAATCCAGGATACAGGAAATGTTAGGGTTCTCTGGGTCGGGCAGATCTGGCAGATACCATGAGGAGAACTTTTTCCATATTTTATTATAGATAGCAATGGTGACCGGTTTCCGAGATTTCTGGAGGGTTTTTATTACCACCTCTGATAGCCCCCTGGTCCTCAGGATCTGGGCTTCAGTAGCCAGGCCGCTAACTTCATTCCCCTGAGGTTCAGGTGATACAGAGGGCCCTGCAAGAGAAGGTCGTCTTCCATGGGTAGGATAAATGGCCCGTCTACCTGTAGCTCTGTGATTAGAGAGTACCAGCTCCTCTTTGGCCATAGTGGAGCTACTAGGATGGTTGGAGTTTGATCCTCCCGGATCTTCCTCAGGGTTGCGGCAATAATTGGAACTGGCGGGAAGGCATATGCTAGATGGAACCTCCATCTGTGGGCGAAGGCATCCACTCCCAGGGATCTGTCCTTGGGATTCAGGGAGAAGTAGTTTCTCAGCTGGGCATTTTCTCCTGAGGCTAGTTGGTCCACCTCCGGGAGGCCCCACCTGTTGACTAGTTTCTGAAAGATTCTTTTGTTTAGGGTCCACTCGCCAGGCTGGATACGTTTTCTGCTTAGGAAATCTGCCTGAAGATTGGCGGTACCCCTTAGGTGGATTGCTGTCAGGGATCTGAGATGTCTTTCGGCCCAGCAAAGTATTCGGCTTGAGAGGCTCTCCAAGTTGCTGGATCTTGTGCCGCCCTGGTGCCTGAGATGGGCCACAGTTGTGATGTTGTCCGAGTAAACTCTGATATGATGGCCCTGGACTAGGTGTTTTGCTGCTAGTAGAGCCTCCTCCACAGCTTTCAGTTCCCTGAAGTTTGAGGAACCTGCGCTCACTTTCTGGCTCCATAACCCCTGGAATGGGTGTCGAGACACTACAGCTCCCCAGCCTTTTTTGCTGGCATCTTTTGTTACCGTGACTAGGGGGGTCTGGGACTAGTTGATTCCCTTGCACAGGTTTTTGTGGTCCATCCACCATGCTAGCGAGGCCTTCACCGCTCCTGGGGTCTGGACCCTCTTGTACAGGCAGGTGTGATCCCGGTTCCAGTTCTTTAAGATATGGGACTGGAGCTTTCTGGAATGGGCCTGCGCCCAAGGTACCGACTGGATGCAGGAGGTCATTGACCCTAGGATGGACATGGCTGACCTGAGGGTCGGGGACCTCTGTTCCCTGAATTTTGAGATCCTTGATATTATGGATCTCTGATGTTCCTCTGGGAGGAAGGACATTTGATTCTTTGAATCTAACAGGATTCCTAAGAATGTCACCACCTGGGACGGTTGGATTTGTGATTTTTTTATGTTCGGGATCCACCCTAATGACTGGAGAATATCCAGAGTCTGAGCCACTTGGTGTTCCAGGGTCTTGTAGGAGGCTACTATTACCAGCAGTTCGTCCAAGTAGGGTACAATACATATGCCCTGGCTTCTGATGTGGGACACAGCCTCCGTCATGACCTTGGAGAATACTCGAGGGGCAGATGATATCCCAAAGGGAAGCACATTGTACTGAAAGTGCCTTATTTCTGGACCTTGCTGGATCGCAAACCTCAGATATTTTCTGTGGGAAGGATGGATGGGGATGTGGAAATAAGCATCCTTCAGATCTATAGTTGCCATAAAGTAAGACGGCCCTATCAGAGGAATGGCGGTCTTTACCGACTCCATCTTGAATCTGTGGTATGCAATGTGTCGGTTGAGGCCTTTCAGATTTATTATTATTATGGCCTCCCCTGTGGGCTTCCTTACTAGGAACAATCTGGAATAATGCCCCCTTCCCTGCTCCTCCACAGGAACCCGAGAGATGGCATTTGACTGTAGGAGAAGCTGAATGCCAGAATTTAGAGCCGGAATCTCCCGAGATGGTAGGGAGGTAACTCTTATACCCCGCGGCGGGGAGAATTCGAGTTCCAGCAGTAGGCCCACTCCGATCACACTGAGGACCCAGGGGCTGCTGGAAATCAACTGCCAAGCGAGAAAGAACCTCGAAAGCCTTCCCCCCCACCGGGATCGAGTCATTGTTTTTCTTGGGGATGTTGCTGCTGCTGCTGGGGAACCAGGATGTTCCTGCCTCTCCCTTTAGCATAGCTCCATCTTCCCATCTTTCCCTTACCTCGCGGCTGGGATGACTGGTTCTGGGGGGCTCGAAAAAGCCGCTTTTTTGTGGTTCTCTGCTCTGGAAGTACCTTCTTTTTATCTGAGGCCTTCTCCAGATTTTCGTCTAAGGCAGGGCCAAAGACATGTTCACCTTTGAAAGGTAAAGAGCAGAGTTTGACCGTAGATGTAACATCCCCACTCCACGTTTTAAGCCAGAGGGCACATCTGGCAGAATTTGACTGTACCATGGCTTTGGCAGAGGTACGGATCATCTCCATTGATGCATCCGCAAGGAAGCCAGTGGCTCTTTGCAAAATAGGGAGTTAAGGAGGTCACTTCTCGAGGTACCACGAGAAATATGGCTCTCTAGCTCCTCAATCCATTGGAAGAGAGACTTAGACACACAAGTGGACGCAATTCCTGATTTTAAAGTAAAGGCAGAGGTTTCCCATGTTTTTCTCAGAAGGTTTTCAGCTTTACGGTCCATCGGGTCTCTAAGCTGGAACGCATCATCAAACGGCAGAACTGTCTTTTTTACCATCCTTGCCACCTGGACATCAACTTTTGGGATGTCCCATTTAAACTCCTCTCCCTCCAGGGGAAGTCTATGTCGAAGCTCTGAAGGGGCTGAGTAGCGTTTTTCTGGGTACTCCCATTCCTGGGAGATCATATCTGCTATACTCTTATGAACTGGAAAGCCTGGACATTTGGGTCCTTCATATCCACCAAACATGCGATCCTGTGCTGTGTAACTGGTTCCTCTTCTAGGCCCATAGTGGCGCGTACTGCGCTGATCAACGCCTCCACATATTCCGTGGACAGGAGGTACTTTCTAGTGTCGGCTGACTTAGAGGTTCCCGGTTGCTCCCAATTTTCGGAGCCTGAATTGTATGATCTTTCAGATTCGGACTCTGAATCCTCTACCTGAACTCTCCGTTTTTTCGAGGGTGGTGAGCCCATAATCGGAGTGGGCAGAGGTGGGGACAGGGCGGCTAAAGAGGCCTGAACCTAATTAGTGACCAAGCTACGGATCTCATCAATTAATGATGGGTGCTCAGCCCTGACTACTTTATCCGTGCAAGCTTGACATAGCTTTTTCTCCCAATTTGAAGGGAGCTTTGTACTGCATATAGCACATTTGGCTGATTTGCTGGAAGTATTGGTGCTTTTATGGGCAGCCTTTTCTCCCTATAAAAAAAAGGGGGAGAAGTATTTTGAGGACTTCTATCCCGAATTGCACCACTAGGACCCACCCCCAGGTACACTCACTGTGGTTGGGGCAGCGCTGGGCTCTGCAGACGCAGGGCAGGAAGACCCGTCCATGCTAACGAGATTCTGTGTCTTACCTGTCGGCATCTTCCAGCGGGTTAGTAACAGGTTAACTCCGACCTCAGCGCAATCATTTGTTTCCCCCTCCTCCTCCCTGGGTCTCGGAGCAGGCATAGCAAGCGCTGGTGAGCTCCACGTGCCGGCAACAGGATGGGGGCCGCCATGACAGTGCGTCGTCCACATACCCCGGAAGTGACCCGCGTGTGACGTCACTTCCGGGTATCGCACTGCACGCAGGGGGAGGAGGCCTCTGGTCAGGGATCACTGGCCCACTTTACCCCCCCATAGGGGAGTGCAGGAGGGCCAGGAGCGGTCCCGAATTCACAGGAAGACGGGAGCAGAACAGAGGAGGGGAGGCAGCGCCACCGACCACCACTGCCAGCTTTTGGATCTCCAGGTACGCTGCAGCAGCCAGCCATACAGCATACCAGACCTCTCCATGCCCCATGGGGGACAGGAAAGACACTGGTGAGAGGGAGGTGGGAGGGACCTTTTAACCTCTCGTGCTTCCTGTCCCCCATTAGGGTGTGGTGACAACCTCCTATGCTGTCGTAGAAGGTTGCTAGAGAAAAAAAAAAAAAAAAAAAATACAGCTGGTCCGGCTGTATGGGCTACATGGAAGTGCGGGTCTCGTCTACTGGTGAGGAAGTCCCTGCAGATATTTCCCCCAATAAACCGCAATGTGTGGACACAGCCCAATACAGACCCAACTGGTTAACGTATTTTTCGGATTATAAGACGCACCCCAAATTTTGAGAAAAATAAGAAAAAAATATTTTTTAATAAAATGGTGGTGCTTATAATCCATGTGTCTTATCGCTTACCGGGGGTCATGGCTGCGGCGAAGCAGTGTCTCAGGGTCGCTGCTGGAGGAGGCTGGAGTGGGGTGATTCTGCAGGCCGCAGGCAGGGATGAGGGGGTGCTCTGATGTGCGGCACGCTGGTGGGGGGGGGGGGGGGGGTCTCCGGTGCCCAGCGCTGACCGGGGCTCTGCCAACATTTTGCGACATGACAGAGCCCCGATTCTTCCACAGTTCCCTGTGCGTGTGCAGTGGACTCCGATAATCTGTCCGCTGCCAGTGGTAGCGCATGCGCAGACAGTGATCTTGGGACCAATATCTCGAGATGAGATTTCAGTGCTGAGATCTAGGCCCCGAGATCACCATCTGCAAATGCACCCGGTGGCGGCCATATTCCCGCAGTTCACAGCACAGAAACCATGTTAGTACTGGGGCTCTGGCATGTTGCAAAATGTCGGCAGAGCCCCAGGTAGCGTCGGACATCCACGCAGCACCGCTGTAGACACCTGCAGCAGCGGCCAGCAACTGCCGGGCACCCGGACACCCCCCTCATCCCAGCCTGCGGCCTACACCCACAGTATCGGTAAGCAGGGCTGTGGAGTCGGTGCTCATTTTGGTGGTCGGAATAGATTGGAACAACTCCTAAAATATATAATAAATTGGGTACAATAGTTCAATGCAGAATGTGCTGAATATTTTTTCATAGGAATTTGGGAAAGTTATGAAATGTCCTATAAATGGCTGTTCTATTCCTGATCTAAGGCTACATTCACACACAGCCTTTTTGCTGCGTTTTTTTGATACTTTTTTCAGCTGCAAAAGCAGATCAGCTTTTTAAAAAAAAAGCATCACCAGAAAGGTTTTTGAGCTCATAGATGTTTTCAATAGCATAAGCAGATTAGAAAAATGCCACACAAACTGACATGCTCATTCAGCCCAAAAACGGATCCTCACAAAACAATGTATCTGAATGTCATATCTTGAAGCCTATTGACTTTGCTGGGATGCCCAGAGTCACTGCATTTTACTGCAAAAAACGGATCCGCAAAAACGCTGTGTGAATCATGGCCGTAGCCAGCGAGGGGCGGGGGGGCAGCTGCCCCCCCCCCTCCCAGAAGCAGGGGTACTCACCTATCAAAACTCACTTGGTATACTGCAGTGCTCCCGTCCTGCACCGGCTCCAGACTGCAGGGGGCAATCTCCCCTCCTCTGTCCTTTTGCCGTCTTCACCAGAGAGGAGGGGGAGGGGTCCCGAGCTGGAGAAAGTTGTGCACATGCTGCAGCTGGCATTAACAGATAGTCTGCAAGAGGGACATGCTGGAAATCTGATTGGAAAAGTGAGGAAATTGGTTATTGCCGCCAGAACCCCTAAAATTTATTCCATCTTGAAGAGAAGTGCTGGGAAAGGGGCAATTATCGATCAAGCCACTCGGTGGGGCAGCACTTATTTAACGATTGAGCGATTGCTTGAACTAAAACCATTTCTTATAGATATGGCGAACCCTCAGGTAACCCTAAATGAAGGTCAATGGAGACAGGTGGCTGAATTGAAGGAATTGCTTAATAACCCATTTACCGTGACTAAAAAATTACACGCTGAGGATTTAACTCCTGGCATTTTCATGAGTGGAAGAACTTGCCATTTTGCCTGTCCCAAAGAGGAGGTTTAATCGCAGATGGCATTGCTGCTTCAATGAAATGGCGAGAGACACATGTATTGGAAAATAAAATTTTTCTGGCAGCTGTTTATGTGGACCCAAGTCATCATATACTGCTTGATGATCAACAGCTTACTAAAGGAAAAGAAGCTCTGACTGAGGTAGCAGTTAGGATGAGTGGCCCACAGGAGGACTGCCAGGCGCAAGAGGACTTGGGTCCTGACAGAGCTACTGCTGCCATATGTTCATCCTCATCAGATGAGGAGTTTGATTTTGACAAGTATTTGGATGACATGTAGCAAGCAAAGCGTTGCTGCAAGGAAAAAGACTTCACTCCGTCTCCTATAGCAAGCAGATTGATCATATTTCAGCAAAATGTTTCACTTGCTCTCAAAGAAATAGAAAAATTCAACCGTTCATCAAAACTGACTGTGCATGAGGCGATTCCTTTATACCCAGAAATTGTTAGAGATGTTGCCCATGTGGTTACGGCTTTGCCTCCAACCCAAGTTAGTGTATAGAGGTTGTTCTCTAGCCTTAAAATTATTAGGTCAGATTTGAGGTCATCTATGAAGGAGGATCTGATGGAGGCAATTCTATTTCTTAGAACAAATTCATAGACTGCACAAATGTTATTTAGTATGTTTTTGTTGAAAACTGTTTTTTGCCACTTATAGTTTATTACATAGTATATATACACACATACAAACTATATGTGTATATACATATAAAATTGATATTACATAGTGTATTACATATTTACAATTTAGTACAGTTTGTGTTCTAAAGTTGTATTCCAATAAATATATTCTAAATATCTTAATTATTGTATCATAAAAATGATTAAATGTCTGATGTTCACATTGTACTACAATAAATTTTTCACTTAAATATAAGCAATATATGTGTGAGTCGGAGTCACAGGTTTGGCTTACAGACTCCACAGCCCTGTTGGTAAGGCATGTACGCTTTGTAAGACACCACCATTTTACCAACTTTGGGGGTAAAATGTGTCCTACAAAGCGAAAAATACAGTACTCCACTAATGTCACACCAAGCTTTATCATTCTAGAAATGAAAATTCAACTCATATCTTTCAAACTATTTTATTACGACAAATAGAACGAAAATATATAAATATATGCATACCGTATATACTTGTGTATAAGCCGACTCCCCTATTTTGCCACATAAAACTGGGAAGACTTATTGACTTGTGTATAAGCCTAGGGTGGAAAATGCAGCAGCTACTGGTAAATTTCAAAAATAAAAATAGATACCAATAAAAGTAAAATTAATTGAGACATCAGTAGGATAAATGTTTTTGAATAGCCATATTGAATCGGGAGCCCCATATAATGCTCCATACAATTCATGATGGCCCCATAAGATGCTCCATACAAAATACGCCCCACATAATGATGCACAAAGGTTAATAATGGCCCCAGAAGATGCTCCATAGAATAATATGCCCGATATGCTGCTCCACAGATTATGCCCCCCATAAGATGCACCATAGATTATGCCCCATATGCTGCCGCTGCTGCAAATAAAAAAAAAAAATGACATACTCACCTCTCCTTGGCTGGGGGACAGGTGCCAGTGTCCTGAGCAGGCGGTACAGATGCCAGTGTCACCGCTGGCTTAGGGCCCCGGCACCTGCGATGTTCACCTGTCCCCGATCCATCGCCAGCTCTGTCTTCTGGGTCCTCTGTCAGTGATGTTCAGGCAACAGAGGGCGCGGAGCGCAGTAACAACGTCATCGCGCCCTCTGCTGCTGCTTGAACGACACTGACAGAGGACGCGGAGGTCAGAGCGGCACGCAGCGATGGACCGGGGACAGGTGAATATCACATATACTTACTCCCTCCTGGCGCGGTCTCTGCAGCTCTTCCTTCCTTCAGCGGTCATGTGGTACCGCTTATTAAAGTCATGAATATGCGCATATTCATGACTTTAATGAGCGGTACCACGTGACCGCTGAAGGAAGGCGTGGGAGCAGAGGGGGCTGCAGAGACGCGCCGGGGGGTAAGTATGATCTCTGACACCCCCGCCAATCCTGGTATATGACTCGCGTATAAGCCGAGAGGGGGACTTTCGGCCCAAAAAATGGGCTGAAAATCTCGGCTTATACGCAAGTATATAAGGTATATACAAATGAATGATAATGAGTTTTAGAAATCAAAACAATGCACATTAGAGATTAATGACAAAAAAAAAAAAATTGTGTACCAAAAGTCCCCTGTGCTTTAGCTGCAAAAATTGTATTGCGGTACTTAACACAAAATTCCTTTCTCATTGAATAAACTATAGGACATGTGTGTCGGTAAAGGGAAGGGGACCTAGGTGGGCCCTGTACCACAGATAACACGTCCTAGGATGACCCAACAAACACAAAAAACAAAACAAAGCCCCGAAAAAAAGCCAGAGAAGCATGACAGTACAGAGAGTATGTAAAGCAAATACGGTAAAGGTGGGAAATAAATATTGGACAAAGGAAATGAAAAGGTGGTAGACCCCCACAGGACCAACTCTAGCATGCCAAGAGAAGTGGAAGGCAGGCAGGGGAATTTCAGAGATCTTAGACTCATCTATATGAATCCTTATGGATAAAATGTTATTCTCGGGCTTACTGTGCGCTGCTTGACCAGGATAAAATCACCACAACATGAGAAATTTAACCATTTAATTTCCAACGCGTTTCAAAGTGTGAACCACTTCTTCCTCAGGTGATGACATAAAGCAAACAGATACAGCCGTTTCTGGTTAAATACATACGTTTAAAATTTGGCGCCAAGAACGCATGTGACAGGGAACAAAAGTCAGAGTTCAGAGGTTAAAACTGCACAAAACAAAATTATAATCGTTACACTCATTTTTCTTTTTCTGTTGCAGAAGATATATTGAAAAAATGTGGAAAGAGAAAGAAGGGGGGGTGAGAAAGAAAAGATTCCCCCAACACAGTAAAAAAAGATGATATAAAGCGAACCCGTCAAAAGGGGGAGCTAAAGGATTGAAAGTCCAGAGCCCGAACCACTGGGCTGGAGAAGAAAACGCATGGGAGAAAAGGATGATTCCATATTTTAAAATTATTAAAACAAAAATGATGAAAAAGATATATATTGAAATGTCTTTTCTAAAAAATTGTATGTAAGACAGATGTATTAACATGATAAACTTGGAAAGAGTGAAAAAGGTTCAATAAGCGCGAGGTGCAGGAAAAAACCTGCAACCAAGCCGCTTGTGTATATAGAAAAAACGAACCCGTCCAGAGGAAGGAAAGAAAGGACTCAAGTCTAGAGGGAAAACCGCCAGGCTGGAAGAAAACACATCTGGGGGAAGAGGACAAAATCGTACATTAAAATTATTTACTTTATTATATAATAACAAATTAAAATTAACCAAATTTGATAGGATGTATAAATATACACATAAAAAGGATGTATTAAAATATATAAAAAGGAAGCAAATTGTCTCTGATGAGGAGTGTGACTCCTAAGAAAATAGCTTGGAAGTGGTAAAGGGGATCGTTTACGTGAGGCTCTGGGAATAGACCTGCAGTCGAGCAAATCTGATGACTCTCATATAAAAAAGGGGGGGTATTAAAATATATGTGAAGGAAAGTTATCTATAATGAAGAGTGTGATTCCTGAGAAAATGTTCGGGGAGGAATGCAAAGGAACGTTTAGCACGAGACACAGGGAAAGGACCCACAGTCCAGCAATCAGATATCTCTCCATGGGAGCAGGATCGCCACCCAAGAGAGAAAGATAGAATTTTGGAAGGGAAATAAGGATAGGTATTATAGACAGCGGCCGTTTGTAGACTTGTCTAAAATTAGGGAGTATAGCTCGCTTGGAAAAAACAAAAGATCAATTAGTAAGGCGCCGGGAGCGGACTCGCAGACAGAAGGAATGTGATTTATCTCTGTAACAATTCTACACTAGAGCAGGATTTTAATACCCCCCCCCTTTTTTTTATATGAGAGTCATCAGATTTGCTCGACTGCGGGTCTATTCCCAGAGCCTCACGTAAACGATCCCCTTTACCACTTCCAAGCTATTTTCTTAGGAGTCACACTCCTCATCAGAGACAATTTGCTTCCTTTTTATATATTTTAATACATCCTTTTTATATATATTTATACATCCTATCAAATTTGGTTAATTTTAATTTGTTATTATATAATAAAGTAAATAATTTTAATGTACGATTTTGTCCTCTTCCCCCAGACGTGTTTTCTTCCAGCCTGGCGGTTTTCCCTCTAGACTTGAGTCCTTTCTTTCCTTCCTCTGGACGGGTTCGTTTTTTCTATATACACAAGCGGCTTGGTTGCAGGTTTTTTCCTGCACCTCGCGCTTATTGAACCTTTTTCACTCTTTCCAAGTTTATCATGTTAATACATCTGTCTTACATACAATTTTTTAGAAAAGACATTTCAATATATATCTTTTTCATCATTTTTATTTTTTCATTTTACAAATAAAATATGTTTTAATATTTTTAAAATATGGAATCATCCTCTTCTCCCAAGCGTTTTCTTCTCCAGCCCAGTGGTTCGGGCTCTGGACTTTCAATCCTTTAGCTCCCCCTTTTGACGGGTTCGCTTTATATCATCTTTTTTTACTGTGTTGTGGGAATCTTTTCTTTCTCACCCCCCTTCTTTCTCTTTCCACATTTTTTCAATATATCTTCTGCAACAGAAAAAGAAAAATGAGTGTAACGATTATTATTTTGTTTTGTGCAGTTTTAACCTCTGAACTCTGACTTTTGTTCCCTGTCACATGCGTTCTTGGCGCCAAATTTTAAACATTGTATGTATTTAACCAGAAACGGCTGTATCTGTTCGCTTTATGTCATCCCCTGAGGAAGAAGTGGTTCACACTTTGAAACGCGTTGGGAATTAAATGGTTAAATTTCTCATGTTGTGGTGATTTTATCCTGGTCAAGCAGCGCACAGTAAGCCCGAGAATAACATTTTATCCATAAGGATTCGTATTGGAGGTCACACAGTGGACCTTCGGGCGTGCAGCAGGCTGACGGCGGGTTTATATGCTTATACCTTTCTTGGAAAGGGTGAGTAGACTTTTACTATATCTATCCAATTGTCCACCAGATAAGACTCTATTGCGCTTTTCGGTTTCCTAGTTTCATTATATAGACTCATCTATATGACATTGGAGGTGCGCTGGGTCACACCTATTTTGGCAGAACACGGATAGTGGAGAGACGACAAATGATGAATTGGCATCCAAAGAGGTCACTACTGTGGAGGGCACGGTGAAAAAAAAGACGGAGGAAATCCACAACACCTAAAATAAAACAAAGATAGTTATTTAAGAAAAATCCTGCCTAAGTTGTACAAAAAGACATGGCCGCACCTCCCAATATTCATACCTTGATCTTTACATTCTGATCAGACTGTATGAAGCCCACTACCACGTCACAGTGACCAAAACAGTAGGCTCCTAGGCGAGCGGCAGCACACCCGGCAGGGCGAACAGCAGCTCACTTCCTTCCCTACGCAGACCTCGAGCACGCAGTCCTATGAAACCTACACACACTTCCCCAGACAGACTCCCAGCACACAGTCCCATGCAAGCAACATCACCCTCTTCTCCCCAGGCAGACCCCCTCCAGCATGCACATGCAGCCCCATCAACCCCTTCTCCCCAGTCAGACCCCCCCCCTCCAGCGTGCACATGCAGCCCCATCACCCCCTTCTCCCCAGGCAGACCCCCCCCTCCAGCATGCACATGCAGCCCCACGCAAGCAACATCACGCCTTCTCCCCAGGCAGACCCCCCCCTCCAGCATGCACATGCAGCCCCACGCAAGCAACATCACGCCTTCTCCCCAGGCAGACCCCCTCCAGCATGCACATGCAGCCCCATGCAAGCAACGTCACCGCCTTCTCCCAATGCAGACTCCCAGCTCGTGCATGAACATTCACTTACCTGATCCGTGACCCCAAAACACTCCAAATCCCGCCATGACATCCGAAGAAAACTCCAAATCCCGCCGTGAGAGCCACAGCTTCCTCCTTGTGTCTGTCTGCTGTGCTCTTTGGAGGAAGAGGTGCCGCCCCTTCTGGTCACATGGACATGACGTCAGCAGTGGTCCTTTAGCCGACTTGGATTTAGCCTCTACCCTCCCCCTATTCTTCCTCACTCTGTGACTGCGCGCTTTAGCGAGCGAAGTTCTAAGGTAGAAAGCTGCTGATTAGTACGGAAAGATTGGCGCGCTGCTGGAGAAGGCTTGTGATTGGTGCTAGGAGTGTGAAGATTTTGGTTGGCTAGTAAGTCTTAGAGCGCCAACAGGCCCACTGAAGTAGAAGAAGAAGCAGCATGTGGAACAACCACGGTGAGTTCCTGAGCACCCTGCGCCTGTATGTGTATAATAGCAGACATAGGCCGTCTGGCTGGCAGCCTCGTAGTCTGCTGAGCGTCGTTGTGCATTGCACGCTGCTGTCTCCCCTTGTACCTGATGCTGGGGGGCCAGAGTTGTGTGAGGAGTCCTGCACGCTGCTGTCTCCCCATGTACCTGATGCTGGGGGGCCCGAGTTGTGTGAGGAGCACTGCACGCTGCTGTCTCCCCATGTACCTGATGCTGGGGGGCCCGAGTTGTGTGAGGAGCATTGCACGCTGCTGTCTCCCCATGTATCTGATGCTGGGGGGCCCGAGTTGTGTGAGGAGTCCTGCACGCTGCTGTCTCCCCATGTACCTGATGCTGGGGGGCCCGAGTTGTGTGAGGAGCACTGCACGCTGCTGTTTCCTCATGTACCTGATGCTGGGGGGGCCCGAGTTGTGTGAGGAGTCCTGCACGCTGTGGTCTCCCCATGTACCTGATGCTGGGGGGCCGTGTTGTGTGAGGAGCCCTGCACGCTGCTGTCTCCCCATGTACCTGATGCTGGGGGGGCCCCGAGTTGTGTGAGGAGCCCTGCACGCTGCTGTCTCCCCATGTACCTGATGCTGGGGGGGCCCGAGTTGTGTGAGGAGCCCTGCACGCTGCTGTCTCCCCATGTACCTGATGCTGGGGGGGCCCGAGTTGTGTGAGGAGCCCTGCACGCTGCTGTCTCCCCATGTACCTGATGCTGGGGGGCCCGAGTTGTGTGAGGAGTCCTGCACGCTGCGGTCTCCCCATGTACCTGTTGCTGGGGGGCCTGAGTTGTGTGAGGAGTCCTGCACGCTGCGGTCTCCCCATGTACCTGATGCTGGGGGGGGCCCGAGTTGTGTGAGGAGCCCTGCACGCTGCTGTCTCCCCATGTACCTGATGCTGGGGGGGCCCGAGTTGTGTGAGGAGTCCTGCACGCTGCGGTCTCCCCATGTACCTGTTGCTGGGGGGCCCGAGTTGTGTGAGGAGTCCTGCACGCTGCGGTCTCCCCATGTACCTGATGCTGGGGGGCCGAGTTGTGTGAGGAGCACTGCACGCTGCTGTCTCCCCATGTACCTGATGCTGGGGGGCCCGAGTTGTGTGAGGAGTCCTGCACGCTGCTGTCTCCCCATGTACCTGATGCTGGGGGGCCCGAGTTGTGTGAGGAGCCCTGCACTCTGCTGTCTCCCCATGTACCTGATGCTGGGGGGGCCCAGTTGTGTGAGGAGCACTGAACGCTGCGGTTTCCTCATGTACCTGATGCTGGGGGGGCCTGAGTTGTGTGAGGAGCCCTGCACTCTGCTGTCTCCCCATGTACCTGATGCTGGGGGGCCCGAGTTGTGTGAGGAGTCCTGCACGCTGCGGTCTCCCCATGTACCTGATGCTGGGGGGCCGAGTTGTGTGAGGAGCACTGCACGCTGCTGTCTCCCCATGTACCTGATGCTGGGGGGCCCGAGTTGTGTGAGGAGTCCTGCACGCTGCTGTCTCCCCATGTACCTGATGCTGGGGGGCCCGAGTTGTGTGAGGAGCCCTGCACTCTGCTGTCTCCCCATGTACCTGATGCTGGGGGGGCCCAGTTGTGTGAGGAGCACTGAACGCTGCGGTTTCCTCATGTACCTGATGCTGGGGGGGCCTGAGTTGTGTGAGGAGCCCTGCACTCTGCTGTCTCCCCATGTACCTGATGCTGGGGGGCCCGAGTTGTGTGAGGAGCCCTGCACGCTGCTGTTTCCCCATATACAGCACGGGCAAAAATTAAGAGACCACTGCACAGTTTTATAAAAATCAGCTTCTCTACCTGTCCTGACAACCATTCCATTCCAGTGTCAGTTGAATTCTAACCAGAGTACACCTCATTCTACTTAATGTGCTTCTGATTAGGTGATCACCTGAACCAAATCTTATTTAACAAAGGAAAGTATAAAAAACCCTGCTGTGGTGTTCACAGTCCTCTTGCAATAGGACTAGTTGGATGGCAAAACAAGTGCTGGTAATATCCCAAAAGTAATAGGAATGAAAAAATAACTTTTAAACATGCCAAAGGAGTTGGGAAAAAAAAGTATTGAGTGAGGAAAAGAAGGGCTCAATTCTGGCTTTACTAGCAGAGGGATACAGTGAGCGTCATGTTGCCTCCATCCTTAAAATTTCTAACACCGCAGTCCATTACAACAAGGTCAAGCATAAGACATTGGGGACAACAAAGCTACAGACCGGAAGAGGGCAAAAACGACTCTCCACTGAAAGGGATGACCATCATCTTATTCGAATGTCACTCAGCAACCGCAGGATGACATCAAGTGACCTACAAAAGGAATGGGAAATGGCAGGAGTGAAGTGCACGGCAAGAACAGTTCGTAACAGGCTCATAGAGGCAGGGCTCAAGTCATATAAAGCTAGAATAAAGCCTTTCACCAATGAGAAGCAAAGTAGAGCCAGGCTGAAGTTTGCCAATGACCATAAGGGT
Source organism: Dendrobates tinctorius (assembly GCF_039654945.1). Lineage (NCBI taxonomy): Eukaryota > Metazoa > Chordata > Amphibia > Anura > Dendrobatidae > Dendrobates > Dendrobates tinctorius. Next base: position 57,592,961 of record NW_027361683.1, on the reverse strand, counting down.
TGGACCATAGAGGACGGAGTAAGGTAATCTTTTCTGATGAGTCTAATTTTCAGCCTTGCCCAACACCTGGTAATTTAATGGTTAGACGGAGACCTGGAGATGCGTACAAGCCACTGTGAAATTTGGTGGAGGATTGATGGAGATCTGGGAATGCTTCAGCAAGGCTGGAAGTGGGCAGGTTATTCTTTGCGAAGGACATATAAATCAAGCCGCATACAATGTTATAATGGGAAAACAATTGATTCTTTCTGCTTGGGCAATGTTCCCCCAACTCTGAGGACTGTTTTTTCCAGCAGGACAATGCGCCATGCCACACAGCTAGGTCAATCAATGTGTGGATGAAGGACCACCAAATCAAATCCCTGTCTTGGCCAGCCCAATCTCGAGACTTGAACCCCATTGAAAACCTCTGGAATGTAATCAAGAGGAAGATGGATAGTCACAAGCCATCAAACAAAGAACTGCTTACGTTTTTGTACCAGGAGTGGCATAAGGTCACCCAAAAGCAGTGTGAAAGACTGGTGGAAAGCATGCCAAGATGCATGAAAGCTGTGATTAAAAATTCCACAAAATATTGATTTCTGAACTCTTCATGACTTAAAACATTAGTGTTGTTTCTAAATGATTATGAACTTGTTTTCTTAGCATTATTTGAGGTCTGCAAGTACTGCATTTTTTTGTTCTTTTGACCATTTCTCATTTTCTGAAAATAAATACAAAATTTAGTGCTTGGAAATTCGAAGACATGTCAGTTGTTTATAGAATAAAAGAGCAATTTAAATTTTACTCAAAATATACCTATAAAGAGAAAAATCAGACAAACTGAAAATTTTGCAGTGGTCTCTTAATTTTTGCCAGAGCTGTACCTGATGCTGGGGGTCCCTAGTAGTGTGAGGAGCCCTGCACTCTGCCGTATCCCCATATACCTGATGAAAGGGGCCCCTAGTTGTGTTAGGAGTCCTTCACTTTTTGCTCTAATAGCCTCTGGCTCCGTATGGATGACATTTCTCCTTGTCTGTCTCTACAGGAGGCTTTGATGGTGGCTACGGCGGCTCTGGGATGGGAGGAGGCGGTTACATGCAGTCACCTGGAGGCTTCGGGTCTCCTGCTCCTACACAGGGAGAAAAGAAGTCTGTAAGTATATTGCCTTTCATGTACTGCTGACACCCTGATAATATGGTGCCAACTGCCAGTACATTGGTGCTGATTGTGATAGGGGTTGTAGGAGAAGTACTGTTAGGATGTGTGTCCTGTTAGAACTCTTGGCGCCTTTGCTCTGTACAACTTATCTGAAAATCCCAGATACATTGGAAGACTAATAAGTCATAAGTGAAACCTGTTTACAGCCCACAGTTATGATCTGAAGACATCGGCTGCGTTAACTTAAGCTGGGTTCATACTGTGTTCAGACAGTCCGTTTAACGGATTGCGTTACACCGTGGCATAACGCGATGTAACGCAATCTGTTAATGCTGGCATTAACCCCCATTATCGGGCGCATCGCCAACGCATGCCATAATCGGCATGCGCTAGCGATGTGCCGTCATTCTGTGATGGACTCTCGGACGCGGGCTGCAGTGTCCCAAGGGTCCGTCACCGCTAGCACAGATGAACCATCTGCGCTAGCGGTATAGCATAACGCGATCGCGTTATGCTGTAGAATTAATGCAGTCCGTCAACGCTATGCGTTGAACGGACTGCTTTAAAGGGAATCTGTCACCCCTTTTTCGACTGAGCTGCTGGCAGTGACATCTGGGGCTTATCTACAGCATTCTGTAATGCTGTAGATAAGCCCCCAATGTAACCTGAAAGATAAGAAAAATTAGTTATATTATACTCGCCCGGGGGCGGTCCGGTCTTGGTCTGATGGGTGTTGCGGTCTGGCGCCTCCCATCTTGCAGCGATGACGTCCTCTTCTTTGATGCATGTTGTGACTCCGGCGCAGGTGCACTGCTCTGCCCTGTTGAGGGCAGAGCAGAATTCTTCAGTGCGCAGGCGCCAGACCTCTCCCAGCGCTTGTGCACTGCAGGGCTCTGCTCTGCCCTCACAGGGCAGAGCAGTGCGCCTGCGCCGGAGCCACGACAGGCAGCAAAGAAGGATGGCATCATATGAAGATGGGAGGCGCTGGAATGCGACACCCATCGGACCGGACGCCGGGGTGAGTATAATCTAACTCCTTTTTCTTATCTTTCGGGTTACATCAGGGGGCTTATCTACAGCATTACAGAATGCTGTAGATAAGCCCCTGATGTCATTGCCGGCAGCTCATGTCGAAAAAAGGGGAGACAGATTCCCTTTAGTGCAGTATGAACCTGGCCTAACCTGTAAAATAATCACAAATAATTACAGTCAAAATTGTCTAAGGTCCTTCAGCCTAAAAAAACCCCACACAGATGCATCAGATTTAGAGATGAGAAAAAAGCGCTACTTTTATGGACTATCTAGGAAAATGTCTGTCAGAAGCAACTATAGGATTTTTTTGTAGTGTATGTTTGGCATAAATGTTGGGAGTATTGCTCCCCTCATGCAAGCCATATGTTAACCCCTTCTAGCTAACAGGTTCAAAGGGCTCCCATACACATCAGACTAGTTGGCTGAACCCACCAATATGGACATTTTCAGCCGGCGGTCTGTGTATGAAGGTGTCAGCTGATGGTCGGGAGAAATGTAAATTGTGCGTATCTGATTTCGTACTGGCACATGCTGATGTGTCGGCAGCATTCTCAGAAACATCTCTGGTGCACTCTGCCAAATTAGCCCTTCGGTGTGTGGTAGTGTCGACTGAGGCTGCTTTCAACTGAAGCAATGTTAAGACAACAGCCATCTAAAGTATTTGGGCAGCTTTAGTGTGCTCTTTTGATATCTGCTTGGCTGTTAGGTATTTCTGTTTTATGCAAAAGTAGAACCTCCTGCTTTTTGCTGTGCAGTTGGGCTTCACAATAAAGAAATATTAAGCAGTATTCGTTTAGGATTTGTATACAGTTTCAGTAGTACTTTGCGCTACTTACATATGTTTGTAAGTTTTCCCAACTTATGCACTGAATATGGATCTTAACGCGAACCTGTCACCTGTGTTGGCCGATATAAGATGAGGCCACTGCCTTTCGGGGCTTATCTACAGCATTCTATAATGCTGTAGATAAGCCCCCAATTGACCTGAAAGATAAGAAAAATAAGTTTTATTATACTCACCCGGGGTGGGGGGTGGTCCAGTGCAGTCCGATTCGATGGATGTCGCGGGTCCAGCACCTCCCATCTTCTTGCGATGCCACCCTCCTGCTTCTTCATAGCTCCTCGGCATCCCGCTCCTTTGCAGGCGTACTTATCTGCCCTGTTGAGGGCAGAGCAGCGTACTGCAGTGCGCAGGCACTTGGCCTCTCTGACCTTTCGCTAATGTGACAATAAAGTTGATAAAAAAAACAAACGTGACATTCTGTGATCTGTGCTGTGTGACACAGCACCAATAAAAGCCGGCAGAATGGGTGGGGTGATCGCAACGTCACCTCACCTAATTAACCCCTATGGTGCCGATTGGCTGAACAATAGTTTCTGGCCAGTCAGCACCAAAGGAGTTAATCTAAAACAAGCGATCACTGCCCTGCACGCCATCTTTGTCCCAGATTTGACATGCAGAGCGGTTCTCTAGCCCCTCTGTGTACCTGATTCAAAGTTTCATTGGTGGCCAGTGCGATCCTCCCTGAGATCTCCTGCCTTCTGTTCCAGCATCTTGCTCTGCTGAGATCCTCCTGCGACCTGTGTCACTCATCAGTGATCACAGCAGCATCTCCCCCATCGCTGTCCCAGTACCCCAATCCCTCTTCCAATTGAATTTTTAGCACACTTCGTTTGCGCTCTTTTTTTCGTGTGCACATTCCTCTATTCCTCCTCCACCAGCAACACCACCATGGCAACACCACCACCGCTTCGGCAACTCCTGCAGCAGTTGATCCTATATGGATTGCACCCCCGAAAATTATAAGCCTGTCATTCCGGATTTCATCGGCAGCACAGGAATCCAGTTTTGACACCACTGGCCTCATTGAAATTGACTTCTTCAGATTCTTTTTCAGTGAGGAACTAATAAATCTTATGGTGGCCCAGACCAACCTGAATGCCCATCAATTTTTCTCCCCAAATCCCACGTCATCATACGCCAGATGGACCCCTGTAACTGCAGCAGAGATGGGATTTTGCTGCATACGGGCATATTCCAAATACCAATACTGGAGTACTGATAATCTCTACAGTATGCCAGTATTCCGCTTTGCCGTGAAAAGGACACTATTTTCAGTGATCCAAAAATTTTAGCATTATAGTGATAATGCGCAGTGTCCTCCCCGAGACGATACAAACTTTGTCTGCATAAAATTCGGCCGTTGTTGACCACTTCAGCAGAAAATTTGCTTAGGTGTACACACCCGAGAGGGACATCGCTATTGATGAATCTCTCGTTCATTTCAAAGGGAAGCTAAAATTTCGACAATACCTGTTGTGATGTACCAGCTGGTTGTATCGTGAAAGACAGGTACGTATCCCACAATCAGAGGTCTGATGCAATCTAAATGTCTTGTCCCACACACCTGTATATTAGATTAGGGCTGGATTTAAGGGTTAACCAAAAAGTAATGGGCTGGGCTGTTCAACCACATACCTGTGGGGGGGGGGGGGGGGGTTCCTGTGATGACAGGTCCTATATGCTTCCTGGTTGCACTATATGGGGAAAAAAGAAAAGGCCATGTGTGAGTCTGGAGCTCCTGAATGTCCAGGGAGCTACTGAGGGTCTGGACCAGTAACAGGACCAATATGAAGCCTGAAAACCTGTGAAGCAGGTAACCCAGAGCATGGGGAATTGTGTGCACTGATGGGTGTCAGTGATTGAACTGTGCGGACGTAGCTACAGTTGAAATGGCCTACAATGGTACCAGATATGGACTTATTTAAATGAAGAATATGTTGCTGTATGGTCAATTATTGCTGCCAATTGAGTGTACCCCAACCCGCTTAGTGATCACTACGTCACTCAGTGTGAGAGTACCTCAGGGTACACCCACAGATTAGGGTCTACAAGGGGAAGGACACCCAGATTAACCCCCCCTCAATGCCCCCCCCCCATCCTGGGGGTGAGTGGGAAAATTGTGTGGGAATTGCAGCACCCACTGCTGGGTAAGTGTTATCACCTCTACATTGATAACTTTTAAACCAGCTCCCTTCTCTTCTTTTTTTACTCAAATAGATTTTTATTAAGAAGTTTACATCAGTATGATAAACAGAGTGAGATAAACATTTTCAGTTTTAACAAACAAAACCCTCATAACAAAACAGGCTCCCCCACCCCCGGACAGCTTACGGTATCTTTTCAGCATAAACTGCGCCGTTATATACATTCAAAGCATACATTCTCATCCAGGAAAGCGGTATGGATGCGTATTCATACGCGTGTATCCAATGGACCTATCTCCTACATCCAGCTACCCCAACTCCAGCCATGGCATCCATATTTTGTCGTACACTGCCAGTTTTCCCCTCTTCTTATAGACTCCCTTCTCCAGCTTAGTGACATGCTTTACATAATTAAGATATTCTCCTCTCGAAGGTAGCTCCTCCCTAATCCAGTTCCTTGCAATCACCTTCCTAGCCATATACAACAGCCTGGCAATTGCCAACTAAGAATTTTCCACATTTACCTCCTTAACATATCCCAACAGATAAACCACCGGCTCCCTCGGGATCGTGCTTCTATAAGCCCCTTCTATCCGGCTTATAACCACCACCCAAAAACCAGACAGCCTAGGACATGTCCACATGATATGAAACATTCCAGCGTTCTCATTTTACATCGGGGACATTCAAAGGTAGATCGCAAACCAGCCTATACAACACTTCCGGAGATCTATACACTCTATGGATCACAAAAAGCTGGGACAGCCTGTATGGTTCACTCAAAGACTGTTTTAGAATGGATACCGAAACTGACTCCCATACTTCATCCTCCATGCTGCCCAACTCTCTCTCCCACTTAGTCCTTGCACTAATGGGAAACTCCAGCAGATAAGTATGCAATAAGTGACCCCCCCCCTCGTAGAGCCATCTCTGCAAACATACTCCACCAAGTCTCCCTGGATATTGAGACCTGTTCTGAGCCCTATGTGCATGTTTCATCCTTGCATATTGAAACTCCCCAGATGCCCCAAGACCAAACTCCACCTGCAGCCGTGAAGAAGGGTTTCAGCTCTCGCTGGTCCAATATCTGGTAAACATAGCGTATCCCCCTTGCCTGCCATTCCGGTAAACTTCCCAGTGCCTTAAATTCCGGTAAATTATTATTTCCCCATAGTGGAGAGCATCTAGTTAAGTCGGTGACTCCACGAATTTGCTTAACCCGTTCCCACAGTTTAAAAACCAGTAATAATGTTGGGTAAGTCTTCCCAAGTACCCCCAGGGACCCATCCTCTAAGCTCTGTACAACAGGACACCTTCTCGTGACCCCTTCAATAAGATGCTGTATTACGTTAGAAGTTCCCTTGTGCGCCCAGCCTCAAAGGTGTTGGCACTGAGCCACCAAAAAATATGCTTCCGGATTCGGCAAAGCCAGCCCCCCCCCCCCCCATTCTTAGGCCTCTGGAGTGTCTCTCGCTTAATACGAGGATACTGTTTCCCCCATACCAAGCTTCAAAATAAAGAATTAATCTGCTTAAACCTCTCACGGGTTATCCAAATGGGAGAGTTGTGCAGGACATACAGCACCTTAGGCATCAGAATCATTTTAATAAGGTTAACTCTGCCCACCACCGACAAATGTAATTTGTTCCAGGCCCCAAACTTTGCCCTAAGAATCCCCAGAGTAGGGTCCAGGTTCCCATGCAGGTAGTCCGTAACCGGGAGAGAAATCTGTATCCCAAGATACTTAAATTGGTCTACAACCTTCAGTCTACCCCCAACAGCTGCCTCTTCCCCCTCCTCTCCTGTGTTATCCACCCTAAACAGAATTGATTTATTCCAATTTATCACCATTCCTGATAAAGACCCAAATTCCTCTGATTCAAATGGCACCATCCAGGGAAGAGCGGGGATCCCTCAAGAACAGTAATATATTGTCCGCCTAGAGCGCTATCTTTTCCTCAATGGCCCCATATTTGAATCCCGAGACCTCAGCAGACCGTCGGATCTTTGCGGCCAGCGGTTCCACAGCGAGAGCAAACGAGGAGAGAGTGGGACACCCCTGCCTCGTCCCTCTATGTAACTCTATGGTACGTGATGATTCCCCATTCAACCTAATTCTAGCCACTGGTTGAGCATACAACAATTTAACCCAAGATATGAATTGCTGCCCAAATCCCATACAGTGCAATACCTGCCATAAATATTCCCACTCCACGCTATCGAACGCCTTATGGGCATCTAACGATGTGATAACCCTCTGACCACATTTGTCGGCCCGCAGCTGCATATTCATGAAGAGCCTTCTTAGGTTAATGGCTGTGGACCTGTCAGGCATAAAGCCTGACTGTTCCGAATGTATCAACTTAGAAATTACACCAACAGCCGGTCAGCCTACACCCTGGCCAGGAGCTTCACATCTGTTGTGAGTAGAGAAATTGGGCAGTATGATTCAGGCAGACATGGATCCTTGTCTTCCTTCGGAATTACCACAATTATTGCTTCTCTCATGGATGCCGGCAAAGACCCTCTACTCTTAGCATCCTCTTAATCCATTCTTAATCTTGGCACCAACACCTCCTCCAATCCTTTATAGATTTCAGCTAGTAACCCGTCCACCCCCGGTGCCTTCCCTTTGGACATAGACCCTATTGCCCAACTTATTTCCTCATTTGGGATAGGTACCTCCAGACATTCCCGATCATCCTCTCCCAGTCTAGGCAATTCAAGTCCCTCTAAAAAATGTCCCCGTTTCTCCCGCTGATGCCCCCACCAGAGAGGAGTGTAAATCTTTGTAAAAATCCTTAAAAACCCCTAAAATATTAGAAGTCTCCGACACCCTCATGCCGTCTCCCGAGATCAGCAAATGCACATGTGAGGTACTCCTCTGGGCGGACGCCACCAGCGACAACATGTGGCCCACTGTCTCCCCCCTCCTGATAATAAGCCAGCTTGTGAAACCCCCTTTTCCTCTCCGCCTTTTCCAATAGAATCCTATCCATATTCCGCTGGGCTTCTTTTAACCGTTTCCCTGCCTCTGGGGTGCCCAGGGTAGTCATTTAGTTCTCTGCTTTCCTTAGACACTCCTCGGCGGCCCTCTCCACCTGTTTTGCCCGCCGCTTGCATCTGTTAATATCCCTGAACAATAGACCTCTCAGGAACGCTTTCGTAGCCTCCCATATGATCGGTACATCAGTACTTCCCTCATGAAGCTTGAAGAACTCCACCACCTCCTGCTGTATGCTCACCAGATCCACACTATGTAGCCAATTAGGGTGTATTTTCCACTCTCCCCTATGTGCCGTCCCTGACCCCGTCGGCCGCAACTGGTCCGAGAAAACCCTCGGCAGGTACCTCACTTGCCCCACCATAACATCCAACAAACCATTACCAAGACCCATATCAATTCTACACAGGGCCTCGTGGGCAGGTGAGTAACAAAAATATCCCCTCCCCCACATGCTGCACCCTCCATAAATCAATCATACCAATTTCTCTGACATACGTACCAAAAGCCGTAGTGTGACTCTCAGACCTATTCCTCACGTTCTTATTTTTATCCCTAAAGTCATCACATATATTATTAAGGTCGCCAATAATTAACACTGGCAACATTCCCCACCGCCCAGTCAACTCCAGCACTTGCCTAATTTTCCTGTTTTTCCTGGAGGAATATGGAGGCAGAATATACATAGCTGCCACACGCATCAACACCCCAAACATTTTACTTGTCACTCCACATATTGTCCATCCACATGCAGCCCAACTTCTTCATAGCGTACCCCCGCCGAGATCAGTACCGATATTCCTCTTGTGTAAGTAGAGTGATACGTTTTTTGAATCCAGTACCTACGTGAAACATCAATCCTCTCACGCACTAGATGTGTCTCAAGCAGGCATATCATAGAGGCTTTTTGGTCTCGAGCATGCTGCAAAACAGCTGCTCGTTTTGTTCTGTCTGCTAGGCCTCTCACATTCCAGCTCAATATCCTAACTCGTTCCCCAATCACACCACTCATCCTTCCTAAAGATGTCTACTGCTTCTAATACCAGCTGTGCAAACCCAACCCAACCCCCCCCCCCCTTCCCTTCCCAAAACTATAGTATCTTCCTGTCATTGAGAGTGGGGCTCCTCTGCCCAATACACACACTCTATTTTGTTCGACTTTCGCCTCCCGCCACCACTGAAACCTCAACTCTTTTCATTGGTGCAAAGCTACCAAAACGTTTTACATTGAAGAGGAATTACAGTGCGTCTCCGCAACACTCCATGTCAGATCTACATCTCCTCCCACACTGTGTATTACAACCACGTCATAAAGAGCCTGTTATTAGACAGACCGAACATTCCAAAATCTGAAAACAACGCCAAAAGGGAAGCATGTATCAAGAAGACTCAGTTCTCCCATTCCAGGCCTGAAAAACAACTCACACCCGAACTAACACAGGTGCTCAGTCCCCTTTGGCTTGTAACTTCTTAGCATTAATGTCGATCCACTGGGTAGCGTCCTCTGGTGTAAGAAAAAACTGGACTTTTTCAAAGGCTACCACCCGCAGCCTCGCCAGGAACAGCATGGAGTACTGCACCCCCAGCTCTCTGACGTCTCTTGATCCCTGTAAATTTCATTCTCTGTTTTTGGACCGCAGCAGAATAATCCGGATAAATGGCAATCCTCTGTCCGTCGACAGTTAGATCCTCCATCTCCCTGGCCCTCCTGAGAAGAATGTCTCTCTGCACCCGGGGCAGGGGGTTGTGGGGGGGGGGACCCTGTGAGCCCTTTTCACAGCAAAAACTTTTGTCAGCATCTCTGCTCCCTCAGCCAACATTCAATAAACTCAGTGGGATTCCTCCCCACTGCTTTTTCCGGCAGACCCACTATACGGAGGTTATTCCTTTTGGACCTGTTTTCCAGGTCCTCATTTTTTGCAGCCAGTTCTGACAGTGTCTGAGCAAACTTTTTCTCCGCTTTCTGCAGCTTTACTACATGGTCTTCTGCAGTGCTCACCCTCTCCTCTACAGCACCCATGTGCTTATCCACCTTCTGCAGAGCGGTATTTATGTGGGCTATTTCACTCTTTACCTCCTGCACCTGCAGGGATAAGGTATTAAAGGGGTTGTCTGGGCTTTTATCTGGGCTGCAGAATTGTGACACTAAGTAATTTACTTTTCCTAGTTTGCATTGTTTTCTAGATATTCTTAACAGAACGTCCAAGGCGCGGGGTGTGTTATGGCATTGAAACTGGTCGTTTCCTCTTGCGCTACTAAAAACATGCCCTCTGTAGCAACAACCCCACCCTCCATAGCTACAGGCCCTCCCCGTCCACATGAAGAAGCCCTCCTCACACAGTAACAAATCCTCCCTGCTGCGCCATTCCCCCCCCACCACGCCGGTCCCTCTCACCCGGTCTTCACATTGCCGGTGAAAGTGTAGCAAGGAAGGAGCGGTCATGTGACAGACAGGCTGAAGTGACGTGCACAGAGCCTGTCACATGACCCGCTCATTCCCGGCTGCAGCTTTCACCGGCAATGTTAAGACCGGGTGAGACGGACCGGCATGGTGGGGGGGGGAATGGAGCGGTGGGGAGGATTTGTTGCTGTGTGAGGAGGGTTTCTTTATGTGGACGGGGAGGGCCTGTAGCTATGGAGGGTGGGGTTGTTGCTACAGACGGCATGTTTTTAGTAGCGTAGGATGAAACGACCAGTTGTCATTTCAATGCCATAACACCCCGCCTTGGACATTCTGTTAAGAATGCATGGTTTTCTAGATAAACTAGTGACATGAAGTAAATTACTTATTGTCACAATTCTGCAGCCCAGATATGCCCTGAGATTGTGAAAAGCCCGGACAACTCCTTTAAGGATCTGCTTGCATGAGGAGACCAAAGCAAAGACATCCCTCAGGGTCTGCTCCCCTCCGGCACCTCTTCACTCCGTGCCTCTGTCACCACGGCCATACTGCTCCCTTCTGTACCTCAGTCTCATCTTCAGAAGTCGCCTCCTCCTTGTCTGATCCATCTCCTTCTGGTGTTCCTGCCTCCTCCACAGCTTCCACCCGTGCAAACTGCTGGAGCTTTGCAGCGGCCGCCATGCGCTGCTGACATGCGGCGTTAGCCTTTGCAGCTTCCTCCCTGGCCGTGGAGCCATCTTGGATTGCTCCTGCCTCTCCTCCACCCGCGTCTTGCTGCCTCCGTCTGGTCATCTCTCCCTCTGCAGACCGGCACTCCACCACTCCCAGGACCTTCAGGCGGCAGTCAGCACTAGATTTAAGGTAGGCATCGGGACCTGCACAGGATTAATCGTTCAGTGGCAGCAGGAGCTCTTCTCCTCCTAAGCGTCCGCTCACGTGGCCAGCTAGGACATGCCCCCAGCATCCTTCTCTCCAAGACCCTCTCTGCAAGAGGTACAGCTGCATGTCACTGTGCAAAAAAAATCAGCAAGGCCTCCCTAAGGTGCTAATTGGGCTGTCGCTGAGAAACATGCTGGTGATAAAGTGTAAGGACAAAAGGGATGTCCTTATCTTGACCACTGTACACCATGACAACAGCTCCCTTGTCACTGTTCGTGGGACTACAACACAAGTCCCAAAGCCAGATTGTGTCTTGGATTACAATCGGTACATGGGGGATGTATATCTCTCAGATCAGGCCCTCCAACCATTCAGTGCCATGCAAAAAGCCAAAGTATGGTACAAAAAATTGTCCGTGCACATTGTACGGATGGCAATGTATAATGCTTTTGTGCTGTTCTGATCTGCAGGCAATATGGGAACCTTCCTTCAGTTTCAGGAGGTAGTCATCAACGCCCTAATGCTTGACATTGAGGAAGGTGGGGGTCCCAGTACTTCTGAATCTGATGGTGCCCATATTGTCCCAGGTCAACATTTCCCAGGACAGGTTCCCCAAACAGCAAGGAACGGAAGATCACAAAAGTGGTGCAGAGTATGTTCCAAGAGGGGAATCCGAAAGGACACAACTTACCATTGTGAATCCTGCCCTGAGAAACCTGGCCTTTGCATTAAGGATTGCTTCAAAGCGTGCCACATGTCCATGTTTATACCCTGGTGACACAGCACACTTTTATAATCTGGTGGGCCCCGTCACACATAGCGACTCGCCAGCGATCCCGACAACGATATGACCTTGTCATGATCGCTGGCGTGTCGCTACATGATCGCTGGTGAGCTGTCAAACGGGCAGCTTCACCAGCGATCAGCACCAGCGACACGCGGGTAACAAGCGATGCACGTCGCTTAGTTACCTGCAGTGTATCTTAGTTACCAGCGCGCTGATGCAGGGAGCTGGTAACCAAGGTACACATCAGGTTTCTAAGGGGCGCGCGGCACTTAGAAACCCGATGTGTACCTTGGTTACCAGCTCCCTGCATCAGCGCGCTGGTAACTAAGGTACACATCGGGTTTCTAAGTGCCGCGCGCCCCTTAAAAACCCGATGTGTACCTGGGAGACCAGCGACCCCAAAAATGTCCAGAGGTTTCCACAGCGATACCCGGCAGGGGGGTTTATCGCTGTCACACACAGCGATCTCGCTGGTGAGATCGCTGTGGCGTCACAAAACTTGTGACTCAGCAGCGATCTCGCTAGCTGAGTGACGGGGGCTTTCCACATAACATCACATTATAAACTCATACACCAGTAAAACCAAAAGCATTCTAATCATTACTATAAAATTATGCCTCTAGATAAATTCCTTCAGGGGTGTAGTTTCCATCAGTCTGCAATCCAAAACGTCATTCCTTCCATTACAAGTCCTACCGTAAGCCCAAACAGTAGTTTTCTTCCACATATGGGGTATCGACATACTTGGGAGAAATTGCACAACAACTTTTTCAGTCTATTTTCTTGGTATTGCCCTTGGAAATTTAACAAATCAAGGCTAAAAGATCATTTTTGTGGATAAAACTTTATTTTATTTATTTTTTTTTTTTTCGGGGCTCTGTGTTCTAAACTTCTGTGAAGCACCTGTGGGTTCAAAGTGCTCACCACACAGCTAGATAAGTTCCTTGAAGGGTTTAGTTTCCAAAATGGGTCACTTGTGGGGGTTTTCCAATGTTTAGGCACATCAGGGGCTCTTCAAACGCGACATGGCGTCCGTTCTCAATTCCAGCCAATTTTCGTTCAGAAAGTCAAAAGGTGCGCCTTCCGAGCCCTGCCATGCGCCCAAACAGTGGTTTCCCCCACATATGGGGTATCGGTGTACTCAGAACAAATTGCACAACAACTTTAGTGGTCCATTTTCTCCTTTTTACATTTGTGAAAATAAAAAAAATTGTTGCAAAAAGATAATTTTTGTGACTAAAAAGTTAAATGTTCATTTTTTTTTTTTTTTTTTTTCTCCCATGTTGCTTCAGCTTTTATGAAGCACCTGAAGGGTTAATAAACTTGAATGTGGTTTTGAGCACCTTGAGGGGGCACAGTTTGAGTATGTCATATAGACCCCTAAAAGTGACTTCAAATGTGATGTCCCTATAAAAAAAAAAAAAAAAAAAAAAATGGTTTTGAGAAATTTATTGAAAAAATGAAATTGCTGGTCAACTTTTAACCCTTATAACTTCCTTCCAAAAAAAATTTGGGTTTGAAAATCATGCTGATGTAAAGTAGACGTGTGGGAAATGTTTATTAACAATTTTGTGTGATATGACTCTGATTTAAGGGTATAAAAATAATTTAGAAAATTGCGAAATATTAAACATTTTTGCCAAATTTCGATCTTTTTCACAAATGCAAGTCATATCAAATAAATTTTACTGCTATTAAAATACAATGTCACGAGAAAAGCAATCTCAGAATCGCCAGGATCCGTTGAAGCGTTCCAGAGTTATGACCTTATAAAGGGACAGTGGTCAGAATTGTAAAAATTGGCCCGGCCATTAAGATGAAAACAGGCTTTGTCTCAAAGGTGTTAATACGAAGCACATGCTGTCTGTTATGTAGCCAGCATCTGTTTCTAACCACAGAGATTGGAGCTCAGCTGTGGAAGATGCTATGAATTTTTTTTCAATTAGCTGGATAACCCTTTTTTAAATTTAAATAATGCCTCCTGTAAAAAAAAAAAAAAAAAAGAAAGCACTCACCTCCTCTACAGGTGGTGTTCCAGTGATTTCTTCTCAAAGTCTACCGAGACTACGTGTGACATTGCCTCCAGGGCTCACGTGGTATGTATAATCGGCCGCTATTGGGCTGCGGCACTCTTACTACTGCTTGTCTGAGGTTCATCTGAATGCATGAACTTGAGACAAGCAGAAGTGGTAACCCAGACAAAACCCTTTGCCAAACGAGCACCTTAGTGATTCTTTTCATATTCGCATATGGTATGTGATCATATATGAAAGATGATCGACACTCCCTTCCTTATACATTTTATACTTCTGATTTTTCATCTATATCATGCAATATGTCCAATTGTCTCCAGGCTTAAATATTATTCCGCATGATTCACTGTTCACCTTACTGGCATCTCTGTAAGCTGGCAATTGGATTTACCAGTGAATGCGCTGTCCACCTGAAGGCATTTCAGCGTTTTTATACCACGGCCGCAAGATGACGTGCTCAACTTTTATGTGGGTGATGTCAGTGACTCATGTGCCGTCAAACTAAGAATGATTTCCTGCCCCAAATGAATATTTTTCTACTTGATGTTGTCCTGCACCAGTGCGCATGACTCAAGATTCACTTTACAGACTTTTCTGTAAACGGCCGGTTGTACTCACTTGCCCACAGGGCCGCGGAGTCGATAAGCCAAACCTCCGACTCCTTAATCTCCATAACTCCAACTCCCACTCCCTCATACATGGCTCATGTTTAAGTTTAAGTGATACATTTACTGTAGTAAAATGGTAACATCACGCTTTTAATCATTATTATGATAAAATAATCAAGCCGTATAGATAGAACATAAAATATATTTATTGGAATACAACTTTAGAACAAACTTTTGCATATTTACAATTTATTATACGCTATGCAGTCAGTGGGCAAAAACGGTTTTCAACAAAAACGTACTGAATAACATTTGTGCAGTCTATGAATTTGTTCTGAGAAATAGTATCGCCTCCATCAGTTCCTCCTTCATAGATGACCTTAAATCTGATCTATTTATTTTAAGGCTGAAAAACAACCTCTCTACACTAACTTGGATTGGTGGCAAAGCAGTATCCAAATGGGCAACATCTCAAACAATTTCAGGGTATAAAGGAATTGCCTCTGTACAGTCAGTTTTGATGAACGATTGAACTCTTCTACTTCTTTAAGAGCAAGTGAAAAATTTTGCTGAAATATGGTCATTCTGTTTTCTATGGGAGTGTAATCTTTTTCCCTGCAGCAACGCTTTGCCTGCTCCATGTCAACGAAATACTTTACGAAATCAAACTCCTCATCTGATGAGGATGAAGAAACGGCAGCAGCACTGGCAGGACCCGAGTCCTCTTGCTCTTGGCTGTCCTGTAGGCCAAACATCTGCCTCAGTCAGAGCTTCTTTTCCTTTAGTAAGCTATTGATCATCCAGCAATATACGATGACTCGGGTCCACATAAACAGCTGCCAGAAGACTTTTATTTTCTAATAGCAGTGTCTCTCTCCATTTCATTGAAGCAGCAATGCCATCTGCGATTAAACCTCTTTGTGACAGGCAAAACAACAAGTTCTTCCACTCCTTTATAAAAATGCCAGGAGTAAAATTCTCAGCTTGTAACTTTTTAGTTACTGTAAATAGGTGATGAAGCAGTTCCTTCAATTCATCCACCTGTGTCCATTGACCTTCATGTAGTGTTACCTGAGGTTTGGCCATATCTACAACCCCTGGCAAAAATTCTGGAATCATCAGCCTTGGAGGATGTTCATTCAGTTTAATTTTTGTAGAAAAAAAGATCACAGACATGGCCCAAAACTAAAGTCATTTCAACTGAAAAATTTCTGACTTTAAGAAACACTAAAAGAAATCAAGAACAAAAAAATGTGGTAGTCAGTAATGGTTACTTTTTTAAACCAAGCATAGGGGAAAAATTATGGAGTCACTCAGTTCTGCGTGAAAAAAATTATGGAATCACCCTGTAAATTTTAATTCCCAAAACTAACACCTGCATCAAATCAGATCTGCTAGTTAGTCTGCATCTAAAAAGGAGTGATCACACCTTGGAGAGCTGTTGCACCAAGTGGACTGACATGAATCATGGCTCCAACACGAGTGATGTCAATTGAAACAAACGAGAGGATTATCAAACTCTTAAAAGAGGGTAAATCATCATGCAATCTTGCAAAAGATGTTGGTTGTTCACAGTCAGCTGTGTCTAAAATCTGGACAAAATACAAACATGGGAAGGTTGTTAATGGCAAACATACTGGTAGACCTAGGAAAACTCATGAAATAGGCCTGGACAGAAATGATGATACCCTTAACTTAATATTTTGTTGCGCATCCTTTTGAGGCAATCACTGCAAGCAAACTATTCCTGTAACTGTCAATGAGACTTCTGCATCTTTCGACAGGTATTGTGGCCCACTCATCAAGAGCAAACTGCTCCAATTATCTTGTGCTTGAATGTTGCCTTTTCCGGACTGCATGTTTCAGCTCTTTCCAAAGATGCTCAATAGGATTTAGGTCAGGGCTCCTAGAAGGCCACTTCAGAATAGTCCATTCTTGGGTGTTTTAGTTGTGTTTTGGGTCAGTTTTGCGTTCCACATGCGCAAGCAGACTTGCTTCAATATGATTATCTAATGTTATCAAATTCTGTGTCATTCCTGTGGGTTCAAAATGCTCCCTATACCACTGGATAAAATCCTTGAGCGATGTGGTTTCCGAAATGTGGTCACTTGTGGAATGTTTACACTGTTTAGGCACATCAGAGGAACTCGAAATGCAACGTGGCGTTTGCTCTCAATTCCAGACAATTTTGCTTTCAAATAGTCAATCGGTGTACCTTCCCTTCTGAACACTGTCCTGCGCCTAAGCAGTGGATTTCCCCGACAGCGTACTCAGGAGAAATAGCACAATTACTTTTGTGGTCCATTTTCTCTAGACCCAAACTTTATTATTTTCACAAGGGTAACAAAAGCAATTTCTTTGTGAAAAAAATTAAATGTTCATGTTTTTCCTTCCATATTGCTTCAGTTTTTGTGAAGCAATGCAACTGAAGGGGTAATAAACTTTTTGAATGTGGTTTTGAACACCTTGAGGGGTGCAGACTTTAGAATGGTGTCACTTTTGGTTATTTTCTGTCATAGCCCCCCCCAAAGTCACTTCAAATGTGGTCCCTTTAATTTTTTTTTTTCTGTTTTTTGTTGGAAAAATGAGAAATTTCTGATCAACCTTTTATCCCTTATAACTTCCTAACAAAGAATGTTTCCAAAATTGTGCTGATGTAAAGTAGACGTGGGAAATATTTAATGAACCATTTTGTATGACATAACTGATTTAATTTTTATGCCCTTAAAAAAAAAAAAAAAAAAAAAAAAAAAAAAGTTTGAAAATTGCAAAGGGATCCGTTGAAGTGTTCCAGAGTTGACACATAAAGTGACACTAGTCAGACTTATAAAATTTGGCTTAGTCCTTAAAGGGAACCTGTCATCCCCCCCCCCCCAGGCGTTTTTAAGTAAAAGAGCCACCTTCAGCAGCACTGAAGCCCCTGTCACTAAGCGAGATCGATAGCGAGATCGCTGCTGAGTCACAAGTTTTGTGATGCAACAGCGACCTCAGCAGCGATCTCGCTACGTTTGACAGGTAGCAGCGACCAGGCCCCTGCTTTGAGATGGCTGGTCATGTCGGAATGACCTGGACATTTTTTTGATCATTGAGATCCCGCTGGGTAGCATGCATCGGTATATTTGACACCTTACCAACGACCGCGTTAGCAACTCAGAAGCGAGACACATAGGCGTGGATTTGTCGACATTGTTACAAAGGTTGCTACGGGTCGCCGTACCGTTGCTGCGTCGTTGGGAAGATCTGACTGCTTGGCATCTCACCAGCGACCACACAGCGATGCAGCAACGATCCCTGTATCAACTGCCTACCATACGTCAATCATGTTTCTGTCCTGCGTCTGGGTACCGCCCACCATCCGTCCATCATGATGCCCCATGCGTCGCTGCCTCCTCCTGTTTTGAATGCCGGCGCCTGCCCTGTGACAAGTGTTCTCGGGCATGCGCAGTGCGCGCTGCCCGAGAACCGACATCAGGTTATTGCGCCTGCGTGTTGCGGAGGACCCAGACCCGCAGTGTGAATACATCATAACACACTGCGAGGCGGGATCTGGGGCCTTCACAACACGCAGTTCCCTTTAAGGTCAAAATTGGCTTGGTCACTAAGGGGTTAATGTTTGATGCTTCATACCTGTGTAACAAAAATATCAGTTGGGTGTCTAATATATATTTGTTAAATAATATAACTTTTTTTTTTTTTTTTTTTTTTCCAGAGATCAAGGGCACAACAAATTGTGCCATGTGCAGTTTCACACCTACTTTCTGCTTCCCAAAGTGATGAGTTGTTCAGGATAGGAGAGGTTGAGCTTTCTCAGGTATGTATATTGACAAGTCTGGATTACCCTAGCAGGTGTGTCTCATTTACATGAAATACGAAAAACATCTTTAAATGTTGAGTAGGTTTGTAGACAATTTGTAGTTGGTAGTATGTACCTGAATTACATTTGTAGCTAAAAAGTAATTAAATAAAACTGCATCTGATAAAAAGAGCAGATATAGATGCACACTTTGGTTTCTGCTTTGCAGCAGTTATTATATATATATATATATATATATATATATATATATATATATATATATATATATATATATATATATATATATATATATATATATATATATATATATATATATACACACAGTCATATGTTAAAGTTTGGGCACCCCTATTAATGTTAACCTTTTTTCTTTATAACAATTTTGTTTTTTGCAGCCGCTATTTCAGTTTCATATATCTAATAACTGATGGACTCAGTTATATTTCTGGATTCAAATGAGGTTTATTGTACTAACAGAAAATGTGCAATCTGCATTTAAACAAAATTTGACCGGTGCAAAAGTATAGGCACCCTTATCATTTTCTTGATTTGAACACTCCTAACTACTTTTTACTGACTTCCTGAAGCACGAAATTGGTTTTGTAACCTCATTGAGCTTTGAACTTCATAGCCAGGTGTATCAAAGCATGAGAAAAGGTATTTAAGGTGGCCACTTGCAAGTAGTTCTCTTATTTGATTCTCCTATGAAGAGTGGCATCATGGGCTCCTCAAAACAACTCTCAAATGATCTGAAAACAAAGATTATTCAACATAGCTTTTCAGGGGAAGGATACAAAAAGTTGTCTCAGAGATTTAACCTGTCAGTTTCCACTGTGAGGAACATAGTAAGGAAATGGAAGAACACAGGTACAGTTCTTAAGCCCAGAAGTGGCAGGCCAAGAAAACTATCAGAAAGGCAGAGAAGAAGAATGGTGAGAACAGTCAAGGACAATCCACAGACCACCTCCAAAGACCTGCAGCATCATCTTGCTGCAGATGGTGTCACTGTGCATCGGTCAACAATACAGCGCACTTTGCACAAGGAGAAGCTGTATGGGAGAGTGATGCGAAAGAAGCCGTTTCTGCAAGCACGGCACAAACAGTCGCCTGAGGTCTGCAAAAGCACATTGGGCAAGCCAGTTACATTTTGGAAGAAGGTCCGGTGGACTGATGAAACAAATATTGAGTTGTTTGGTCATACAAAAAGGCGTTATGCATGGAGGCTAAAAAACACAGCATTCCAAGAAAAACACTTGCTACCCACAGTAAAATTTGGTGGAGGTTCCATCATGCTTTGGGGCTGTGTGGCCAATGCCGACACCGGGAATCTTGTTAAAGTTGAGGGTCGCAAGGATTCAACTCAGTATCAGCAGATTCTTGACAATAATGTGCAAGAATCAGTGACGAAGTTGAAGTTACGCAGGGGATGGATATTTCAGCAAGACAATGATCCAAAACACAGCTCCAAATCTACTCAGGCATTCATGCAGAGGAACAATTACAATGTTCTGGAATGGCCATCCCAGTCCCCAGACCTGAATATCATTGAACATCTGTGGGATGATTTGAAGCGGGCTGTCCATGCTCGGCGACCATCAAACTTAACTGAACTGGAATTGTTTTGTAAACAGGAATGGTCACAAATACCTTCATCCAGGATCCAGGAACTCATTAATAGCTACAGGAAGCGACTAGAGGCTGTTATTTTTGCAAAAGGGGGATCTACGAAATATTAATGTCACTTTTATGTTGAGGTGCCCATACTTTTGCACCGGTCAAATTTTGTTTAAATGCAGATTGCACATTTTCAGTTAGTACATTAAACCTCATTTGAATCCAGAAATATAACTGAGTCCATCATTTATTAGATATATGAAACAGCGGCTGCAAAAACCAAAATTGTTATAAAGAAAAAAGGTTAACATTAATAGGGGTGCCCAAACTTTAACATATGACTATATATATATATATATATATATATATATATATATATATATATATATATATATATATAATTTATTTTATTTTTTTTTGTTACTAGAGGTGTCTCTCCTTGTGTTTTGGGCATGATCAGTGATTAAAAATATGAATTCATTAATAGATGTCATAACAGTGGCAGTAAACCATAGTTTTGTATACATCTGAAAAGCACTCCCCTGAACAGAGGTCAGACAGTCCAGCGTAACTATGCTGCCTCATTATAGTGAATGGAACCCAGAGGGTTTCATCTGAATCACGTCGTGAAGATTTAGATGGAAACCACAGTGTAAGTGCTCAACGTAGAGCACAGGATAAATGTGATCCAAAATGTTCCCAATTAAATCTTGGACTCAATCCACAAAAAAAGCAAGTCCCCACTCGGGTACATCATTTGTCAGTGGAAAGCAAAATGGCTCCTCCTCACCCCCCCACTCCCCAAAAAAAAGAAATCCAGTGAATTCTGCACTTTCACGTCATAATGCACCCTTCACTTCTGAGCCCAACAGTGTGCCTAAACCGCAGTTGGCATCCACATGTTTATTTCTGTAGCGATGAGAGGCCACTTAATTTATGTAGTCTGTCTCCAGAAGAACGAGCTGGGCATATTGTATGGGCACTACAGCTGCAAATTTGCAATATGCCCTTCATCCATGACCGCACACGTGAGAGAGGGATCCTCCCTGCCAGAACAGGAACCTGCTGAAATATAAGGGGCGGTACCTCTCCCCCTCTTCAGTTGGGTTCCTGTCCTGGATGGGGATCCCATACGGAGGCGGTGCCGGTCATGGATGAAGGGCCCGTCCCGGTGCAGGAAGAACAGGTTTCTCTAGCTACCTTCCACGACAGCATAGGAGGTTGTCTCCATGCCCTAATGGGGAACAGGAAGTACGAGCGGTTAAAAGGTCCCACCGACCTCCCTCTCACCAGTGTCTTTCCTGTCCCCCATGGGGCATGGAGAGGTTCGGTATGCTGTGTGGCCGGCTGCTGCAGCGTACCTAGTATCCTAAGCCGGGCAGTGGTGGTCGGTGGCGCTGCCTTCCCTCCTCCAGACTGCTCCCGTCTTCCTAGAATTCGGGACCGTTCCTGGCCCACCCGCGCTCTCCCAGGGGGAGTAAAGCGGGCCAGTGATCCCCGACCAGAAGCCTCCCGCAGCTCTCCGGTCTCTCCTCCTCCTGCTGTGCGGTGACCCGGAAGTGACGTCACGAGCGGTCATTTCCGGGGTATGTCTGATGACTTCCTATCATGGCGGCCCCATTCAGCTGCCGGCGCGTGGAGCTCGCCAGCACCCGCTGTGCCTGCTCCAGGACCCAGGGAGGAGGAGGGGGAAAAATGAAAAACTGCGCTGAGGGCGGGGTTAACCCCTTATTAACCCGCCGGAAGACGCCGACAGGTAAGACGAAATCCCCTGTCAGCATGGACGGTTCTTCCTGCCCTGCGTCTGCAGAGCCCAGCGCTGCCACAGTGAGTGTTACCTGGGGTGGGTCCTAGTGGTGCGGTCCTGGGATAGAGGTCCTCAAAATGCTTCTCCCCCTTTTTTATAGGGAGAAAAGTCTGCCCACAAAAGCACCAATACCACCAGCAAGTCAGCCAAATGTGCCATATGCAGTGCAAAACTTCCCTCAAATTGGGTGAAAAAACTGTCAGGCTTGCACGGACAGGGTGGTCGGGGCTGAGCACCCGTCACTAATTGACGAAATCCGCAGCCTGGTTACTCATCAGGTCCAGACCTCTCTGGCTGTCCTGTCTCCCCCACCACCACCTCCTCCGATTTGTAGGCGCCCCATCCCCCAGAAAACAGAAAATACAAATAGAGGACTCGCAATCCGAATCAGAGAGGTCATATAATTCAGGCTCCGAGACTTGGGAACTTCCAAATCAGCCGAAACTAGGAGATACCTCCTTTCTGCGGAATATGTGGAGGAGCTGGTCAGTGCTGTGCGGGCCTCCATGGGCCTAGAGGATGAATCAGTTACTCAGCACAGGACCGCATGTTCGGAGGATTTGAGGGACCCAGACAAACGGGTTTCCCAGCTCATAAGAGCATAGTAGACATGATCTCTCAGGAATGGGAGTACCCAAAGAAGCGCTACTCAGCCCCGTCGGAGGAGGCATAGATTCCCCCTGGAAGGAGAGGAGTTTAATTGGGACATCCCGAAGGTTGATGTCCAGGTGGCGAGAGTGGTGAAAATGACGGTCCTTCCATTTGATGACATGTCCCAGCTTAGAGACCCGATGGACCGTAAGGCAGAAAGCCTGGGAAACTTATGCCTTCTCCCTAAAATCAGGAATAGCATCCACATGTGTCTCTAGGTCTCTCTTCCAATGGATAGAGGAACTAGAGAGTCATATTTCCCGTGGAACCTCAAGAGGTGACCTCCTTAACTCCCTTCCCATACTACAGAGAGCTACAGGCTTCTTGGCCGGTGCATCAATGGAGATGATCCGCACCTCTGCCAGAGCCATGGTCCAGTCCAATTCTGCAAGACGGGCCCTTTGGCTTAAAACGTGGAGCGGGGACGTGACTTCCAAGGTTAAACTCTGTTCCTTACCCTTCAAGGGTGAATGTCTTTGGCCCGGCCTTAGATGAAATTCTTGAAAAGGCCACAGATAAGAAGGTGCTTCCTAAGCAGAGGACCACAAAAAAGCGGCTTTTTCGAGCCTCCCAGAATCAGCCATCCCAGCCGAGAAGCAAGGGAAAGACGGGAAGATGGAATTATGCTAAGGGGAGAGGCAGGAACATCCTGGTCCCCCAGCAGCAGCAACAGCCACAAGAAAAACAATGACTCGACCCCGGTGGGAGGAAGGCTTTCGATGTTTATTTACTCTTGGCAGATGATTTCCAACAGCCCCTGGGTCCTCAGCATGATCAGGGAGGGCCTGCTGCTAGAACTCGAATCCTCCCCCCCGCGGGTTATAAGAGTTACCTCCCTACCACCTCGGGAGTCCCCAGCACTAAAAATTGGCATCCAGCTCCTGCTCCAATCAAACGCCATCTCTCCGGTCCCTGTGGAGGAACGGGGAAGAGAGCATTATTCCAGACTGTTCCTAGTGAGAAAACCCACAGGAGAGGCAAGAATAATAATAAATCCGAAGGGCCTCAACCGACACATCGTATATCACAGATTCAAGATGGAGTCGGTGAAGACCGCCATTCCTGATAGGGCCGTCTCACTTCATGACAACCATAGACTTAAAGGATGCCTATTTTCACATCCCCATACATCCTCACAGGAGGTATCTGAGGTTTGCGATCCGCCAGGGTACAGAGGTCAGGCACTATCAGTACAGCGTGATTCCCTTTGGGATATCCTCTGCCCCTCGTGTATTTTCCACGGTTATGGCAGAAGCTGTGTCCCACATCAGAGGGCAGGGCATATGCATTGTGCCCTACCTGGACGACCTGCTGATAATAGGAGCCTCCTACCAGATCCTGGAAAGCCAGGTGACTCAAACGCTGAGTATTCTTCAATTATTGGGTTGGATCCCAAATATTAAAAAAAGTCACAGATCCAGCCCTTACAGGAGATAAAATTCTTAGGAGTCCTCCTAGATTCAAGACAACAAATGACCTTCCTCCCAGAGGAACATCAGAGATCCATAATATCAAGGATCTCAGCTTTCAGGGAACAAAGGTCCCCAACCCTCCGGTCAGCCATGTCTATACTAGAGTCAATGACCTCCTACATCCAGTCAGTGCCTTGGGCGCAGGCCCACTCCAGGATACTCCATTCCCACATCTTGTGGAGCTGGAATGGGAATCATACCTGCCTGAACAAGAGTCCAGACCCCAGGAAAGGTGAAAGCTTCACTAGTATGGTGGATGGACCAAAAGAATCTGTGCAAGGGAATCAACTGGTCCCAGATTCCCCTGGTCATGGTAACATCAGATGCGAACAAAAAAGGCTGGGGAGCTGTGGTGTCCCGACAACCATTCCAGGGGTTGTGGAGCCAGAAAATGAGTGCAAAATCCTCAAACTTCAGGGAGCTGAAGGCCGTGGAGGAAGCTCTTCTGGCAGCAAGACACCTAGTCCAGGGCCATCATATCAGTCTATTCGGACAATGTAGCAACAGTGGCCCATCTCAGACACCAAGGCGGCACGAGAACCAGCAGCCTAGAGGGCCTTTCTGGTCGAATATTTTGCTGGGCCGAAAGACACCTCTGTTCTCTAACGGCAGTCCACCTAAAGGGTACCTCCAATCTTCAAGCAGATTTCTTGAGCAGAAAATGCATCCAGCCTGGAGAGTGGAGCCTAAACCAAAGAGTCTTTCAGAGGCTGGTCAACAGGTGGGGTCTTCCAGACGTGGATCTACTGGCCTCAAGAGAAAATGCCCGAGTGAGAAACTACTTCTCCCTGAACCCCAGAGACAGATCCCTGGGGGTAGATGCCTTCGCCCGCAGGTGGAGATTTCGTCTGGCGTATGCATTCCCGCCAGTTCCAATCCTTGCCGCAACCCTGAGGAAAATCCGGGAGGATCGGACCCAAACCATTCTAGTAGCCCCGCTATGGCCAAAGAGGAGCTGGTACTCTCTAATTATGGAGCTACAGGTAGACGGGCCATTCCACCTACCCCTGGAAGATGACCTTCTCTTGCAGGGCCCTCTACATCACCCAAACCTCTGGGGAATGAAGTTAGCAGCCTGGTTACTGAGACCCAGATCCTGAGGGCCAGGGGGCTATCAGAAGCAGTAATAAAAACCCTCCAGAAATCTAGGAAACCTGTCACCATTGCTATTTATAACAAAATATGGAAAAAGTTTTCCTCATGGTGTCTGCCAGATTTGCCTGACCCAGAAAACCCTAACATTTCCCGTATCCTGGATTTTCCTACAGAGGGGGCTTGAGCTAGGTCTAAAACCCAGCACGCTTAAGTTTCAGATATCAGCATTAAGTTCCATGTTCGACTGTGACTTGGCCAACCACAGGTGGATAAAAAGATTCATCACATCAGCCACTAGGCTACATCCAAAAAGGCTAGTCGCCATTCCACCTTGGGACTTGAATGTGGTACTTACGGGACTCACTCAATCACCCTTTGAGCCCCTGCCTTCCTGTACTTCGCAGCTGCTCTCCTGTAAGGTGGCCTTCCTTATAGCGATAACCTCGGCAAGGCGAATAGGAGAGCTCCAAGCTCTCTCAATCAGGGATCCCTACCTAACCATTAGGGACGATTCCATAGTTCTTTCACTTGATCCATCGTCCCTACCAAAGGTTGTCAGATTTCCATAGATCGCAGGAAATCATTCTTCCCTCGTTTTGTCAAAACCCAGCGAACTCTAAGGAAAAGGTGTTTCATACGCTGGACGTGAGGTGCATAATTCTCTACTACTTAGAGTGTACCAAACCCTATAGAATTGATCACAACCTATTTATCCATACTTCTGGTCCAAACAAGGGAAAGAAGGTAGCAAAAAACACCATTGCCAATTGGATTAAGAAAGCCATCTCCAAAGCATACCTGGCGCAGAACATCGCTCCCCCCTACGGGGATCAAAGCTCATTCAACACAATCTACCTCTACTTCATGGGCTGAGAGGGCAGGCGCCTCTTCGGAGCAGATTTGTAAGGCAGCAACCTGGTCCTCCTTACATACTTTCACTAAACACTACAGGTTGGACCTTGTGTCCAACAGGGATCTAGTCTTTGGCCGAAAAGTTCTTCAGGCCGTTGTCCCCCCCCCCCCCCAGTGCAGTATAGGTTCTTATGCCTCCTATGCCGTCGTGGAAGGTTGCTAGAGAAAATAGAATTAGACTTACCGGTAATTCGGTTTCTAGAAACCTTCCACGACACCACTATTTCCCTCCCTGCATTCTTGGACAAAATTCTGAGAATCTTAAGGTAACCGGTGCTATGGTAATCAGTTATAAGTCACTGGTGAGAGGGAGGTGGGTGGGACCTTTTAACCTCTCATACTTCCTGTCCCCCATTGGGGCGTGGAGACAGCCTCCTATGCTGTCGTGGAAGGTTTCTAGAAACCGAATTACCGGTAAGTCTAATTCTATTTTTCATACCTGTAGCATTGGGTGTCCGGAAGCGCAGTCCACGGATCCCCCTGGGGCTTGGTGTTTCTGCGGGCGGCAGCTGCAGGAGGACCTGAAGAAAATCAGCCGCACCTCCCTCCCCCCGAGCTGGCTCCCTCGGATTCAGCGTGGTGGAGTGGCCAGGGATGACTTCTGAGTGACGGGGTCAACTTCCGATGCCGCTGACGTCACGGGCGCCACAATGGATTGTGGGAGCGCGCCCTGCTGACGTCAGGTGCCGAAAAAATAGCGCCCAGTGCGATGTCTGCTTTTTGGGGGGGAGGGGCCTATCTCACCTGGATGAGGCGGCCTATTTTATGGCGGACGCCTGAGGAGGCTGCTAGCAAGATGGAGTATTTGTATCATCAGCCAAAAACAACTTTTATAATAACCCCCATCAGGAAGGGGATAGAGGAACAATTGGCCCTGGAAACAGAAATCTTGACTCTGCTGGACAAACAGGTCTTGTCCGAAGTCCCGATCAAACAGAAGGGGACTACTCGCCCCTCTACTTAATAAATAAATAAATAAATAAATAAAAAAAAAAAACAGATTTATGATAGTTCTGAAAGAACCGTCTAAGAGGCCTCAATCAGTGGGTAGAAAATCATACCTTCAAGATGGAGTCAGTAACTACAGCCATAAAACTTCTGCATCACAACTGTTTCATGGCGGTAATCGATTTAAAGGATGCCTATTAACATATTCCCATCCATCCAGGCTATCAAAAATATTTAAGAGTGGCCCTATATATCCAAGGTAATCTCAGGCATTTTCATTTCGGAGCCCTTCCCTTTGGCCTAACAATAGCCCGAGGGTGTTCACCAAAGTTATAGCAGAAATGACAGCCTTCTTCCGAATCCAGAACACAATTATAGTATCCTATCTGGACGACTTCATGGGCGGCACGGTGGCTCAGTGGTTAGCGCTGCAGCCTTGCAGCGCTGAGGTCCTGGGTTCGAATCCCACCAAGGACAACATCTGCAAGGAATTTGTATGTTCTCCCCGTGTTTGTGTGGGTTTCCTCCGGGTACTCCGGTTTCCTCCCACATTCTAAAGACATACTGATAGGGAATTTAGATTGTGAGCCCCATCGGGGACAGTGATGATATGTGCAAACTGTAAAGCGCTGCGGAATATGTTAGCGCTATATAAAAATAAAGATTATTATATTATATTATAGTGGGAGACTCTGAGAACAAGTTACCGAAACCCTGCAGCAATTGGGGTGGATGATAAATACCAAACAATCAAGATTGCAACCCCTGAGGAGACAGGACTCCGAATTACAAAATTCTCCGAATTCTATCTTCTTCCTGAGGACAAGATAGAAAAGGTAGTATCCTGACCTCAGCAGCTATATCACAACCCCATATGACCCTGAGAAACGCAATATCCCTCTTAGGGACCCTGACATCCTGTATCCCAGCAGTCAGATGGGCCCAATTCCTATCAGAACCTATCGGCACAAAAACTGCTAAGAGGGCGCTTAGAAGGAAAGGTGGAACTTTTCCTTGGGTGTCAGGAACTCCCTCAGTTGGTGGTCAAACAGGACAAACTTGGCATTGGGAATACCTTGGGAAACACCAGTAAGCGATGGGATCCTGACAGATGCAAGTTCCTCGGGGTGGGGGCGCACCTAAGAGGCCAGGGAATACAAGGGTCCTGGATTCTTCAGGAACAAGACTCCTCATCCAATCTAAAAGAACTTTGGGCAGTGAGCAAGTCCCTGGAACACTTTATTCCCCTCCTCTGAGGCCACAATGTCTGTATTATGTCAGACAACAGGGCCACAGAAGCATACATCAACTCCCTAATGGAAGCAATCAACAGTATTTTTCTCACAGCTGAACAACATTTTCTGTCCCTGACGGCTCTACACATAAAGGGGGCAGAAAACATCGAAGCAGGTTTCCTGAGTCGCAACAAACTAAAACAGAGGGAGAATGGGCCTTAAACCACAGAATCTTTCAGCAGATAGTACATCTGTGGGGAAAACAGAAATAGATTTTTTTGCGAACAAGAGCAACAGGCAGGTAAAAAAGTTTTTCTCGTGAAACCCAAGGGAAATGCCAATTGCGGTAGACTCCCTGCATATTCCTTGTGATTTTCAAGATGGCCTACGCATTCCCTCCAGTGACACTGATTCTCGCAGTATTGAGGAAAGTCAGAAGGGAGCAAGCAAGAGTGATTTTGATTGCCCCTATCAGAGCCATGGATCCTGCCAGAGATCTCAGACCTTCTCATTCAGGGTCCAATATTCCACGTGCAAGTGAAAAGATTCCATCTTGCAGCATGGAATTTGAGAGGTCGCATCTAAGTATTGGAGGATTCTCTCCGGGGCTACTTCTACTTTGTTAAAGAGTAGAAAACCCATAACTACAAAAATCTATGGCAGAACATGGAGTAAATTTCTACATTTCTTAGGGAAAACATTAGACCAAAAACCTCTGATTGTTCCTATCTTAGAGTTCCTACAATCAGGGTTACAATTGGATCTGGTTGTAAAAAACCCTAAAAGGGGTTGTCCGGGCTTTTCACACAATCTCAGTACATATCTGGGCTGCAGAATTATGACAACAAGTAATTTACTTTGTCACTAGTTTGCACGGTTTTCTAGATATTCTGAACAGAACGTCAAAGGGTGGTGTGTTATGGCATTGAAATGAGAACTAGTCGTAACCTCCTACTCTACTCCAAACATGCCCTCTATTGCAACAACCCCACCCTCCATAGCTACAGGCCCTCCCCGTCCACATGAAGCAGCCCTCATCACACAGTAACAAATTCTTCACCTCCAGCAGCCTCACTGCAGAGAGCAGACCACCCAACTGCTCCTCCCCCAGACACACGCTGAACAGTGATCTATGGAAAGTGAAACTAGTGAGGAGGGAAAATCGTCCTGTATTCTGGGCCACTCCATGATTACAATACATAACTCATCAGTAATTCCTTCCCGCACTGTCCCAGGCTGCTGGCAGCAGTGAGAACAGACTGTGTGATGGGGGTCTGCAGCTTCTAATCTGCACAGGGGATGGCAGTCACTGATGTAATCTGTTGTGTGACAAAGCCTCTGCTGTGTGAATGAGACTGCTCTGTGTCACTGATGTCTTCACACAGCAGCAGATTTGGTGCAGTGTATGTGTGAGCACTGTGTCTCTAATGACACAAATACTTGATGGGAGCAGCCTGTCCAATCAGCAGCTGTAACAGTGTGAAGTGTTGGGGGGTGTATGTATTGTGCTGCTTTCACAAATACAGGATCACTGCTGTGTTCTTTCCAATGCTGGAATAATGATAAAGATGAGTGCTGGTGCAGTTTACTGCCATCAAAATGAGTGGGCAGTGGGTGGTGCTAGTCACTGGAGCTTGCTGGGAGTTTGGTGGAGCTTTGCACATACACTGCACCAAATCTGCTGCTGTGTGAAGACATCAGTGACAGCTGTCTCATTCACACAGCAGAGGCTTTGTCACACAACAGATTACATCAGTGACTGCCATCCCCTGTGCAGATTAGAAGCTGCAGACCCCCATCACTGGCCATCACTCAGTCTGTTCTCACTGCTGCCAGCAGCCTGGGACAGTGAGGGAAGGAATTACTGATGAGTTATGTATTGTAATCATGGCGTGGCCCAGAATACAGGACGATTTTGACTTTCCATAGATAACTGTTCAGTGTGTGTCTGGGGGAGGAGCAGCTCTCTGCTCTCTGCACTGAGGCTGCTGGAGGGGAAGAATTCGTTACTGTGTGATGAGGGCTGCTTCATGTGGATGGGGAGGGCCTGTAGCTATGGAGGGTGGGGTTGTTGCTATAGAGGGCATGTTTGGAGTAGAGTAGGTGGTTACAACTAGTTCTCATTTCAATGCCATAACACCCCCCCCCCCCCCATTGGACGTTCTATTCAGAATATCTAGAAAACCGTGCAAACTAGTGACAAGGTAAATTACTTATTGTCATAATTCTGCAGCCCAGATATGTACTGAGATTATGTGAAAAGCCCGGACAACCCCTTTAAGTTTCAAGTATCGGCAATATGGGCATTGTACAACTGTAATCTGGCAGCAAATAGATGGATAGCAAGGTTCATAAAATCTTGCCATAGGGCCAAACCTATCCCAATGCCGAAAATTTCTCCGTGGGATCTAAATTGAGTTTTAGAGACTCTCACAAAGGAACCGCTTCAACCCATTCAACAGTTACCTATAAAGTACCTTACCCTGAAAACGATTGTTAGTAGCCCTTAACCCCTTCACGACCTTTGACGCCACGTAGGCGTCATGAAAAGTCGTGCCAGAACGACCCATGATGCCTATGTGGCGTCATGACTTTAAAGCCTCCCTGCGGGTCGCGTGACCTAGGTCACTGAAAGGTCACCCGACCCGCAGATACAGGGGGCTTTGTTTTTCACCACAGGGGGCGTGGCTTCGCCCCCACGTGGCTACAATCGCTCTGATTGGTTGTTTCACTTTTACCAGCCAATCAGAGCGATAGTAATATTTCATCAATGAAAATTGATGAAATATTACAATCCAGCCATGGCCGATGCTGCAGTAGCATTGGACATGGCTGGAGACCGTGATCCGACCCCCCCCCCCCCCCCGATACCTCCGATGTCCCTCTCCGCCTCCCGGTGTCCCACGGTCCCGGACCATGGGCGCCGCCATCTTGAAAATGGCTGGCGCAATCCGCCCGCCGACTGCAATTTCCCTTCATTCTATTTTGATCACTGTGATAAACTCTTACAGTGATCAAAATAGAATGAAAAGTAAATAACCCCCCCCCCCCCACACCGTTTATCACCTCCATAGGCAGGATCAACTAATAAAATAAAGAAATTATTTTTATTTTTCCATTGGGGTTAGGGTTGGAATTGGGGTTAGGGTTGGAATTGAGGTTACGGATAGGGTTAGGGGTGTGTTGGGGTTAGGGTTGGAGTTAGAATTGAGGGGTTTCCACTGTTTAGGCACATCAGGGGGTCTCTAAACGCGACATGGTGCAACCATTGATACCAGCCAATTTTGCGTTCAAAAAGTCAAACTGTGCTCCCTCCTTTCCAAGCCCCGACGTGTGCCCAAACAGTGGTTTACCCCAACATATGGGGTATCAGCGTACTCAGGAAAAATTGCACAACAACTTTGGTGGTCTAATTTCTGCTGTTACTCTTGGGAAAATAAAAAAATTGGGGGCTAAAAAATTATTTTTTTGGAAAAGATTTTTTTATTTTCACGTCTCTGCGTTATAAACGTCTGTGAAGCACTTGGGGGTTCCAAGTGCTCACCAGACATCTAGATAAGTTCCTTGGAAGGTCTAGTTTCCAAAATGGGGTCACTTGTGGGCGTTTCTACTGTTTAGGCACATCAGGGGCTCTGCAAACGTAACGACGACCGCAGACCTTTCCATCAAAGTCTGCATTTCAAAATGTCACTACTTCCATTCTCAGCCCTTACGTGCGCCCAAACAATGGTTCCTCCCCACATATGGGGTATCAGCGTACTCAGGACAAACTGGACAACAACTTTTGGGGTCCAATTTCTCCTGTTACCCTTGGGAAAATAAAAATTTGCGATCTAAAAAATCATTTTTTGAGGGAAAAAAAATGATTTTTTATTTTCACAGCTTTGCGTTATAAACTTCTGTGAAGCACTTGGGGGTTCAAAGTGCTCACCACACATCTAGATAAGTTCCTTGGGGGGTCTAATTTCCAAAATGGGGTCACTTGTGGGCAGGGCTGTGGAGTCTGAGTCGTGGAGTCGGAGTTCGTTTTGGTTGGAGTCGGTAGAAATGTACCGACTCCAGCTTTAAAAAAAATGTATTAATATTTCATAATTGAACTTTCATGTGAATTTTATAAATGTTACTCAAATATATATGTTCTATCAAACTATGAACAACAGTGATAAGCAGTTCTGCTGCAGAAAGAGACATTTCTTACTTCTTGTGTGTCACTGTTCTCCACTGCCCTTATCTAATCTTATACTTGGTTAACCTCATGCTGCCCCAACCCCCCTACTTACAATGTATGAAACTGAAAGTGAAAATGTGTTGCAAATTCTTAGTAGTAAAGCTCCTCCTCTAGACTAGATCATACTAGGTGTGCGTCTTCCAAGCATCTCACAGCTGCCTGCTACTCAGAAGAGGAAGACTGTAAGAAGTATTATCCTTTCAACAAACTTTGCATCAGTTAACTGTGAGTACATGAGGAATAATAACAGTATTACTGACCACTATATCAGTTGTACGACCTGGCAATAATTTTGTGCAATTGTTTTTAGGAAAAACAATTGTCATTTGGATTGTGAATGCAGAATTAAAAACCTGAGAATGTCAAAGAAGCATCACATTAAATCAGCTGTATTTGAACATTTCACCATCACTCAAGATAGAAAACATTATGTCTGTCAGTGTATGACAAATGATCCAGACGAAAACAAATGCTGTGAAGCCAAGATGAGTGCATATTCAGGCAAAGATAAAAATGCTCCTACCAGAGCTTCTAATCTAAAGAGACATTTACAGCGCTTTCATCCAGAAGTACTGAAAGCAGTGGATGAGAGACTGCATCCAAACCAATGAACCAGTGCCCAGCTCTTCCAGCCAAACAAAGGAGCAGAGAACTTTGCAGCCATCAGTTGCAAGATATTTTGTCAGTGACAAAGTTACTGTGACAATGACAGTAGATACATTTAAAAAACAGATCATAGAGCTTGTTGTAAAGGATAGTGCCTATTTCATTATTTTCACGACCAGCTTTTATGTGTCTGAATGGGGAAATGGCCCGCAAGCTTGGTGTTTCTCGAAGAAGCTTTTAAACAAAAGGAAGAACTTAAAAAAACTCTCAAGGGACGCTTTCTGTTTCTTAAAATGGATGCCTGCATACGTCAGAGTGAACTATTTTGCCATCAATGTCCGATTTGTTTGTGACAAAAATGAAATAGTTACCAAGACATTGGCAGTAAAAGACACCAAAGCTCATCACACCAGTGAGTTTCTCCAGGTCTTGGTGGAAAAGGTTCTGCAAGACTATGAACTTAAAAAAGAGCAAGTTCTTTCTGTCGTAACTGACAATGCTTCAATTATGATAAGTACTATTAAGCTAATGAATGAGAGTAATGATGGTGACCAGCAGCTAGAAGAACATTCTGGGTCCACAGACACAGAAATGTTTGAAATAGAGGAACACAGTATTGTAACTGAGGAGCAAACTGAAGTTGCTTCAGATGAACAGCAACATGATAGTTTAGATGATCTTGTTGAAACTGTGTCAATATGTTCTTTCATTCATCACATGCGCTGTGTTGTGCATACGCTACAGCTGGCTATAAGAGACAGTCTGCAAGAAGGACTTGCTGCTGCACTGATTGGCAAAGTGAGAAAATTGGCTACTGTTGCCAGAACCCCTAAAGTTGACTCAATTTTGAAGAGACGTGCTGGAAAAGGGGCAATTATTGATCAAGCCACACGATGGGGCAGTACTTAATGATTCAGCGCTTGGTTGAACTGAAAACCTTTCTTGTAGACATGGCTAACCCTCAACTGACGCTAAATGAAAGTCAGTGGAATCAGGTGACTGAGCTGGAAAAATTGCTAGAGCACCCATTTACAGTGACTAAAAAATTACAAGCAGAGGACTTAACTCCAGGTATTTTCTTAAAGGAGTGGAAGAACCTGATGTTTCGCCTGTCCCAAAGAGGAGGGTTAATTGCAAGTGGCATTGCTACATCAATGAAACGGAGAGAGGAGCTACTATTACAAAATAACATTCTTTTGGCAGCTGTTTATGTAGACCCAATGCATCGGATTCTTCTAGATGATCAACAGCTAAGTAAAGGAAAAGAAGCTCTGTTTGAAATAGCAGTAAGGACGAAAGGGTTGTAGAACAGTCAGGAGGAACAAGAAGAATTTGGTCGTCCTGCCACATCTTCACCCTCATCATCAACTGATGAAGAATTTAATTTCGAAAAATAATTGGATCACAAGGACCGTGCAAAGCGTTCCCGCATAGAAGAAGAGTCATCCCCATCAAGGAACACAGCCAGTACATTTCAGCAGAATTTTTCATGTGCACTAAAAGAAATTGAGAAATTTGACCGTTCATCAAAAATAACAGTGCAACAAGCGATACCTCTGTATCCTGACATTGTCAGAGATGTTGCCCGAGTGGTTACTGCTTTGCCACCAACACAAGTTAGTGTAGAGAGGTTGTTCTCTGCTCTCAAAATAATTAGATCAGATTTGAGGGCATCCATGAAGGAGAATCTGACAGAGGCAATACTTTTTCTGAGGACAAATTTATAGATTTCTTCTTATTAACTGCATAAAAGTGTTTATTGCATATTTACTTACAGTTTAGAAAAGTTTATAAAAGTTATTTGCTATATTCTAATTGTATTCTAATAAATGTAGTTTTTGCTCTAAGTGGTCTGATTACTTATATGATGGTGAGAAACTGAATAAGCACGATGTTTAATATTTTACAACAGTAAATTTGTTGTTATGAATTGGCCATTTATGAAGGAGCCGGAGTCGGAGCCTGATAAAATCCAGGAGTCGGAGTCGCAACTGTGGCTTACCGACTCCACAGCCCTGCTTGTGGGGGGGTTCCACAGTTTAGGCACACCAGGGGCTCTGCAAATGCAACATGACGCCCGCAGACCATTCCATCAAAGCCAGCATTTCATAATGCCACTACTTCCCTTCCGAGCCACGACGTGTGCCCAAACAGTGGTCCCCACCCACATGTGGGGTATCGGCGTACTCAGGACAAACTGGACAACAACTTTTGGGGTCCAATTTATCCTGTTACCCTTGTGAAAATAAAAAAATTGTGCACTAAAAAATAATTTTTTGAGTTAAATTTTTTTTTTTATTTTCACGGCACTGCGTTATAAACTTTTGTGAAGCACTTGGGGGTTCAAAGTGCTCACTATGCATCTAGAAAAGTTCCATAGGGGATCTAGTTTCCAAAATGGGGTTATTTGTGGGGGAGCTCCAATGTTTAGGCACACAGGGGCTCTCCAAACACGACATGGTGTCCGCTAACGATTAGAGGTAATTTTAATTTCAAAAAGTCAAATGGAGCTCCTTCCCTTCTGAGCCCTGCCGTGCGCTCAAACAGTGGTTCCCCCCACATATGGGGTATCGGTGTACTCAGAACACATTGCACAACAACTTTTGTGGTCCAATTTCTCCTGTTACCCTTGCGAAAATAAAAAATAGCGTGCTAAAAAATCATTTTTGAGGAGAAAAAATGATTTTTTTATTTTCACTGCTCTGCGTTATAAACTTCTGTGAAGCACCTGAAGGTTCAAAGTGCTCACTACACATCTAGGTAAATGAGGTCACTTGTGGGGGTTTTCACTGTTTAGGCACACAGGGGCTCTCCAAACACGACATGGTGTCCGATAACGATTGGAGCTACTAATTTTCCATTCAAAAAGTCAAATAGTGCTCCTTCCCTTACGGACCGGGTCGTGCGCTCAAACAGTGGTTTATGACGACATATGAGGTATCGATGTATTCAGGAGAAATTGCCCATCAAATTTAGGATCCATTTTATCCAGTTAAGGCTAAAAGAAAATTTTTGTGAAAAAAAAAGTACTTTTTTTTTTTTTTTTTTTTTACCGATCAATTTGTGAAGCACCTGGGGGTTCAAAGTGATCACTATGCATGTAGATAAGTTCCTTGGGGGGTCTAGTTTCCAAAATAGGGTTACTTGTAAGGGAGCTCCAATGTTTAGGCACACAGGGGCTCTCCAAACGCGACATGGTGTCCGCTAAATGTTCCAGCATGTTTTCCATTCAAAAGTCAAATGGCGCTCCTTCCCTTCTGAGCCCTGCCGTGCGCCCAAACAGTGGTTTATGACCACATATGAGGTATCGGTGTACTCAGGAGAAATTGCCCAACAAATTTTAGGATCCATTTTATCCTGTTGCCCATGTGAAAATGAAAAAATTGATGCTAAAAGATAATGTTTGTTGTATAAATTAAAATGTCCATTTTTTCTTTCCACGTTGCTTTAGTTCCTGCGAAACACCTGAAGGGTTAATAATCTTCTTGAATGTAGTTTTGAGTAGCTTGAGGGGTGCAGTTTTTAGAATGGGGTCACTTTTGGGTATTTTCTGCCATATAGACCCCTCAAAGTGACTTCAAATGTGAGGTGGTCCCTAAAAAAAAAAAAAAAAAAAATGGTTTTGTAAATTTTGTTGTAAAAATGAGAAATCTCTGGTCAACTTTTAACCCTTATAACTTCCTAACAAAAAAAAAAATGTGTTTCCAAAATTGTGCTGATGTAAAGTAGACATGTGGTAAATGTTATTTAGTAACCACTTTGTGTCACATAACTCTCTGGTTTAACAGAATAAAAATCCAAAATGTGAAAATTGCGAAAATTTTCTAAATTTTTACCAAATTTCTGATTTTTTTTCACAAATAAACGCAAAAATTATCGACCTAAATTTACCACTAACATGAAGCCCAATATGTCACGAAAAAACAGCCTCAGAATCGCTAGGATCCATTGAAGTGTTCCTGAGTTATTACCTCATAAAGGGACACTGGTCAGAATTGCAAAAAATGGCCAGGTCATTAAGGTCAAAATAGGCTGGGTCATGAAGGGGTTAAATCAGCTCGTAGGGTGAGTGATTTGCAGGCCCTCTCCATAAATCCACCTTCTATGCAAATATATAAGGATAGGATCGTATTAAATACAGACCCCGCGTATCTACCCAAAGTAGTGTCAGATTTTCATTGGAGTCAGGAAATTATCCTTCCCTCTTTCTGTGAAAACCTAAAAAATCTGGGGGTAAAGAAATTCCACAATCTGGACGTGAGGAGGGCTCTGCTAAGAGTGTGTCTGGAAGTAGCCAGTGGAGGAGGGGTCCCAGTCCTTATTCATAGCTCAGGGGGCCCGGAAGGGTTATGGAGTGTCAAAGGAGACCATTGCCAGATGGATTAGGGTAGCCATTAGTATAGCATACTCAGCTAGTGGTACTCCGATTCCTGATTTTATCAAGGCACATTCCACCAGAGCCGTGACTACTTCCTGGGCAGAGACGGCAGAGGTATCAACTGACCAAATTTGTAAGGCTGGTACCTGGGCCTCACCGTCAACATTCTTTAGGCACTATAGGTTGAACCTATCCTCCTCAGCTGACTTGACCTTTAGGCCGAGTTCACATGTGGCCTTTTTTTCGCGTTTCCGCGGCGGTTTAAACCGCGTGATTTTGCCGCGAAAACACGAAGAATAAGCATCCTATGCATTCCTATGGGATTCCGCAATGCTGTGCTAATGCTGTAGTTTTTACCGCGGCGGAATCGCTTCGTGGTAAAAAACGCAGCATGCTCATTAATTTTGCGGAATCGCGGCGATCCCGCACCCATAGGAATGCATTGTTCTGCTTACTTGCCGAATGTGGCTGTGCACACCATGCGAAAAGTAAGCAGAACATTTGCGGATGGTACCCACGTTCCGGAGGAGAGGAGACTGTCCTCTGGGCTTTGGGTACCATCTCCCTGTAAAAAATAGAATTTAAAATAAATATTATTGTTGTCACCTTCCGACGTCCTGCGCAGCTTTCCCGCCTCTCTCCATGCTCCCGGTCCCAGTAAGCCTTTGAGAGCGATGACGTCCGTTCTCGCGAAGTCTCGCGGTCATTTGACCGCGAGACGTCGCGATCCCACGAGAACAGACGTCATCGCGGTAATTGTCGCAAAGGATTACTGGGACCGGGAGCGTGGAGAGAGGCGGGAAGGCTGCGCGGGACGTTGGAAGGTGAGAATAACAATATATATTTTTTTTTTTATTTTTTACATTCTATCTTTTACTATTGATGCCGCATAGGCAGCCTCAATAGTAAAAAGTTGGTCACACTCGTCAAAACACTATGTTTGATGAGTGTGACCAACCTGTCAATCAGTTCTCCAAGCGATGCTCCAGATCGCTTGGAAAACGCTAGCAATTCTGCAAGCTAATTACGCTTGCAAAATGCTAGTTTTTCCGTGGGAAAATGGCGGGAATTTAAAATGCGATTTTCCTGCGGAATGGAATTGCGGAATTCTCGCGGTAATTTCCGCGAGAGTTCCGCTACGTGTGAACCCAGCCTTAGTAGAAGGGTGCTGCAAGCGGTGGTCCCTCCATAAGGTGTCTCGAATTCTCCAAAAGTCTCTCTGGTGTGCTGTCATGGGTGAAGGGAAAACCACCAAGGTTCCGGAAAAACCAATGACAGCACCCATATATTCCACCCCCTTTTTTCACCGTATGGGTGTGCACAATATTTGGGTGTTTTACAATGTGCTGTTGGATAAATGTGACTAACCGGGAAGTCCTCTCATACTCTGCAACCAACTGAAGAGGGGGAGAGGTACTGCCCCTTATATTTCGGCAGGTTCCTGTCCTGGCAGGGCGGATCCCTCTCTGGTGTGTCCCTTGTTGTGTGGTATATAGAGGGTGTGTCCCGTGTGGTGTGGTATATAGAGGGTGTGTCCCGTGTGGTGTGGTATATAGAGGGTGTGTCCCGTGTGGTGTGGTATATAGAGGGTGTGTCCCGTGTGGTGTGGTATATAGAGGGTGGGTCCCGTGTGGTGTGGTATATAGAGGGTGGGTCCCGTGTGGTATATAGAGGGTGGGTCCCGTGTGGTGTGGTATATAGAGGGTGGGTCCCATGTGGTGTAGTATATAGAGGGGGTGTCCCTGTGTGGTGTAGTATATAGAGGGTGTGTCCCGTGTAGTATATAGAGGGTGTTTCTTGTGTGGTGAAGTATATAGAGTGTGTGTCCTGTGTGGTGTAGTAGTAGTAGTAATAATAATAATTTTATTTCCATAGCGCAACATATTCCGCACCACTTTACATTATAGAGGGGACTTTTACAGAAAATAGACATTACAGCATAGCATAGCAATAAACACATAGATCAAAACAGATACCAATAGGGATGAGGGTCCTGCTCGCAAGCTTACAATCTATAAGGTAAAAGGGGAGACACGAAAGGTGGATAGTAACAATTGCTTTTATTGTTTGTTCCTGCCATAGTGTAAGAATCGGGTGTTCCTGTTGCTGCATGAACCAGTTAACAGTCTAAATGTGTAACAGTACAGACACAGAGGGCTATTAACTGCAAAAAGCATGTGAGATCATGATGCGAGGAACCTGGATATGTTAAAAAATTTTGAAATGAGCCACACAGGAATATTTAGGTTAGTGCGTTGAGGCGATAGGCCAGGCTGAACAATTGCGTTTTTAAGGCACGCTTAAAACTGTGGGGATTAATCGTATTAGCCTGGGTAGTGCATTCCAAAGAATTGGCGCGGCACATGAAAAGTCTTGGAGACGGGAGTGGGAGGTTCTGATTAATGAGGATGTTATCCTCAGGTCATTAGCAGAACGGAGGGCACGGATAGGGTGGTAGGCTGAGACTAGGGAGGAGATGTAGGGTGGTGCTGAGCCATGGAGTGCTTTGTGGGTGAGGGTAATAAGTTTATACTGAATTCTGAAGTGGGTGGGTAGCCAGTGTAAGGACTGGCACAATGT
Organism: Dendrobates tinctorius; assembly: GCF_039654945.1. Classification (NCBI taxonomy): domain Eukaryota; kingdom Metazoa; phylum Chordata; class Amphibia; order Anura; family Dendrobatidae; genus Dendrobates; species Dendrobates tinctorius. Next base: position 57,552,749 of record NW_027361683.1, on the reverse strand, counting down.
AGAGGCATCGGTATAGTGATTGGTGAGGAATATGATCCTGGCTGCAGCATTCAGGACGGATTGGAGAGGGGAGAGTTTGGTAAGAGGGAGACCGTTTAGTAGAGAGTTACAATAGTTCAGACGAGAATGAATAAGAGAAACAGTAAGAATTTTTGCAGAGTCAGAAGTAAGAAAAGGTTGAATTGTAGAAATGTTTTTGAGGTGCAGATAACAAGAGCGGGCCAGTGATCAGATGTGGGGGGTGAATGAAAACTCGGAATCAAGTATGACCCCGAGACAGCGGGCATGTTGCTGGGGAGTAATGGTGGAACCACACACGGAAATGGCAATGTCGGGCATAGGTAGGTTAGTAGAGGAAGGAAACACGAGTAGTTCAGTTTTTGACAGGTTCAGTTTCAGATAGAGGGAGGACATTATGTTAGAGACAGCGGTAAGACAATCACTGGTGTTTTCCAAAAACTCAGGCCTGATATCAGGAGAAGAAGTGTATAATTGAGTGTCATCAGCATAGAGATGGTACTGGAACCCAAATCTACTGATTGTATACTGCCCCTATTGGTCAATCAAAGAGAAGAGGAGGGGGCCTAGAACCGATCCTTGAGGAACCCCAACAGTAAGGGGAAGATGAGAGGAGGAGGAACCAGCAAAAGATACAGTAAAGGAGCGGTCAGAGAGATAGGAGGAGAACCAGGAGAGAACGGTGTCCTTGAGGCCAATGGAGCGGAGCATAGTGAGGAGGAGCTGGTGTTCCACAGTGTTGAATGCTGTGGAGAGATCCAAGAGAATTTGCATGGAGTAATGACCATTTGATTTAGCTGTTAGTAGATCATTAGAGACTTTAGTGAGGGCAGTTTCAGTGAAGTGTAGAAAGCGGAAACCGGATTGTCGAGGAGAGAGTTATCTGAGAGGTAGTGGATAAGACGGGAGTGGACCAGGCGTTCCAGGAGTTTAGAGATGAAGGGAAGATTAGGGACAGGTCTATAGTTAGCGGCACAGTTTTGGTCGAGGGATGGTTTTTTAAGTAATGGCTGTAGCATATATTGTATTATTTCTATATAACTGCATGGTGGGCCCCAAGAATGATTTTTCTCTGGTGGGCCCAAGGTACTCCAGTCCGACGCTGCCCTCAAACCATTCTAGCAGAATCTGTACACCAATATGGTGCTTCTTCCTTTCTGACCTTTGCACTGTGCCTGAAGAGGTAGTTTCCTACTACATATGGTATGTCTGTGTACTCGGGAGAAATTGCACAACAAATTATGGGGTCCATTTTCTCTCATTAGTCCTTAAGCCCTTAACATTAAAATGAACATTTTAGCAGAAAAATGGTAATTTTTCATTTTCTGTCCACTGTTACACAGAATTGTACATCATCTGTGGGTTTAAAATGCTCATTACACCTTTAAATGAACTTGTCAAGAGGTTTAATTTCAAAAATAGGGTCAGGTGGGGGGTTTCTTCTGTATGGGCCTCCAAGACTCGCCAAATGTGACATTGCGTCTGTAATCTATTGCATCAAAAATTGTGCTCCAAAAGAAATTCCCTATCATTATGTCTTGGAGTGTGGGAGGAAACCCACGCAAACACGGGGAGAGCATACAAACTCCTTGCAGATGTTGTCCTTGGTGGGATTCGAACCCAGGACTCCAGCACTGCAAGGCTGCAGCACTAACCACATGTATGTATGTATGTGTATGTATATATATACACACATACACACACTAGATGGAGGCACAATTCTAATACATAGGGTATTCTAGAATATGTATGTAGTTTATTTATAAAGTTTTAATAATAGTGCAATAATGCACCCCCCAATCCTGATGTGCATGGTCCCATCACCCACCAGTCCTGGAATGCATGGTCCTCTCACCCTCCAATCCTGGTATGCATGATCCTCTCACCCCTCTTTCCTGGCAAGCATGGTCCCCTCACCCATTTCCTGGTATGCATGGTCCCCCTCATCCCCCTTTCCTGGTATGTATGGGCCAGTCTCGTGATATGCATGGTCCCCTCATGCCCCAATCCTGATATGCATGGTCCCCTCAACCCCAATCCTGATATTGCATGGTCCTCTCACCCACCCCCAATCCTGGTAAGCATGGTCCCCCTCACCCTCCAATCCTGGTAAGCATGGTCCCCCTCACCCTCCAATCCTGGTAAGCATGGTCCCCCTCACCCTCCAATCCTGGTAAGCATGGTCCCCCTCACCCTCCAATCCTGGTAAGCATGGTCCCCCTCACCCTCCAATCCTGGTAAGCATGGTCCCCCTCACCCTCCAATCCTGGTAAGCATGGTCCCCCTCACCCTCCAATCCTGGTAAGCATGGTCCCCCTCACCCTCCAATCCTGGTAAGCATGGTCCCCCTCACCCTCCAATCCTGGTAAGCATGGTCCCCCTCACCCTCCAATCCTGGTAAGCATGGTCCCCCTCACCCTCCAATCCTGGTAAGCATGGTCCCCCTCACCCTCCAATCCTGGTAAGCATGGTCCCCCTCACCCTCCAATCCTGGTAAGCATGGTCCCCCTCACCCTCCAATCCTGGTAAGCATGGTCCCCCTCACCCTCCAATCCTGGTAAGCATGGTCCCCCTCACCCTCCAATCCTGGTAAGCATGGTCCCCCTCACCCTCCAATCCTGGTAAGCATGGTCCCCCTCACCCTCCAATCCTGGTAAGCATGGTCCCCCTCACCCTCCAATCCTGGTAAGCATGGTCCCCCTCACCCTCCAATCCTGGTAAGCATGGTCCCCCTCACCCTCCAATCCTGGTAAGCATGGTCCCCCTCACCCTCCAATCCTGGTAAGCATGGTCCCCCTCACCCTCCAATCCTGGTAAGCATGGTCCCCCTCACCCTCCAATCCTGGTAAGCATGGTCCCCCTCACCCTCCAATCCTGGTAAGCATGGTCCCCCTCACCCTCCAATCCTGGTAAGCATGGTCCCCCTCACCCTCCAATGCTGGTAAGCATGGTCCCCCTCACCCTCCAATGCTGGTAAGCATGGTCCCCCTCACCCTCCAATGCTGGTAAGCATGGTCCCCCTCACCCTCCAATGCTGGTAAGCATGGTCCCCCTCACCCTCCAATCCTGGTAAGCATGGTCCCCCTCACCCTCCAATGCTGGTAAGCATGGTCCCCCTCACCCTCCAATGCTGGTAAGCATGGTCCCCCTCACCCTCCAATGCTGGTAAGCATGGTCCCCCTCACCCTCCAATGCTGGTAAGCATGGTCCCCCTCACCCTCCAATGCTGGTAAGCATGGTCCCCCTCACCCTCCAATCCTGGTAAGCATGGTCCCCCTCACCCTCCAATCCTGGTAAGCATGGTCCCCCTCACCCTCCAATCCTGGTAAGCATGGTCCCCCTCACCCTCCAATCCTGGTAAGCATGGTCCCCCTCACCCTCCAATCCTGGTAAGCATGGTCCCCCTCACCCTCCAATCCTGGTAAGCATGGTAACCCTCACCCCCCTTTCCTGGTATGCATGGTCCCACTCCCCCCCATTGCTGGTATGCGTGGTCTCTGTTAAAAAAAAAAGTTATAAACTCACCTTCCGACAGCCTCTGATCTTCTTTCCATGCGCCTGGCCTCGCGGTCCCAGTAATGCATTGCGCGAAACACCGCTGATGACGTTGCGCTCTCAAGAGTGACGTCATCTCCGGTCTAAGGCGCAAGGCATTACTGGGACCGCGAGGCTGGGCGCGTGGAAAGAAGATCGGAGGCCGTCGGAAGGTGAGAATAACATTTTTTTTAAATTTATTTTAATTCTCTTTTTTACAGATCAAGGCCTGCCGCCCCATTGAGCGCTGGGCCCGACTGCGCCCGCCGCTGATTGGTCGCGGCCAGCTTACCGTTACAAATATCTAATATGTGTCTCCTCTCATTCAGTTTCATCCCATTGCTTTTAGTCTTCCTTGTGCAAATGAGAATAAAGATGATACTTCTGCAGTGTGACAGCCCTTGAGATATTTGTAGACAGTTATTTGTAGAAGACTGAGAGGAGTCTGGCTTCTCTTTTGCAAGCTAAACATTCCCAAATCCTGCAATCTTTTCTCATAAGACAGGGTTGGCAGACCGGTCACCATTCTGGTCGCTCTTTTCTGAACTTGCTCCAGTTTGTTGATGTGTTTTTTTTTTAAAATGTGGCGCCCAAATCTGGACACAGTATTCCAGATGAGGTCTGACTAAAGAGGAGTAGAGTGCAATAATGACTTCACATGATCTAGACTGTGTACTTCTGTTAATACATCCTAGAATTGCATTTGCCTTTTTTGCTGCTGAATCACACTGTTGACTCATATTCAGTCTGTGATCTATTAGTATACCCAAGTCTTTTTCACATGTGCTGTTGCTTAGCCCTATTCCTCCCATTCAGTATATGCTTTTTTTCATTTTTATTGCCCAGATGTAGTACTTTGCATTTTTTCCTGTTAAAAACCATTCTGTTAGTTGCTGCCCACTGCTCCAGTTTATTTATATCTTTTTGAATCTTCTCTCTCTCTTCTCTAGTATTAGCTATCCCTCCTAGCTTTGTGTCCTCAGCAAATTTAATCAGTTTACCCTCAATTTCTTCATTTTAAATCGTTGATAAAGATGTTGAACAATACAGGGCCCAGGACAGAGCCCTGTGGTACTCCACTTGAGACATTCTTCCAACTGGATGTGATGTGCAGCCATTTACAACCACTCTTTGGGTCCGATCACTAAGCCAGTTATGAATCCACCTAACAGTTGCCTTGTCCATTCCATACTTACCGTAGTCATTTTTTCAATAAGAATTGTGTGAGATACTTTGTCAAATGCTTAGCTGAAGTCAAGATATACTATATCTACAGCATTTCCCTGATCCACCCAATCAGTGATTCTGTCATAGAAGGAAATTAAGTTAGTCTGACATGACTTATTAGTTACAAACCCATGTTGACTCTGTTTTAATCACTTCATTCTTATTCAGGTACTGACATACATGTTTAATAATTTATTCAAAGATCTTTCCTGGTATAGAAGTCAGACTCACCGGCCTATAGTTGCCTGGGTCTACCTTCTTCCCCTTTTTTGAAGATAGGAACAACATTTCCTCTTCTCCAGTCTTCTGGGACTTCTCCTGTTCTCCATGAATTTTCAAAGATTATGGAGAGGGGTTCAAAAATTTCTTCTGCTATCTTCTTCAGTACTCTGGGGTGTAATTCATCTGGACCTGGAGACTTGAATTCATTTAGATTAGCTAAGTGTTTCGTCACTATCTTTCTGTTTATAGATATCCTGGATTCTTCTATTCCCTTAATAGGACAGTAAAGAGCAGTTGATGTTACATTTCCTTTCTGAGAGAAAACAGATGCAAAATAGGAATTTAAAAGTTCAGCCTTCTCAACATCCTGTCTTACCATTTCATCATTTTCATCCTGTAAAAATCCTATGGCATCTTTGACTTTTCTTTTGACATATCCCCAAAATCCTTTATTATTGCTTTTGATGTCTCTTCCAAGCCTCAATTCATTGTCCTCTTTAGATAATCTGATTCGTGCCCTGCAGGTTCTGCAGACAGCATTAAATTCTTCTTTAGATATGCCTCCCTCTTTCCATTTTATAAACATTTCTTTCTTCCTTTTTAGCATGTGCTTAAGTTCTGTGTTCATCCATCCTGGTTTCCTTAAACGCTTCCTATTCTTCCCTCTTTTCGGAATTGTTAACAATTGTGCTTTGAGAACTTCATTTTTCAAGATTTCCCATCCTTCCTGGATATTTTTGTCCTTAAGGATATCCAGCCATTGGATCCCTCCAGTTCTCTTTCCGAATCCCTTAAAAGGGATATGTGAAGCGTATGAGGAAACTGCATGTCCACTGACTGAGAAACAACTAGTACCCAACGTTTCAATATCATAAAGAGAAAGCTATTATCACAACTTGAGATGGATCAACTGCACTGCAGAAACCACATCACATGAAGACCTGGAAGAACAACATGTGCAACCCCCTGAAGATCCTGATCGACTCCTGCAACTAGAGAGCACTGCAGCTGGTCTGAAACAGAACACCATCAATACCAGAGATCGACTGCCAAGGCCCAGCAAAGAAACACCACCAGACAGTATGCTAGAAGATGCCTATAGAGCACTTGCATCAATACCTACCTCCACTATAACTCAAACTGATCTTTGCTACTACCTCAGCAATCATGGAAATGCTTGGCTATACAACCAGCAAGAACAACAGAAGTATGTGCCCCCCTTGGAAAATAAGGCTGGAGACAAAAATCAAGCTGACATGAAGGGAAGCCAGCCAGCTAACAGAAATAAAAGGTGTAAAGATAAAGAATAAGACTAAGCTGGACAAGTACAAATACATGACCCCAGCTGAAGCTCTAGAGACTGCTAAGCAAAGGCTCACAGCACTCGCTGCAAGACTAGGGGGGTACACTAGAGAAGCTGAGGCCAAGAAGATAAATGCCCTGTTCTCCAAAGAATCATCCAAAGTGTACTCCCATCTACAGGACAACAGCACAAAGGCAGCAACTCCACCAATAGCAGAGACTGAACAATACTGGAGGGACATATGGGAGAAGGAAAAAACAAACACCAGTGCAATGTGGCTGCAAGATTGGAGAATGAAACACAGTAACAACCTAGAGCGAGAACCAGTCACCATTACAGAAGCAGACATCCAACATCGGGTCAAGAACATGAAGAGCTGGACAGCACCTGGCCCAGACATGATCCACACCTACTGGCTAAAGAAATATTAACAGCGGTGCATAAATGCATGGCAAAGCAGATGAACCAACTGCTAGAAGAAGGGCACCATCCAGCTTAGCAAACACAAGGTAGAACAGTGCTGATCTTTAAGGACCCTCATAAAGGAACAGTTCCATCCAACTACCGCACAATAACCTGCCTTACAACATGGAAACTCCTGTCAGGCATCATAGCCACCAAGCTACAGAACCATATGAACCAGTACATGAATCCAGCTCAGAAAGGCATCGGGACTGACACCAAAGGTTCTAGGCACCAGCTCCTAGTAGACTAGCGCAGTCACTCAAGATCCAGACAGACCAATCTCAGCACAGCCTGGATTGGCTACAGGAAAGCCTATTACTCAATGCCACACACATGGATCTGTGAATGCTTGGCTTTCTACAATGTCAACAGGAAATTAAGAACCTTCCTCAGAAACTCAATAGGGCTATGAAGAACAACATTGGAAGTCAACTCAAGACAGCTAGCACAAGTGACCATCAAATGTGGCATATACTAAGGTGATGCACTGTCCCCATTGCTGCTCTGAATAGGCTTGAACCCCCTCAGTCAGATAATTAGAGTCTGGCTATGGATACAAGTTCAAGGGTGGAAGCACCATCAGCAACCTCCCCTATATGGATGATATCAAGCTGTATGCGAAAAAAGAACGAGACATCGATTCACTCATCCACCTGACAAGGATCTACAGTGAAGACATCGGGATGTCCTTCGGACTAGAGAAGTGCGGTCGGTTAGTAATAAAGATGCATGGTAGTCAAGACCGATGGAGTAGAATTACCAGCAGGGCATATAGTAGATGCACAGACATGCTACAAGTACCTCGGCATCCCACAGGGATACAGTAACCGTGATGAGGAGTCAAGGAAAGCAGCAACATCCAAATGCCATCAAAGGGTAAGACAGGTCCTGTAGAGCCAACTCAATGGGAAGAATAAAATCCATGCCATCAATTCATATGCCCTGCCAGTTATCATATACCCTGCTAGCATAGTGTGCTCGCCAAAAGAAGAGATGGAATCTGCAGATGTGAAGACACGAAGGCTCCTCAGAGTGCATGCAGGTCTTCACCCTAAGTCTAGCACCCAAAGATTGTATATTAACAGAAAGGAGGGTGGTCGAGGCTTGATAAGCATCCAAGCCATCATCATGGATGAAGCAAGGAGTATCCAGGAATACATCAGAAGAATGGTGCCACAAGATGAGATGCTGAGAGAAAGCCTAAGGCAGCAACAACAGATCTGGAAGGAAGAACAGGAACATGAAGCGCCACGGCAAGACAAGCCGCTGAATGGGATGTACCACCGACAGATAATGGAAGTGGCTGACATAGAGAAATTCTACCAATGGCTGGAGAAAGCTGGACTCCGAGACAGCACACAGGCACTAATCATAGCGGCACAAGAGCAAGCACGACGTACAAGATCCATAGAAGCAGGAATCTGCTACACAAGAAAAGACCCAAGGTGCAGACTGTGAAAAGAAACATCAGAAACAGTCCAACACATAGTAGTAGGATGCAAAATGCAAGCAGGAACAGCGTATACTGAACACCACAACCAAGTAGCGGGAATTGTATACAGGAATATCGGTGCAGCATATGGGCTAAGCCCCCCTCTAAGTCCAGGTCGGATACCCCAGAAAAAGTGGTGGAAAATGAAAAGGGCTATAATCCTGTGGGACTTCAAGTTCCAGACAGATAAGCAGGTGTTGGTAACCAACCAGACATTGTGATAGTAGATAAGGTTCAGAAGACAGCAATGATAATAGATGTGGCAGTGCCAAGTGACAGCAACATCATGAAGAAGGAATATGAGAAGCTGGAGAAATACCAGGGCCTGAAAGGAGAACTGGAGGAGATGTGGAAGGTGAAGGCAACAGTGATTCCAGTGGTAACAGGAGCATTTGGAGCAGTGACCCCTAAGTTGGAAGAATGGCTACAACAGATCCCAGGAGCAACATCTGAGCTTTCTGGCCAGAAAAGCGCATTATTGGGAATAACTAAGATCCTGGGCAGAACCCTCAAACTCCCAGACCTCTGGTAGAGGACCCGAGAATGAGAAACTAAAATACCACAATAGATACCTCTGAATAAAATATTCCGTTGCAAAATTTTAGACATTGCATAGTGGAATGTGTTCAGAACAATAAAACATAACAATTATCAATGTAAATCAAGATGAATATCCCATGGAGGTCTGGATTTGGCATGATACTCAAAATCAAAGTGGAAAATCAAATTACAGGTTGATCCAACTTCAGTGAAAATGCCTCATGACAAGGAAAAGATGCTCAGTATTGTGTGTGGCTTCCACGTGCCTGTATGACCTTCCTACTGTACAACGCCTGGGCATGCTCCTTACGAGTCGGCGGATGGTCTCCTGAGGGATCTCCTCCCAGACCTGGACTAAAGCGTCCGCCAACTCCTTGACAGTCTATGGTGCAACGTGACGGTGGATGGAGCGAGACATGTTGTCCCAGTTGTGCTCAATTGGATTCAGGTCTGGGAAACGAGCGGGCCAGTCCATAGCTTCAATGCCTTGATCTTGCAGGAACTGCTGACATACTCCAGCCACATGAGGTCTGGCATTGTCCTTCATTAGAAGGCACCCAGGGCCAACCGCACCAGAATATGGTCTCACAAAGGGTCTGAGGATCTTATCTCGGTACCTAATGGCAGTCAGGCTACCTCTGGCGAGCACATGGAGGACTGTACAGCCCTCCAAAGAAATGCCACCCCACACCATTACTGACCCACTGCCAAACCAGTCACGCTGAAGGATGTTGCAGGCAGCAGAACGCTCTCCACGGCGTTTCCAGACTCTGTCATGTCTGTCACATGTGCTCAGTGTGAACCTGCTTTCATCTGTGAAGAGCACAGGGCGCAAGTGGCTAATTTGCCAATCCTGATGTTCTATGGCAAATGCCAAGCGTCCAGCACGGTGTTGGGCTGTGAGCACAACACAACACCCATCTGTGGACGTCGGACCCTACGACCATCCTCATGGATTCGGTTTCGAACCGTTTGTGCAGACACATGCACATTTTTGGCCTGCAGGAGGAAATTTTGCAGGGCTCTGGCAGTGCTCCTCTGTTCTTCCTTGCACAAAGGCAGAGATGGTGGTCCTGCTGCTGGGTTGTTGCCCTCCTACGGCACCCTCCACGTCTTCTGGTCTACTGGCCTTTCTCCTGGTAGCGCCCCCAGCCTCTGCACACTACGCTGTCAAACAGCAAACTTTCTTGCCACAGCTCGCATTGATGTGCCATCCTGGAGGACCTGCACTCCCTGAGCCGCTTGTGTGGGTTGTAGAGTCTGTCTCATGCTGCCATGAGTGTGAAAGCACAACCAACATTCAAAAGTGACCAGAACAGCCAGAAAGCATTGGTACTGAGATGTGGTCTGTGGTACCCACCTGCAGAACCACTCCTTTATTGGGTGTGTCTTGATAATTGCCAATTTCCGTCTGTCTATTCCATTTGTACAACAGCATGTGAAATTGA